>NC_091847.1:76393149-77743149 GCF_037783145.1 Equus przewalskii | reverse complement strand
GTGGAGGATAGCTCAGATTCATAACTTGAGTTCCCAAACACTAACCAACAAGACAGACAGAAGTAAAAGGCAGCCTAGAGTGAAAGCCGAAGGTCAGCTCGGCTTTAGGTAGGAAAGACTCAGTGAATTCACCACCTTCCTCTTGACACTGAGAACACAGACCTGGGGGGTGGGGGGTTAAAAGTTGATACTGATGCGTTCACCCACCTGGAAAATTTCAAATTCCCTAGCTCCTCATTTTCATAGACCAAAGCTTGGCTAGCATGTAGGCTGAACATAGCCTGTCTTCCATGGCAGCAAGAGAAATCTTATCTACTTAGTGCAAAGGAAAAACAAAAAGTGGAAGGAGTTACGTGTGGGAAGAGGACTTGGGTCCCACAGAGAAAAAGTGATCTCCTCTTGTGAAGAGTGTGAATTTAACAAAGAAAAACGTATAACAAGGTAGAGAATTCTATCCATCAGAATTCAAGCTAATACTCCTAATCGAAGAGATCAGACCCCAGGAGGACTCTGCGTCCCAGGGCACTGGACACAGAAGGGGATGGAGTAGAAGGAGCAAGCCACTTTGAGGTGTGATTCAGTCAGAGTGTCTGAAGAAATAGGTGACAGATAGGTGACAGTCTAAGGGTTAAGTGGAGAGGGTAATGAAGGGGTTGTTTGCAAAGGCGTAGCTGGAGTCCAGAAACAAGGGAGGACGAAGCATCAGCAGCCAACAGCAGTGGAAAACCACCGTTTCACCTTGGCCTGGAGGGGCAATGGGGGTCTGAACTGGAGTTTCCCCAGAAGCAGAGGATGCTACAGGATTCCCGCGTAAGCAGTTAATGTGAGAAGTGACGGAAACACCAGAGGGAAGTGAGGACGTGAGACCGGGAAGGAAGGAACGACTGTCGATAAAAGGCAGCAAACTGGAACCACTGGTGGCAACTAGAAATGAACGTGATGGACAGACTCTGGGTGGCGGGGTCAGAGAGACGCGAGGTTAGCCACCTCATGGTGCAGGCCAGCGGAGCCACTGCAGCCCCAACTGCGGATGGAGGATCCACCCAGCCTGGGGCGTTAGAGCCCAAACAGGGTAGAAGGACATCCATGGGGTGGGAGAGGTCAGCCGGAGGCACCAGAGCCCAAGCTGGCCAATTCCAGGCCTGGGCAGCCGGGAACGAGGAGTCAGAGCCCAGGCTGGGAGAGGAACCACCACGTGGGGAGGGCACGCAACCAAGATGGGAGAGGGTTCACACCGGGGGATCCATCAAATAAGTAAACATAGTCAGGATAAGAAGTCGAGTTTCTCACTGTCATAAGAGGAACAAATAGTAGAAAGGAAAAAATCTAGAATGAACCGTGTGGTGTTGTATTTGAATTAAAGGCACAAGTGTAAACTCGTGGATTTCAACATATATATGTAGGTGCAGAAATAAAATAGATGTAAATATGTGTATGTATGCACATATATGTATATATGTTCATGCATATATATATACACATTTCCATCTATAATTATACATATAGGTATGCATACATATATGCACACATTTACATCTATATTTAAATATACAACATATTATTTATGTATATATATTTGTATACACACATATATGCACACACATTTACATCTGTATCCCAGTGCTGCCCCCTGAGGGGCCTAGGAATAGGGAAATCCCAATAGAAATGAGCATTTACTAATGCCTGCATCTTGGCTTCTAAAAACCATTGCCCACTCAAAGAAACCAGGGCTCCGTGGAGAAATGACTGATTCCAGCACAGGGCAGGGAAAACAGGAGTTGAGCCTGGAATATCTTGTTCTGCCAGAAAGCGGGGACATGCTGAAAGAATGCTGGGGATGAAGTGGAAGGACATCAGAGCCAGTTTGAATAGGCTCCCGCTGGCCAAGGATGGGACAATTTAAACATCAAAATACAGCAATGATAGCAACAAGCGTTTACCCATTGAACAAAATAGGAAACCATAGAAATATAAATGAACAAAAGAATAAATTGAAATTTTCATAAGGAACAGAAGGTGTCCAAAATTTCAAATTTCCTCCACAGAAACTATTTATTAACCATAACGAGGAAAGAGTATTTCACAGTTGGGAAGTTTGACAGACACTGCCTTAGTTAAGTGATCAAAATGAACATTATCAGCAATGTAACAAACCGAGATTATGAGTCACTTGATTAGATGCAATTAAAAGAATGAAGCAGGGCCAGCCCGGTGGGCAGCGGTTAAGTGCACATGTTCCACTTTGGTAGCACCGGGTTCAGCGGTTCAGATTCCGGGTGAGGACATGGCGCCACTTGGCAAGCCATGCTGTGGTAGGCGTCCCATATATAAAGTAGAGGAAGATGGGCACGGATGTGAGCTCAGGGCCAGTCTTCCCCAGCAAAAAGAGGAGGATTGGTGGCAGATGTTAGTTGAGGGCTAATCTTCCTCAAAGAAAAAAAATAGAATGTCGCATGACTTCTGTGCTATTTTTGCTGAAGATCAATAGCCTGATTTTAATTATGAAGACACATCAGACTTGACTCAAACCGAAAGACATTCTACAAAATAACTGCTTATAATCTTCAGAAGAGCCAAGGCCGTGAAAGTCTGGCCTGAGGAACTGTCCAGACTGAAGTACACAACAAAGATGTGACAACGAAACGCAAAGGGAGATTCTGGATAGATTCTTTGCTATAAAATACATTATGAGGACACCTTGCAAAACTGGAATGCGGTCTGAGGATTAGTCAGCAGCAACATATTGACATTAATTTTGTGATGTTGATGGTTTATTGTGGCTGTGGAGGAGAGTTCTCTTGTGAATAGGAAATACATACTATTCAGAGGTGACAGAGCATTAGGTCAGAAACTTACTCAGGAAAAGAACAGTCCTTTTGCCGTACTTCCAACTTTTTTATAAGTTTGCGGTTGTTTCAAAATATTTTTAAAAAATGAAAAGACCAACTGTGCCAAGCAACCCAACCACGTTCAAGAACAAGGTCAAATTTACAAGTGCTGCTACAGTAATCTTTTCCCTCCCCCAAGAAAACAGTCAGGTGTATTTCAGTTGCCAAATATCAAATGTTTATTCTTTAGTTTCCTACTATTGCTAAAATCTATTTCATAATTAGCTCCTCTTAAGACCAGTTTTCATTTAACAGAAATTGTACCCTTTAATAATTCTCTGTGAAATATCCAGTACTGAGGGTGAGGATTCTTTAGGGCACAACTCTGACAACCAGGCCACCCGGCCACAAGGAGGGTCTCCTGCCCACCCGCCCCCACCCTCCCCAGAAAACTGCAAACGACTCAGGAACACCTCCGCAAAGCCAGCTGGGCATCCACATGAGCTGGAAACAGAGAACACCATACTTGATTCAAATTACAGTTTCAGTACTGTACTGTACACATCCAGCACTACACACGCTTAAAACAATATAAGCGTGCGTAATGACACGTTAGGTCTCACTTTTAAAGTAAAGTATAAGCAGGCCACTACAAATTTTAAAACTAGTAAATCATCTCATTTTACCTAAAGTTAAAAATATTGTTGCATACACACTGGCTGCTTCAGAAGCCTTGGTTGGTCATGCAGACACAAAGTGGAGAAAATATTTCAGCTAAGAATAACCACATTACATGTGTTTAAGAATCTTTCCAATCAAATCATATTCAAAGGAAGACTATCTCGAAGGGCCAGGGCCAGTTTCCAGGCTGAATGGTTTCTAGAAGAATGGATCATGCTGAGGTCCCCTGGCACATCTATGCTTCTTTGTAGATCCTGGAGGTACAAGTGCAGGCAGACTCACTGTGGTCCCCAGGGTGACTTCAGCCTCTGGGGGCAAGAGCACCTGGTTGTCCCTGGCTCAAGAGAGTCTCTCAGGCCTTGGAATGCCACCCAGGTCTGGACGGCTGCTCCGGGCCCATGGGGACCATTCCAGCCTGTCAAGCCCAGAGGCAGCGCGGCTGCAGTTTGCCGGTAGCCCAGGGAGCTGCTGCTCTCGGCTGAACGGATCATTGGCTCTCACCCCAGGACAGTGCTGGACTGTGGAAGGTGGATCTGTCGGTTTGTTTGCGATTTTAATATGATCTACAAAAAAGGCCTAACTTGCAATTAATAGCACCATGAAAAAATAGATAATGGTAGAAAACAGTATCATAAAATGAAGTCGCTTTTGATTCTGGGCAATGTTTCCTACCACTAATGTCAACAAGTCAACAAAGTAAACCATTTTAACTAAATTTGGGAAAAGAAGATAAATAAGATGTCTTTCCGGAGCAACAATATGCTTTTAGGGAAAATATAGGCAAGATGTGTTCATTAGGCTGCAACTGTATATCTATGTAATTGAGCGGCAGAGGGAAAAATGTAGACATAGCTCCCTACTCAGAGTGTCTGTCAAGTAGGCATGTAGAAGCATTTTTAAAAAAGAAAACTGAGGGCAGAAGAGGCATCTAAACTCTTGGTGGAGTGGTCACTGGGGGTTCGGAAGATGCAGAAGAGCGCTGTGCACTAACGCATCAGCATGCTGCAGTTACACATCTACGCTTGAGAAATCAAATAACTACTGTCTGATTGAAAAAGGAATGCCCATCTCTACAGGAAGAAGAGGTAGTCTGTTAGTGAAACATGGACAGATGCTGGCCCTGGGCTGCCCTTTTGCTTTGCACATTCTTTAAAAAATTTTTGTAGATGTGTCTGTTTTACTAGCTGGCGCATTGCTAGAAGCAGATGTGCAGACAGGCATTCGCCCCAGTGAGGTCTATTTGTTGAGCACACATGAGCCGGGCTTTCTATAAAGCTAGTTGCGAGAGGGTGTTTGTCTTGAGAGAACTCAACAGGACTGAGGCAGTCTGTTAAGACCCCTATTGACTGATAGAGTCACTGGGCCAGATTGAACCAAACATGAGCAGAAGATGTATGTAGTCAAATCAAGTCAGATTCTCTGTGGTCCAGGAAATGAGGGAATCTTGCACTTCAAGTTGGAGGGAGCTGGCCAACGGGTTTCACGCCTGGGTGCCAGAGAGTTCCAAATGACGGCTCACATCTGTAACAGAAATTTAATAAGAATAGCAAGCTCTCCATGTGCCAATAGCCTTCAACAAACTTTCTCCTTTCCTCTGCCTCTTGTGAACACACACACACACACACGTATGCACATACACACGCACACCCCATCCAAACTCTTCTTTATGCTTCAAGACCCAGGAGCAGTTCCACATTTTCCATGAAGTTTTACCCCAGCCCTCTCTCGACTCCTGTAACACACATCATCTGAACTCTACACTTTGCAATTGAGTACTTCTGACACTATCACGTGACTCCACCTTCCATGCAAACACACCACCTCTCCCAATGGCATTACAAACTGAAGACAAGGACTGTCTTGGGTGTCCTCTTCCTCTGCCCAACACACGTTACTCAGCACAGCGCTATTCATGGAATAATCATACAATAAATATTTGACTTAGATGAAATATTCATTTATTTATTTAATAAACAACTCTTGAGCACCTGTTGTGTGCTAAGCCTGTAGAGTCAACTCTCTGGGGACCCATCCTCCAGAAATTGCATGAAGCCTATTTTGCAGAAGTGCTGAGTCGTGCTCTGCTTGGAATTGTGTGTGCATAATGCTTCCAGAATACAGATGGAAGACCCTGCCTATCCTGGAGAAGTTTGTGCTCTGGCCATTTTCACAGCTATTGTTTGTTTACCTCTCATTGCAAGGTATGTGCTAGGCTTGGTAGGTGGCTATGAAACTGCCGAACTTTGATTCCAGCTGCAGCTGGGGCGGACACTTCTGCACTCGCTGACCGTTCTAGCAAAACAGCCCTCCCATGCGTTTCTCTGCTTTTCTGCCTCAGGGCTTTCTCTGAAGACTTGAAAGCAGACTCATCCGGAGCACCTGGTGCAGCTCAAGGACGAGGGGGAATTAATGCCCCCTGCAGGCAATCCCAAGCCGGTGGGGATGGGAGCCGCTGGATAAATGCCCCACTTCCTATTCTTCTGAAGAACACTTCTGGGAGACCTCTGCACACGTCTCAGAGCTCCTGCGGCCTCTGCGACACGTTGGTACTGCAACCTTCATTGCTTTCCCTCCCTGTCTGGCTCCCTCTCCCTGCTCCCTCACCGCTTCTTCCTGGGGTCACCATCCAAGTAAACTACTTGCACCCAGATCTCTGTCTCAGGGTCTGCCTCCAGGGACCCAAACTAGGACAGAATACATTATTGTGAGCACGGAGACTGAGAGAAAAGATTTTTTTTCGATAGCAAAGTAATGAAACACAAGTTCTTCTCTAGGGTCAAAGCCACCGTCTTCACTCTCTGGGTCACCAAAGGAGTCACTGAACACCCTGGAGAGTCAGTTTCTCTCATCTGAAAGATAAGGAGGTGGACTACAGGAACACTTAGCTCCCTTCCCGTGCTACAATTTCATGACAACTGGATGCTGTGGGCATCTCTTTTGTACAGTCCTTCACCACTGAGTGCTGACAGAAGGGCAGTGGTGTCTGTCTCACTATCTGCCTCACGTCATTGCAACCTCAAAGGCAGAAGGCATACAAATTTTCCACAATCGATGCTTCACACTTTCTGGATGTTCCTCAACATGACAGCACTCAAGTTGACAAAACTCACTCTCAATGGAAAATGTCCAAGTCCCACCTAACTGGCCTTCTGCGGCCACTCAGGTCCCCTAAACCTGCACATTCCTTACATAGAAATAACTGCATATCTTCACCGATTTCTCCTTCTTGCCTTTGGTGGCACCAGCCCAGATCTCTCTTCCACATCTCAGTCTAAAATCGGCATATGTCTGTGGAGCCTCACAGTGCCTCACTCAGTAATTTGCTTTTTTTTTTTTTTTGAGGAAGATTAGCCCTGAGCTAACATCTGCCGCCAATCCTCCTCTTTTTGCTGAGGAAGACTGGCCCTGAGCCAACATCCATGCCCATCTTCCTCTACTTTATATGTGGGACGCCTACCACAGCATGGCTTGCCAAGTGGTGCCATGTCCACACCCAGGATCCAAACCAGTGAACCCCGGGCCACCAAAGCAGAACGTGCGAACTTAACCACTGCACCACCGGGCCGGCCCCAGTAATTTGCATTTTTGACAAGGAAGACTTAGAATCATCCCAATTTTTGAAATATTAATTGGAAAACTGTCTTGATACAATAGTGGCTTATGAACTTTTGTCTGTTTATTTTTATTAGTGCTTTTACAAACTTACTGTTTGTTTGCTTTCAATGTACTTCAGAAAGCATAAATTCAGCGAAAGTGAAAATTCAGATTTTCACAAAAAATACTAAAATTAGGCTTGAGAGACAGTTTCCCTTTCTTTAAAATTAAAATTCCAGCTTAATGTGAAGCGCCCTTCCCTTCCCCCAAAGCCCCAGTGGAGCTGTACCTGCGAGTCTAGGCTTCTTAGCCGTGTTCACCGCAGCCATGAACATGTATTCACTATTAGGGTCGTGCACACTGGGGCGAGGCTTCTGGAAGAAAAAGGCAGAAACATGGTTTGTCCGCTGCTCTTCCCCATCTCCAGCCCTGGTTTGCTGTTGCTGCTGCTGTTTGTTTTGGCTGTTCTCTGTTCTCTGATGAAGTCGTATGTAACAGCAGTGCTATAATGTGACCTAGGCTCCTGACTTCAGGCTAAGTAGGAAAAGGGCTTTAAATAAAAAGAGCTTTCTGCTGAACTTCCTTCCTCAATTTTGCCTTTATTTTTCCTTCCTCCCTAGACTGAGATCGTGGGCCCTACCCCACTCTCTTCCTTCTTGGTCTCTCTCGTCAAGTCCCATTCTGCACAGACAGCACCCCCTGCTCAGTGATGACCCTGTGGACATGCTGGAGCATCAGCAGACTTGCAGAATATGCACAAAGGTCTAAGTGTTTTCACTAAGAACCCACATCGTGAAAGACTAACCAGCATGCCCCCCAGCACAGAGAGATTTTTGTTGTCGTGACGGTTGGTGTTGTTTTATCTTTCTGCTTACTTTTCAGTGGTTTTCTTTAAAAGCAGGAAGTCCTAATAACTTACCAGGAAAAGTAGCTGGCCATTTCCTTCTTAGCTGCTCCTGGCACCTTATAGGACTTTCTCACTCATTGTTTTTCAATTGACCAGTTGAGTGAAACTTATAACTAATTCTTTCCTCTTTGCCCTGACCTCTTAGGAAGCTTAGAATCAAATTTGCAGCCCACGTTTAATAATTTTTAGAAGCCAGAAGCATCTATTTTTATGTTTTAACCTTCCCCCTGACTTCTTGTCTTCCTTGGACCCAATTTCCTTATCTCTTTTGAAGAATAATAATAATACATCTCTCTGTAAGCCATTGAATCTTTTTTGGAATAAAGTGGCTATAAAACAAATAAACCTTTGTTCCAAGTTAGTAATATAATTAGTAGATATATCTTGAGGAAAAGAAATGGTCTACCTATTGATCAAATTAATCTGGCAAGAGCAACACGTACTTTGATGAGTAAATAACCACTGGTATTCCTCAGTAAAACAGATGCAAGAAAAGGTAGAAATTGCTCACCTTTTTTACAAGGCAACATATAAGGACACAGGCAAAAATGTAGACCACCAGAAAAGCCGCACATCCTATGGGCAACCAGAGCTTCAGCTGGCAACAGAGCTGTGATTCTGGGTCGGGAAAAAGACACGTTAAGGAAAAACTCTGAGAATCAAATCTCCTCTTTCCGTGCTGAATCTCAAGTTCTTTTACCAAACTTAAAAGAGCTGTTTAATCAAATGACGCTTTTCTTCATCACAATCATGAAATCCACTAAATGGTAAATAACATCATTTTGGTATTACAGCAAGGATCCAAAACTAAAACCTAAAAGACTCTGTGTACATATATGTTTACAAATGTGGGTAATAAAGGGCTTATCTGTCTCTATTTTGCAAAAGTGTAAGTAGGGAAAGTAAAACTATTATATTCTAAGCAAGCCTTGTTGGGTTTTTTTGGTGTGGAAGATTGACCCTGAGCTAACATCTGTTGCCAATCTTTCTCTCGTTCTTTTTTCTCCCCAAAGCCTCAGGACATAGTTGTATATTCTAGTTGTAGGTCCTTCTAGTTCTTCTATGTGGGATGCTGCCACAGCATGGCTTGATGAGCGGTGAATAGGTTCCTGCCCAGGATCTGAACTTGTGAACCTGGGCTGCTGAAGTGGAGCACGTGAACTTAACCACTCAGCCATGGGGCTGGCCCCCTACAACTGTTATTTTCAATCATCTCTCACTTCAAATCCAGCACAAAACCCAAACCTTAAACATTAGGTAAATAGAGGTAATAGCCATTAAGACATGGGTTTGAGTATTTGTCTTAAATTCTTTTCCCTGATTTTAATGGCATATGTGTTTTAAAGACAACATGACCTATTTCTAACTCAGCAGTCTACGTGATTAAATTGCTTATTACTGATTAATGCTAATTATATTATTATTAATAAATCATCTCTAGCATATTTTCATCATAAATGATTGCCATCAAAGCACCTAAATGAACTCCAACACAAAATATATTTATTTGTTTCATTATTTTCATTGGTGAGGAAATTGTCAAAATGCGTATGTACTGTTAAGTCTGGCAAATGCAAACAACATCTTACCATAAATATGCAAATATTCTGTGCTAACAATCTCTTGAAAAGGAGGAGGATCAAAAATGAGGAGTTTGCAGGAGTAGTAGCTGGCATGAGAACGGTCCAGGTTATACAGGAAGAAAGAGACGCTGCTGTTGGACAGCTGAGACTGGCAGAGCTGCAGGTTCTTGACGGACACCGTGTTTCCACTCTCCTCCATCCTCGTGAGGTTGCAAAGTGGTTGCATCCCCTTCAGCAACTGCATTTTAAACTGCCGGACGGTCTCAGGATATTTGCATAAAATTTGGACACCCCCGTCATGAGCTACAAACATGTCCGACTTGGCAGAATCACCAATTTTCCCTGGATAAAAAGAAAGAAAACCGAGGAAACATAACGCTCTGTGAATATGTTGTGCTCATCATCATATTTGAACACAGAAGTCATCTCTTCATAAAGTCCCCTCTCGTGCCCCAAAATGAAAGAACTTCACAGCCAAAGGGAAAACTGTGCCCCAGAGAAACCTAACCAGATCTGTGCATGTCATATGTGAGCATATAATCTATAACACATTGAATGATACACAGGCACGGTAGGAATCACACAGATTGGTTCCTGCCCTCCGGCAGCTTTGATTATTGGAGACAGATGGTAAGCAAATAAATAGGCAGTAACGCCCCATCGCTCGTGCAAGGAGTGGAGTGCTACTGGAATAAAGCTGCTGGCTTGGGGTCTAATTTTGAGCGGAGAATCAGAAGATGCCACTTTAGCAGTGACTTTTAAAATTGAAATTGAGAAGGATTAACACTTAAACAAGGAAAGGTTTGAGGAAAGATGTGGTTTAGGACAAAAACTCTGAAAAGTACGAAACAGCTTAAGCTAAAAATGAATGACGGTATACATTTAGACTGTACCCTCCCACTAGAGAGCGAAAGAACGGATGAAGCATTTTCAAATGACAGAAATGTGTCTTCTCTGAACCTCGTCCATCAAAACTGAATCGAGGTCCGATAACAAAGGGAAACCCCAGGGGGCTGTTTAGTTTTTCATTTCTAAAATAAATTTTGAGCTTTTAGGAAGCCAAGGTTGTTTTTGTGAGCTGCGGAGGGATCACAGAGGGGAGACCAGAAATGGTTTTGGCCTGGTTGCAGATTCCGAGTTATTGGGTTTTAAGTGCAAAGTGTTCTTTGCCTTCCTTTTTCCTTTTTCTCTCTTCTTTTTCTTTTTTTAATATGAGAAAGTTTCATGCAGAAATTGGGAAAAATTATTAGCACAACAGTACTTTACTTAAGTTTGGAAATCTCTGTCTTTCTTCTTGAGAAAAGTATGCAACAAGTCTAAACAACATTTTTTAAGTCTTTGGTATTTCTTTTCCCTGGCAATGTAGTCATTTTTGTTGTTGTTTTTATTGTTGTTGTTTTTTTGTTGTTGTTGCTTTTGCAGGGGAAGATTCGCCCTGAGCCAATCTGTTGCCAATCTTCCTCCTTTTTCCCCCCCTCAAAGCCCCAGTACATAGGTGTATATAGCTGTAAGCCCTTCTGGTTCTTCTATGTGAGCTGCCAACACAGCATGGCTCCTGACAGACGAGTGGTGTGGTTCCATGCCTGGAAGTGAACCCAGGCTGCCAAAGCGGAGCATGCCAAACTCTAACCGTTAGGCCATCAAGGGAGGCTCATAAAGAATTTTTAAGAAAAAAGCAATTACCTAGTCCTCCAGTGAAATAGAAATATCATTTGTGTATTTTTGCTCTTTATGCTTGTTTTATGTAATGGACATACTATTTTGTGTTCCGCTATTGTCAGTGAATGTTATATCATAAATATTCCATTTTTTACATAGTCATCATAATTACTCTTCTTAGTGACTATATAACAGGCCATGATGCTAATCTATCATAATTTATTAAAGCATTCCACTAATGGTGGATATCGGGGTTATTTTTAGCATTTTGGTTTTATGTAAATATTATGACATTTGGTCAAAATGTTTAAACATCATTATAACACTATGTATTGCCATACTGCTGTCCAGAAGAACTGCTCCAATTTATAAGAGAACTAGCCTTACGCCACAAGTCTGCTCGCACTGGCTGCCGTAAGCTTATTGAAGATTCACCACCGTTACTCATTTTCCCTAACACCTCTAGGCTTTCATTGATATCTCTCATATTACTAGGGAAGAGATTTTTGACTCAGGGAATTTGATTGTGAAAATACATGTGTCCTACTTTTCAGTTATGTCCAGATTATTCAACTGATTCCCACATCAAAACAACCAAAACTGCTGAAAAAAGTGTCTAAAAATATTATTAAAAGGATTAAAGAAATGACAAAAGGAAGAAAAATTACTAGGTTAAATTTGAAGAACCAGAGCCCAGAGAGATGAACAGAGCTGGAAAGCTGCTTTTACTCTAGGAGCATTTGCTGTTTCCCAGATTCAGACTTTTGTTTTTCTCTCTCAGCTCCCAGAGTCTACACAGTGAGAAATCCAGTAGAAGACCCTCCCTTCAACAATCTGGGATTCCGAAGAGTTTCATCCTTGGAGTACAGGTAAGCCAGAAGAAAACCAGCACTCATGCGGACTGAAGCCCAGCTTCAAATCACTTCAATGGTCCAGAAAACTTCAATCCTTGAACTTTGTTTAAGATGATTTTGGACTATTATTACCCCTAGGTTTTTGAAAGTAAAAATGCAAACTATTTCAGAGAGAAAAAATTTACATCCTAGGCCTCAAGTCCTTTCTACAAATAATATTTAAATACAATAAGTACACCATAAAAATAATCAGACATGCAAGGAAACACGATAACAAAAGCAGCAGACTACAGAAACAAACCCACAAGTAATTGCGTATTTGAATTATCAGATCTCCAAAATAGAAGTAAAAGATAAAGGTGTAATAATATCTGCACAGCATAGGAAATTTCAAAAAAAAAGTCAACTAATTTGAAGAAGAATCGATTAGACAGGCAAAAAAACCCCACACTAACTGAGATTAAAACTCAATGGATAGGTTAAGATCATATAGACAAGCTAAAGGGAGAGCTGATGAACTGGAAAATAGGTTAGAAAAATTATTCAGAATTAGCCGTAATTCACAGATTCAAGAATCCCAACAAATCACAAGCAGATTTTTTTTTCCTTTTTCTTTTTTTTTTGAGGAAGATTAGCCCTGAGCTAACATCTGCTGCCAATCCTCCTCTTTTTTTTTTGCTGAGGAAGACTGGCCCTGAGCTAACATCTGTGTCCATCTTCTTCCACTTTATATGTGGGACGCCTACACTGGATGGCTTGCCAAGCTGTGCCATGTCCACACGTGGGATCCAAAGTGGCAAACCCTGGGCCACCAAAGCGGAATGTGCACACTTAACCACTGCACCACTGGGCCAGCCCCACAAGTAGATTTTTTTTAACATGCACGTCTAGATATACCATAGTGAAAATCCTAAAAGCAGCCAGAGAAAAGAGATTGAGTACCTTCAAAGAAGCAGCTATTCGATTGACAGGTGATGTCTCAACATCAACAATAAAAGCCATGATACAGTAGAATTGGGTCTTATATCTTCAATGTGCTGAAAGAAATGACCTGTCAACCCAGAATATACTGTCGAGGAGAATAGTGAAGGTATTTGTAACTTGAAAATTTGATAAGCAAAGCACACATATTGCGATTTCTTGCTTAATGACTGAAAGAATAGGAACAGAAGATATAATCTAAGTGAATATCACACAATTCCATCTCATAGTGTGTATAAAGGAGGAGAAGAGCTGGGATCAGGAAGGAAAGCGCAGGAGTGGAAAGGCTTCTGTGTGCTGACAATGTTTCATCTCTTGACCTGTAGTGACTGTGGGAGTGCGGTGGTGCGCTTTATAATTATTCATTAAATTGTACATTGACATTTGTTCACTTTTCTGTATAGTGGTTTTGTCCTAGAATTAAAATCTTTAAAAGTATATAGAAGGAAAATAATGCTTGTTTCATTTTAAAAACAGAAGGAACAAGGTAAGCAAAAGCCAAAGGGGAAGGAAGCAACGCCCTGAGAAGAGGAGCAGTCTCCAGGCCATGAGAACGAAAGGGGTGTTGCCTGCGGACATGCTTGTCTGAAAGTAGATTCTGTTGCACTACTGTTGTTTTGACACTTATGTCTCTACCATCTGCTGCAGACATTAAAATCAGGGGGCTGGTTCTCAGTTCCTTTAGAAACGTTCAGAGCAAATTTCCCAAGGACTTGAGAATGGCAGCCAGTAAACCACAAAGAGATCTTGGAGCAAAAGTGTCTGCGGCCGCCGTGTGCACACACAGAGGTAGACGCAGTGTCTTCTGTTTCTCAAGATGGTTTGTCAGCAGCTTTTTCCCCTCTTGTGCCCATGCTGTGACTTATAACCAAACGCCAAGATAAAATGTAATCGTCGGTGGAAGTCCAATGCAGCGGTTCCCAAGGAAACCAGAGGCAAATTCTGGCTTTGCCATTAGCAAGCCTCTGTGACTAGGGAACCCCTCTGGACTTCAGTCTCTTCATCTGTGAAAAAGGAAATGAGACCAAAATCTCTTAAAGTTCTTTCCAACACTTACTCCCTCTGGATCCAGGATCAGAACATATTCAGATGAGATCACAAACAACTGAGAGAGCCATTGCTTTGCTGTTGGGTCCTCCAGAGGAGAAGTCATGTTCCCATAATCCTGTCTCTGCCCCAGCATAATACTGGGCTGTTCCAGGGAGCCAGGAGAAATAAAAACTAATGAGACTACCTTCCTTGCCCATAAAAGTATTCAGCTGTGGCTAGGAAGACTCCCACAGTTTTGCCCCAGTGGCAGCGCCAAGGGTGCATGCCACTGACGTCAGAGAAGTCACTGGGGGTTCCAAAGTGTCATTTCTACTGAACAGGCTGAATTTTTCATTTTCTCATTTTTAGTCTAAAAACTGCCTGAGTCGCCTTTTTATTATTCACTGTGTTGATAGGAAGTTTTTGTATCCCTAGTGCTTACTCCTTTTAGCTGGAAAGCCATTTGGCAACTCGAAATCTGCGGTTTAACTGTTTTCAATCAAAGGAACCAGATACGGCATCTGACCAATTGCTCCCTAGTTACCTTGGCACCTATAGAACAGGTGTGCTCCAATGCCTGATCACAAATTCCCCTTAGCCTTGGTGACATTTGAAGAGCAGTGTCAAAGCAGATCACTACTACAACCATGACTAAAACATTTCATGAATAGACAGACAAGTTAAGGAAAATCTGAACACACAAGTTTCTTATAACTGAAGAAGCAGCTAGAATCTTTTCTCCACCTTCCCTGGGGTTCTCATCTCCAAGTCTAATATTCAACCAGGAGTACTAGTATGATAGCACCAGTTTTTATAGCCAGTGTCTGTTTTGATTGGTTGGGTATCAAATTTGGTCAGTCGCTCTACTGTACCAGTAGTTAAAAATTGCGTTTCCCCCCTCACCAATCTCTTCCTTCCTTTGTCTCACGCTTAAATTTTCTTCATCTACCATCTCTTAATATAAAATAATCCTCCAAAATATCCTCTCTCACACTATCTTTGACACGTTCCTCACTCTCCCTAACATCCCATCTCCATCTCCAACATCCATAAATCCTCATATACCCTGTCTGCCTATGTTTCAGACACCCTGTAAACACCCTCACCTTCACACCCGTGCTCCTGTAATATGGTTCAACCTCTGCCCAGCATCACACACGCTCAGACCTGGTAAACTTAGAAATCATCCAGCAAGCCTGATTCTTCCATGTACAGTCAACCAACGGCCCAGACAGGTTAGATTATCTGTCTGAGGTCACACCACTTTTTGGATGCATGAAGATTTGGGGTTCAATCTAAGGTTGAAGTGACACTAGCAACAGTCAAGAGAAGTGTAACGAAAGCAGCAGCCATGTAAAGCTGGCCCCTGGTCACTCCAGACTAAGTCCTACAGGATCGCTGTCCAGATCTGCCTACAGGAAGAAGGTCTAACTTCCTGTGCCTCTGTTTCGTGTCTGGTAGAATCTATCTACTTCTCCTCCATCTAAACTGCAACTCACGCAAACCAGCCTCATCTCTATCTGGGACTCCAGAACTGCCTAACTTTCTGCTCTCACTCTTGCACCATCTATTCTCCTCAGGGCAGCCAGAACATTCTTTGAACATACATAATCAGATAACATCATTGCCCTGCTTATCAACATCCAGGGCCTTCCCATCTCACTTAGAATAAAGTCCAACTCCTGCCCTGGTTTCCACAACCTGCATGACCAACCCTAGCTGTCCAACACCATTTTATACCCACCATTCACTACACTGCAGTCACACTACTCTTCTTTCTATTCCCCAGACAGACGCAGCTGGTTCCCAGGGCTTTGAATTTGTTGTTTCCTTGCCTGGAATGTTCTTTCTGATCTTCCTATAGCTGCCTCTTACTCCTCCAGCAACCATTGGTCAATCCAAAGTGCATCCCTATCACTTTATAGAATATTACCTGAGATAAAGTATTTATCATTGCCTGAAAATGTCTGATTTATTTGTTCACTTGTTTGTTGTCTGGCCACCCCACTATAATTCAAGTTGGAAAGTCAGGGACCTTGTTGATTTTTTTCACCAGTCCATCCCGGGTATCTACAATAGCACCTGGTATGCAGTTAGTCACAATAAATATTGATTGGATGGATGTATGGATGGATGTATGGATGGATGGATGAACAAATGAATATGTAGATTTCATTGATGTTATAAATCTGGGGAGATGAAGTCTTGAATATAGAATGTAAGAATTAGAAGGGCTCTTAGAAATGGCCCAATTCAGCCTTTCGTTTTACATTTTACATTTACATTTATCAAGCTAATCTGGGGCCAGAAAAGTGAGTATCCTGCCCAGGATTACACAGCTTATAGCTGGGACATGATCCCAGGGTTAGCTACACCATGTTGCCTTTCTTCTGGAAACAAGTGCACACAAATATACAATCAAGCATAAAAGACACCTCCTCAAGTAGGGTGTCAGATTCTAATGCAAATTATATGTCTGAGCTTTAAAGAAACAGGTTCTTTACCTATAAATGTCCACTAGGTTCATAAAACTTGTTAAGATGGTTGATGATTCTCTGGAGAGGGGAGGACAGGTTTAAACCTGATTGATTATCTGGATCCTCCAGAGTGAGCAGTCGCTAAGATTGCCCAACAGAGGGCCAGGACAGGGGCCGCTGGGCCAACAATTGTTCTAACACACCGAGACGTCTCATAACCACAGCATGTTAGAGATTTGTGATATAAACACCATGCTATATCCTCTAGCATTTAATGCACTCCTAAAAACACAAATAAGAAAATGTTCTCTTGACTCCTGGGGTGATTAGTTTTAAAATCTGATTATTAAGTCTTAGTTTTTGTCTTGCTGCCGTATCCGTTTACTCCTTGCTGGTACTCCTAGATTCCGAGTCCTCGAGAGAACAGGTGCTGGATCCTCTTCGTCGCGCGACTACCGTGTCTACAGGCTGCAGTCTTCCCAACAAAGGCTCAACCTGTGAACTGCTGCTATGATTTTTATAACATAACTGTTGGTATCAATAGGCTAATGTTTTCAAGAGTAAAACCAGAGTCTTAGTGCTGGGTGACTTTTTCAGGTTTTCACATTTTTTAAATGATAAGAGCATTTGCATCTTCTTCTTAAAAGGCTGTTAAGAAAATCTCTGAAGAAAAGGTCATTCACCTGAGAATTACGCTATGGTTCAGAACTTTATTTGCAAGTTGATTCTTTGAATATCTAAACTATTTCATTTCTTCAGTAGGAGATGGTCTTGCTGGAACCATCCTGCCAGGACTCTTTGTATGCAGTTGTATTCTCCCAGTTGAAAAGCTTTTGGCAAAAACCCACACCACGCGGCAGGGTGCAAGACAAATCAGCAATTCAACTTGACTCTCCTTAATTCAGACTGCTAACCACAAACCTCCACAAAGGCCTCAGAGTCACAGAGAGATAAGATCTCCTGAGTTCGCAATTACTGATAGTGCTTATTAAACACGTTTTCTGTAATCCAACAATGATAAGCTTTAGCTTAGCACAGCACATGAATGTAGCATAAGAGGAGAAATTTTAAAAATTGCAATATTTATATTAGGTTCTTGTTACATTTGATCTTTTACGAAGAAATTGTGGCATTTAAAAAATGTGCTTTCTACCACTTTTTTCACCTTTCATAAAAGCAATGTCATTTCTTTTGAGTCTACTAGCTAAAATTTTTAGAGTCCTGATTAGTAGACTTTTATATATGCATCATTTTTATATTCACATTGTTTTTCAAAGCCATCCATACTATAAAGAAGTGATGGAAATTTGCAGGAAGGGTAGGCAAAATAAACCCAACCCAAATTCTTAACACTTGAAGAAAAGAAAGCCAAAAAATGTGAAGAAAAGTAAGGAGAAAGTCAAAAAGCCAAGAGTATATACACACGCATATACATTAAAGGAGTAAATTGTTTTGACTCTCCAGGAAGCTCTGTAGGGAAGATAAAACAACCGTTGGTCCTCTAAGTGTATATAATAAGAAAAATGGAAAATTGATTTTCTTCTAGTAAAAACTGATTTTCTTCATGAAAATGGAAAAATCTCAGAGGTGTTATAAAACTTTGTAGCACTATTCCCGAAGTAATTAATTTTCAAACAAGTTACTTTGCCAGTTATTTCATTGCCATTAATTTTAAACTGTCCTACTAGGGAAATCACAGGAGACGAAATAAACCCAACTCTCTTCCACAGAGGGGGAGGGGTGGGCATTCTATCAGCACCCACGAATATCCATGTTACTTCCCGTCCTTCAGCTGCTGTGCACAGCCCTTTGGGCACACAGACAGGGTGTTCACTGGCTGAACCTGTTTACTTTGAGGCTTCAGCTCTCATCTGTACTCCAGCAACCTACGTCTTTCTCTCAAGCCCACCTCTCCCCTTGTCTCTAGGGGATATTTCCAACGTCCCGTCAACATCTCTATCAGGATATTCCCTGACGCACGAAGAGAAACATTTCCAAACTGAATTCAATATTCCCTCGCAAACCCACAGCTCTTCCTCTAAAGGGGTCACTAGTCTGACCCTTGGAACCTCAGAGTCTTCCTCATTTCTCCCCGTCTCTGACTCTCCTGACCCAGTTGGTCACCAAGTCCTGTTGACTCTTGCTCAAGGATATGTCTTCAATTCAATTGCTTTTCTCCACTCCCATTGCCAGTCTAGGACCTTTTCATGTCTTCCGTCAACTGTGGAAGCATCTTCTTGACTGGCCTTCTCAACAGCAGTCTTTCCCCTCCAAGTCCACCCTCAATGCTGCTCCCAAAAAAGGTGTTTCTAAAAAGCATTTCGCTCTCCAGCCTAAAAGTCTCCATTAAATTGTTTATGATTTGAAAAATCAATTTTCTTGGCATGACACAAAATCTTTTCTCAATCTCATGGACCATGGTTCAAGCCATACTGAAGTTTTTGGCCATTCTTTTCACATTCTTACTCCTGTTTCCTTAGACTAGGATATCCAATTACTCCTTTATCTGCCTAGAAACCCCCATTCATTCTTTAAGAATCATTTTAAATTAGTCCCTGAGGCCCCTAGACAAAGACTCCTATCTCTATGTTCTCAATAATACTTTGCTTACATCAGTATATTTATAATGCATTATGAAAGCTTAGATCACTATTATTTTTGTCTATCTTTCTCACTTAACTGTGAACTTCACAAGGATAAGGACTACATGGTCACCTAAATAATCCCAGGACCTAGAACATGTTAGAAGCTCAATAATATTAAATAAATGAATGTGTAGAAGAATTTGGGGGCTGAGCACGGTTGGTCCATGTCCTGCAATGCACTGAGGAAAGGAGCAAGAAAAGCAGAGCAAGAGAGCCTGCTTACTGAATGTTGGAGAACACTTGCTTCGCAGTCCGAAGGCAAATTCTCAAACTGAGTGACGTTCAGCCAATTCTCTGAAGCCCCATAGCTCTGGAAGCTATGTAAACATCTAAGCTTTCAAAAGCTTCCAAAAAAGTAATAATAACAACCACAAGCATTGTAATTACAAGCATTGAGTGTTTCTTATGTTTTGAGTACTGTGTTAAATGCATTACATGCAATATCTCATTTGATGTCTATAACTGCCTTTTAAGCCACATTTCTTATTTTTAGCCCTGTTTTACAGGTGAGGAAACTGAGACTTGAATAACTGGCCCAAGGTTATAGAGCCAATATGTGGTGGAGCCATAATTTGAACTTAGACAACCTGAGACCAGAGTCCACACTGTTTAAAAGCCTCTTAGTACGTTAAGCTGGATTTGGAAGTTATTTGTGGATATTTCTTTTCCTTCAAGATGTACTGGGTATATAATTATCCCAAATACTTAAAGTAGTACTCACATTCATGCCATATATGTATTCTGTGATTGAAAGGGTTATCAGACATCAAAAAATATATCAAATAATTTCTTAGATATGACAATACATTGTGCTTAACACACCGATTTCCCTCAACATCCTCGTCCATCAACCACTGTGTGTTGAGCTGCCCTGTGTATCAGCACCTGCAACACAGTGGGGTCCTTGCTCCAACAAGGTCTAAATTCTTAATGATTATTCTGTAACTTACCTGCCTTTAGAAATGTAAAAATATGGATTCACATACACATGAAACTTTCATCATACATAAATAAGTACAAACAGGAGCTGGATGAGGTTTTTGCTTTGGATCTAGACAGGACGAAATGAACAGAACTCTAACAGTGAGCGCAGGAGAGGTTGTATTTGTTGTTGCTGTCGTTCGTGAATGGATTTTTTTGATGCTGGGCTGGAGGAGGATATAAACGATGTCTACAAAAAGTTCGATTTCTCAAACTCAAAAAGTTACATTTAAATGATCTTTAATTGCTTGTTGAAAGTGCCACATCTATGTCAACATGACTCAGACAAACAGAAGATTCTCTCGGAACCAGTGGTTGACTGAATCAAAACTCTCTGAGTCTGTCACCCTCCTTAAGGACAACCTGTTTCTTCTTAGCTTTTCCTCAAGACAAGCAGACACAGGCCTGAGTATGCTGTGCACGACCCAGGGGAGGTTCACCCCCTCAATTTCTGACTCTCTTTAATCTTACAAATCTTGGTCTGTTCTGATCAATCTTCCAGGCCAAACCAGTGAAAAAAAAATTTTTAACTAATAGCTTTCATTTGTATTCCATATTCTCTACATACTTCAGTTCCACTTTCCAAAATATAATTTTGAATTTTTATAAAAAGGTTTCAAATGCCAAAATTCTTCTTTTACTTACAATGACCAAAAATAACTATTTGATAGACCCAATTTTTTATAACAGCAGTGGCACAGAGATGCCATTTATGGAGCAAAGGTAGTCTTTGGTGGGGGGGTGGTATTCAAGGCTACAAATGGTTTTTTAAATATTTTTTTAAATTCACAAAGTCCAATAAATCTTTTTCCATACAAATTCATATACTTGGGATAAGGAGGTTGCATAAATTGGGGGTTTTGCTCAGTTTACAACTGTGACTACTGAGGCCAATTTTTTTAGGTCAAATAAGTCCATGGATCTTACAGTGAGCAAAGTTAAGATGAGAATTAAGGGCCTCCCTATGCACCTACATTCTGTTTCTACCAAGAAATGGGAAATGCTGTTAGTAATTTACAAACTATGATATTCCATTTCATCTGAGGGAGTTGTTGATAGCAGTGGCAAGTTATGAAAGCCATTTTGTTCACTAATGATGAAAGAACAAGTGATTTAAGATTTTACATAGGAATAATAGACATTTCTAGAAAAAAGGAAAAAAGACAAAGAAAAAGATATAATTAATTAAACTACTGGGAGAAAACTATCCCTGATATTTAAAAAACAACAACAAAACCCCACTTAGGGCAGCAGATTGGAAGGTCTTACTCAGCCCCAAGCAATGCCCATGGAAACACTCACAGAACCAGGCCAACCCTGTTGGAATTCCTGAATCCCCAGATTGAAATGAATAGCCTACAAGATTCTAGAGAATTTAAGTTACTTACAAAGGAATGAGAATCAGACTAGCACAGAGCTCATCCTCTGTAATCCTAGAGGCAAGCAGACGATGAGTGAAGACCCACAGACTATTCAGAGAACAGCCAACACTCCAGGATCCTATCCCCAGAAAAGGTATCAGTCTCCCATCAGTGAAAGCAAGACGTCTTTACTCATGCTGGGATTCAGAGAGTTTGGGGTCTCTGAAGAAAATAATGGAAATCTGATCATTGGATCAGAACAGAGATCACAAGACAGGAACAGATGGCAAGAAGCATGCTGAAAACAGGTGAAGTAAATGTGAAGAATCCTTGAAACAGGAGAGAAATACTGTAAAAGGAAATCTAGCAATGACTAAAGGTTTTCAGTTATTTTAACAAAACCCTCGTGTGGGGCAGGGATGTGCTAACGGGCCAGCACGGGAGAAGGAAGGAAAGAACATTCCTACGTCCTCATGTCAAAGGGAGGGGCGTAGGCATCAGGCAAGGGCATTGTCATTATTCATTTTAATACAATAATAAATAAATAGACATTCTGTTAAGATGCTCTGAACGTGATAATGACTTAGTCAATTAAGAAGTGTGGTCAACCTTCTAAATTACGGAGGGAAAGAGGGGAGTTAACAGAAACTTCATCATACCAACAAACATAAAAGAGAAAAAAGAGGATACTACAACAGAGGAAAATAAATAGAAGTAAACATCATATTGAAGGGATAAAATCAATAAGGCTTACCATGCTGAGTGAGAATGACCTAAATTCCTCTACCAAAAGAAAAGATTGACAATTTGGATTTGTTTAAATCCAGTTGAATACTAGAAGGGGGTACTGGGAGGGGTCAAAGGTCAGCAAGCCCCACAGACTCCTCTCTGAGCTCTGGGGAGGGACCAGTACTGGAGACACCAAAGGCTGTTTTTCCTGAGGTGGCAGAATTCAGGAATCCCTGCTTTGGTGCCTTGGTGACAAAAGCATGGCTCAAAATGAGCCTGAAGGTTGTCCTCCCAGCTTCCTCCCAGAACACATCAGGAGACATGCACATTTATTAAGCACCATCTGACGTCCATCATTCCCACTCCACTGCTTTCAAAGCGGTCATTCTAAAACAAGAATTTATCAGGTCACCGCATGGTCCCCATGGACCATAAGGTCGAGAAAGAGCTTCTTCTAAATGCAATGAGAGGTTCACATTTTGCCCAGGTTCTTTCACAATGAGGAGCCTCCTATTGTTCCAGAGTCATTAAAAGAAGGCAGCTTTGTTAAACTTTACATTGAGATCAAGAGAAGACTGAGGATCACCATGATTTCCAACCTCAACTCACCAGCCAAGTAACAAAACTGGTCAGAATTTCTGTCTTTTGAGATTTACGTTTCATCTGTGCCACGCCACCACGGTGTAGAAAGAAGGTAGATATTGGAGTCAGGCACATTTGAGTTCTAATCCTGGTTCTGCCATGAATTATGCAACAAATCACTTAGCCTTCCCTGGTCTGAGATCCTTCAAACATTAACTGAAGGTGACAATGCCTGCCTTTCTGTGGGATGAGAAAGGCTACACAGTCGGCAGGATTAGAAATAAGCAAGTGCTCAGTTTACCTTGTGTTTAGAGCTTTTAAAAACGGTAGTTGCTGGATAAATGCCTGGCAAAGATATTTTTCATTTGAAGATTGTTAGTGTATTTACCGTCAATGTTTAGCCATTCATGCCTCAACTATGCCACCTGTCAACTGGAAAACAGCCTGTCACGGTTTTCCGTGTGATGAGAGTGAACACTGGTTTTATTCCATTAGAATCTAAGACGAATATCATTCCAGAAGCACAATTTATTCATCAGCTTAGTCTGGTGACTTGAAATGATTCAACCTAGGCTGGATCCATCCTTCCTCGGAAATAACAGCTGTGCTAATTCAGATCTCCCGGGCGCAATATCGCCGCCACCAGCGTTCTCATGGCTTTGGCACGTCAGGATGACTTTTAGCAGTACAGACAAATCCTTCAATGGCTTGTACCAATGTGTTTGGAAGAAAATCCAAAGCCTTCACACAGCCCACACAGTCTGATTGCTCTGGCCTCTGCATTTCTTTCCAACCTCATCTTGCGCCATCCCCAACCCCTCCTTCTCTGTGCTCAGGCACATCCTCTTTCTCGAAGTTCCCTGACCTTCCTTCATTCCCTCCTGCCACAGGCGCTTACTCTTCTCGTGGTATGGAATGTTCTTCCCTCCCTCACGCCCTTCTCCCCATCCACTCCTACTTGTTCTTCAAATCTCAGCTCAAGTACCGCTTTGACAGGAAAGACTTCAATGAGCCCTGCTCCCCAACCCCACCTCCACACCCACCAGTCTAGACAGGCTTCTTTGTGGCATCCTCTCAAAGAACTGAGTTCTGCCCGTAATTACTATTAATTCATGGGATTGGTTGATTAATCATTCTGTTAGCTTCGTGAGAGCAGGGACTGGCCTGATTTTGCTCATCAGTGTACCTGCAGCGGCTACCTCAGTGCCTCCTGCCCGGCGAGTGCTTGGTGCTGCATGAAGGAACGGAGAAGTGAATGAATGAATGAATACGAATTCTGACACTAGTCATTTGTTGTTCATGCTGCTAAAGGCCTTCACTGGGTTGTAGAAAAGGCCCAGTTAAACAATGAAGTAGCCCGGAACTGCCCTTGGGCCTTATTAAAAGCAGACACTTACTCCTCATTCGTCTTTACTTAAGAGCATCTGAGCCACCTGGAGCCACCACAAGATCAAACATCTGAGCAATCTGCTTTTGTTTTTTATTTCTTTGGAGAGAAAAATAAAGTCTATTTCTTTGTACCACTGCAAAATTTATCTCAAGATAAGATCATTCACTTTTAGTGTTAAAAGAACTTACCAATTAAATATAATTTAAATTCATTTTTCTCAGCCTCAAGAACATGGCTCAGAGTAAAAGATAAAATGAAAGTAATACGAAAATGTACCAAGTAAGAAGCAACAGAAGCATGTATATTAATTTGGTTGTAGGTGGCCTTATGGAAATTGTTCAAATAGAGCCCGATCTATACCATCTGAGAGACAATCCAGGACTTCAGAATATTTTTTTTAACATTCGTAGGGGCCTAGGGAGTATTTTAACATCACCCACTGGTGTTGAAAAAACTCTGTGGCAGCCCAGGCACTTCTGACAACAGACCACCCAGAGAAGATTAAAATCAAAATCTGTCTTTTCAAAGCCCTTCTGTTTTATTTTCTCCTTCAGAAAGAATTCCCAGCCCAAATGCCAGGACTATTTAATTTTCATTCTGTTGACACGAGTCCTCTTTCTCCGCGAACAGCAAGCCACGCTTCTACTTCATCCACTAAAGGTGACTCCCAGCTGGTAATTTAAAATTTTAATGGTTTGATGAAACATTTTCTTCTTCTTAAAACACAGAATCAAAGGCAGCAACGCAAACTCGATGCCATCAACAGTGACATGGGCGACAAACGCCCTTAGCCATGCTGCTTGGGCTCTTCTGTAATTGTTCCTACTTCCAACAAAGAAAAAATTCTATTTGATGCCTAATTTTTCTACTTTTGATTTTTCCTAATGTTCCCTTGAATTAGAAATTAATAAGAGATATTGAATAGGCCACTTACCTGTGAGAGCTTCAACTTGGAAGCAGAAGAGAAAGAAATAGCAGAGGTTTGACTTCATGTTTACCAGAAACAAACACAGCCCTCTCCTCCAGTGCTCAAAGCTGACAGCAGATTCATGCTCTCGGTTGTTTTCTATTTGCCAGAAAGGAAGTGGGTTTGTGGGGGTTGACGTAGTGTCACACTTACCATCAAGTCAAGGAGACGTCTCCTAATTGATGTTGCCCGCTCTCTGGAGGCATTATTGCTCATGGGAGTTAAGCTTAATCCATGGATTGCTGACGATTTTGAAAACGGAGAAAAACTTTACCCTCATTCTGGTTCCAACAAAACAAGTGAGAGGGACAATGCCTCTTCTTTTCAGAACCACCCTCCTTCTCTGACTCAACAGTTATTGGAGATCGCAGCACCTAAAAATAGCCACAGCATGAATAACACCTATTTGACACATTTTTATCTTATGCTGTTTGCTCCAGAGATAGAAAGGCTTTGAAATATGATAAGAAATAAATGAAATTATTACAGAAATTGAAATGAAGATATCTGAAAGAGGAGGGCCACAGGAATCTGAGAAATAGTATTTACGTGGCATTCATTGCAGATTACAACTTTCCAAATGATGGAGTCAGTTTTAATCTAACCTAGACCCTGCTCTGCACATTACAGCAGGGTCTGTAGAAACCAGAGATTCTGCACCTACAGCCTCAGATAAAAGCAAGAAAGTCGAAAGGCCTGCCCAAGTTCGCTGATTCCCTGCGGGAGAGAGAGCAGACAATCACAACAGTAATCATAATATAAATAATTACCTTTATATGTACACAAATGTTTTATATGAAATAATACATGTTAATTTATGTATAAAATTGTGTAAAATGATATATAATTTATTTAACATGTACAAAATATAATATAAATGTAACTAATACTAATTACATTTATATTGTTTCACATGTATTTAAGTGGGTTATTTGTGTATATAGATTTATACTATGCTTTATACGTGTATTAATTCATTTAATCCTCTTGACCACCCTATGAGATGAGGACTACTAATCTCCCCATTTTACAGATGAGGAAAACTGAGGCACAGAGTGGAAAGTACCTGGCCCAAGTCATTTCATTAGTAAGTGGCGGCACCAAGATTTGGAGAGCCCCACTCCACGGTCCTCACTCTTAACCAAGCAAGTGGAACCATTTATGCCAAGGCCTCCTGAGCCTTCCATCCGGAGGTCTGACCCAGCTTCCAGGATGCTGGATCCAGGCTGGGTTCCTGGGGAATGACAGGGCAGGACCAACTCTCAGCCCATAGAGGTGACATCCAGGTGAAAAGCTGAAATTGGCTGGGCAGGACCACCAAGGTGTCGGTCTAAAATGTCCAGGCTCTGAGCAGCATCCAGGTTTGGGGCTACAGAACAGCAATCAGGACTTCAGGGTCAGAGCCACAGGGTCCAAAGGCAGGTCGGTGGCTGGTCCTGCACAGCTCCCCCAGCAGCTGAGGCTTCCCCAGTTTCCTGTCAGGGCGCCTGGGCCTCAGGAGTGGGTGGGAAAGAGGCTATCAGAGGTATGGAGCTAGCTTGAGCAGTACAGACCGGGCTGTCAGGATCCCTGGGAAGCTGCAACCCCAGTTTCCTCACTCTCCCTTCCACTGGGCCCCCTGATGCTTCCGGAGGAGACGCCTCTAGACCCACTGACGTCGTCCTGGAGTCCTCTTCCATCGAAGAGACAGGCAGGCAGTGGAGGATAACTGCCTTTCTCGGATCTGGTTGTGACCTAGCTCGGGAACTCAGCATGGAGAGCTTTCACCTCCTTGATAAAAGTTGCCACGAGTCGTAGAGGTGGCCGCAGTTCTGCAAAGGAAAAGAGGGCAGGACCCTGATAATGAGCATTTACTGAGTACATGCTCTGTGCCAGACCCTGGGCTTCACAAGGGTGATCTGACTCAGTTGTCACAGCTACTCTAGGAGGTAGATCCCATTATTATTCCCGTTCCACAGATGAGGAAACCGAGAGTCAGAGAGACGAAGTAAGGAGCCCAGGATCACACCGCTGCAAAGTGATGGAGCCAGGTCAGACCCAGATGACGAGACTCTGAATTCCACACTCTCAATGACCACACTTTCTAGTCTTCATTTATCTGTCCAGAAATTACTGGTAACACAATTTTTTGAGCCTCATATTTTGGTGAAAGAAGCTGACTTAGGTCCTAGATGAAGTTCCAAAATATCTGAATGCAAAAGAGATTTCCTAACAAAATTTGGTGCCCCGTTTCTACCCCAAGGGAAGAAAAGTTACACAAGCTATGGTTGGGCTGTGTGTTGTTATTTGATATGAATCCGTCTGCTTTTCCCCAAGCCCCACACTTCTCTGTTTGAACGACGTTCGGTGGTAACTGATCTTCAAGCTGAGCAGGCCTCGCTCCCATGCAAATCGTGCCTCGTGTGAAAGACCCTGAATGAGCTCCTTCCCTGCCTCCTCTTCTCACAGTCTCAGCTAAGAGTACCATTACTTGTGGTTTTAAATATTCAGAACAGCTTTTCACGGGCCTGGAAAATAAACTGGGCAAAAATTTCCATTGCCCCCCACAGGAAGTACTTTTTGCTTTTATTTTTTTCATTTTTTCATTCCATGACTTAAGAGGCTTTTGATTTGTGTGCGCAGATGCCTGGTGTGGGGGAGGGGAATGGAAAGTCTGTTACATGAAAAGTGGGATGTTTATGATCACTAGCCTTGCGGGCGCCCAGGTTCATGATGCTGCGCACGTTGCTGCCTTTTCTCAGCTCCCACAGGTGAATATCTTCCTTTTGCTTTGCTTGAAACTTACTGAAAGCACCGTTTACGTGTGTAGGGGCCATTGAGTCCAAATGATGGGCTTAAGAACACCCCCAAAGCATCTGTGCTTCCCCTGAACTTGGCTTGCCAATCTGAAACAGAAAGGCGCTGACGGAGGCGGCTTCTTCCCGATCAGAATTGTTTCTCCTGGGACCTGCCCCATGCTGCTGGGTGGCACCACCATCCAGTCACTTCACCAGCCGGGAACCTGCATGTCGGCCCTCTCCACTCACCACTAATTCACCAATTTTGTCCCACCTCCTAGCTGACACCGTGTCTTTTTTCTCCCCCTCTTGCCAGGGTCACTGCCTTCCATCAGGCCTCCAGCATCTCTCTCCTGGTCTTTCTGTCCCTTCTCTTGTCCCATTTCCATCTGTCTCCACACTACAACCTGAGTAAGTCGTCTTTGTAAAATGTAAATCGTGTTGCTCTCTGCTCCCCTGCCTGACACCCTCCGTGTCTTCCTGCGGGTCTAAGACAAGGCCCAAACCCCGCACCGCACAAGACCCTTTAGAGCGGGGCTCCACTCAGCCTCGTCTCTGGCCACGTTTGTTCTCCTTCCTCCTGCGCTAAGTGTTTCAGCCATACTGAATGACGTGGCGTTCCCTAAATTCCCCATCTAACTCCTCCTCGAACCAAGCGCCAAGAGCCTCTGCTTGTCCCCCCTTCCCTTCCTCACCACCCCAGCCTCCCGTCTTCTGCAGAAATCCTTCCATTATTCACACCTGTGCTGACCCCCCATCAGTTCATCAAAGAACCCCTCCTGCTGTGTTCACTCACTGCCAAGTGCATCCAGGGTCCACTGGGTGGCTCTTCTGCCACCTCCTAAAGCCCTGGGTTCCCCCATCCAGGATGGCCTGTTGGCTTTCTTGTGGCCCCTATGGACTGTGAGCACACCAGAACAAGGACTGAAGGCTTCTTCCCACAGCCGTGTCTGCAATGCCCAACGCCGTGCCCGGGGCACAGCAGATGCTCCCTGCTTGTTGAATGGATGAGTGTTTGAAGAACCCTTGACTTTCGAAGGAACCCTATTACCTCAAGAACAATCACCAAGTAACACTTTGCTCTTTGAACCAAAATGGGAGGGCAGAAAACTATCGAGATACATCCGTATTTCATATTGAAATTAATTCAATAAATATAAGAATTCATCATCCTGATTTCTCTCTTATCTGATAGTTTGTCTATCCCTAATGGTCAAACAAAAGAACATTCCATTTTAACAGCCAAATAATATTTTCTCATTTAAAAGTTATTAATCCATTTCTAAAGCCCATAAACTAATTGCACATTTCCATGAATGGTCAAAAAAATCACCGTGAAAATGTGCCTATAAAGTGATACGATTGATATTTTTAACAAAAGTACACCAACTTAGTCACTTTGGCTGCAAGGCCTTCATTCTGATGACAGTGCCATTGCTGAAAACATCAGAAAGCACGTCCCTGATGCATTTCCTCCAGCTTCTGCAGTGTCTGGATCCCTCAGTCCTCTCCTTCTTGTAGCTCTTTCCCCTCCGTTTATAAACATGCTAGAATCTCTCCAGTTTACTTATTCATTTTTTGGTGAGGAAGATTGGCCCTGAGCTAACATCTATGCCAGTCCTCCTCTATTTTGCAGGTGGGACGCCACCACAGCATGGCTTGATGAGCAGTGTGTAGGTACGTGCCCAGGATCCGAGCCCACTGAAGCTGAGCATGCGAACTTAACCACTACGCTACAAGGCTGGCTCCTAGAATCTCTCCAATCAACACATAGAAACACATTTCCTCAGACCTTGCCAGCCCGCCATCTACTTTTCTCTCTTCTCTCTCAGCCTCTGCCCTTCACTGCTTCCTAGTTGTTCCTTAGCGCACTGCAGACTGGTTTCTGTCTCTGTCATTCCAGGGAAGCTGTGTTCCCTAAGCCCGCCCGAGTCCACACTGCCATCTCCAGCCAAGGCTCACTACCCCTCCCTCCCTCAGCCTCTCTGAATCATCCGATGCTATACTTACTTTATGTTGATGTTATACTTACCTTTTCTCGAAACAGTATCATCCGTTCCTGACAGAGTTACCAGAAGGAAGAGCCATTCTGCTTGCTTTAGCTTACTTCGTATGCCTCTTCTCTGATCTGTTCTGAGTTGAATTTAAAATCTAACTCTCATGAGGAAAGCGTTGTCCTCCTAATTTCTAACAACACTTCATTGAGGCCCCTGTGTGGTCTTCACGTGTCAGAATCATAGCTCTCTGCTGTTTAACTCCCATCTTTCCGACCCCTTCCAGCTTGGCCTTCTCTGCCAGTTCTAATTCCTCTCTCCTCCTAAATGTTGAAGCTGTTGTTCTCAGAACTTAAGCTTCAATCCTCTGCTTTCCTTGTTCTATATACTCTTCCTGAGTGATCAAGTAGAAAATGCCATTTGTTAATCAAAAAATTAAATGGGCTAAAACACCAAAGCTATTTTTTTTGTATGACTCTTAACCTGATCCTGAAAGCTATTCCAAAAATGTCTTGACCCATAATGGCATTGTTGAAATGAATACACAATCTTTCCCAAAAGATTAAAGCTCAAAAAAGACTCACAAGCTTATATGCATACAGAGGTCAGGCAGATAGAACAAATGAATGAAGTGGACCTGGTATAAGGCAATAGGGAGTAGTGGGGACTGGGTCAAAGTGGAGAGCCCATGGGAGAAGCAGACAATCAGATCCAGCTGTACATTGCCAAAGGGGAATATGAGTCTAATATAGCTATATCTTCTGATTTTTTCCAAATAAATATGAAATTCTAGTCTTTGTGGGAAATATTCTGATATTTAAATTTTGCAACATATTCAAAAAATTTAAAATACAGTGTGACCCAACACTATGAGAGGCAAAGAAAACGTATCTGAAGATCCATTTTGGCCCAGAGCGTCCCTATACATATGCATATAAAGGCAGAAGATCCTTGTTCTAGACCTGGCTCCAGCTGTGTGGCCCTGAGCAAGATGCTTAACCTCTCTGAACAGAAATGTACTCATCTGTAACCTCAGAGGATTCTTGTGGGGACCAAAGGCAATGGATATGAAAGCTCCTAAGAAGGTTTACATGACACCAAAAACTCTAGTTATTATAAGCAAATTTCATTGTCTTAAAATTTCATGACTTTTTAATAATTTCTTGATGTTTCAAAAATATCTCATTACGTTTTGACTCATCTTGAATTTTTAAACATGGAATTAAGATTGGTAATCCTCTTTCAGAAAAACGTGACAATAACTTCATTGGCCTTCTTTGGGTGGCTATTCAGATTTTAATAACTTTGGCCCAGTAATTGATGTATTTTTAGGATATAAGAAGAGAAATGCAAACCTATGAAATTCACTCCATTTGAAAACCTCTCTCTCTCTTCTTTTCTTTCTTTGCAAGCACCCTAAGGGCAAAGCAGCATCTTCACCAATTTCTATTTAAAATCAAAATGCCCTCCACCCAAGTGTCTCAGACAGGCTAGAATACAACGCCGGAATTTGGTAGCTATTACAAGGTTCTCAAACGACATTGGGTTTCTTTCTTGGATGTGCTTTGTGTGAATGGATGACACCTACTGGTATAAATCGAAAATCTGCTCTTTCGTTTTAAGAAGAAAAATAAATGTTCTTCTTTTAACTCCCCTGCCCCCCAAAAAAGAAAACCACATCACTGTCAAAAGTCAAGGATTTCACGAAATCTTGAGAAAATGTTCATGATACAGTAAGTGGAAAACGCAAGTTCTATGCATCACATATACATGAGCTTCATGTTTAAATTTTTGTATAAAAATTTATAGACAAAATGATATATCCATTTCATACATAGAAACCATACATAGAAACAATTGAAAGGATAGGTGCCGGAATATTAATTTGCTAATTAATTTGCTAGTACTACAAATAACTATTTTTCCCTTGTTTTTCTGCACTTTTGAAATTTTCTCCTGTGATCGTGCATCATTCTCATAACAGGAGTAAACAAACATGGTGGTGGGGGGTGTGTGTGTGTAACAGGTTTTTTCTTTCCCAAAAGTTTTATGAGATTACCTTTGCGTGAGGAATGAGATCACCTTTGTGTGAGGAACGAGATCACCTTTGCGTGAGGAACGAGATCACCTTTGCGTGAGGAACGAGATCACCTTTGCGTGAGGAACGAGATCACCTTTGCGTGAGGAATGAGATTACCTTTGCGTGAGGAATGATTACCTTTGCGTGAGGAATGAGTTTACCTTTGCGTGAGGAATGAGATTACCTTTGCGTGAGGGATGAGATTACCTTTGCGTGAGGAATGAGCTTACCTTTGCGTGAGGAACGAGCTTACCTTTGCGTGAGGAATGAGATTACCTTTGCGTGAGGAATGAGATTACCTTTGCGTGAGGAACGAGATTACCTTTGCGTGAGGGATGAGATTACCTTTGCGTGAGGAATGAGCTTACCTTTGCGTGAGGAATGAGCTTACCTTTGCGTGAGGAACGAGATTACCTTTGCATGAGGAAGCAGAATATCTAAAGCACAAAGGACAAAAGGGATTTACCAGCTTGACAAGGAGCTTCACATTTTTGATCAGCTAAGGCCTCTGATTTGAGATAGCTGGAAAGTTTGATGGAGAAGAGACAGCAGAATGTCTTTATGATTAAAGTAGGTAAAAAAGATGATAAAAGACAGGAAACATATTAACTCACATCGGATGGCATGACGCCTACCCATACATTATATGTTAAAACCGATGACTTGCACAGAAGGGGTATTATCGTTCCTATGCTGGAGGAACGAAGACCTGTCTCAGGGAAGTTAAATGTTTTGCCCAAATGAGCTAGTCCAGAATCAGAACCAGAGCTCATATATACTTGTTCCTAGATTACTGTTCTTATAAGTATCTAGAATGAAAGAGAGAAACAAAGATGCTGGGCTTATAGAAGCTTATCCTGGGGTCTTAGTTCCATTTCAATCTCTCAGAGTTTACATTTTCCTATACCTAAAGAATGCAATTATAAGTAATCTCGGACCCAGCCTGTCCAGATTGTGGGTGCACTAAAGTGTCCAAACTTCTTTGACGTTAGCTTTTCATAAGTCATCTGATAGAAAAATATAAACAAAGGTTTGGCAGGTGCACTTATAAAGTCCTGAAAATTAATGTCTCATTTTATTATCAAAACCCCCATCTTAAACTCTTAGAATTATTTTGCGACAGTTATATGAGGTTTATTATCAAGATGCTGTGAGCCCAGCCTGGACCCCCAGCCCAGAGGTGAGCAGTTTCCTCAAATGGCATAGTGGGTCAAAATCCCCAAGGACCAGGGCTGAGGTAGGGCGAGGACTATGAGGAAATTGTCAGAGTGATACTGACGTTCATCCAGAAGAAGAAATTTTTTTATACTTGGCCTGCCATATATTAAAATATACAAAGTTATAATAATTAGATCATTTATACTGGCACAAAGATAGACAATTCGATGGAAAAGAATAGATATCTAGAACCAGGTACTTGTGTAGGCAAGAATTTAATGTTTGATATAAAATCAAAGCACTGGATAGGAAACCATTTTCTCCAGTTTAACCAGAAGAGGATTTGTCACCAGATATTACAAGATCTTTGGAAGGGTTGGAGAAGCAGAGTCTGCGCTTAGCTTCCAGAAATAACTCCCAGCCCCTAGACTCGCACGGTCTCTATCATCATCATAAAAGCTGCCACAGCCACTGTTGGAGGCTCCCACCTTGGGAATCCACTGATTATAAGGCTCTCCTGCCTCTGCTAGAATTTACGCCAGCAAATAGATGTCTTCCATTCCTCTTTCAATAATGCATTCTAAAAATGAGTGTTGTATTGGCAAAAATAAGTGTTGATCAGTGGAACCAAAGTTACATCTGAATTGTGGCTGCAAGAGTCCAAAAAGGTAGTTTGCAGATTTCCAGCCTCTGCAATGTAAAAAGTCCCACTTGGAGGCTGGAACAGAATTTGAGCAAGACAAATTCTCAATATCCACCATAAAGAGCCTATCACATCAGCTAGAAAGGAGGCGTTATTTAACAAATGATGCCAGGACGTTTGGGTAACTAGTTGGAAAAACATTCATTTAGGTCTATAGCTTACACCATGCATCAAAATAAACTGCATATACATTAAAAAGTGAATTATAAAATTCATAATAAAAATAAAAGAATATGGAGAAGTATATTCTAAGTATAAAAGCAATAAAAGAAATCTCATAGAGAAACATTATTGGATCCAAAAAGAATTCTGCACATAAAAAAATAAAGATTATAATTCAAACAGATTAAAGACAATGTTTACAAGAAAGAGGCAAAGGATTAATACTTTTCCTATGTAAAATGCTCATGCAAATTGACAGGAAAACATTAAGACCCCATAGATAGATGACAAAGCACTTGAATATAAAATTGACAAAAGAGGGAAAATATAAAAGATAAGTATAAGTATGACAAACAGTGACAAAAAGAAAGGGTCAAAATATTAATATGAAAGAAAAACACAAGACAAAAAACGTTTTTTTATGTTGATAAAAAATACAATTCACAATGAAGCTTCAGTAACCATAAATCTTTATATTTGTTTAATATTTCACTAGAAAATATAAAAACAGCCAGAAATATATGGAAAATTGACAGAAACACAATAGTTATGAGAGATTATTCTTAGTCTTTGTAAGTTAAAATAAGCAAAAAGTTTGAAGATAGAATCTGAGTAACAAAATTATAAAGGTTGATTTATTAGACACATATTAAACTTTTATTCTATTAGAGGCTATATCTGCTTTTCCAACACGTCTGGAACATTTATGAAAAATGACTGTATATTAGGACTCAAAGAAACCCTCAAGATAATCCAAAAGCAGAAGATGGACACTTGGATCGCTACGCAATAAAACTAAAAATTAGTGAGAAAAATTTAGGTGTTAAAATATAGCTACTTGAAAATTTCAAGAATCACTCTCTAAAATAACTCTTTGGTCAAAGAGCAAATAGTAAACTGCAATTATAGACAACTTGAGGAAAGAAACAATAAGTACAACTTACAAAACACATTAGATGTGGCCAAAGCTATAACTGGAAAAAAATGCATTTGTATAATTTTAGCCTTTTTGTTATTAGACAAGAATGAAATAATACTAATGAGCTAATCATTTAGATCAAGAAATACAAAAAGAAAAACTAAATGCCTTTAAAAAGCAGAAACATAGAATTAATATATATTTTAAAACAGAGAAAATGCTGAATTAGGAAACAGAAACAAACTATAATTAATAAATTAAAAGTTCTGTTTTTATTTAAAATGTCATTCACTTGCACATGCTCCATTATGAAAAACTAAAGGAATCAGCTAAGATTAGAGGAAAGCACTGCCCTGCTGGTTTTCAATATTCAGAAAGATATTTAAAAGAAATAAATGCTATACATTTTTAAAAAGAAGAGAAATAATTGTCAGATATTGGTTCCGATGTGACTGATTACCGAGAAAATCCAAGAGAATGAACTAAAAAGGTATTATGATTATTAAATAAGTTCAGAAAGACAACCAAGAGCAAAATGAAAATAAGAAAAACCAACAGCTTTCTTTATGTCAGGGAAAAAGGAATGGTTAGAAAACTATACGGGGAAAATAACAGTAAGCAGATACAATCTATTTTAAGAAAGCTATGAAACTTCCTAGGGTCATAACAAGATTTGAATAGATGGAAAGCCACATAGCCTCTGGAAGGAAAGACTCAATGTTATAAAAACATCAGTTCTCTCCAAATTAATTTATAAATGTAATGTTTTTCATCTGGATTTTTCATGTTTGAGAATCTGACCAAGTGATCCAAGAGTTCTTTTGGAAGAACAAGGTTGAGAATAATCAAGACAATTAACGGACTGGAATGTGAAATGACAAGGGGCTGAGTCCTAAGAATGGTGTAAGAATTACCTAAACTGAATACAAAATCCAGAAGTAAAACCACATAGCAAAAATTTAGTAAAATGATAGATACTGAGAATTTCAAGTCAGTGGGGGAAATACGTATTTTTCAGTAAATAAAGAGTTAGGAATAATTAGTCAACTATTCAAAAAAATTGTTAGAATGCTATCTTACAAAATATGGCAAGATAAATTCCTAATTCAAAATTAAATGTAAGGAAAACGAAATCATAAAAGAATTTGAAGAAAATTTAGATTAGAAACGTATATCCTAACTGTTCGGAAGAATGAATTCCTTCACAGTTAGTCCTCAGCATTCTCCTCATTTGTACTATCTTTCTTTATTCAATGATCATGCATTAGAAAAAGTAATAAAGATTTTTTTTGGAAAAATATATAGATAACTATTTGCTTGATCTCGAAGTGTAGAAAGTATTTTAAATCCCAAAACAAAGGGAAAAACCTTGATAAATTTAATTCATAAGAACTCACAACTTTCAAGCACCAAAAATCTAAAATCAAAAATTAAACGACGGGCCAGCCGGGTGGCGTAGGGGTTGAGTTCACACACTCCACTTTGGCAGATCTGGGTTTGTGGGTTCAGATCCCAGGCATGGACCCACACACCACTCATCAAGCCATGCTGTGGAGATGTCTCACATACAAAATAGAGGAAGACTGGCACAGATGTTAGCTCAGCGACAATCTTCTTCAAGCAAAAAGAGGAAGATTGGCACAGATGTCAGCTCAGGGCCAACCTTCCTCACCAAAAAAAAAAAGAAAAGAAAAGAAAAAAGTCAAACAGTGAAGGCAGAAAAAATGTCTGCAATATGTATGACAGCAAAAAGGCAGTGTGAGTAATATAAAGCTTCTTACACATCATTCATAAGAAGATAAACACTTGAACTTTGAAAAGTAGATAAAAGCCCTATGTAAGCAATTCGAAAAGGCAGAAGTCCAAAATTCACATTAAGAAAATGAAGTTCAAGCTCACTAGCTAGCAAAGAGAAATGAGAGACATGAAACCACTAGATACATTTTTGTCCTACCAGGTTGGCAAAGATATTTAAGAGATATTAAGTGATAACTAAAAGATATTAAATGGTATCTGAAAGATATTAAACAAAACCTAACGCTTAGCTTTGGTAAGGGAGCAAGTAACGGGCACTTTGATCCACAGCTGGTGAAGGGAACCTTGATACAACTTCTGGAAGGCAATTCCATAATGTCGACGCAAACTCCAAACGTCCAGATGTTGCTGTATCTTCTCCATAGCAATTTGGAGTCATTAAAGACTGAAGGAATTTTAACTGTTTACTGTTGGATGGACAAAGTCTGAATAGTAATGTGGCAGAATACGTACCTATTCCAGCTTTGAAAAGTTGCCCCGGAAATGGCCTTAGAAACATATTTACAGCCTGAAAGAGAATGATAAAAAACAAATGGAAAATGTATTAGGAACTATTCTGCTTATCCTTCGCAGACCAAGGGAAGGAGGCCTCAGAATAAAGTTGCATTACATAATGTAACTTAAAGATATATAAGAAACAAGAGCAACTTCTAAACGTACTATATTTTTCTTTGCTCCTGTAGCCTTGTTGCTATTACATTAAAAAACTAAAACTAATGCTACATATTCCTGTGGATGGCCCATGTCTTCATTTTGCATTATTTTACCAAATAAGTGATATTCTTTATAAGGGATAGGTGGCTTCTATTCCTAAGAAAACAGGCCAGCTGGCAGCCTATATAGAATTTTGGTTTTCTGCTAACAAATCATCTTCAGCAATGCTAAAGAACCTATCCCAGCAATGCAACAAAGAACAGAACTGAACCCAGGCCATTTGATGATGAACAAAACAAATAGAACGCAACATAAAGCAGTACTGATTTTAAGATCACAGGGAACATATTAGTCAGGAATCTCCACTATAAGTGACAGAAATCCAGATTGGCTTAAGAAAAGAAAAGGAATGTGGCTCATGAAACTGAAAGTAAGTTCAAGAGAACTTCAGGTACGGCTAGATCCAGGAATCTGTCTTTATTAGTATCTCCTTTCTGCTGTTTTCTGTGTTGGCTTCATTCTGAAGCAGGTTATTCCAAGGAACACCAGGCTTAAAACCTCCCAGCTTCAAAAATATGACAGCCTTAAAGAGTATATAACACTAGCAGAAGCCCTAGGTGCACTAGGCTGATAGGGGACACGTGCCTTTTTGTTTTTTTAAATAATCCCCATGGCTAAGAAGATGCAGAGTCCTGATTGGCTGGGCCTGGTCACCTGCTTATCCTTGGAGCCCAGAGTGAGGTCAGCCCTCCAACCACATGCACTGGGAGTTGGGGAAAAGTGCCCCAAAGGAACCACATGGTGCTATTAGCAGAAGAAAGGAAAAGGGATCTCGGGCAGACAAAAACAGAAGTCTGCACAGGTGGACAACGCTTCCTTCATCCTGACACTGGGGATAAAATAAACGCTCGAGACACAGTGTGAAAACTGACTGTGGTAGGATGTGTAACAAGTCTTTTTAGACTAAATACTTGACAGTGGTTAAGAGAAGCTTTTTCTTAGTCATTTCATCATTCAAAATAGAAGAGGAGAACATGGGAGCCTGGAATGAGCACTCATCGTTGGACCATTCCATGGCCTGGAAAGTTACCTCATCTGTAACAAGGGATGAAACGCACGGGGCGAGGAGGACCCTCCCACCTGCACTGGGCTTTGGGAGGCTGACCCCTCAGACCGCACCAGCTCCCTCAACCTCTGGCTTCCACTTGCTTTCAGTTGAGAGAGCTTTGACGGGAGGTGGCAGGGCGGGAGGAAAGAGAAGTTGAGTATTTATTCCCTAGGCCACCTCCCTTCAAAACCACGCTTCTGTCCGGGAGCCGTGGCTCACAGCTACAGCACCTTCTAAATCTATTCATCAATATAGGCCCTCATTCTGGACAACAAAATTGTCAGTGCATTTATTTTCTAGCCATTTTTTGGAATTAACCTCTAGTTGGACTGCTGCCCATTCTACAAAATATTGGGACAAAGCTCCATTTCTAAGCAAGGACTTGGCATCTTAGGACTTCGCGTGTTACCTGTTCTCTTGCAATCATACTGTACAAGGATTACTGGAGCAAGAAGTATGGAAATTCAACTGATGTGAAGAGCAAGGAATAAAATAATAAACTAAGGTGAGATAAGACCCCTGGATCGCACAGGTCGGCCCCCTCCACAACTCCGGGGTGCAGCTCCGCCAGCAGAGGTTACTTACGGCGTCTTCCCTGCGGCTGCCACCTCCCTGAGCCACGCCTTCGCCTAACCAAGCCCTTGGGCTGCAGCGTTTGTGCCAAGGATCTGGAGTCTGTTCACTTGGGGGTCGGCCACTGCCCTACATGAACCCGGGAACCCTCAACAGCAACGGAGAGCAAGGCAAAGAGCGAGCCCCAGCAATCACATTTACTTTTTCTCTCTATGGGAATAAATACCTCCCGCTCTTATTGCAGTTATTAAAAAGTAATAGAACTCTCTTTCGAAATTTGTGCCTGGGAACCCATTGCCTTAGAAATAAATGTAAAAGGACCAAATAGGTTTGGGACTGATTAAAAACAAACTCAAAGAAAATCGAAACCAAATTGCTCAAGTTTCAGAGATCTCAGCCCCAAACATGGAATATCACATGTGACAGAAACCCCATTAACAGAGGCATTTGTTTCATACTGGCTCATTTTAGTTTCAGGTTCCAGAGCTGTTCATTTTATTTGATTTAGTGAGGCTCCACGTTCTTAACAATAGTTTATACGAATGAGCTTTTCCTTCTAATATATAAATATATATATAATATATAAAATTAGCAGTTTTGCCGCATTCTTAAATGTGATGTTTATTCCACCCAGCGCCCAGGAATTTTTCCAGCGGCATACAACTGGATTTCAAAACAGAAAAACCGGATTCCCTGGATGCCCCTCACAGACTCTCCTTGGCTCCCAACTCCGCGGAGTGACAGTGCTTCCCCCCTCCCCGGCCACCAGGGTGGAGAAGCAGACACCTGCTGCCCCAGAGCCAGGCCTGCAGGGTTGGACTCCCCGCTTCTCTCTTCCCAGCTGCAGCCCCGGGGCCAGGAGACTGCGCTTCTGAACTCAGTTTTCTCGTCTGTAAAATGAAGATAATGACAGCCCCTGCCTCCTTAGTTTGTTGTGAGAATTAAAGTTAACACAAGCAAAGTACTTCAACTAGTATCTAATATGTCTTATTTGCTCAACAAGCACGAGCGGCAGTTGGTGGTAAGAAAACCAGGGAAGCAGACAGAGCTTCTCCCCCAACAGCCGCAGGCCCCGCCCTGCCGCCTCCGTCCCTCGAAGAGCCGAGGAAGGGCCCGGCCGTGTGAACCCAACGGCGGCCGCGTGGTTAGCTGGTAAACACCTCAGGCTGCCTCCAGCGGCCTGAGCTGGGCCTGTGGTGGTGGTGAGGTTTTGTGGCACCAGCGCTCTTGGTGGATTTTGTTTTGAAGATGCAGAGGTTGTTTACCTTAAAAAAAAAAAAAGAAAGAAAGAAAGAAAGAAATCACTTCGAGCTTTCTCTTGCTCCACCTGTAAGATTTAGTGAAAAGTTAAAGCTATTCCTTATCTGCGCTCCAAAAGCTGAACTTAGAAAGAAGAGACTAATGTGAAAAGTGAGGAAGGAGCCGGGGTGGGAAAGAAGCCCAATGCAGATGCTGACGTGATCTTCGGGGCTGAGTGGAAAGTTTTCCTACGTGATCTTATAGCCGAAAAACCTCCCTTGACGCTTTCCTCCCTATCAACTCCATCCATAACAACGGGGAAAAGAGGGAGATAGTAATTGCTTTCCCCAAATCGTTTCCGAATTGACTGCTTCGTTGGATATATTTAGTTTCACATTGGCAGTGTTTTCCTTAAATGCCCCCAGAATTGAATGCAATAATATTAATGTTTCAAGACATCAATTATCCAAGCCAGATTTTAGAAGTCTCATTTTGCTATCCTGTCAGTGCATGAAAGAGAGAAAACAGTGTGCACCCCACCTGGAAAACCCACCTGTCCGGTTCAAGGAAGCCACGGGCAATGTTCCCCTCTATGGACAATAGTACGCTCCAGTTGCCCAGAATTTGAACCAGAAATTGTTTAAAAACAAACAAACAAACAAACAAAAAACCTTAAAGGGATTTTAAAATATCAAGAAATGTCCTGCATACGCAGGACACACCTATGTGTTCCTGAGCGCTCTTCTGAAGACGCCAGACACGCGGAAAACCCCAGGTGTCAGAGGCTGCACCGTGATTGGTCAGATGGCGGAACCGCAGTCAGGAGTGCAGTGATTGGCGGGTGAGGGGACCCGAACTCCGGCCTAGAGGAGAAGGTGAGGCAGGAGAGGACTCAGGGTGAGAAATCAAGGAGAAGGGGCGGAGAGAGACGACAGGCAGAGGAAGAGCGGCCTGGGAGAGAAAAGCAACGTTTCTGGGGAAAGACTTGTCGAGAGAATCGATGTGTTGAGAAAACTCCTTTCCCCTCCCCAGGCTTGTCGTCTCCGAGGTTCTCTAAGGGGGCACCTTGAAACTGAGAATTGATCTTCAGGCTCCTCAATCGCAAACATTTGTGGTCTCTAGATGGCTTTGTTTGGTTTCGGTTTTTTGTTTTTGTTTTCTTTTTGCTATTTCCCAGTACCACGTGGGCAATGATTATCTTAATATTTATATTTTAATTTAAAGCTTAAATTTCATATCAGTAATTAAATGGGAAGCCAGTATTATTCGCCATGAAAAAAAGATGATGACCAAAAAAAAAATACTATAGAAGCAAACAATGCATTAAATTCTGGCCAGAGAGAGAGTGTTTGAGATTAGCAAACATTTGGGAGGTGCCAAAGATACAGGGCACTAAATGAGACTTGCTCCTTGATGTAATGAAAAAGAATGAAAGAGAATTGAAATGGGAAAAAGTATTCTCACTTTGTGAGTCAATGTTATGTAATGCCATGACCAAGTATCACCTGGAGTCATTTTTCCTATACCTCCTGAAGCTCCTGACCTCCAGCCCACACTTTGCAAAGCCCTGGGGCTGTCAGCATCTCATTGCCTGGAAAGGATTGTGCTCCACACAAATTAAAACATTTCTCTAGACCAGCTACCAGTGTTAGCAGACTTTAGTTAAGCTGAGCCCCACTCCCAGGAGCTAATCACTTCTGGGGGTTCTAAAGGGTTTACAGGGGAAGGTCCAGGACCACAGCTGGGAGAGGTGCCACCCCAGAGAAACACAGCCAAGGAGTCGCTGGGTCCCTCTGACATCCCATCCATTGCATCTACCCCTGAGCTGTCTAGTATGGCAGCCTCTGGACACACAGGGCTGCGGAATACTTGAAAATGGCTAGTCCAAATTGAGATGCCTTCTCAGTGTAGAATACATGCCAGATTTTTTAAGACAGTACAAAAAGATGCAAAATCTCTTGTTAATAATTCATGCTGATTACATGTTGAAATGATAATACTTTGGATGTGTTGGGCTAAGTAAAATATATTATTAAAGCTAAATTCACTCATTTCTTTTTGATTTTTAAGCTATTTTAGTGTAAACCAATTTTAGACTTACAGAAACATCACTCGATTGTATAGAGTTCCCATACACTCTTCCCCTAGCTTCATCTCCAGCTAATATCTTACGTAATCATCAAAACCAAGAAATTAACAGTGATACAATACTATTAACTAAATTACAAACTGCACTCAACTTTCACCTCTTTTTTCCACTGACATCCCTTTTTTGTTGTTGCTCCAGGGTCCAATCCAAGATGCCACATCAAATTTAGTTGTCATGGTCCCTTAGTCTCCTACAGTCTCCGGGAGCTCCTCAGGCTTTCCTTGTCGCTCGCAACTGTGCTGCTTCTGAAGGGTACTTATCTCTTATTTTGTAGACTCTCCTTCAACTTAGGTTCATCTGATGTTTTCTCATGATTCGAATGAGGTTATGACTTTTGGGCGACAAAAATCACAAACAAGAAATGTCCTTCTTGGTGCTTCCTATCAAGGAGTTCATGCTGTCACTATGTCTTGTCACTGCTGATTTTTACTTTTATTTAATGTGACTATTATAAAATTTTAATTACATATGTGACTCACAATATTTTTCTGTTGGACAGTGCTGGTTGACACCATACACAAAATAAGTATGTGACTTAAAAGAACATGTTTATTACAGAAATATATGGATTTAATTACCTATGCTTTTCTATGCCCTATGATGTATTTCACCTTTTAATACCAATAACACCTAACGTTCATTGAGAACCTACTCATTGCTTTTGTAAGCACTTCATCTGTATGAAACCGTGTAATCCTCATGCATCTGATTAAGGCAGATGCTGCTGTAATCCTACGCTGCAGCTGAAGAACCTGAGCGGCAAAGAGGCTGTAATCGCACAAAGTGCTTCAGCTCGTTGACTGGCGGATCCAGATTTTGAACACAGAGGGGGAGAATTCAAGAGCCTGAGCTTACAACTGCCACACTTTTCTAAAGCCACAGCATCAGTTAATTCAAATTCTACAGCTCAGGCTCTACTAGCTGTAAACTCTCTGCTTTAAATTTTCTCTCTTTTTCTACATGACACAGATTAGGAGAATTGGCATTTATTCAAGCTTCTATCCCACCTCTAAGCATCTGGCAGAGGCTGGATTCACATATTTGACCATCTGTCTTTCCATTATAGTCACGTAATCTCTAGTTGGTTCAACTTTATGTGTTTCATTTTAGCTGCTTTTTAATGTTCAATAATTTTGAAATCTCAGTGCTCTGCTATAGGGCTTCTAACCATCAGCAAGTTTTATCATAATTGATAAGGACCCTGATGTGACTTTTCAGTTACTAAAGAAACAGTGACACTTTAATACAAAGTACAAAATTTTTAGGTTGTAAGCGTGGGAAACCTGGTCACCTATGTAAGAAATATAAGGTAACTGTTAGTTATCTAGAATGTCTGGTGGAGAGACCGGAGCAGTTGACCTCTTTGTAATTAGCTGGGCTAGTTCCTTCATAAGTAGTACAAATACTTGGCATCTGTAGCATAGAACCTGGAGCTTCCTGTGGTTGAATGTGAGTCCACCATGTTCATCAATACCCTCTCCAGTGGCTGAATCACAGAATCTTCGTTGGTAGGAGTGGAACAGGGCACCACTTCCTGGGGCTGTGCTGCTTCAGTGGAGACAGGCAGAAGTGGCCCAGAAAGAGTATTCCAGGGACTCCTGTGACCAAAGCAGAGGATGCAGAAGTTTCTATTTGTCCAATTGGATTGCCAAGAAAAAGGTAATGAGGTGATTAAAAAGTGTTTTATACAGGAGTGACATCAGCAACATGGTGGAGTGAGCTGTTCCCTTTGTCTCTCACCCTTTTGAACTGCAACTAAATGAACATTCATTGACCAATGGGGGAAGCCCATACAGCACAACATGACACTGAGAGACACATGCAGCTATACATCTGAGGATGGACTGACTGCCCTCTGGGAAGTGGTGCAGATAGGTGAGCACTCCCTGCCCTCCCCTAGAAACCCTGTGCATGTGCATGAATGTTTTCCAGCCTGGCACAAGCACCTCAAAAATAGGAATGTGCCCCAGGGTGACTGTAGGAAGAGTTGGTTGCAGCCCTTAACCCACTTATGATCACTTTCCCAGCAGGAGGAGGGAGCCCACTGTGCCCCTGCAGCCCCAAGGAGTGGCCCTAGCTCGGTCCCAGCAAGGAAACCCTGCCCACCAAGCACAGCAGTTGGCAGGACCACAGGCAGAGACAGCAGCAGATCTACACTCCAGGGAAAGTGCACTCCAGGCCTATGCAAGCAACCACAGTACCACTGAGCCCCAAAAGAGAGAACATGCCCCAGGGCGAAGAGGCACTGGCAGCCTTTAGCCCTCTTGTGATCACTTTCCCTGCAGGAGGGGGAGCCACTGTGCCCCTGTGACCTCAATGAGTGTCCCTAGGTTGGTCCAGCAAGGAAGTCCCACCCACCAAGCACACTCTACACAGCACCTGAACACTCCCAAGGCTGGTGTAAGCGCCCACAGTACCCCCACAGCTTCCAGCAGACAGGGGGGTGCCATAAACTCTGCTCCTGCTTCCCCCTAGTGGTAGCAGGTAGAATCTGCAACCTCATATTACCTCAAATGCTCTGACAAAAGATTAGTTCATCAAACACCATGAGAAATTGCAGCAACAATTCAGACCAGAAGGAAAATGAAAATTGCCCAGAAACCAACTCTGAAGACACAGAAATTTACAACCTAAATGACAGACAATTCAAAATAACTGTCATAAAGAAATTCAACAATTTACAAAAGAACACAGAAAGACAGTTCAGTGAGCTCATGAATAAAATGAATCTCTTCACCAAAGAGATTGAAACTATAAAAAAAAAAATCAAGCAGAAATTCTAGATGTGGAAAATACAACTAATGAAATAAAAAAACAATTTAGAATCCTTAAGAAATAGAGCTAATGTTATGGAGGAAAGAATTAGTGATTTAGAGAATTAAAATATAGAAATTCTACAGGTAGAGGAGGAGACAGAACTAAGACTTAAAAAAAATGAAGGAATTATCCAAGAAATATCTGACTCAACTAGGAAAAGCAACATAAGGATTATAGGTATTCCAGAGAGAGAAGGGAGGGAGAAAGGAACAGAGAGCTTGTTCAAAGAAATAATAGCTGAGAACTTCCCAAACCTGGGGAAGGAACTGGATTTACAAATACACAAAGCTAATAGAACGCCTAATTACATCAATGCTAAAAGACCCTCTCCAAGGCATATGATAGTAAGACTGGCAAAAGTCAACGATAAAGGAAAAATATTAAGGGCAGCAAGGCAGAAGAAAATAACTTACAAAGGAAACCCTATCAGGCTTTCAGCAGATTTCTCAGCAGAAACTCTACAGGCTCGGAGAGAATGAAATGATATACTCAAAATACTGAAAGACAAAAAATTTCAGCCAAGAATACTCTATCCAGTGAAGCTTTCATTCAGTTACAATGGAGAAATAAAAATGTTCCCAGGTAAACAAAAGCTGAAGGAGTACATTACCACTAGACTTCCCCTACAAGAAGTAATTAAAGATGCCATCACACCAAAGACAAAAAAGGCAAAGGTCTACAAAGCTTTGAGCAAGGAAATAAATAGATATACATAATCAGAAAACTGCAGCTCTCTACCAGAACAGGAAGGCAAATACTCAATTATAACTTGAAAGATGAAGCGAAAGAAAGCATCAAAAGTGACTATAAACACTTCAACTTAGTCACAAACTCACAACATTAAAAATAGAATAATTTGTAACAGCAATAACTCAGAAGGGGAAGAGGTAAGGGATGGAACCTGCTTAGGTTAATGGAGATAAGATGCTATGAGAAAATGGGCTATTTCATCTTCAAAATCTTTTATATAAACCTCACAGTAACCACTAAACAAAAAATCAGAGCAGAGCCACAATTCACAAAAAGAGAGAAAACTGAGAAAACCTCCTCAGAAAACCACCAAAATGAAATGGCAGTTAGAAATACAAAGGAAGAGAAAGAATGGAAGCATTGAACAACCAGAAAATAAGAGATAAATGGCAGTATTAAGCCCTCATATATTAATAATCACTCTAAATGTAAATAGACTGAATTCTCCAATCAAAAGACACAGAATAGCTGAATGGATTGAAAAACGAGAGCCAGCAATATGCTGCCTCCAGGAAACGCATCTCAGCTCTAGAGACAAACACAGGCTCAGAGTGAAGGGATGGAAGACAATACTCCAAGCTAATGGCAAACAAAGCAAAGCAGGGATTGCCATGCTTATATCAGACAAAGCAGATTTCAAGTTAAAAAAGACAATGTGAGACAAAGAGGGGCAGTATATAATGATAAAAGGGACATTCCACCAAAAGGACATAACACTTATTAATATATACACACTTAATACAGGGGCACCCAAGTACATAAAGCAATTATTAACAAACCTAAAGGGAGAAATTAACAGCAACACAATAATAATAGGGGACCTCAACACCCCACTTAATCAATGGACAGATCATCCAGACAAAAAGTCAACAAGGAAATAGTAGATTTAAATGAAATGCTTGATCAGATGGACTTAATAGATATATAGAGAGTATTCCATCCAAAAAGAGCAGACTACACATTCTTCTTAAGTGCACATGCAACATTCTCGAAGATAGACCATATGTTGGGAAACAAGGCAAGCTTCAATAAACTGAAGAAGAATGAAATCATTTCAACCATCTTTCCCAACCACAATACTATGAAACTAGAAATCAACTACAATAGAAAACTGGGCAAGTCAGAAATATGTGGAGACTTAACAACACGCTACTGAACAACCACTGGATCAATGAAGAAATCTAAGGTGAAGTTAAAAAGTACCTAGAGACAAAGGAACATGAAAACACAACATACCAACCCTCATGGGATGCAGCAAAAGCAGTCCTAAGAGGGAAATTCATAGCAATACAGGCCCACCTCAACAAACAAGAAAAATCTCAAATAAGTAATCTTTAACTGCACCTAACTAGACTAGAAAAAGAAGAAGAAACAAAGCCCAAAGTCAGCAGAGGAGAGAAATAATAAAAATCAGAGCAGAAATAAATGAAATAGAGACTACAAAAAAAACAGTAGAAAGGATTAATGAAACTAAGAGCTGATTCTTTGAGAAGATAAACAAAATTGACAGGTCATTAGCCAGACTTAACAAGAAAAAAAGACAGAAGGCTCAAATAAATAAAATTAGAAATGATAGAGGAGAAATTACAATACATAGTGCAGAAATACAAAGGATTATAAGAGAATGCCATGAAAAACTATATGCCAACAAACTGGACAACCTATAAGAAAGGGATAAATCCTTAGACTCATACAACCTCCCAAAACTGAATCAAGAAGAGAGAGAGAATCTGAATAGACCAATCACAAGTAAAGAGATTGAAACAGCAATCAAAAACCTCCCAAAAAACAAAATCAAGGACCAGAAGCCTTCTCTGGAGAATTGTACCAAACATTCAAAGACGACTTAACACCTTCTCAAAATATTCCAAAAAATTGAAGACAGAGCACTTCCTAACTCATTCTATGAGGCCAACATCATCCTGATACCAAAACCAGAGGACAACACAAAGAAGGAAAATTACAGGCCAATATCACTGATGATTGTAGATTCAAAAATCCTCAAGAAAATATTGGCAAACCAAATAGAGAAATACATTAGAAAGATCGCACACCATGATCAAGGGGGATTTATTCCAGGGACACAGGGATGGTTCAACATCTGCAAAGCTATCAACGTGATACACCACATTAACAAAATGAGGTATAAAAACCAATGATCATTTCAATAGACACAGAGAAAGCATTTGACAAGATCCAACATCCATTTATGATAAAAAACTCTCAATAAAATGGGGATAGAAGGAAATTACCTCAATATAAAAAGGCCATATATGACAAACCCCCAGCCAACATCATACTCAATGGGGAAAAACTGAAAACCATCCCTCTGAGAACAGGAACAAGACAGGGGTGCCCACTCTCACCACTCTTATTCAACATAGTACTGGAGGTTTTGGCCAGAGCAATTAGGCAAGAAAAAGAAATAAAAGGTATCCAAATTGGCAATGAAGAAGTGAAACTCTAGCTGTTTGCAGATGACATGATTTTATATACAGAAAAGCCTAAAGAATCCATTGGAAAACTACTAGAAATAATCAACAACTACAGCAAAGTTTCAGGGTACAAAATCAACTTCCAAAAATCAATTGCATTTCTATACTCTAATAACAAACTAACAGAAAGAGAACCCAAGAATACAATCCTATTTACAATCACAACTAAATGAATAAAATATCTAGGATAAATTTAACCAAGTAGGTGAACGACCTATACAATGAAAACTATAAGACATTATTGAAAGAAATTGATGATGACGTAAAGATGGAAAGATATTCCATGCACATGGATTGGAAGAGTAAACATAGTTAAAATGTCTGTTCTACCTAAAGCAATCTACACATTCAACGCCATCCCAATCAGAATCCCAATGACATTCTTTACAGAATTAGAACAAAGCATCCTAAAATTCATATGGGGCAACAAAAGAGCCCGAATCTCTAAAGCAATCCTGAGAAAAAAGAACAAAACGGGAGGCATCACAATCCCTGACTTCAAAACATACTACAAAGCTAGAGTAATCAAAACAGCATGGTACTGGTACAAAAACAGGTGCACAGATCAATGGAACAGAATTGAAAGCCCAGAAGTAAAACCATACATCTGTGGACAGCTAATCTTCAACAAAGGTACTAAAAACATACAATGGAGAAAGGAGAGTCTCTTCAATAAACGGTGTTGGGAAAACTGGACAGCCACCTGCAAGAGAATGAAAGTAGACCATTATCTTGCACCATACACAAAAATTAAGTCAAAATGGATTAAAGACTTGAATGTAAGATGTGAAACCATAAAACTCCTGGAAGAAAATATAGGCAATACACTATTTGACATTACTCTTAGGAACATCTTTTCAAATACCATGTCTACTTGGGCAAGGGAAACAAAAGTAAAAGTTAACCAATGGGGCTACATCAGACTAAAGAGCTTCTGCAAGGCAAAGGAAACCAGGAACAAAATGAAAAGACAACCCACCAACTGGGAGAAAATGTTTGCAAATTATTTATCAGACAAGGGGTTGATCTCCAAAATATATAAAGAATTCACACAACTCAACAACAACAACAAAAAACCAAACAACCCGATCAAAAAATGGGCAGAGGATATGAACAGACGTTTTTCCAAAGAAGATATATAGATGGCCAACAGACACATGAAATGATGTTCAAAATCACTAATTATTAGGGAAATGCAAATCAAGACTAGAATGAGATACCTTACACCCCTTAGAATGGCTGTAATTACCAAGACAAAAAATAACAAATGTTGGAGAGGATGTGGAGAAGAGGGCACCCTCATACACTGCTGGTGGGAATGCAAACTGGTGCAGCCACTGTGGAAAACAGTATGGAGAGTTCTCAAAAAATTAAAAATAGAAATACCATATCACCAGCTATGTCACTACTAGGATACTACTATTTATCCAAAGAACTTGAAATCAATGATCCAAAGAGATTTATACACCCCTATGTTCATTGCAGCATTATGCACAATAGCCAAGATGTGAAAGCAACTCAGGTGCCAAACGACTGATGACTGGCTAGAGAAGATGTGGTACATATGTATACAGTGAAATACTACTCGGCCATAAAAAAGACAAAATCGTCCCATTTGCAACAACATGGATGCACCTTGAGGCTGTGATGTTAAGTGAACTAAGCCAGACAGAGAAAGACAAATACTGAATGATTTCACTCATATGTGGAAGATAACAAACACATGGACAAAGAGAACAGATTAGTGGTTACCAGAGGGGAAGAGGGTTGATGGGTGGGCAAAAAGGGTAAAGTGGCACATATGTACAGTCATGGACAAAAATTAGACTACCGGTGGGGCTGGCCAGGTGGTGTAGTGGTTAGGTTTGCACACTCTGCTTTAGCGGCCTGGGGTTTGTGGGTTCAGATAGCAGGTGCAGACTTGCACACTGCTCACCAGGCCATGCTATGGCAGCGTCCCACATACAAAGTGGAGGAGGACTGCCACAGACATTAGCTCGAGGACAGTCTTCCTCAAGCCAAAAGAGGAGGATTGGCAACAGATGTTAGCTCAGGGCCAATTTTCCTCACCAAAAAAAATAATAAAAATAAAATAAAATATTTTTAAAAATTAGACTACTGATGGTGATCATAAGTAAGTCTATTCAGAATGTGATAAATAATAATGTACACTCCAAATTATGCAGTTATAGACCATTATCTCAATAAAATTACTGGAATAAATAAACAAATAAATGGTCATCCTCTTAAAAAAAGAGTTCTTTGCAATTAGACATACTTGGATAAGTTGTGAGAGTGACTAATATTATTAGGTATTAAAATGAAAATGAAAATATTTCTAAGGGTTTGTTGCTTTGAAGGCCCAAGATTCCTTTGCATCTCAGAGCCTTCTACAGTTCTCAAATACAGCCACTAGGGGGTGCTGCTGAATCACACAAGCCACTGCTGCACAAATGCTTTTGTTCCTTTTCTGAAAAAAACTAATTCCATAGGCATACATGTAACGCAGTGTAAGCGGCAAGATTTTTTTTTTTTAAACAGTTTGCACTACAGGCCCATAGAGCAAACTCAGTGAATTCCTGTACTGCCAACAGAAGCAAGCAAATCCCACCAGGAGAGACGGACGCGTTGATGCAGTGATATAGTCCCTTGAATTGTCCTCTTGAAAGAATTTTGTGTTTGCCTGAAGGAGATGACTGCCTTTTTTGTCTTGCTTTGCTTCGGAGGGTAACGGACAGTTTCCATGCAGAGATTTGAGAGGGAAACTGAGATGTCCTTCGAGGAGTGCGATGTTCCAGTGAGGGCAGGAAAGCCCCTGAAATGGATGCGCATCCGCCAGGCTCCTCTTGGTCCCATTGCCACGCCCCCTAATGCAAACGGACTTCCTACTCTTCCTGCGAAGCTGGCCCGACCAGCAGTAGATCTGTACCCCACGGAGCAAGATGTGTAACTGGAAACAAATACCTATTCCCACGTGCAGGGAGGAAACGAAAGGAGGTGGCAGAGGCCGCTGAGAACAGAGCATGGCCCCAGCGCCGCTGGGCTACACAGGGACGGTGTCAGGAGGATGACGTCAGGACGCACGCACGCCCCACTCGCTGAGAACGTGCATTCTGAGGGTCGTTGTCAGACCCGGGTCTGGCCTTGAAAGAACGAAGAAGGATGGTTAGAGTCTTTGGACGGCCAAGTGGTCCAGTCCGGAGGCTGGTGACACTGACAGAGGGACCTGCGTGCACTGAGCACTTACTGCACACCACCGCCACCCGCCACACCTTGCCTCGTTTTACTCCCAGGGCAAGGCTTTAGGGCAGGCCTTACCCCGGTCTGACAGATGAGGACTGGGGTTAGACAGCCCATGACAACTGCCCCCAAGTCACTCAGCCAGCAATGGCAGCGGTGAGCCACTTGCCTCAAAGCCTGCGCCCTTTCACCTACTCGTCTGTCCCCGCTGCGTGCTTTCGGTGCACCAGGCACTCTGCCCAGTGCGTCACATGGGTCGTTTCATTCACACCCACGACAGGAGCAACAGACGGGTTCTGTTGTTGTTATTTCCATTTTAAAGATGAGGCAGCCGGAGCACAGAGAGATTAAGAAACTTGCCAAGGTAACAAACACAGCTACGAAGTGATGGGCCGTGGTTTCCAAACCAGGTCATGGGGCTCCAGAACTGTTGCTCTGAACCAAACCACCACTCAGAGTCCCTGCCGGCCCTCAGCAGGCGCTCAGCATCTGCTCAGTGGCAAAGCCTCCAGCCAACGGCCTGACAGCCAGAAGGGGAAGGAAAAGGGTTTCTCTCCCCACATCCTCCTATTTGCCAGATACCATGTTTAGCGCTTTATATGTTTGATATCATTTGGTTCCCACAATAGTCCTGGAAGAAAGGAATAATTTTCCTCATGTTTAGGTGGGAAAACTTGGGCCAGAAAGGTTACTTAACCTGCCCAAGGACATGCAGTTAATAAACAGCAGAGGCAGGACTAAAATGTAACGTGTTTAACTTGGAGAGATTTCCGGGAAGCGTTGTTGAAGGAGAAAAACAAAATCCAAAAAAAGTACATGAATGCACATATGTAAACAATTACATCATTCTGGAAAAAATACAGAAGGATACACCTTGGCTTGTTAATCCGGGTTATAGGAGAAAGTGTCGTAAGCATGTAAAAAGTGCATGCATCACACACGTATGCATCTATGCGCATCAACATATAAATACTTATGAAATTTATACAAAAGTTACTAAAAATAAAAATAACTTAGGTAATTAACAAATATTTGATAAAAGTCCACAGCCGCTTCTAATAAGGCTCTTAGTACACTTTATTGTTATGGATGTGTCTTTCGACTCCTGGATTTTTAATAGAAATCAAAAGTAAGCAGTATATTTAAGATTAAAATTCTAGTCTGAAGGCCAACAGGCTCTCCCCCCAGGAAGAGCCGATATTTAGGTTGAAGTCCAGTCAGGAGAAAGCCAACATCCTGGTTCCAAAGCAGTCCAGCAGGAGGAGCACTCTCTGACTCAGGGCAAGGTCAGCCCTTTGTTCTATTCAGGTCTTCAACTGATCGAGTGAGGCCCACTCACATTAGGGAGGGCAGTCTGCATTACTCAGCTTACCCATTTAAGTGTTAGTCTCATCCAAAAACACCCTCATGGACACACCCAGAATAGCGTTTGTCCGAATATCTTAGCACTTTGTGTCCCAGTCAAGTTAACACGTAAAATTAACCATCACAACCACATGGGAACAGGAAGAAGGTCCTTGCTAAGAATCTAGCTTCGGAATCTGCTCCAGGTTGTTCCTGTTTTCACAGCATCTGCCATTCCTGTGCCCCTGAACTCAAAGATTATTTAAAAGCTGCAGGTGGTCTTTAATTTTTGTTTACTTATTTATTTTGTGTGTGTGTGAGGAAGACTCACCCTGAGCTAACATCTGTTGCCAATTTTCTTCTCTTTTTGCTTAAGGAAGATGAGCCCTGAGCAAACATCTGTGGCAATCTTCCTCTATTTTGCATGTGGGATGCCTCCACAGTGTGGCTGATGAGTGGAGTAGGTCCACACCCGGGATCCAAATGTGCAAACTCCAGCCACAGAAGCAGAGTGCACGGAACTTTACCCACACCGCTCAGCCCCAGGGCCAGCCCCTCCAGGTGGTTGTTTTAAAGTGTGCTGTAGGGCAGCTGCAGCAGCAGGAGGGAGCTCTCAGCTCTAGAAATGGGGGGTACTGGCAGTGCTGGCTGCCATGGAAGTGAGCGATTCCTCTGCAGAAGCATACAGGAGAAATAAGATCCCAAAAGTGAGGACTGTGTGCAACACTGACATGTTCAGGGTGATGAGAAATGCTCATATTCACGTGTATACACACACTTATACATGCACGTGTTATGTGCCGTACAGATAATTACAAATATTAAAGGCCAAGCAGGTAGCAAGAGGAAATTTAAAAATTAAAATCAGATTCTAACTGTCCAGAGAAAGGGAAAGAAATATATTCCCCAGAAAAGGAATGAGAAAATCGGACCTCTGTGGCAATGAAGACATGCCTTCAAAGTTCTGAAAGAAAATTATTTTCAACTTACATATCTTTAATCAAGTGTGAGGGCAAACCAAAACATTTTCAGACTTGCAAAGAGTGAAATTTTCGCCTTCCACAGACTCTTTCTTAAGAATTTACTTGAGGGGCCCGGCCCCGGGGCGAGTAGTTAAGTTCGCGCGTTCCGCTTCAGTGGCCCGGGGTTTCACCAGTTGGAATCCTGGGCGTGGACATGGCACCACTCATCAGTCCACACTGAGGGGGCATCCCACATGACACAACTGGAAGGACCCACAACTGAAAAATACACAACTATGTACCGGGGGTTTTGGGGAGAAGGAGAAGAAAAGAAAAGAAAAAAAAGATTGGCAACAGTTTTTAGCTCAGGTGCCAATCTGTAAAAAAAAAAAAAAAATAAGAATTTACTTGAGGGTATAACTTTAAAAAACTAACGTGTGTCCTCGGTTTTCTCAGAGGCAAATTGAGGGACAAAGACCAGGGCTTTGGACTTGAAACTGCTCCCCCAGAGCCCTGTGCTCTAATCCATGTGCCAGGGGCTGTGGGGGTGAGGGAGGTTGGAGGGGCGGGGACAGACGCCAGCTCCGGCCCCACCTCAGCGAGAGAAGCCTCACTTGGAACTGCTTCTTATAACGCGTATCTCTGGGCAGTCTCATCTGAAGAAAGAGTTCTGCAGCTTTGAATCATTTGGAAGCTCCCAGGCTGGACAATCTCCAAAGTCCCCCAGGCTGCAACACGCCACAGGTCTGTGCACACAGGTGAGTTCCATCCGACACCATCACCGGGTGAAGCGTGCAATGCTGGAGCTCCGTTTCTGCAAGCTGGAGCACAGCATCCTTCATCGAAAACGAAAAGCTTTCAGAGATAGGCCATAATTTCTCTCGCCCTACTTGAATCTTTCTCTTTAGAGTTTTCAGAGCAGAAATCCTGAGGAAGACAGTTTGGTGCTGTGGACGGAGCAATAGGCTAGGAATCAGGAGGTCTGGCTTTTAATATCAATTGCATTACATTAAGCAAAAGGGTTAACCTCCGTGGCCCTTCATTCCTTTCCTTGTGTAAATACAGAGTTGGAGAATGTGTTTTAGCTCAAAAGGAGCGAAACAGAGTGCCATTCAGAGCAAGAGAAACATGGCTGTGGTTCTAAGTCCAACGTTGTAAAAATATGCAACTATTTAGATAGTAATATATATTTCACTATACTGAAGGCAAGGAAAAACTCCAGCTCTCCAAAACTTTTGTGGGCTTGCCTGCAGAAAGTTTACCAGCTTTTATCATATGAACAGGATGATTATGAAATAATTAGTAGAATGTTAAAAAATGAAGTAGTTCGAAGAGCATGAGTCCTGTTCTTTCCTGTCACTTTATTGGTTGAAACACATGTTTTTAAGCCCGTGGGTGAGTGCTATTTGTAGACCTTACTTCAAGAGCTTGAAAAGTTTGAGAGCACACACAGTGATGTGAAAGTCATACAGGAATTATGGGTAGTCATCAAAGTGTTTGATAATTAGGTAGCTGGCTGATTCTCCAGGGTTGCGAGGCCCAGCCTCCATGTCTGACACTTGGGCAGATGTGAGTTGACCTGGCCAGCGTGCCACAGGGACGAACACCGCAAGCTGGATCTCTGTTGGCTGTTCCAAGGTTCACAAGTGCTCCAGTTATTGAATTCCTTCTTGTTGCTCAACCAAATGCTCAGAAGTTTTAACCCAGTTCTTCATATTTTAAAAAAACACTAGAAATATTTAAGGTTCATGCCCTTCCCGTTATAACCTCTCTGTTTCTAAGTTATGATATTTAGATTCCAAGTTAAGCAATCCCAAATCCTTCAAGCTGTTTTCTAGTTCTTCCCACTCCAACATTTTCCTGGTTCATCACACACAAAAGAGTTGAGGACACAAGCTCCTTAGATGAACTAAAGAGAAGAAGAGAAAAAAGAAGACGGGTCTAGCAAGGAGCAGCAACACAGTTGAGGTGAAGCTAGGAAGAGCCCCAAAAACATAGCAAACCCAGCTATTGTAGCTTCCACCTGTGGTTCCTGGATTCTCGAATCTCACAAAGTAAACTTTCAAAACTAAATCGATTAATCAGTGGAGGACTTTGTTAGCTTTTCACTTTACCAAGTAATGACATTAAGTAAATAAATTTTTTAAAAGTCCAGCAAAGATCCCTGTATAAACTGCCATAACAAATTCATAGAAAGAAAGGACATGTTTGACACCTAAAAATTAGGAAGACTATATTCTCAAAATAATGACAGTTCTTCAAGTGGCATTCAAAGTGCGCTACATCAGTCATGTTTTTCTCATCTCACTACAGACAAGTGAAACTGTGTCAACGAAACGTACTCCCCCTCCTAGGCCTGGCATTTGAAAACCACTAGACTACTCCACTGTGAGCATGAAATTCGACAGAGAAGCCCAAGATGCTACAAGCAGTGTGTGGTGTCAGAGCGCTACATAGGGAGCACCCGGCGTGTGCAACTCTGCACGGTCTTCTTGGTTTGAACGCCCACCAGAAAGTGACTGGATTTTCCAAAAGAAGAAAACTCCCAGCCTTCACCATGCTTTGAGTAGATGCAACTGATTTTCTTATATTGATCCTGTATCTTGCAGCCTTGCTAAACTTGTGTGTTAGCAATAATAGTTTTTTGTGGCTTCTTCGGGATTTTCTGTATATATGATCATGTCATATGCAAATGAGAGTCTCATTTCTTCCCTTCCCGTCTGAGTGCTTTGATTTCTTTTTCTTGCTTAATTGCCATAGCTGAAACCTCCAGTACAATGTTGCTTAGAAGTGGCAAGAAGAGACATCCTTGTTTTTTTCCTGTTCTTAGAGGAAAAGCTTTCCGTCATTCACTATTAAGTATGGTGTCAGCTATGGGTTTTTCATCGATGACCTTTATCAGGTTGAGGAAATTCTCTTCTAATTGTTGAGTGTTTTTAGTATGAAAGAATTTTAGGTTTTGTCAAATGCTTTTTCCGCATCTCTTGAGATGATCTTTTATTTCACTAATATGGTGCATTGCATTGACTGATTTTTGTATACTGAACGAACTTTGCATTCCTGACATAAATCTTGTTTACTCCTGATGTATAATCCTTCTGATATGCTGATGGATTCAGTTTGCTAGTATTTTGTTGAGGATTTTTGCATCTTTGTAAGGGATATTGGTCTGCAGTTTTCTTCCCTTGTGATATCTTTGTCTGGTTTTGGTTTTAAGATAATACTGGCCTCATAAAATAAGTTAGGAAGTGTTCTTTGGGGAGATACTGAAGCAAGAAACAATGGACAGAAACAACAGAAAGATCTCAAAATAAGACAGAAAAATAAAGAGAAGCTGTGCCTTATTAAACAAATAACTGGCAGCAGGCATTTTGTAGACTAAACAAATGTATTTTCAGAAAATAAGCACTTTACACAATTAGTAGATACAAGATACAAGCTAGACACAAGGAAATAACCACTGTAGCACAGAAAATGACTGAGATTTCAGAAATGACCTGATGGCTAATTCCTAGTGGAGAAAAGCTGAAGTTTAATATTAAAACTTCATGACAGATTATTCATTATTTGTGGAATATAATTATGCTCAAGTTAACTGTACAGAAAAAAATGTGTAAAGTTTTCATTTCATAGTCACAGTTCAGCTGTTTTCAATCAATCTTTGTGGCAGAAATTGCTAATTGTTCCCCATTATCTTGTCCCTTTTTCTTTTTCAGTAATAGAAAATTTTAGCTGGACACATAATTATGCTTCCATTTCTTAGCCATCCTTGCATCTAGGTGTGGCCACGTGACTAGGTTCTTCATAGGAAGTGAGAGAAGGCCATGTGCAATTTATGGGTGATACCCTTAAAAGATGGGAATATTCTCTTCCTTCTTCCCTATTGCTGTTTGTTGGAACCTGGAAGTCACAATGGAAGTCAGAGCAACCTTCGAAGACCACAAGATGGAAGTCGTGGATGAGCATGGTGGAGCAAGAAGGGGCCCAGGTCCCCAACATCATTGATTTTCTTGAATCCTTTCACTCAGACCATTAAGTAAGAGAAATACATTTCCATCTTGCTTGACACACTCCTATTTTGGCCTTTGTTACAGTAGCCAAATTAGTATCCTAACTAGTAGGATACTACTAAATCTTTGTCTAAAATTTCAGGTTAAAAAAAACAAAAACCTCAAGATATTATGGAACACATATTTTTCCTGAAAAGGCTGCAGCTTTCAATTATAGTCAAGATTTTGGTACTGCAAATTTACAAAAAGACCGGATAAGTGATATCCTTTAAGGAAAGTTGTCTAACTAGGGCTTTTTTTTCCAGCCACTTATTTCCCTCTTTTCAGTCCTTCTGAAACAGACTTCAGTCAAGTCTTTTCTCCCCATCCCGCCACCACAACTGCTTTTATCAGGGTAAACAGTGACCCCCATGTCATGAAATTCTGCAGTTAATTCTCAGCCCTCATTGTACTCCACCTGTCGGTATCTGATGCATTTGTGTATTTTCTCCTCTTTGAAACACTTCGCTTAGTTTACAAAACACCTCACTCTCCTGAATTTCCTCCATCCTTGCTAGCTGTCTTTTTCGGTCTCTTCCTCTCTCTCCTACCATATATTGTTAGAATGTGCCTCATCGTTGGAAATCTCTTCTGTATCTACATTCACTTCCTTGAAGATCCTTTACAGTCTCATGTTTCAAATACCATATATATACTGCAACTCCCAGATTTTGTCTCCAGCCTACTAGAGTGTAAATCCTAGGAGCATAGGAGTCCGTGTCTGCTTCTTTCCTGGTGCATTGTCAGTGCCTAAAACTGGACCTACCATGTATCAGTGTAGCAAATAAATATTTGTTGAATGAATGAATAAATAACTAGAAGCTGCTTTGCTTTATAAGTAATCTCCTAATTATCAATGATTAATATCTCTAATATTTACTTTCCCCTTGAAAGTCTTAGCAGAAGGGGAGGAAAACCATATCCTTGCTCAGCACACCAAGCACACACAGAATGAATCTCAGCCGTGAATTTCACCCTCACTCTTCTTGGCCAGCAGTGCAGAGGCTGTGATGACAATGTCCTCAGTTGGTTTTAAGAATTTATAGCACAGCAGAATATGGAACGATACGCCAAAGTCAACAACAGGCTCCAAGAAAATGAGCGCTTATTTGTATTCAGGTCTTCATGTCTGTGGATTCTAATCCCCAGTGCAAACTCTTTTAGGGTCATAAACAATGCTCCAAGACCAGCACTTTCAGAGGGTCTTCACAGGGTCTTCTTTGCTTCTGGGTACATTTAACAACAGTCAAACTCAGTGGGATACTAGGGTGCTCAGAAATGGGCACATGTGTCTAATTAGAAATACTAATTATTTAATCTAATTACTATTTAGTAGTGCAAGCTCAGCTGGTCCTAATCCAACCTGTTCTTACCCAAAACAGAACCAGGAACTGCAATAAGCTTTTCCCTTTAAAAGCCATGATAATAGTACGCACACGTTTAATTTCTTGGATATTTGTTGAACGTTCTCTGAGCGAGGAGCTCAGAGTGGGTACCTGTTTGTATCTCTGCCCATGTGTCAACGTGCTTACGTGTGTGCGTGAATGTGTGCCTGAGACAGCATGTCTGTGTTTATGTTCTAAAAACACTCTGTTCAGATCCCCAGAGGAGAAAGAAGAGCTGACCATTACCTGAATATCTGTTTATAAGCAGAAAAAGTGGAACATTCAGGAAAGAAAATACTTCCCACCTGGAAACCTAAATTCTCAGAAATGGCATCTTCAGAGCTTGTGTTTGACAGATCATTGCCAATGCTTGTAGATGTCTCACGTCTGAGAGAAGTGGAGAGGCTAAAAGAGGTAGTGTTGTGTACCCAACTGGCTGCCTACGCAAACAGCATCTGTTTCCCCCTTCTTCCTTCTAAGAGACTCAGTGTCTGTTCAAGTGTCCAACCCTTCCCTCCATGCAACTCAGGGGACAGTTGACCCCATTCTCAGCTCTAGAAGTAGATCCTGGTTCATCTGAGCTGGGAGGCTGCAAACTTCTATGGTAAAGGGCTAGATAGTAACTATCGGAGGGTTTTCAGCTACATAAGTACTTGTCACATATTCCTTGTTTGTTGTCTTTTATAACCTTTTAGAAATGTTAAAACCTTTTTTAGCTTAACGGGTCATATGAAAACAGGCCTCAGGCTGGATCTGGCCCATAAGCAATCGTTTACCAATCCTTGTCTAGCCCATCATTATAACTTCACTGCCCTTGTCAGTAGATGCTTCAGAAGAGGACGTGTGATCCGATTCTAACCAATGAGATATAAAGGAAAGTCTGTTGAGGACTCTGCAAGAGCTTTCCTCATCTCTCCTGCCCCCCGGGAAACGACTGCAGCCATCTTGCCATAAGAACCAACACAGAAGAGACAGAGCCAGGAGACGATGCGGAAGCGAAACCAGACCCTTAATTGCACCATGCGTGCAGCTCATCCTTCTTCTGAACCCACTGCCGTGTGGGATAATGACTTTTATCACTGTTTAAGCCCATCTGAATCAGTGTTTTCACTTACCTGTAGTCCCAAGCCCAGATTCTGATTGAGTCAGATGGTAATGTGTTCGGGGAGGATGAGAGGAGGAGCAAAGAGAACTCTCGGAATGGCAAGATGGCAGATGTTTCCTCAGATCCCTAGATAGCCTGTCCTTCCCTTTATCCTTTTCAACCCCCTCTCAGATTTCAATCATGCAGGTCATCTAAATAAGTATATTGATTATTTTAGTTTTAAAAACCAAAGACTGTTAGAGGTGAAGGCAGCATTAGAGATAATCCGCTGTGATTCCTCCACACAGTGGGTGAGAAAGCAGAGCTCAAAGAGAAGAAATGGTCCCTAATCGTGCAGCTACTTGGTGGCAGAGATGGGATGAGAAACAGGGTCTCAAATCCAAGTCTATAAACTGAAACACGTGATCCCCGTCCACACAGGACACATGGCATCTCAGCCATGTGCTCACCATGAAAACCTAGAATCAAGATTCCCCTTTGAGTGTAAAGAGCCATCTTATTATATCCAGGCATAAAATCACATGTCTGTGTATTAGCCAGTGTTCTCTGGAGAAAAATGGGAAGAGAGAGAGAGATTCTAGGGAATTGACTCCTGCCTTTATGGAGGCCAAGTCCTGAGATCTGTAGCCAGCAAGCTGGGGACCCAGAGGAGCCACAGCATGTTCCAGGGTGAAAGCTGGTAGGTTTGAGACCCAGGAAGAGCCTATTTTTCAGTTCACATCTGAATGCAGGAAAAAACCAGTGTGCCACTTCAGAGGCAATCAGGTAGGAAGAGTTTCGTCTTACGCACAGGAGAGTCAGCCTTTTTGTTCTATTCAGACCTTCAGCTGCTCGGATGAGGCCCACCCACATTACAGAGGGCCATCTGCTTTACTCAGTCTAAATTTAGATGTTAATCTCATTCAAAATCACCCCCACAGACACATCTAGGATAGTGTTTTACCAAATATTTGGGCCCCACATGGCCCAGTCAAGCTGACACAACATTAACCTTCACTGGATTTCTGGGTCTGGGTCAAAGGGAGTCAGAGGTACACACACAGCCCCCAACACATCTACCTTTGACCCAGGCCGCTGGCCCGGAAGCTAAGGAGGATTGTCGTGCCAGGGGAAGAAGACGTACCAAGCCCTCGTTTCTGAGCCTGTGTGGGTGGAGTTAGGGAAGAAGGTGGACAAACTAGAGCTGAAAATAATAAACCTCGTTTACAGCAGAATTCGAAATGTAAATCCTGACATTTAAGAATGAAATGAGAAAAGAATAAAAAGGTAAGATATGGCTTAGATAAATCGAGTCTTAAATCATTAGGAGGATTTTGGAAAGGCTTTTTTTTTTGTGGTTTTTCTAGAAAGCAAGGGTCCCCAAGTTTTGATGACAAGGAGCCATTTTCATCCCCCCAAACTCTTGTGCTCCCCAATGCAGTGGAGCAGGGAGGAGAAAAGCCGTAATAGAAAACAGAGTGGAGGAAGGGGCCCTTCTTCCTGATTGGAATTTTGGCAAACCACAGAGTTCTCTGTTGGTGGTTATAAAGATCTTAGAGCCCCACTATGAAAAGATGAAAGACCTATATGGTTGGGGTTAGCTGGCGTTGACACCTAACACCCCGTGAATGTTCAAAAATCAAAATAACAGGAAGGAAAAATAAGAAGGAGAGCTACCGAATTAAGTGGTGAGAGTGGTAAGTTTACAAAAAGTTAGAAGTAATGTCAGCACTTTGTAATGGGAAGTGAAAGACAGATGAGGAAGTCACTATTTAAAAAACCCGAGAGAGGCCCCACACAAGTGGAGGTTTGCTTCACGGCCTTCAATAAAACTTCCCCTGAAACTTTTGAGTAATGGACATGAATTATTTTTAGGTAAAGTACACTTTGCAATTTCGTTGCCTGGGCTTCATATTTAGTGAATTTTCAGGCCATCAAATGGTTTAAGAGGCCTCAAGAGTCCAATCAGAGTCAGGAAGGAGGCTCGGCCATCGTTGAGGATGTGACTCTATGGCTCGTGCAGGCACCGATGTTCGGGAGAACACCCAATACGACCACAAATGTAACACACCTGAGCAGCAATATCCTGTTTTTAAAAAATTAAAAAGAGGTTGGTTAATTACCACGCTTTGGAGATCAAATCTGGTTACACCCTCCTAGCCTTCTTCCTACCAAATAATGTACGTGGAAACCTCCCCAAAAGGGTGCACAGGCCCCCATCCTACCTGAGCATCCGTCTCTTCACCTTCTGCCAGATCAAAAAAAGGGAGAAAGGGGATCTGATCTCGAGGACCCAGAAATGGCGTCTTGTCGGCCTGACCTCCTGCAGAACTGTGGCAAGGGGTGGGAAGATTGGACGCAGCATATTTGGAATTGGGCTGTAAGTTAAATGAAAGAGACAGAAGTAAAATTGCCCAGTACCTGCTTACTGTCCAGGCCATTGTCAAGGAACTGAATTAGCACAGTTAACCTCTCAAGAGTCTCCCCTCCGGAGCAGTTCTCACCAGCACTGTAACTGGTACCCGCCTCCAGGGCCTAGCAGGAATGAACCACAGGCCCTAAGGAAGAAGAAGAGAATGGTAGGGGATCAGGAATCTTGGCCAATGGTTTCCCAAGTTTGATTATTACATTAAAATAGAGATACTATATATTTTAACCTCAGGGAATAATAGGTTTGCTTCTTTTAAATAGAATTAAATGCTGTGGTATTTTTCGACATGTGATTGCATAAATTGTATAATACTTAAAATACTTAGAACTATTGACAAAGCCAAAGACATTGCTACATGGGAACCTCACAATGACATTGGGTGGTAGGTACAATTATCTTCTTTGTCCTTTATATAAGAAAGGAAAGTGGGACTCAGAGAAATAAATCAGACTGCCTAGTGCTAATTTCGAGGGCTGGCTGGGAGGTGAGATTCCAGGGGGCTTGTCCCTTCCAGTTACCACTAGACCTTTCTTCAAGATTGGGAAAGGGGAGAGGAGAGGAAGAAAAAATGTAGGAAAACCTCAAAAGACATTTGTTTCCTTTCATTTGTTTTTTTTCCTACAATGTTTTAGATCTCCTGGACACTTGAGTGCCAGACGTCTTATAAATAAGAACAGCTCGTACGCACGTATGAGAGCGATCTGGTGCCAGTGATATCCTACGTCTTTTAACAACTTCTAAAGTAGCTGCTTATCGATCAAGTTTTCTTCTGTTGTTTTCAGGGTAAAAAGTGTAGAGAAAATAAAGCTATAGCTCTCTTTTGCTGTAATAATAAATGTGCTTTACTAAAGATGACTTTAAAGGAAATGTCGCTCCAAAATCCCATTCGTTTTCACAATAACCAGCGAGGGATATTCCCATGAGAACAGATACGTGGGAGAGGCTGAGAAACCCTGAGCAGGAAAGGAGTTGTGGTCTGCCTCTGCTGCAGAGTGTCCGTGCAGTGTATTCGGTGCCCTGAACCAGCGCCAGCGCTGAAAGGGACAAGATGGCGTACCTGGTTCTTGGTTGGCAAGGTTCAGAGGGTGAGCGAGGGGAATGGGATCCTTCGCCAGAAAGACAAGCTAAAGGTAGTGGACAAAGGGCAGCCAAGTAGACTTGGGGGCAGCGGGTACTTGGAGGGTAGGTGAAGGCTGTTCAGGAAAAGGAAACAACGAATTAAGTCTCTGTTTGTGTACACGTGAGACAAGGAATGGCGTTTCACACAGCCAGTGTCCCCACGTCTCATACTTTGGAACTCAAGACATTTTAGGTGGAGAGAGTATAACATTATACCCTAGTTCATCCTCTTGGCAGACCACTCCCCATCTCAAGGAACTTGCTTATACTAAAAAGATGGAGACGTTCTGACCACATTCCTCAGAAATGATGTGGGAGGTAGACCACATCCTTAGCTAAGCTGGAGGCCTGATCAGAAAAGAGGTGGGCCCTGGACTGGAGAAGGAGAACCCAGAATGAAAGTCCACGTCCTCAGTGACCCAGAACAAAGACAAAAGGCCTCAGAGGCTCACCTGGCCCCAAAGTGATTTACTGTGCCCATGCCAGCGGTTGCCGCGTGATCTTTAAACGCCTGAGCCTCCCTTCCTGACACATTCATCAGCCTTTCCCTAACCAACACATTTTCTTTTTGGCCTGCATTTGCTCTGAGTCCAGGTGTCCATTGCTTAGTTCTCAGCATCCCTCTGTCGACTGGTCCCATTTACAAGGCCTGATAACCCGGAATTGTAATGCCCCACTTGACCACATCACATAGTAATAGGCAACCTAAAGAATTCCTGATGTTCAGATTTTCTGGTGCTGTAAGATGAAACTATCTTCTTGCTTAGTTCTCCAAGTTCACATTTTAAAATGAATTACTTAAAGAGAGATCTGGAAGCTTGAAGAGGAAACAGAAGTACTCCCCATCTCCGTTTTCCTCCACAGTTGGCCATGACAAGAAATGTTCAATTGTACAGAGTACCTTGCTCTGATCGAGCACTTTATCTGGGGTTCTCAGCCCTGGCTAACCATTAGAGTCACCTGGGGAGCTTTTAAAATGTAATGCTTGTGTCCCAGCCCTGGTTGTTCCAACTCAACTGGTCTGAGTTGGAACCCCAGCAACAATAGTTTTTAAAAGATGCCCCAGTGGCTGCAGTGAACAGCTCGAGGTGAAAACCACGGCTAAATGCATAAACAGTGCCTCGTCATAGCCGTTTTCACAAGCCAGGATTCTGTGTTCGTCTCAGAGGAGAGTGGCTCAGAGGAGACGTTTCCTTGATTCATGGGCTGCTCTTGTCTGTCACGTACATTTTCTTCATAATTGACTTAGACTCATGCTATGACTCATTCCAAAAGTCAAAAAAGCACAAATTCCATTTTAGGTATATCTGAACAACTACAACAATTTCATCCTCCTGCGTTTGGAAAGTGCATTCTTCTTTACAGATCCTTTCCCGGACACAGTATCTCATTCGATCCTCATCCCCATCCTGAAGTCAAGAAGTCAAACGTTCTTCTCCATTTTAAAGAAAATGAAATCAATGCCTAAAGAGAGGGAGTGATTTCCCCAGGGTCACACTGAGGGTAAGCGGCAGAACTGGGTCTAGAACACGTCTCATATCTCAAGTCTGGTCTTCTCTCGACCCCAAGTTCACTACCCAGTCCTCTGGACGCGGTCCTATGCCCTGACTTTGTCTGCCTTCAGATGCTTCTCAATCCTAAGGTGCACGTGAATCACCCGGGGCTCTTGTTAAAAATGCAGAGTCTGAGTTACTAGGTGTGGGGCTGGGCCCAAGTTTCTACATTTCTAACCTGTTCTGAGGGACATGGATGCTGCTGGTCCATGAAACATACTATGGGTAGCAAAGTCATCACAAAATCACAAAATAGTTCAAATAATACCAAAGAAAAGAATTAAACTGAGCTCCACTTTTCTTCTGGATGTGCATGAGACAACACATTTATGGAAGCAAATCATCAGATCCTTGGCAGTTCTTTCTCTGGCTGGAATATGTGTTTTTCTTTTGGCAGCCAGATCATCATTGTGCTCATGTCTGGAATTGGATCAACAGCTGGAGTTGCAGCAGCCACTGGCTATAATTCTCTCTCTCTCTCTCTCTCTCTCTCTCTGCTTTGCTTGTAGTTCTCAGACCAGCAGGATAGGCCCACTGGGGCCAGTGGGCCATCTGGCCATGCAGCTGGCCTGGGCTTCTGAGTCTGAGAAGACAATACTGATTCACTGCGTACACTCCAAATCCTTAGACGACATCTTCAGTTTCTGGAAATAAACCACAAGGAACAGTTATAACTGTTTGTCTTAAAACCCCCTAAAATAGTATTGTATTGGCATTGATGAAGATCATCTTTTTCAGTTTGTTCTTATCTTTGAAATAGCCTAATTGTTGAATATCTTTTCAACATATAAGAATGTCCTAGACACCACAAAGGACAAAGACCCCAAAGACTTGGGTTTAGTTCCATCCTTGCCTTGGACTAGACAACTTAGGGCAAATGTTACAAGCTTTCCATCCTTTAAAAAATTCACTGATAAAACTATGGGCTCTCAACAATCTTTCTCAGCACTAATACTCAGTGGTTCTTTCTAACAGTCAGTGGTTCTATCTCCACAAAGTAGGAGAAGAAATGATTTTAGAGAAATTTTATCTCTCTTCTTCTACTTACCTGTTTCCCTCAAAAAAGCATCCTACATTCTAATTGCCCCAGATGCCATTTGTTCATTGCCTCCTATCCTAAGGAGCCATCCAATCCTACAGTGATTTTTAAGAGCTACCACGTGTATGTCATCCAACTGTGAAAGGTGCCATTGAGAAGACACGGCCCTGTCTTAACTCCCAGGGGCCCTCAATCCCATTTGAACTGGATTCTCCTTTCCTCCTAGTCGCATCTGCGCCGGCTTTGCTTCCCCCCGGCATTTGACGAGCCTGTAGGTTGACTTCCATAGGGCTGGTAGAGGATATTACTTTGAAATAATCATTTATTTTTTCCCTCTCAGTGTTGTTACCTTTCACTTCTTCTCTCTACCTCCTACTCGCCGCCTTGTTCCCATAACTTGCTTCTGCTCCTCTTTGCCTCTAGGAAAGACTGTGATGGAAAAAAAGGCAGAACTACTCCCATTAGTCCTTCTGCCTTTGTTTAACAGAAGTCCTCAAGGTAAGGGAGGCTCTCAAAGAAGCCTGAATGAGGATTTCTCTCAGCCCCTAGAGAGACTCTCCCAGGGGTCAGGGGCAGAGAGAGGTAAGTCAGGGGACAGAAGGTACTTATCTCACTCCCTGGTGCCACAACCTGGAAAGCAGCAAGACCTCAGAGAAGGAAGGAAATGGCTGTAAGGTGCACATAGGCCAGTGGAACCAGAGACAGCCTCACCCAAGATACCCCTGCCCCAAGCTGAGAATGGGAGTGGCTGAGAGCTGCTATTCCTGAAGGGTGAAGAAGATGGAAACAACGGAACTGGACAGGTGTGGAAGGATCTGATGACAGCCTACCCCAGTGTCTTAACATTGCCCAAGATCCAGAAGTATGACACAATCCTGGGGAGAGATGGGGAAACCCCAGAAAAGACTGAAGTTAAGGTTTCTTTCCACTAGCCTAGCAGAATGAAGCTTGCAGTCAGAAATTAAAACCTGAAATTGAGTTACTAAAATGAAGAAAATGAACGGAAATATACATTCTTCCTCCCTAAGATTCATACCTGCTCTGCATCCACAGGGTGGTGTATTACATTGCCTTGCAAGAGTGGCTGCAGCAGGAATCTACCCTTCAAAATACTGAGGAATCCAATGACTATTCATTAAGTATTCCTTGCAACACACGGCATACAGCAGCCGCTATTAATATTGCTCATTGGCTGCCTGCTTGTCTGAATGACCAGCATACTTAACGAAGCACTGAGACAACTCCCTTCCTTTATTTTATTGTGTTAGTTTGAATACAGACAGAAAACTATTCTAAACAGTAAAATGTGAGCCAAGGGTGGGACTTTAATAATAGCTTTTTCCAGATCCCTTTCCTCAGATTCTTGTAAAGATCTAGGCTGCAAGAATTCAATCATTTTCACCGGAGAGCTGACCTTGGAAGGCAGGCAGCTGTGATATGTGGTTTTACAAGAACTGTAAAGGTGTTAACAGTTTTGAAGCTCTAGGACCACTGTGAAATCTGGGATGCTATGTTCTGAAGTGAGAAATTCACCCTCAGCAGCTGTGCTGTAACCAGGCATGCCCCAGGGTTAACTGAAATTGAAAATAGCCTTTCAACAGCCTTAGGGCCTCCTTATTTTTAGCATTATAGTTCATGTTGCTGAAAATATTCCTAAACTTTTCCCTTTTCATAATTTGGGAAAGGAGGCATATTGAGAAATAGCTGAATGATTACCACCTCCCTCCTGGAAGTCCCGGGTAAACCCGGCGAGGACGTCAACACCCACTGAGCGACCGCCATGCTGGATTCTGTCTGTCGCTGCAGACGTGTCTCTCCTCCTGGCCAAGACAACAGCTTCTGCATCTCTTCTTGTCTGAAAAAGACAAGTGATGTCACATTTCAGATCTGTAACAGTGAATGCTTGAAGTACTACCTCACCACCCACAAATCCTGTTTCATTGCTTTCTTTCTCTTGAAAAACATTTTTTAGTGGAGCTTGGAATTTGAAGTATAAAGTGAGAAAACAGGGAAGAGAGGTGATTCCGTACTCAATCACAAATGGCAGGCTTGTTACACTGAGTCTCATTTCCATATCAATCCTGGTGCCTGATGAGAATGTCTTTCTTACTCAAGTCTTAAATCCTAACTATATTTAGCTCACTGCACAGATGATTTTACTGTATGCACAAAACCAACCCTGAGCAGAAAGAATGAAGGAGTGAGATGGATTTTTACTACCCCGTCCTAGTAGAAGGCAAAGAGCTCTGCAGACCAGTCTAAAGGACAAGAACCTCCTGTCTCTATGTTCCGAAGGCAGCTAGGAAAAAAGAAGCTGCAGATACAAGATTATCCAACAAGTCAGAAACCTGAAGCTAAGTCACAGGCAAGGATAGAGATGCCCGCAGCCCACCTATCCCGGGTGCTCTTCCACACGCTCAGTGAGGTCACTTCAAGTCAGTTGTCCGGTCTTTTCAAATCCTCCCTTTTCCCTGAATGACCACGCAGTCCTGGCTTAGGTCTGTGTGCTGCCTGCTCCCCCACTCTGACCTTACAAGTAGAGGTAATAAGAGTTCCTACCTCGTCTTATGAAGATAAAGTAAACAATTCAATTTTAAGGATTTAAAACAGTTTGGGCACATAGCCAGCTCTAAGTATCTGTAATTATGACCCCTGAAGACTCTAAAGGATTTTTCTAAAACACATGCACACAAAGGTCCCACTTGCCAGTGTTACAGAAATGCCATTTTCAATGGCTATACCCTGATTATTCTAGAACTTGTAGGTTAATTGCACGCTCCTTGTCGGGGTCTTCCCTTAGTGTGGCAAGTCCGCTGTCATTTCCCTGCGGTTCCTTGAACAGGGGAGCCTTTGTGATCCCCTCTCCTCCGTTACACCTTCTTCATCAAACAGTCAATAGGAAACTCAAGGGCGTCAAACTGAATCCAAGCTGAGCCCCATGACCCAGAAGCCGTCCCTCCCGTCTCAGCCTGAGAAAGTCCTCGCGGCCAGCCTCCCAGCAGCCAAAGGAAACACTGACTCTGCGGCTGGACAGAGACAGCTTGGGGCTCCTCAACTAGAGGCAGAATCAACCAGGAGGTGGCTGAAGATTTTTCAGGTGTAGCTGTGCTTGTAGGAGCTGTCCCACAGAATCTCAAAGCTTGGCTGAATCTCAACAAAACTGGCCAGTGCTCAGCTCCTCTCCTTGCTCCTTGTCCTCTTCTCTTACGCTAGGACTTGAGGCCAAACAGACTACCACGGGTTACAACTGCAGAAGGTTTGTACAGCAAGGAGGCTATCGTTACCATTAAAAGTTGTCAGTAGGACAAACAGAAAATTTATGAAGTTTGGGCAGATATCACAGCTCCAGGGGAGACTACAAAATCAAGCTTGTTCCTACTCAAAAACTGCTCCTAGGATGTTGAATGGATCCATCCCCCATAGGTTCCAGTCCAGCTTTTCATAGGCTTCCAAGGGTTCCAGCCAACAGGCAGCCCAATTCCTTTCTGATGAACATTTGACAGCACTCTTTCAGCGTGGCCTGTCTCTCAGCTGTTTCTGATCCTGAAATCAGAGCAGGTCACCTTACAGCTCTGGACTTGGACTACATACAGTAGTTTAGGGTTATAAACATTTGTTAATTCTGACTTCTTCTTAAGCAGCCACGAATTATCAAATGATCTCCTCTTGCTTACTCCGCTCAACATTTCTCACACCACTAGCTGCCATCTCAGTTCTTCTCTTCCTTCTCACAAAATCTCATACCTTTACTTCTTCTCTATCTTTCCCAGTCCCAAACCTGTCTTAACCTAACGGCTGTGTGAAGGTAGATGATCAGATTCTGCTCAAGCTTCTAAAGAGAGAATATGTTACCAAGAAGACGTTTGTGCAACATGTTCTGATTAAGCATCACGCGATACTTGCTCTGTTAGCACCTTGCTAAGTACTATAGGAGATACAGCAGAAATAGGAGGCATAGGCTTGACCTCAGGAAGCTTGTAATTGTTACTAATCTTCTCTAATGCATACCTCTCACTCTACTATGTCCTAAGAAAATGGTTAGTAAATTCCATGTATGCAAAACGATGTTATGGCACTATATGATAACAATAAGTGGATGCTAAATAAATTCCCCATTTTCCCAACCCCAACCCAGCAAAAGCATTAAGTATCTCCAATTATAAGTTGGTCTTTGCATGATAAAAGTCATCAAACCAAAGGAGAGGATCACCAAATGCATGTGTAGACACAAATGAAATAGTGGCTTTTCTCTAAGTCATGAATCTGAAGTCTTTTTGCTAATTCTTGACAAATGGGTCAAGTTCAGGCTATGCATCCTTTTAAAAAAACTCACATCTGTTTCTTGTAATTCATTAAGTGGCAAAATGCCACTCTAAGTGGTTCTATGCACCTATTGTTTAATGTGGCTTTGTTTTCAGCTGTCTGAACGGTGTTCTCTCAGATGGACAATGTGTTTATTCATAAAGCTGTAGCTGTTCTGTTATTAGAACTGTGTCTTTGAAACAGACTTATAATGTCTGGAAGGAAGGAAAAAACACCCAGAAGAAAAAAATTAAGCATATATCATTTTTTTCTTAATGTTCTTTGCCCCCTGCACAAATATGAAATACAGCATACTCCTCAGAACATCTTTATAGGAGGTGTGGTTACCAAAAGACTAGACTGTCATGAAACTGAGTCAAAGTGGATGAGCTTCTATTCCTTATTGCTCAAACCTTGATGGTCCTTCAATGATTCCTCTGCCCTCAGGGAAGACCAAATAATGCTAAAAATGGCAAAACAAAACCTCCTGCTCAAAGAAAATGAGTATTTTTCTTAGCATAATTTTTAGTACAACATTTCATTCAAGGCCTCATTTTGTAGTGTGGGGAGCCCAAGATTCTGAAAGGCAGTATGGAAGGAAATCGGAGAGAACTTCCTGACGGACTATTTCAACAGCGATGAAGAGGATTGTTGGGTCCATCTGATAAGGGTTCAACATGGGAAAATGAATGGCTGCTTTTGGGAGAAGGGACTTTAGCTAAATGACTTCTTGAGTCCCTTCAAGCTCTAGTGTTGACTGATTCCATAAGAATAATGTGACTGTGTTTTTAAAAATATTGCGGTGATCAGATTTGCTAAGGAGATAACGTGAAGGAAAATCTGAGTAGTGAGCCCAGCCGCCTGTCAATCATAGAGGAATTCAACAGGTGAAACAGAAAGAGGTCTCTTGAGAAATAGTTGGCCACAGGGTGCAACACCTCATCACATTTCTTGCTGGCGAAACCCTCCTGCTTTGCTGAGAAGGGCTCGTCTGCTGAGCTTTCACAGATGTAGAAATATGGACTCAGCAGGTTGCAAAGCCAATTGGCAGTTTCAGTCCTGTCACTTACAAGAAGAATTTGATAACCGATTCAGAAATGAATTGTGCTCCTTCCCTCCCTTGATTAGCACACCTCACCAAGCCCATTCTGACTGTTCCAAGTGTGTGATCTCAACTCTAATTTGTTGTGGAGCTTATGCATTGAGTTTTTTCCAGAAAGCAAAGCTCTGAGGGTTGGGGGGTGGGGGAGGAGAAGAGAAGGGCATCTATTAAAAAATCACATGACTTTCCTTTCATTCAATAATGATAATTAATGTTCTGTCAAGAAGGAACTAGGAATACAGCCTGTGTTGAAGAAATTTTACTTGCTTGTTTTAAAACGTATAGGACAATAATTATATTAACATTTATATTCCTTAACAGTATATCACAGAAATAGTACCACAATAAAATGAAGCTGAAAACAGATGGAGCAGGTAAACACATTCTATAAGAAGGTCTGGGCCTGATAGGACTCTGCTTCTTAACTAAGTTAATTAACATCCCTACACCTTCACCTTTTCGCCCGTGAGCCGTGACTGGCCTGGAGCTGTCTACTTCTTAGGGCAGTTATGATGATCAAAGGAAATACCATTTCCTTTGATTACTACATTTCAGCAATGAACATGAAAATGCTTTTTAAACAGAAATGTGTTCCTTAAATGGAAGATATTGAGACATTTCAGGTCTAAAGAAGTTAAATGACTTGCACAAATTGGCAGCTAATGAGTGATGGGTCTGGCCTCAGAGCTGGCGTCTTTGTTATCCAGGGGTATCTCCTCACTAGACTCTGTTACTTTTCCTGTTTCTCCTTGTGAACCAGTCATGAAACCCAGATTGACAGCGCTTTTAAAAGACCTGCTTTAGAAAGAAGTGCTAAACTCAGACTTTTACCACCAGAAAGGAATTGAAAGAGTTTATCAAAATGGGGAATAGAGCTATCTGAATGGTCTTCTTCCACTAAAGTGACAGAATATTCTGCTTTGAAACCAGTGTTTGGGAAACACGGAGACACACGCCCAATGTTGTCCTCCCATGGTGACTCACACGCCTCGTCCCCGAATCACCCGCCAAGGAGGCCCGTGAATTTCTGCCCACTCTCCACTCTACCCAGCCCCTCCTATGGCAGGGCCACAAGCTGGGTCTGCTCCCAGCCACTGGAGGGACTCCCTTAAAGGAATTGTGTGCTTGAGAGTTGTTCTTAAAATGTGCAGAATTCCAGAATACAGTCTATTCTTATATTATTTCCCAGGAAGTAGGTTGCAGGTCCATACCTAGTAAGAAAATGTCCTACAACCCTTTAAGGGTTTCTTCTTATACGGTATTGATCTTAATTTCATTTCATTCAGTGGTGATCTTAGATTCATTTTCATTTTCAATCCACAACTTATTCCACTAGGACATTCATTGAACACCCACTGTGTGCCAGTCACTCGACAGTGTGTAAGCTGTCACAGTGGAAAAAAGCAGAGAGAAAAGAATATGTTTCCAAGACCTACCGCCATGAATGACAAACCATCAACAACATACAAATCCCTGATCATTGTAATTTACATCTGGGGTTACACTCAGAATCAGCCAAGATGCAGCTTGCTCAACTGAGTTCATTTCCAGGACACAGGGACTTGAGATGTCCCTGCATACAAGTGAGGACTGCTTCTTAATTCCACATTCAGGCTCTTAACAAGGGGAGGAAGGGAAGAAGAAATTGCCCTTTGTATAAGCCATTTTCCATTTCCAGTCTAACTCTGGGCTTCTTTTCTCTGAAGTCCCTGTCTTTTAAGTCACTGAGCCGAATCAGATCACAGCAGCCTGGCCTGGTGCGCGCAGTGATGAGCAAGTCCAAGGGGTTGCCTTGCACTTCCTACAGATCACGCTCTGTGTCTATCCCCCAGATTTACTCAATTCAAGCAACATCATGCACTGCTTACTCATGCCTGAGCCTTTTTGCTGATGTACTTGCACACGGCCAGGCGTGTGTCACCTGGCACTTCTATAATTTGTTTTTCCTCCCTAATCACACTTCTCCACACTTGTTCTTAATTGAAACTCATCTTGTTTCTATCTGAAAACCTCTGCAGCTTACCAAGGTCACTCTGAATTCTCATTATAGCTCTGTTGGCCCTAGGAGGGACCTTGGAGATAATGAGTGTGACCAGTCCCCTGACACTACAGAGGAGGAAATGGAGAGCCAGAGGCACAGAAGACATTTCCAAGAATATGTGCCGTGTCTGTTAGGATCTCAGCACAAAATTCATCTCAGATGCTTCAACTGAAGAATCTTAGGAAAAGGGCCTGCTTATAGAGCGGTGCACAGAGTTATGGGGAAACAGTGGATGCTGACACCTCAGTGGCTAGCAACAGCAGACAGCCTTTCTTTCCCCAGGGCTTCAGGAGAAGAGGAAAAACTGGCGACCAGAGCTCAGTGAGAGCAGGAAACCAGGAGAAGGAGCCACCCAACCAGAACTGTAGTCAAGGAAGGACACAACTCCTCTCCTAGAGGCTGTGTCAGGGCAGAGATGACCGGAAGAAATACCCAGGTCCCTGCCTTCTCACTCTCATCTCCTGCTGGTGACTTCTGTTGGTCGATTGCCAGAGGGCAAGGAAGGCAGGTGGTGTGGTCCATTTAGGTCAGCTTCCCAGGCACAGAGAGAAGCAGGAAGGCCTAGAGAATAGATCTGGAAGAGAATAACCAGCAGATACAGTGAATTCAATCACGCAGCATTAATGCGCATCTCCGTTTTAACCAGTATCAGTCTTATTACAAAGGCCTATTTGCCTAACAAATATGTGCTGAAGCGGAAATGAAGGGGAGGTGGAAGAAAGGAAGACAAACAGGAAAAATGCAGAACTGTCTTGTGGCAGGCACCGTACCGAGTGCTAGGAGGGGTCACGAAGAAATACCAAAAGTATTCTGCAGTGTTGTCCTCACTAGGGATGTTGCTGTGTGATGGAGTGTTAGCCCGTGCCGGCCCATTCTAAGCACTTTGTACACACCCACTCGTTTAGTCTGCAGCCTCGTTCTAAGATGAGGAAACAGAGGCCTGGGCCCTGAGCAGGATTTGCACCAGTCTCCTTGCTGCAGAGGGCAGGCTTCCCTCCTAGCCCCACCGCCTCTGCAAAGTAAAAGTCCCTGGGGGAGCTCATTATGTGTTTGGGGAGATAGTAATACTGAGGCGTGAAAACTTAATTACGATAGTTAAACAATGACAAATTACGTCATTACAAGACAACATGAGAATGAGTTCAGGATGGGGAGTTCAGCTGGGGCTGGAGCAAGCAGACGTGGCTTGGGACCTCCACAGACCTGCTGGGGCAGAGACAAGAGCAGAACTGGTCTCCCCGCTCCGAACAAGGGCTGCTAGTCCCCCTGCCCTTGACGATTGGCTCCACAGAGCTCCAGAGAAGTTTCCTCACGGACAGAGCTCCAAAGTACAGGTCTGGGACCTCACTCCACAGGACCTCAGGGTCCAGCCTCCTGCCCTCAGGCCAGGGAATAATATTAATATGCGCTTTTGTCAAATGAAGCAATTCTTCTGTACTCATTTTCTGGATCCTGTGGAAAAGTCAGTGACCAGTATTTTTAAGGAACTGAACACAGACTTGTAAATCCGTGCACAGAAAACATTCAAACGATAGAGCGTGAGCAGAGGAGACTAACCTTGTAGACCACACATTTATCTCTGTTATCATCACTTTTGAATATACTTTAGTCTCTGGGGGTGGATAGTTGCGTTTACTTTCTTAACTCTCTGTCTCTTAGAAACATGCGGTATGTAATAAAACGATTAACAGAGGTCTTTTTGTTCAAGGACAAAGCACGTAATTTTCTTTACATTTGCCCATGCTTTTTGACCTTGAAAGGAATAGACATCACATTTGGTTTTATGTTGTTGCTGTGTGGTTTTCAATTAGGTTTCTGTTATGTTCTGCAAGCAGAAAAACCAGCCTGTATCTAGTTTAATACCTATAAATTTCCACAGATGGTCGCAGAATACTGTTTAGTCTGGGGATAAAGATTATGCTGCATGTTTTCCAATTCGAGACTTAAAATTGTGCTTCTACCACACTGTTTTATATTTAAAATTTCCATTGACTATTTTTTTTCCAGAGAGCCTGATTATAAAATAATTCTCTCAGTTTCACGAGGCATAAAGACATCTGATTCGAAAAAATTTGTAGGTTAGGCAGCCAAGTTAGACAGAAATAGTTCAGCTGACACTGAATAAAGGCAACAGTGTTAGAACCGTTGTCAAAAGTCAGGTTCATCAAGACTGGTTTGATCCCAGTGTATATAATACATCACAGAAGACGGAAGTCTCTGAGGGTGAAAGCCAGGGACTCCACTTCCGGAGCAGTCATGAGATTCCTGATACGTCCTCGAATGCCCACAGACGCAGCCTTGTTCTCCTCCCGCCTAAGCCTGGGCCAACACCCTGAAGGGCACATGCTGAGGGCCAGTCTAAGGGAAAGAGCACAGGGTTGGAAGTCAGACTAACTTGAATTCAAATCCATCTTTGCCACTTATCATGATGAGATCTTAGGCAAGTTATTTAGCAAAAATAGAAATAATATCTTCCTATCTAAAGGATAGGAAGACAAATATGGGTAGACAAATATGAGAAGGGCTCTACAATTGCCCACAGTGACCTCAATCCGGAGAAGCTCCCAGGCCATAGACAAACTTTGATGCTGCAGAGAGGCAAGAGTTAACAGAGGGAAGGGCCAGGTGCAGAAGGTTTAAGAAGGCTTCACGGAAGAAGGGACAGCAAGCTGGGTCTTGAAAAAGATAGGAAGTGGTTGCATTCCCGGGGTTATCAAGGACATCTTGAATGCCGTCTGTGATGACTGTCTCTGATTCTCTATAGAACTGTGTGAAAAGGACTCTGAGGTCGTGCCTGGTTTCAGTGGTCTAGCACTTAATCCCAGAGCCAGTCTATGCAACAGCTCCAGCAAGGTCTCCAGGAGAGTGTAGTCCTCTTCAACTATGGAGTTCAACTGGACTTTGGCCTCAGTTTACTTGCCAGTTCTCCCTGACACCCTTCCTAGCACCAGCTCCCCCAAGCATGGGGTCTTATTCTCTGTACCCCCAAAGGTCTGCAGGAATCTTAATGTGAACCAACGGACCCACCAGAATATCAATGGCCCTCTGGCTTGGGTATTTCCTACCATATCATTTCCTGCTACAGTACCTGCCTGTCAGGTTAGACCTCCGTGGAAAGTGCCTCCTGCCCAAATGGAGCCTGAACCCAACACAAGTCTCAGACGCAGCCCCTAAGAGCACTGCCTGCCCAGCAGGATCTAGTCCTTCAGCCTGTCCATTTCCCCAGCCTCCCACTTCATCGGTCCGCTGATGCTTTCCCTTCCCCACCAGCTGATGTTGATGAGGATCCAGCAGGCCTGCCCCAAGCCAGTCTGCAATGTGACCAAGTAAAATGCTCTCTCCCTGGCTTTGAACCCAAGTCTCCGTGAAGGAAGACACATCATACTAATCCCTCTCTCTATCATGTGGTGGAACACCAGGGCTGAGTGCTCCACGAAACCCGCAAAGCAAATCTCATTCCTCTCTCATATGACAGCCTTTCACATCTTGAACATAGCTATCATGCCCTCCTTGAATCATCTTCTCAAGCACAAATTACGAGCACTATAAACTCTCAAAGTGGCACAAGCGCAGTCCATGCTACTGGACTTTGCATGGGCTGAAAGCTCTCCGAAGCTCCTTTGTGATGCTCCTTGACGCTCCTCCCTCATAATCAGCTTTCACCCCTGTGCAGTGCCCCCCCATGCCACACACACACCTGCCTCCACCACCTCCCATCCAGAATGGAACCATTGCCTTTGATGCCCACTCCCAGCAGGGAAGGTCTCTGTCTGTTTCTGGTCCCAGGTGTTCTACACTTTGACTTGTGGTAGAAATTACTTCTGCATAGCTGCCTCCACCACAGTCTCGGCGGGATGGTCCCCTGGTTCTGACCCGGGCTTCTCTCAGTCTTCTATGTGGCCTATGGCATCGGGTCCTGCTCTGTAATTTTGCTCGCAGAATACCAGTCCACTTTATTTGCCACGTGAGGGATCTTCAGGCCTCCGTCTTCTGCTTCTGTCCTCTATTTTCCTTCCTCAAAGGGACTCATTGCTATTCCAGTACTCCTCAACCCCGACTCAGAGATTCTCCCTTCTCTGTAACCCAACCCCCAACCTCACCTTCTGCTCTAGGCTACTATTCACCTTTTACAAACTAACCTCATTCCAAGGGTCACAGATACACAGGCAAGGTCATTCCCACTGACTTTCACTGGTCATGCTTATGTTTTGAATGGGAACAACCCCGTTTGCAGGGAGCATGCTACAGCTTATGTGAGAATCCAAGCTCCCGAGCAGCTGTACTGATGGTTTCCATCTTCCCCTGTCTCTGAGTGAGGAGCTGTAATGCCGAGGCCAGCCAGCAATGTTGCTGCACTGACCTCAGGGCCAGCGAACAGGAAAGCAGCTGCTGTTGAGACTGTGGCTCCAAACCCGTGGTCCACTTTTAAATGTCTTCAGCTTCCTGTTTTCCTCTCTCTTTGGTTACAACCGTCAGCTACTGGAGCTAACCTCATAATGAGAACCCTCAGCAGACCTTTCAAAACATTTGTCCAGGGAATCCAAGACCCATTTGCAGGCTCCATGAACCATGCTTTACTTCTTGAGCACGTCAATCCATGTTCACTTTCCATTTTGCCCTTTTCCTTTTTCAAGTAGCCCCCAGAATTCAGATACAGTCATTCAAAAAGAAAGTAGGTTTTGGAATTCAATATCGGTTCTAATCCTCACTCTGTTGCTTACTAGCTGTGCGACTTTAGGCGAGTAATAAAACCTCTCTGAACCTCAGTTTCCTCATCTGTAAAATGAGGATGATGGCAGTACTCTTCCACAGGGATATTGTGAGAATTACTTTAGCTAAAGCACACCTGTGTAGTGTTAAAGGCTTCACAAGGTGGTTTCCTTTCCCATATCATTCAGAATAAGGAGCTCACAAACTGTGTCCAGCATGGCAGCTTCAAAAGGAAGGGAACACTGGAGAATGCTCGTCTTCAGTGACGAATCCAGGCTCCTATCCTTTAAGTCCATTCATTGCTAAAGATAACTTGGATGTGCCAGGGCAAAAAGGTGCTCACAGGAGACTAGAGACGACGAGTTGCAAGTTAACTACAAAGAAGGAAAGCAAAACATTTTCAACAAGTTGAAGAACATAAGCTGGCATGACGACTGTGTGGACTAAAATGCCATCAAGGTGAAGCAAGAAGAAAAAGGCACCATCCTCAGAAAAGTACTGTTCGTGAGAAATCATTCGTGCTGCTTTCTAAATTTTGAAATCGCCTCCTGAAACATATTTCCTGCAATTCCTCGCAGAAAGAGCCTTCTCTTTTTGTTTGAATAGATTATATCACTTTGTGTGACTAATATCATGTTTTTAAAACACCGTTGGTTGCCATGGTAACCTGATTGCGTGTGATAAAAAGAGCACTTATCGCTTCCCTGGGTTGTTGCGTGCCCTCCAGCAGCAGCATCCTGCAGGCATTGCTGGCAGACCGTCATCCACAGTGGTTGTGCTGTGTGTTCCTCCACAGTGTCCTTCTGGAGGATTGCTGAGGTCGCCTGAGACTCTTTTGCTAGTGCCCCGGAAGGCTGAGGGAGAGAGAGAAAAGACGGAGCCAACATCAGGCAAGAACGGTGGTCAAGGTCACACTGAGGCTCCCCGGCAGCCGGGGTGAGGCAGAAAGGGAGAGCAGGTCTTCTGGGGGTAGCCTGGAGTGGTGGCAGTGATGTTCCAGAAGCAACCTGAAAAGGACAGCCCTAGGCAGAAAGGTTCAGAGTGTCCCCCACTGCACCACCCTGATGTGAAAATCTAGAGAGGTGGCCTCTCAGCCTGATTCAGATCTTGCCTCGCTCTGTGACCTTGGACAGGTTTCCTCATTTTCTTTTAATTATTGGAAATAATTTCCAAGGTCCCTTCTCCAGCCCTAATCATCTATGATCCTGAGTTAGACTGGAGCGTCTGAAAGTATGATCCACGGGCTCAGTGGGGAAATAAAATCCCCAGGCCCTGCCTCTGACCTTACAAACAAGAAGCTCCAGGTCTGAGGCACCTCAATCTGCACCTTTTCCAAATGGTTCAGATAATTTCTGTGCATAATAAATGTCAGAACAACTGCAATAGAGCGCACCTGCGAAAGGAAAGATTTATGGGAAGGGTCTGAATGTCAGACTCCCGGCCACACAGACCAGAGTGGGTTGAATTCTTCTAAGAAACATTTTTAGAAGATTAATAGCTGTCCCCTTGGCAGGACCCAGTAGCCCCCAGTGACACTGAGCTTCAATCCCACATGTGCCCAGGAGCGGGAACAGGAGATTGTTTTAGAAGGATTTTTTTTTTTTTTTTACTTTTTATTAAGATTATGATAGTTTACAACCTTGTGAAATTTCGGTTGTACATTATTGTCAGTGATGTTGTAGGTACACCACTTCACCCTTTGTGCCCACCCCCACCCCCCCTTCCCCTGGTAACCACCAATCAGTTCTCTTTGTCGACATGTTTAATTTCCACATATGAGTGGAGTCATAGAGAGATTGTCTTTCTCTATCTGGCTTATTTCACTTAACATAATACCCTCAAGGTCCATCCATGTTGTTGTGAATGGGACAATTTTATCCTTTTTATGGCTGAGTAGCATTCCATTGTGTATATATACCACATCTTCTTTATCCAATCATCAGTTGATGGGCACTTAGGTTGCTTCCACGTCTTGGCTATTGTAAATAATGCTGCAGTGAACATAGGGGTGCATGGGACTTTTGGAATTGCTGATTTCAAGTTCTTTGGATAGATACCCAGTTGTGGGATGGCTGGGTCATATAATATTTCTATTTTTAATTTTTTGAGAAATCTCCATACTGTTTTCCATGGTGGCTGCACCAGTTTGCATTCCCACCAACAGTGTATGAGGGTTCCTTTTTCTCCACAACCTCTCCAACATTTGTCACTTTTTGTTTTGGTTATTTTTGCCATTCTAACAGGTGTAAGGTGATATCTTAGTGTAGTTCTGATTTGCATTTCCCTGATGATTAGTGATGATGAGCATCATTTCATGTGTCTATTGGCCATCCATATATCTTCTTTGGAGAAATGTCTGTTCATGTCTCCTGCCCATTTTTTGATCGGGTTGTTTGATTTTTTGTTGTTGAGCTGTGTGAGTTCTTTATATATCATGGAGTTTAACCCTTTGTCAGGTATTTAACTTGTGAATATTTGAATATTTTTTCCCAATTAGTGGGTTGTTTTTTTTGTTTCCATCCTGTTTTCCCTTGCCTTGAAGAAGCTCTTTAGTCTGATGCAGTCCCATTTGTCTATTCTTTCTATTGTTTCCCTTGTCTGAGAAGACATGGTGTCCGAAAAGATCTTTTTGATACTGATGTCAAGGAGTGTACTGCCTATAATTTCTTCTAGAAGCCTTATGGTTTCAAGTCTAATCTTTAGGTCTTTGATCCATTTTGAGTTTATTTTTGTAATGGTGAAAAAGAATGGTCAATTTTCATTCTTTTACATGTGGCTGTCCAGTTTTCCCAGCACCATTTGTTGAAGAGACTTTCTTATCTCCATTGTATGTTCTCGGCTCCTTTGTTGAAGATTAGCTGTCCATGGATGTGTGGTCTAGCAGGATTCTAATCAGAGATTACAATTGAAACAGTGGCCACGGTCTCAAGCTGTTCCTGCCCAGAAACTTCTAGGCAGGGGTCTCCAGCACATGGTTTATTCACACGGCATTAGAGGCATGAATTTCCTGCTGATAGTGTTGTTGGACCAAATACAAAGTATCCTGTTTTGGAGGTTTGCCAGCCTGTAGCCAAGGACTCATAGAAGAGAAAGGAAAGAGCATTTGCTCCCGCTCCATCAATAGAGTGTGTCATCTTTCTGGTCTAAATGGAGAAAATTAACCTAAGATAAGAAAAAAATAATGTATAAAATACAACAAGGCCTCTAAGGTAGCTGAGTCATGGCTCTAACCAGGAGCAATAAGAATAACTTTCCAGAGAAAGTCATTTTCTCTTTTTCTTTGAGAACTCCCAAAGCAATAACTTAAATGTGTAGATTCTTCAACTTCTTAACTGGCTCTGCTCCAATTAACAGCACAGCAACTTCAACATTTTGCAAGTTGGATCCCAAGTAAATTAAGTATGCATCAACTGTGGAGATGGAAAAAGTCTCAAATGTGAAAATATAGTCAGTTTTAGCAACAACCTACAGTTCAAAAAAGAGTGAAAGAAAACAAAGATGAGAATTCGTTCTCCTCAGAAAAAAAAGATTGGAAGACTGGATTGAGATAAAAGTAGAATATGTGGGGTGTGGTAGCCAGCTGGAGCACACACTTCAGAGTCTTAAAGGTTGAAGCCAAGAGATAGATTGACCTACACATAGTTCTGCTGGTCAGAGGGGAAAGAGGTTAGGCTGAGGCCACCTGAGAAAACTCAGCCACGATCTGCCTAGAAGACAGCTGTCTTCCCCATACTCCTGGATGTCCTAGCTCCTAACTCTTCAGTACATTTATTTAAGCATCTACTGTGTGTGTAAAGCTGTGATGGATTTCTATTTTGGAGAAGTTCCCATACAAGCTAAGGAGAAAAGACATGCCTCCTTGAAATTAGTAGAGGTGAAAGCAAGTATAGATGTGAAACAGGAGGAGAGAAATCCACATGGGCTTAGAGTGTCAGTGAATCTGATGGAGGAAGCAGAATTTTAGATGAGTCTTGATGGATGTGAAAAGAAGGAATAAGGAAATTTGAGGATGAGAAAAAGAGAAAGAGGAAGCATCAGAAGTGAGAGTACCACGCTGGAAGAAGGGAGATGTGTTGACAACTGGTAGGAGCTGGGGCTGGCCCAGGCAGCCCCTGGCAGCTCTATCTTGCTCCCCTTGCCGTGCGCATTCCAGTGGTTCCAGGGAGAAGAATTCCAGTGCTCAGGCTTTCCCTCCAGGTGGACCAAGGTCCATTTAGATAAGCAGAGTCTTTGGGCTTCCTCAGGACTCTGAACCCAGAGATGGAGATGGTGATGAAGGTTGGAATGCCATGAACCTGTTGGTCTTCTGATTTGGGGGCAATGAATCTCTCCGAGTATTGCTGGCAAAGGATCTACCCTCATAAACAAATGAGGATTAGAAGGGTTTTCATTTGGTGCTCAGATACGCGCCCCCCCCCCCAGCCCCCTATTTATTCCCCCCTTTCAGTGGAATTCAAGGTCAAAGTCTTTCTTGCCCATTTCTTCTGCCGCAGAGGAATGTTTTTTGAACTAAAGAATATTTAGTTTTTCAAGATTGAAGCTAAGTGAAGAGAGCAATGCTTAGCACAATGAACAGCTAACGGTAGAATTTCAGCTAACAGTAGACGAGATATCCAGCTTGTGTAAAGTAGTCCACCGTCTGAAGGTGTCTGAAAGATACCTCAGAGATTCCTTGTCTAAGGCTCTCTCTGGCATTTAGATCAGCCATCAACTACGGAAAAGAACAATCTCTCTAAAGTCATTTCCAGGAGTAGAAATGGTATCATCCTCTCCACCGGGGCTCCTAAACTGTGTGTTTCTTCATGGTTTCCAACCAAAGGCCAAAAGAGCAAGTCTCGGACACAGTGGGAGCTCATTGTAGGTAATCGCTATTACCATATTTGGAAAGACGACTTCATTTTTATTTAACAAATGTTTACGGAATGTTCATTCTTTGCTGTCTCATTTGTTTGTTAGCACTTGCTAGGAAAAAAAGAGGGAGCTATATAGTGAGCAAGAGAGAGGGAGAGAGAGTCCTCAAGTAGCGATTTTCAAAACTTGGTGGGTAAAAGAAGCACTGGGGAACTTGTTGGAAGGGCGGACTCCTGGCCCCATCGCCCAAAGATTCTGATTCAGTACATCTGAAGTTAAGCACTTGAATCAGCATTTTCAGTAAGTGACCCAGCTGATTCAGTTACAGATGGTCCTGGCCACTCTGAGAATCATTTCACAAGACAATAACAGGATGTGGAGGTCAAGGATAAGAAACCTGGAGTGGAAACCAAGCAGGCTGAGACTCCACATTGGTTAACCGAGAATCACAGACGTCTCAGTGGACCAGGCCTGGGCCTGCCAGTTGTTACCAACACAAGCCCACAGGTAGGTTTCCCCACCCCTGTGAGACAGTCCATTTGGAAGCCACAGGGAAAAGCTCCATTTGCTATGGAAGCAGATCAAAATGGCTATGTGAGCGTGGTTGACGATGCAGGAGTTGCCATGGCAACTCTAATCCATGTAGGAGCTGAGCTGAGAAGGCGAGCGTGGGTAAGAAAGAGGAGGTGACGAACCTGTGCCAAAGAGACGGCTGCGTGGTTTTCGGAGGACTGCTGTCTCCATGGGAACCACTTTATAGCTCAAATAGTTAAGAAGAAATCAGAAGGACAGAGGCTGAATTCCTTCCTGAGTGGCTTGCAGGTCAAGGGCTGGTGGACAGCTAACTCATGAAGCATTATCTGCCCTTTCGGGTCTCTTCCATTTGTTCCCAGGGATTCCAATACTGGAGACTCCACCAACTCTTGAATGAATCAAAGCAAACAAACTCAAACACATACTCAGATACAAGGAAGAGGAAGACAACTCTGGAAAACAACTACTACATATTTTTATTTAATTAAAAATATTATACATGTTGTTGCATTTTCATGGAAAATATTGAGTTAAAAAACACCAACAGTGTTAGTTTTCAGAAACCTTCATCACCCTACTCTGCCCCTTCCAGGGCGCTGCTGTTTTCTGTCTGTGGCATTAGCCGTGTGTAAGGAACCGGGGCGCCGTGGAACTGGAGCCTCCTTGAGGTTCCTAACCAGAGGACTCCTGGAATGAGCCATCTTCCCGACAGCAGTGTTCTGTCCAGTTAACTCAGATGCCACCGGCTTTGGCTTCCTTGAAAACCATTGAAAGGAGCTGATAAAAGCCCAAAGCACGTGTCAACACCAACGCAGCCCAAGATGTCTGCAAGACTCGGCTATAACCTCACCCAGTTTCCAAGCCAGTTAGCAAGTGACCTTGTGTTCTACCTGGTGTATTAGTGTCCTGAGCCCTTCCACAAAACTTCCCCTGAACCCGCGGTGGGAAGACACTGCCATATAGTGTTTGTATTCAAACCATCAGCAAATACACAAAAGCACATGTGGCCCCCATGCAAAATACTATCAAATAAAAAATACATATTGGTACAATACAACCTTTGGAGTCACTGGCCAAAATATAGCCATGTGAGTATTTTTAAAGTCTTCATGTAATTATACATTTGGTAAGTAAAATAACACGGTATAAAAACTTAACTTGAAAACATCGTTTCAACTATACACTCTCACATATAAATACAAGGTGTGTACAATATGGTCCTGTGCCTCACCCCCTTCCTTTGCTTTCTTTGGACTGGACCATTCCCTAACTTGTATCCTGCATCCCACACCATAAGGCTGCATCCCTGTATTGCTCCCAAGTGATGCTTTTACTAAAATTAGGTCTCATGTAACAGAAACATCCCCGCTCTGCTTTCCTGCTCCCTTGCTTTAAATTATAATACACTTAATTTGGGTTCTGCATCCAGCTTTATATTAAAGAGAGATGAATCTCCCCCAGATACACAAACAAACAAAAACAGCTGGACAGCAAAAAGTTACAGTGACCTCAGCCCTTAAAAATTGGAACGTGGTCTTTCTGCTTCATAATGGTCTCTCAATTGATGGGAATAAAATAAGGCTGAAATTGCTTTTCACATTCTGGCTCTGTTGGGGGCATTTTCACATAGACCCCTGTAGTAAGAGGACTTCTTTTCTTTAGCTGCCAAACACAAAAAGAAACAGTAATTAGTATTGAGAAATACAGAAGCTACTTCTAACCATAATAGGACTCAACAGATATTGGGTCTTGATGTTTGCAACAGACAGAATTATAAGCTCCAGGAGACTTTCTTGATTCAGCTATTAAAATTAATTTTAGATAAATAACTCTATGGTATTGATGTAAAATAGTGACCATTTTCTCTGACTGGAAGATAGGAGAAAGAGATTTTGAGAAAGCTTCTGAAAGAACACCCAAAATGCCTAGATAATTGCCTGAATCTTGTCTGCGGGCTGCGAGTTTGATAAGATAATAAACCTGAGGTGTCCTGTTTGAGAGCTGTGTTTCTCATCTCCGCTCCTCATATAGTTTTTATGACTTTGTCTGCCCTAGTTTCCAGTTTTTATCACCTCGGTAAGTTGAGGTCTAGTCTATTAGTCTGTGTGGCAGCTTGTAGCAAATGAGATAGGAAAAAGCGGTGTGTGTGTGTGTGCATGTGTTCGTGTGTGTGTGTGTGTGTGTAAGACAGAGAGAGAGCGAGAGACAGAAAGGGAGAAAAAGGGAGGGTGGAGGGAGGGATAGAGGGAAGGAGAGAGGAAGGGGAGGGAGAAGCCAGCCTTGGGAGAGGTGGCTGAGAGGGAGGTGAGACAGAAATTCTGACACGAGGCCTGACCTCCAGACCTCCGTCTCTTCCACCAACAACTGTAGTCAACAAAAACAGGAGTTTGCATTTACTAGGCGGGAAGGGAGGGCAAGACTTCCCAGTCAAGCAGACTGGGTAAGGGGGAGCCCTGGACAGGCGTGATGTGGACAGCAACAGCTTGGGCAGGAAGGCACAATAGGGTGACCCTGAGAGATGGCTTCCAGGGGAAGTAGGGGGACATTAAGGTAGAGAGTAAAATCTATCCGGGATCCCAGCAGCGTTTTGCCTGACCTAATCTTGTGTTTCAGGGTTGTTAACTTAAGTACAATTGTCATGAAGGTAAGGAGCAAAACAGCTGCCCCATGTTGTTCAAACAGTTACTCAAACTGAAACCCTGTCAGAAGACACAAACATTCAATGTCAAACACATTCCTCTATAGTATTAGTCATCCTGATACCTCAAAGGCCAATGCCAAGGGTTCTAGTGTGTTCTTTACCACTGTCCTTTCTCTTCTTCATTTCTTGCTTCATCTCAAAAACACTAAACAGTGTCATTGGTCAGTTGTCATTGCTAAAGGCATCCCCACCAAAATAGTGCGCTATCTATGTCACACTCACCATTCTGCTCAAAGAAACAGCTGTGATGAGGAAGCTGTAAAAAAACAACCCTGAACTGACTGCCGCCAGGATCCAGAGGAGGAAGTCAGACTCCGGGCACGGTTCTGGGTCTGCAACAGAAGACCAAGCAGAGCCTCCTGTGACACTCTTCCAACTGCACCCCTGCTCCCCCCATCAGTGAAAAAGCGAGGGGGTTAAAGCTGCCAGATCCTGACGTCCCCCTAGATGGAGTTGTTAGCCCACAGGGGAGTCCGGCTCTTTGGGGCTACCTCCCAGAGTGTCATATCAAAGGCACAAGGCCAAACTTCCTGACGGTTATCACCCCAGGGTGAATACCCCAACCTGCCAGTAGAAAACACTTTCCCCAATCCACTTTACTTAATAGTCAGGATGCCATTTGGGTGGCCACTCATACTAAGCAAGCCCACCATATGGTATCCCAGAGAACTCTTAAAGAGAATTTCCATGATCCCCAAAATGAATCACCTGAACGTAAAGAGCGAAACTGTTTTCAAGCAAAGAAGACAGCAATGCAAAAAATGCCAGTTTAGTGATGCGACTTTGCTCACCAATGACATAAATCTGGGTTCCGTTGCCCATGCCCACATAGTAGGGCGGCGGGTACATGAGCTCCACCTTGCAGATGTAGAGCCCCGTGTCCATGGCCCTCAGCCCTCGGATGGTGAGGTTCACTTGGTTTCCAACGGAGGTGCCAGTGCAGGTGGAATCATCTAGAAAGGTCAACTCATTCTCCACCATGTACGTTGCGGCGCAGACTTCAGTCATCTGGGTGCCCGCCTGCCGTAGCACTGTCACTCGGACCTCGGCGGCTTTGCCTGAAGATCCATACTCACACACAAAGCTGGCGACACCCCGGCTGCTGGCCAGCACCACTGCGGGCTGGGCCACATGCATCCCTAACATGGAAAAACCACAGGGAACTCAGTGTACTCATGCTCATCCCAACCAGGCCCAGGCAAGACCTCAGGCCAGAGAAGGTATATCTTTGACGGGCACCCTCCCTTCAGCCCTCCCCTCCCCTTCAACAAACCCATCAGTCACCCCTATCCCTTCCCTTCTTCACCCACCGCAGCTCCCCCTCCATCTCTCTGCTGTCTTCCAGCGACTCTCCATAAAGGTGTTTCCTTATTAGAAACTGGTTTCTTGACAGCATTTGGTTGCGGCAGGAAGAACATTGATGCGACAAACAGAAGGCCTGGCTCCATGAAATATGCAATTTGGGGCAAGTCAGGCCTCCCCTGGAGCCTTCATTTTCCCTCCATGCAGTAAGAGGGGATTAGATTGGGCACTATCAGAGTGTCTTCCAACTCTGGGATTCTAAGGTTATTCTAGAACCATAGGAACTATAGTTCAGAAACTACAATGAGTAGTAGGGGAAATTTTGGAGCTTAAGATACAGAATCTTGCCTTATCCCTCAAAGCATATGTCCAAAACCTTTGCCCACATTTACCTGGCCCCGTACAGCTATCACCCACGAGCAGGTGAGCCTTGGCCCACTGTGCCGGCCAGCGCCTTCCCTGGCCTTCTTGTCATAGAGTGAGGGATGCTGCTAGATGGAGGAAGCCACAGAGCAGAGGGCACCGGGTCGTTTCCTCTCTAGGCTGAGGCAACCCTGCTGTTAACTTCTGTGGGCTTCCCCGGCCACCGCCACCACCTCTTCCGCCACCCTCTCTCCTTCACTGGAACACCCTCGTGCTCCTTTGTTCTTTTTCCCTCTGGCTTCTACAGGATAAGAAAGGCCTTTTCTCCATACAAAAAGGCTCACATCATCTAAAAAATGGTGGCTTCATGTCAAATTACCTTCCGGTAACTAACCTGGCCCCTCTCCAGTCAATCATACAAGCGACCCTCAAAACTTGGATTGAACCATGTCACTCATTCTGCTCAAATCCTTTGATACCTTACCCACCATTGATTGCAAAAACAAATAAAACAAATAGCATTCAACGTCCTCCATGATCCAGTCCCAACCCAGCACTCCAGTCTGAGTTTCCGGGACACCTCTTCCTGTGTATAAATCACTTTGTACCAAAGGAATTGGTCCTTTCCCCCAAGCACCTGCACTAGACAATATTTATCCTCAGAAGAGAGGAAGATACAGCAGCAGCAGCCGCCGCCATGGTTAATCCAGCAGCCCCGGCTGGCGAGACACAGTCTCCCTCCCCAACCGTCGTCTCTGTCTATCAGAGGTGCCCTCTGAGCGTCCTGTGCACTGTTATAACTCCATTGCAGTACTCAATCAAGTTCTGCCCTGGATTAAAGTTTTTGTGCACTAATCACACCTCCTCCAGCTTCTGCCTTTGGCTTGCAAACTCCTGGGAGCAGCCATTCTACCCTGCCCAAATGGGCGCTCAATGATCATTATCACAGCGACTCTGAACCGAGAGAAGATGGATCTCCTGCCACTCCCCAGGCGAGCTCCCAGTTATCACCACTAAAACTGCTCACTGTGATTTTCCGGTATGCACCGTGGGAGAATCCCAGTTACAGGTTGAGATAAATTTTCGAAAAAGGAAATTTGATTACTTCTAAGGGTATTTAATCTTTGCATGTTCAAAACACATAAAATAAGAAAATGTATATGAACATTTCTTCTCTAGTGAAAATTAAATCATCAAATATCTTTTGAATACCTACTTTGTGCAAACCATATGGTTTCTTAACTGAGAAGTTCTAGAGAGAGAGAAAGTTGAAGTTTGGTGGCGACGGTCATCGTTTTACACTATGTAACAAACCTGGTATCAAGCTCTAAAGAGCTTTATTTCATCTGAAAATTGGGGAATCTGCCTCTGAGGCCACAGGTAAGTCAGGCAGCAATTAAATATCTGCTGCCAAACAGACTGATGGCTTGCTTTCTTTCTTCCTTTCTGTCTTTTTTGTTTTACAATTTCAAACTGCTTTCATTTTTTCGATAATTAACTAACTACTATATAGAATTTATTAAGAAGACCTTAAAGCATTGAATTGAATAAAAAAGGCATTCTTCCCACAATTTGCTTAGATTTTAAATAAGCTGGCTAAATTAGTTTATAAAAGTGAATTTAAGGGCCTTAAAACCTTGAAACCGGTAGGAAAGAAACTTCTCATGATTTGCTTGAATCGATGTTTTTTTAAAAAGCTTAGGATCACCATCATCCTAAGCTCCAGTGTATTTAGGACTGTGGATATCTTTTCTCTCTTAAATCACTTAACTAGACAGTATTTTCTTCCAATCTTATAGAAGTGTCTGAAATTCCTTATGTCTCCCAAACCAACTCAGGAGTATTCATTAGGCTCTTACAAGATGCCTGGCACTCTGCTGTGAGCTGTATCTTTGCTTATTTGCTGCCGCCAGCTGTCCCCGTCTGCCTTGGAACACAGAGCTATCCAAGCCTGGAGACTGGAGTTTTACCTCTATCTTCTGGCTTTGCTTTAAATCACTGCCCTTGGCTGCTGAAACCAATGAAACCCAGGTGGGAGAAGCACCTCCTCCAGCTTCAGGCTCCAAAAGCCTCACTCACCTTTGGAGAAGACGGGCATGAAGAGAAGAGAAAATAGCGCGGTGCAGGGCCAGGTCCTGGGAGCCGGATCCAGCCGTGCCCCACGCCTCCGGAACCCGAAGCCAGCCATGGCCTTATGGGAGTGGTGATCAGGTCTTCAGGAAGCAGAGCGAAACCTTTCAGGATCCTGAAGCTTTGAAATGTGTTTGAACCCACACAGAATCAAGGACTTTATATAGCTGGCTTTGATCCCAGGCGTGTACTACACATGTGCACACACAGAAGGCACCTGAATAGAAAGCCTTTTTGTTTTGGTTTTACGAGAAAGGAAGCCGTGGGTTTAGCTGTTACGTCGAAAAGATAACCTCGAACACTCAAAGTAAAACTGAACAAAACAAGCCAATCCATGGATGGAAAATGTACTCAACTTGAAACTGAAGCTCTTGTTCACTTTGAGGATAACCAAGTGGAGACTAGGAGAAGTTCCTGGAGTGCAGGAGTCCCTTTAATTTCCCATTTTATCCAATTATCTGCGTATCTTTTACCACCCAATTCATTTCATTGACATCCCAAAGCTGCTAAGCTGCCGGCTCTCTGAGCCCTTGAGCTAATGACAGGCTTCATCCCTGGAGGTCATCGATAAGAGCTCTGAATTCCAGCCGTGAGGCGCCATCTCTGGCATGCTTTACAAATAAGAGCTCGTTTCTCCAAGCTCCATTTAAAATTTTGTTAAAAGAAAACACAAAAATCACAAGAAATAAACTGATCTGCCTCTGGTTTTGCAGAGCAGGAAAGAATTCAGGTGTCCTTGAAAGCCTTAACTCCACAAAGGCAACACAGACCTGGAGAAGGTCCAGAAGCAGTAAACCAAAATCATCCAAAACGCTCACACCTTCCACAAGAGGATAGACATTTTTATTTCTCTAATGGGAATTTTTCAAGCAGAAAATCCAAGAACTAAGATTAAATATGACTGAAGTTCTTAAACTTGTGAAAGTTGTAGACAGGACAAATGTTCATCCTATAAGAGAATGCTAAGCGTTGGGGACCCCTCCCTTCAAACTGGGGAGTTTTTGTATATTTCACTGATGAAAGAAACATTTCTTGAAAACCTATAATATGCCAGAAATTGAGTGCACTTAGTATTGAATAATGGCAAGACAAAACATGGTTAATGACTTCGGGGACTTCTGGAAGACTGACATGCAGACAGACAGTCGCAGCGCGGAACACGGTGTGCGCCTCATCTGGCCCTTCAGGGTTTCCATTGAACTCGTACCTCAGCACAGCAGCAGAGGCTGTGGACCATGGACCTAATGCCTCTCGACCTACCCCATCATCCAGCATTCCCTCACATGTCCCCTTCCTCTGCTGGTCATTTCTCTTCAGGTCTCATCACCTTTTCCCACACTGTTCCTGCTGCCTTTTTCCTCTCATCATCCAGTTTTAGCTTCCTTCTCCTCTCCAGGAGTTAACTAGGATGTCCGCTCCTCCAGAAAGCCTCTCTTGACCTGCCTCTTTTCTACATCTCCCTAGCACCTTACATGCACCTTCAAACCCCAGATGAAACGCCAGTGGGCAATACCAATGTAATGAGCACTCACTAAGGGCCAGGTCCCAGACTGGGCACTGGAGATACGGAAGCAAAAGATGTACATTCCTGCCCTTGAGAGGAACCCATGGTAGCGGCAGGGCCAGACAGCTGAGCCCAGGATCAGGACAGAGTGGATGAATGCTGGAACTGAAATATTACATGAGCAGGAGAGGAGCAGAAGCCATTGGTTTGGCCTATAGAAATCAGAAAGGGCTTCTCAGAGGAAGTAAAACCTGAGCTTGTCACTGAGGACAAGGGTAAGGGGTGGGTATTCACACAAAAAGAACAGCATGGGCCAAGGCTGGAAAAGGCATGAAGTACTCATCGTGTCCAGAGGACAAGGCTAGTGTGGGGATCAGCAGTAGACAGAGGCTGACGGTCTTGGCAGTGAGGGCCAAGGCACCATAAGGTGTAAACCAGCATGACTCAGTTCACGCTTCAGGGAAATTCCCCTCATACAGGAGGAGGGGTGAGGAGGATGGGTTCAAGCAGGAATAAGATATAACCAGGGAAACCAGGAAGGAGACTAGTGCAATACCCCAGGCAACCAGGAATTGGCAAACCTTTTCCATAAAAGGCCAGCCAGTAAATACAATAGGCTTTGCAGGCCACACAGTCTCTGTCACCACTACTCAGCTCTGCTGTTGTTGGCTGAAAGCAGCCACAGAAAATACATAAATGAATGGACATAGCTGTCTTCCAATAAAACACTCTTTACAATGTCAACTATACCCCAATTTTAAAATATATATTATTTAAAAAAACGGGCGGAGGCTGGATTTGGCCTGAGGGCCCTGGTTTGCCAACTCCTGGTCTAAACCAAGGCATGACAACAGTGGTGACGAGGCCCCTAATAGGACTAATCCACCCACAGTGAAGGGATGGAGAAGTTTAGGGTGACAGCGGATTTATGGCTTGGAAGGTAGTGTTGTGCTGCCAGGAATTGTTCAAATGCTTGTGGAGGGTTATCTCATTCAAGTCTCAAAACAACCCTACAATAAGGGATCATTGTTTCATCCAGTTCATAAAGGAAGGAACCAAGGCACTGAGAGTGAAGGAGACTTATCTGATCCCCCATAGTTGGTGGTAGAGCCGCAATTTGAAGCCAATGATGCTGTTAATCACCACACTAAAGCCAAGGCTTTGAGGTCAAAGAGAACTCGTATTTGAATCCTAGCGCAAAGACTTGCTAGCTGTTGATCTGGGACTGAGAGCCCAACGTCCTCCAGAAAATGGTGCCTACTTCTCAAGGCTATGGCAAGGATTAAACGTGATAATGCATGTAACATGTATAAGAGAGCTATTATGGGCTGGTCACTCAATAAATAGGAGTCCTTTTTATTACAGAGTTACTGAGAAAACAGACATGCAATTTACTGGAATAGAGAACATAAGAAGAGCAGACGAGGAAGTGAAGATGGTGAGTTCCATTGGGCATGTGGAGTTAAGGCATCCCTGGATGATAAGGTGGAGAGACTCAAAAGCAAGTGTGGATATGGATCTGCAGCACTGGAGAAAGATCTGAGCTGAAGACATTGGCTTAGCCAACGACGAAGCCACTGATGAAAATTTCACAGGGCCAAGGGACACAATGAGCACTCTATAAACATCTGTTAAATGGATAGATAAACGAGTGGAAACAGTTTAACATAAGAAGAATCGAGGGTTGTCACAGGAACTTTCAAAGAAGTCTTACACCATGTCCCCCAATTATGCTTTTACGAAACTATTTCTGCCACAGCAAGAAAATTCAATGGTTGTGAAAAGCACCGAGTGAAAGAATGTTGGTGGAAAAGATATATTCATGTATATCATCCCATAGATTACTTGATAATTACAAAGGGGAAAAGATAATGGATAAATCTAGCAGACACTGCCTTAACCAGGTGATTAAACCGAAGATCACCCGTGATGGGACATTCTGACATCACGTGCCTCCAGCCACGATGCACTGAGAAGAACACAGCACTGCTGTAGTATTATTGTCAAAATTGTTTAAACTGGATCTAATCATGAAAAAACCACTAGACCAAACCATATGGGGAGCTTTCTGCAAAACAACTGGCCTTTGAATCCCCAAAAACATTAATATCATGGGCCGGGCCTGTGGCCAAGTGGTTAAGGTCACGCACTCATCTTTGGCAGCCCAGGGTTTCGCCAGTTCAGATCCTGGGCGCGGACATGGCACTGCTCATCAAGCCATGCTGAGGCAGCGTCCCACATGCCACAACTAGAAGGACCCACAACTAAAAATATACAACTATGTACCAGGGGGCTTTGGGAAGAAAAAGGAAAAATAAAATCTTTTTTTAAAAAAATGATAATATCAGGAAAAACTGTTCTAGATTAAAGGAGTTTAAGGAGATATAATAACAAAATCTAATGTGTGACACTTGATTGAAAAAAATAAATAACTATAAAGTACATTATTGAGACATTTCAGAAAATTTGAATATATACTATATTTGATAATAGCACTGTATTAATGTTAAATTTGTTGAGTGTGATCATTGCATTGGGATTATGGAGGGAAACAGCCTTGTTTTTAGGTGATGTTTGCTTAAGTATTTAGGGATAAGCTCCCAAGATGCTGGCAAAAAACTCTCAAATGGTTCTGCAAAAATATGTGTGTACGTTTGTGTTAGTAGAAAGAGAAAAAGAATAAAACAACAGCGACAAAATGTTAACAATTGGTGAATCTAAGTGAAGAGTTTATCTGTGTGTGCATGGTACCATTCTTTGTAAGATTGAAGTTTTTCAAAACAAAAAGTTGAAAGTAAACATTGTAAAGCCACTATTAATATTGTAAGCGCTATGCCACAGATAAGCAAACTGAAAAAAGAGAGAGGAAGGGACTTGCTCAAGGTTATTCCCATCCCCTTCCTCATGTGCATTCTCCACCTGGGAGCCGGACTCCCGTGGATGGCTGGGCTCCCTGGCAGGCTGGCTTCTGGGAGGGATTAGCTGATGGGAGGCACCAGCAGATCAGAAGGCATTAGGATGGAGGTCAGGAATTTCTTCCCTGCTCTCTCCCATGTTCAGGGCCCTGTCTCTGCAGTGACGGTAGCTCTGAACCACTACAACTCTAGTCAGGTGACCCCACCACCACCACCACCACCACCATGATGACAGCTCTCACTATTTCTTCCCCTGGTCCTTTCAGTGCTGGAAGTGGCACCAGCTTCCACTGTTGGAAGTGGCACTGGCTTCCACTGTTGCTAGCGCCTGGGTGTATTCACATCTTCTGCTCTTTACCCTCCTTAATACCTCTCAAAACCCTCCTTTCACTGACTCTCCTATTTGAACCACCCATTTTGTGTAGAGTCCCCGATTGATCCAGTCCTACAGCTGGTACATGGCAGAAACTGGATTGAAATCCTGGTCTCATTCCCATCCAGTACTTATTTTTTCCCTATTATCTCATGTGCAATAATAGCATGCTGTATCATACAGGTTTGTATTTATTACAGTCAATCGAGGGCAGTTCTGTCTCCCCTATTTCAAATTCTAATTCCACGACACTTGCACCCTCCCCACACACATGGCATCTAACTAGGGCCTCCTATGTACACAACAGGTGCCAGAGAATTTCTGCATTTCAATGTAGGTCTCAATCCTTTTTATTTCTCTTGCATCTCATTTCCATGTATGGAAAGGGCTAAAAGTCGGGATTCGATCAGAGGACTGATAGGCGCTCATGAGCCAGCACAGCGGTTAAGGGCATGGCTGGAGTCAGACAGATATGAATTCAAGTCCTAGCTTGACTGCTTACTAGATGCGTGATCTTGGATGAGGTGTTTGAATTTCTCTGATCCTCAGCTTCCTTTTCTGCAAAATAGGGCTAATTATGGTAACCATCTTATAGGGTTATTGTAATGATTCAATGAGACTCTGCCAATAAAATGTTGAAAACTGTACCTAGAATATATCATGCGCTCAGTAAAGGTTAGCTTATATATTAAATACGGAGAAAACTATGGATTTCCAACTTCAGCTGTTATATAAACTCTTCTTTCATTATCATCTCTAGTGAATGGATGGCACATTACACTAAAACCAAGTGCTAATTGTTCTAATACCCACATATTTGTTGAATTTCTGCCCCGTCAGTGTCTCCATCAGTATCTAAAACCAAATAGCTTATTATTTGCTACCTGATTGAGTCTGAAAACTCAGAACTCTAAACATAACCTAAGAATTGTGTATCGGGAGCTCTCAGTTATTTGGAGGTTGAATATTCAAACGTCTGAGGGTACCACATCCTTGGATATTTTAATCTCAGGGCAGGAGCGGAAAGTCAATTTTGTTATTTACTTTCGCCACTCCAGTGAAAAAAAAAAGGTTAGTGGTAAAGGAAATGAAAATAGTTGGCTAAAATTAGGGCTCAGGGACTCACTGTGATTTCATTTCCTCACGATCTTCCTATATCCTACCAGCTTGAGTAAACCAGACACTGGTTTTGTAGTACTCATAGTGGTTTCTGGATTTGAAAGCTCTTTCAAGATTTGCATAATTCACTGATGCCTATAGTGAAGTGTCTTCAGAATTCCAGATGTGATATGGTTTGAGATGAGGGTAACTGGGTTGTTTTACTTAATTGTAAAACTCCTCTGAATTTGTAAAGTTTGTTCTGAGCTTAATTGAACTTTTCAGTTTTTTAAGCTTTTTTTTCCTAAGATCCCTCCTTTTACCCTTTCCCCAACTAGTACACCCAAAATACCAACCTTTTGTTAAAAGATTTGCACCTGGCATTGACTGTGGTACATGTTGCAAAACATCCTTTGCTTGATGGTTTCAGATGTAATGGGAAGAATGAAGAGTCGAACATTTGCATAGCATGCAGTTTCAGGACATCCCATTACGTTGAGTCTATAATCATGCCTAATTAAGGGTATAGACTCTGTGTTTTTGTGCTAATTAGCTCATCACAGTACAACTCCTTTCAAAATTGACTTCAAAGGAAAAAGAAAATCATCTACCAAAGTGATTGCTGAAGAAGGATCTATCAATCATCTCACTTCGAAAGAGAGTTAAAGAGAAAGGAAATGATATGCAAAGTGACTGGAAAGAAATTTTAGCTTCATTACCATTAAAGGGTGAAAATATGGGCTGGGCAAGAACTCGCTTAAATAAGTGTGGTAGATTAATTTTCAGTGGCTAGAAAACTGTAATCTACATCATACAGTCACGTAAAAATGGCTGCTTCTGAGTTGTGGACTTTCTGCCAGGCTCTTAGTGGGAAATGGAGCGGGCTTCTGGTGGCTTTTCAGTCCACACGGTCCCCTCGCTGGGGGTAATGTGGAAGGTGGTGACTGGGAAGCAGACTTTTAGTTGCTGGTCTGGATGACAAAATGCAATGCACAGGCTGCTTCAGCTGAAGGTTAACCCCCACTTATCAGAGCTTTGCTTTTGTAGAGATGAAAATAAATATGTTTGAATGAATAAATGACAAAGTCAGCTGTGGTCACAAAGCAATTTGTAGGGTGATCTATCTTCTAATTGCCAAGCTCTTTACTTTATATGAGTAAATCCTTTGAATATCTTAACTCCATTTATGGATAGTGGTCTCTTATTATATTTCTGGTTTTAGCCATTATTTTCTCTCATTATCTCTCAATCTCCTTAGCTTCTCACGCCTACAAGTAAAATCAAAGTTGGATTGCGTTTTGCTTTAATCCTTCACCCCTGATGCCACATGGCCGGCCATACATAAATTTAGGTAAGTGACTTTATCACAAGCCAAGAATAGACGTTGTCAAACAGATAACCCGTTTATTTTACAGATTGGAAAACTGACACTGAGAAGCCTTGACTCACCCAGGATCACACACTTAGGTTTCACTCCTTCATCATCAAGAAGTGGACAGAAAGGGAAGTGTAAATAGTCCAATATTTGACCTGTGATGCACCCCAGCTCACTCCACTTGAATGGCACACTCAAGTGTCCCTGATTCCCATTTAGGACAAGTTGAGATGGGCTCAGTACTGTTTCTATTTTAAAAAAGAGGAAATTTCACAAGTCATTAATATTTTCTTGCCTTAGCGCAAGGAGGAAGAAACCTTGAAGAGTGACTAAAAATTTTCTTTAATGCCGAATAACCCACCCAATCCCAAAAAGTTGCTAGTTATTTATAAGGAATGACATTGGACGCGTCAAACATTTGACGGAACCCATTTCTGGCATGGTATTTGTGGTTGGTGTAATCTCAGCCTTCAGCGCTTATTTCAGGTTCTTGGTTACAGAGACAATCACTGTTTTCATATTTTGAGCTGTGTTATTTTGAGCCCTGCTGTTACTGCAGCATTTGAACCATTTCAGGCCATGACCCCCTTGACACCTCCAGTTCATAAGAAGCCCTTATGTTCACACCCTGAGCATAGAAAAGGAGCCCTACCTATTCCTTTGCAGTGCAAATGACAGCAGCTGTGACGGTGGAGAAAGGTGCCTTGGATGATGAGGATTACAGTGTGTTTGCACAGCCTGTTGCAGGCACTGGATCCTGGAGCTAGAAGAAACATCAGTGAGTTCTGCTCCCCCACTTTATAGATGAGGAAACAAAGGCCCAGAGAGGTGAAATAATCTACCCAAAATTCCATGCACAGCCTGTTGGTGGCAAAACCAAGAGGAGAGCCCCAAAACCCTTAACTCTAGTTTAATTCTCTGCTCACTATGCCTTCACCGTCATTCACCATCTTTCCAAGACCGGTTGAACTAACATGGCTTTCTGGCTCTAAGTTTGCAACTTAAAACCCAGCCCCATCAAACTTCCTGGGACCCACAAATGCAAATCAGATTTTATTTAAGCAAAAAAAATTATGGTCTCATAGCAGCACTAATCACAATGGCCAAAAGATGGAAACGATCTGAGTGTCCATTAAGTGATGAATGAATAAACAAAATGCGGTATGTCCATGCAATAGAATGTTATTCAGCCAGAAAAAGGAATGAAGTATTGATGCATGCTACAACATGGATGTACCTTGAAAACATTATGCTGAGTGAAAGAAGCCAGATGCAAAAGGCCACATACTGTATGATTCCATTTATATGAAATATCCAGAGTAGGCAAGGCCATAGAGATGAGAAAGCAGACTATTGATTAACAGGGACAGGGCTGGGGGAAAAGAGAATGACTGCTGGATGGGTAGCAGATTTCTTTTTGGAGTGATGAAAATGTTCTCAAACTGTGTAGTGATTATGGTTGCGCCACATAGCGAATGTACTAATGCCACTGAATTCTACACTATGGTAAATTTTATGTTATGTGTACTTTACCACACACACAAAAAACATGTGGTCATGCTGATGGATTCAGTAGGCATTCAACATCTTAAAAAGCATACATAAAAGTATGTACTGGCCACACTTTTTGCTCTTCTCTGAATGTAATCTAAACTAAATCTGTAGCCAAGTTCGCTTCTTTCCAGATATGAAAAGAATGAACTGGTAAACATATCTTTAATGGTGGAGGCAAGGGAGAAAGAGTCTGGTTATCTCTCATCACCTACAATTCTGACCACACATCACACTGAACCATCACCAGCCAGAATCTGAGATATGGATCATTTGGCTCTGCCTTCCCTTGGGCACAGATTTCTGACAGGTTACTCAGTTGTGGAGTAACTAAATGAGATGGAGGGAGGCCGCATTAGGAAACTTTGGCTCAGTGAACTGTGTTATTCAAGCGTGCTTTTGGAGAATATAATTTAGAAACAGCTGGTTACATTTAGCAGCTTTCCTTAGCAGGTCTCATTTCACGCATGGTGCTCTGGGAGGAAATTCTCTGGCTCTGAGCTTCGTCCTTGAGTAGGACACTAAATAACAACTTAAATGGTCCCATCAGGGCTGCTAAAGGCAGTCAGAGCAATGCCTGTCGCTAAAACCTGGGATCCTTGGTGTTCATCTGGCATGTGTAGACAGCCCTGTTTCTGTACTCATCCAACAGAATCAGGTGACTGCAGCGACACTGCCTTTAAAACTCAGAGGAAACCACTGCTTTTATTGTTTTTATTTCTTAACATTACTTAAATTCGGTCTGATGACATAGTTCTTGCCACATGCACACTTTGCAGTTCTGGCCAATCTGTTAACATTGGTTAAGAAATGCTGACAAGTAGAATATACCAGAAACATTTGTTTCCTGTCCTCCCCAAACCGTGAGCAGGTCAAGAAGTGTGAGTCAGGTGTATCCGCTTCGTTTCACCCTTTGGATAAGACAGACAAGCTGTGGTTTAGAGCAAATGAGGTTGTTAGGAACTTTTAACTCATGATGTCAAAAGGGGCTAAGGGAAGTTATGATTTTTAAAAATGAAATGTTTGCTACTGGAATTTGTTATCCTGATTTATACGATAAATTCAGTAACCAAGTTCATGACGATCAATATTGTTGAGTATGCAATTATTTTTCTCGTCATTCGGGGCCACTGTTTTCTTTTAAGAAGACAGATCACTTCCCAACTCTCGGGCTCTCTCTCTAGACATCAGGCCTTCTTTAATTAGCATCATAAAATGTCTCTGTAGGTGAATGTCATTTGTATCATCTGAATATATTCAGAGCTTCAGTATCTCTAGTATCAAAGAAAAACCAGGGGAAAAAAATCCTCAAGATTTTTATTTTAAAAGAATGAGAGTAAAGAGGAAAATGAGAAGAAAGAAGAATGAGAGAAATGAGAAACAAATGGAACAGAGGCAGAAAGACAAAACAGAAACTTTAAATGAAGGATAATTTGCATATATTCAAAGAGGTACCAAATCTGACCCACCTGACAGAATTAATCAACGAGAAGAGAACCCTGGTTTTGATTGTGGGTGGAACTTTCATAAAATTCCAAAAACCTCTTGATATCACAAAACCCCAAAAATGATGCTCTGCTAGGTGTTTTTATACAAAGAATGTTCAGATAATGTCACTCTAGTACTAAATTTAGCAAATAAGATTGATTGTGATTGATAAGACGTAGAATCTTTTTCTAAAATCTTTAACTCAAATTACTGCAGTGTAAATGGTTTTTTTAAGTCACTAACTTAAAAGTCAGGAAAGTCTTACTTAGATTTAACCATATTTCTATTGACACTGTGTTGGACAATTTTTTATAGATTTACAGTAGTTTGGGATTTCACCAAGATTCAGTGCTTCAAATCCTGTTGTGCCAGCAGAAAGTCCTCCATTTGAAGCTTTAAAGATTGAAAACCAATGAACAAAACGCACAAGTTATTTCTATAAAATATTTTCAATAAATTATGAGTAAATTGGTCTTTTCCACTGTGTTTCCCAGCATACACATTAGCCACACTAAAACATAAGGGAAAGACAAGACTTTGTCACACTCTTTAATTCCGATTTATCGTGTTGGATTTAGTTACCATACAAGGAGTAAAATGCATAAAATGGTGACACAGGCTTGAAGAGTTTTGAGTTATAGATGTGGCTCTGATGCCACCTAAATCTGAATCACTTTAATCCTATAATCTTGCTAGGGTTTTTCTCATCTGTAAAACTAGGAAGAATCTAACTTTCAGCTCTAAATAACTTTTAATTCAAAGTATATTTTCCTTTCATGACATGTAAATGGAAAAGTAAGTGAGAAAATTGTATTTAGAGTATGATGCATTTTGTAAAATAAAGTGAAAATAAACATAGAATTATATATAGCAAAATGCTAACAGTGATTACACAGAATTTTATTTTTTTATTTTATCTACCTGCATTCTCCATTTTTATGAATGCATATGTATTATTTGTCGTCAGAAAAGTAGATAAGATATTGCAAACAATAAAAATTAAAAATCTTTTCAACGTTAGAGAACATTGTGTATGCCAGGTCACCAGAGCTTTAACATTCCTGTTTTTAGAAAAAGTTTAAAGGAGGTGAGATATGGATTTAGCTGCTCCTCTTTCGCACAGAGATTGAGTCTGAATAAGAACTCCGGTTTCTAAAATACCAGCCAAAGAGGCAATTTCTCCAGCACAACACATTGTACCATCAGCTTCTCGACTTTTCTTAGCTCATCACCATCAGAATGATCTGAAAGCACTTATTGTGCTAATTTTCCTAGAATACTATGAAAAATACTATACACACTAAAGAACACATTCTTTTCCCCAAAGATAAATAACGTTTATGGGTATGGTCAATTGGACACGAAAATAAGTGGATTATGTGACCCATATGGGAGAGAGATGTTAGCGGGGTCAATTTTAGAAGAAGGAGGTAAGTTTGATTAATGTGGTCTGAGCTATCTGAGCCCTAATTCTTTGAGAACTTGAATGGGGGAATCAGAACTTTAAGGTCCATCTCCTTTTGGTTGTGTCAAGGAAAAACTGACCCTCAGAGGCGGATAAACAGGCCTGGCTACACATCGGCTGCAGACTTTGCATTCTCTGAGTACATGTTCTAGGTTTCTAACTTTACAGAAACTACACAAGATACACCAAGCAGGTCACTCAAACAGATTACCTTCAGTTTAAGGCAGATTTCAGGAGTCAAGGATAAAAACTGTCCAAATCAGGAATCAGAGAATTCCTAGAAATTCCTATATTCTGTAACATAAATTAGACATGACCTTGAGCATACTGTGAACAGAAAATTGAGGAACCAATCCTGGGCAATTTTAGAATAGTTCTCTGGCCAATTCCTTTCTGTCAGAATGATATTCCTACGTAGAGGTGCTTTTCCCTCTGTGCTATGGGAGCGTCGTCCCGGGCTCCGGACCTGCCAGCCTCTTCTTGGGCAGAAGGAGCCAAGAGAGAGAGAAGAGGCCCCACTTTCTTTAGCATGTGGAGCCCTTTTAGTCTCCTGGGCTTTATGGAACTCTGTGACTTTAAGGGAGATGTCTCCATCAAGTCACAAGGAGAATTCCAAGGAAGAGGGGATGTCTGCCTCCCCACCGTTCATTATCAATCCAGAAAAGCCCTGAGGGATGAAAGGTTCGATTGCTTCATCTTCACATGAATGTGAGCATAAAACTGCACTTTCAAGGGACCGCAGCCCCTCAGATACATCATCTCAGAAGACTATGCTTTTCCAGTGACGCTGTCATTGCTCAGAACACCCCTGGGATGCCTCTTCTGGAATTATTCTCACTTTTATAGGGGAGAAAAAATGCAGTGTCTTATGACTTAACAATCACATCTTGGTTTTGATACAAAATAGGAAACACCTGGTTTGCTCACCAATCTTCCTCAGTTAATGAGGAAATTGTTGGGGGAAAAATACGAAGTTCATATTCAAACAACAAATATGTGCTGCCTTTGAAGATGTTGCAAGGACCTTTCAATACGAGAATGTTTTCAGTAACGGTGGCATCACTGGAACAAGGGAGGAGCTATTATATCTTGGATTCAAGCAGGAGGCATAATTCTGCCCCATGGCCGCACAAGGCAAGAGGAGATGGAGAGGAAGGCTGGCTCTCTCATTACTCACCCCACTAGTGCAGGACTTAAGCTGAGCATCAGGCCCCTGGAGGACAAGATGGGGGTTCCGGCAAACCTTCCCAAGGGACAATCAAAGTAACAGCAGTGGAGCCTAAAGAGAGGAGATCGTATACAGTGGGGAGAGCACAAGACGTAGGAATCCAGGCAGGTAGCCGCTGGATACTTCTTACTCAAGAGTCTGCCCACAGACTGATAAGCACCAGGCCCTCGGACAGAAAGAGAGAGATCAGGTCAGGGCTTCAGGCCTCAGGAAAGGGCAAGACAGAGCAAGACAGTCAAAGGAGTCAAAGCAGACACTCAGTCCTCTGAGATGCAGACAAAGGGATTGGGGGAAATCTGGCCTTACCCGAGTACGAACCGCACCCAGTGGCCATTTCCCAAGATGGGGGAGCCGTGTGAGAGTCCGATGGTCAGTATTTCGCTGGATCCAAGCCTTGGATAGCGACTAATGTAAACCTCATTCAATGAAGGACTGAGGCTTTTAAAACCCTTATAACTTCAATTAGAGCTGAGGTAAAAACAGAGCCTGAAGGTGAGGTGAAACAGACGGGGGAGCTGAGACAGTGGGGAAACAAAGGAAAGAAATTAATCAATATGAAGATAAATGTCATACATAAGGGCTGATTGGATGCCCAAGGTCACTTTCTGAAGTGACCAACATTCATATAAGTTCTGATACATTTATCTTAGAATATCTGTCACTTTACTCTCTTGGCAAACCTCATGTGTAAAATGCCATACTTCCCTCTGGCTTTATTGTCCTTAGAAAGGTGCTATTGAATTCCATGGATCGACGGGATTTTCCGGGCACTATTTTTTAAATTAAACTATCCAAATTCAGTTGGGTTGAAACCAGACCGTGGTTTTCAAGGAGGAGGCAAATTGAGACCAGACTATATTCTAAACTCCCCCACGTTCTGGTTTCATTACGTTCTTGAAACCCAGATCAATTTTATGAAAAGAGTTGATAAAACTGGGCTTGATTCTTGGCAAACCTGACCCAGTTAGAACTTGAGGTTGGAGTGAATTCAGCTTTAATTCAGCGTGCAGTGCTAGCAGTGGAAGTGAAACCAAATATGTGCAAATGTGTAAGAACTCAAGAAGGGGAAAATATTATTAAGTGATAAATTTATTAACCCAACCCTCTGCGCAATGAGTGGACAATAACTAGTAAAAAAAATATTTCCAGATCTAAAAGCCCAGCAATTACTCTAAGATCATAATTCTAAAATAACTTTTCTGATTAAGTTCAAACTTTCCAAGAACATTCACCCTTTATCCGAAACCGAACAATGAGAAATTTCAAACTAAAAGTCATTGTACGCAGTTTGCATGAGAGTTAAGTTTTCGCGATGGAACTGTAGAGTAATCATTGTCATTTACTACCTACGATATTGAGGCAAGAGACAAAAGGTCATTGGGGCCAGAAAAGAGAGAGAAAGAAGGGAAGCGAGTTGGAGGAGAGGAACAGAGAGAAAGAAGGAATGAAGGAATGAAAGGGGAAAGGAAGAAAGGAAGTAGGAAAGGAAGGAAGGAGGGAAGAAGAGGAGGTTGGAAGAAAGGAAGGAAGATAGGTAGGCAGAGAAAGAAAGAAGTAGCAGGCAAGAATTATTAAGTCCGTACATCCTCAGAGCAAGCCAGTTGTGGACCAAACCCCTTGGGAACAAGATACTGTTAGGTTTATTCTGATTCTTCTTGGAAACATCATTTTCCTTGGTGCAGCATCTGCCACCTGGACCAATCCCCAAGAGCTCTATGTCTAGAGAATCACAAAGTAATTTGGCCAGTATTGATAGCCAACTCCCACTGTTGTTATCTCTCTAACATAGGGTTTCTCAACTTCAGAACTATGGACGTTTGGGGCCAAAATAGGATTAAACATGCAAGGTTTTTGTTAGGAGAAATGTCCGTAAACTAAAATGGGGAAAGAGACAGGGAAAGTTGGGAGAACCATCAGGTCACAATGCAACTCTGGCCCCCAAGGAAAGGAGAGGCGAGGAAACGTTGGGTGGAAGTGTTCCAGACCCTGTGCAGACTAAAAAAGGATTGATGAGACTGTCAAGGATCCTTGAGCCAAGGTGGACCATCTGGAACAGGCTTGCTTTAGAATTCCTGCCACACCCAGTCGTTGACCGGGAGTAGCCCCAGGGAAGCAAGACCTCAGCATGAACAGGGCAGTGGATGTCAGAGTGCAGCAGCTTGGGCCTCCGGTCCAGTACCTTCCTGACCGTACAGGTCTGTGAGGCTCATTCTCATGGATGCCTTGTCTGCCCCTTGTTCCACATGGATCCACTTCTCCACACAGGTTCAAACAGCTCCTCTTCCATGGTTCCTGTGGGCCTTTCTTCCTAAAGAAAAACTCAACAGAGGGAGGTTAATGGGATGAACAACAATCTCCATCACTGCAATTGATCTCAAGGCCACAACTAGTCTTCCTCCTCTCCTTCCTCCACTCTCCACTCTCCATTCTGTCCCCACATCCTCAGGTACCACATTGGCAAATCTTGGTGGTGTATCTGGTGGTGTGACTCAAACCGTCATTCCTGAGGGGTCTTAACCCTTGATAATCATAGCCTTCACAGTTCTGGGTTGCTACACATACTTATTTCATAATTTCAATGGGGCAGGAATACCAGGAAGCACCCAAGTAGATCATCGGTGTTCCACCCGTATTCCTCCTTGTCCCCATTGTGTAGAAGGAGCCCTACCTCCTCCTGTGATCAGGATCAATTACCTCTACCAATATAGTGACACTTTTTCCTGCTGCTGCTTCCTGGACACAGGACTCCAACATGCTGTCCTCATGGCAGCCATATTGTGTAGTTCAGTGGGATCCTTGCTGTATCTTCTAGCAAGAATGTGTTCCCTTTGAGGACACAAGTAGCAGAGATAGGAAGCACAAAATCCCCCAATGGGTCATTGAGAGTGATGGTGAATGGGCCCGCTTCTGCTCCCACCCTTTTATTCCTGGACTCATGTTCCCTTCCTGCTGGGGACACAGCACCATATAGGAGTTTCTGATTTAATCAAAACATTGCATCCTAAAGGAGGGCACCTCATTCTTTCAGAGTGTTTTCTCCAAGCTGGCACCTCAGCCGCTCCTTCCAAAGGATGTTGCAGCCCTCAGTGAGGCTGCCTGCCTCTGGGTACAGTATGTGGTAGAACCAGTGGACATGAGCCCATTCCAACACCTCCTTCAATATGAATTGGACAGATGACATTCCGAATGGAATTCTCTTCATGTGGATGAGGCATTCTGTAAGTCCCTGGATAGTTGACAGGAGATTCCACAGGCAGAAAAAGCAAATCTATCCCCAGAATATGTATCTGTCCCTGTGAGGATGAACCACTGGTGCTTCCAGGATGGAAAGGTCTAATGTAGTTAACTTAGTATCAAGTGGTCAAATGGTCTCCTCGAGGACTAGTGCCACATGGGAGGCTCAGTGTTGCTAACAATTTGGACATCCATAGATACCAGCAGCTAAATCTGCTTTGGTAAGTAAAAGTCCATCTTACTGGATCAATATGTCACCATCATCTCTTCCACTCTATTCGTGTGTCCGTTGTACCGGTTCTGGGGTGACCAACGATGCAGGCTGGTTAATGTCAGCTGGCCAAATCATCCTGCCCACCTGATTGTTCAGTGCTTCTTCCACGGTGAAGGCTTTCTAGTAGGCATTAACGTACGAAACAAAATCTTGCACTTTGTGCCCACTTCCATATGTTTAACCTCAAGACTCTAGCCCAGACTTTCTTTTCTCCAATCTTCCAATCTTTTTCCTTCCAAGTCTTTGAGCAGATGTCCAGGTCACTGGTCACTTCCCAGGAACGATATTCTCATTTTAGGCCATTTCTCCTTCTACACAAAATAGATGATGGAGTACATGGCTCATAGCTCTGCCCACTGGGAGGAGTTTTCCTCCTTATTGTCTTCAGGGCCACCCCTGAATGAGGCAATAATGCAGCCACTGTCAGCGTTCAGCTTTTACCCAAGTACCAAGTGGAGCCACCCATAAACAAAATTCTGGATTTTTCTTCCTCTTTCAATTGATCATACTGGAACACCCATTTGGCCATAGGTGCAAGCTGGAGAAGGGACACCAGTGCAACCGTAGTGGGTGACATTGGATCTAGGCCACCTGCTCTTGCAGCTTACTCATGCCCTCTAGTTGTTCTTGAGCTCAACCCCAGATATACCATTTCCATCTTACAATAGACTGCTTCTGGGCCCATAAGACTCTATGGCTTGGTGGATCTAAAAGAACCCAATTCATAATGGGCAGTTCCAGATGCATAGCCACTTGAAGTCCTATGGTCCAGTGCTCTTCCTCTGTTGGGGTCCAGTATCATACCAAGAGCTTTTTTTCAAAAGGTAATCTTGCAAATGGCATGACCCTACTCCAGAATCTCAGAGGCCTGTGTTATGATTCTCCTGCTGGAGCTCGCCATAAACTCCATGCTGTACCTTTTCCCGTCACTGATACCTTCTCCACCATAGGGTCTGCTGGATCATCTAACCCAAGTGGCAGGGCTGATCGCACCACATCCTGGACCTGCTCCAGCGCCCTTCTCTGCTCTGGACTGTGCTCAAAGCTGGCAGCCTTCCATGTCATGCGGTACAGGGGTGGGAGTAATATCCCTAGGTGTGGGGTACGTTGTCTCCAGAACTTAAAGAGGCCTACCAGATGCTGTTTCTTTTTTTTCTTTTTTCTTTCTTTTCGTGTGTGTTTGATAGAGGACACAACAGGCAGCAATTCGTCTGTTACTTTGGAGGGGATATTCCAGCATGCCCCTGACCACTGGGCCCGTAAAATCTTCCCTGAGGTGCCTGGCCCTGACTATTCCCACCCACTAGAGTGTATGTGGTTTACCAAGACCCGGCACATTAGTCACCTATTGCTCAGCCTGTCCAATCATCACGATGCCATCCGAGTAATAGATCAATGTGCTGCTCCATAAGATGTCCAGGCAGTCCAGGTCTCTTCAGACTACACTATAGCAGAGGACAAGAGAAATAGAGACCTGAGGCAAAATTGTAAGTGAATATTGCTGTCATCCCATGCGAAGGCAAATTGTTTCTGGTCCTCTTTTCTAACTGGAATGGAAAAGAATGCATTTGCCAAGACCATGGCTGCATATTGTGAGCCTGGGTTCCTATTAATCTGCTCTAGGAATGATTCCACAGCTGGCACAGCAGCTGCACTTGGGGCTGCTATTACTATGGTATTCTACAGAATACCAGGGTCTGTCCAGTTTCTGAAGGGGCTAAACTAGGGAATTAAATGGAGACATGGTAGGAACCACCACCTCTGCATCCTTTAGGTCTTTAACAACGGAACTAACCGCCACCATCCCCTCCCCCAAGATACGATATTTTGGGGGTCTATTACATTGGATGGGGTGGGAGGGGTGCCAGGCAATTTCAAATATTTCCACTTGGGCTTCCCTATTATGATAGCCCTTATTCCACAGACCAGGAAACCTGTGTGGGGATTGCTCCAATTTCCAAACATATCAACACCAATTGTGCAATCCTCCAGGAGTCCACTTATTACCTGACCCCCAAATGCTCTCTCTCTAACAAAGGGTGCTGTGATGACACTTTGGGTCTCTAAGTATTGCTGTCATCTCAGGCCCTGTATCCATTAATCCTCCTTATGTCTGGTTATTCCTCTTTCCCTCACATGAGTAAGTCCTCATAAGTCGCTTGGGGGAAAGGCTGATGGAATTGCCACAGTATATTCTCACCATGGTGCTGAAGAGTCCTTCCTCCTAGGCAGTTGGCCACCTCTTCAGTCAATGATTTCCAGATCTGAAAATTGGCTCAGGTCAAGGAATTGAGCAAGAGATTGTGAATTTTTATTGGGGTAATTGTCGTCAGTCTCCTGTTCCTCCACTTTTGCCTGTATTTTGCTTGCAGTCTCCTCTTCCCAGAGCTCCATCATCCCATGGATGTTGATAAGCCCAGCTCTGTGACTGCTTCTCCTACCATAATCCCTGGCATACAGAGGAGGCAACCTCTGAGACACTGATGCCCCTCTCCACACCACATTCCTTATGGCCTCGGTGAACAATTTGTCCTCTGGTCTCTCTCACGGAACATTATCCTCTAGTGGGTCTTCTGGTCTCACAGAATGTAGCCATTCCAGCATGCCCACTTCAGTCTCTTCATTCCTTCCTTTACCATCTGCCGGGGCATTTCCACTTCGTGAGTGTTGGCCATTGCTTTATCCAGCCCTGTAAGACCCACCTCAGTGAATCTGCCTCATCGCCTAACGACTTTGCTACGGGTTAAATCCCACATCTCAAGAAAGTGCTCTTAAGTCACTGAATTCTTGCTTACAGTCTTACATTCCAGCCCCCTTGATCAAGCACCCTCAAAATCCAACCCAAAGAGTATTCCCCTGGCTCCTGCCAATACACGCTAGCTAACTATTGCAATTCTTTGGATGTAGAATCTCTCTTTTTTTTTTCTTACCAGTCCCAGCATGACCTCAGCCATTGTATACCAGGGTTTAACCCTACTTGTTGGCTTACCAGGCAGGAGAAGAGGTGGGAGGAGGTCTTAAAGGAGGCTCCTGTTATAGAGGTGATATTTCTACAGCATCTTCCAGCACTGTAGAACTGCTACCCCTTACTATGAAAGGTGGGCCACCTCTGCAAGTCCATAGGGTTTGGAAATGTTGCAGAGTCAACATCCTCAGGGCATCATCCAGATGTCTTAATCCCGTATTTCCATATTCCATACTTTCCCACCAGATCCCTGACCTTTGGGGGATAGATCCACCCCGGTTGACCACTCAAATGTCTCTGGAGCTCTCTGACTCTAACAATTCTTCAGTCCACCCCTCAGTTACATCTGTCCTTCTACTGCAGGAGACATAGACCTCTTTGAGAGGTACCACAGAAGTTCTCTTGCTCTCACACTTAGCAATAAACTGCTTTCTAACAGTCCTCAGTCTGCGAATATCCTCTGCAGGGCATTAATACAACTTAGGGGTAGCCAGCCAGCTCCACTGTCTTTATAGGCATTATTGCCCCCATATTTTTCAATAGCCTGGATCAGCGCACCTTACTCAGCACTCCTCTCCACCTGGACATTTTCTCAGGTCATCACTGGTGAAATCTTTAGCAATTAGCAATTTAGCAATGTTGTGCCAGGGACCATCTGTACTGCATCTACTAGCCAGAACTGTGTCCTGTTCACCTGCTGGTTGGTGAAAAAGTCAGCCCCAAATTCCAAGATCAAGACCTGTTTCCTCTGAGGAACAAATGCCAAAATGAGATTAAACATGCAAGGATTTTATTCAAGCAGGTGCCTGGGATATGAGGAGGAGGAGCTGACAGAGGCTGGGACCATTATGCAAGCCTAACCCTGAGTGAAGAAGAGAGGGAAGGAAGGTTGGATGGAAGTGTCACCAACCGCTCCACAGTCTGAGGAAAGTTCAGCAATGTCTCTGGGGAATCCTCAAGCTAAAGACAGCTGTCAAAGGAGTGTGTGCCTCAGTAACCCTGCCACATTCAGTCATTGGCTGGGAGCAGCCTATGGGAAGAGTGGCTTCAGCTCACACAGAGCGATGGGCTGCAGAGCAGAGCATCTGGGGGCCTTGGTTGATTACGCTCCTTATATTTGAAGTTCTGGAAGCCTGGAAGTTTGTGACTTTCTTACTGTGAGCCCATCTTCACTGGAGTTGTTTACTGTTGGCATCCAGGATGTTCAGGCATGGAGATGTCCCTATCAAGCAGTCTCTAGTTTGCTTCTTCTGGAATCCTAAGCATTTTACCAAATAAAGAATATTTTTAGTGTTATTTCCTCAGCTTGGGTTACCTACTCCATGTAAGTAGTCTTGATTCAGACTCCAGGCACTCATATGTGGGCTTCCTTGCCACTCCCCCAAACAACAAGGCATAATTTTTCTAATCTCCACTTCACGGGTGGTGTGACAACCATTCACGTTCCTAAATTTATGCAAGAAAGCAAGTCCCAGATTTTAGCTTAAAATTAAGGGTGAATTTTATCCTTTAAGATTAATTTCCAGCAGTGGGGCCATGAGTCAAAGAATTTTATGGCTTTTGACATACACACATGAAGTCCTAGGCAAATGCATTACTTTACATTCCCATCGGTAGTATACAGATTTTGCAGCTTTTCTGGCATTCCTATCTTCTAAAAACAAATCTACTAATTTCATAAATGTGAAAGTTTTCTCATTATTTTAGTCTGTTGTTATTAACTAGTTTTTGGTCATAAGACTGAGCATTAACTGACCAAAGAGCAACAGCAACCTGAGGTTCTGCTGCCGGGGGTGTTTTGGGATATTCCACAGGGTGGCCAGGAGGCTGGGGATCCGACTTCTCTGCAGGTTGCTGCTGCCTCTTGAACCTTCCTGCTCATGTACCCAGCTCCTTGGTCAGACCAATCCGCTGAACCCACCAGGCGCTTTGAAACTCGGACTTGGCTCCCGTGACTCCTTCTGCCTGGACTGCCCCACCTTTTCATTAACCTGATGGATGCCTACTTTTTCTGTGAATTCTTTCCTCTCCCCCTCCCCCCTCATCCCCACCCTAGTAGACTTACCACTCCTTCTTCTGCCACTGCTCTACCTTCTAGGCACTTCTGTCAGCATCCACAACACTCCATTGCCCTTGTTAATTTGCAGGCCTGTTCTCCACAGTCTATCCCTTGAAGGCACAGACCACAGTTACTTTTATCTTCATGTCATTAGCATTTTGAACAGTTAAGTGTGAACATAATAAATAAATTAAAGGCTTCAGGATTATCTCCAAGAGGAGAGAAAAATAGCAGCATAACTTGACACTCATGTTTAATTTTTTTCTTATCTACCCTCTTTGCATTTCTTATCTTTGGTCCATGAGCACACTCAGGCATCTCTCCAACCTGTCAGATGGCCTTCCATCATGGTGGCTTCTCACAGGCAACAGCAAAACCTTTCCAAAGCATAGACAGACTGAATTCACATGTTTTGGAGGTTCCAAGCAGGCGTTAAAAATCACAGTGAAGAGCCAGACCTGATTGCCTAGCGGTTAAATTTCGGTGCACTCTGCTTCAGCGACCTGGGTTTGGTTCCTAGGCGTGGAACCACAACCACTCGTCTGTCAGTAGCCACAGTGCGGTGGCAGCTCACGTAGAAGAACCGGGAAGACTTACAACGAGAATATACGATTACCCACTGGGGCTTTGGGGAGGAAAAAGAAAAGAGAGAGAGGAAGATTGGCAACAGGCGTTAGCTCAGGCTGAATCTTTCCCAGCAAAAAAAAAAAAAAAGAAGAAATGGAATGTTAAAAAAAATCACAACGAATATTCCAACAGTCAGGTCTCTAGACTCTTTTAAAATCTAGATGTGGAATGTTAAATTGAAAAACATACGGATGCCAAATCAGAACTTTCCATTGTAATCCGGACACAGACCTACTTTTACTAGGAAGCTGGAAGGAATGTTGCTAAGGATCACAGCTGCTGTTACGAATCTGCCACTTCAAACTGCCTTACGGTTGACAGCGCTGTGAGCCTGCAGTATGCACAGAGGCGTCCTAAATGGTTCTAGAAGTCTGCGGCAAAAGGCTTTCAGTGGCTTTAGGCTGAGAAATGGATTAAATAATATTAGAATGCTGTTCTTCAGATTCCTGCATCACAACCTCTTTGCAGGTGAAAGCAACCGTGAAGGGCAGTTATACACCCACGAACACACACAGCCCAGTCACACACAGCAAACATCCCAGAAAGGTTCTCTCTCTCGCTCCCAGAGCAGTAATAGCTTAACAGCGAGCGTGGAGAGTGGGAGGGAGGCTCACGGAGGAGCCCTCACCCTCCTCTCACCCGCTGCCTCCCACAGTTCGAAGCCCTCACACTGACCCAGAATCAACATAGGGCTTACCATATGCTTGACTGAGGGCCGTTACCTAACATGAGAAGCGCATAAGGGACTGCGTGTGCTGGAAGGAAATCATGCAAAGGCATTTGTGAGCTGAAAATACGTTGAAGACATATTACAACATGACAACCTAGAGTTTCAGTGGCTTTGCTAAGTCAGAAAGAAGGAAAAAAGGAAAGAAAAGACGCTTCTCATTTCTGGATTTGCCTCATCTGGAGTAACTGAATCCTGGCCCAGTGGGCTTCCTCAGGCCTCAGGCTCCGGTAAAGTTGAACTTAAAAAAGCTTGCACCTGCTCGGTCTCCCTATAGCTTATAAAACTCAGGGTTATGAAACTATATCAATAAAACCAAAGAGAGACTTTAAACCAAGTCTGGTAGGAGGGAAGGGGAGGCCGAAAGGCTGCCCGGCACGACCCTTCTTCTCCCCTTTCACGCTACTGTCCCTCCTTCAGCCAGCACGGCCCGAGTTGAAGGTACTTCCCTGTTAAAGTCACTTGACTACCTTAGTTCCTGTCTGGCCTTGTTTGGTCCCGGAAGAGCGACTAGTCAGAATTGGACATGCAATCACAGGGAGAGCTCACACACTACAGGCCCACCTGAAATACACTGAGAAGTGCTGCCACTGACTCCTGCCTTCTCTACCGGGAATTATTACTCATTTGTGTATCATGTAATCTGAACTAGAAAAAGACACCATAGTGGAGAGCAAACAACAGGAAAGACGTCGTGAACGGTACTTATGCAGCCAGATATTGACATGCCCAGACCGGGCACATGGGTAATAAATGGAATGAACTTGATTTTCCTTCACATAAAGCTGGTGGACTGTGACCGATAACTTGGATATAGAAAAGAAAGAGTAGACCACGGTCAGAAAAAAAAAAAAAAACAGAGTGAAAGAGATGAGGGCAGAAAAGCTCTCTGTAACGAGCTGTGCACCGGCAAGAACTGAATCATATAATCAAAGGTACGTGTAAGGAGAGCGTTTATACTCACTTTTATTATATTTACTAGAGAAACAATGCATGTTAACTACATTTAAATTAGAAAACTCGTATAGGCAATAGAAATTCTTACATCCGTAAATAAAGTGCTAACCCAATGACAGAGGTACACTTCCCAGACTGTGGACAAGGACACGCTCAGCCTTGTTCACCACTGTCAACTCAGTGAATAGCCTTAGGATGAATAAGTTTGAGAGATGGAATTGCCCCAAACACATTGTTTCGCATTTACAGTATATCATAGATACATTTTCCTGTCAATATATATTCATCGACAGCATTTGATCGCTATATTTCATGATGGTTATTTGTACCATAACTTACACAAGGGGTTCCTTTTCTGTCTGAGCTGCTGGCAGGGGCCTTTCCTCCCTTCTAATTCTCCTTCCTTGGAACTATTGCTCATCCCTTCATCCCTCTTTTTCCTTAAGCTTTAATAGACGTGTTCTCAAATTTTTATGAGCATTATGGTTTCCCAAAGAACTCGTTAAAAATTCAGACTCCTGAGCCCCGTCCCTAGAAATCTGAATTCATTGGACTGAAATGACTCATGGGAATCTGTATGTTTAAAAAAGATCCCAGGTGATTTGCTGTGGGGGGGGCGAGGGGCGGGGCGGGGAAGGGACCACACTGTGAGAATCACCATTTTGCCAAACTACAGAATATCACAAGCGTATTTTCACTCCTTCTCCATATTTGCAGCCCTCCACCCCCTGGAAGTCCTGTCCCTGCTTAGGGAGGAATACACAAAGGTCTGCCTCCAGGTCCCCGGGATCCAAAGTAAAGGACTCGATGCTTACAGGTGCTTAGCCATAGGATGGGCCAGTATATAGAACCAGTCAGAAACACCCAGCCTTATCACCTCTGCCGGTTCTGAAAACAGCCAAGCACTTGAGGCGAGCCAGTGACAAGAGGCTCCCTCCCAGCCTCCTTTGATAGAACTATAACCTAACTCCAGTTTTACAGATGTCTCTGAATGCGTGTGTGTGTTCAGTTCTACCGCACCTCTGATTAGTCCACACAAAGTCCAGAAAGGTCAGAAAATATCCTGGAAAGGTCCTTTGTGGTCTGCCTCACTGAGCTACCCAACACCTTGCCCTCCCTCTGCCACCACCTCTTATCCAGTCTTCAACATTGTGCTGGGAAGGGGCTGGCATGGGAAGGGACATGGACAAGGGTCACTTTCGGAGACTTTGAGTAAACTTCTCTTCCACAATCAGGCTTGGAATCTCATGGTCTTTTGGAAGCCAAATAACAATAAACTGTCCTAGCATTCTGTGACCACACAATCTTTCAAGGACAGGTGGGAACCGCAACACCAATGGTAAACGAGGTCTGATTCCTATGACAAGGATTGTGATGGCTCTGGAACCACATGACAGGAGGAGCAGACACGTCTGCAGCAGTCCTCTGGGAGTCCCCTCACTTTTCCTCCAGAGGCTCGTACCAATCTCATCACACGAAACACTTTCTTAAATCCCTTCTGGGACTCCATTACATTTGGCATCAAATTCAGACACCTGAGCATGGCTCTCAAGGTCCCTCCTGATCTAACCAGGGTTTTTATTTGTCCATACTCACCTCTTGCCTCTTCCTTCTCCAGCCCTTCTCCATGTTTGCACACAGACCTACTATGTGCTCCAATTATCACCACACTCCATCAGATTCTCAGAGTCACCACTCCCTCTCCCTCTTGCTTTTGTCACACACTGTTTCTTCTGCCTGGAACCTTCTGGACAACTCTTGCCACCTCTTCTCCTGAAGAACTTCTGCTTGTCTTTATGTCTCAGGTTAGACATTGCTGCTCTGGGAAGCCTTCCCCCATCCTTACCCCTTTGTAGTAGGTTGACTAATGGCCACTCAAAGATATCATGTCCTAATCCCTGGAATTTCCTTATTTGGAAAAAAGTCTTTGCAGACGTAATTAAGTTAAGGATCTTATGATGAGAAGAAGATAAAAAGATTACCCTGGGTTATCCAGGTGGGCCCCGAATGTCATCACAAGAGAGAGGCAAAGGGAGAAAACATAGAGACACACAGAGGAGAAGACCACGTGAAGATGGAGGCAGAGTGGGAATGATGTGGCCACAACCCCAGGAATGCTGGGGCAGCCACCAGGAGCTAGAAGGGGCGAGGAACTGATTACCCCTTAGGGCCCCCGGAGGGAAGGCGGCCCTGCCAGATTCCAGCCTCCAGAACTGTGAGAGAATGAATTTCTGTTGTTTTAAGCCACCAAGTCTATGGTAATTTGTTAAAACAACCTCAAGAAACCAACACACTCCCCAGCCTGAAAGTGTTCCCCCTCCCTTCTTCTCCCGCGACACACCAGCACTTACAGACTCTGCGCTCATCACCTACTCACTGGTCTGCAGACTCCCTGAGATTAGGACTGGGAGCCCTGTCTCGTCTGTTCCCCACTGCACCCTCAGTGCCTAGCACAGGCCTTTCACACAGTAGATGCTCACAAAGATTTGTAGAATTACTAGGTGAATGAATGAGCAGATGAATGAGTGAATAAGGAAAGATTTTCTTAGAAAGAGAAAATAGGGGCGCCTATTAACTATTATTTGAAAGGCTGTTATATAAAGAGATGGAGAGGAAATGAAAATATATTGAATGTCTCCTGTATCAGCCACTATGCCAGGTGGTTAACGTATATTATCTCATTAATCCTCACAAAATCCTTGAGAAGTAGTTATTATTGCCCTGGTTTTACTGAAGAAGTAAGGCTCAAAAAATGAAGGAATTCATCCATGGTCACATAGGATGGAATAGACATCAGTGAGGGTCCTATGGGTATGACTAGACCCACGGGTGAAAGACAGGGCGGCAGAGTTTAACTGAGAAAGCTTCTCTTGGTATTAATCACTAGAGAATCCAACAATGAAACAAGGTGCCTCCAAAAGTGGACAGTCACTGGGCACGTTCAAACAAAGGCAGGCTAACCATTTATGAGGACACGAAACGATGTCTGAATTAGAGGGAGGTTGGTGCAGGTTATTTGACGATCTCTAAGGCTCGTTCCAATCTAGACACTGTGGTTCTTGGCTGGGTTGGGAAGGCAGAAAACGAACAGCTTTGTTGAAGGCTGAATAAACACAAGAATTTGTTCTTATGAGCTGTAAAATCTAACACAGGATTAGCAACCTACAGCCCATGTACCAAAACAGAGGTGAAGCTGGCATAAGAACATGGTTCCTCTCGAAGACCCCTCTCTCCGGTCTCTGGACCAGCGACCCACTGTCCCTTTCCCTCCCCTTGCAAAGATCAGTCTTCTCCACCTCCTGATCCTAGAGCAGCATCCAAGCATCTGAAAAAACCTTTGGGAAGTTGTCTGAGCCTTGTCAGCATTTTCCAAAGTGTTTTTAGGCCCACTGGATATTCCATGAAAAACAGTCTTCCCTGGAGATGGGGTTTACTCCATAGTGACTGAAGGTACCCTATGAATAATTCCTTTTTATTTTTTAATAAAATCTCTGAAATGAACACGTTATCTTATTGTTTACGTCTTTCTTTCAAAAGCAGACTGCAGAAAATAAGACCTGTAAATCAAGAATCCAGTTGGCTTCAGATCCCCAATCTGATAAGGCGTCTCCCTCCTTTCAAAACCCAGGGATACTTTTTGCTTCTCTTAGCATCCTTATTTAATTGAGCTCCTAAACTGTCTTTTTGACAGTATTACTGTCATTTATCTTTTTGTCATAGTCTCCCTATGAGATCTAAGCTCCTTGAGAGCTGAGACAAATCCTGTTTTTTATTCCTTACAGTACCTTCAACATCATATAGCATGTTCTAGTCAATAGAACTGCTCAAGGTTTTTCTGTACAATCACGTGTCACTTAATGATGGGGATACACTCTGAGAAATGCCTCACTGTGCAAACATAGAGTGCACTTATACAAACCTAGATGATACAGCCTACTCCACACCCAGGCTCTATGGTGCTAACCTTTAGGGACCACTGTCATATACGTGGGCCATCCTTTACCAAAATGTTATGTGGTGCATGACTGTTGGATAATTTTTAATTTACACAAATATGATTATATTTCTTAACAGATTACAATTTCTTGGGTATAAAGTAATTAGTACCTTCTGAATTCACATTCAATGTGATGACTTTTCAGTTTGGAAAGATTAACAACTTACTAAATGCAAGGAATCATTAGAACCAAGATTTGAAGATTTTTCTTTGTTGTTTATCAGTTTAAACATTTTCTTCTTTCCCCTCAGACACATCAACATATTTATTTACTATTGTTTAAGTTTTCATTTTAATTATATTTTCTAAATTAACACACAACAAAATCTACTTTTTTAAAATTTGTGCACAGTTCTATGAATTTTTTCACATGTATATATTTTTATAACCATCAGTACCATCAGAATACAAAACAAGCCCATTGCCCCACAAAACTCCCTCACACTATCCTTTAGTCATCACACCCTCTGCCCAGCCCTGACCACTGGCAGCCACTTGATCCATTGCTATAGCTTTGTCTTCTGGAGAAGGCCAAATAAATGGCGTCATACACTACGTGACCTTTTAGGACTGGCTTCTTTCACTTAGCATGAAGCTTTGAGATTCATCAAACTGGCTGTGTGCATCGGTAGTTTATTGCTTTCGATTGCTAAGTAGTATCCCATTGGACGCATATACCATGGTTTATCCACTCACCATTGAAGGACATTTAGGTTATTTCTATTTTGGGTATTTATGATTAGAGCTGCTATGAACACTTATGTACAGGTCTTTGTGTGAACATAAGTTTGTGTTTCTCGAGGGTAAATAACCAGGAGTGGGATTGCTGGGTCATGTGGAAAGTGTATGTTTAACTTCAGAAGAAACTGTCAGACTGGCTGTACCATATTGCTTTCCCACCAGCAATGTTTGAGAGTTCTGCTTGCTTTGCATCCTCATCACCACTTGGTATTATTAGTATTTTTTCTTTTAGCTATTCTAATAGATGTGTAGTGATAGCTCATTATTATTAAGTTTTTATGATTTTTATAAATGAGGCAATTCTATTAAAGCTGGGGGGTTATCTAGCAGAACATATGGTCCCATGGACAATTTTATTTATCTTATTTTCCAATCCCCCAAGTGTGTAATGCAGTAGCTGCCTTATAAATATTCCAAGGTTAAGCTCAGAACTGTATTATCATTTTCTCAAGCAGTATTTGAAGTTTAACTAATGATGTAGAGTAGTAGAGCAACTGACAGCTCCAACAAACATAAGCAGAAGTCATGAATTGACACAACAGAAAATGCAATTAGCCCAGCACAGGGGAAAGGCGAAGTGGTGCAGAGTGTGGGAGGTGAGGCACCCTACCATGCCACTACGTCAGTGCTGGGCTCCTCTTCCAAGGCTCCCCACTCCCTATACTCCAGCCATACTTACCCAAACTCATTCCCACTGAGGGCTTGAGCACAGTTTGTCCCCTTTGCCTGAAATGCTCGTCCCCAGTATCTTGGTAAGATTGGTTCCTTCTTGGCATTGAGACTTCTACTTAAATATTATCTCATCAATGACATCATCCCATCCCAAAGAGCACCCATCCCAGGGCAGGCCCACAAGTCACTCCTTATCTTCATCATCGTGCTTATCGTTGCCTGACATTATCTGATTTTTTATGATCTGTCTCTCCCTATCACCTCAAAAGTTCCAGTGCCTTGAACAATGCTTCTCACATAGTAAACACTCAATGTGTGTTGAATGAGTGGATGACTGAGTGGATAAACATGTTCAAAAGACACTTTCTTCTTGCTGGGGGCACATGTTACTCATGGTACTGTAAACCTAAGCCCTGACCGTAACTTAGTCTTCACACGGTTGTGGCAGTGATGGGAAGGGTAAAAACTGGAACTACCATTTCAAGGTTGTAAGCACTTTTCTGTCTTGCAAGGAGGAGACTCAAACAAATCTTCAATACAAACCAATCTGTCGTTCTAGGAAAATGGTTGGAGTAGGCCTTTCGTTTATAGAACAAAGACCCTAATCATAAATACAGATGTCTGAGATGATGTCACACCAGGAAAGCGAACTTCTCTTCTGAGAATGTAAAAGGTTGCCTGTAGGGTGGGCAGACCAGGCTTCCTTTGAAGAAATGTTTCTTTTCTAAGAATGAGCTTGGATGGGGCTGGGCCTGCTCGCTCGATCTGGTTCCCATGGAGCAGTGCTCTGCATGAAGAGCAGTGTGTAGATGTCGCGATCTTGAAAATGCAGGATGTACCAACTTGATTTCACTTCACATAAAAGTAAACCGGCCTGGGCTTGGTGGTGTGATCAAAACTCAATCATTACAATCCAACTTGTGGTGCTGTTAAAGCTCCAGCAAGCAAGCTTTTAGCAAGATTAAAATAAATAAGGAAATAAACAAACAGATAAATAGGCAAGTGGCCCTTTACTGTTGGAATTCAGAAAGGGAAAATGTAAGACCTCACGCACGCACCTATCCACGTACACAGACCTCTGTGTGTGCATCGTCTGTAACAGTATTGGCCTATTATGTTCTGTTGTGATTGTCTGGAATGAACACTCCTCTAGAAATAAGCCTGCATAGGAAATAAAAAGAGCGCTGGGAAACCGGACCTTGGAATGAGCCGCAAAGGGCAAGTGTCCCACTGTTTGGGACTCCCTGTCTTGAACCTGAACCCTGAAAAATTGACATGTTTTCAGAGTGCTCCTTACCAACAGTTTTTCTTTATAATGAAATGATAGTACTTGTGACAATAACATCCTAAATTATGGTAATAAATCCTTCATCCTCACAAAATAACTTGGCTCAGCCTTTCAGTCACTTGATAAATATTTGTTGAGCACGTATTGCATGCCAGACATCTTGTAGGCACTGAGGAAATAGTGATGAGTAAAGCAGACATTAGCCCTACACTTGTGTTGCTCACAGCATGGTGGGGAAACAGACATTAGTCAAATAGAACAGACCAATTTCAAGTCATGAAGAAAGCAAGGAAGCCATGGAAACATTTAACAGAGAGGCATCATCCAGTCTAGGGAGCGAAGGAGGGTCTCTTGAAGAAGTGATTATTCTTGAGTCAAGATCACAACATTGAAGAGGACTAAACTAGGCAAAGAGGAGGGAAAGAACATTCCATGTGCAGGGAGTAATATGCCCCCCTGAAGGAGAAGAGACCACGGCCTGTTCGAGGACTGGAGGGGAGGCCAACAAGCCTGCAGAGAGATAGAGGTCCAGGATGAGGATGGAGAGACATGCAGGAGTCAAATCATGCAGGGTCTGTGCATCAAGGTTGAGATCGTTGCGCTCATGCTGAGATCCTAAGAAGCTTCGAAGGGCTTTGGAAAGATCACTCTGGTGCAGGGTGGAGCTCCCATTGGAGAAGGCAAGAGGTGACTCAGGAGAAGCATTCTGGAGCTGTGCCAGCCATTCAGTTACAGTCTCTCAGCTCAAATCGACTCTTCCATGCCATGCATTGTGATGCTGAGGCTGGGAGTCTGAAAACTACATTTCTACTTTTGACCACTGGATCCATGTTAGGCTCTGCCATTAGAAGGTGCTAGAAGGAGACTGAAAGGCTGAAGCAGGAAGAAGGGACTTGCCCTATCCCATCTGCTCCATGACTGTGTGAACATCACCCCAGGTTCACTTCACCTTGGCAGCAGGGATGCCTTCCATTAGCATCAGCTGAATCCACTTCGCAGTTTTTTCCAAGACGTCAAGAGGCAGCTTCATCGCCCCCACCCCTCCTCAGAGACACCAGCACTGGCCAACTGGAGAGCGCTCCTCAGAGGTCTGGGTCCCAGGCACACAGGCTCCTCCTCTAAGTTTCTAAGCCTTAGTAATTCTAACCTCTTCCTCTTGCCCCTGCCCCAGGGTGGCTGTTGAAGTTGCTACCTCCATGGTACACTAGACCTCTCCTTTTGCTTCTCAATTACCTACTTCACATCGTTGTGCCTGGTTAACTTCTCTCTGTTCAAATAGTTAGTGTGGTTTCCGTGCCCCGACTGGACCCTGGCAGCTAACAGGGGGCTACTGCAACACCACAGCAGACAGTTAGGGCTAGAAGCGGGCAGGAAAAAGTGGAAACAGCTTTTTTTCCTGAGGTTTCTATGCCAACTTTATTGCTCCATAATTGATTTGTTCTTTAAGATAATGAGGACAGGGACTGTCTTCTTTCGTGAGTAATTGGTAGAAACCGGGTCCACAAAATGTTCCTAATAAATATTTATTGAATAAATTTAAATGGACTCAAAAGAGTTTAAAGGGACTCAAGAGACATCTTTACGATTTCTAATGTATTCTACCATCTTGAAATATAATATATCCACATATATGTTTAGAAATAGGTATATCTAGAAATCAAAGTCTTAAAAGATATAATGGTCCAGTTTACTGTGCTAAAATAACTTGGGAATATTGCCTAATACTTTTAATGCAGGATTTTGTAAAACACCCTTTAATCCTACTGGTGGATATGAGACCAAGTTATTTTTCCCAGCTTGGTAACAGATTCATTTTCAAAGACTGTTTCCTCAGCAGAAACGAAGCACACAGCTGCTGTTTGCTTTAGGGTACAACTTTAAATGCCTCTGGAGAATAAAAGCCACTGGCTTTCATTCATCTAGGTTATGAAAAAGCAGACTTAAATCCCCAATACTATTAATAAAATATTTAAACTGTGCAATACATCTATGAAAACGTTATTCTTCAAAGAATAAACTTTTATTAAATTTTTAATTCGGTTTAATTTAAAATTCCAATGACATCTTTTAATGTTTGTGTCACTGTAGTAATCAAGGCCATTGAGTCACAGAATCACTACTCTATGTCAAGTTAGCCAATTTTTTTCCTTGAAATATGTGAATTTTTCTACTAGAAAATTAGTCTATTAGATTCTGGCTCATCTTCTCACGCTACAGTCTTTCAAGCCTCATCATTTTCTCTTATCAGTTGGCAAGTCCTAGATCTGACCTTCTCAAGTCTCCACCTCCATCCCCTTCTGTCAGTTTCGTCTTGCACCGCCCTGTTGGCCTCAGCTACCTCTCCCTTGGGCTACTGCAGTAGTCTCCTAAACATGGGGTTGTCAGATTCAGCAAATGAAAATACAGGACACTCAAATAAATATAAATTTCAGATAAAACAAACATTTTTTTAGTATAAGTGTATCCCAAATATTTCCCAAATATCACATGGAACATACTTAGACTTAAAAAATATTTGTTGCTTATCTGAAATTTAAATTTAACTGGGCACCTTGTATTTTATCTGGCAATTCTACTCCTAACTCATGTCTGCATCCTCTGTTTGTCCAAATCCACCCTTTCTATATTTCTGCACATACCTAAAACAGATGCTTCTGATCAAATCTCACCATCACTACCACCCCTTCCCTGGTTTTAATTCTTCAAGCAAAAGGAAACCAGTGATGGTATTAAAATACAAGCCCCTTACCCTAGCATTCAAGGCTATCACAATATCCCCTTAAGATGACATTTTGGCCTTTTCACTTAATTGTTCTCAATTGGATTTATATTATCCACTGACCCCGTAACTCCATGTTTTCCTGGTTCCATAACTTGTCAATATGGGCCAACTTCTAGAATATCTTTTCATCCTTAAAGGCTCTTATCAGAAACAAAGAATAATACAGAAAGCACTCAATAAATGCTTGCTCTTTTATTATAGTTGTTTAATTATAATTATCAGCATTGTCTTGAGACTTCAAGCAAAAGAAGAAAGTGGATAAGATAAAAAAAAATTGGAGCAACATATTGATCCAATTCTTATTGAACATTTGTGAAATTGAACCCAAAATCTCTAACCTGAACAAGGATCTACTGTTCCAAAATAAATGTCAAAGTTATTGTGGAAACTAACTCACAACGCTAAATCTTGGACCCATGAGAAATCGGTTAGAGTTGCCTAGAATGGAAAAACTCAGAAACGAACAAGCTGGCACCTAAACGGTGGTGGAGAGCCCCACCCCCACCCCTACAGCTCCAAAAATGAGCTGCCCTCATTTTTCTACTTTCTACTGTCCTCCAGCCTTGAACTCTTTCTGTTTATATTGGAGAGCCATTTTGAAATTCTGAGTTTGTCCTTTTTTCCAAAACTTGGATATTTAGCTTGAACGCATATTAAATACATATTTTAATTTTCCAAATGTGGTTAAAAATTAATAAATAATCTCAAACATCCAAAATGAATTTTATTATAAGTTTGTTCGCACACACAAAAAAACATCAGGATCCCAGCTTTTATATTCCATTCCAATCGGGTGCAATATTAAGCAGGGAAGATAGTAACTTTATTTTCAATGGCCTTTTTAAGCACCAGTAACAGCAGTGCTTGCATTATGCTTTTTTTCCCCTTAATACCACCTTATATGGAAACTTAACTGAAAAAAGAGTATGGCTTCTGAGAAATGGTATAAAGCAACTTACAGTACGTGAATTCAGCGACTCAAGATGGTGAGGCAGGCACAAACTATTGCTCCTTGCTCTCACGTTTTACCAGATTACACATTTCCAACTACACGAACTACACGTTTTTCAACCTGCTTCCTTCTACAACCTTCAAAAAATATCCTTCCCACATTGAGAACAAATTGCTTTCCTATTGAGAATACCAGATGCTAGTCATAATGGAACCCCCGGCAGCCTCGAAGTGCCTAGGAGAGGGAAGCATAGGCGTTGTGAGGCGCGACCTCACACAGCTGGGAAATGACGCTGGTTCTCACCCAGGTCAGTGGGTCCCCACGGTAATGATGGATGAGCCAGCACCTTCCCCTCCTAGCCTCACTAAGAGGGCCTCCAGGAAATGAAATGTCTCCAGCAACACCAAACCTCAAACCGATGAGAGGAGCAGCGTTTCTGGCCTCAGTCATACCCCACTCAGCTCTGTGGAAACAACACTGCTGGCCTGCAAAAAAGCCAGAAATAACACTTCCTCTGTTGGTTCAGGCAAGAGCTGAGAGACACCTTGAAAGGTTACTGGGTTCACGCTTCTCTACCTAGAACTATACTTTATTCACAAAGTATTTTGAAGCTCGCACTTTAGTTGGGGAAGGGAAAAAGAGCGCTGAGGAGAAAACTATAAGCCGCATCGTATTCACCGCGGTGTCTGCTGCGGGAACACTGAGCCTGGCGGTAATAGGAGCTCAGTCGATGGGTGCAGAGCTGGCTCCCACCTGCCCGGGAAAGCCGACTGTTAGCGTCGCTTCCCAACTCCCAGTTCAGGGACACCATGTTGGTAGTTTGAAACTAGCCATGGTAGGAGTATGGACACCACGGAAACCGGCCAATGCTGCTAGTCCTCCTCCTCGCTTCCCCCAGAAGGCCAGTGGTTACTCATTTACCAGCTCGCCACTGGGCTCATATGATGCTTATTATTGGAATTTATGGAGTGCTTATTGTATTCCAGGTGTGTTTACATATGCCATCTCACTTGATCATCACAACCTCAAAAGGTGGAAATAAGGGGCAGATAGGAGTGTGAAGTGGCTGTGCTGTCATCCCTTTGAGCCCAGCATTCACGACTGTTGCCTTCATTTTACTATACAGATGAAGAGACTGTGGCGTGCGCCGTTAAGTAGCTTGTCCGAGGTCATCCAGCCAATATGGGGCATATCCGGATTTGAACGAGGACTGATTGAAATGAAAGCCTCTGTGCTCTCTGTCACACTCCACTGCCTGATCAGGGCAAACCCCAATGGGGCACTGAGCTGCACTCTAGAGGGATATTACGGGAAGAATAAGAAAGCTAAGCTCTTACCAGCTTAGTTGCTGGAAGCAGTACCGCCGTGCCTTTAAAACCAGGCGAGCAGGGCCCCTAACCGGCCTGTCTCAGGAGGCCCTGCACTTTAGAACGCCTTCCTTGAGTTCCCCTCCAGGGCCTGGGGTCACCTAGGATCAGCAGTACCATCCAGGCAGGAGCTCAAACAGGGACATATTTCCCAGTTCCCATTTCTCCCTTTGGGGATGTTCTCCAATCTTCTAACGCTCTACCACAACCTCCTGACCCACATGCAGAGTGGACCACGTGGCCCAAGGAGCTCTGGGATCATGCCCATATGGTAGCCCCAGGCCCCATGGCCAGGCCTCATTCCAAGAGGGTGACCTCCCAAGTGGATTGCTCCTGCTGGCCAGTGGGGAATTGTTTTCATGGGTTCATGCGATATTGGTCTTCCAGAACGGTACTAACATGCTGATTTGGGGTGAAGCTCCCTCATATCAGACACAGAATGAGTTCAGGGCTTAGAACTACCAGCAGTCCTTGTGGTAGGCAGAATGATGGCCTCCAAAGATATTCACACTCTGGTTCTTGGAAACTCTAAATCTGTTACATTACATGACAGAAGGGACTTTGCAGATATCATTAAGGTACAGACCTTAAATAGGGAGATTAGACTGGATCATCTGGGTTGGCCCAATCTAATCACATAAGCCCTTAAAAGCAGGGAAATTTCTCCAGCTGGAAGCAGAAGAGAAATGAAGCAGAATGGAAAATCAGAGAGCTTCAAAGCCTGAGAAGGACTCAACCTGCTGCTGCTGGCTTTGGAGATGGATAAAAGGGGGCCATGAGCCAAGGAATGTAGGTGTCCTCTAGAAGCTAGAATGACACCTGGCCGACAGCCAGCACAGAAATGGCAACCTCATTCTTATAACCACATGGAACTGAATGCTGCAAACCACCTGAATGAGCTTGTAAGAGGATTCATTCCCAGAGCCTCCAGATAGGAGCCCAGCCCTCCCCTCCCCTTGACTTTGGCCTCGTGAGGTCTGGAACAGAGAACCAGCTGAGCCATGCATGCCTGGACTTTTGAGCCATGACTGAGAGATAATAGATGAGTCTTGTTTTAAGCCACTAAATGAGTGGTAATTTGTTAAGGCAGCTATAGAAAATGAATAGAGACCACCACCGTCGCTGGGGTTCGAGCCACATGTGCAGGTCCATGCTCGGGCTCTAACCTGTCCACGTGCTGACCGAAGTACTGCCTCTGGATGCAGCACGGAGGGAAGGAGGAGTGTAGGCTGGTGTGCTTTATCTTGTGCACCCTTCCCCCCACCACTAGTGCCCCCACCAACAACAGGCTCTTCCAAGAGATGTCCTCCTCTTCCGCCAACTGCTATCATGACGTCATGCCCTCCTGGGCCAGTGTTAAGCTGCGCCTGACATGGGACCCACATTCCTTACATGAAGAGACCACTTTCTCAATCTGCCCGTGAGAACTTCACCTCTCCTCCCAGCTTGGATGGTGAATGGAAGGCAGAGATGCAATCATTATTGAAGAAGATCACATTCTAGGAATTTAGTGATAAGAATCTCAAAAGTTCAAAAGAAGACATGATTGAAAGAGGTGCTGCTCCACCTTATGCTATAAAATTCTGAACATGGCCAAAAACCAGATTATCAGTCACATTTTCCTGTGCCCTCTGACTATGACTTGCATTTGTGATCATCCGAGATATAGTAACAACCTCTGAGAGAGTCATTGGAGGCCAGTATTCACAGGCAGCCTGACAGATGATGCAGTATCATGAGTAATGCTGTAATGAGTGTTAAACAAGCGGAATTAGGGGACTGCAGAGGCTGGAAGATCTATATTGTTTCAGTGCAAACAGGTCTGAAGAGCCTTGGCATTGCGAGGAATAACAGTATTGCTACAAAGTCCTCATGGTGGAAGATATGAAATTAGCCAGGAACGGCACACTAGACAAGAAAGACCAGAAAGAGATGGTTCCCAGACCTGAGCAGGAATCTTCATGTGCACTAATTGGTCAATAAATGATACATAAACACCTCTTTCCTGCACATTTTTCTCTATCTTCATTGACAAATCATATGGGCCTCACATGGGTCCATGAATTTTTATGATTTTTTTATTGAGGTCATAATAGTTTATAACACGTGAAATTTCAGTTGTACGTCATTATTTGTCAGTCACCATACGTACGTGCCCCTTTACCCCTTATGCTCATCTCCCAACCCCCTTCCCCTTTGGTAACCACTGGACTGTTCTCTTTGTCCATGTGTTTGTTTATCTTCCACATATGAATGAAATCATATAGTGTTTGTCTTTCTCTTTCTGGCTTATTTCACTTAACATAATACCCTCCAGGTCCATCCACAGTGTTGTGAATGGGAGGATTTTGTCCTTTATTATGGCTGAGAAGTATTCCATTGTATAAATAAATAAATAAATAAATATATATATATATATATATATATATATACACACACACACACACATATACCACATCTTCTTTATCCATTCATCAGTTAATGGGCACTTGGGTTGCTTCCACATCTTGGCCATTGTGAATAATGCTGCAATGAACATAGGGGTGCATAAGTCTATTTGAATTGTTGATTTCAAATTCTTTGAATAAGTACCCAGTAGTGGGATAGCTGAGTCGTATGGTATGTCTACCTTTAATTTTTTGAGAAATCTCCATACTGTTTTCCGTAGTGGCTGCACCAGTTTGCATTCCTATCAGGAGTGTATGAGGGTTCCCTTTTCTCCACATCCTATCCAACATTTGTTATTTTTTGTCTTGGTGATTGTAGCCATTCTAACAGGAATAAGGTGATATCTCAGTGTAGTTTTGATTTGCATTCCCTGATGATTAGTGATGTTGAGCATCTTTTCGTGTACCTCTTGGCCATGTGTATATCTTCTTTGGAAAATGTCTGTTCATATCCTCTGCCCATTTTTCAATCAGCTTGTTTGTTTTTTTGTTGTTGAGTTGTGTGAGTTCTTTATATATTTTGGTTAATACCCCTTGCTGGATATATGATTTGCAAATATTTTCTCCCAGTTGGTGGGTTGTCTTTTCATTTTGTTCCTGGTTTCCTTTGCCTTGCAGTAGCTCTTTAGTCTGATGGAGGTCCATTTGTTTATTTTGTCTTTTGTTTCCCTAGCCTGAGTAGACACAGTGTTTGAAAAGATCCTTCTAAGACCAATGTCAGAGTGTACTGCCTATATTTTCTTCTAGGAGTTTTATGGCTACATGTCTTACATTCAAGTCTTTAATCCATTTTGAGTTAATTTTTGTGTATGGTGTGAGATAACGGTCTACTTTCATTCTTTTGCAGGTGGCTGTCCAGTTTGCCCAACACCATTTATTGAAGAGACTTTCCCTTCTCTGTTGTACGTTTTTAGCTCCTTTGACAAAGATTAGCTGTCTGTAAATGTGTGGTTTTGTTTCTGGGCTTTCAATTCTGTTTCATTGATCTGTGTGTCTGTTTTTGTACCAGTACCATGCTGTTTTGATTGCCGTAGTTTTGTAGTATATTTTGAAGACAGGGATTGTGATGCCTCCAGCTTTATTCTGTTTTCTCAGGATTGCTTTAGCTATTAGGGGTCTTTTGTTGACCCATGTGAATTTTAGGATTCGTTTTTCTATTTCCGTGAAGAAAGTCATTGGGATTCTGATTGGGATTGCATTGAATCTGTAGATTTCTTTAGGTAGTATGGACATTTTAACTATGTTTATTCTTCCAATCCATGTGCATGGAATATCTTTCCATTTCTTTATGTCATCATCAATTTCTTTCAGTAATGTCTTACTCCTTGGTTAAATTTATTCCTAGATATTTTATTCTTTGTGCTGTGATTGTAAATGGAATTGTATTCCTGAGTTCTCTTTCTGCTAGTTCATTATTAGAGTAGAAATGTAACTGATTTTTGTAAGTTGATTTTGTACCCTGCAACTTTGCTGTAGTTGTTGATTATTTCTAATAATGTAGCTGTTGATGGATTCTTTATGGTTTTCTATATATAAAATCACGTTATCTGCAAACAGCAAGAGTTTCACTTCTTCATTTCCTATTTGGATTCCTTTTATTTCTTTTTCTTGCCTATTGCTCTAGCCAAAACCTCTAGTACTATTTTGAATATGAGTGGTGAGAGTAGGCATCCTTGTCTTGTTCCTGTTGTCAGAGGGATGGCTTTCAGTTTTCCCCCATTGAGTATGATGTTGGTTGTGTGTTTGTCATATATGCCCTTTCTTATGTTGAGATAATTTCCTTCTATCCCCATTTTGTTAAGAGTTTTTATCATAAATGGCTGTTGGATCTTGTCAAATGTTTTCTCTGCATCTATTGAGATGATCAGATCATGTGGGTTTTATTCCTCCCTTTGTTAATGTGAAGTATCACATCAATTGATTTGCGGGTGTTGAACCATCCCTGTGTCCCTGGTAAAAATGTGACTTGATTATGGTGTATGATCTTTTCGATGTATTGCTATATTTGGTTTGCCAATATTTTGTTGAGGATTTTTGCATCTATGTTCATCAGTGATATTGGCCTGTAGTTTTCCTTTCTTGTGCTGTCCTTGTCAGGCTTTTGTATCAGGATCATGTTGGTCTCATAGCATGTGTTAGGAAGTGTTCCATTCCCTTATTTTTTGGAATAGTTTGAGAAGGATAGGTACTAAATCTTCTTTGAATGTTTGGTGGAATTCTCCAGGGAAATCATCTGGTCCTGGGCTTTTATTTTTTGGGAGGTTTTTGTTTACTGTTTCAATGTTTTTACTTGTTATTGGTCTATTCGAATTCTCTATTTCTTCTTGATTCAGTTTTGGGAGGCTGAATGAGTCTAAGAATTTATCCATTTCTTCTAGATTGTCCGATTTTCTGGCAGGTAGTTTTTCATAGTATTCTCTTATATTCCTTTGTATTTCTATGGTATCCATTGTAATTTCTCTTCTTTCATTTCTAATTTTATTTATTTGAAGCTTCTCTCTTATTTTCTTAGTAAGTCTGGCTAAGGGTTTGTCGATTTTGTTTATCATCTCAAAGAAACAGCTCTTAGTTTCATTAGTCCTTTCTACTGTTATTTTGGTTTCAATTTCATTTATTTCTGCTTTCATTTTTATTATTTCCCTACTTCTGCTGACTTTAGACTTTGTTCTTCTCTTTCTAGTTCTGTTAAGTGTAGTTTAAGATGTTTATTTGAGATTTTTTTGCTTGTCAAAGTAGGCCTGTATTGCTATGAATTTCCCTCTTAGGACTGCTTTTAATGCATCCTATATAAGTTGGTATGGTGTGTTTTCATTTTCATTTCTCTCCCGATATTTTTTTATTTCTCCTTTGACTTCTTCAGTGATCCATTTGTTGTTCAGTAGCGTGTTGATTAGTCTCCACATATTTGCCACTTTCCCAGCTTTTTTCTTGTGGTTGTTTTCTAGTTCATAGCATTATGGTTGGAAAAGATGCTTGATATGATTTCAATCTTCTTAAATTTATTAAGGCTTGCCTTGTTTCCCAAAGTAGGTCTATCTTTGAGAATGTTCCATGTGCGCTTGAGAAGAATATGTATTCTGTTGGTTTTGGATGGAGTGTTCTATACATATCTATAAAGTCCATCTGGTCTAGTTTTTCATTTAATTCCATTATTTCCCTGTTGACTTTCTGTCTGGATGATCTATCCATTGATGTAAGTGGGGTGTTAAGGCTCCCTACTATTATTTTGTTGCTATTAATGTCTCCTTTTAGGTCTGTTAATATTTGCTTTATATACTTTGGTGCTCCTGTGTTAGGTGCATATATATGCATAAGTGTTATGTCCTCTGGGTAGAGTGTCCCTTTTATCATTATCTAATGCCCCTCTTTGTCTCTCATTGCCTTTTTTATCTTGAAGTCTACTTTGTCTGATATAAGTATGGCAACACCTGCTTTCTTTTGTTTGCCTTTAGCTTGGAGTATTGTCTTCCATCCCTTCACTCTGAGCCTGTGTTTGTCTTTAGGCTTCAGATGTGTTTCCTGGAGGCAGCATATGGTTGAGTCTTGTTTTTTAATCCATCTAGCCACTCTGTGCCTTTTGATTGGAGAATTCAATCCATTTAGATTTAAGGTCATTATTGATATATAAAATGGCTTAATGTTTCATTTTATCATTTGTTTTCTGATTGTTCTTTGTTTCCTTGTTTCTTGTCTCATGTATTTCAGACTGCCAATGCAGTTTGGTGGTTCTCTATGATAGTTTTCTCAGTTTTCTCTTTTTTTTTTAAAAGATTGGCACCTGGGCTAACAACTGTTGCCAATCTTCCTTTTTTTTTTCCTCTGCTTTATTTCCCAACACCCCCCCCCCCCCCCGCCCGGTACATATTTGTATATCTTAGTTGCAGGTCCTTCTAGTTGTGGGATGTAGGACACCGCCTCAATGCGGCCTGATGAGTGGTGCCATGTCCGCTCCCAGGATCAGAACCCTGGGCCACCACAGTGGAGCGTGCAAACTTAACCACTCGGCCATGGAGCCAGCCCCTCAGTTTTCTCTTTATTTATCATTTGTGTCTCTGTTTTTATTTTCTTGTTTAGTAATTACCATGAGGTTAGCATAAAAGATCTCGTAAATGAGATAATCTATTTTCTGATAGCCTATTGTTTCCTTAGTCTAAGCAGGTTCTATCCCTTTCCTCTTCCCTGTCTAATTTATTGTTGTCACACATTATTCCATTTTGTGTTGTGAGTTCATGGTTAAAATACAGTGATTATATTTATTTTTTATGTGTTCCTTCCTTATATCTTTAAGATTATAATTGTTTGCTAATCTGTTCTGATAGAAAGCTGTAATTTTCTGATATTTTCTGCCTATTTATCTCCTTGCTCAAGTCTTTGTAAACTCTTTCTTTTTTTTCTTTCAGTTCTGAGGGCCATCTTAATCATTTCTTGTAGACAGGGGTCTGGTGGTGATGAATTCCTTCAGCTTTTCTTTATCTGGGAACATTTTTATTTCTCCATTATACCTGAAGGGTATTTTCACTGGATAGAGCATTCTTTGCTGAAAGTTTTTGTCTTTCAGAATTTTGAACATGTCGTTCCACTCTCCCCTAGCCTGTAAGGTTTCTACTGAGAAATCCACTGAAACTCCTAGTGGGGTTCCTTTGTAGGTTATTTTCTTCTGCCTTGCTGCCCTTAATATTTTTTCTTTGTCATTGACTTTTGCCAGATTTACTAATATATGCCTTGGAGAAGGTCTTTTTACACTGATGAAATTAGAAGTTCTTTTAGCTTCTTTTACTTGAAATTCCTGCTCTTTCCCCAGGTTTGGGAAGTTCTCAGCTATTATTTCTTTGAACAAGCTCTCTGCTCCTTTCTCTCTTCCTTCTCCCTCTGGGATACCTATCATCCTTATGTTGCATTTCCAAACTGAATCAGATATTCCTCAGCGAATTTCTGCATTTCTTTTTAGTCTTGTTCTCTCTCCTCCATCTGAAGCATTTCCATATTTCTGTCCTCTAAATTTCTAATTCTGACCTGCATAATATCAGCTCTGCTATTCAAGAAGTCCAGATTTTTCTTTATCTCATTCACTGTGTTTTTCATCTCCAACATTTCTGATTGGTTTTTCTTTATAGTTTCTATCTCTTTTGTGAAGAATTCCCTCTGTTCATTAATTTTATTCCTGATTTCATTGAACTGTCTTTCTGAATTTTCTTATAACTCGTTGAGCTTTTTTATGATAGTTATTTTGAATTCTCTGTCATTTAGATTATAAATTTCTGTGCCTTCAGGATTGCTTTCTGGGTGTTTGTCATTTTCCTTCTGGTCTGGAGTATTCATATACCTTCTCATAATATTTGATGGGGTGAATTTGTGCCATCACATAGTGGTAGTATCTGTTTGCAGATTCCACCTACTGCCACTGGTTGGGGGGTGGGGGCAGGAGCTATGTATTCTGAGTCCACCACAATCCCTGGCAGCTGTGCCTGACCTGTGGAAGCCATGCTGAAAGATGCCATCTCTGTTTTCCCTCTTGCCACCACTGTTTTACACACTACATGCACTGGCACTCTGGCAGGGGTCCCTTGCTCTGGCCAACCAGCCGAGCTGGTGTGCCAGGTGGGGGAAAGGGCACTTTCTTTCACATGCAATCCTGGGTGTGCTCCCACTTTGCCCTTGCTATCTGCTCTCCTGGTGTGCTGGCTTGATGAAGACACCCCTACAATTGCTTTGGCTCCTCCAATGTGGAGCTTTCCCACAGACTATGAGGGAACTTGGATAGCAAAGGTGTTCCCACAGAGGACTGCTCCCTCTCCCTACTCCTCTCAGGGCTGCAAATGGTCCCACACCCTAGGTTGCTGCCAGTGGGGGAAGGAGAGGAGATCTCCTTACCTCCTTCCACTGCCTCCAAGAGGGTCCAGCACCTCCACCTTCAGACATATGGCTGTGTGGGTGTCTCAGACATCTATTGTGTTGTGTGAATGTTCTCTGTTGGTTTATGAATGTCCTTTTCATTGTGTCTCAGGGGGGAGAGTCTGAGGGAAGAACTCACTCTGCCATCATACTGACATCACTCAATATGTTTTTAATCAAATAGTTTATATAGATAGGAGCCCTGCAAAACAAATTTCCCAAGCCCCTGCATACCCAGTGGCAGCCTTGTCATTGTTAAACCCTTCAACAGCTGTGGTGGTGGCAGCCAGCTGGTTGTTCTCCTCAATGAAATACCTCATGGCCAACACTCAGCCAGAACTCTCCCCACATCCCAGCCAATGAGTGGAAGCAGCAATGTGTGGCACAGGCAGGGGCTTCTCCCAACCACCACCTTGCCTAGAATACAGACTACACCAAGCCTCTCAGCTGTCCTGTGTACGTCCCTCCATTACCTGTTGGGTGGGATTCTCTTATGCTCCTTGCCAGCATAACTAGGAAGTGCTGTGTCATATACAAGACACTCAAAATGAGATGTCCTCTTGGTCTTAATGACTGGTCTTGACTGACAACTTCTGGTTGACTTTTCTATAGAGGTTAATGTCTAGCCATGTAACTAGAGTGCAATTTAGTCCAAACCATCAGATCATGGAACATTAGAGCCAGAAAACACCCTATAGAATCATCTGCTCCAAAGACCACATGTTGCATGTTAGGATATTGGGGACCAGAGAGCTCAGGTCAGTTCCTTACATCTCCACAGGGCAAATCCAGGTGCCTGGCCCAGAGCTGGCATATCATGGAGGGACAGGGGTCACAGAGCATAGTAGTTAAGGGTTTGAACTCTGGAGTCAGATTGGATGTGTTTGAAACTATAGCTCAGTTTTTCCAAAAGAAAAATGAGCATAATAATAACAGTACTTAATTCACAAAGTTGCTATGGAAATTACACGAGGAATACATGTAAAGGGTTTAGCACAATGCCTAGCACCTGGAAAGCAATAAATAAACATTGCTTGTAATAAGCCTGACTCACTGATCAAGAAGTGTTGACCTAACTCTACACCTAAGCCAGTGCATAGCAGATTAAGATCATTCAGCAGGTGTCATCAGGAACTACTGTGTGCCCCATACTATGCCGGTCCCTGGGGAAGTCTGCACAAAGGAGTTTACCTGGGATTACAGATACAGATGGTAGGAGCTGCCAAACTCCAAGCTGGAGGCCATGCTTGCACGTGAAACTCCTGCTCATGCAATCCATAAGCCCACTGCAGTCTGACTTCCAGCCTTGACACTTCCTTGCCCTTGCTAAGGTCACAGAATTGCCACATTCAGAGAATCACATGTCTACCCTTATCTTTATTGATATTTGCCTTTCCTTAAACAGTGCTTGAAATGCTTTCCTCTCTTAGTGTATTGGTCAGCTCAGCCTGCCATAACAAAAATACAACAGACTGAGTGGGTTAAACAACAAAAACTTATTTTCTCACAGTTCTGATCTTGGACATCAAAGATCAAGGTGCTGGAGGGGTTGGTTTCTGGTTTGGCCTCTCTTCCTGGCTTGCAGATGGTATCTTCTCACTCTGTCCACACGTGGCCTTTTTTCTGTGCATGTAGAGAGAGAGAGATTGACCCCTGGTATTTCTTCCTCTTCTTATGAGGATGTCAGTCCTACTGGAGTAGGGTCCTACACTTATGACCTCATTTATCCTAATTATCTGCTTAAAGTCTCTATCTCTAAATACAGTCACATTAGGGGTTAGGGCCTCAACATATGAGTTTGGGGGAGACACAATTCAGTCCATAACACTTGGCTTCCACAACATAACTCTCTCATGGTTCTCCTCTACCTCTCTGCACTCCTTTGAAATTTCCATGCAGTACTTTTCATTCTTCTTCCTCCAAATGCTGGAGTTCCCCAGAGTTCCGCTGTGCAACATCTTCTCTTCTCCCACTCCAGTACACATTCCTTTAGCAATCACACACAGTCACGGTTTTTACCACCATATCCATGCAGATGGTGCCAAAATCTGTATCTCAATGTCAGATTTTTCTCTTCTAGCTCCACATCTGTATACCCAAGTACCTGTTGGCCATCTTTTATGATGTCCCATAGACATGCCCAACTCAACACTTCCCAAGACGGAGCATCTTTCCACATCAACTTACTGCTTCTTCTAGGTTTCCTGTCCCATAATCTAAATCAGAAATCTGGAGTGAACTAGAAACCTGGAGTTATCTTTGATCCTTTCCCATCCATTAACTGTACAATCCGTAAGAGCAAGGATGACATCTCTTTTCTTGTCCCCTATATTTCCAGCATTTACGACAGTGCCTGGTTTAAAGCAGGCACTCATTAACTATTATGAAAAAAATACAAAATTAACCCAGAAATATGCCCACATAAACATAGTCAATTGATCTTTGACAAAGGAGCAAAGGTAATCCAATGGAGCAAACATAGTCTTCTCAATGAATGACGCCGGAACAACTGGACATCCACCTGCAAAAAAAAGGAACCAAACACAGACCTTACGCCCTTCACAAAAATTAACTCAAAATGAATCATAGACCCAAATGTAAAGCTCTTAGAAAGCTATAAAACTCTTAGAAGATAACATGGGAGAAAACCTAGATGATCTTGGGTATGGTGATGACTTTTTAGCACAGTAAAGTCATGATCCATGAAAGAAAGAATTGGTAAGATAGACTTCATTAAAATTATAAATTTCTGCTCTGTGAATGACAGTATCAAGAAAATAAGAAGACAAACCACAGATTGGGAGAAAATATTTGCAAAACATACATCTGATAAAGGATGGTTATCCAAAATATACGAAGAACTCAAAAGTCAACAATAAGAAAATAAATAACGAAATTGAAAAATGGGCCAGGGGCTGGCCCCACGGCCTCATGGTTAAGTTCAGCTCAGGTGACTCAGGTTTGGTTCTTGGGTGCAGACTTACACCACTCATCAGCGGTCATGCTGTGGCAGTGACCCACATACAAAATAAAGGAAGATCGCCACAGACGTTAGCTCAGCACGAATCTTCCTCAAGCAAAAAGAAGAAGATCAGCAACAGATGTCAGCTCTGGGTGAATCTTCCTCAGCTAAAAAAAAAAAAAAGAGAGAGAGAGAGAGAGACAAAGACCTTAACAGACACCTCACCAAGCAAGATATACAGATGGCAAATAAGCATATGAAAAGATGCCCTGACCATATGTCATCAAGGAAATGCAACTTAAGACAACAATGAGATAGCACTACACACCTACTAGAATGGCCAAAATCTGGAACACAGACAACACTAAATGCTAATGAAGATGTGGAATGACATGAACTTTTATTCATTGATGGTATGAATGCAAAATAGTACAGCAACTTTGAAAGACAGTTTCATGGTTTCTTACAAAACTAAACATAATCTTACCATATGATCCAGCAATCATACTCCTTGGTATTTACCCAAAGGAGTTGGAAACTTTACGTCCACATAAAAACCTGCACACACATGTTCCTAGCAGCTTTATTCATAACTGTCAAAAGTTGGAAGCAACCAAGATGTCCTCCAGTAATCTGGATAAATAAACTGTGGTACATCCAGACAATGGAATATTATTCAATGCTAAAAAGAAATGGAATATTATTCAATGATAAAAGGAAGTGAGCTACCAAGCCATGATAAGATATGGAAGAATCTTAAATGCATATTACTAAGTGAAAGAAGGAATCTGAAAAGGCTACATACTGTGTGATTCCAAAGATGACGTTCTGGAAAAGGCAAAGCTATGTAGATAGTAAAAAGATCAGTGGTTTCCAGGGGTTAGGAGGAATGGGTCAGGATAAACCAGTGGAGCACGGAGAATTTGGGGGGCAGTGAAAATATTCTGTATGATAACAGTAATGGTGGATACAAGTCATTATACACTTGTCCACACTCACAGAATGTACAACATTGAGACTGACCCCCAATGTAAACTCTAGACTCTGAGTGATAATGATGTGTCAATGTAGGTTCATTAACTGTTATAAATGTACCACTCTGGTATACCATGGTGATCATGGAAAAGGCTACACATATGTGGGGCAAGGGTATATGGGAAATCTCTGTAGGTCCTCTCAATTTTGCTTTAAATCTAAAACTGCTCTAAAAAAAGTCTTTTTAGAAAAATTAATGGATCCCTCATTTCTGACATTTAGTCAGTCACCAAGTTTTATTGAATCTACTGCTCAAGCGGCTCTGAAATCTGCACCCTTTTCTCCATCCACACTGCCTCTCCATATCTATCTAGCCTTGGTTTAGTCTCCCCCTCAATCTCTCTCTCTTCTTCTCTCACACACACACACACACACACACACCATATGCACCAGCCATGCCAACAGTTTTCACGCCCCCATGCCTGTACCCATGCTCTTCCTGTGGAAACATCTTGGTCTTCCTTCATCACCTAGCTCAAGTTTACCTCCCACAAAAAGCCTTCATGAGCTGCCCGCCCACTCGGACCTCAGGCTGGGTTAGATGCTTCTCCTTTGGCTCCTATTTATAATAGTATTATAGGATGGATGACACTGTATAGTGATGTCTCTTTTCTTTTCTGATGTCCAGCCACCACTCAGGGTAGACACTGTCTGCCAGTCACCTCAGTATCAAAAGCACCAAAAGTCATGAGAGACAGTGGCTGGAATCACAGGCTTTGGAGTCAGAGTGATGTGGATTCAAATTCTCCTTCTGCCTCTTAAGCTCTCTGAGCCTTAGTTTTCTTCTCTCTCAAATGGGGGAGGGACTGCGATCTACTCCACAGGATAGTGTTGTTAGAGGGATTATTAAATGAAGCAGTAAATAGAAAGCACTCAGTGCAGCACTTCACACAGAATAGGGTCTTAGTAAATGGTCAGAGTGTCAATTAATTAACTAATTAATTGAACGATGATGTAAGTTAAGTATATAAGATGAGCAATTTTCTTTTACCTCATTGACTTGCTCCCTATGCTCCCTTGATCAAGACTTGCTGTTGTGAATGGGAAGGTGGAAATCGTATTAGAACAGTCCCCAATTCAGTGGTTGCAACAAGGAAATCACGGGACCAACATGGGCAGGGTGTAGGCTGGGAGGCTGCTCTCTGGAGGGGGACGCGGCTTGTCCAACGCTTCAGGCAGCTCCACTCCCTGGCTTCTCGCTCTCCCACCACATCACTCTCTCCTTTTCTCGACAACATGCCACATGCCCTGTGCTCTGAGACTGCACCTCTGTGTAAGAGTGAAATGAAATGAACTGGAAACTTTTAGTGACAAAGTGACACAGTACAAATCTGGTGAGATATGACACCTTTTTTTTTCCATCTAAGTAGAAGCAGCCCATTTGGCTCTACTTCCAATTTCTTATAAAGTCCAAGGAGATGTTGGCTAAATTGAGTTAAGGAAAACCCATTATCCCCACAGAGGTTTTAAGGATTGAAGAGCTCCAGTTTGGAAGTTTCTAGAAACATAACCCCTATGTACAAATTAGAGATCTCTATGAACGGAAAATAACCCATTCCAATCCAATACCATGGCACACCAATAATGCAGGCTTCTAAAAAGGTAAAAGGAAAAAGAAAAACTCCCTTAAAGAAGATATTTGGATGAAGCTGAAAACTCCAAGTCTAATAAACTTTAAACAATTACATTTGAAATAATTCTCACAGCAGTGAAGATGTTCAAAGGTAAACAATGAAGAAATAAAGTATCTCCTGGCCATCACGGTTACTATTGTCAATTTTGTTTTGTGTTGGTTTGGTTTTTAATAATCTGTATACATCAAGATTTTTATCCTCTTTCTGGGTTTGGGGGTTGGGACTTGGTATAGTTCTGTTTATACCATGGAGAGCTGTCATTCCCTTTGGCTGCCTACCATTTGAACATCCTGCCTATCGTTGAAGAGCTGCCTTTCTTAAGAACCTTCACGGGAAGCAGAGCCCACTTCCCACTGTAACAGCTGAAATGCTGGATAATACTTTTGCAGGCATCCCTGCAGGTAGGGATGAGCACAGGATCCAGGATCCACCAATCAGAAGCACCCATTCTGGACTGTGAATCAGGTGCTATTGACACTGAGACCCTCTCTGGAGGTGGCAGCAGTTGCAGCAAGACTGTGTTTCCATGGCAACAGTGGCTGATGCTGTCCCCATCTTGCGCCTGGAGCAGAAGTGCCCTGTCTCAGCAACCGGCAAGGGAGGTGACAATGGCTTCAGCACGTGATCACAGGTATGGTGACCTGCTACTGTAGCCCCACGCCTGGTTCTCCAACTTCCAGGCAACTCTACGAGCAACCCAATGTCATTTTAACAAATGGCATGAAATCAGCTAGAGTCTGTGTGTGTTGCCCACAACTAAGGATTCTGACAGATTCTGAGAGCCCAGGAGTTAAATAAAGATTCAGAGCGCTGGAGCCGGCCTGGTCCCACGGCTGGGGAGTCCAGATCCAGTAATGATTTCTCCTTCTTTTCAGACCCCCCACCAGAGAGCTGACCACCTAGGGGTGCCTTTTAACATCTCAGCCCACACAGCTACATGGTCAGTGAAGCATAAAAGAAAACAGGTCAAAGCAATGAACTGCGCTGGACCGGATGTGGAAGTGTCGAGAGAGCAAGTACTAGGTGCCCAGGAACCGTGACTATCTGAAACCATGAACCGAAAATCTGTGCTCCCTTGGGTCCTTTCTCCGCCTGTTTTGACTAAGTCTTCCATTTGTTAAGGTAACGCTAGAGGTATTGAAATCAGTGGTTCAGATTATTTACTTTTAAAAAATTAATTCAGCAAAATTTTAGCAAAGATGTGTCATGTATGGAGTACCAAGTGGCGTTTGTCAAGGGTTCAGAAATGAGTTAGATGCAGGCTTCAGCATCTGTACATTTACAGAAACATCATGTTACATGCTCACACAGTTCTCTAATTAATTCCAAATGTTATGTTCTTCTGACACTTGCTACAATACGTCTTTTTCATTAGCAAGATAATCTTCCAACATGCATGAAAAGTTTATTCCCTTACATAGATAAAATACATCTATGCAATCTTGTATGCACTTATCCAATAAATTCCCAGGCATTCTGGAAAATCCAGTATTCTGGATATAGAAAAATCTCTTATCTAGCCCATAATTACAAACTTTCAAGAACAGAAAACTATAACATGTACCTACTCATCAAAATGTTTGCTTCTTTGAGACTTCAGAAAAATCCTTCACCTTCAAGATTCCTCAGCAGGTGCCTTCGGAGTGACATTATGAACTCTGATGTAACTGTGTCAATGCCAGATAAAAGAGAAGGAAATAATTTATTCCAATTGCTTAACACAACAGCTTTGAGAGTACAATATGAAGTCAGATTTCAGTGCTGTCTCTTTCCAAGTTAGACATACTTCCAACAACAAGAATGAGAATAAATAAGATTTCACTGCAGACCCTGGGGGTATGGCTGGCCGGCTCTGGGGCCATGCTGGCACACAGGCATAACACTAACAGCAAGCCCAGACACCGTGTGTGCACAGGAAACTGCAACTGTCCTTTGGTCCTGCATTCACCACTCCAGCGAGTAATGTCAACATCTTGTCCCACCAAGATGGCCTGGACAAGATCTACCGCCTCCCCACAGAGAGATTAGAGGCCAAACCAAGTCACGGATGCTCACGTTTGCTGTTACTCGGGGTCTCCAGATCTCTGGACTCCCCGCAGGGACCCCTGTATCTGGTGTCTGACTCTTTGCAGTTTCCCTGATCCTCCCTGGGTCCTTGGAACAGGTCAGTTTCCAGAAACTACTGTCCAAGTGCTGCCAAGCCCCACACAGGGAACCCCTAGGAAGAGAAGACACAGTTCAACAGTCCACACCTCCACCTTCTCTGTCCTGTGATCTAAGGCTTTTTTTTTTTTTTTTTTTTTTGAGGAAGATTAGCCCTGAGCTAACATCTGTGGCCAATCTCCCTCTTTTTGAGAGGAAGACTGGCCCTGAGCTAACATCTGTGCCCATCCTCCTCTACTTTATATGTGGGATGCCTGCCACAGCATGGCTTGTCAAGCAATGCACAGGTCCACACAGGGGATCCAGACTGGCAAACCCCTGGCCACCAAAGCAGAACGTGTGAACTTAACTACTGCACCACTGGGCCAGCACCTAGGTCTTTGGGGTGACGGTGTAGCCTTCCCTTCTGGAACTCAGAGACCTACAATCCACTTGTCCCGCAGCAGCCTACTCTACCCAGTGCCCTACAACCAAGGTATCTTGGCAGAAATCGCAGAAAACTTCTTGAGTCAATAGCAATATCTTTTCAAGGTTTCCATGCCCAATTTTTGCTCACAGAGAAGCCCCACAAGCTCATCCACACTGGTACAAGGACCACCCAAGACTGGGTATGACCCGTTTTGGACATTGTGGTATAATAAGAAATACATTTGGTCTTCGTTCCTGGCTCCTGGCGCAGAGCTCCTAAAACCCTTGGAATCTCCTGAGCGATGGGAGGGTCTCAGCTTATTCATAATGAGCCCCTTTCAACCACACCAGAGCTTACGCTAACAAAGGGACTCAGGGTCGGGCCTCCAGACAGTCTCAGGATGGGGCTGATCTCCAGAAAGACATGATCGGACACTCAACCTCACACACTGACCTGGTGGGGGATAGGGCACTGAAGATTAGAAGATTGGGTTATAAAAACTCTAGAGCAATGTGAATCTAGGAGCTTCTGCGTTGGTGAACACAGTGATGTGCTGGGAGAGTAGAGCGCCAGGAGAAGGTATGGCAGCTTCGCGCCACAACCCCCTCATACCTTGCCCTATGTATCTCTTCCATTTGGCTGTCCCTGAGTCGTATCCTTTATAACAAAGCGGTTACCATAAGTAAAGTGTTTTCCTGAGTTCTGTGAACAGATCTAGCAAATTGCCAGACCTGAGGAGGGAGTCATGGGAAACCCCAATTTATAGCCAGTCGATCAGAAGTACAGGTGGCCCAGGATTTGTGACGGCCATCTGAAGTGGGAGCATCTTCTGGGACTGAGCCCTTAACTTGTGGGATCTGATGCCAACTCCAGGTAGACAGTGTCAGAATTGAGTTGAATTGTTGGACACCCAGCTGGCGTCCAGTAATTGGTTGGTGTCAGAGGAAACATCCCAGAGACATCCATGATTCCACCCTCGGGAGGACTTTGTCACTAGGGCCTTAACAGACATGGCCCTATAAACGCCACAGCAGAAGAGTGCCTTCTTTTCCAGGGCTCAGTTTACTTGGCTGTTCCTTTGCCAATGGAAAAAGTTAAATGCAAACTCCCCCAGAGGCCACAGACCAATAAATCGTAGTCCAGCTCTTGAGGGATGAAGAGGGACATTAGTCTGCTCAGGCCGCTGGAACAGAATGCCGTAGTCTGGGCAGCTTAAACAACAGAAATTTATTTCTCGTAGTTCTGGAAACTGGAATATCAAGGCGCCAGCAGGGTTGGTATCTGGCGAGAGCTCTCTCCTTGGGATGCAGGTGGCCACCTTCTCTCTGTGTCCTCACCTGGCCTTTCTTCCATGAGCGTACAGAGAGAGAGAGCTCTCAAGGCAGGGGGTACAGCTCAGGGTACAGCATTTGACTGCAGATCAAGAAAGATCTCTGGAGTCTCTTCCTCTTCTTATAAGGCCAGCAGTCCTATCAGATTAGGGCCTGATGCTTATAACCTCATTTAACCTTAATTAACTCCCTAAAGGCCCTACCTCCGAATATAGACATATTGGGGTTTAGGGTTTCAACGTACTAATCTAGGGGGACACACTCAGTCCATCACAGGAGGGCTGCCTCTGTTTTCTAGAACAAGCTGCATCACTACCTCCAGTTACCGGATCACAGAATTATAGAACGTCAGAGGTGGAAGGAACGTAGGCTCTTTCATTCTCCAGTGAAGAGGTTGGGTTCCAGGAGGGTGAAGGGACTTGCTCATGGATACAGCTCCAGAGTGGTGAGGCTGGAACTGGAACCCAGACTCCCTCCTGCCAGGTCAGAGCTCTTTTCCACTGCCTCAGGCAGCCCCCACAGGATAGCTCGCAAGAAGAAACTGTCAGGGGCCAGATCTTGAGTTATTAGCAAGGGAGGGCTTCGGAACATTGCCTGCTGCCTGACAGTGGAAGGTTTTCACCAGGGGAGCCATGGAATGTTGTATGGCCAGTAAAAACCTAAGACAGATTCCCAAATGCCAACACTTGGGGTTTTCTCCCATCAAAATAAGGATAGTGATAGCCAGACTGGATTCAAAGATTTTAATCAACTCTGTGGGTTTATCACAAGCACCTCCCTCCGAGCCTATGAGAGTTTTCTAAAACATAAAGGGGTGTCAGTGAGCCTCGTTCCTCCTCAACCTCATCACCCAGGAAACCCACTATTGCTGTGGGACAACCACCCAAACCTAGTCCCCTGCCCTCTCTTTGGTCATTCTCACTCCTCTTTGGCCAATCAGGAGTCAAATGAACAGGCTGCGTGCAAACACCAGCTCCTGTTCTTGTCCCAGCTTTGCAAAACCAGGTGCTTCCCGCTGGCAACGCAAAGCAATTCTCTCACGAACCTCTAAGAATGGACAGGACACTCATGGCCCCGGGCCGCATGAGGCAACAGTTGACTGCAAAGCTCTGTAAACGGTTTTCCAGGACCATCTTGAGACCAACTGCTGATCCGGGTGGCCCCTAACAGCTTGGATACCCCTGGGGATCCATAGCACTCCACACACCCTGAGCCCCGGGTCGTCCTCCAGACCCTGCTTCCTGGATTCTGTCCCAGCCCTAACACTGACCCCTCCCTCCTGGACTGACCTCCTCCAATTTGCCCTCAATACCGCAGCCAAACTAACCTCACAGGATACCTTTACTCTTTCCCGCCTTCAAAATTAATTAATTAATTAAGCAATTAAAGGGTTGCACTATGAACATAATTAATCTTTCAAATTCTCCTCTGTACTCTGGGAAACGGGTTTTTCAATTAATTGAACTCCCGTTTCCCCTGAGTTTGGTGGTCTTGTCATGCTCCAAGCAGGGGCCTCTCTGCACAGTCACCATCCTACTCCACCCTTGGGGACAGGAGTAAAAACAGAACTTCCACCCCAGAGTGTTGTCCCTCCCCTCCCCCAAGGAACAGAGAGGGTGAGTGAAAAGGTGCCCACTCCATTGCTGTGCCGGGAAAACGGCCCCCACGACCCTCTCTCCCCCAACCCCACCAAGAGTTGTGATTGAGCAAATGGTCACCTTTAGCTTCACTTCCAAAGTAAACTTCCAAAGAAAACTTAATGATGGAATACAATTTTACTGCTATTTTCCCCTCCTGACCCCTCCACCTGCCTCTTACTGGACAATGGGGATACAGACACGGATGGTCCCATACTTGCAATATAGAGAAGAGAGATGTTGGGCCTGTAACCTCACATGTGTGAAGAGAGTTCCAAAGGAGAGGCAAGAATGTGATGGACGGCAAGTACAAGGAGAGCTCACCTGGTCTAGGGGATCAGGCAAGGCCTCCTTCAGGAGGCGACTTTTAAGCTGGGATCTACAGGATGAAGAGGACTTACCAGGATAAGGGTGGGCAGCAGGTGCAAAAGCCCCGAGTGATGGAGAGCGTGGTACTCCCCAGAAACTAAGAGACCAGCATGGTGGGACCCAGAAGAAGGAAGGGAGGTGAGTACAGAAACAGGCAGGTGACACAGACATGGAGACCCCAAAGAAAGAAGCTTGCTATGAGTCAGCCTCGTGAGAAACCCCTTTCCTCTTTCTACAAGCAGCCTTCTTGAACTGCAGGCACAGAGGAGAGGAGGTCTTCTCCACCAGCCCACCCCCCTTCCTGCGACCCTCATTTCTCTTACAACCCAGAACCCACCTCATCCCCTCAAACAGTCCTCAGTGAGTTCTCTGTGATGGTCCTGCCCTTCACAGCACTTCGGGGATCCTTTGTCCCCATCGGTGGCATTCCCTACACCAGTGGGTGCAAAGAATAAAACATCGGGACAACAGAAAGCAGAAACCGTTCCTTCTCCTGGTCCATCCCCTTTGCCAGTAAACTGTGGGAAAAGGAAAGCCTCACAGGAGTTTTTTTCTTTTTTTTAAAAGATTGGCACCTGAGTTAGCAACTATTGCCAATCTTCTGGGCTTTTTTTTCCTTCTTCTCCCCAAAGCCCCCCAGTGCATAGTTGTATATTTTAGTTGTAGGTCCTTCTGGTTGTGCTGTGTGGGACGCGGCCTCAGCATGGCCTGATGAGTGCTGCCATGTCCACGCCCAGGATCCGAACCGTCCAAACCCTGGGCCGCCGAAGCAGAGTGTGTAAACTTAACCGCTTGGCCACCAGGCCAGCCCCTCACAGGAGGTTTTTAAACGCCGTCTTGGTCATTGAATGTAGCAGGAAGGCTCTCCTGCCTGTTAGAAACACGTCAGCAGATGGAATCCTGGCACCCAGGTCCTGAGGCACCTCTCATCTTAAGGCAAAATTTCTCCCCTTCTTCCAAACATAGAATTATCGATAATCACCAAAAGTGCTGCATGTACCAGAAACCAAAACAAACCAACCCCAAAAATGAGCGCGGCTTTCACGGGCGAAAGAGAGGTGGGTGTGACCAGTTTTAAAAACGACATCATGGTCTGAAGTGTCACAGCCCGCTCTCCCGAAGTTGCAACGAGAGACGCTGACCCATAGATGGCGCACGGAGACCGCTTAAAAACACGCGGTCCCCGCGGCCGCGGCGCCTCCCCCGGCTCTGCCTCCGCCGCCTCTGCGCCGCGGCTTCCGCATCGCTGTCACAGTCGGATAATCACAGAGGACTCAGCTTTCACCACTTCTTCAAGAAATACGCTTTCTGGTACTGTAAATTCGATGCTGCATGAAAACTAGCCGCAGTTCCTCAGACTGGAGCTGCTCCCGGGACCCGCTGCAAGGACAGACACTGATGGGTGCTGATGCGCCTGGAGCTCCCGCCCCTCCCCGCTGGCCGGCCTCCGAGCCCTCCCCGCCTCCTCCACCGCCTCCTCCACCGCCTCCCCTCGTCTCAGTGCCAAGACCTGGTCCCCAAGAGCAGATCCACCTGGACGGGGACGGCTGGAGCCCAAGGGCCAGTCAGCCTGTCAATCTCAGTCTTTACGTTTGTTTAGTGCCTGCAGTCTCTAAAGCCCTCTCTTTGCCTGAGCAAATCTTCAAAGTGGCGCAGTGAATGTAGCAGAGTTGTCTCCAGTTTGGAGGTGAAAATAGTTTAAGAGGCGAGGTAACTGGCATTTCCCGGCCTTGTGACATCGGGTCAAAGACAGTCACAGTCCCGTGAATTCTTCATCCCATCTGGCCGGATCCCTCCATACTTTGTCCATTTGTGTCCTCTAATTTTGTCCCTTTTTTTTTTCTTTTTCCACCTCCAGAGCTACAGCGTTGATCCACGGTCAGTTTGCTGTTAACTGTTATGGTTTAGAGAATTTAGGTTTCCTGAGTGACAATGTTGATTCTGCTAACACTGCCCCCCACTGCAGAGCCCTCCCAGGGCACAGCACCTTGCTAGGCACTTGCTTAACCGTGTTAACTCAGCTGGCCCTCACGGCAATCATAGGAAATACGTAAAGCACTGCTTTTCATCCCCGATTTGCAGATGACGAAGCTGAAGCACAGAGAAGTTAAATAATTTCAGTGAAGATCACACAGCAAATAGACAGCAGAGCTGGCATCTGAATACAAGCCATCCGGCTCGGGAGGCCGTGTCAATAGCCGCTGTGCTGACACACACTCAGAACTAGCACTGGGGCACAGAATGAACTAGGCTCATCTGCCCTCTCTGTTACCTTTGTGACGTGTTGGCCTGAGTTCAAGCACAGGGGTGGAATAGCTCCTGCCTGGACCTGGCAGTGTGGTCCTTACAAGTCCACCCTGGGGGCAGATATCAGTACAGACCAGCAAGGCTGCCCACAAGCACATGGTGACACTTCCTTGGGGCAGAGTCAGGGAAAGTTAGGGAGCTCTCGTTACCAAGAGGAGAGTGGGGCAAATCCCTGACGTGGCCTCTTACATTTGTTTCCCTTTTCCGGAACAGAGAGAACCCCATCCAGCTCACTCCAGCACATACCACGTAGGACTCGGAAGCCCCCTGCTGGAGGAGGTGGGCAGCGTCAGCCTCCTGGCAGCCACCTGGACCCAGAGTAGGTGGTCCCTCTCTATCAGAATTTCAATGTGTGGTTTCAGCAATTGCAAGTTTGTTGAGACCAAATAAGATACAAAATGTGAAGTGCATTTGGCAGTTCTTCAAAAAGTTAAACATAGGGCCAGCCCCAGCGGCCTGATGGTTAAGTTCAGCATGCTCTGCATCATCTCCTGGGCGTGGACCTACACAGCTCGTCTGTCTGTGGCCATATTGTGGCAGTGGCTCACATACAAAAAGAGGAAGATTCACAGTGGATGTCAGCTCAGGCTGAATCTTCCTCAGCCAAAAAAAAAAATGTTAAACATGGAATTACCACATAACCCAGTAATTCCACTCCTGGGTATATGCCCAGAAGAATCAAAAGCAGGGATTTGAACAGAAATCTGTACACCAATGTTCATAGCAGCATTAGCCACAATAGCTTAAAGCTGGAAACAACCTGCTATGGTCTGAATGTCTGTGCCCCCTCAAAATTTGTATGTTGAAATCCTAATGCCCAGTGTGATGGTATCAGGAGGTGGGGCCTCTGGGAGGTGATCAGGTCATGAGGATGGAGCCTCACAAATGGCATCAGTGCCCTTGTAAAAGAAGCCCCAGACCTCCCTCACCCGTCCCACCACGTGAGGACACAGCGAGAAGCCAGCCTTCTGCAACTGGAAGGGGGCCCTCGCCAGAACCCACCATGCTGGCACCTTGATCTTGGACTTCCAGCCTCCAGAATGGTAAGGAATAAATTTCTGCTGTTTATAAGCCACCCGCTCTGTGGTGTTTCATTAGAGCAGCCCAAACAGACTAAGATACAGCCCAAATGCCTATCGGCAGATGAAGAGATAAACAAAACATGGTATATTCAGACAATGGAATATTATTCAGCCATAAAGAGGAATGGGCTATTCATGCATGCTACAACATGGATGAACCTTGAAAACGTTATGTTAAGTGAAGTCACCCAGTCACAAAAAGGCAAATATTGTATGATCACTTATATGAGGTACCTAAAATAGGCCAAGTCTTAGAGGCAGAAAGTAGAATAGAAGTTACCAGTGGCTGAGGGAGATAGGGTTGGAGGTCGCTGTGTGATGGGTACCGAGTTTCTATTTCGAATGATGAAGTTCTGGAAATGGATGGTGGTGATGGTTGCACAACACTGTGAATGTACTTAATGCCACCAAATTGTACACTTAAATTAGTTAAAACGGTAAATTTTATGTTATATATGTTTAACCACTATTTAAAAAAATAAAATTTTAAGAAATGTGAAGTGCCTAGGACATCTGGGAGAGACTGCAGTTGCCTAACCAATATCCATTCTCCTCTTTTTCTTGACTAACAGACTCTTGATTTGTTGGGGGCAGCAATGAGCCCTGTAGATAGAGGTGGCCAGGTGACTGTCCCCATTCCTGAGTGAGACTTCCGGGAAAGTTCATTAAAAGGTGAGGGTGGGGGGCTGATTCATCTGACAGGCTCCCTTTTACCCTCGACCTTTTGTTCCTTCTTCCAGCATGGAACATGGCGTGATGGCTCAAACTCCAGCAGCCATCTAGAAACCACGAGGCTAAGTCAGCGCTGGGGGTGCTGAGCAGAAAGAGAAGGAGCCTGAGACGCCCAGGGCACTTGGAGCTGCTGTACACACGAGGTGCGATGCTAGTCCCCAGACTTCACGTTACAGGACAGAAGAGAATGCACCTCTGCTGTATTCCAGTGTTTGTGAGGTCTCTGCTACCTGCTGAACACGATTCCTAACTGATTCAGCACCTTAACCCCATTGTTATTATTGTTGCTATTGGTTTTATGACCCAGAAAGGGGCACTCTAGGCCAGAGTTGGTCTGACAATGTCAGAAACACCTGGAAGACTGGAGATGTAAAATGAGTTATGCGCAGGCCTAATGGATAGTCACTAGAAGCCGGAGGATCCGGTGAAACAGCCCTGCCCGGCCCACTGCCACAGACGCCGTCATGGAACACGGAGACATCGAGGCCTTTCCCCCGAGCGGGCATGTTGATTGACGCGCTTCCCCCTCAGCAGCTCGAGCGTGACGAGTTTTCTGCTCCATGGAGGAGGCAGAGGACTGGAGTGGCTGGCGTCTCCTTGCTCAATTTAGAGGGAAGCTGAAGGTTTCTCCAACTGCATTTCCTGAGTTAGGAGGATGACACACTCTCCAGGACGGACGGACTGGCTCATCATCTGGGTGAGTCATTCCAACACTCATGGTTCCCTAACTTCCTCTGCCTCCCTGACCTTCGCCCGCACACCACCCCAGGCCAACAACTTCCTGGCGCGCCCCACTCTGGACCTCGTCAGCAGCAGGAACTGCCCCACCAGCATCCTGATCTCTGACATTTCACTTTCGAGCCCGCCGCTCCCTCCTGTTCTACTCCGCCTGCCTCCACTTCCGCTCTTTGGCCTCATGGTGACCGGCAGTCCCGTGGGCATGTGCAGTGGTTCAAGGAAATTCGGTGATAGCTATCAAATTTCAGTGCACATGCCCTTTGACCCAGCACTTCTATTAGTAGGCATTTATCCTACAGATCACTGGAATGTGCTCAATAACACACGTACAAGAATACCTATTTCCAGAAAAAGGATTTTTAAAAAAAAACTTAAAAAGGCACTCATTAAATAAATTGTTGTACATCCATAAAATTCAATGCTATGCAGCTGTTTAATAAAAATGGAAGCAAATCTACATGCAATGATATGAAAAGTTTTCCAAAATACATTTGTTAAAGGGGCAGAGTGTGTTATACGCTATCACTTGTGTGAGGTAATTTACGTAAAAATAAATAACATACGTATTAACCTATTATATGTATACACATGTATAATACCTACACCTATAATATGAATATACATGTTTACATAATATCTACCCCAGTGATACGTACTCACACACGTCCCTACTGTACCATCTCTGAAAGGATGCCCTGGACACTGGCTACAGGAGAAGGTGGAGGTGGATGGTGAGGAAAGGAGACTGAGTTTTCACTGTATATTCTTTCTTCCATGAATTTTATTCCGTGTGCCAATATTACCTATTCAAAATAATTTTCAAAAAGATGTTCGTCCCAGAACTGTCCCCCTGCTCCTGGTCTCCTGGTCTCCTCATCGGTTGGCGGCCTCTCTGGCCCAGCCGCAGATCCAAGGTCCCTCTGCTGCAGACGCTCTGGACGCCCTGTCGTCCATCCCTCAGGCTTCTTCTCTCAGTGGGCACGTAGGGCAGACAGCCGGCAGCCAGCGTCTCTGCCTGAGGCCTGTCTCTGGCCACCAGAGTCCTCTCCATCCACACACATAGTTACCCTTGGAGCAGTCCTAACGGATGGCTAGTGGGCAGGGGTGTGGAACGACACCAGTCCCCATGCCCTCAGGAGCGATAACTCTGAGGGGCATTTCCACGCTGGCCCCAGGACCCCCACAGGATTGAGCGCCTGTTGTCTGCAGTGCTTCATCATCGGCTTCTTTCCCTCCCATCTCCCCTACTAGCGTTTTTCATGGAATTGCGGCTCAGGAAACTCCTTTCTCTCAAATCAGTCCCCAGGTCTGCATTCGGGATGCCAGTGAAGAAGCAGTCATTTCAGCTACATTCTCTCTCCGACTGTCAGTTTCTGTGACCTTTTGTGTACCTCCCATAGCAAACCTCCAGCTGCTCCGACCTCGACAGTCCAGAGCCCCCGAGAAAAGCACTTAACCATGCCGCCTGACCCTCCCCAAATTTAGTATTTGCAGCCTCAAGCTGGCTTTTCAGGGCTGCTCACGATTCCTCCTCAGTTCCTTTCTCCTTTCCTGGAAGCAGCATCTCCAAACTGTTACTAGCAAGCTCAGGTCTACAGTCCCACCGACCCCATCTCCCCGCTCCGGAGTCACCGCCAACTCCCCAGGGGAAGGGAAGCACCGGGAGTGCCCTCCTGGGGAGTCGGGCGTCTGTGTCTGAGGATTCCCTGCATGCGCGTTTATCTTCTCTGACGGAGAAGTTCTCCTCTTTGAGCTTTTCCTCTATTTGGTACAAGATGACTGTGGAGCCAGGCAAGGTGGGTTCACATCCTCGTCTGCCATTTGCCTGCCTTGCGACCTCAGGCCATTGACTCGATCTCTCTCCTCTGTAATGAAGACATACTAACCGTATCTACTTCGTATGGTATTTGGAGGAGTAAATGAGTGAAGACATGTAAAGCACATAGATCAGAGCCTGAAATATTGTAAGTGCTCAATAAATGTTATTGTTTTGTGTGTTTTCCAAATGTTCTGCAATGAACACCTGTTACTTTCAAAATCAGGAAAAAAGTGAGTATTGTTGATGTGTATATATATGTATGTATAGATGTTCACATATCTATTTACCAGTTCCTACCTCCTGCCTCGTTTCCTGCAAGGCCAGAGGTCTCTATGTCCCCGTGCTAGCTCCTCCATCCGTACTCACATCCCAGCCTCTGCTTTATCAGCTAAGGCTCTTAGTTGTCCCCCTTCTCACTTCTATCTTTATTTGCTCCTTTTCCATTGAATCAGCCACAAATATGCTCAAATTTTTCTCATCCAAAAAAACAAACATCCTTCCACCCTGCCGTCATACGAAGTCGTATCCCTCCTGTGCCTTGCTGCCCAGCTTTCTCGCCTCATATCACTCACCGAAGTCAGACCTTCCCCTGTCATTCTAGTAAGTTCTTCTGGCAGCCGCCACTGACCTCACAGTTACCAGATTGGCAATTTTTTTGAAGTTCTCTTCTGCTAGACCACGTCCCACAGTGTTTGACAATGTCTGCTACCACGCCCTGTGTTGATTCATTCGTCATGACTTATTGAGCAATCCCCGTAAATACCACATTGTGTGCTGTTTTAGGCTCCAGAAATACACTGATAAAGGCTCTCTGAGGTCACGTTTCCCCCGGAAGCAGACCCAGAGACAGGAGTTCGGTGTCAGTAGTTTGTTTGGGGAGGGGCCCCTGGAAACACTGGTGGAGAAGTGAGGAAGTGAACAGAGAAGGGAAAAACCCAGCATAGGGACCTTCCTGAGCAGTGCGGGCAACCTGACCCACTCCTCCTTTGGGCCCCTCTGAGATGGCAGGAAGCAACCTTCAGCACTGTCCCCCACGGGGAGTGAGGAAACTGGCGTATCCTGCCACCCCCCTCACCTGTCAGTAACTTCCTGTACCTCCAGCCCGCCACCTGCGAGGCTGTGCGCTAGAGGAAGCCTCAGACAGAAGTCAGATGCTGGCAGTGAGAAGCCGCTGGTAGCTATGGAAACAGGGGACGTGTCAGGGCACCAGCGGGGCTGCTGCAAAGACAGGTGAGGTTCCTGTTCTGTGGAGCCTCCAGAGATAAATAATAAAATGCCAATGAAAAGTGAACTCTGTAATTCCAGATAGGGGCAAACGCTAGGAAGAAAATGAAACCCAGAGATGTGATAACCATTGGGCGTGGGCATTATGGGTTAAACTGTGTCCCCTCATACATTGGGGTCCTAACTGTCAGTACCTCATGAGGGGGCGGCATTAGTGCCTTGGAGTTGTGGGATGGGGACCAGTGGAAAGGGGAAAGAAGTGAACAAACCCAGACAGAATTAGGAGTTGAACTGATGAGACTTGCTGATGGAGGAGGTGAGAGAGGAGGGTGAGCAGAAAGGTCCCTGTTTGCTTCCTTGAGCGGCTGGGTGGATGAGCCGTTTACTGAGATGGGGAAGCCTGAGAGAAGCAAGATTGGGGTGAGAAGGGAGGGGAGTCTCTCTTCCCTCGGCTTTCAGAACGCTGCCCTCTCCTGCTTCCCTCCAACTCTCTGACTCTTCTTTCTGTGTTTCTTCTTGGAGCCTCTTTCTCTATCCCTGGAAATGTTGGCATTTCATATTCCTTTCTCCCTGCTCCCCACACTCTCCCTGGGTGAGAGTACCACCTGTATGCCAATCACTACAGCTGCACATGTCCAGCCCAACCTCCCTCCGGAGTTCCAGAGCTGTATTTTCAACTGCCTTGTAGCTTTCACTCCTGGAAATTCAAACTGAGGCGTCCAAGCCTCGCTGAGGCCCTCCCTGCAGGCTCACCCTCGAATTGACACATCCTAGTGAGTTCTCTAGCTCAGCTAACAGCTCAACCATCGTCTGACATCTCTTGTTCTCATCTCCTGCTTCCACCCCACGTTCTTCCCCAAGCCCCATGATTGTTACCTGTGGTTATGACAACTGTTGCTGTGGAGAATAAAAAAAGGAAAACATTAGGATTTTCAACAGCATTAATGATTTAGCTGGAGTTGAAATCCTGTTTTCAAGACGTTATTCTAAGGTTATGTGAAATATTGTAAGGTTATCTGAAATATTCAGAGATTGGGATATTTGCTTGATGAGAACATAAACTTCCTGGAAGAGAGAAAAGAGCCCCTGGGCCAGAAATCAGGGGCCAGACACTTAAGGATAGACTTTGCCTCTTGTTTCACATTTGTTCTTGGCTGATAAGTCATTCACCAGCTTTCTATCTCAGTTTTCTAATTTGTCTCATAGCTGTGAAAATTAGGAGCGCCCCTCCTCAACTCACAGGGATGTCTCACTATGAAGGAAAGAAGTTTGTTATCACTGAAAGTGTCAGAGAGGAAACAGATGGAATCAAATAGAATATTAAAAGAATAACCCATCATGACCAAGTGGAGCTTATCCCAGTAGTAAAAATATATTTTAATTTTTGAATATCTATTGATATTCCTCACTACATTATCAAAGAGAAGAATTCATACAATCAGTGAGAAAGATGTCCAAAAACCACTAGAAAAAATTTATGATTTGAAAAAAAAGCCTCATCAAGTTAAGCAACTTTTCATTTTTGGCTTGCTCAGAGTTACATTTACTATGCGTTTCTTGTAAGTGTAGTTTTAGAGTGAAGAGTTTCAAAGGCCCTTGCTTTCAAAAAACATTTTCCAATTTTTAAAAAAAGCTACAAAATATGCTTTTTAGTGATAATAAGCGTGAAGAAATAGAATTTGAAATAGAATTTTGGTTATTTGGGATCATCTTAAAGGTTTATACTTGTTGCATTATTTTCTTTTGGTGCATATTATTGGTCACGGCCTTAAATTGCTGATGCACAGTCTTAAATCAGAAACACAACCTCCAGTAGTAACTGTGTGAAAGAACACCCGCTCTGGGAGGAAGGATGAGCTCAGCAGTATGGACGCAGGGACACAAAATGAATCTGGATATTTCTTTTCTTTTTGTTTAAGAAATTGTCTGCAGACATTCCTATCTCTTTCTAGCAACTCAAACTGACGATATCTAATTGGAACGCAAAGACCAGTGGCTAGGCTCTCCCACCCCTGGCCTTTCCTGCTGCTTCCACAGCCGAGCATGAGTGCTGGCAGCTCTGAATCCTTCCCAAGGCCCTGGGGACGCAGGGAAGTCAGCAGAGCTTGCGCTGATGTCTACTGTCTTCAGTGTAAAAGTGATTGGCCTGCATTTCAAACCATAGAATCACAGAGCGTTGTTATTGAATGGGGTCTGAGAAGCCCAGCCTAAACCAGTAGTGTTCAACCGTGGCTGCACCTTAGAAAGACTGGAGGACTTTTAAACAGTTAGCGATGCCCAGGCCTCCCCCTACACAGTCTGATTTAGTTAGTGTGGTAAGAGCCCCTGGCTTTGGTATTTTTGAAAGGCTCCCCCAGATGATTCTAACATGTAACCACAGTTAAAAACCTCTACTCTAATATTTTCATTAAATGAGCAAATATAGGCCCAGAGTAACCAACAAGGTGATGGCAAATCTCACTGACTTATAGGTAATACTTACATTAAGAAGATTTCCAAAACTTGGGAATAAATCAGAAAGATGACTTGTGTCCATTCACTGCTTTGTTAAAACATTGTCTTAAGCCCACCCAAGGGTCATCTGACTCTCTAGGGGAAAGTAACTTTTATTTTACTTATTATTACTATTAATTAAGGTCCAGGCATTTTTTAGTCTATAAATGTTAGATGTTAACTTGTGGAAAATAAATACTATGCAAATGAGTTTTTGTATAACAGAAATTAAAATTTTTTCTATTCAGCTGAGAAGATAACCCCAAAGGTTATGATTTTATTGCACTGTGGGACATGAACCAGTTTTGTATCTAATTTAGCAATCTTGTTCCAGCATATTTTCCCATTTATGTTCTCCCTCTCTTTCCAACCCTCCTTCCGTCTCTCCTAACAGATCACTTACCTTCTCTGTGTCTCAGTTTTCTAACTGGCTCTATCATCTTTCTGGTCTCCTCCTTAATGAGAAACAAAGCTTTGACACTTGCTCACTGTTCATTTATATGAAAATTATGAGTATAAAATTATGAGAATTATATTTTGACACTTGAAAATGATATAAATTTTACTAAAGTGTCCTAAATCATTAAGAAGCTTTAGCTTATCATTCAAGATGTAATTTTTTCTTTTCTCTAAATACATTATTCATCAACCACATTCAGAAGCCATAAAGTTGGAGACTTTTGCTTCAGGCAAAATGGAATAACAAGGACCTAACTAACCCTCCCTCTTGAAAAAAACTGAAAAATAAATGGGTAAAATATATGAAACTACAGTTTTTAGATATTGGACACCAGGCAGCACAGGACAATGGTCCCTAAGAGAAGGGAAAGAAATTAGGAGAGTTCTATGATTGTCCCAGCTTACTACCTGGAAAGAGTTTCCAAGACACAGTGCAGTGGGGAGGGCTCCCTAAGTTGAGGAGATGCAGCTGGCACTCCAGGAGACCAAGACAGCTGGAGTTTCACAGGATAGAATAGAGGATAGAGCTCCAGAGATCTCAGAGGGTCCCTCTTGAAAGTTCAGCTAGGAATTGATCAGCATGTACATGTAAGGAAACTACCTGAGGCCAGATACAGGATTGGAGGGAATAATACTTGTTGCTCACACAGGCTGGAAATAGTTCCTGTTCCCATCAACCAGAGTGGAAACCCTCATATTTCATGGCCCATTGGGTAGAAGACTCAGTAGCAAGGAAAAATCTCCCCTAGACTAGAGGCTGCTCTGGTCCCTCATCATAAAGCTTAAAAGCAAACCCGAAAAAAATCAAACTCCATCCAAGTAACGTAGCTGCATCCCAGAACAAGCATCCAGAATATTTCTAGGGATATAAAAATAACCAGCACCCAACAAGGTAAAATTCACAATGGCGGACATCCAATTCAAAATTACTAGGCATGCAAAGATGCAGCAAAATACAACCTATAATAAAGAGTGAAATCAGTCAACAGAAACAGACCAAGAAATGAGAAGAGATGTAGAATTAGCAGACAAGGACATTATAACCATGTCCTGTCTGTCCAAGAATGTGGAGGAAAGATTAAGCATGTTAAAAAGAGACATGAAATAAATAAAAGTAAGACTTCTAGATATCAAAACGATAATGTCTGAAATGAAAAATACACTGGATAGGATTGAAGTGGATCAGAGATTGAATAAGATGGAATTAGTGAACTTGGAGACATAGCGTTACGAATCATCCATACTGAAATCCCTAGAGAAAAAAGACTGAAGAAACAAATGAGCATCAGCAACCTTCGAGTGGCCTAGTATATGTGTAGTTGGAGCACTGGAGTCCCTGATGGAAAGGGGGAGGGAAGAAAAAAATATTTGAAGAAATAACAGCTTAAATTTTTCTAAATTTGATGAAAGCTATAAACCTGCAGATCCAAGAAATTCAAGCTAAACCCAAGCATAAGAAAGGAGAAAAAAAACTTTAGTAAGGCATAATATAATCAAATTGCTTAGAACCAGTAATAAAGAGAAAATCTTCAAAGCAGCCAGAGGGAAAACACCGTAACGTTGTGGTGTCTCCCCCAGATTGTGAACTGTCCAATTCCACGCATCCCGGCCTTTGGAAACCACAAGGTAGAGACCCAAGACTTCTGGATCTAGAGAACATAAGCTTTCTTTCTCAAGTAGAGCTCCAGATTGCAAAAAATTCCCAATGTGTGCTATGATGAATTTTTTCCTTATTTATTAATCTTTTGCCCAGCAGAGCAGGAAACAGGGTAAGGCAAGTGAGGCACTCACTTCAGGTGCAAATTTTATGGAGGCACAAAAAACTCAGTAATTAAGACAAATAATACTTTAATGTAATATTTTAAAAAATCAAAATGAATGCAAGCAAATCTGTGATAAACAAAATATCAAAATTTGAATATAGACAGGATCAGACCCCACACTTTCATGACTCACCTCAGCGTCTTCTGCCCCCGTCCTGCTCTTTACAAAGAGTCTGGAAACGCCCTCAGAGCGTTTCCTTCTGCTCTCTCCTCCGTCCTGCCTGCGTTAACTGAGCCCTCTACCCACCCACCACTCTGATTTCCTTTGGGTGCTTAGGCAAGAAATCTCTAAAGGCGTCTCTACTTTCTTATTAGTTTGTAATTTCTTTGTTTCTCCTCTGCTAGAGTCCTAAGAGAATTATTTTCTTCAAGTACAGATAACATTTCTAACACTTTTGCCTCTGCGTTGGAAAGGGTTATCAAGAAATTGAAATCTTCTAACAAAGGATTCTTAATCAAATGGATAAAAGGGAAACAAAAATAAATAGAAAACTTACTTAGTAAAAACTGAAAAGTGGAGGGCTTTGATTTGTTTATTTTTGTCTGTTTAGTGCAACTGACACCGAGATTTTTTTTGTTTTAATACAGCGATTGTGTTGCTATGGTCACAAGTTCGCGTGGGCATTTTCTCTGGGAAACGGTGTGGTCTTGAACGTTCCTCCCCCTTTTCACATCTGCCCACGTGCTGCACACAGGGATCTGGTAACCCAGCTTCCAGCCCTGGGCTCCTCTGCCTCTCTAGTGAGTGTAGATTTTTCAGCTCCTCAGAAAATCTGAGCTGTGAAGTTAGGCCCTGGCTCCTGCTCAAAATGCGCGTTGTCAGACCGCAGAGCTCTGATCAGCTTCCTTCGTGTGGCTCAATAACCTTTTACCTCTTTGGCATGATATATATACGTGAGATCACTATGAGATAACTTGTTTATTTTAATAACGAGCTCTTTAAAAATGCATTTAGAAATCAGTTTAATGACTAAAGAAGATATCCATCTTGAATTCTCGGTGTTTTTCTTGAATAATCCTTACTTAAAGCAACAAAGATATTTTTGCTGCCTGAGAATGATCTCTTAATGATTCTTCTTCTAAGTTTTATACATTCGTATATCTATTCTCTCTTCCTCTCCTCTTCTTACCAATTTTTCTTATAACATTCATACCCGTCCTCTAAGCTTGTATCTCTGGAATTTGATTCTCAGATCTGATCATTGGAATGTCTCCCAAGATGTGAAGAGGAAGTAGGCGAAACATTCCCGGGAGAGGCCTCCTGAGGACGGCCCGCCGGCAGCAACTGAAGCTGGTCGTCACCAAGCGTGGGAAGAACTGCTGACTACTGCCTTAGTTCAGGCTCTTTTCATGTCTGACTCGTCTCCCTTCCTGCACTCCCTTTCCCACTTCTCTCCATCCTCCAATCTGAGTGACCTTTCTACTTGTAATTCTGTCACTTGAAATCCTCCTACAGTCCCCCATTGTCAATTAAGATAATATCTAAGCTTCTTAAAATAGCATTTGAGGCCCTTAGTGAGCTGGATCCTGCCTCCCCCTCTGACCTCATCTCTCAGTGTTCATGCTCTTCCCCACCCCTGCCAGTCCTCACCCACACACATGCACACACACACACACGTGCACATGCACGCACACACACATACACACACACATGCCCACACACACCAGACTTCCCTTATTCCCATTTCCCCTGGTGTACTCTGTCCCCTCTGTCACATGCCTCTGCACGGGAGGCTTCCTCAGCCCAGAGCCTCCTTTCTTCCTTGTCCCCCCGTCCCAGCCCGATGGCATCATATGAAACAACATAGTTTCAAGGCTAATGGTTTGTCCTTGAAGAGTGCACATAGCACTCTGTTTCATACCTTCCATTGTCTCTGATCTTTCTAGCCAAGTTTATTTATAACTGAGAATGGAATTCTCTACAGTTGTGGTTTCATGATGTCAGATGCCAGCAGGAAACTGTACACTTAAATTAGTGATCCACATGTTTGAAAATATGGGAATGCTTACCACTGTGTGGCTCTGTTCTAAAAAGAAATGAGTAATTAGTGGGTCCTCGGGTTACCACACTCTGAAATCTCTGAGTACTTTCAAACACATCCTCACATTCGCTGGCTCTCTCACGGTGGCCACAGCGGCGTCACTCATATTCTGGTGCTCTGCACAAGATGCTCTTCAGGTGCAATGGCAGCACACATTCTGACGGCCCAAGTCGTGGGCAGGTGTGCGCTGGCTTTACTGCTCCCTGAAATGCGGTCCACTGTCTGCCTGGGCACACCTGAGCAGTGACTGCAAGGCCATTTCTCGCCCAAATGTTCAAGGACTATGACGTGGTGGAAAGAGCACAAGACTGCGGGAGAAAAGATCTGAATTTAGATTCCCACTCCACACGTCTACCTCTGCCATGTGACCTTAAACAAGTCATTTCCCCTTTCTGCGTCTCACTTTTCTCATCTAGAAGTAGTGGGTTGGACAAGATCAGTGTTTCTCCTCTGGGATCTACAGACTGCCTATGTCGGAGTCACTAAGGATGCTTTTTGTCAGCGCAGACACCTGGACCCTGCCCAGTCCCCATCCTACTGAATGACATCCTTTAGCTGGGGCTGGGGATCGAAGGAGTTTAGGGAGTAGGAGAGACCCAAAATCAACATTTTTAATAGCTTTTCAAGAAACTCTTGTGCTAATTAAAATTTGGGATCCATTGAAATAGATGATCTGGTCAGCAGTGGCTCTCTATCATGCCCTTACCACACGGTCCCAGGTTACTATCTGTCGTGAGATGTGTTATAAAGAAAAGAATTTATTAATGATTTTTTAAATTATTAAAGTTTAGAGTTGAATTTAGAATTTTTAGAATTGTAATTAAAAATTAATTGTAGGGACTTCAAGTGGTCACTGTAAATTGCACGGCTTCCATTCCTTTTTTTTCCCTTTTATTGGCTTGAGTGGGAGAGCAAAGCACAAATTCACCCCTGAAACTCTAGGAACAGCATGTACCTGCAGCTTATTTTATCTAGTCACAAGCTACTGTCGCAGATTTCTTTGGTGCTGCAAATCACATCCCCTCAACTCATCTCTGAGCTCAGCATGGTGGTGGCGGGCAGTTTCATGTGAGCCCAAATTCATCTTCAGCTGGTAATGTCCCACTTCAATTATTTTTTTTAATAATAGCTATATTGAGATAAAATTCATATTCCATAAAGTTTGCCCTTTTTAAAAAAAGTGTTGAAGTCAGTGGTTTTTAGTATATTTACAACAATGTGCCTTGTTCACCACTGATTCCAGAACATTTTCATCAACCCGAGAAGAAACTCCATACTCATTGGTTGTCACTCTCCATTCTTCCCTCTCCCCAACCCTGGCAACCACTAATCTACTTTCTGTCTCTACGGATCTCCCTATTCTGGACATTTCATATTAATCATGCAACATGTGGTCTTTTGTGACTGACTTGTTTCACTTAGCATGTTTCCAAGGCTCATCCACAGTGTAAGATGCATCAGAACTTCATTTCTTTTTATGGTCAAACAATATTCTTTTGTATGGATATGCTCCATTTTGTTGATGCATTCATCCACTGATGGACATTTGATTCCACTTTTTGACTATTATGAATAACCTTCTTACGAGCATGCCTGGTACATGAGGAGTTGCGTTTTTCTTACTGCTTTCAATATTCTCTCTTTGTCTTTGTCTTTTGAAAGTTTGACTGTGATGTATGTGTCCAGGTGTGGATTTTTTTGAGTTTATCCTGCTTGGAGTTTGTTGAGCTTGGGTGTGCAGATTAATGTTTTTCATCAAATTTTGGATGTTTTTAGCCATTATTTCATGAAATATTCTTTCTATCCCTTTCACTTTCTCCTCTCCTTCCCCAGCATGCGCATGTTGGTCTGCTCGATGGTGTCCGATGGATCCCTGAGGCTCTAGTCATTTTCTTCACTCTTTTTTCCTTTTGTTTTACCAACTTGATAAATTCAATTGACTTGCTTTCAAGCTCACTGATTCCTTCTTCTGCCAGTTCAAAGATGCTGTTGATCCCCTCTAGTAAATTTTACATTTCAGTTATTATACTCTTCAACTCCAGGATTTCTATCTAACTCTTTTTTATAATTCCTAACTCCTTATTGATATTCCATATCTGGTGAGACGTTATCCTCATGCTTTCCTTTAATTCTTTAGACGTGGCTTCCTTTACATCTGTGAACATATTTATGATTGCCAATTTAGAGACTTTGTACTAAGTACTACATTCGGCTTTCTCAAGGCCCTTTCTGTTGACTGCTTTTATTCCTGTGGATGGGCTATACTTTCCCGTTTCTTTGCATGTTTCATAATTTTCTGTTGAAAACTGGACATTTTAAATAATACAATCTTATCAACTCTGGAAATAAGATTCTCCTCCTTTCCCAGGATTTTTTGTTGTTTTTCTTGCTGTTGTTTGCTGACCTTCCTGGACTAGTTTTGTAAAGTCTGTATTTTTTGTCCTGTGCAGCCACTAGAGTCTCTGCCCTGTGGCTTGGTGATCAGTTAAGAATTGGACAGAGATTTCCTTAAGTGCCTTGAACCAGTGAGTCTTCCGGTCTTTGCCCAGTTGTTCTATGTGTGGGGGCAGACCTACAACACACCAGCAGCCCGTTTCCGTCTCTGCCTTTGCCTTCACTTCCAGCTGCACAGAGCCTTAAGGTCTGCCAAAGGTGAGAGCTTAGGGCCTTCCAGGCCCTTCCTGGTATGTGCATGCCCCTGGGCATGCATGTGGCCTCCTAGATTTGCAGGAATATGTCAGAGCTTCTCAAAACCCCCTAGAGACATCTCATTCACCGGCTTTTCCTCTTAAGTTTTGTGGTCAGCCTTGGAATGCAACAAGTTTTTTTGTTCTCACTGAGATGCAGCTGTTTTTCCTGAGAAAGTACTCCTTGGATTATTGCAAGCCTTTAATTAATCTGCAGAGGTCTAAAAAAGTTGATTTTGACAGTGTTTGTGGCTTGTATGGAAGAGCAGAGGTTTGGGGGGTCTTCATGCCCCTGACGTGTTTGTTTTTTATTTTGTTTGCCTCATGGCCTTCCCTGAATCCCACCCCAACTATGTGCAAACATAATCCCATTTGTTTGATTACAAATTGACAATCCCAGAATGTCAAGGCAGGTCAGCTCCTGGGAAATCCTCCCTCAGCAGTGGGCGGCTGGAGCCAGTCCTTTAGGATGGATGCTTCTGAGAAGCATTAGGTATGCTTCTCCAAGGTCCTGGGGGACTCTAGCCCCATTGCTTAATGTGACAACCTCCATAATGCACCCTCATGTTAGCTTTTCCTCTTTCCCTCCCTCACTCTCTCCCTTCCTTCCCTCCTGCTTCAGATAATCACCTCCCAAATAAAACTACCCATGCCCTAATCCTTGTCTCAGGCTCTGCTTCAGAGAGGACCCAAACTAAAACAGCTATCAGTTCTGGTGAACTGAATGTAGTTGCAGCACTCATGAGCTGCTGTGGTGCTTTGCTTCACCACAATTTTCTGGTTTTTAATCAAGTCTGAATCCATTCATTGGGGGTATGCAGCACGCATGTATATCCAGCATAAGAGAAGGGTGGGCATTAAGAAGAGCTATTCTAAAACATGATTTCTAAGACAGAAAAAGAGCTGCCAGCACATGGACTTGGGGGAAAAAAGCAAGATGTCTCCCTATGTCACAATCCCTTTGCTCCCTAAACCAGATTTTATAACCAGAAAAACAGTCTTGCTTGCACTAAGCTCATCCTGTGATTAATTAGAATGAGGTCTGGGCAAGTTCCTTCTAGGTTGAGCCCTCAGATAATCACCACAGGGCCCTGGTCATAATGATTATGATGCTGACAACACAGAAATAACAGTTACCATTATGGACAGCTGAGCATGCTGGGCACTCACCATAACCACGTAAAGCTCAGACTGCTCCAGCTAATGAGCGTTACCACCTGATGGGCACATGCATCTCAGCTGCCTTCTCTTATTGGGTGCCAGAAGCCCATAGCGTATATCTTAATTGAATCTGGATTTACATGAAGTACATGCGCATCCCCAGACCTCCAAATGTCCTTTTAACTATATAAAATCTCATTTGCAGCATCTTTCCATCTGGAGATTCTTGTTGCTATTCCAAGTGGCCATGGATGCGAAAGCCATTGGGGCACATGGTTGCTGTTACCAAGTGCTCGCAGAAAAACTCACCCCCAGCAGTTTCTATCAGGAAGCCCAGCAACAACCTCTGGAAGGGTTTGAGGGGTCCACGCCATTGCCTCACACATGAGTAAGGGGGGACACACCTCCAGCAAGAAGCCTTTCAGCTACACTGGGCGAGGGATCTGTCCTGTCTCAATGGCACTTAGTGAAAATATAGGTCAGGTTACCCTGACTCAGTGACCAAGGGCATCTTTCAATTAAGGGCTTGACACAGACAACAAAAATTCATTTAAAAATTGTAGAAAAGTACTTACTGTACTTTGTGGGATAACACACACACCGTATTGTACACTGTTAATTATAAATAGCATCTAACACACTCTGGTGCCAATTCCTTCTCAACAGAACAATTGTGAAACCCTCTACCAAGAGTGGTTAGCACTGAGCTAGGCACCTAATAATAATAATAATAATAATAATAATAACAGCAACAGCAGGTTCTATTTTTCGAGTACCTATCACATGCTGGGAACTTCACGCTCCTTATCCCTAACCTTCAGCAGTGCCTGTAATAAGGTAGGTAGTGATCCCCATTTTACACATGAGGAAACTGCCACTCGCAGAGGCTACTGTGCCTAACTTAGTATATGACATTTGAATGAATGAACATTTGTATGAATGGATAAATGACAATGAGTGAATGAAATTAACTAATTAAGTAAAACAGAAGTGGAACTGGTCTAGAACTGGTCTGGGAATGCTTCTACTTTTTTCATATTGGTTCAGAAATAACATCCTTTTTTGCCTCTCTTCAATACCTCATGCCAGGCTGGTTATTTTCCTGATAGTAGAGCCAAAATACTAATTTCAGAGGATTCTCATATATTCCTGGCTGCAATTTCTTACAGTTGTTTTTGAACACAGAGATTTTTGACCCAACTAAAGATAACTTACTTACTTACTATATATATATATATATATATTTCTGTCCTTGTTCATATGTTCTATGAATCCCAGAAATAGTAAAAGAACTACTCTAATAATAACTTCTATGAGATGCTTATAAAGGCTTTGTATCAAAATAAACTTTTGCACTTGAATTAGAAAAAGTATTTTTTAAGTTTATTGGTTTCTTTTTTCATTATAAAAATATTATGGGGCCAGCCCTGTGGCCTAGTGATTAAGTTCGGCATGCTCCACTTCAGTCGCCTGGGTTCAGTTCCTGGGCACAGACCTACACCACTCGTCCACAGCCCAGCTGTGGTGGTGACCTACATACAAAATAGAGAAAGATTGGCACAGTTGTTAGCTCAGAGCAAATCTTCCTCAGGAAAAAAAAAAAAAAAAATATATATATATATATATAAAAACTAATTATGAAAAGTTTGACAAAACAGAAAATAATAGAAAGATCTTTTTATAAATACGTATGACATCACTTGAGAAAGACAGCCATTGCCAGCATTCTGGTGCACTATATTTCTTCATCTTTTTGCCATGTATAGTCCTTTTTAGAGAAGGGTATTTTCATGCCTATCATTCTCTGTTTCTCTTAACATTTAATCTTTAAAAAGCTTTTGGCTGTCTTACAGTCTTTTTAACATCATTTTCAATGACAGCATGAAAAAGATACTTATTATCATAAGGATAAAAAGATACTTATTATCTCCAAAAGATTTTTTGAGACATAATCTATACGTCCAACAACTGGAAAGTTTAAGTATACCTACTGGGAAGCATTTAGTGCAAATAATTTTCAAAATTTAGATGTGTTTCGGGCTGGCCCCGTGGCCGAGTGGTTAAGTTCGCGCGCTCCGCTGCAGGCGTCCCAGTGTTTCGTTGGTTCAAATCCTGGGCGCGGACATGGCACTGCTCGTCAGACCACGCTGAGGCAGAGTCCCACATACCACAACTAGAAGAACCCACAACGAGAAATATGCAACTATGTACTGGGGGGCTTTGGGGAGAAAAAGGAAAAAAAAAAAAAAAATTAGATGTGTTTCCTTAAGTGCAGAGTTACTATATGTGTGTGTATATATATATATACATGATCCTTCTTACCATATACATATGATTATTCACCCCAAATTTATAAGCTCTTTCCCCTATAGCTTTGTGGTGCCTCTGACCACTGAATGTTATTTTAAATTTAACAGGTTTGGTAAAAAAACACCCATTTGTTTCCTCACTAATATTTTGCTATTTGAATACAGAACATTAAACTATTTCACATTCACAACTGCTCAAGCATGCTGCCTTGAGTATGAGAAAAAAGATGGCAGATATCGCTAAGTCTCTTCCCAATTCTAAGGTCCACCAAAGGGCTGAATTGCCGGGTTTTCCACACTTATTACAAGCAAAACAATACAATTCAAAACATACAACGGCAAAGCTAATTATATCTCTGCTGCCCCCGCACTTCCCCCCTAGGTCCCAACACTAACAATCCAGTCTGCACCCTTCCACCGTTTTCCTTTTTCCTGGTTCAGGGTCCCAGTACAAGCAGATACATGTTGGAGATTCATACTGAACTATTTCTCGATGAAATTCTAAGACACTGGGATTTGCTTAAAATTATTTACTTGCTTAATTTAATTTGCTTAAAAATTCTTTTATACATAAATGCACACATATATATGCATCCTTTACATAAATAGAATTATGTTTTACATGTTGGACTATTTTAGGAAAGCCTTTTTTTTTGCTTTTGCTTTTTTTTTGATTTGCTTCTGTCTCCCACCTCCATCCCCTCTCCATTCACCTTTGTACCTCATGTTAACTACCAGTGCAACTCATAGCCCTCTGTACTTTGCATATACATATGGCCACATACAAGCATATTTACGCATATTTTTATGCATATACATTTGTGTAAATATTCATAAATTTTCAGTTATGTAGTGAGATTTTGACACTGTTTGCTTTGCAATAATAGAGTTATAGTATGCTTATCTCTATTATCTTACTTTTCTTTTTTGAAAATGAAAGTATTTGACTATTTGTCAAATTTGACAATTTGACACTAAACATCTTGCTTTTATTTCCATGAGATAGGTTCCCCACAAGGGAATTGCTGGGTCAAAAGGCATATGAATTTTTAGTTTTAAAAGAAAGATGTAACTAAATTGCTTTCTTCAAAGGCTATAAGAATTTACAACATCACTGTATGAGAATTTCCTTTTTCCTGTGTTTCCATCAACGGGGAGTGTTTTCATACTCATCAAATATTCATCTATTATAGCTCCTGTGTTGCCTGTCTAGTTATCCCAAATTATATAAGTAATCGCCTAGATTTTTTTTCTAATACTTTATTGTTTTTTAATTTTTTACATTTACATCTTTAATTCATCTGAAATTTATTTTTGTTCACAGTGTGAGACAGAGGCTTAATCTGACTTCTTCCAGATAGATAATTACTGGTTTCAACCCCTTTAGTTAAATAAATTGTCCTCTCCCACTGAATTGAATATCATACTTGTCACAGACCCTCTATTCTGTCTCACTGATCTATTTGTCTATCCCCATGTCAGAAGCAAATCGATTTGATTTCTGGATTATAGTATGTCCTTTTATCAAGAGACAAGACTTTGGCATAGTGGTTAGGCGTACTGGCTCTGGAGTCACCCTCCCTGGGTTCAGATCCCGACTCTGTCGTTTAGTGGCTGCATAATATTCCTAAGCTTCAGTTTTCTAATCTTTAGAATAGAGAGAAAAATAAAACCTACCTCATAGGATTATTTGAAGATAAACTAAGTTAATGCATGCCAAGTGCTTAGAACAGTATTCAATTCATAGTAGTTTTTCCTTTTCATACTTTGACAAGTTCTCATTCCTCCACATGAATATTAAGGTCATTTGATACCACTATAAAAAACCCTTGGGGCCAGCCCCATGGCCAAGTGGTTAAAGTTCCGCATGCTCCACTTCAGCAGCCTGGGTTTGTGGGTTAGGATACCCGGTGCAGACCTACTCTGCTCATCAGCCATGCTGTGGCAGCATCCCACGTAAAAAATAGAGGAAGATTGGCACAGTTGTTAGCTCACTGACAATATTCCTCAAGCAAAAAGTGGAAGATTGGCAACAGATGTCAGCTCAGAGCCAAACTGCCCCACCAAAAAAAAAACCACCTTATGGACATTATACTAGGAATTACATTATATGTATATATGAGTTTTGGACTAATTGAATTTGCACTCGAAAATATGATAACTTTCCATTTGTTGTTCTACTTCAGTCACTACAATTTTGTAGCTGTTTCTGAGGTCCTGTGCCTCTGTTGCTATGTTTATTGCTAGATATTTCATAGATTTTTGTTTCTATGGTAAATGGAATCCTCTCAATTCCATTTTTTAAGTGCATATTGAAATATATAGGAAAGCTATTGATTTTTTACATTTATCCTTATCCAATAAGTTTACTAAGTTATCTCATTAATTCCAGCAGCTTTTTTGTTTACCAAAATCTTTTGATTTTCTAGGTATAAGATTATTTCATAAATAAAATGATGTGGTTTTTTCTTCTTTTCCAATCTTGTTTATTTTATTTTCCCACCTTATTCCATTTGTTAGCACACTAAGATCATATTAAGTAACAATGGTGATAGATGGTATCCATGTATGATTTCTTATTTTAATGGAAAGTGCTTCAGTATATTGCTATTTGTAATTATAGTTGCTATTAGTTTTTAGAAAATAGACCTTATCGTGTTTAAATAATCTCATTTTATTCCTATTTCACTTAGAGTTTTTATTAGGAATGACTAATCAAAGGTACCAAATGTCTTTTCAGCATCTATTGGTATGATCATATATTTTTTTCTCTTTCAGTTTATTAATGAAATAGATGGTGGTGATAGAGTCTTGTTTTTAAATCATTCTTGGAATCATGGAGAAAACTTTCTGTGGTGATGGTGTATTACTATTGTGATGCATTCCTGGATTCTATGTGGTCTTTTATTAGATTATTCCATCTATATCCGTTAGTAAGCTTTGTCTGTAGTTTTGTGTTTCTCTTTTGTACTATATCAAGTTTTGCTATTAACATTATGCCGACATCGTAGGAATTATTCTATCACTTTCCATGCTCTGGAATAGGTTTGTTTGTTTGTTTGTTTTAAGATTGGCACCTGAGCTAACATTTGTTGCTAATCTTCTTTCTCTTTTTTTTTTTTTTTTTTTGCTTCTTCTCCCCAAAGGCCCCCCAGTACATAGCTGTATATTCGAATTGTGGTCCTTCTGGCTCTGCTACATGGGACGCCACCTCAGCATGGCTCGATGAGCAGTGCTAGGTCCATGCCCAGGATATGAACCAGTGAAACCCTGGGCCGCCGCAGCAGAACGCGCAAACTTAGCCACTCAGCTACAGGGCCAGCCCCAAGGAATAGTTTTATAATATCAAAAGCATCTGTTATTTAAAGACGAAATAGAACTAAGCTATAAAAACATCAGGTACCAATGTCTTTTCTCAGTTGGTAGGTCTGCAATTACCTAGCCCAAATCTATGGCAGCATTTCCTAACTTCACTGATGATAGGAATCAACTAGGACTCTTGATAAACAGAAACTACTAGAAATTACCCTGAAGAGTTTTGTTCGTTGTATCTGGGATACGGTCAGCTATAGAAATTTATAGTCTTAGCAAGTACACATGATTCTTATCATAATTCTATAAGAATTAGTCTAGCCAAATTTTCCAGTTAATTTGGGTAATGATATTTTGCTAGAAAATAATCTATTCCTTCTGAGTTTCCAAATTTGTTGCAATTGAGTTATATGTGGTATTATCCTACAATTCTTTTCATCTCTTACATTTATGTGGTTATGTTTCCTCTCTCATTCCTAATTTTACGTATTTTGGCTCTGTTTTTTCTCTTAATCAAGTCCTCACGGAACTTATCTGTTTTATCAACTTTTCCACAGAACCAGTTTTCAGATTTATTTAGTCTTTGCACCATTTTTAAGTTTCTGCTTTATTAATTTCAACTTCCTTGTATATTAGTTTCCTCTTAGATCATGCATGTTCAGATAGTGTATAGTTATCTATTCTGATTATTTTTGCAAGATTCCTTCCTTAGCAATGTTTTATCCCCTAAATATCTTCCCCTGTCTTGAGGTCTTTGGATTTATTTATTGTTTGCTTAAAGTCTTTCCTCAAGCAAATTCCTCACATTTTGTTAAGGTCTACTCTGATTATTTTATTTACTCTTCTCTCTGGCTGCTGGCCCCTGAAGTGTAGTGTTATTTTCATTTGTTTATTCTTGAAGATACTTTAGCAGTAGAATCTTGGGGGAGGTGGCAGCCCAGCAGGTTCCGATGGCGTGGCCCATTGCATTGATGAAAAGATTTTCAGTGCCCTGCTGAGGAATTGGGAGGAGGCCTCTCTTCTCTGTGGGGTCCTCATGCTCTCTCAACCTAAGAAGTGGAGAAGACCCAGCCTTCTTCTTCAGCTTCCTGGGGGCCAAAAAGGACAGGCGCACTCATGCTAGCCAGCATCAACCTTCTCCCTGAGCCCTCAGGGATGTCCGTGGCCAAATCCACCCCAGGAACTGCAGCTTTCCAATCTTTCCCCAGACCTTATCTGGCTTTCGGGTGCTAGGAGAAGGGAAGCTCAGCCCTCCATGTTCCACCTGCCCCCTAGTCCTAGCCCCCAGTTAGCCCAGGAGAGGTTTGGGGTTGGAGTTATTAGCAATAACAGCAAAGAGAAGGTGGGACTTGAGCCACTGTCCTCTCAGCAGGCCCTGTGCCACATTTAACATACACCTTGATTACGTGAGTTCTGCAAAGATTTTAAGTTGTCATTCACAGATAAAATATGTGCCCCTCTTTTGAGTGGCCCCCTCATATTACCCAACCCCACCTGGCCCAACTCCACCTCTTTGAAGAGCAGCCCCCCTCAGTTGATGAGCCAGTAAATCCAACTGCAGGGAACCTGGTCCAGACAGCATCATGCACATTATCTTTTTTTTTTTTTAAAGATTTTATTTTTTTCCTTTTTCTCCCCAAAGCCCCCCGGTACATAGTTGCATATTCTTCGTTGTGGGTTCCTCTAGTTGTGGCATGTGGGACGCTGCCTCAGCGTGGTTTGATGAGCAGTGCTTTGTCCACACCCAGGATTCGAACCAACGAAACACTGGGCCGCCTGCAGTGGAACGCACGAACTTAACCACTCGGCCACGGGGCCAGCCCCCTACATTCTTTTTTTACCTGAACATCTTTTCTCTGGGAGATAATTCCCACTGTCTGTATCTTGAAGTGGAATCAAAAGGACCCAATAATTCACCTCAGCTCTGAAAGATAAGGTAAAGGATGTAGGATTGACCAATCAGATGCTTTCATCAGGGACTTTGACTCCTGTGGTGGTGACACACAGATCTAGGGATGGCTGAGAGTTTGCATGTGGTGACAGCACCAGCACGGTGAGTCTACTGAAGGTGGCATTGAGAGGTGGTGTAACTCTGGCCTTGTTTACTGCAGCCAAATCTCTCTCGGTTCTTGCCTATTTTCCAAGATTAATTCTTTAGGTCTCCTTTGATTCTATGAGTTGCCCAGCAATTCTTTTTTCATGTAAGTTAGCTGGGGTTGATTTCTGATGCTTACTGCCAAAACCCTGATGATTCCAGAATGCCAGAAAACTCTCCTATGTCTAGGAACTGTTAGAAGGCTGTACTTCAACCCAGATCAACTTCACTGCCCAATCCAGGACGGCATGCTACGCTAGTAGCTAAGGCTTTAGCCAGTTCTAAGTGACATCAGTCTTTCATCACCATCCCTTTAAATCCCTAGCCTACGCCCCAAACATTCCTATCTTCCAGTGACTACAACTTCTGAAATGACCAACACTCCTCTCCTGAAATACAGCCAAACTAGGCAATAAAAGTAAGAAAGTCCAACATTTCAGATTACTTATTTTTTTGCTGATATTTTTATTTTGAGATGAGAGTCATACAGTTGTGTAATAACATCCTCTGGGATATCATTGGCATTAGTGGAAAAATACACAAAAAATTAAGATAATAAATTATCAGGATGAAACTGGGTAAAGTAATCTGACAGAGGTTATTAGAGGTTATTTGGTAAAATTTTTATTTGATCTGTACAATTTTCTTTAGGTTAGCCTACTTTTATTAAGACCATAATTCATTTATTCTTAATTCACTTCTGTTTTTTCCACTATACACCTAAGCTAAGTAAAGCACAAATGCACAGAAAATCGTTCAGCACTAAAAATGTTGGAAGGTGAGAATGGTCCGTTTCTTCATTTCTTATGTGAATTTTCTCACCCTACATCACCACCGCGATACAAACCAAAAGAGGTTATTTTCCTAAAGGTGGTGATCTTGATCAGTACATACAGAGTGTATTTGATTTGCTAATTAATTATGTTGCTACAGGAGACGTGGACTAGAGAACATCCAATTTTGCATGTGCACTGGTTTTGGCCTTTAATCTCTTCTGCTTTTTAGGGAAATAAATAATCAGCATAAATTCGGCCAATCTTTATGTTTGGCAACCTCATGACACTGCTTTTAAGCCTTCTGGTTCATATGATAGGAATTTCTGGTTCTGACTCAACTTTCTGGAAAAGTAGACATGATTTCTCTTAACATTTGTGTCACTTCTGCTAAATCACATTCTGTTTATTTGGATATATGTTAATTATTTGATAATCTTCTGACTTTTATATATTCTACTTCTGCCTCTATAAAGAAGGATCTCAACACATTTGAAGATGCGTGAGTTCCCGTTGGTGGCTGAGTCTGTCTCCTTTGGAGAATTTCTCTTTTGCTCATCATTTTCATTTTCCTCCTTTGATCCTAGAACCAGATTGTGACCTGTCTTCCTGTAAGTTTCAGTGTTTACTCTGATCCTGGCACTGTACCAAGTGCTTAATGAAAATTGTCTCATATACACCTCACAACTCTATAGACAGGTATTATTGCCATCTTCATTTCATAGACAACAAACTGAAACTGGTAATTAGGCAACTTGCCCAAGATCACACCATGAGTTAGGTTAGCCGGGGCTAGAATCTTGGTCTAATTTTGTCTGTGCTTTAACCACTATGCATATGGCTGCTTTTGACTGAGCTGCATACATGTCATTCCCACCAGAGAGGACAGAGAGGTTAGCATTCTCCTTTACTTAGTTCCTTGGTTTTACTGTCGTTATCTAGGAAAGGCCTCAGTACTCCATTGGCCTTTCTAATTACTGCTCTAAAGTGGAGCTCAATACCAACTATATCAAATACACCATATTTCGCAGATGATCACTTCTCCAATATTTAACTGACTTATAGCTAACAACCTCATAAAGCAAGTCAAGGTACCTAAGCATATATTTTGTAATCTGTCTATGTTACAAGTTTCTCTAGAAAGTTGAAATTCTCAAAGAGAGATAGGTTGTGGGTATGTAACTGAGCTTTAAAAGTTGTTTTTTGGTGGGTTTTTTTTGAGGAAGATTAGCCCTGACCTAAAATCTGCCACCAATCCTCCTCTTTTGGCTGAGGAAGACTGGCCCTGAGCTAATATCCATGCCAATCTTCCTCTACTTTATATGTGGGATGCCTGCCACAGCATGGCTTGACAAGCGGTGTGTAGGTCCACACCCGGCATCCGAACCAGCGAACCCCAGGCCGGCAAAGCGAAACGTGCAAATCTAACCTCTGTGCCACCAGGCCAGCCCCTGAGCTTTAAAAGTCTTGAAAATTAAAATCATTATGGCCACGATCTAAGGCTATGATTGTTTAAATTTAAGTTAATTAAAATTTTATAAAATTAAAAGTTCGATTTCTCAGTTATACTAGCCATATTTCAAGTGCTCAATAGCCACATGTAGCTAGTGGCTACAATATGGGCAGCACAGATATAAAATATTTCCATCATTGCAGAAAGTTCTATTGGAAAACTCTGGGTCTAAGACATACACTTTAGGGTCTTGACAATCGTTTCAGAAAATTGAGATTCTGTATTATGTTTCTATAATTTCTTGTTCAACTTATAAAATAACTTTTTTACAATAGGAATGCATTTTAGTATGTTTCTAATTTTAGGACAATCTGGACAGTCTTATTTTAATTGAGCTAATTAGAATTTAATCAATGAGATCATAGTCAGCAGAACAGTTAGCACAAAGTTGGTTTATTAATTAGAATTAGCAGCATGCAAATAGCCCCAAAATAATAGTGGTTTAAATGAAATAGCTGTTCATTTCTCTCTCATGTAAAGAAGTCTGGACATGGGAACTTAGGCAGATGGGCCCTCCTCTGTAGGGTCAGAAACCCAGGTCCTCTACCTTTGCACTGTGTCTCTAGAGTTCTGTCCTTGTCTGCATTGTCCAAGATGACTCTCCATTCATCCACATTCCAGACCCCATGAAGGAGAAAAGGGGAGAAGGAGGGCATAACGTTTCCCTTTGAGAATATTTTCACAAGTTTACGAATTCCTTCTGCTCACATCCTCTTGGCCGTACTGTGTATTATGTACCTCACTGCCCATATCCTAGATGTCCTCATACCCAGCTAAAAATCCCGCCGCTGTGAAAGAAGCGTGAGTAGATGCTGGTGCAACAGAAGTCTCTTCACAATTGATGAAGAAAACTTCCTCTGGAAAACAGTTTTCTGCTTTACTTTTAATTCTCTAACTTTAAAGAGTCTACAAATATAACCTTTTACTTCAGGCATTCAAACCTTCAAAATTATGTCAGTAGTCTGAAACTATTAACCTACCAGCATTTCAATCTTTTAGGAAAATTCTTTGCTTTTTTTTTATTAAAGAGCAATAGATGGAAACTCAACGTGATGCTAAGAAACAGAACAGAGATTAAATGAACCCAAATTTTATAGTGACTGGTATGCAAATATTTCTATCATACTTTCTTATCTTTCTAAACAAGATGTTCAGAAGCCAGCTCAGTGTTTTGTATTCCCGAAGCACATGTATCAGCAGTCTTCACCATTTCAAGGGCCCTGTTACTAAATATTTCCAATTTCTGACTTCAGCTTAATTTCAATCAAGGCTGAATTAATGAATTTGGGGTTTGTGTTTTTCTTTTAGTTCTACAATCATCCATTCTTCCGTGTGCTAGAGCCGGGCCCAGATCCCTGTCTAAGAGCATCCAGAGGGTCTCTCTGCGGACTATCCTCCCCTCACACACGACTGGCTGAGGGAGATGACAGTCTGTCTGGATGGAGATCCTCAGTGAGTTTCTCTGGTTCCTCACTGCCCTACAGGCAAAGGGCAGCATCAAATAGCTTCACTTATCCAAGGGTGTAACCTAGAATTCATTGCCATTCAAGAAGTAATAGGTGTGAAGAACTTCTTCACTGCACCGGACACACTAAAAACTTATCCTCACATTAAATCAAACCGTCAGACACGTGCGCGCTGTGTTTTTCCCCTCACAGAACTAATTTCACCCATGCAAGCTTTGGCATTGCGCCATAGTCAGATATTAAAATATATTGTAAAGAATTTCCCTATGAAACTTCTTATTGTAGTTACAGTAAAGATGTTAAGGGGAGGAGTGTCAAAACATTATTCACCGACTTACCCTATGATTCATAAAAAATTATTATTGTCCCCTCATAAAGAGCCGTAGGTGGCATCCAGGGTGGCTTGACTTCAGCCGCTCTTACACCTGAGCCACAGGGCGATTGTCCGGATAACGACTTCAGTACCCCCTACAGAACATGCGTTTGGGAATCACAGCATTTGCCCTTGGAGTAAAACCCAGACCACGGCTACCTAAGCAAACATTTGAAATTACCTCTGTGGAAAGAGCTCCCAGTCGTGTTTCGAGGACAGAGGAGAGAAGCAGATCAGGACCCGAACTAAACAAGAGGCTCACGCCCACGAAAGAGAAGGCGAAGAGCAGCTCAGCGCAGACCCCTCTCCTGCCAGAGCCTCTGGCCATGGGGGTCACAGGAGCCCCAGCCCACCTTCCTGCCTCTGCCAGCAGCCAAAGGAAAGCTGCTTTTGACAACAACTGTCGGCCTGAAAAAGTTTTCCCCAATCCTTATTGTTGGCCACTTGGAAGAGAAATAGGAGCTGGGTTGGTTTTTGCTTTTTAGCAACTGCTAAATCTGCAGGCTGAAGGTCAACCTGTATAACGAAGAGAAGAGAATTTGGATTCAGACTCACACGTAAGAGGAGAAAAGGAATAATGATAATAGAATAGAGGCTGCCTTCTAGAGATGGGAGGGCTAAATGGGGCAACACGCACAGGGCCTTTGCCGGACACATGGAAACCCTGTGCAAAGGATTGTTATTAATTACAAGGTTTAAGTATACCTTTAGTATCAGCCAAAATGAACCAGACTTAATGCATCATTTAAAGGGTCAAGACATCCAGTCTAGCAAATCGGAGGCAGGAAGGAGGGTGGGGGGAACGGAGACAGAAAGCGAAGAAGGAAATAAGGAAACAAAATCCGGAGCCTAAATTTAAAGTTAAAAGATCATCTTGTAAGGTCTGGCATTCGCCTCGTTATGAGTTAGTCTAAAGTTACGCTATACATCTGCACTAAATTCAGTCCAAAAAATAGATATTTTAAACCAGTGCTTCCCAATCAAAGGACAGAAAACTCCTAAAGAGCTTAGGGAATTATGGAAATGGGTGCCCGAATCCATAGACACAGGTACTGTCGCTTTTATCTTTGTGTAGCATCAGTAAAAGATGCTGCCGATGATTTTATTCATATTCAAATACACATACATAAATAGCAACCAAAAACAAATTTTTAAAAATTATTACCAAATTCTTAGAGGCTTCTTGTCATTATATCCTCAAGCAAAAGATATGTGGGAAAAGTGATAAGTAGATCAGGGTACAAGATATTCCTGCAAAAGATTCTACTTTGATTTCCAGTAAATGGCAGGCTAGGTTTTTAGATCAACCCTTCCACTGAAAATAACAAAGGAATGTAACTATCATTTTTCTGGACTTTCTTAATGGGCTTTTTTTTTAGCAATAGGGACACAAAAATGAATAGATTGTGATCCCCAGGTTCAAAGAATTCATAAAGAACACACCAAGTGAAAACTATCATACAGTTACAGAGGTGACACAGGAGAATAAGGTGGGGTGAGTTTCACCTGAGAAGGCTTTTTGAAAGAACTGGATGCTGAGCTGCTCTTGAAGGATGTGAACGGCCGGCTGGCACAAGGCGGGGAGCATTCCTGGGGGGAAGCTCAGGCGACTTCCCAGAGGAAAGAATTCATCTTGTGTGTGGACAGCAAGTGAATTGACTTGGCTAGAGCAGAAGGACCCTGTAAGGATGTAAAAATCTGGGTTCCTTGTTGACAAGGATCCGAGCTTGCACTTCCGGAGATCCCGAAAGAGGACCCAGCGCAGGACATTTACTGAGTAGATAATAAATAAATTCTTGTGAATTTATTCTATTTTAATAAGAAATGAAGCTGAAGAGACACGAGGGTGTTGGAGGGGTGAATCACCATGTAGGGGAACATTGTTGACTATCAATTCTGAGAAACTGGGAACCAAAACTAAACTGAAATATCTGAACAAACCCTTCCTGGTTTCCTGTTTAGTTTGGTCTGTCAAGTAAAGGCCAGGAGATACACAGAGAAATTCCCCCAAGATTCTGAATCAGAAAGGTACGAGAGACTTCAGTGCAGATACCCTTCTCTCCTGGGCCTGCTAAACAGCTCATACGTCTCTCCTTTCAGGAGCTTCTCTCCTGTGTGACAGACGAGGGTGAGGGCAGCGCATCCACTATGCGGACCGGCTTGAGGAGCGTCTCTTCTTTTCCTTTATTAAATCTGGGGACTATTTCTTGAGCAATTGACTCCTGGTCATAAAGTAACCAGCAATGTATTTATCACTAATCTTTAGGTTAAACTTGGAAATATTTAGATTTTTTTGTCATCTATCTCTGTTGCTCTGCATAAAATAAGATTTTCGAAGAAAGTTTCAAACTCATAAGCTAATAACCTAATGAATGACAACAATTGCTTTAATTTTAGACGCCCGTCTTTTTTTGGTCTGCTTTTTCTCTCCAAAGCCCCCGGGTACATAGTTGTATATTTTTAGTTGTGGGTCCTTCTAGTTGTGGCATGTGGGACGCTGCCTCAGCGTGGCCTGATGAGCGGTGCCATATCCGTGCCCAGGATCCGAACTGGCGCAAACTTAAGCACTTGGCCACGGGGCTGGCCCCTACAAGTCCGATTTGATCCTTGCTTTCCTGAAAAACTTCACAGTTCCTAAGAATATCGGTTTAAACCCTCAGCCTACAGTGTTAGAATCCCACAGCACCATTAGCTTCATGGCTACAGAAAGCCTTTGTCTAGCTCTTTCCTTTCGACAGAGAGGCAGAACTTCTGTGTTGTCATATAAAATGGAAACATCCCAGAAAAATCAGCCCTGAGGTTACCCAAATTGCTAGTTTAGCTTTAAGATTCAACTCTTTTCCCTCAAATATACTCCAGGGTACAATGAATTGTTATGGGGTTTTCCATCCTAAGGAAAATTTCAGAGCTGCAGATTAAAAACCTCCATTGAAACAAATGCATTATGTCACTTGAAATAAGAGCATCTGTAAATACTTCACAAAATAGTTTTCTTTGTTCAGCAGAGGAAGGCCAGATGATGCAATATGGAGCCCAGCTGCGCTTTCCTCCCCTGCTAATTCAGCTTCTTTTAGTGCCGTTTGAAAGACTCCTGACCACTTACTGTGCAATTCTGATGATGTGCTTAAACTCACTTCTTCATCGCATCCCTTTGAGGAAGGGGGAAAGAATTGGATGAGGATGCGTGTGCGTCCACAAAGCAACAGCAACATGGTTATTTTTCTCCTGGGCATTATTTTTTAAACAGAAACGGTGCCAAAGGAAGAGGGAAATCATCAGAGCCTTGGGGAATTCAGAATGAAGGAAATCCTTCCGCAGGATGAAGCTATGCATCCCATAGAAAGCACATAAACAGCCTTATAAGCTCGACACGAGCTTGATTTCTCTGAAGTTTTACATTTTCCCAGCTTTTAAAACCATTCGTCGTTTTATTGTGCCAAAATAGATGAGTCAATAAGTTGGCTGCCTGCTTTTAGGAGGATCAAAGACAAGCAGAGAAAAATCCCCTAAGTAAAACCTTACAGAAATATTTTTAGTTGATTTAAACGTATTCTTAGCACTTAGAATTAATGGTATTATCGGGGCCAAATGTTAAACAATAAATAATGGAAATCAGAGTGTGGAGCTAAAACAGCTGCTTAATCAGCCATTTAATGGAAGGGGGAAAGTGGTCCAATTAATTGTTTTGTGTTGTGAGGACAAACAAGTGTCCGATAAGATTTTTAACTTTTCGGCTTGGTATGGGTGTAATGTGTATACATTGCCATTGTCTAGTCTTCCATTGGTTTGAATCCAGAAGACTGCAGTTTTCCTTATTTTCTATAACTTTGCCCTGCTATAATGAAAACTTAAAGAAATAGGACTCGCGGCTTGGAAATCTCTTATTTGGACCTCCAACGGCCTCACGTTATACTGCCGTGGTCGGGATGGGCGCTGGCCTCTCAGCAGCAGTCGTGGATCTTTCCCTCCACACACGCTCTCTGACCTGTGCCCCATCATGAACAGGGGCGCAGCAACACGAAACCCAAAAAGTGAACCGCTCCTTGACCCAAAGAGCCTGGTGGGTTTCGTTTGTTTGTTTCGTTTCTGTTTTCCAAACCTGGACACAGCCCACGGTGCAGCAATGGAAAAAGTGGACAGAACTCTCTGATCTGGCCCACAACTTGCCTGCCCGTCCCATCACCCCTGTGTCCCTCCGGTTCGTGAAGACCACTGGGATGTTTCGATTTCTCAGACATAGAAAGAACTTCAAAGCATGAATTCTTTTCATGGGGTCATAGCCTATAAACTTCTGTGTTTCATAACCGTAAGCAATAGAAAAAATGGAATCATTGGAGGACACACTTAACATTCTTTGGACTCCAGTCATAACACCCAGCTTACATAATTCTGTAACTACAACGATACGGTAGACTTTTTGCTTTAAGCAATTCATGACAGGTACTTTAAATAGATATCTAGTCTAATGTGTTGTGAAGAGGAATACTGCCCGCGGCTCCTTGATTCCTTAGATGAATCAGCACAGGGAAAGCATCTCACCTTGTACCTGCCCACATTAGACCCTCAGACTTTCTCTTTCCAGATGAGCTCTGGCTCCACATAGGCTGTGAAAGGCTTCCAGTTAACTTTCCACTCATTGTAAACAGACCTTGATCCCGCACCTGCCCCAAATCCACTTATGTCATCCCACTGGTGTTTCTCAATATCAGTCCCCAGACAACCTCCATCTCAAAAAGGTGGCAGGGTGAGCGTTCAAAATGCAGATTTCTGGGTCTGCCCCAGACTTACTGAATCCAAAGTTCTGGCAAAGGGCCTAAGATCCCACCTTTTTTATCAAGCTCCCAAGATAACTACTAAAGCTGGAGAATCCCCAATACAGGGCTTCACGTCCTATCCTTCTACTAATTTAGACCCTGGAAAGAGAACTTTTGCTCTCTATCAACAAAGCCTGTTGCAAAAATGATCTCATTGTCACTTCTTAAAATTATGCCCTCTGTCTTTACGGATGGCTGACTCAAGGGCCGTCCAAGAAGGGTTTGTGTGAGTGTCTTTCATGCTACTGAAGTTAACATCCTGCTCACTGTAGAAAGCTTTGTGTTTTGTACAAGGACCCCATGCCATTCATTCGTGATTTCATATAGTTTCAGGGGGAAAAAAATTGATCTGCTGATGGATTTATCTGCTTCCTGTTGTCAGAAAATGAAAAAATATATAACTCCGTGCTTCTTTTGTAGCTTTAGCAACTGGAAATCTTGGAGCAATTTTCTTGCCCAAGTGTGGCAATCTGTTCAACTCTGTGGTCTAAATATATTTACTCTTCTTCCTCTTGGTGGGTGAACACTTGTTTTGTTTTACATTTAAATGACATCTTGTACTGTTGTGGCCTGTGGTGACCTCTGAACCACTTTAGACAGGGTATAAATTTTCACCAACTAGAGAGGGTTCGTTTTCTCACAGTGTTTCATTCTTGGCATGCAGCAATTCCCGAATGGCCGCTTGACTCAAGATTAAAACCTTGCTCGTTCCAAGATGCAGGACTGGAAGCACTGTATTTGGACTAGCTGAGTCTCTTAATTGGAGTGGAGACAGGGGTCCAGTTGCATTTGTTTTATACAACTACTTTTATGAATACAAACCGGAGACAAGGAATTATGATGTTTTCCCAATGCTTTCAGAATCCACTCCCTCTCCATAGGCTATGAATTTCTGAAGCAACATGGCATCTCCATGGCTACTTGACAAAATTACCGGGGCTGCCAGAGCCTGCTTTTGTGTGACTGAATGTGAACTAAACAGATCACTACAACCAATGCCAGATAGAGGATTTGCGTGCCCAAGCCCTGCAGGGGGCAGTGTTGAGCATCCGATGAGAGGCCCGCAGCACCCCTGGCAGTAGCTGTATCAAGATTTTCCTTAGCACTGGCCAAACCCTCCTGCTAGGAAATAGCACCATGGGTCATTTCCACCCCCCACCCCGCCGAATGCTATTCATCGCTTGTGCAGCCACACACTTACGCCAAAGTTTAGGTGGGACCAGCAATGGATTTTGTTTAACCCTCCTTCCCTGTGTGATTTCTCAGCTTCCTCAGCACCATCCAACACAAAAGCACTAGTTACTTAACAGAGCGTCTCAATGTTCCAGAAGTTTTTTTTACACATTCCAGTCATGAAACACCTTCCACGTCTGTTCAGTTCAGACACAAGAAAGAAATCCTCTAAAATTCCCCTGCTGAACTGCTAGCCACACTACCTGATTCAAAATTCCCTAAGGACAGCATGGCCTATGGCTGAAGTCGGCCAGCTTTGGCTTCAGAAAGACCAAGATTCAAATCCTGGCTCCGCCCCTTACCATCTGTGTGTCCCTGAGCAAGTTGCTTAAGCTCTCTGAGACTTGGTTTCCTCATCTGCAAAGTAAGGATATTTAGGATAGCCCTACCTCAAGAGTGGTTCTTATGATTAAATAACTTAAGAATTTAGCATGGAGGGGAGTTGTTGGTCAAACAGCACAAACTTCTAGTTATAAGATAAGTACGTTCTGGGGATCTAACATACATTAGGGTAATTATAGTTAATAATACTGTATTATATACTTGAAAGTTGCTAAGACGGTAGATCTGAAATGTTCTCACCACAAAAAAGAAGTGGTAATTATGCGATGTGATGGGGGCGTTAGCTACGACCCTATGGTGGCAATCCTTTTGCAATGTATGAGTGTATCAAATCAACATGTTGCACACCTTAAACTTACACAATGTTACATGTCAATTGTATCTCAAAAAAAGAATTTAGCACATAGTAAGCATTTAAATTATTATTTATTAACACTCACAAAATATCTATTCTGTGATGAATAGGGCTATTGACAGCAAGATCTTTCTTTACTAAACAGATTAAAATTTGTTGCATAAAACATCGCTCTTTGTTCCAAGTTCTGCCTTCAGAAGCTACCCTGAATACGTATATTCCTTCTTCCACACAACAGCATTTTAAAGATTTGAGGAAACTATCATGTGCCTCTTTTCACATATTTGTGGACAGCTCTGATTTTTCCAGTTTGACTCTCTCTAGCTCCTTCAACTGTTTTCCACATACCTTTGAATCCATCACCATCCGTGGCAGAGCTGGCCAGATGCTTACCGATCCCAATTCCTCTTCTGGGGCATACAGGAACATCCCGTTTCCCAACCCCCCTCCAGGTAAGGTTGGGGTCATGGGACTGGGTTCTGGCCAATAAAACAAGGGTGGAATGTATGTGTGCCACTTCCACGCCGGGCCAAATGTGCCAGGAGATCCTCCTTGCTCTCTTTTACTCGTTGGCCTGCTTAATGCAGAGGTTCCAGCAGAGGGCTCCAAGGAGACCCCGGGAGACACGGAAGCCAGAGACGGAAGCAGCTCGAATCCCTGAATCATCACGTGGAAGTCTACCCGTCAAACATCTGCCAGACTAAGACCCGGTAGGAAGTAAACCTGTATTGCATTAAGCCATTAAGAAGAGGGCTATTCGCTACTGCAACGTATCCTAGCCTATCAAGGCTGATACAGCTTCATAGTTAGCCTTCTCTGGGCGCACACTAGCTTGTCAGTGGCCCTCTTAAAAAATGATACAATTTTTGTATCATCTGAATACCATTTTTCCAATGTGACCAGAACTGAATACAGCTGTTCCAATGTGACCTGGCCCTGAGGGCAGAAAACTACCTCCTTGTTTTCCTGAGCACTGTACTTTCATCAGTGCTTTCCAGAGTTGCCTTATGCTTAACAACCACATTACACATGCACAGTGGCACAAGTTAAACGTGTAGTTAACAAACATACCGAGGTATTTTTCAAATCAACTACTGTTAAGCCGGGGTGGCACCATTAGCGTTCACCAAATATCCCATTTGCTTCTGGACACTTCCCAGCCTCCCTCGCAGTTTAGCTGGGACCAGGTTTTGATTTCTCAGCGTGGAAATGGAACGTGTAATTTCCAGGCTGAGGCACAGTGTGCCTCCTCCATGGCTCTGTCCCCTCCTGCAGCGAACTTGGAAGACGCATTCTGGATAAAGGTAGGTTTCACAACCTGCGTCAGACTTTGCAGAAATGAGAAAGAAATGTTTATTGTGTTAAAATACAAAAATTTCAGAGTTTGTCTGTTGTGGCATCTAACAGTAACTAACTTGACTCCCCGATCTGAAACTAGTGCAATTTATCTGTTTATATTTTAATCATAACTTTATATTAATCTCTATTAATTTTTAAATTTTTATTTATTAATTCTATGCCTATGGAAAAGTGCCACATCAAAAGTGAATTAATAATCCAGTGAATTTTCACACACTAAATGCATGTGTACCTAACACATGGATGAACAGAGAACAGACCAGCACCTCAGAAGCCCCTCTCTGCCCCGGTTTAGACACTATCTGCCGAAGAGCGACCACGGCCGTGATTTCTGACAGCAAAGATTAATTTTTGTCTCTTTTTGTGTTTTATGTAGCTGGAATCATGCAATATGTACTCTTTTTGCCAGGAGACCCTGTTCCTGAGATTCATCCACATTGTCATGTGTGGCTATTATTGGTTCATTCTCATTGCTGGATAGGACATCACTATGCAAATATGCTGCCTTTTCATTCTCTCAATGGTATTTTTGATAAAATAGAATTCCCTAACTTATATAGTCCAATTTATCCCTTTTTTCCCCTTAAAATTAGGTTTTTTTAATGTCTTTTTAAAGAAATGCTTGCCCACTCCAAGATCATGGAATTGTTCTTCTATATTTTCTTTTAAAAAGTTTATTATTTTACCTTTGAAATTTAGATTGGCAGCTCATCTAGAATTAAATTTGGGGGTATGGTAGGAGGCAAGATCAAGATCTAGTTTTTTCCGTTTGGGTATCCAATTGACTCAACACCATTTACTGAAAAGACCATCCTTTCCCCTATTGCGTTGAGTGACTCCTTTGGTATAAATCAGGTAACGTGTATGTGGATTCTGTTTCTAGACTTTCTGTTCTGTTCCTTTGGTCAGTGTGCCTCCCTTTTGCAAATCCCACACTGTTTCAATCAGTCTTGACGTGTCAGGTAGTGTACATCCTCCAACTTTCTTCTTCTAGAATGCCTTTGCTATCCTTGGTTCTTTGTGTTTCCATATGTGTTTGGAATTACCTGAGTAATCCCCGCAAGATGATCTGTGGTATTTTGATTGGAATTTCATTGAATCCATAGATTAACTCACAAATAACTGACTTCTTTACATTGCTGAGTCTCTCAGCCCATTAGCCTCTCTCTTCCTCCACCTGTTTAGGCACTCTTTCGCTTCTCTCGATAGCATTCTGTAGTGTTGGGGGTAAAAGTCTTACACATCTTTTGTTAAATTTATTCCTAGGTCTTTAGTCTTTTTTGATGCTTTTGTAAATGATATCTTTTACTACCTTATTCTCTGTTTGTTGCTGGTATATAAAAACACAATTGATTTTTCTATATATGCCTTGTATAGAGACCTTGCTAAGTTCATATATTAATATAGTTTGTAGATTCCTTTGGACTTTCTACATATGCAATCGTGTCATCTGTGAATGATGACGCTATCTTTCCAGTCTTTATGCCTATCTCTTCTGCATTTTATCTTTTAGTTTAAGTCCAAAATTCCAACTGGGTGAGGTAATTTGAAATCATGATTTTATAGCCCAGAACATTATCTGCTTCCCCAACAGTTTATCAGATTTGTGAATAATAAACATGCATTCTATGTGCTTATTCAAATCAGTGTCCAAAAACAATTTTTTAAGTGAGAAATGACTGAGACAGAGGCATGGAGAATACCCCAGGAGACTCACTTCCAAGTTGAAACTAATCATTAATTAGTCGTTTTTAGGAGGCAAATGTTCAACGATCACTTGATCCACCCAAACATCTCTCAGCCAGCATCCATTTCTTCACAAGAATGTCACAAGATGTTTGTCAAATTTTACTTGAAATCCTTATACACTATGGGCCAACAATTTTCCATCTCTTTAGACTAAAGATTCTATGTAAAATGTAAAAAAATTGTTTGCTTATTTCTCTTAATGAACCTATGCTGGCTTCTTAAGGATAACCACTTCCTTTTTATGTAATCATAAAAAATCTGTTTAATAATTCATTCTGGCATCTTGCTGGGAGCTTATGTCTTCGTGGATATGGATTTTCTAGAAGCCACCTTTCTCCCTTTTTTAAAAGCTTCAAGAACCACAATTGTTCAATTCTAGTTTCCTACCAAACCTCCTATTCTCCACAATTTAAAAAAAATTATTGACAATAAATCCTAGAGTTCCTATGCAAGCGATTTCGGTTCTACAGGTTACAATCTGACTGTGCCTGAGAATGTGAACGCCCTTAAGGAAACGTCTTCCTACGTCTTCACTTGGTGTATCAGTCTGGGCCCTGGCAGGACACACAATCCCCTCCCCATCCCCGGAGGGATAACACGAAGAGATCTGACTAGAAGGAATACTTACAGGGATATGGGCAGAGTTAAGGCAACAATGGGAATGGCGAAGCACGAGAGATGATGGGAAGCTGGTGAGACCCTGAGTCAATCTCGGTACCAGCAAGAAACAGATGACACACTGAAACTGGGTAATTGAGGGACGGGACCACTTAGAAAGCTGTGGGCAGTGTTTAGGATAATAGAGGAGAGATAGTGCAGTATTCTGGAGCTAGTAAGAGCAGGAGAGGCGAATATCCCCTGAGCCTGCATGAGTAAGTAGAGGGAGATGTTGCCAGAATCCACAGAGGCTGTATTATGGAAGAGCCCCGACAGAAGCTGTGTGTGGCCTTTGGTAGAGGCCCACAGCCCACAGCCAACCCAGCATGGCAGGGAGAGAGAGGATGGACAGGGATGGGAGGACAGGAGAATAAATACCCCAATCTCCCTCTCTCCATCCCCACTCTCCGGAATCCTGTTAATGCCTCTCATTGGCTGAACCCACCTGGAAGCCAGACGAAAGGGAGCCCTTTGGTGAAGTCCATACAGGGTAGCCTCCTAGGCACAGAGCCAGGGGGCGGTTGGGGATAAGCAGATCCAGAAGGGCAAAGCAGCTAGCACAGCCCCTTAGGCTCAGAGGGACAAGAGAAGAAATGTTACTGGAGCCCTCTGCAAACTAGAACTGGAACAGGAGGAGGGGCCATCGGGTGGAATGCTGTAGATGTGAAGGGATGAGGCCCCAAAGCAGGGGAGGGTGCAGGGAAGAAACAGCCGGCCCCCCTCTCTTCTCCAGCTCTCAGGTCTGGGCACGGCCTCCCACTGTCCAAACCCAACTAGAAGCCAGTTAGCAAAGGGCCCTGATACCATCCACTCAGTGCACTCAGGGCTGCCTCCCAGGACACAGAGCGGGGCATAAAAAGAGAGATGGAGACTAACCAGTCCATTTACCCTGAGCGATTCTCTTAACCACGTTTATTTTACATATCTCAGTTGAAAGATGATTTTTCATTCTAGCAAATAGGGAAATGAATTAAGAATTTCCTAATTCTGTCTTCTTAGTGTCATTTGATATAAAATCCCTGCCAAATAGTAGGCTCGTCTTTCCTTTTCCTCCTTTCTATTAGGAAGCTCTTCAAAATTTCTTTTTTGTTACCCTTAGAATTCATCACAAGTCATTCCATGCTAGGTTGCAGACTCCCATTCACTGAACAAATATTTACGAGCCTTTGCCTCGCAGCAGACCCTGTGCTGGAGCACCATGGAACGTGACCGGGAGCACGTACAGCCGAAGAGCAGTGTGCAGGTCACCTCTCCTGAGGCATCTGCAGACCGTTCTGCTTCCTACCATCCTAAGGGCCAGCCCTTTCTAATCTAGGAAAGTCCCACCCTCCTTAGACTCTCTGATCCAACCCAAGAAAGCTCTTCTCCTTTTTGCTTAAGGACTCCTAATTAGGGGCTTAAAAATGGAAGAGAATATATTCATTCGTAATCTGAAAAATACAAAGTAAAACATATTGAGATACTATTTTACACCCATCACACTAGCAAAAATGAAATGACAATGGTATTGGTGATGCTGTGGAGAAACAGAAATCTTAAACATTGCTAGTGGGAAAGAAAATTGATACAATGACTGCAAACAATTTGTCATTGTCTAGAGAGGTTGAAAATTTACATAATCTATAACACAGCAATGCCACTCCTAGGTATATATTCTTTAAAGAAAACCTTCCAGGCAGGCACCAGGAGATAACAGCCTCATTCCTTAAAACAGGAAAAAAACAGAAAACAACTTAAATTGGAGACTGGACTGATGAATAGTCAAACAATAGAAAAATCATAATTCAGTGAAAATGAATAGTATCAAAATGGATAAATATCTCAAATCTAATAGTGAGCAAAAAAGCAAGTTGCAGAAGAAAACATACAATATGACTCTTTTCATAAAGGCCAAAAATACGCAAAACTAAAAAATATGTTGTTTAAAGATACAGACATATATAATAAAATTAAAAACAAAGCAAGAAAATAGCAGAACACAAAGTCACTATTTTTCTCTGGTAAGGAGAAAGGGAGATGGAATAGCAGAGGGACACGGGAAGCTTCCAGGTTACATTCTATTTCTTATTCCAGAACAGGTGTACACAGGTTTGCATCATATTATTTTCCTTTGAATCACAGGTATGTATGTACACACACGCACTCACTACGCCTACATTATTCGGGCTCGTTTGTACATATGATGTATTTTATAATTAAAATAACACTTTTAAGAAAAAAAGAAGACAAACTCATGAAGGCTCTTGACCCTTCACCCTTCTTCTGGAGTATTCTATAGATTATGATACCCGGAAATGAAGCGAATAGCATGCAACCTCGAGGACAACAGCCATGTGCTATAAAGATGGTGGCACAGGAAGATAGGAGAAGCCTGGGTTTTGATCACGTGGTGGAGCCCCTGTCCCAGCCCTGGACAGCCTAGAAAACTTCTTGTGATGTGAGCAATTTGTTCCTAAGGCAGGGTTGTCTTTCACTGCCAGCTGAATGAAATCCTAGGGGAAAGAGTATTAATGAAACTCTCAACATTCTAGTCCCAACTACAATCTTCTGTCTTACTCCTCTGAATGCATGCATGTCAATGTGACATGTTGATCCACAGCCCATTCTTGTATCAAATCTAATAGCAATAGACCAATTACAACGCATTCCCAATTTCTCTGCTGCCAGAAGTGCCATTTTAACCCAGGCTTTCTAATTCGACCACTTGCTTCATTAACTACATCTCCAGTGGCGTAGCTCATATGCTCCTGTGCATTATTATAGATGTCCACACAAATGTTGAGAATTCAGGAAAATTCAGCAAAGCTCCTACAGGGAAATATGTTCTGGAATATTATCTGCAAATGGTCACCTACAAAAGATCTCTACAAAAGTGTTTCCTACATCTATAAAGAATATATTTTTAGAGATCTCCTTACTTGAGGCAAGAAAAAAGTATGGCTTCTGGACATAGCCTGACCTGAATTTCTCCCCTCCATTATTCATAAGTCTTTTCCTTTTTATGACTGTTTTTTGACTCATACTATGAAAATTTCTCTCATCCTCAAATTCAATAGCTTGACCTAAAACTTATGTTTCTTGGCTCATCAAGGTTTTGTAGCCTAACTACATCGTGCTTCACATGGCTGTACAGACACACACTGACACATGCGCACACACGGGCCCATGCGTGTGTATTAGAAGTTAAACCTTCGATTTTTGAGAATATTGTGAAATTTTAAATTTCACATGCCATTAAGAATTCTTGTTTAAAACTTTTGGCTATGACTATTCGGAAATCCTTCTGGGAACCAGCACATTTTCTTGCTCTTGTTTTCTCCACGGTCCGATTACCAAATACAGGAATAAAATATCCAGCTCGTCAGGAGTGGTGTTTGTGTGTCCTTTCTTCCTAATGATTAAAGTGTTTAAACAAAAAAAATTAACTGAATCATTCAAATCATGATAAATGTGGATTCATTACGGAATCCATGTTAATAAATAAAATAAACTATTTTCCAATGTCCCTTGGAGATGTTGAAGACAGACAGATTCCGCACCCTTTGGTCTGAACTTCCGGAGTAATTCAGCCTCCTCCTCTCTTCCTAAAAGACTTTGTTCTTTAGGGCAGTTCCCTGAGCCGGACACTGGCCTACGGATCACAGGAACTCTCCACATCACCCCGTCTACTCTGGGGGAGAGTGCTGGTTGTCCAGAGAAAGACCAGGAGTCTCCCCAATGTTTGTCCATTGCACACTACTCTCTCTTCTCTCTCTTCAATCCCCATCCCAGCCAATTATATACGTTCAATAAGGTACATTGATTCATTTAAAAAAACATTTTTAGGGGCTGGCCCCGTGGCTGAGTGGTTAAGTTCGCGCGCTCCGCTGCAGGCGGCCCAGTGTTTCGTTAGTTCGAATCCTGGGCGCGGACATGGCACTGCTCATCAGACCACGCTGAGGCAGCGTCCCACATGCCACAACTAGAAGAACCCACAACGAAGAATACACAACTATGTACCGGGGGGCTTTGGGGAGAAAAAGGAAAAAATAAAATCTTTAAAAAAAAAAAAATGGCTTCAAACTGATTAGGCTTTTAAAAAAACATTTTTAATAGCACGAATGATATGGGTTTGTCATTTAGATGCAGAAGACCAGCGTTCAACTCCTTTCTCTTCTACGTGTGTTACCGTAACAACCACTTAAACTCTCTATGCCTCAGTTTCCTCATCGATAAAACTGGAACAATAAGGTCACCCTCAGAGGGTTGTCATGAAGATCAACAGAAAAAGTGCACGTGATAGCATTTCCTCAACTGAGAAGTGCTATGCAATTTTAAGTTATTATTATTATTATTATTATTATTTCAATTCTCAGCTTCAACTGAATAAGACAGGTGTTAGCAAGCTTCTATAGAGGCCAAGGGGAAAGCCAAGAAGGATCGTGGACCACACCCCAAAATGCATGCAGAGCACTAGTTCCATGAGTTAGTAACAGACATTGTGTGTTAGAAGGAAAAAAGTAAAAGGATCAAAATTAGTTGGGAAACACTTGTTTAAAAGATAAATCAGAGGGTTTTTTCATTACAGGACTTCTCAGAACCTTTAATATGCTAGTGTACACGGTAACTCTCTGAAGGAATATCATCTGTAGGGTTTCCCCAAATTTTCAACCCTCTATCTGTTTTCTGTTTGCAAAATGCTGTCTTTAGCGGGTACAACTTTATCTTTGGCTTGCTGTCTTCCATTTCTTTTTTTTTTTTTTAAAGATTGGCACCTGAGCTAACATCTGTTGCTAATCTTCTTCTTCTTTTTTTTTCTTCTTCTTCTCCCCAAAGTCCCCCAGTACATAGTTATATATTCTAGTTGTGAGTGCCTCTGGTTGTACTATGTGGGGCACCACCTCAGCATGGTCTGATGAGCCGTGCCATGACCACGCCCAGGATCCAAACCTGCGAAAGCGGAGTACGCAAGCTTAACCACTCGGCCATGGGGCCGGCCCCTCTCTTCCATTTCTACACTCCTATTTTTGTTATCTTATTCTTGGAGCGCCGTCTTTAATTTTTGTCATGTTGAATTTCTGTTAACAGGCAGGGAATAACAGATTTTCCAAAACAATGTTTTATTGGAGCAAAAACGGCGTGGTCGAGCCCACTCTGTATAATATAGTACAGTATGCAGGAGCTCAAGGGAACAGAGGATTAGCAGGAATCCAGACGACAAAGTCATGCATTCCACTGCAGCAATACTTACCCACCTCGGCCTACAAAGCAGGTTTTCATAAAGGTAATTAATCAATCATAGTTTATATTTAATTACTCTTTATTGCGAAATAATGCGATGAAATGAAGTCTTAATCAGAGGTCCCTTTACTCTAGATTTTTGAAGATCCAATGTCTCAGTTTTTCAAGTCACATGGCAGTTTTATGTGCCCGTCCTCCGCAGTGTACGTGGGGTTAATGTGGGCTTCGGCAGGCGTTGGTTTGCATGCTAAAATAAAAAGAGTGCAGAGTAAGTTTTTTCACTTAGCACATTTTAGGCCTTAGTGTAGTCTAAATGGCATTCACTTCCTTATTTGGGGCATGAAAAGTTCCAGCATCCTCTCAAAGTCACAAGTGTGCTGTCCTCTGCGTGCGCTCTCGTAGCTGCCCGAGGTACACGCCTTCTTCCCCTCGCTCAAGTGTTTTCACGTCTCTGTGAGTCAGATCGTGAGTTCTTGGGCCAAACCCAGCTCCCTTGCCCCTCTTTTTTCCTTTTGTATTATATTTAGTACTTTTATAATTCTTCCCAGGTGTAGGATCTCTCTGCTGGTAGTTGTCTTTCTAAACATCACCTCCTCCTCCCACAGTGTGACCCCCACCCTCCCACAGGTCCTCATGGCTCATTCTCTCCACTCCAGCTCTGGCAGCCAGCACAGGCTCCACCTCATTTATGAAAGACTATATTCTGCAAAGGCCCGTCTGGAGTCAGAAAACAACCCTGGGTTTGATTTGAGTGTGAAAACCACCATTATCACTTGTTTGCTAAAAGAGTTATGAAGATGTGTTAATCATTTCAATTTCTGGACCACCACCCCCCCAAAAAAAATGAAGAAAAGAAAAACAAGTGGAAAGGAAACTTCATACAGTATTGTTTCCTCTCTTTTTGCTACCATGCCTTGACACGAAAGCTTATCAACCTGTGGAATCTCTGAATTAGAAGGAACCTTAAGGTCAAGATGGTTGAAGCTCCCAGCCCACAATGAAATGGACATGTGTTTAGTGAAGAGAGGGTAGGCTTGAAAGCTGGCCAAAATGCCTGGCTTTGCCATTCCTAGTCACATGGCCCTAGACAAGTTAATTAACCTTCCTGAGTCTCAATTCTCCCAACTGAAAAAGAGAGGAAAGAGGAGAAAATAGACAGCGCTCAGGGTTATCACAAAGATATGAAGTTATATATTTAAGGTGCTTAACACTGCGCCTAGAGACAAACCAATGGTAGCTATGACCTTGTTTACTAATTTACTCACTTATTTAATTTCTACATACTTGATGAATGATCATCCAACTGTCTTAACTCTCCTTCGGTGATGAGAAACTCCTTGCTTCCCTAGTCAGCCTATTTCACCTTTGGAAGGTCCTCCGAGAGTTCCAAAGTGTGTCCTTATTGTTGGAATTGCCAACTGCCCAAGGAGGAAGAGACTAGGGGTGGATGGAAGCAAGGGCTCTATTACTGACTAACAGAGGAGGCTGCGCATTCAGGCAGATAGGAAGAGAAAATAAAAATTAGGCTCAGTCAGGTCGGTATGTGCTCATTAGCCCTCTTACACATGGATAGCCTACTCTCAAGCCCTCGAGGCTTGTTCAAAGAAGGCTGAAAGAATTTGGCTGTCTACTTGCCAACAAAAGTGTGAAGGGGTTAGGGATGGTGAGCAATCTCGAACCTCCAATATCCAAGCAATGTATAAAAATCTGTAACCAATGAAAATTAGAAGAAAATGTATAGAGTCTTAACTTGAGTTCCTGAGAAAGAAGAGTGTGAAACAAAGACCTCTTTAAGAACACTCTGTTGGGGCGTGAGATCCAGGAACCAGGAGTGGTGGCAGGTGACACAAAGCCAGGAAAGAGGGAAAGCCAATTCAAGGATGAGTTATTAAATCAGCAGCTACTGTGTGTAACTGGTTACTCCATCTCCTGGAATTATATGGGACACTGTATGCAATCTGGGGGTAGAAAAAGGGAAATCAATTCCCACTGATTAAAAGTTCATCCCAGGCCCACCTCAGGTTGCATTCATATATCAGCCAACTATTATTGTAACAATGCTGCATAACAAACAACTCCAAAATTTCAGTGGCTTACAAAAACACATATTCATTTTTCTCACTTTTGGGTCTGTGGGTCAGCTGGCCATGCTCTGCTTCAGGCTGTGAGTTCAAGTCTGCTCCACATGTCTCTCCTTCATGGACCAGAAACTTCTGGCACATGTTCTCTCATGGAGAGTGGCAGAAACACGAAGCCAAATAAAACCAGACAAGCATACTTAAAGCTCTTGCTCACACCCCATGCACTCACATTCCATTGGATAAAGCAAGTCACATGGCCAAACCCAAAGTCAAGGAGGCAGAGATGAAATCTCAGTCTATTCTACTGCGAGGCACTAAAAAGGAACCCACTTGACAATGAGTTTCAACGTATAGTTCTATTACAGGAAGGGAGTGAATATTGGGAGGCATAATATAATCTGCCAAGCATGTGTGGGCACCAAGTGTGTTCCTGAGGAATCTGCGCTAAGGTATCAGGTCAGAAACCCCAGAGCAGATGAGGTGTACTCGGAGGGCATCAGAGATGAGGTGTTGTCAGCTTGAAACTGCATGAAGCTCATGGATTCAACAGAGGGAAGAAGAAGAGACAGGTGAGGCTGAGGAGATGTGAAGTGATACATAAGAGATATCCCATGCATATAGCCAACTCTGACATCAGTTAGTTTTACCACATGACGAGGATAATTACCTCATCATGGTATGTAAGAAGAGAGTGCCATCTCTACTAGGAATTCATTCTCCTGCCTTTCCTGTGTGGGTGGAAGAGCAAGGGGCAGTGTGAATTGAAGCAAGGGATCCTCGTTTGCCACACCGCCATCTTAGGAAGTTTGGAAGTGGAGCTCAGGAGGAGATACCTGGTACCATTTGTCCCTCTTACAAGAGGTGAGCTGTTAACGAAGGCTCTGACGTCAGATAGGTGAATACCCTTTGGGAGTCATGTGCCCATTAATAGACCAGGCATCTTTCCCTAACCCTTTGGCCTGCGGTGAGGAATTTGAGGAACATGCACACTGGTCCCACATTTTATTATTTTTTTTTTTTGAGGAAGATTAGCCCTGAGCTAACTGCTGCCCCCAATCCTCTTTTTGCTGAGTAAGACTGGCCCTGAGCTAACATCCGTGCCCATCTTCCTCTGCTTTATATGTGGGACGCCTACCACAGCATGGCTTGCCAAGCAGTGCCATGTCCGCACCTGGGATCCAAACCGGCAAACTCTGAGCTGCCAAAGCGGAACGTGCGCGCTTAACCGCTGTGCCACCGTGCCGGCCCCTGGTCCCACATTTTAAACAGATCACCCCTCCTGAGCCCAGCCAAACACCTCATTCTTGCTTTAAACATACGTCTCTTGCCATTTTGGAGTGAAAGGGAGACAGACTTCAGCAATCTTACTGAACTAAAATTGGTTCCTCTGGGATTTCAACTCATCGGTCCTCATTCTACATCTCTGAGCCACAAAAAACAAAACTCATTTATCTCTCTTCTACCCAGAAGGCTTTCAAGACTGAAAAAAAATTCATGGTCAAACCTAATATCCCAGTATCTTGTCTACAGTATGTCAAATACATGATGTCTGGAAATACATAAACAATTAAGTAAATTTTTCTTATGTTTGAATAGAACTGACTTCAGACTTATGTATCCTCTTATGAATTGATTCAACATGAGGACAGATTCAAAAATACACATTCCTAGGGCAACCAACAGTAGACCTCTTGACCTTTGAGAAGATGCACAAAGTCACAGACACCATGACATAAAATTGTCCTTAAAGAGCAGCTTTTGCATTGTCTCCTTCAGGAATACTTCCCCACCGGTCCAAAGTTATAATAAATACCACGAAACACGAGGCAAAATTTGGTGTGTATGTGTTTTTCTGAGAAAAAATTTCATGATTTTTAAAAGATTCCCCAAAGCATCCACGATCCATCAAAAGGTTGAGAACACTTGCATTTGGTGGTGGCTCAGATGTGTAATATAAACAAGTCCACAATATATCCTACATGGAAAGAAAAAGATGGAGGAGGATTCATGAAAACTTTCCTAGGAAATGAAGCAATGTGACATTCCAAAACTTCTATTTTCTTATGAAGAACTAGACATTTCTCAGACCAGTGTTAGACACAAATGGGATTGAGCTCAGCTGACAATGAAACCATGCCTGTGCTCTGCTCCCCTTCTTCCAACAAAAGACCCCTTTCCTATTGTCACTTGACCCAAGCTGAGCAAGTCATAACAATTCCATGATATTTTTCAGGCTGAAAATCTGTAGAGAAAGGAGACTGAGAGAATGGAGCTTACATCCAGAAAGAAACAGAATCAGGAGGGAGAGAGAATCCTAGGAACTCAGGGGCCCTCGTTCCACTGTCCCCTCCCTATCCTAGATACATGAGCTACTAAATCCCCTTTTTCTGCTTAAGCTGGTACAAGTCATGTTTCTGTAACTTGCAACCAAAAGAGCCTTGACGTCTTTATTCACAGCATCGGCTCTGGCAGTTATCTTTACTTTCAGGCCACTTCTCAATAAGGAACAAAGATGTCCTCACAAGAAGAGGACATCTTCCCTGGCATGCTCTTGACATAGCTCATTCTCTAGGTAAGTGACTTGCCTCCACGGATGAACCTCAGGGGAAAAGTTTCCTATTCACACCTAGGAACACTTACAAATTACAAGTCATGGCCTTGATGGCTCTCAACAAGTCGAAAGAAAGAGATCCCATAAAGCAAAATGACTAGGAATGTGGCTCTGGAAATAAATTCCCTCAGTTTGAATCCTTGACAAGTCACTTCAGTTCCCTGAGCCTTAGTTTCATTGTCTATAAAATGAACAAAATAATAATAAAGCAAATCACATAGAAGAGTTGTGAAGATTGGATAAAACCATGTGTATAATGCACAGTGCTCGATACATTTAAGCTTTCTCTAAACATGACCACAATACTATTATTGAGCCTTCAAACGCTAGCTTCGTGAATGCCAGTGTATGAAAGCTATACATATATACATGGCATTCAAAAGGCATTTAGGGGTAACACAGGCTACACAGATGCTGAAGGCAAATGAGGGATCCCCAGCAAACACTGACCTAGATATTATCTTTCGACAGCTCCGCCTCCAAGCTTATAAGGACATAGAGAGTGTTAAAAGGATCTTACATAGCAAATTAGTCACCACATCAAGTCTCCTGATTCCAAATTCTGTCCTCTTTCCATGTTGCTTTGTTTCATTGCCTTATTGTTGACTTGGGATATGGCTATTTCAAAATTCTTTGCTCCTCCTTCCGTTTTGAGATAGAGGCTAAGACTCCTCCCCTTGAATATGAATTGGTCTTACTGACTCACTTCTAACTTCTAAGGTGAACTGCCTCTGCTTGGATCTCTCGAGGGATCCTCGACCTTGGACCCCAGCTGCCATGTTATTAGGAGTCCCAGGTCATATGGAGATGCTTCATGTAGGCCAACAGCCTCCAGCTAAGAGCACCTCCTGAGATCCTAGCTGGAAGCCAACACCAGCTGCCAGACTACATGAGGAAGCTTTCAAGATGGTTCCAGAGACCCCAGTGAGGATTACCAAGCTAAGCTCAGTTGCCCCTCATACTGTAAGAGATAATAATAATATATTGGTGCTGTTTTGTGCCATTAAGTTTGGGATGGTTTATTACATATGAGTAGATAGCAGAATGGGAGCAAAGGCACAGAGGGAGGAGAGAGCATTCACATTTGGGCACTATTTGTAGGTGTAGACAGCAACCTCACAAAACCAATTGACCCATGTAAGGAAGGGTCAACAGCTCTGCCCACACATAAAGGAGCATGGTGCAAGCTCTGATGATCTGTCTTTGCCACTGTGATATCAAGTCACCCCAAGCATTTTGCACCAAGAGAAGACTAGAAGAGCTTGCTCTGCAGAAAACAAATCCCCCAGAGTCCGTTCCCTTCCTTTCAGTGCATAACGCAGCAAAAAGGTCAGGAGTAGGTGATCGAAATGGCCTTTCCCCACACTCTAAAAATAATGGATGCTCAGTGCACTCTGTACACATGCGTATGTGTGAGAAGGAGACCAGCATCCCTCTCCAGGCCAAGGTTCACTGCTCCACCCAACCCTAAATCTCTCTCCCCTACCCTCCACTCTGCCACCTTCCCCAACACTACCACCCCACCTCATCGCACACGGATCTTTCACCATCTATTATTTTCTCCTATTCCTTCAGCTTTCTTTTCTCCCTTTCGAGTAGATCCCCTGTTTCCTTAAGCAGTCTGAACCTTTGCCTTCTGACAACAACAACCAAACTTTCCTTTACCTTATCATTTTCCTCTTGCTACCCAATCAATGAGCATTTCAGAGCCCACCATGGCCCGGTTACTACATATCTGCTGGACTTTGGAGATACCGTCAAGGAGCTCCCAGACCAGTAAAGGAGCTCGGGTGCCAGGAAGCTGCTTTCACAAGGAAACTTCTTGCCATACGTTCTACTCTCTTGACCTCCTGTTCTTCACTCATCACAACTTTCCCTGCTAGGAAGTCACTTCCAGCCCCACCATCCCATGCTACTGGGCCCGTTAAGGTCCCAGGTGCCAAATCCAAAGAGCTGGTTTCATTCCTCATCTTACTTACCAAAGGAATGCTGTTCACCACAATCTCAGACTAGAATTTTCTTCTCCTTTAGAGTAAATGTGATCCTTTCTCTTCTTTATGAAGTAACAGTTTTTGTAAATCGAAAGTAGTCCAACAGCTGGGAGTTTGGAGGAAGAAAGGATAAGTGTGTGGAACACAGGGAATTTTTTTTACAGCAGTGAAACTATTCTGTGTGCTATTATAAAGATGAATACGTGTCACTACTCATTTGTCAAAACCCACGGAATGTCCAACACCAAGAGTGAACCCCAATGTAAACTGTGGATTTGGTTGGTAATGATGCGTCAATGGGGGTTCACTGATTGTAATAAATATGCCAGTCTGGTGGGAGATGTTGATGGTGAGGGAGTTCGTGTGGGGTTGGGAGCGGGGGCAGCATATGAGAACTCTCTGTACTTTTCACCCAATTTTGCAGTGAACCTAAAACTGCTGTTTAAAAACTTGTGTATTAATTTTTTTGTCAAAGGTCAAATATCAGCCCTTTCCCGTGGTTCAGTCTAACAGTTCTTCTCGCTTCCTCTCGGCAGCTCCCGGGTCTCCTCAGGTTTACCTCCCTCAGTCCCTTTCTCAGCTGTTGGTGTTCTCCAGGGCTCTGTGTTTTCTTCTCACTCTGAAAACCCCACAGGAAAAAGCTTTCTGCCCTGAGGATCCCACAGATCTGGGTCCAGGAAACGCTCTTCCACATCTCTTGTCTTGTGACCTCAAAAGACGGGGCGACTGCCTCCAAATGCCATGCAGGTTGTCGGTGGCACCTCTCCCAATCTCAGACACGGGCACAGCTTCCAAGGGTGGGGAGGATTGAGTGTCAGAAACTTTTCATCAAAGGAAAAGAAAAATCAACCTTTTCTTTTCTTCATCTCGGACAGCAGGAATGCGATAGATTCCTTTACAGCAAGGTCTCACTCCCACCACTGCTGAACGTCCTTTTCCGGCTTCTCTTTGAGTTCCGATTTGTAGTTTCAGAGGCACGCACAAATTAGCACAGTATTTGCAACTGTTCCATGTGCTATTTTAGAACACTTTGCAATATTAAACAATTTAAATGACTCCAAAATTTGTAAGTCTAGACAACATGCTTGAAGACTGATTCTCTACAACTATAGAGTAGGTTTCCTGGGACCAAACTCTGAGACTCGGAAATTTTTTAGAGTTTTTACAGGAAAAAAAAACACTCAGTGGGGAGGGGCAGTGAGGGAGACAGGATTGGGAATGCGGAGAAATTGAACCATGATGGGTTTGCAGTTAAAACAGAAGCCTCAGTCAATACTACCAGAAGCTCTGGCGCAGGGATGGTTGGCCTTCAGAATTGTCCCAACGGTGACACCTCCATACTGACCACCATTGAAAAACAGCTGTTCTCAGGGAGAAAGCATAACCCTGGGTGAGGCAGCGCCCTTCAGAGAGCAATTCCTGGAGAGGGAATCATCAGAAGCAACCAGTCCAGCAGCTGCAGAAATGAGGTCTTCGTCCTGAAGGGGACCTGGATGGCACACTTAGTGTTCATCACATTTACATGGCCAACTAAATGGGCATTACATGGTAGAAGTGCAAATTCTATAATATTTATAAAAATATTAATGCCATTTATTTAAATCTTCAAGAAATTAAATAAAACAACTTTAGTTTTATTTTAATGATTTTTTTTAATTGTCAAAGGAAAGTCTATGAAAATGACACTAACACAGTTGGAAAGAAAAATGTATACAAGCCAGAATTTTGGCCAAAATTACAGAAGTCACATATGAATCATTGTTTGTCTTTGGCGCTATGAGATATGACTTCAAAGATGCTGAGAATGATGACATTCTCTGGAAAAACTCAAAGATCACACACAATATCTTACGAATCTGCCAACAGATAGAAATATTGATGAAAAGCGTAGCAAATTTGACCTTACAACTGCTTTTGAACACATGACGGGAATGCCAAGTAAATGCTGCTACAGCAATGAGACCTACCTCAGACAAGACAGAGGACGCACTAGAAGAACGGAGCCAAACAACAGAAGATCGTCAAACAAAGAGCAAATTGTGGTCTTTGTCAGAAAACAAAATTACTTCTGTACTTGCTCTGGTTACAGTTACTTCGTATGAACTATTACTTGTTATTTTATTATAAAAAGAAATAGATCTAAATATGGATGTGTTATTTTTAAGAGAAATTTATAATACTTTTATTTTAGAGTGAATTATTTTTCTAAACAAAGAGACTACACGTGAAAAATGCAACAAAAGTGGCATTTTAATAAAATGTAAAGAAATTAGAATGAAAACCAAACTGTTTGCAGGGCTATGAAGGAGAGGATTCGCCTGTGAATAATCCTGAACTAGCTCCTCTCGAGACTATTTTCCGGCCATTCGAGAGCAAGGCACAGGCTCACCTGAGACCGAGAGCTGCAGTGAACATGGACAAGTTGTCTCCTTTAACATCACAGTCAACAACGCACAAATCACGCTTAATAGCTGGATTATAATACCTACAATTTGTGCTGAAATCCAAACAAGAAAAAGAAATTTTGTGGCATAAGTGCATGATAAATTTTTTCAACTTTTTGCTAAAGTGCAATACAGAAAAATGCACAAATCGCCCGTGTACGGCTCAGTGAATTTTCAGACTAGAGAGTGACCAGCGCCCAGCTAAAGAAATAGAACAGTGTATCTGTCTTAATTCTGTTGCTCACCCAGTTATCTCAGTCCATTAACAGAAGGCCCAGACACGTGTGATAATAAATAAATTCAATTGTTGATATTTTGCCAATTTTTGATCTTACTTTACACATAATTTTCTATTTCATCATCATGAAGGTATATGTGTCAAGACAGAGAAATAGAATATATTTATTAACACTCTGTGGTCTTGATTTCTGACGTTTAGACAATTAGTGGGTCTCCATTGATTGGTACTTCGTCCTGAGCTCCACAAAGATCAGAGCTTGGCCTGCCCTTGACGTCATGCCCTCTGCTCAGGACCTCCCGAACAGGCCTTGGCATGGAGAAGCCTTGTCTGCTCATATGTTTTCCACCCACCCCCTACTCTAAATTTGGTTCACGCTGTTATTCTATCTCATAAACATCCTTTTTTCATAGCACCTACTTCCGTCTGTAATTATACATATTTTTGTAAGTTTATGTGTTAATGTTTATCTCCCCACCTGCTTGAAAGCTCCATGAGGTGAGGAAACTGGTCTGTTATCACCCTTCTATACCCAGCCTGTAACTCATAAAAGGCACTCAATAAATAGTTGTTGAAGGAGTGAATGAGAAAAAGAATAAACTACAGATGGATAGCTGACTCACAAGTCTCTCGCGCAGCCCAGGTCTCACTCCTGAGAGCCACAGCTCCATGTCAGCTGCCTCGTAAGGCGTCTCTACCTGGATTCCCACAAGCACATCAAACTCAACATGTCCAAAGAGGAGTTCCATCTTTCTTCCTCCGAAAAATTGCAGTCTCCTCCTGCATCTCTCTCTCGGAGGGTGTAAGTACCACCTGCTATTGCACCAGTCAGCACCCAGGGAGCCATCCTCTTTCTCCCTCTAATAACATAGAGTCAGCCACCATCCTTGCCTTTTTACCCAACTAAGAACCTTCCACTAACCCCTCCCTCCATCCCACATTTTTGCTTGATTTACTACACATGCTAGCAAAATTTTCTTTCCAAAATGCATATATAATCGAGTCCCTCTTGTACTTAAGACCTCCCCCCGCCCCCCCAAGATTTGAGAGGGTGGAAGTTAGCGGAAGCAAGATAAATTCTTCTTCTTTTATTGTGGAGAGTCCATAAATACTGAAGTTTGATAAATCAAGAAATAGAAATACATTTAGAGTTACGGACGTAAATAGAAACTATAAAAAATGAAGAGTAGAACTGTAGGGAGGCGACAGGAGGAAGACTTTTCAGTTTTCACTTTGTAGCTTTCCATAATGTAAGGCAATTAATTATAAATTATAATAATTTAAAATGCAGATTTAGAATATATCTCTCTTATTCATTTTCCAGTGTCCTTGAGATAAACTCCAAATTCCTTGGCATGAGAGTTTGTCTTGAGCCAGCCCTGATGGCCTAGTGGTTCTGGCGCTCTCACACTTGAACAGCCTGGGTTCGTTTCATGGTCATGGAACCACACCACTGTCTGTCAGTAGCCATGCTGTGGTGGCAGCTCACATAGGAGAACTACAAGGACCTATGACTAGAATATACAACTATGTATTGGGGCTTTGGGGAGTCAAAAGAAAAAAGAGAGCAAGATTGGCAACAGATGTTAGTTCAAGGCGAATCTTTCCCGGTGGAAAAAAAAACAAAAGAGTTTGTTCATGGCTGACTAGGACTGTATATCAGCGTGACCTCTATTCAAAGCAAATTGACAATATTTCTAAAAACTAAAAATGCAAATACTCCTCCTCAAAGTAATTCTACTTCACCTAAGTTTGAAAAGGTATATATACACCAATATTTATTCCAGTCCAGAGCTAGATCTGGAATGCCAATCCACAATAATCTTCCACCTCTGAACTTGAATTGTATGTCACTTAATTGGAGCTTAGTACGTGCTGTTTATGACCAGTTATTTCCCCAAGCAGACAGCAAATTTCTGAGGTCAGGACTATGTCTTAAATCTCTTTCTGTCCTTCTCAGTGTCTAGCACTATACTGAACACGTGTGCTCAGTTTGCATTCTTTTCTCAAGACACAACCTTGCTCCAGGAAACCCCAAAGCCACTCTAGAAGTTAATGTGTCATCCCAGGAACCCCAAGGAAGATCAGTGTCACCTGAGCAGCCCCTGCCAGAAGCTAAGAGACTGAAAACCAAGAAAGTCCAAACTCAGTAAACATACTTTAACCTTCAGATGAGATTTCATTAGAAGAAAAATGGAGAAGGATCTGCCGATTAAAAAAAATATTTTAAGCCACTGATCTAAATTAACAATGTAATTTTTTAATTTATATTTTTAAATAAAGTATACTTTGAATTTTTAAATTTAATATATTTTTTAAAACATTTATCGTTTTACACCTACTAAGACCTATCTCTCCTATTGTCCCTTGGATTTCAGAGTAGCATTAAGGAGCACAGGGATAGAAAGAGACCACTCAGCCAGAAGAATCTTGAAAGACTTTGCTGGTGTGTGCTGTCCTATACCGCAAAGAAGTAAGCCAATGTTCCGACCTTCACGTACACATTTTAATTCAAAATACGCCGATAAATCCCCAGGCTCCTTCCGGGTGGTAGTCCTTCCCACAGGTTCATATGATAGAAGAGAGAAAAGGAGGAAGTCTCAAGGATCTCTTGTGGGGCCCTCACATCTTCTGCTATTCTGTGATCTATAACACCCCCAATAGGTGATGTGTTCAAAGAAGCGAGTTGCCCAAATTTCATACATCAGCAGATATGGATACTGTCTTGAGGGTGGTAACAACATTTAGGTATTCAGAGTTATCAGAGACTAATAATTGAGCGTGTCAATAGGACAAGATACTATTGTGTCAAGTTCTTTGTATCCCCAAGTAATACAATCTATGAGTATTTATATACATCAGTAAACATGGAGTTACAGTTAGAACTCTTTAAGCTTCATGCAATAGAAAATCCAACTCAAAATGGCTTAAATAACAAGCTATTTATTGTCTCCAAAATAAAGCTATTTACTTATCTCTTCAGTTGGTTCAATCTGAAGCTCAACAATGTCATCAAGACCCAGGTTCCTTCCCTCTTTCTGCTCTTCCTACCTCAGCATGTTCCTCTCAGGCGCACTCCTCTCCTGGTCCTAAGATAGCTATTCCAGACACCGCTTGCAGACACAACACTCAGAAAAGCAATGCAGAAAAGAGACTGTTTATTTCCACAGATCTCTTTTTAAGAGTAAGGAGAAACTTTCCCACAGGCCCCTCAGAACACACTGTCATGGCTGCTGGTCAGAATCTTGTAATGTGTCCATGCTTAAAACAATCACTAACGTGAAGAGTAGGACCAATATTCTGACTCCAGCCAATCACTACATGCTCCCTGGGACTCCCCAGAAGCACTTGGAGGATAGATACGTGAACACAATTAGAGTCCTGTTTGATGCCAAGGAAAGGTAAACAGTTTTTGCTTCTGGATGTCTGAACGGTATCTTAAAAAGTGAATTAATAGAAGACATTTCAGCAGTTGAAGAAATGGTAACTCTTTATCAGTAGTCCTCAATTTTCCCGTCTTTTCATAGTACCTGGTTCATCTAATCTGTCAAAGACCAAGGCGGCTTGCAGATATTTATCAAATGAAAGATATTCATTTATCCATCCATTTATTCATTTAGTTACAATGTTCTGAGCACCTATCATATTCAAAATACAGTTCACTATGGAAGACTCCATAATATAAAGTTTATGTCATCAAGAACTTTATTATTTGGAAAATGTCAGACTTTAAAATGATGTAGCAGTTTTCCATGCTATAATGCGAAGGTGCATTTCAAATTAAATCTACACAAAAAACCCACAAGTTCCACAAAGTTTTCAACATGTCTAGCCTAAACTTACAAATAAAATTCATTATTTTCTTAAGAGAAAGTGATGGAAACAATTTTGATAAATTACTGAATTTAAGAGTTATAGAAAACTGTAGATTTATCCAAATAATCCTGAATGACAAATATCAAACACAAAATATTTATATCCGTAAAACTTAGGCATGTGGTGGTGGGAGAAAACCCAAAACAATGGCATTTATTTGGGGAAGATTATCCTGGAAGAGTTATAATAAGGAGTATGAAAACTATTATAGGAATCAGACTTAGGTTATTTAATCTAGCCGCCTCGGGTTACCGATGACTACGAAATAAGAGCAGACTCTGCCATTGACTGAAAGTTCCAGGGACATCCCGAGAACTAACACCAAAGCTGGCGTTCTCCGCCTCACGAAAACTTACTTGTTTTTCCTTTGAGGTCTGAACCATGAAGTTTCTTCTCACGTTACTCCTAAAAGCCAACCCCACCAGGTGTTTGTGAGGAAAAGCCGACCAACTGAATTAACGTGTGCAGAAACAAAGGGAAGAAAAGACTAAACATGGGACCCAAGAGAGAAGTGTTTATGGCATTAAGAAACAATCCATTCTCTTGGTTTTATTGTATTTTAGTTGTGGTCCATTCTAGGTAATTCCTGTTTTGAGAATTGGGATCTAATTTATTCTACAAAGAGCTCAGTGACCCAGTGACCAAAGGCAAGCACTCTGTCAGGGACTCAACAGCCCAGAGGGGGCATTAGAGAAAGGCGCCCTCTCCAGGTGAACACAGCTCTTGCAGGTGAGGAGCTTAGTAAGGGAACCCTGATTGGGTCTCCCCCCATCTCCTTGGCTAGGGGCCATTGAGCAGGGCACACAGAGCCTTAATGTGCACAGTGGCCCTGCACGTTGGTGCAGAAAAATCTTGGAACTCCCGAGGCGGTTCACCCAGACCCAGAACTTGATTGCCATGTACAAAGTCAGGACAAATCCACTCTGCCGCAATCTTTTTTCATTACGTCATCCTAGACTGTTGCCACAATAGTCTTCATCATCTGACCTTTTAGAGGCAAATTCCTGATCCTGGCTGGACAGATCAGGCTAAATGCTACATTTGGCCCTATTTTCAAATTGCCCAGATGGTGTGAACGGGTGTATGGCTTGGGGTGCCCACATACACTGGGCTGCTTCCAGGGACTATTTGTACCTTGGGTGTAACCAGCAGCTGTAGACTGGAGTCGGGAGTGGAGGTGAGGGATGGTAAGGGTCAGGTCAGTGCTTTTCTTATCTGAGTAAAACTCATTTCACCAGTTACCAGTGAAATACTGAGCCTTAGTTTGGATTCTGGGGGGTCACTCTTGATCACCATAAAATGGCAGCCAAGCACAGATTGAGAGAGCGTGATGGATAGAAAGCAGGAGGCCAGTTCTGAGACAGCTGCTTCTGATCTCTGCTGCACCCACCTCCAGCTGGATTTGAGTATGCGGTGTGTGGGAGAATTAGCAGGGAAAGTGGTCTTGTGCATTATATAAGACACAGGCCATATTTTGCCCCTTGTCAGAAATTTACTTTGTTTCCTTGGAAGTTAAAAGGGTTTGATGCCTAGAAAAGAGGAGAAAGGGCAAACAGGACTTGAGGAAAGAGTAACCACCAATTTGCAAGATTTTTAGGCTTTTTGCAGTAACGTACAGGAGACTATATCATCCCGAAATAGCTTCTCCTCATCTTTACTTACAATTTCCCATTTCTTCTACCTAAATGACTCTCCCTCAGATAAAGTTCCTTCTTCTTTCTTCTTCATTGATCCATGTTCTTCTTTCAAAACAGGTACCTAACATTCACCTCTCCCAAGAAGCCTTTGCACACATTTAAACTGATTCCTCCCAGCCCTAAAAATGCAGATGATGGCCGGAACTCAAAGACAAGCTTGTAGCTAAAATTGTGGCTTGCACGTAAGTCAGGAGTCAGCAAATGCAGCCTCCAAGCCAATCCAGCTCACGCCTGCCTCTGAACAGCCCATGAGCTAAGAACGCATTTTATGTGTGTAAATGGTTGGGAAAAAATCAAAAGAATACTGATATTGTGTGACGTGTGAAAGTTACACGAAATTCAAATATCAACATCCACAAATTAAGATTTACTGGAACGCAGCCATGCTCATCTGGTTACATATTGTCTGTGGCTGGTTTTGCATGGCGATGGTGGAGTTGGGTGACTGCAAGAGACCATATGGTTGACAAGCCTAAAATATTGATTATCTGGCCCCTTCCTGAAAAAAACTTGTCAATCCCTGATCTGAGATGTAAACGTCCTAGAGATGTTAAATAAGAACATCTCAAAGAAATAAATTTCAGGCAAACCAACAAGACAAAGGCTATCAATTAGCCCCATTGAGGTCTGAGCCCCTAATTAAGACTAACAGGTTACTCTGAGGAGCGGGGTATTAAAAAAAAAAAGGGAAATACAAAGTCTACACTCTAGACTCGGTAAGCGTGGAGATAATAACATCCGTGTTGCTCACGGCCACATCCCCAGTGCCTAGCTCACTTTGTAGAGCTGGGTAGGAGCTCTCAAACGAACGAAGAGGAAGGAAGGAGGAAGAAACATGAAACAAGCAGAAGGAGAGTTGCACAAGGTTGGGAGTGAAAAAGGGTCCCCAACAGCAACCTCAAGTTTGTCTACCCTTGTGTAATACGTCACAGGTTCTCAAAAGTTGGCAAAATTCACATTTTGGAAGCTAACATATTAAGTGCTAAATGTGTGCCCAGGTGACTAAAGAAATGGCTGAATAACTATGGTAACTGCCATGATGCCCATTCCAGCCCACTTTCCACCCCCTTCCTCAGTCACCAGACACTTACATGTTTAGTCCAGAGACTAAATTCAGACTTGGAGATTAGCGAGGGGAAGGAAATCAAATACAAAGCTCATGAAATAAACAGCACCACTTGTCACTGTTGATCTTTGATTAACTGGCTCTTCTTTCCGAAACAGGGCCTCTTTTTCTTTCTCTCTCTCTCTTTGCTTGCAGGTGACACCCACACATATCCTTCAGTGTTGGCAGAGATGCTCACTCAGATAACAACTGGAGTTCATGCTGCACATTTTCATCTTCGTGTGTCATCATCACCAAGTAAAACCACAACTATAGGAAAACAAAGCTGTTTGCTGCTCTTCTGTCTCAACTGACATTTCCACCCAGCTCTCATATTTGTTCTTTGGATCCAGAGGAGTGTTTAACTCTGCCATTGGGATAGCTCTGCCAGAGGAAGTGTAAGTAGCATCCGACCCACCCCTACCCTGGATAAATTCACCCCTCAAATTCCCAACACCCCAAAATGTTTCACAGAATTTACACAGCTGAATAGGATAGGGAAATGGGCCTGGGAAATGCACGTTCTGACATTTAGAGTAGGCTCAATAAGGAGGTCAGCTTGGAAAAGAAGAAATATTATTGGGTTATCATCCATATTTCATCCCTAGAGTTTTGGACGTGTGGAGCCCAGGGTCCACACCCTGAAAAGAACAAAAGGCACACTGAGAAAGAGTGCCACATTCTGCTCTGGACAGCGGCCTGGGTTTCCAAGTGCAGAGAGCCTATGAATTGTCCAAGGGAAAGCACACATCCCTCTGGGATACCAAATCAGAGAAAGCCGAGAGATCCACCCACTCAGAGTCCTTCTTCCGAGCATCGCTGTTGAAAAGTTGACAGTTAGGCAGTTCCCCAGTTTGAGAGACACCAATAAGTTCCAAACAAGGTTCTAGTATGGCTTCCAGACCACCCCAATAGCTGCTCTTTAGTGTGGTGGTCAGGCCCCTATTATGATGGATCCAGAAATTTCTTTGATTTTTCTCACTCTATTATCTCTCTTCCAGACAAGATGAGAGAGGAGAAAGGGGACTGCTTTAAAACAGTATGTTTTATCAGACTAGAGAAAAAAAGTGAATTCAGAACCACGGGCAGTTAGACTATCCACGTAGTTACGTAGCTAGACCGTGATGGGAGGTCTGTTCGATGCAGCCAGGAGATTTGCATTTATTTCAGTTTGAATTTTAATTTCAAGGCAGTAGAATTTTTTCACAGAACTAGGATTCATTTAATGGCTACTTTTCACCACTCTTGACCCTTTCCAACTGATTTGGTTTGTCCAGTTGAACTCATGAGTGGCTAGCTAAGTTCAGTCTTTCTTGGAGTAGGAGACATACAGGCTCACCTTTTTCAAGTTTTAGCTACTTTTATTAAGTTTAATGAGCTCCACTGCAACAAAGGAAAGAGCCAGCGTGGAGATGAATTCATTGCACGCCTATTTGACTTCAGGCCACCCTCAAAGCACAATTTGCATAGAAATAACTAAGAGCGGCTACGTGAATTATCAGACCAGCTCTTGTGTCCCTGGTTCAAGGGCCTTCCCCTGCCCACAAGACGACAGCAGCGTGTGCCTGTGCATGTGTGATGATTATTACGTCTGACTCAAATTTTCAACGTGTTCCAAGTGTCATAATTTTGTTTATTGTTGTTCTTTTATTTTTACACTCTTGCAAGCCATTAGAGTGTTCAGTTATGACATGAGCATGACAGGTGAAGAAGCAGAAATTGTCTGTCCCCAGCATTCCTGTCTTAGAACTCTTTTTTGAATCATAGCCAAGCAAGGCATTTATAGAATTGGGGGAGGGGGGGGAGGAGTGGTGGGGGAAGAGCGGCAATCCACGGGTAGCATGGGATTTTAAGTACAAAAGCGACATTTTCAGAAGTCTTAGGCCATAGGCATTTAAAACTGAGTCAATACTCCATTAAGAGGGAATTTGGGGTCTTCAGTGGGAAATCAACTTCCTCTTGACTACAGCTTATTTAGCATGATTTTTTAAGATGATTCTAACAGTATTGCTTTTCCTCACTGCACAAAAAATGCTAAAGTGTAAATGAACTTATATCCGTCAGGTTTTCTTTCCCCAGGTTTGGCTGTGAATATGTTTTACCTGCTGTCTCACACATGAAACGAATTTTTGAACGAATTAATAGGAAAGTGGAAAACAGAACTGGCTCTCTCCTTGTCAGAGTGTGATCAGTACATTCAGAGTGACCACTAATTCATAAGGGCGTATGAAACTCATTCATTCAGTCAATAAATATGTATTGCCTGCCAGGCACTATTCTAGGCACAGAACAGTGGGATGTATCTGGGGATGTGGCAACAAAGGAAGCAGACCAAGTTCTGTCCCTCATGGAGCTTACATTCTAGTTTGGGGAAATAAACAATAAACAACTAAATAAGTAAGAAAATCTAGTGTAAGAGCTGATGAAATTCTATAGGAGAAAAAAAACAAGCAAAAAAAAAAAAAGCAGACAGGGTTTGAGAGAATTTAACTCAGGTAAAAGGTGACACTTGAGCAGGGGCCTAAAGGAAATGAGGGAGCCAGCTAGGTAGGTCTCTGGGGAAGAACATCCCAGCCAGACAAAACAGTTTTTGTAAAGGCCCTGAGATGGGAACATGCCTGTGATGTCTGAGGAGGAATATGAATATGTCAGAAAGTATGCGTACACCCAGAAGAGAGATTTCCTGAGTTTCACCAATGCTCTTGCAAATACCAAGGACTCACTCAGCCTAGGATTTGCCACTGTCCTTGTCCTTGTCCTGGGTTAATAACAGGTCTGTGGCGGTGACGACCCTGGTTCTGGGTCCATCACTGCCACCATCTCCAACCTCTAGCACGTAGTCAGATTTCATACTTTGGGATCAGTCCCCGGGTCTGCTCTGCTTCCTGTCTAGCAGGAAGAAAGGCCGAGATGAGGATCTGACATCCGTTTAACTATCAACATCCCCATTAAATTAGCCCTGAGAACTAGTAGCTGAGTTAGTTAACCCAAGGGACTGAGGGAGTCAAGGCAGGAGTTTGATCTCTCTCATAGAGCATTCACATCTCACGGAATGCATAGGGAGCCCAGCCCGACAGCTCAGAGATGCAAACCACCAGTCTGATGAGAAATTGTGACTAAAGACAAGCAAACACACCAGAGGTCTACCTTGCTGAAAGTGAAATTCGTATCTGAAAGTCTAGACTTTCTTTAAAAAAGGCTAAACTGGAGATTTATAAAAAGGATTTATCCCACGTCTTTCTTAAACAGTAAGTTTTCTCCAGATTCACTGCCAAAAGTGAAACATACCTGCTCTGAAAGACAATATTAAACCACAAATTTAAAAACAGGCACATGGTGATTCGGTAACTTTATCACTGAATACACAGAGCACAATGTACACTTGGTCTCTTTAAATTGGCATAGTCAGCCCAAAATAAGTGAGCTCACAATCAAAAATTAAAGAATTACTATTAATTATAAGACTCTTACAATAGTAGCAGCAAATGACATTGTTTTCTTCATAATCGCCATATTTGAAACTGTAAAAACATTGCTCCAACCACTGTTTTTAAACTATTTCTTAGTTCATACTAATAGTGAAAATGGACTTCCCTATTAACATTTTTACCTTGGTTCTGTTTAGAGTGAGTAAGAAAAATCTAAAGTGTGATTCATCTTTAGTAAACCTATTTTTCCCATCAGAAAACAAAAGCTTTTATTGCCAAAGATCAAATCTTTCCATTTTTATTTTTTTATTTATTTATTTTTTGCCATTGCCCTTTCTAAAAGTTCTCCAGCTCTGCCATTTTCAAATCCAACTTGATAACTTATATTTAGGAACTCTTTAGCACACGTGCCGGCATAAATTCAATAGCTCTCATCACCCAAGTACTGCTGAGTTTGACCTTGTTTGGATTAATTAAATTCATGGAATGGAAGCTCATTTAAAAATCAACCAAAGTACAATAGTTTCTGTCTGGAATCATAAGATTCCTATCCCTCCCCATAGTACAAAAAAATTAAAGACCTCTTTATATACATAAAAGTGGGAGGCGGAATGCTGTACATTTCATCACAAGCCCAAATATTCCAAAACAGGAAAATGATAGGAGACAGAGGCTCTCAAATTTTATATCCCCTCATCCCTGGGTAGTGGGTTTAAATTTGTATTATAATATTCTCTCCCTTCTCAGGTCATTGCTCAGTTTAATTTTTATACATAATTTACGTATTTGGCAATAATAATATTAGCTAACACTATATGCAGGGCAGGTACTAAGTGTCAGGGACAAGTAGAACAAAAGACAAACTTGGGCCACGTCCTCATGGGGTTTATAGGACAGGGACAGATATTTGTGATCATTATCTCCATTTACAGTTGAAGAACCAGAGTCTCAGGAAGGCAGTGACTTGCCTGAGGCCAACTAGTCGTGGGACTTGACCGGGATCTACCTGCCTCCAGAACCCAGCCTCCTCTACCATGGGAACAAATCGAAGCACTAAGCAGATCGTAAGGGCAGCAGTACAGCCGTTCTTCAAGGCCTCCAGGCATACTCCAGTTAACCCACACTGGAGGCGGAAGAATATCCACGGTCATCCCGGGGTCAGGCCTGGCAGTGTCTCTTGGGGACCCTGATGTTGTCTCCAAAGACACCCTCCAGAATATTCTTCCATGGCGATGGACCTCCAGGGTAAACAGGCAGCTGAACCCACAGAGCTCAGCCCTAAAGCACACAGAGTCCCTGCAAAGATGCCCTCACCACGGCTCCTGCTGGCTGCTAGCTTCTGGAAAACTTCCACCAGATGCCAGCCACCCCTCAGCACATGGCAAGAACCTGTCATTCCCTTCTAGTCTCCTCCCTCAGAAGAAGTTTCTTGGGACTCTTCCCCGGTCCCCTGATGAATGCTAACATCCCTTTTTCACAGTATCATGACTTCTCCTATAGATACCCTTTCAGCATCCCACTTCAGATCTCCACACAGACAAGAGGAGACAACTGTGCAAACCTGAACACATGGAACAGAAAAGCCCCCTTGGTGATTTGACTGTAATGAGCCGCTAAACAAAGAACCCTTCGTAGTATTCAAATAACGTCGACATCAAGTGGCCTTGCTTCCTGACACATTCTCTCTTGGTGTGGGAGGACTACTTCACGCTTTTGAAATCACACCGTGAAGACCACAGCAAACTCCCACCCCAGGGAGTGAGGAAAGCAAGCTGGTTTGCCTCGCGGGGCTTTGAAGGGATTCCATCGGTCAAAATGACTAAACACGACCAGAAATCATCAAAAACAATGTCTACATCTTTCTAAAGTAAAAGTAAAACAGCATTAAATAGGAACTAAGTGGCTCATTTCATGAATGAGAGACAGTGTTTTAACGGCTTTAAAACGTTTCCATCTCCCGCCCCCTCCCCCACTCTAACCTATCCCTGCCCTAAACCCCCATTGAACCCAATAGAATGATTTTCTGACCTTTCTTCGTCTAAAAAGTCGTTGGATATCACTCTTCGCAACCACAATGTTAAGGTGAGTGAGAAAGAGTGACGCTGGAGGCAGATTTCAAGGCTAACAATCCGTTCCCTTTTTGTTCTCCACCCTAACCCCTCCAGCAAGTCAATAAATACATGGTGAGTTTGAATTGGGGTCGTGGCACTCCATGGGATGGCCTGCCACAGTCCTATTCTCTCACTTCATTTCAGAGTCTCAGGATGGTGTCGTTTGGGCTGGTGGTTCAAGAACCCTTGGCACAGGGGGCGTCGCAGGAGCCCGAGGCGGCCGGCCGACGGGGGGGCAGTCCTTTCCTATCCAGAGCGGTGGTGTCCAGGGGTGACGCGGGGCCGGCCGGCGCGCATCTGGATAGGCGTCCGTGTCAGGAGCGGTAGGCCGCGAAGTCCCGCGCCGGCGCGTAGGGCTGGTAGTGCTTTCGGGTGGGCCCCGGCCTCCGGGGGGTCATGTTCATGTAGTCGCTCTGAAGGGTCCTGCTCCTCCTATTCCTCATCTGCAGAAGAGAGAAGTGTCACTGTGAAGAGGGCCGGGGACACGGAAGGAGAGGTCGTGGGAGGAGTTCTAAGATTTGGGGGGCGACTGTTGAAACACCGGCTGTTAAAGGAAGCTGAACCCCGGGAGGTCACTGCGCACCTTGGACTTGGATACTGACTCATCAAACCGAACTACTTTGGACTAAATCAACTTGAAAAATCAGAACCAAGAAGTATCTTAGAGAAACGCACCCATGTTACGCTCAATGCTGTCATTTGCCCTGACTCCCCAAAGCATACCTAGTTAACCCAGCCACTGCGCTATGTAAATACTCCGGAAGGCCCTTCCTCCTCGGAAAAGGTTCAGCATCCCTATTGCAATCTTCTTCCATCAGTCATTTGCTTAACAAGCCATTTTTCCATAAGCAACCCAAGAGGATCGTCAGCCCTCCAGAGTCTGGAATAATCATAAATTCACAGCAGGGGAGTCCAAATTAACGGGGAGTTATAGTTCTAGACAACCAGTTGCATTCCTATTCCCTTATATGTATGTTCATTTCTGTAAAGACAACAGCGTCACTCATCTCCGTTCCTCAGACTCAGCTCCTTCTGGATGAATTTCTGCCAGGGATGAGGTATGTGGGGACAATGCTGACCCAGAGAAAGAGCTGTACTCACCAGGGATCTTAGCAAAGTTGGAGTAGGGGTTAGAAGCATCTTTCCTGGGCCAATGTGATGGTAAAATTTACACGTTTGATAAAAGAATAATAAAAATTCTAAAATAGAAAGCCATTCAGATTTCTAGATTGCAAATTCTATATTTCGAAAAAAATATCTATTTCTTGGAATGTAAGACCAATGCATAAGTAGATATGTTGGGCATGAGTGACACGAACACCTGAATAAGTAAGTGAAGGACTTCAGCCCTGGCTTTGTTCCCATGCACTGCTCCCCGAGCCCCTGACACCTTCCTTGTCAAAGGGGCATGAGTCAGTGTTAAAAAAAGGGAAAAACACTGACCTCCACATCACCAGATACAACCAGCATGTTTTCAGTGCTCATCCTCTGAACTCTCAGCAACATTCTCTGTTTCTATATTATTGGTTACTCTCTCCTTTTTAAAACACTCTTCCACTTTGCCTTCCGTGAGATGGTACCGTCCCCCTTTTCATCCTACCTCTCTGGCCACTCCTTTCCTGCTTCCTTTGTAGGCTCATCCTTCTCCAGTTAGCCATTCAGTGTTAGAGTTCCTCACAGCTTGGTCCTACACCTTTTCCTCTACTCACACATCCTCGCTCCCTAGGCAACCTCATCCACATTCACAGCTTCAATTACCACCTATTCACCCGAATTTACATCTCTGGACTAGGCACTTTAAACTCAACAAGTCCAAAAAGAAACTCAAGATCTTCCCCTAAGGTCTAGTCCTCTTCCAGAGTTTCTCCTCTGAGTGAGTGACATTACTATATAAAGTTGCCCAAGCCAGCCCTCCTAAGCCTCATCCTTGACAACTTCACTCCCTTATCCACTGTCCTAGGGAACATTTGACAATGTCTGAAGACATTTTGGGTTGTCATGACTGGGAGAAATGCTACTGGTATCTAGTGGGTAGAGGCCAGAGATGCTGCTAAACATCCTACAATGCAGAGGGCAGCCCCTAACAACAAAGAATTATCCAGCCCAAAATGTCAATAGTGCCAAGACTGAAAAGTCCTGATCTAAAGAGTCCAATCATGAAAAAGAATGGAATGAAAACGAAGCAATGGACAGAAAATATATCACCAAAATAGAATGAATATTATTAGACTACTTGACTCCTCTTTCTTGCTCATACTCAAAAGATGACTGATGATTTAAACCTGGTTGACTAGAAGGATAGCGTTCCATTCCACAAACATAAGGCAAGGCAGTAGGAGAAGTAGATTTGAAAAAGGTTATAAATTCAGCTTTGATCATTTCAGATTTGAGAGGATGGATGGGTTATCTAGCTGAAACTAACAAGAGGATAGCATTAAACAAACATAATTGGGGCACTCATTCAGAGAGAGGTAGCCATGGAAACCGGTAGATGAGGGAAGTTGCTCTTCAAACATCTTGGTTCTACATCCTTTCTATGAGTGAAAGACTAGAGTTCTCTTGGGCACAGGATTATGGCAGGGCAGGAATAAGAGCGAGGAAATGTCTGGCCCAGATCAGTGTGGAAGGAGCTGATGGTACCCTGGGAGGCATTTCAGCACTTACTCCAACTCTAAGGATTCCCCTTGCCAGACTCCCAAGTGACAATCTTTGCATCTGGACACTCAAATAAAACTATAGCTGGTAGAGAGGCCCCAATAATGAAGACATCTTGACTCTGAGGTTCTCTGGGTCACAAAGACTATGAAAGCTCTGCTGCAGTCAGCTCCCATGCTTACCCTCAGGCCATTACCGGATAGTGGATTTGGTCGTTATCACCCAGCTCTAAACACAGCAGTGGGATAGACTTAACACATGTGTGGCTGGGGACACTCTACAGAACCCAGTGTCCACACGCATCTAGCATACGCATATTGTGTGCAGAGTACTCCCCTTCTGTGTGTGTGTGCCTGGGTCATCTATCCTGCCCCTTCGCCATTCAATGTCTGCTAAAGATGTGTGACTTCAAGACCACTCCTCCCCTGCTCTTCCCTCCACCCACGCCCCTACCCACTTGTTTCCTGGAAGAAGCAGCAAGACACAAGGTGTACGCAGGTGATTCACCTGAAGACACGGTCTTCAAGACTCCACTAGATTAAAGGCGGATAATGCCTATACGCACACTATCCACATTCCCAACGTAGTGATTTATGGTGGAGAAGACCCTGTTTCTAAAAAGGCTCCTTTAGACTAAGAAAGAGAATAGGTTTACCACTCAGCTGAGTGAATGAAAGATTGAGTGAGAGTAACAGATGCTGCTCTGGGGCAGGCTGGCAGAGGCAGCTCTTTATTTAAATGTCAGCAACAGGTCAAGAACTGAGATAGAATCTGCAGCTGCTCCCAGAAACCCACTCAGCCTAGAACTGCCTACAGTAGCACATCACAAGCCCTCAGGAAGTTCCGGAAAACAGCAGCTTACACCAAGGCATGGTGCAGAGCAGCCAAAAACAGGATCCCAGAAAAGTACCCAGGAACTGGCTGAAAATCCAGGGGTCCCTAATGAGTTGGCTGCCTGGCTCAGCAAGGTGCTGTTTGCTTAAATAGTGACAGCAGCAGAAAAAAGATGAGCCCAGGGTAAAATGCTGTGTTATTCTATGAAACATACATATATATTTGCTTCACACCCTTTTGGTCAGAGAGTACAAAGACCTAGGCTTGAGATGCAAGTAAAAGGTAGTTCTTATTGGGTAAGCTAACTGACTACAAGAGACCACAGGAAGGTAAGACATGCCAAACATGGGACTTCCCAAATTACAGGGAGCCTGTGAGACAGAATGAGACCAAAGTGAGTTTTCTCAGGATGAAGCAAGATGAACGTCGCTAGGGATTAGGAGCGCTGCCAAAGAAAAACCCATAGTGTCTATGACGCTGCAGGGTTGAAAGTAAACTGTTTAAATTCATTGAAAATGAGAAGCTGCTGTTGTCCCTTTGGGTGATTTGAGTCACTTAGCAAATTAGTGCCTTGATGATAGTAACTGATATTTCTAATGCATATTTACAATAAGTTTTAAATGATGAGCAGTCCCCTTCTGGGCACTGAAAGTTAAAGCAGTTCCCAAAACAGCTTCCTGCAAAGCTAGTAAATTACATTGACCTGGGTCAGCACGTTACAGGAGAGCGCCTGCCCTGGAAGGTTACCTGAAAAGCCACTGCACCTGCCTTTAAATTAAGAAGTTCAGATTCCCGAGGGGATCAGGATAAAAACAAGAACTAAGATTCTAAATTCTAAAATCACTGGCAAACACTACAGAGGTTCAAGGCTGGAAGGTAACTTGGATGAAGACACCAAGATTCAGACATGAAGGAACTCAACTGGCCTCAGAGGAAGAACTTAGGCAATATTTCACCACATAAAAGCTCCCCATCAGGGGCAGGGGATGTGAACAGACATTTCTCCAAAGAAGATATACGGATGGCATTGTACTGATCATCAGGGAAATGCAAATCAAAACCACACTAAGATATCACCTTACACCCGTTAGAATGGCTATAATCACCAAAATAAAAAATAACAAATGTTGGAGAGGTTGTGGAGAAAAGGAACCCTCATACACTGCTGGTGGGAATGCAAACTGGTGCAGCCTCTATGGAAAACAGTATGGAGGTTTCTCAAAAAATTAAAAATAGAAATACGATATGACCCAGCCATCCCACTACGTGGTATCTATCCAAAGAACTTGAAATCAGCAATTCAAAAAGACCCTATGTTCATGCACCCCTATGTTCATTGAAGCATTATTCACAATAGGCAAGACATGGAAGCAACCTAACTACCCACTGACTGATGATTGGATAAAGAAGATATGGTGTGTGTGTGTATATATATATGATGGAATACTACTCAGCCATAAAAAAGGATAAAATCGTCCCATTCACAACAACATGGATGGACTTTGAGGGTATTATGTTAAGTGAAATGAGCCAGATAGAGAAAGACAATCTCTGTATGACTCCACTCATATGTGGAAGATAAACACGTGGACAAAGAGAACAGATTCGTGGTTACCAGGGGAAAGGGGGGGAGGGGTGGGGGGTCAGCACAAAGGATGAAGTGGTGCACCTACAATGTGACTGACAAATAATAATTTACTACTGAAATTTCACAAGATTGTAAACTATCATAACCTCAATAAAAAATAAAATAGAAAAAAAAAAGGTCTCCATCAGGCTTGGGCAACTTGCAGAAGGCGAGGTAGGCAAATCCTCAAAATGATATCTAGTGTAAAGGATTTCCAGGAACAAGCAGCCACTTTGTTCCCTACTCTGCAGAAGAGACAGATTAGGCAATAGGCAGCCTGACAAACATCCACCTGACCACTAGAGTCTTCTGAAATGGGAGAAGCATGTAGGGAACAATCGAGAGGTAAACTTTAGCAATAGGACAACAAGAGTTTAAAAGGATCCCAGGCTGGATCTATCATTGGCATGACTGTGAACCCAGGGTTTCACATGGTGTGACTTCCAGAAATCACTGACCCATGTATGGACTAGTTAAATGGATGGGGTATGCCTTAAAGATGAGTATTGTACTTCAGGCATGTTCATTTAAGTCCTTAGTTTGGCCTCTATGGAGGTTATCAATTCATCAATTGTTCACTAAGCAGTAAGTGTACCTAATACCAGAGGGATGGTGAATATCAAGAGAAATAGCCCTTTATCCTTGAGGAGCATGTATTTCTTGTTGAAGAAATGACTCACACATGCAAGTAACTTCTAGAAAAAAATTCAAAGACAAGATGGAATCAATGCATGAAGTATTCCGTACCACACTGTGTACAGAAGAATAGAAAGTTTCTGAGTATGGGAAAGACTTGGGTAAGGAGGTCCCTTGTGAACAGTAGATATGGTCATCAAGATGTGTTCAAACCTAGGCCAAAATTTCAGCATTGAAGGAGGTGAAGAAACATACACCCAGTTTATTGCATGAACATTTGCAAAAGTTGGTAAACTCCAGTTTGGTAGTGAGAGCTCAGAAGAATCTGATTCCCATTACAGTTTCATAATGACAGCTCCATCCTTAGCCTCACAAAACTCAACTGCTTCAGAGGAGATAAAAATATGACTCAGATAAACAGACCTAGTTTCTTTGCTAGGTTTGAATGCATAATTTCAGTAGCCAAATTTCTCATGATTTTTGACCCTGAACCAAAGTTGTTCATTCGCTTCAGTTGCCTACGTTCCCGAGTTGCTTAGATTTTTATACATGTGTATATATTAAAACTATTTCATATGTCATAATAATAGTGCAAAATGGAGAGAAGAAAAGTAACTGCCCCAAATACCCCCACCCTAATTTACCCCTTTAGCTTCTTAATGCTAATCAGTGCCTTCTGGAAAATAGAACTCACATCAGATTTTTATCTCCAGTAAAGTCAGACAGTCTAAAAGAGAACCTACTCAAACCTAGCAGGGAAAAAGAAAATAATAATAATCACATGTTAAACAGAAAATAAACCACATAGGCAAAAGTCTTGGATATGTTCAGATTGCATGTGCAGTGGAAAAGTTATGTGAAAGCCACTCTGCTTCTCTTACCCAGCAAGTACAAAGAGCCACTGTTACCAGCAGGCTATAGAAAGCTAGGACTCCACCAGTCACCGCCAGTGCCCAAAATGGCGTAGAAGACTCAGTAAACGGATGAACTGGACAAAGATGTTTCTCTGAAAAACAGAAGAGAGTGGATTAAATGATATGGGAATGACACGAGTAAATTGCCTTCCTTCGGAACATTATGGAAGAACGTGAGAGGAATAAAAATATGCAAAATATCACTAGCTTAGAATGTGTAGACTTCCCCTTTGGTCTATCCCCTTTGGGATTTATCCAACCCACCACTAATCATGACCTAGTTTGCAAGACTGCAGTTGAAAGCCATTCCTCCAGAAGGGCACACCAATAGAGATGTGGCGTGTTACCTTTCACATGGATAATGGTCCCGTTGCTCTTCTCATTGTCTATGTAAGGAGGAGGGTACATGACCTCAATCTTGCAGAAGTAAATATCCGTTTGATTAACGTACAAATTCCAGAGGTAGAATGTCACTGTTTCGTTGCCCAATTTCCCATCGCAGTTGAATCCTGTATTTGAGTGAAACTGAAGCTGGTGGGAGTGATTTCCATTCACAACACAGACTTCCACAGCACTGTCTGCTCCCTTGTAGAGGGAGGCCCGGAACTCCTTGGAGAAGAGGTTGTAGGTGTACTTGCAGCTGAGGTTGACCGCATTATTGTGCACCACAAGCATGGGCGACTGCTTCACCAAAATCTTGTTCTCTGGAGGGGAAAAATCATTTGCTTAGAACAAAGGTATAAGGACTTTTTTTCCCTGAAATCAAGATATATTAATTAACAAAATAAACAGCTCTCCAGCAAAGGCTTTCTCTTGGCAGATGAAGATGCAGGGGCTCTTTGGGAGATAATTATACTGAGTTTAAAAGTTTACAGTTCAATATTATTTTCATCCTCCTCCGAATGAAAGAGTGGGGCATGTTTTCACGTAGAAGGCGGAATGTGGCCTTCTGTCGGCACTGAGCACCGCAGCTCCGCCTTTGGAATTTTTGAATCTGTACTGAGATTCCTACGATGTTAATCACGCTTAATCGTGTCAATTTCCTGATTGAGTGGAACACTTGGAAATGGCTTTTAACACCTGATACAGATACACAGATAGATTTGTTTTCAGGTTGCAATACAGGCTTTAGTGAAGGAATTAAAATGTTTGGAGACATTTTGCCTTTGTTTCTTGCCCATTCCAAGAGTAGGATAAAGAGGTAAGAGAAAAGGTAACCCAAGAGTTTAATTCATCTTCCATAGCAAATTATGAGAACAACCTTCTCAAGAAATTCCCATATTTGTTCGCTTAAATCAGAGCAGATGGAAGAGGCCCACAGGAGTTCTCTCTCTAGTCCATCTTCGACCTTTATGCTATCCCAGTGAACCAGCAAAGAATCTGGAGACCATCTAGTTCAATCTCTTCACTTTTACAGTGAAGACACTGAAGCTAGATCATAAACTGCATGAGGGAAGCGACACATCTACTCCACTTGTTTCCCACCACATCCCCATTCCTGGCACATGACAATATATTCCTTCCTTTCCCTTAATGACTGTGTGAGGCTGAGAAATATTAGATCATTTGTCTAAAATTACTGAGCAGATGGTGAGCCAAGCTAGGACTAAACCCCGAGTAAACTTCAACCCCCTGAGGAATAGACCACTGAAGCATTGAGAACCAACTTTGCAACCAAAACTCTCCAAAATTTCTCTAATAAATCACTGATGTCTTTGACTCAAAATTCAACACAAATTAAAAAAATTTTGCTGTTGCTTTGGGGTATGCTGATAATTGTCAACCTACTTGCATTTAAGAAAAAAGGTTGTTTGAAGCAACACTCCCTACACCCATAGGGAAAAACCAAATAAAATAAGACTCTATTAAAATAAAACTTACAATTTAACCTGGATTTGAATTCATGTACTCAAGTGTTTTGTTTTGCTTTGGGGAGAAGGTTGCTGCATAGAACTCAATCACTAATAGCTTTTCATCTCCCACATAGTTCTCAGTGCTGGCTGTACATCAAGAACTTTAAAAAAATACCTATGCCCAGGTCCCATTCTCAGAAATTCTGATTTAACTGGTCTATGTTGGGGGAGGGCATGGGGCATTTGCATTGGTTCTTTCACTTTTTTATAACAACTTATTGAGATATAATTCATGTACCATGAAGCCCACCTTTTTTTTTTTAAGTTCACCCTTTTAAAGTGCACAGTTCGGTGTTTTTTAAATTATATTCACAAAGTTGTGAATGGATCACCACTATCTGATTCCAGAATTCATTACCCCCCAAAAAAGAAATCTCAGACCCGTTAGCAGCCACTCCCCATTCTTCCTTCCCTCCAGCCCATGGCAACCACTAACCTATTTTCTGTCTCTATGGATTTGCCTATTCTGGACATTTCATGTAAATGGGATCTGGCTTCCTTCACTTAGTATAATGTTTTCAAGGTTCATCTATGTTGAAACATGTATCAGAACTTTATTCCTTTTCATGGCTGAATAATATGCCATTGTGTGCATATACCACATTTTGTTTTCCCATTCCTCAGTTGCTTCCACTTTTGGGCTGTTATGAATAATGCTGCTATGGACATTCATGTACACGTTTTCATGTGGACATATGTTTTCAATTCTCTTGGGTATATACGAGGACTGGAATTGCTGGGTCATGTGGTAACTCTATGTTTAACTTTTTGAGGAACTGACAAACTGTTTTCCAAAGCAACTGCACCATTTTACATTCCCACCAGCAGTCTATGAGGCTTTCAATTTCTCCACATCCTTGACAACACTTGTTGTTGTCCATCTCTTTTATTACAGCCATCCTACTGGATATGAAGTAGTATCTCATTGTGGCTTGATTTGCATTTCTCTAATGACTGATGAGCATTTGTTTCATGTGCTTATTAGCCATTTGTATATCCTTTTTAGAGAAACGTCTATTCAGATCACTTGCTTACTTAACTGGGTTGTCTTTTTATTGTCGAATTAACAGAATTCTTTGCAAATTTTTGATACCAGTTCCTTATCAGATACGTGATTTGCAAATATTTTCTCCCATTCTGTGGGTCATCTTTGGTATTGTCTTAAAAATTCCCCCAGTTGATTCTAATGTTCAGTTAGGATGGAAAACCACAATAGCCTAACAGATTTCTCAAGCTGACAACATATTAGAATCACTTGGGAACATTAAAAACCCTTGATTCCCAGCCAATTAAATCAGGCTATCTGGGTATAAGACCCAGATCCATAGTTTTTGAGTTTCTCAGGAGAGTCCAATTTGCAGTCAAGTTTGAGAACCAGAAGCTTAACAGCTGAAAGCTCATTTCTTATCCTCAATTCATAGGCCACCATAGGTTTTCTCAGCCTCATTTCCTCAAAACAAAACCCTCCCAATTTTCCAGACCATTTAAAAGTCAGCCTCCCAGGAACACGCTGTGAGCATTCCTCTCTCCAGACTTTGTTTACTAACTCCACGGCCTAGAGAGTTTCTTCCTTCTCAGGTCCCATTTGCCATTTGGCCGGGTTCTACGTTTCGAACACCTCTTATTTCATATGCTTCAATTTGTTTGGCTTTTGACTTGTGTGTATTTCCTCTAGACCTCTAATTTCCAAGTCTCTTTTGATCAAGGGGGATGTGTTACACTTCTTTGTATAATATTTTGTGAACAATGGAATCTCATTAACGATCAATAGGTGAAAGATGGTGATCTGACTATATCATTCTTACCAGCAGCTAGATCTAACTACCCTCTCATTAATTCCTCATTCAAAATTCATTCAAAATTTGTGTCTCAACAACTTTGGTTCATTTGTTTTTCATTCAACAGTACTTCCTAAAAGCACTGAAAAGCAAACACATAAAGAATCAAAAAGTTCAACCTGTCTTGACAGGAAAATCCAACTTGCTTTTTGTTCTGTTTTATTTTGCTTGGCTGTCTTCTTTGTTTACTTAGAAAGACTCATTGGGCCGGTTCTGACTGGAAGAACCAATGCCAGCAAGGAATGCCAGCATCTCCCTCCTCTTCAGGGAGTGCAGGTTAGGTATTTGTATTTTTGCATACTGAGCCCTCCAGGAATAATCTTTTTGTTACTAATTATTTGGATTCTGTTTTCATGGACATTCTAATTCTTCCTGATCTGCCTTTCAGAGCTGATATAAGAAAAAAGATGAGAATAGGACCTCTTTGCAGAGATGAAAAAAAGAGGAGCATGGGCAGGGAAACCAAGCAAGGCTGGAGAGAAGCCTTGGATGGGTCCCCAGTTTGGCTTCCTTCTCCCAGCACCCACAGTGAGGTGGGGAAAGGGAAGGGCAGGGGAGGAAGGGAGAGACACTCTAGCATCTCCACTCCAGTAGTTTGCTTAAGATGTCTCACAAAACTCAGGGTTTTGTGAGATGCACGTGGGAAAAAAGAATGGATTTCCTGAAGATGCACAGGGCTCAGTTTCTATCCTTGGGCAGTTCACAGTCTGCTGGGAAAGAAAGATACATACACAGCTACTTTAAATATAGTGGCCCAGTGATCTGCATATGCTTCTTGGGGCAGTTGGGGACCCCCTAAGGATTTCTGAAGAAGGTAACTGCTGACCCGACTCTTGAAGGATTATGCATACATTGATTTGACAAGTTTTTATTAAATAAAAGTTGGCCTAGCTAAGATGAGTCTTTGTGTTAACAAGTGGGCTGAGGTAGGAGAGTGTGTTGGGGTTTGGAGGTAGGGTACTATGGGAAAGGTGAGGAAAGAGAGAAAAAGAACAATCTAGGCAGAGGCAATAAGGAGGTGAGAAAGAGTATGGCAGATGTAGGTAATTACAGCTACCTCAATTTTGCTGGACCTTGAGTTGTAGAAGACAAGATTGACAAAGCAAGCATAGCTTAGCTCAGGCCCTCCCCTGCAGGTGATGAGGACCTACTGAAGAATTTAAAGCAGAAAGTGCTATGTGCGACTTTTCATTTTACGCGATCACTTTAGCAAAACTGTGCAAGGTAGATGTGAAGGGTACAAGAGTGAAAACATGGACACCAGTTAGGATACAATCGTCGTGGTCTAGGCAAGAGGTGATATGGGCCTGAAAAACAGTTAGAAAGGAGTGGATAAACTCAAGAAGTATTTACAGGCTGAAAGTGGCACAACTCAGCATTAGCTTAGATGTGGTAAGTGACGGACAAGGAGGAGTTAAAAATGACCGTCCTCAGGACACAAAGAGCCACCAGTAAGTAACACTTTTCCTTTTGCCTACATCTCTTCTTCATTCCTTACATGACCGGAATAGACAGCTCAGAAACTGCAGTGAAGTTTGGACATCTGGCTGTGAAGAAGACATTCTTCCAGCCTAAGGGATCATTGCAAAGAAAACATGAATTACCTCAAAGGTCCCTGGGAGCACAGTTGACCCCCTGGAGCTTAGTTCAGTGTTTGCTCTTTCTCAGAACGCAGAAGTAGTGCTGTTTCTCTCCTGAAACTGTTTTTCCTTCATGAAGCACAATAAAGCAAGATAACTGGATGACAGATTTTCCTTCTGTTCATCATGGGGCCTCCAACTTTAAACCTCAGCATTGTTACGGCTGATCAGATTGCACCTGAGCCCATCCTACCTCAGCACTACAAATTGAGAAATTCCTCAGGGCAGAGCAATCCAAGATCCCGATATCTAGGCAGGCTGTTACATATTCAGTACTCTCCTGGTTGATGGAATATTCCACAACTGAGCAAGGGAAAGGCAAGTCTTTCTTTGTGTGACTCTTTGTACTAACATTTTGTTGGGAAAGAGCTTGAAAAATATCGGTTACATGGTCATTTGATGAAAAAGAGACAGCCAGCTTATCTGTCGATGTTTACTTTGTCCCCCTTCAATGTCAATACAGATCATTTTAAAATTAGGTGCTACGCTTGAAGTACTTTGCCTAACATGTGCTGCTGTGTGGCAACAGCCTCCTAGCTTAGGGTTCAGCCTGAGTCAGGATTGGGTGATAGAACCTCTTGTTTTTCAACATTTATATCCTTATAGCACTTGGTCCCACCTTGGCTCATGTCAATCATTCAGAGAAGCCTAAGTGATAAACCATCTCATCTCATAGGACTTCAAAATCTACACCTGCTTTGGAGAGACACTAAATGAAGGACATTCACTCTTGGTGGTAGAAAAAGATAACCAATTGCTCTGAGTGATACTGAATGTATGTGGTCATTATGACTTTCAGTAGACACAAAAATTCTGATTCCCCTGTTTTTTTAAGATGGAGCATGTGTGAAATGCACACCTCTTACTCTATGGGAGTGGAGTAATGACACGGATAAGTCAAAGCAACTGATAGACGGAATGTCAAATGATATTTGACTTTGATACATATTTTGGTCCTCTGAGTTTTAGGGAATCCACAGTATTTCAAATAATTTAAGGACATATTGTAAAATTTAAGGCCATATCTAGATTCAGAAGAAACTAGAGAATTATTTAGCTTCCCTGCACTAACTTCTGTTTGATTCCATTTTGCTTTCCAGTTCATGCTAGGAGTGGAAAGCATCCTTCTCAGACTAATTTGTTCTTAGAAGATCTAGCCTTTTCCCTGTAAATATTTGGTTTTCCCTGTAGTGAATAGTTAGGCAAGTTCAAACCTACCAGGTTAAAAGAGGAACATTGTCGACCATCAATTGTATTTGCTTCTGGTATCAAAAGATTGGCTGACAGACATTTCTCTAACTGAATTGACAAGTTGTTTTGATGATGAATTTAGTGCTTTGCTTTTCAAAGCCTTTCCTAGCAGCTAAACCAGCTAAAGGTGTGGAGACAGGAAGCAGTAACCTCAAACCTCGTTCCCTCACAACTCCTCCTTGACAACAGGCAACATGAAGAGTAAGATTGGAGGTGAGAAGGTACTTATCTACTGCTCATGAGCAGGCAGTGAGAGCTAAAAGATTTCCCACAGATAATATGTGAATCTTGTGATACAGTTGACTTCTGGAAAATTGAAAGTTTTTGCGTGCTTCCATAAGAATGGGGGGAGGAGCTTGGTTACAAAAAAGAAATCCTTCCCTTTTCACCTACTGTAAATGGGTCAATTACTATATTAATAACCAGCTCAACTCTCTGCACAGGTGGAGCAGATAACCATCTCTAAGGTGTGGCTCCAAACACCAGAGAAGGAACCCTGACGCTAAAAGGACCCTCCCCACAAGCTCAGTTAATGCTTGGATTTCAAAAGAAGATGAAGCCTAGATTGTAATGTGGGAAAGACATTGATTTAAATTAGTAACTGTGGCCTACATTCATAGGGTTACAAAGCACTTTTTCCTATTTTATCTCATACGAATTCCATATTAACCTGTGAAGTAAATAAGCAGGACAGTCATCTTTATGCCCATTTCATAAATGAGGAAATTGAGGTCAAATAACTTGCTCAAAGTTACAGGAGAAGTAAGTGACCTTTGGGACTTGGCTCATGCCTCATGACTTCCGTTGTTCTTTTCCCTCTGTCAGGTCGCATCAAAATGCCAACACAGTTTCAGTGATTGATTCTAGATGCTCTTTACAGTTGGACTTGTTAGTTGGATAGTACTAGAAGTGAGAGTTAGGGAGGAGAATAACATAAAGCATGGGAGTAAACGGAGCGGGAAGAGGACAGGATCAAGATAAGTTTTATTTTCTCCACCATCTTGCTGGAGTGCCATCTGTAAAAAGTGCTCAACTGGAAGGAAAGTTTGAGATGAATCTAAGCCAATCCCATATTTTACAGAAGAGGCAACTGAAAATAAAAGAAGTATGTGACTTTTAAACAAGGTCACACAAATAGTGGAAAAGCTGAGATATTATTTCTTTATGATTCTAGGAGTAATGCTTTAAATCATGAATGAATAGAAAACCAGCTTTGTGCATTCAGCAAGATTGACTTGATTTCATAGTCATATTTAGAAAAAGCATGTTTCCAAACTTTCTTTGTGTCTAATGCACATACACAAAGCATTTTGCTTACTATTTCAGAGGCTTCCTGAAGGTCATAGCTAGACCCCAAATAAGGGCTACAGGCAACATGGTCACATGAAATGCCTCATAGATTATTTCAGATCCACAAGCAATAATTACACCATTGTAATGCTTCCATTTCAGCTTGCCCAAGTTTACAAAAGAGTTTGAACATGAACTTTAGCCAATACATAAAGTCACTTTTCAGTCTAAACCTCACTGGGAAAATCCTTAACTTCAGGGCCTTTGTGAAATACGTTTATTTGTGATGTTGAATTTACGATATTTCACTTTCCCTTTTCTTTATCAGAACACCATAGAGAAAAAAAATGGCACATAGAGGCTGGTGAACCAGAGAGTGGAGTAGGCAGCTCTCAAGACTAAACTCTGCCTTGGGAAGATAAGGAAGCAATAAAAAAGATATAATATGTGTTTAATTAGCAACGTGATTTCCCTTCAGAACCTCTTAAGAACTTTCTTGTGTCCCATCTTTGCACATTACGATCAGAGTTTCTTTTGCAGTTTAAAAATCAGGTTGTAAGATCCTAATCACGCTGTTTCCTTTTTTACATTGTCTGAAAAGAATTCAACGTGTTGGGCCGGAACCGAAGAAAATGAAAGGTTTCTATCTTGGCCCCCTTGCCCTGTGGTGTTTGTGACCATATTGTGGAGGTGACGCTGGTTCCCCTGGAACAGATTACCCACCTCCTGACCACAGAGCTGGTAAAGTTACCGTAACTTTCCTCTGAGTACACTTCCTGTGCAGGCCCAGGACGCCCTTCAGCACGTGGACACCTGACCCCTCGCTTCTTTCCAGGCTCCATAAGGGGCAGACGTCCCCCCAGGCGAATCCAGTGTTTGCTCAGGAATCGGTAGGACAAACTGTGCTTTCTGGGAGGAAAGGGAGACTTGACTGTCTGCGGCTCCAGTAACTCTAGCTGGTGGCGCGGCCTCATGCAGATGTGAGAGAGAGGAGCGCAAAACAGCCTCAGACCACAGCATCTTACCCCATCCTCTCTGAGCTTCTAGGGAGATAAACACAAAGCTATGAATGATCTATCACACCTTGAATAGCCCAGGAACTCTCTGAAATTCATGTTAAAATGAAAAAAAATAATGCAGATTACATTTTCAAAATAACTTTGTGGTCATTTCATCTAGTTTTCTGTTGACTATCATCTTGAAACTCTCCCCATTTTCAGAAGGAATAGAGATTTAAGGAAAGCCTCACCCAAAAAAAGGCTTTGAAAAAGCATGGTGTATATACGTACATGTTGTGTCACTCAGGATCCCAGTAGAAAGCAGACAGCACACTCAAAGCTGGGCAGTAGGAGGAAGCTTTATTTATAAAAGGACTACTGGCAGAGGTGTGGAACCACGAGGGGTGGTGCTAGAACCTGAGGTCACAGCAGCAGTCATGACCACCCTAAGGTCTGAAGAGGGGAGGGGAGGGCGAGGTTACCAAAACCAGGAGGAAAGACAGTCGTGTAGAGGAGGCCACCATGACAGAAGCAGTGACTTCTGTCGAGAGAAACAGTCAGGCCAGGCCACCAGCCCTGCCCACGATTGTGTACCACTGTCAGTTAAATCAAGCGCATTAATTATAATTGACAGAAAGTATGATTTTTAAACAAAATCTAAAGAGACCTTGGCTCAAACAAGTACAAATGATTACCGGTAACAATAGAAATAGAAGCCTAATTAATACACTTACTAAACAAGCTGCTGTGGTCAGCACTAGTCTAAGCTTCACCTTTAACCCTGATCTGTGTTTCCACACAGGCAGATACTACAGCATAGAGGACACTTGTCCTTGTCCTTTTAAAAAATTATTGTGCTGTGTGCAACTCTCAGAAAGTAACTCAGAAGTCAAATCGTTCAGTAGCAAAAAGTCCCATCTGAGCACCTGGGCCTAAGTCATTAATGCTTAAGAGAGAATAATTATCAAAATGATCAACGAGTATTTTCTGAAAAGAAATTCTAATGTGTCAGAAAATTGTTCTTTGGTATTCTGACTTCTGCCAGGGCAAAATCATTCATTCATTCAGCAAATAAATATTGAGATCTTGTTACCAGGTTCTTAGGAGATGGGAAGATGTAAAAGATGCAGCCTTTTCCTTCTAGGATAAATCTTAAGGCAGGTACACAATTAGCTACATTCCAGAGCCACATATGGTGCATGAGCCCTATAGAGGGTCCCTGACAGTCACATGAAAGAGGCCTTGTTTCGAGACCAGATGATTCTGGAGGCATTTGTGCAGACTGACCTTGGGCTGGGCCATGAAGTCTGGGGCAAATTTAGACAGGCTAAGGTGAAGGAGATGACCTTCAGTGTAGGAATTTATTGGGAACAAGCAGATCATTCCATTTATATAGGTGGGAAGTAGGTGAAGCTGGCTGATACCAATCATGAAGAGCCTTTAATCCCAAGAAAAGTCACATGGATTTTACTAGAAAGGCAACAGGAGAGGTTGCTAACATCTGCGTTGAGAATAGGGTGGTAAGCGCCTCTCAGGACGGTTGGCACCGCAGTGCGGAGTGCCCTGGCTTGGAGCGAGGGTAGAGCTGATGCGGAGACCGATTGCGAGGCTGTTGCAATAGCATCCATGTGAGCTCCTAGGCCTGAGCTGTGGACGCGGCAGCAGGGATGGAAAGGATGGACAAGGTGTTGGTGCCTGGGTATGCTCAGTGACGGTGAACAGGAATCAAAAGTGACATGGAGTTCATGGGCTGGGTGAGGGTGAAAGTGGAGATACCGTTGACAAAAGTAGGTGATTAAAGAAAGGAAATTTGGGGCAAAGCTGTTGGGTTCAGTTTGGGTTTGAGGGACAGGTCAGGCATCCTAGAGGACAGGTCCACGAGTTCAATGTGTCAGATTGGAGGTCAAGAAAGTCAGAGATAGATATGTACATTGGGATGTCATCTGTATTAGGATGACAGCTATTATTAAACCTGCTAAAAACCATTGCCAGCACCATAGCCTGTCCCTGCCCAGCAGTGCAGTGTGTGAGCTTCTGGGACCAAAGCTTCCTAAACCAGAGCAACATGAAGCTGGGTGTGATGTGACCCAGTCCCTACCACACACAGGGCTACGATCGTCCTCTCAGCTCCTAATGCTAGAAGGACAATCTACGAGGGCAACGTGACAGAGCATCTTAACTAATACGAAAGAGGTATCTATACCAAAAGCCACCAAACCACTTCAAAAATCAAATTTTATTACCCTGGAAGGTTTCCTGCAGTAGGTAACCAGGGCTTCATAGCTTTCTACATAGATACTATGACAGTAATTCAGGTAACAGGAAGAAATCCCACAGGTATCAAGGAACCGCCTATATTAATGCGTTTTTTAAATATATATTTTAATCCAGTAACCAAATTTGGGAACCCTATTTTCTTCCTGAGCCACCATCATTCTGAGCTCTCATTAGGAACAACTCTGTAAGGAAGACCATAGTACATTTTTTGTGTGTTTCATTCTTCCTAAACCCATTCTTCCTAAACACCTACAAAGAGTCTGCTCAGTGCCACTGGGGCACATTCAGAAGCTTCTAGGTAAGTGTCATGGCCTGGAAGTTTGAAAATAATTACTGCATGGAGCCTTAACATTACACAGGAAGAAAGAGGAGAGCACAGGCAATACTGTCCCGAAAGTCCTGCGGTCATTTCTAAGCATATCAGTGTCTAAGATCCCAGTTCACAATCTCTCCAAATGATTTCAGCCACGGCTGGTTTACAATTCTTCGTATTTTCTCTATCAGATCATAAGAGCATCCACAAAGGGGCGGGGTGTTGAGTTGCCCTGTTAGAGCTGATGAAAGCGCAAGGTTTTTATTCCACTTAAGTAGCATTTTTCAAGCCAGAAATAACTCAAGAGGTCTTCTAGTCCAACCCTCTCCTATCTCAGACGAGGAAATAAAGGCCTAGAAAAGTTAAGTCATGGTGTGACAGACTAAAACTCCTCATCACATTTCCTTACCTTGAGAAATCAGTGGCTTTAGCTTTTGAGTTTGAAAAACAAAAGGGAAAAGGAATAACAGACATGGCCTCCCCAAAGCCAAGGGCCAGCAGCCACACCTTTGTTCTGAAAAACACAGGGAGATGCTGAGATTAACTTCCCTAACTGGAAACTGGAGCCCTGCCTGCCATGTTGGGCAGGGTTGGTGTGAACCTGGTGACCCTGTTATCTCAGCCGTGAGCTGAGGCCAAGCCCAGCCAAAGTGTGTGTTTTTGAAGACTCAGCAAATTTAAAGCACAAATAATTGGCTGAGTCTTCAAAGTCAAGGCTTGCGTTATCCCAGCGGCCCTTGTGGATATAGGTTTAACATTATGACCTGTTCGGAGAGATTTACATACATACGTATATACACACATACATTTAACAAAAGTTTTTACCATCAGGTGTGCCAGCATGGAATCACTCATCCACCCTGGCTTCATCCTAACATACCTCTGCAAACTCCATGACTCTCATCTCTTCCTCCCCATTCTTCTTAGAGATTTGTCTTCCTTTCTCTAAAACTCCCATCCTCGGTGTCCTAAATCTCCCTCCCTATCTCCGCAAGAAAACTGCCTCCATTCTCTTTTTTCCTTTCCTTCCTCCTCTTCTCTTTCCTAATGGCCTTCTCACCCCTCCACCCCTGAAACACCACACACACACACACACACAACACACACACAAAGACCAGCACTCGGCTCCTTCCACATGTGAAACACAATTAAATCACTCAGTTTGCAAACATTCATTACGTACCTGCTTTGTATAAAACACAGGAGACATTCTGGGTGACAGACGTTCCTAATTGCCTTCAGTTTATTGAGAAATTTCCTCTACTTTTCACTGTCTCTCTTGTGTCCCCCTTTACTTTTTCTTAACCCTTTGAAGCGTTATCTTCCTTCCCTCTACTCTGCCTAAACTCAAAAGTCCCAGCTGGTCTCTTTTTAGCCAAAACCAGTGGCTTTCCAAAGCCCTTCTTCACTTCTCTTTCCCTTGTACCTTTAATGCTAGTAACCACTGTCTCTTTTTGAAACTTTCCTCCTTCGGCTTTGGGGACATTCCGTTAGCCTCTTACCTCTTCAGACACATTCTCTGTCTCCTTCATTAGCTCATTATCCTCTTCAGCTGACTCCTAACTAGAGCTATTTTCCAGATTCAGTTCAACTCTCTGCTTTTCTGCAATTTCTACCAGCCATCCATCCCCATGACTCCAGCTTCATTCCAAGGATGAAGATTCCCAACTATTTTCTTCTTTCCCAGTTCCCGTATCTTCAGCTTTATACTGGACATTTTTCCTGACATCTCAAGCCTTTACTTCAAACTCAGTGTGTCTGAAACTACACACTATTTTCTCCCAAACTCAGCTGCACAGCAACATCTTGACTTCAGTTGGTGATACCAACTGAACCAAAAACCTTGGCATCATGCTTGATTTCTCCTCTCTCTTTCACAAACCAGTCACTAAGTCTTGGAATTTCTACTTTCAAAACATCTGCCAGAATAGTCACTTCTTTCTATTCCCACCTTTGCCACCCAAATCCTAATCTACTACCCTCTTCTTGGCAAAGTGGCGAGTGTTATCACATGAGCTCCTTGTCATTAGTCTGCATTCATTTAGATCATCCCACTTCCAAAAACTTTCAGCTGTTTCACAACGCCTTGAAAATGAAGTGTGAACTTCTGTTCCCAGTATGCAGTCCTTTGTTTGACTTGATTCTACTGCACCTCTCTAAGCCTCCACACACTCAGACTGGCCATCTGTTCCGAGAACGTGGAACCGTATTCCTGGTTTCATTTCTTTACTTGTATTGCTTCTCCATCCTGAGGCAACATGGCGTTGGTAATAACATGAACCCTGGAGCAGGAGCGTCTGGATTTACTCACCCACTAGCTGTGTGACCCCAGGCAAGCTGGTCTACCTGCTCCACGCTTCAGTGTCCCCATCTTATAAGTAAGATAATCGGAGCAACTGCCTCAAAGGATTTAGGGGAAGAATAAATTATTTAATACAGGGAAAGCCAGATAGAACAGTACCTGGCACATTATAAGTGCAAAATAAATACTAGCTAGCAATTATTATTAATAACGTCATCCATTCAAGTCCTATCTAGCTTTAAAGTCCAGCTTAATTCCCTACTCTCCATAAAGGATTTTTATTCTATAGTAATTCTGCTGCAGTATTTATGTTTCCTTATTTTAGTACTAATTCATTCATTTCCTCTTCAACAAATATTTGTTGAGCACCTACAATGCTGCCAGTGCTGTGCGTGGTGCTGAGGTTATGAGGATGAATGAGATACGATCCTGCCCACAAGCAGCACACAGTCTAGGGGAACAAGAGATGCATCAACACGCAGTAACAATTTTGGGAATCCTGAGAAGGAAAGAAGTCCCTCACTTTGCCATTTAGGGGCTCAGAGATGGCTTCTTCAGGTGAGTGATGTAAGGGACATTCCAGATGACAAGAATAATATATGCAAAGTCATTAAGCCACCAAACAGCATGGTGGGTTAAGGGACTGCCAAGTGTGATTTATCTGTTTCCAGCTGTTATATCCTGTCACATAGAGTCTTCTCAACTGATCATAAAGTCTGTGAAAGCAGAGAGAATTTGATTAATTACACAAGCAGTTCTTGTGTGCTAAGTCTTTTTCTTTCTTTTCCTCTTTGTATATTTCTTTAGACTCCAATAGAGATTAAAATATAACAGACAATTTAATAAATATTTATTAGATTGAATTACACTCCCATTGGAATGCCTCTTACAAGTCCATAGTAAAGGCTGACTACCCAGGGAAGGCTTCCTCAAGGAGGTGGATCTGGCATTAAAAACAAGGAGTGAAAGGCAAATAGGATTTGGATGGGTGGGAAGGGAGAAAGAGGGAATTCCAAGAGGGAAAGAGCATCAGAAAGGTCGTAAACACAGAGTGCAGTTATGTGAGGCAATATTGGGGTTGAGGATCTTATGTTAGGGTGTGAAAGGAGATAAGTTGGATACGTAAGATGGGCCCAGCCTAAAAGCATCCAAAAATGCCAGGAAACATTGCAATGTCATCTTTCTATAGCATCTTCTAGAAACCATCAACACAGCTTCCTTTTCTCTCAGTTGAAAGATGTCTAAGTTCCCTCCTGTCTCTACATGTCTGTGGTTGAATTCAACAATTGTATGGGTGCTTCTGTTTATAATTTTTCTCCATAAAATAAATTAGTGTTAATAGAGAATCATTCACAGTGGTCCTAAACCGAAAGAAAAAATATTTCTAGAAAGATTTCACAATTCTCACTTTTACTTCATTGAAGCTCAAACTAGGTTTTTGTTTCCGTCAGAGAACCTAGAATAGCACATAGAAGATATTAATAAATACCTACTGAACGAGCACATGAATGAAGACCTGTCTTACCAAAGCATTAGAAGAAGCTGGCACTTTAGAGACAGGAACTCAGTGCTTTAGAGAACAGTATCCTGCTAAGACCTAGTTTCAATCCCCCTAAGAGCCTCACCATGGAAGGAAACACTATCTTCAAAGGTGCCCATTCTTTTCCACCTTGTATGGGACAGAGTCTGTGGATCTGAAATGGAATACTCCTGGACTCAACATTCCTAAAGCTGGTCTTCAATTATATGCCCTTATTATTAGTAGTGTTCAATAGCAAAGAAAGTCATCAGGTCACATGAAACTGCAAATACAGCCACGGTGATGTTCTGACACTTCATCAAGTGTCAAGTATCCCCAAGCAATAAAAAGCACAACCCTCTACCTTCTCAGCAAGTAAAAAAAATCAAACATCCACCTAAGTTCTTAACGAGGGAATCTATGTCATTGTTGAAATGTAAGGCATGTCAATAACTCAGATTCTTACGTGAATGAGTGGGTGATGAGTAGAAGTCACAGCCCTAATCAGTGCATTACATGGTGGATTGTGAGCAACAGCGTGACTCAGATATTGCAGAAAGGGGCTCACGATTAGATCAGAGGTCAGACTGAACTGTGAGTGGGTGACTCTTATGACACCATCAGGAACCAGTGACCCAGTTACCTTGGCAGCCAGAGTCCCCAAGATAATGAAGATGATGACAAATGAAAAAGATGACGGTAATGGTGATGCAGAGATAAAGCTGCAGCTCAAAGTTAAGTAAGAAATTCTCCACCACAGTGCAGGTGCCCTTCCAGCGCTGAAAACATAAACACACGTAACTTGCATGGTGACACAGACTAAATCAAGATGCCTGTGAAATTAGCATTGAGATGCCAAGGCCAAAGAAGTTTAAAGTCTCTTTTCCACATCCTCGAACAAGCAACTGAGTAGCACTTGACGCCACCCGGCGCACCCCTCTTCCAGTGTTCACACTCATCAGGATGACAGCAACAGGCTAGAAGTTAGACACCTACTTTCCAACCACTTCTCGTGGGGCCTGGGTTACCTACCCTCCAGCTTCAGGCACCAACACTCATGCAACAACTCTCAGACTGAAAGTTCTACGTACACTTTTTTGATGACAATACCATGTCATTGACCAAAAAGAGTCAAAGAAATCAGCATCAAAAAATGTAGAGTCCTTAACACAGCTCAAAAACCAGAGATCCCTTCAGTTAATCACAAAGTCACCGAGATGTCACTTCTCCTGAAGTTCAGCTAAACTATCCACTGAGAAGAAAATTTCCAGCCTCTGTAAAGTTCCATAAATAATAAAATCTTGAAGGAAAAGGCAAACAAAAATTCCACCAAGATGAAAAGGAGAAAAGAAAGATTTTATCCTTTTCAATGACCTGCTGTGAAATAAATGTGCTTTGAAGGTGTGCCTGCCCTCTGATTTTTAGAGAAGAATGTCTGCAATGACTTGTGTATCCTTATCAATACCTATACCAGTTAGTAAAGAGCTACTGTTTTAGAGAAGATAAACCACAAACGGAATTTTCTTCTGGGATGTTGGTGGCACAAAAATTTTCATTTTGTAAATGTCAGCACACTGCATGCAGGAAACACTTGAAGGAAGATATCTACACATGATAAAAGCTGAATGGTAGTCATATGGCATTTCTCCACTCAAGAAAATAGAATAAAGACATTAAAAAGGAGGACAGTCTATGTCTAAAGGAGAGGCAGTGAGATCCCTGTGCCCCCACCTATAGTAAAGGTTTGAATGTGAGAGCTTCAGCGTTATGACCACAGATTCATTTCTATTTCTAATCTATCTGTGAAAATGACTCATTCTATTTCCTGGTATTGATACATTGATATTAATTTTACAGTCGTTAACGTAAAAGTCCTTTCTGCATGGTTGCCTCAAAAAAATAAAATAAAAAGTAGTATCTTATGGTAGGGTATGGTAGTAGAGTAAAACAGATTCTTAAGCAATGTCTATACTTTTTGAAATGCCCATCAGTTACTTGAAATGACAAAACACCCAGTCAATTTTTTAACGGTGAGAAAATCTGGCTGCCATGTACTGGATTTGCAAAGATACAGCAAACCGCTGACTACGTTGCATTTCTCCAGTCCATTTTTGTCCGGTGCTTTCCCAAGCCCACCAGACGTAAATTACTTCTCTTTGTGTATGACTACCTCAGAGGGGTCATTTGCTCAGCTAAAAGTAAAGTGTTTAATTACCTTGCTTTGCTGATGAGTTTTTATTAAATACCAATCATTTTCCTGCTTTCTGTGCCTCTCTCAGAAAAAGAAGTGCTAAGGGAAATGCAGCAGCACTGGACAAATCAATCGTGTTCAACTGGCCATTTTGACGGTTTATTTGCTAAGGTTTGGGGAGAAATGAAAAGAAAGGTTCCCGTGGGAAAATAAGTGGTGTTCTCCTGAATTTTGTCTTCATGCTGGATGATTAGCTTGCTGAAAAATAACCAATACTGGCTGGAAAACCTATGAACGATGCCATGCAGTACATGCACACTCCTTCTATCATGAGTCACAAATCGCATCCCTTCCATGGGCCAGCAGTTCTAAGCTGGACCCATGTCCCAAAGTCCAGCAGAGTCCTCTATTGTGGATGTCAGTGGCACAATTATCCAAATCTGGTGCAGAACATGTAACTTTGGTAAAGGAATTGTCGAAGTTAATGTTTCCTCACTCTTCCAAATCATACCTCTTTAATTTAGCCATAAAGATCTTCCTACGGTGTCATTCAGACCATGAAGAATCAAGTCAGGCTTAACCTTCATAGAATAAGTATTTTAAGCTATGCTGCGAACCAATGAGTTAGAATTGTTGAATTAAGGGGAAAAAGAACTGTCCTTCATTTATACACACACACACACACACACATCTCAGCACAGACATACAGTGGTCTCTCACACGCCTAGGGAGGACAATTACACTTTGACCAGAGAATCCTCTGATCTATAATTTCTCCATGGAGGGTGAATGCAGAAAGAGAAACAAAAAGCACATGGAAAGTTTGGCCCTGTTGATTAGAATGGATCAGACCTTTTTGTATGTTGCAATTATTTTCTTTCTCTTAAGTTTTCTTGCTGAAAGAGGCATTTCAGAAGTGCCCCCTCCACCCCAATCCGTCTCCTGCTCCATTAGGTGGCCTCTCAGCATCAAATCTTACAAGTTATGCCAAGGGTGATCTGGCATTGAAAAGTAAATGTATCTCAAAGCAGAAGACAAGGCTGCCGCATGCGGGAACCCCCCAACGGCTTCTTTGGCTCTTCCCCTTTTAACAAATGTGCTAAAGAAAAAATATAAAGCTTTGAGTCTTACAAAAAGTATCTTCAAAAGAGAATGAATGAATTGCCGGCGATGGTGGACCACAAGCACATCAGAAAAGTGTCTTGTGCACAATTACCAATTTTACATAGTTTTCTGTCAGAGCAAGCCTTCACTTTCCTTTCTGCCTATCCTTTACTGTCCAATGAATTAAGAAATTTCAAGTATTCTTTAACAATACATTTTAAAGATCTCTTAAAAATAAAGTTTAAAGACCTCTGTTAAAATAAATTTTAAAAGCTTCTTTTAAAATCTATTTGGTAGCTCTAAACGCCTGGCGCCCGATACTGGGGCATAACCTATCTCATTGCCAGCTCCTCTTTCACGATATCAGCGCCTTTTACAAACACACACAGTTTGTAATGTGCTCCCTGGCACATCAGACAATGAAATAGGTGGGCACATTGTAACTACTGTACTGTGCAGGTTGGGAAACTATCCCCCTTGGAGCACATGCACTTGATGTTTAAGAACAACAACAAGTAATGTGGCTTCCACGTCACCAACATAAATGAGAAAGAAAACTGAAGACGCTGGCTTTTCAGTGTCTCTTCAAGGGAAAAATAACTATCCTCATTGAAACATGTCCAGTAACCGCAATGAGTCCAATTTTTGAGCCAAGTGGGACCCTTTTCTAACTCCGAGAACAAGTTAAACAAAACTCCAGGCCAGCAAAGCTCTTTCTGTTCAGAATTGTGACTTCCCAAAGATGCCTTCAGCTTGGACACATCTGGAGCTAGGAAATGACCAACCATATCATGTTAGGAGGAATAGCATGATGGTCAAGAGCACAGGCTGGAGAGGCTGGCGAAGGTGGTCCAGGCCCTGCCTCCTCAACTAGAACCTGTATATCCTTGAGCAAATTAACATTCCTGCCCCGTGGTCTCTTCATCTGAAATGGGGTTCTGTAACATTGTCAGGCGTATCATCCTCCTTATCATCATCACTGGGAACTTAAAGGATTTTAATCTAAGAAAACAGATTTTAGCCAACTGTAAAAGAAAACATTTATATCATATCAGCTTCTGTGACGACTCCAGAATTCATTTTGGCACTCATTTAATTCGGGTAGACACAATAGTTACAACCAACGTTTATCTTGCTGGCCAAGCACTGACTACACTAAGGATTTCACATGGATTCTTTCATTTTATCCTCACAATGCCCTTGAGATGAGGTTATTATCATCTCCATTTTACAGATAAGGAAACTGAGGCTTAGAGAGTTTGAATGCCAGCCTAAGCTCAGCTAGTAAGAACTGGATCTGTGATATGAACCTAGGCAATCTAAATCCAGAGCTTTCAGAGCCAACCTACTTATAGCAGTTTTCTTCAGCAAACAAATATCTATACACATAAGCTAGAAATTCCTGGGGCACTGTGAATTAATAGTTAAATAAATCCTATTTAATTCCAAACGATGTTCGTTAAAATACGATATATACTGTAGTCTGAGAATCGGTGAGTTTCTAAGTAACATGTCACATGTGAGAGCAAAACTACATTTCAAATGGCCAAATTTTACAAGTTGCTTGAAATTTAAAATGAATCAAGCCATTCAAAGACCTCTAAAGACAAACTTAAAGAAGGAAAGAAATCCAAATCGTTTACCTGTTACTTGAATCGAGGGGAAGAAGTTGAGAGCCAGGAGCAGCCTGAGGATCATTGTGCTAACGGTGGGCCAGGGCTGCAGCCCCTCCTCCTCGAGGAGCCCGAGTGTGAGGGGAGCTGAAGACGCACCTGCCCAGCCCGAGTGTCTCCGTCACCGCCAACTTACTTCCCTCCGGGCACATGATCAAGGGACCCAAACCACAAGGCATCGTGACTGCAACATTTCACACAGGATATTACATTGTTTTGATGACTTTAGACTTTTCCCCTTCTTTTAAAGGCAAGCCTTTTCTTGTCACTGAGAAAGCCTGTGGTCGCTCTACGATGGGCTCACGAGAATTATTCTCCAGGGATGGGTATCAGCGCTGTGAAAGACCGGCGCTTGAACCCCAGCAGGAATTTAAGGGTAGACAAACAAGGTGTTCTAAAGAAGGGATAAAGCCAAGCACAGAGGAGAGATTTTCATAGGATGGGATAGACTGTGTCAAAGAGACAACAGTGAGAACAATGTTGAGGATTTGGGAAACATCCCTATGGGTGCTGAAAGGAGTCCTAAAGATTGGGATTTGAACTTTTGTGTTGGACACGCAGCCCTATGGAGCATTTAGCACACACTGCCAACCTCCCCCAACTCACTTCTAGGAACTTTGAGGAACACACCCATGTCCACGGAGCACCTGGAGGGGGGTCCCTAAGCAAAGGGAGAGTTGAAAACATCGTGTGTCTTTCATGGGATAGTAACGTAAGCAAAAGACCCTTGGTATCTCATGCTCTCTCTGTCCTTCAGGGGGACAACGATTATTCCAGGCTAAGTAAGAGGCAGGAAGAAGGCCCCAGAGCAGGTTCCCCAAGGCGGGCAACCGGGCCCCGCAGCCCTCTCCCACTGGCCGGGTCTCTGCACTTGGGGTCATTCCACCCGTGTGCCCGACTCCGCCCTCATCCTCTGGAGCCTGGGTCAGGATCTTGTACTCGGTGGCTTTCTCAAAACCATTCCAGTAATTTTTTTCTCCTTTCCTGATAATCTAAGCTTTATGTCACTACCCTAATTTGGGGTATTGCGTATTTGTTTTATTAAGAGATACTTTGTATTGTTTTTTATTCCGATTATAAAGTAGGACATATTTCCTATAGAAAATTTAGAGAAGGATACATTTTGTCTTTTTAAATATTAAAAATAAACATTAAAACAAAACTCACCCGTAAGCTTATCACCCTGATATAAACACCATTAATATTCTGGTCCATTGCCTTCCATATGTTTTTCTATTAAGATTTTTACGTATTTAATATAATGTTTTATGTATAATTTTCAACATATGCATATTGTTATCTGTTATACCTTGAGCATTTGCCCATGACATTTAGGTTTTCTCTATAAATATCACTTGTAATCAATGCATAATATTCCATCCTATAATCATATCAATAATTGATTAACAATCCCCTGGTGTTGCTACCAACTTTTTGCTATTTTAAAATGCTAGAGTGAACATCTTTGACGACCTGGCTCTAAGTGGAGGGAGGCTTCACATCCCTCTATTCTGATCTGACAAAGGACAGATCAGAAGTGTTTCCGCCCCTGATAGACCTCCTTGTCCACATTTCAATTTCCTCACAAACACCGTCTTTGTGACCCTCCCACACTGGCACATCTTTCTGCCCTTTGGAGCAATTTGTCTTTGGAAATGATTCACTTACACTTCTGAACTAAAGGTCAGTGATGAAGCCATGTCCCCAGTCCTGGAGCAGATTCACTTCTAGAATCTGATCCCGTATTCCTGCCTCTGGCGCTCTAGCCACTCAGCAGAAACTATATCTTACCCAGAGCCTGACATCTTTCCAAGGACAATTTACAGAAGGTAGGGTACCCTTCTCTAAAAGGTTACCCCTATTCTGGAGCCACCGGACCACCCAGATCTATGAGAGGCTCTGAAACTCATCACAGAGATTAAGAATATGTACAGTAGAAACAAAGACTCCCCAAACTTTTTTAGGATGGATAACAAAGGCTAAGGAGCAAGTTCATAACTATCTTTAAGCACATTAAGGATGACTGCACAGCATCTAGTTCATGTTATGCATATAGCAGTGCTTAATAGAATCAAATTTAGCTGGAAAGAAACGTGCAATTATCTGGCCTAATTCCTTCATTTTGTGGAGGAGGAAGCTGAAGCCCAGAGAGGTTAGTTGACTTATACAAAGTCACGAACAATAATTACATGTCCTTGATTTTATCACTTGACCAATCCTATTTGGGTTTCATTCTTTAGAATAAAAAGAAACACAAATTTTACCATTTGCCCTCCTTTTTTTAACATGCATCATACTGAAGGAGCAACTCAGTTCATTAGAGTCCTTTCACAGTTGCTCTTGAAATTCCATAGCATCTACATACACTAAGAAGTAGAAAGGACAGAGGTGAACTAAGGGACACTCTATTGGTGCAGGAGCACTGAGAGCCTAGGCACTTCCCCTAGGGATAGATCAGCATCAGCATCGATGGACAAGCACTCCACATGCCTGATCTCATTTAATGCTCACACAGCCTGTAAGGAAGATGCTATTATCATCTCATTTTAAAGATGAGAAGACTGACTCTGAGAGAGAGTTAAGAAGACTCAGGAAGCAGTGGAGCCAGGATTAGAAACTGGATCTTTCTAATTTGAACTGCCGTGCCTTGATGACAGCACTATCCTGCCTCCCTCCTGTCAACCGTCCCCAGTATTGTAGATTCTTCAGGACAAAAGGAAGAGGACATGCATTACCTTTCCATTGGAAGGCATCTACCTCGACGTCTTAGTTGAGCCTATGCACGGAAGCGTGGAGAGGAAAAGCAGATAGTGGCCCAGACGGCCCTGGGGAGACATACCCACACTGTGTTTCATAAAAATGTGCCTGTATTTTTCTAGAGAAATTTCAGATTCCTTAAATCCACATACGCTCTTGAAATTCAAGGACAAATGCATCATGATGGAAGGAATGACCTTGACAGTCAACAAGTAGACTAAGTCCCGACTACTTGGTTTGCCAGAGAAAAATACAAGTGACCAAATTCTACAGCCTGTTTGAAACATAATGGGAACTAACACTGGGGGTAAGATCCTGAAAGAAAACAAAAGAATCTCAGACAGTGTAACAATATGATATAATAGGAAACATATACTTTGGTCTTTGTCCTTGGTTCCTGGCAAGAGCTCCTAAAATCCTTGTAATTTTCTAATCAAGAAAGGTGCTAGGAGCATCTTTTGTTTTACTACTTGCTCTTTGACCCCAGTTCCCGACGCAGAAATCCTAAATCCCTTGGAATTTCCTGGGTGATAGGAGCATCTTCTGCTGTAAGGAGGCAACTCTTGGTGGGATCCTGGATAGCTTCAGGATAGGGACTGGGCACCAGAAAAACCAAGCCATGATTAGAAGCCTGGAACTTCCAGCCCCACCTCCTATCCTTTGGGGAGGGGAGAAGGGCTGGAGATTGAGGTAGTAATTGATCATGCCTGCGTGATGAAGCCTCCATAAAAATCCCTGACCTGCAGGGTTCAGGGAACTTCTGGGTTGGCGAGCACACCTTGAGCTGGGAGGGTGGTCCACCCCAACTCCACGGGGACAGAAGCTCCCTCACTTGGAATCCAGACCTCGCCCTGGGTTTCTCTTCCTCAGACTGTTCATTTGTATCATTTATCATATCTTTTATTATATAATAAACCGGTAAACATAAGTAAGTGTTTTGCTGAGTTCTGTGGGCCACTCTAGCAAATTATTGAACCTGAGGAGAGGGTTGAGGGAACCCAATTTATAGCCAGTTAGTCAGAAGTACAAGTGACAACCTGGGATTTGCAATTGACATCTGAAATGAGAGTGGTTTTGTTGGACTGAGCCCTTAACTTGTGGGATCTGACACCAGCTCCAGGTAAATAGCGTCAGAACTGAATTGAACGGAAGGACGTTGAGCTGGCGTCAGAGGATTGGTTGGTATGGGGAAGAAACCACACATCTGGGAATTCCAGTGGCTAAAAGCATAGGACTTGAACCCCCTGGACTTAGAGTCAAATTCCAGTTGGGCCATTTCGTAGCCATACGATCCTAGGAAGTCACAGCCACGATTCCTCATGTGTAAAATGGAGATGAAAATACCTCACTCAATAAGTTGTTCGTATCTCACATGATGTGTGAATCTCTCCACCCTTAAGATAAAAACAAGCTTTAATGAATCTCTATTTCATGCTTATTATAAGGGGGTGAATAAATGTTTGGTGGATCAACCAAAATGGATCATTGAATATACGTCCCATGTATTTACATGGACTGATTTTACTTCACAGCATCAGTACCGCCAGAACCCTGTTTGAGAATTAGCAGAATATTCTTCCTTGATGCGCAAGCTTTAATAATAACACATACCAGTATAAACTACAAAGGATCACTGTAGAGTCTTCAAGATTTGCAGTTGTCAAGCCAGTCGACGATGGCCCTGTGTCTCTCTCTAACTCATAGAGAGCAAGCCTACCAGGATAATATCTTCTTTGATCTAAATTCCAGCTAGAAACTTGCCTTTCATTTGAGTTTCTAATTTTCCCCAAAGCTCTGCCTTACAGAGGTTCAAATGCTCACATGGTGATTGTGGGAAAATAATGACGCTGAGATTCTCTCTTTGAGTAGTGTGGTATTACCCAGCTGTTGGTATGAGACACTTATTCAAAAAATAGACAAAGACAAAGATGGGGGCCGGCCCGGGAGGCGCAGCGGTTAAGTCCCCACGTTCCGCTTCGGCAGTCCAGGGTTCACTTGTTCGGATCCCAGGTGCAGACATGACACCACTTGGCAAGCCATGCTGTGGTAGGTGTCCCACGCAGAAAGTAGAGGAAGATGAGCACGGATGTTAGCTCAGGGCTAGTCTGCCTCAGCAAAAAGAGGATTGGTGGCAGATGTTAGCTCAGGGCTAATCTTCCTCAAAAAAAAAAAAGGCAAAGATGAATTAAGACAGTCATGCATATCACAAGCCAGCAGGACTGAAGCCTGACGAACATTGCACTATGCCTAAAAGAAATGAAAGCACAAAATAACTGCCATATTGATTGACTAATCCCAGAGTAAACAAGTATGACACAAAGATCTATTTGCAGGAACAATCTAGGAGGATTTATGAAGGATTGCATGAAAAATATGATGAAAAGTAGCTTAAAACAACTACCCAAAAACCATTTAACCACCTGTAGAGGCAGACCTATGGCTCCAAGTTGGAAAAGCAGTTGCTAACATTCGCTGGAGGCTCCCTGCCCCCCAGTATTGTGCGAAGCATTATGCATGCATCATCTCATTGAATCGCCACAGCAACTCTAGGAGGTTGGTACCATCAGTATCTCCATTTTATAGGTAAGGAAACAGAAGCTTAGAGAGGTTAAGTGATTTACCCACAATCACACAGCAAGTAGCAAAGCAGGGATTTGAACTCAATGTGGTCTGACTCAAAAAAGTGATCTCTAGATTCGAGCATCACGGGAAAAGTAGACCCCATCCCCATCAGCCAACAGCTTGACTATGTGATTGACAATGCAGTGGTTAGGAGCAAAGTTTTTAAAGAGGAATGTATCTCCTTGATAGGTGCATGTGACCTTCAGCACCAACTTCATAAGGATTCAGCGAGAATTCCAAATGTCACTTGCAAAACATTCCTTCAGTAAGGAGTATGTGGTTCTCGTTGCTTCCCTGCTGAGCCTGCACTCATGCAGACCCAGGCAAGAAGAAGAAGCAAGATTTCTGTTGTTTTGACATCATCCTACAGGACTTCCCCTGATGAGACCAAGAATTTGTGTACTGTCAGCAAGGACACATCATGAGCCCAGGCAATGCCGATCTGAGCTTTAGGACAGTTCTTGACGATGGGTTCATTCTCCTGGTAATCTGGAAAAAAAGCAGAAGGGGCGTGGCAGATACAGAAAACACCAACCAACATCATTAAAGGTGAGAAAGACTGTTACCAATCAGACTCTGACTAAACCATTATGACAGTGAAAACTTACAAGTCTCAGGACCCAAAGAAATCAGGGAAGTCTACTGTGCTATTCTCAAATCCTGTTGTTCGGAAAATCTGACCGTCTCACAGAGCCACGTTCTTTTGGTCTCATAGAAGACCAGCTGCCCGTTGTATTGCTGGAATTGCACAAAAGTACCAAGGGCCCTGTGTGAGGCTGAATTTTTAATTTTTTGAAGCCGCTGGGACATGTGGAGATTTCCTAGAAACAGGAATGTTAATTAAATATGACTGGGGTTGCGAGGGCAAGGTGAGGAACGTATTTCACTCCACATCTTGCATTGAACCTGCCTTGACCCTCTTCTGTTCCCTGCTGTGCAATCAGCGGAATGGTAAGGAGGCGCCCTCTGACCTCTTCAGGAAGTACAATCTCGTCCTGGCCTTGGGAAAACCGTCAGGCCTGGTTTTCCTCCTTTGGAAAAATCGCAAGGGCCTTCATCCCCTAACATGTTTCCTAGCATAGAACCTCCAGGAAACAGAACTGTTAACTTCAGCATTGCTTTCAACAGTCTCGCATGTCACTGGGCCCCCTTGGGAAGCTTCTCACCCGCCCTCCTGCTGTATCTCCCTCCCGCTAACCTTCCCCACCGGTTCCCACACTCATTGAATAAGGAAGGTCAGTCTGAATACATCTGTCCACAACTCCGGAATGCCACAGAGGGGGAACAGCTGCTGACCTCTGTCCCGAACACATGATCCTGTTTGTCCCAAAAGTAGCTTGGGTGAGCTCCAGCTCATAGACACGATCTCCACTTCCTATGGAGACTCTGGGGCAGCAGAGGAGGCTCCCACACTAGCTTCCGAGCACTGGATCCTATTACTACTGATAATAATATTAGCAGTTAGAATAAGAATTGTAGCTAGAATTTAGTAAGCATTGCTATGTGCCAGATATAATAAAAAGCTAAAGCATGTTGAGTTTTTAAGCCTTAGTTTTTCCTTTAAGTTTTACAAAAAAGCAGTATTTTCTTTCTAAGTCACTGTACTTCCATCTTAAGACACACACACACACACACACACTAAAAGACTTTACTAACCTCCCGTGTATACAGATGATAAAATTGACGATTTTGTGTTTTCTCCTAGAATTATTGGAGGGGGAAACAAGGAACTTGAGGAGGAAAAAAAAGCCGTAACTGAGATGTTACCAAAAGCCCAATACTGACTTTAAGGAGCAAGAGCAAAGAGGCAAGGCCCGAGGCAAGGTCCAGACGAATCTAGCACTAGTCTAAGAATCCGTCCAGAAACATCCACTAATACCTCAGTGCGCGTGGTGTCTTTCATACATGGTCTCGAGGAAAACTCCAGGCTAAACTTGTTCTCACAGCATCTAGCTTCTGTTGCGTTATAGGCTGCTCAGACCTGGAGAGACTAAAACCTAACTGGGCTTTCTCTTCATCGGGGGGCCAGGACCGACGCTGGAAACCGAGGGAAAATCTCATCCACATCAGGAATATAAGCTACTTAGGTGTTCATTGTATGAAATTTGCCCACCTTTGCTACTCCAAATTGTTATAGGAATCTTCTAGAAAAATTGGAATTGTTTAGGGGACTCCGAAGCAGAACAAGCAAGGATAGGAAAGTCTGTGGTGACCTCGAAAATTCACTCATTCACCCAACAAAGCTATGTTCAGTGCCCACAATGGAGGAGGCCTTGATCTACCCGCTGAGGATCCCAAGGCAGTCCCCTTGTCCCCAGGGAACTCAAGTCTGGGAGAAACACTGAGGCAGAGCCCCTAACTTACCCAGAGAGGCTTCTCGAGGCGGGATGCTGTGGTTTGCAGGAAAAGCCGATTTGGCCAGACCAGCAGTGAGGAAGAATTGGACTTTCCTTCCAAGCAAAGCAGACACTATTTGCAAAAGCCTAAGAGCATGCAGCTTGCTTAGGGAACCAGGAGAACCTCCGTGTGGCTGGAACAGAAGGAACACTGAGGGGGTGACAGGCAGCCAGCCGGCCGTGCCGTGGTAAGAAGTTTGTTCTTTGAACTGACAATAAGGACCCCTCACAACGTGGCTCAGCGCACAGGCTGGGCTGCTGTTAGACTTAGGAGACATCAGCCTGTCAGATCCAGGCTTTCAAATAGGTTTAATCTCTCACGTCAACTCCAACTGATGGGAATGTGCCGGGATCAGGGTGCTGAAGGGGGTTTCTGAGACCTCCGAGCGGTTCAGCAGGAACTGGGAAGGGCAAGGGGAGGGGAGGAATGGCTCCCTGCCCAGGATTATGATGAAGCCATGAAGCAGATCAGATCGCGGGCTGCTCTTCCCCTCCTGTCCCTTAAATCATGGCATTTTCCATGGCTGGGGTTTGAGACTAACAAATAACTCCCTTCTACTTGCTCATTCAGCTCTAAATCAAATAAGAGACTAAAAAAGACAAGAATCAGGCTGACGGAGATTCAAATATCACCAACAGAGCAGTACCAGAGAATGTGATGAAGACGCCGCCCCCCACCAGCCCCACGGGGTCAGGCAGGCTGACCCAGCAGCCATGGGCATTGCTGGAAAACCACAGGCCCCACCTGCAGGTACAGAGTCTCTACCAGGAAGCTCCCACCAGCCCGGAACCCGGGCCACCCTTGGCTCTCTGCAGGAAGACAGGTCCCAAAGGTGGGGACAGGAGGCAGCAGGAGCCAGAGCAGGATGTGAGGGCAGGGGAGGGTTTGTTTAAGGTGGGAGAGACAGAGAGGTAAGCAGGTTTTCATGCTCAGGGAAGGGAGACATCGCAGAGAGAAAGACTGAAGAGATAAGAGAGAGAGGACCATCTGTAGGGGAGAAAAGAGGAGATGATAGGAAATACACCTGGGGCACAAATGAATGCCTTAGCATTAATAAAAAGGAGGAAACTTCTTCGAGACAATCATACTTGTCTAGGAAAACACCAGTTACAGCAGTTAGAGATTGACGAACATTGACCATGCTTGTTTCAATGCACACGCACTATCTCATAAAAACTCTATGGAGGAGCCATTACTGTTGGTCCATTTTATAGATGAGAAGACCTACTAAGTAGCAGAAAAGGACCGAAAGATACTTCTTCCAGCTCTGAGACTTGGGATCTTGGGAAAGCTGATGACTTCTGACTCCCTGCCCTCTGCCATTAAACTGTCGTTTCGGAAGGAGCTTTCCTAGGCTGTGTGAGTCAGCAGGAGAAGCCTTTCAGAAACCACCGTTCAGGCTGTATGGGGACGGGGCGGGGAGGGGAGAAGTGAATGACCTCCTAGGCTTTAAATTCGACTTCAAAACTCTCTGAAAAAATGAACAAAGTTCTCTTTTTCCCTTTCTTCCCCCTCCCTTCAAGATGCAGAAATAGAAGCATTTTAATTTCAGAGAGGCACGTGAAGGCATTTCTTACCTCTGGGTGCCACTCAGACTTTGGGAGACCAAGCGGACTTCTCAGGGCTTGCTGTTGGTACTATGTCTCTGCCAAGACATTAGACTTTCTACAAGCAGCACCCATCAGGCAAGCAGCGGAGGTGGCAGACTGGCTAGTGACCTTCATCGTGCCTACAGACGTCATCCCTGAGGACTCTGGGGCGACAGCCCAAGGCAATGAGGAAGGCTCAGGTTGACAGCACGGACTTTCTGCAGCCCTGGAGGACAGAGCTTTGAGAAAATTGTCTGTTCTTTTTCCAGATCTCTGCTTAGGAAGGGTTTGTGGAAATGCACCCGTTGTACCCCAGATTGGGGGCACTCTCTCTCAGATCTTTCTCTAGTCTCTCGAGATCCACCACTCTCTTTTCATTTCTCAGAAACTGAGTGTCTGAATTGATCTACAAGCTGGATAAAAATACGTATGTTTCTGCACGAACATGGGGTTGACGAGTACTTACTGTCTCCTCTCTTTTTCTGCTCAGTCAGAAGGCAAAATGGCCTCACAGGAAAGTGAACATGTGGATGTTTTGTCCCCAACATTCTTATTACATCCAGTTGACAAGACTGTCTGATAAGTCTGGCAGTTCTTATTCTTTTGGTGGTCTGGAAGCCTAAAAACTACTTCTCACAATTACATTTTGAAATGCAAAAAATAAAATACATAAGAACACAAAGAAAACCAGAAGCATTGTATGCAGTTTTCAAATATTTTTTAAAACATGATATAGTAGTAAATGCGCTTTATTAACACATTAAATAACAAGATGGAGTGGTGGTGGGATAACCACTGTAAATCTGAAGTTGTGATAGGCATAGGTGATGTTTTGCCACGCCTCAGCAACTATAATGTGACTTGAAAATTCTGTGATTTCAAATGATGACAAAGTCACAAGTATTGCAAAGATTTCTGTGGTTTGTTGCCTAAATGTGTTGTTGAAATGCTAAACTTCAGTTAGAGAGGTCAGTGAAAGTAAAGATGTAATTTTTTTCCTGCCCAAGATTATGTCAGACCCCTGGTTAAGAACCCCTGAGTAAGCCAGTCCCTCTGCCACCATCAGCTTCTCCTCCACCTGCATGTGGATCACGCGAACGCACACACGCACATGCGCACATACACGCACGCATGCACTGCATGCCCTGTGGTCTCAAATGGAATCTGACAGCATCTTAATGACATCCATAAAGGACACTTCCCAGATGTCTTATAGCCTGAAAGATCGAGGAGCAGAAAGTGCATTAACATTTTAGACCTCAATATCAGGGTTCTCTTTAGCCCCCAGTTCCAAACACTGACTGAATGTGGATGGCCACTCCTACCTGTGGTTTTCTCCTTGGGGCCCAACGCTTGGGCCAGAACCATAAGCTCCACAGTTCCACCTGCACTTGTTTTTCTCCCACATTTTAGATGAATTCCAACTTTCCATTCTGCTCACTCAGTAGGGTGGGACACAGCAGCTGAGACGAGATTTTCAGCATTAGCAGAAGGACCACACTCGAGCTCAGACCTCTTGCTCTGGATAATAACATCAAGGCCCCTGACCACTCTGCAAGCATGCCACATTCTCCACGTGATCTTCTGTCCTTGACAGTAGACCCAAAAATCCTTGGAGGACTTCTGCCAGCTAAGGCACACTCTCCCCCTCACCACTCTGCTGCAGACCCATGAGCATTGGTTTCTTATCCTCTAAACTACCAGTTTGTTTTAGGCACCAGGTCCTTCACATGAGCTTTTTCCCCTTTCTGGAATGTTCTTCCCCTTCACTCTTGCCAAGGCTTTCTCCTTCTTCTGAAAGTCATTTCTGACCACTTTACGTAAATTGTGTACATCCTTCTTTTATACCCTATCTCAAATATCCAGTTTATTTTTCTTAAATGGCCACAATTTGCAATTATTCCTTATATTTATTGTGTATTTTTCTATCTCTTCCATCAGAGGCTAAACTTCTTAAGGGCAGAGACCACATCTGGCTTATTCACCTCCGTACCCCAGCACCAATACAACGCCTAGCACACAGCAGGCACTCAGTAAAAACTGGTTAATGGATTAATTAGTAACAAACATTCCCTTTTACAATATGCAGCTCTGTACTCTGTAAGGTACACAGTAAGCTCCTATGCCAGAGTAGTAGTGGAAGCTGAGGCAGGATGAAGTATCAGATAGTGTACATGCAAAAGCATTCTTCTGCTTTATGGACAAGAAGTGGAACCCATTTGCCCTAATTTGATCATCTGTCACCTGTTGACCTGGCTGCCATAGTTCACTCTACTTGCTGTGCCAGGATCTACAGAGTGATGTGGATAATTCTGTGCCTACTTCTCTGACTCCAGAAAGGATGGTGGTAGGAAGCACAGAGCTGTTTAATCTCTGGGACTGTGGAGTTTGGCACCTCAGAGATGCTCCAGTCCTGGCTGGCCAGCACTCCTGGCAAACTCTCTCATCTCAGTGTCACAGCACCAGAGAAATCCGTTTTGGAGTACTAGTGCTCTCCCTGGAATGCACTTCCTTTGCAAGCCATACACTCATCCACAGGTGATTAATGGGCATCGCAGCCAGTCATGGGCCATTATGTGGGCTGGGAAGATGGAGACAAATGAAGCATGCCCTCAAGCGGCTCAAGACAGACAAGTGAACCAATAACAACTGGTGGCCGGTAAGTTTTGCTTTTGCGTTGATAGGAGCAGAGAGCATTATCTTGGCTCATATACACATTCTCTTTCTAAAACATCTATAAAACCAGCTAAATGAACCACATGATAATGGCACCCACAGATGTATTAATGTGTATGTGTGTGTGTACATTCACCTTTGCTGTCTCTCACAAGATCCTGAAAGTATTAATTAGAAAATGCATCTCCCTCCAAAGGACATGGGAACCAGACTTGACCATCCAACATGATGACTGTTGCTTTAAGGGGACGTCTGGAGCTGCTGCACTGCCCAGCCCAGCAAGCACAATGGAACATTTTCCTTCGGATTACCTCACTCTCCGTGACCCACACAGGAAATAATTATTTTGGTAGTCGCCAGTAAACAGTGAAACACACTTGCTTGAAAAATAAGCTCTTTTTGACCCTGCAAGACAGTGGCTTCACAAGCATAGCTGAACCTAGTTTCTACCCAAATTCAACAATTTTGTACGCAAATGGTGACTTATTCTTGGATTGTGGGTTCCCAGATCCGGGCCACACTTCAGAGTTCTGCCAAAATGCCACAGCAAACAGTGTTTCCCTTGTATTTCTGGCTAAAGAAGAATGTGGCATCAAAGAAAAATTAGATTTCTTTCCTGGGGTAGAATATGGAAATTCCATAGATGTCCTAGCAACAAGTTCAAACACTGTAGTCATGTCTGAAAAAGTAGTCCTGTTCTTACGGATGTCGATCTTAGGGAGTGCCAGAGAAAGAGGGCAGTGTTTGGAGTGACAGCTGTGGGCAGAATTTTTGAGCCTAAGCGAAAAGTCTAGATCTCAAATCCCAAGTCTAGCTGAGGCCTAATTTCATAGCCCTTTCTTACTCTGAGTAGCCCCCAAAAGGCAGCACCCTAAATGGAAGCTACAGAGCTCTGGGAGGAGCAACGCTACCTGTTGAAATGGACGCGTGAGATTAACAAGGCAATGTGCTCAGCTAAACCTGACTCCATCCTACTGAACTCCAGAGTCACTGACTTAGGATAAAACCTTGACTGCTTTGACAGAAACCCAAAATAACAGTGGTTTAAACACAATAGATGGTTTTTCCTCTCTCCTCTAACAGTCTGGGAGTAAGCAGTCCAGGACAGGAATGGCAGCTCGACGCTCCGAGACCCACATGCCTTCTATCACGTAGCTCTGCCATCCTTGGACCCACATGGTCCAAGATGGATTACCCTCACAGTCACAGTCCAGCCAATCAAAAGGTAAGATGGAGAAAGGGAGTGCCTGCTTCTTCCCTTTAAGGGCACCACCCAGAAATGGCATCACTTCTGCTTGTACCCCACTGGCCAAAACTTAGTCACATGACCACCAGAGCTTCCAGGATGTTCTTAGCTACATATTGAGGATTCTGATACTATAGAAAAAAGAAAGAATGAATATTGGGAGACAGCCTCTGGTTTGCCACAATTGTGCATTTTCGGGTGATTCCTTTGAGGATAGATAAGTTCTTAGAAGACACAGCATCTTTTCCTGCAAGTCTAGTGCACTGTGCCCTCTCCAAAATTCCTCCGCTTGTCAGACCTCCTGTGCCAGTAGGATATACCGGTATGCCTAAGGAATGAGAGGCCGCTGGAGTGGAGCTACAGTGCCCGTGCCCCTTTGTGTGGTGGTATCTGGCCAGATCAGTTAGCAGGGCTGTCCTTCCTCCTGGGAAATCCCCTGATGATGGCTCTGGTTGGATCTTCATAGTGTCACCATTTGTTCTACAGACCAAAGACCCTGCTTTGATTACTCAACACCCAGAAGGTATCCCATGGTTGGGAGCATTACCTTCTCTCGCTTTGTCTTCTCTATAACCCTAAGAGGAGAATAGGGTAGCAATGAGTCAGGGGAGCAAAGCTCCCAAGCAGTTTCAGCTTTGGAAAGGAGAGAAAATTTCTCCAACCCCGAAAGCCTGAAGGAGTAACCTAGCACAAGAAAGGGGCTGCATGTTAACTTGGAACTTCTCTGTGAGTTTCTGAGGTCACTCCAAGAAATAAGTGTGAATGGGGAGGTTCAGGAGTAATTAGGTCTTCTCTTCTTGGGTCGTTTTGGAGGCTCGCTGACTTCAAAAGCTTTGGAAAATTCTTGAGTAGGGACTTCCCAGAGATTTTCATTCATTACAGAGGAAAAAGCGAGGGGCTCTGTGCTGAATGGATTAGAATCCCACCTGGTGTTTACACCAACTGCAGGATGTACTTAATATCCTGGCATGAATAGGCCATCACTTGGCGGCAGCAGACGGCACCTGTGTACAGTATCCAGTCTGGTCACATCGACTTAATGATACCTACTCTAGGATCGAGTGATATAAAAACCAAAGGTACGGATGTTCCATTTCTCAAAGATAAGCTGTGAGAAAGGGGGTCAAATTGAAACAATTCCTACCTAGAGGAATGAAACAGAAAAATGAATTTGCTTTGCATGGTTAGCAGACATTGTGATACATTGCTACTAACTTATGACAAAGTTGTGGCATAAAAAAGTCTTTGAAGTGAGAAAATTTATAAATAGAAAATCATCTTCTTTTTACACAAGCCCTATAAACCATAGAAGTATAGAAATTTAACCAATCTCTAAGCTGATTTTAGTGATTCTCTATGGCACATGTATCACAGCTGATATGTGTGGACACACACACATATCACATAGGATGATAGAATCTTCACAAGGATTTTAATCACAAAACTATTCCAAATTCCAACTCAGTCTCTAGTCTGGGAACATTAGGACATCCTCTTCCTGTTTCTGCCTTGTCCAAAAGCTGGAACAGAACTCTTGGAGGGGGTCCAAGATGTCAGGAAGAAATTATTTTAAGTGCTGTTATGCTTGGGAGGGGCAGCGGGGCAGCATGAACTGAGCACTATATCTGAGTCCATGTATAGGAATAGCAAAGCATGCCCCAAAAAGACTCCCCATGTCGATTTCTGGCAATGGACAAGGGAAATTGCACAAAAGTCATACCCACAGGCCTGTGTAGTCACTCCTTCCTCCGCTCCCTCACCATGCCGTACAGCCCTCCATTGGCACTTACCTCCTTCATGACACTGTAATTATTTCTCCCCATGCCTGTCTCCACCACTGGCCTGTGCCATGGGAAGGAGTGAAGAACACCAGCTCTGTAGCCAAACTGCCCACATTTGAAAACTAGAACTGCATTAACTAATTTCTGTGACTTTGAGCAAGACCCTTAACCTCGTCAAGCCTCAGTCCCTTCAGCTGGAAAATGAAGTTAGTAATAATATCTGTCTACTATGGTGGCTGTGAACGTTTCATGAGAAATGAATGAAAAACACATCCTCCCTTAAGGAACATGCTCAGTAACTGCTGGCTGTTCTTATTATCACCATCTAGGGATAAATCGCATCCTGTTCATCTTTGCATTCCCCGCATCTGTAGGGTGCCTGACTCCTGAAAGCGTGTAAGCTGAATGAACCAATGAATGAGAAGACGTGATGGAGAAGAGGCAGTTCCCTCCAATGCCCTTAACTCACTCTGCTCCAAGGCAGTGGAGAGACTGCCCTGCCTGGGAAGTTTGGGAAAAAGAACTAGGCATGTATGTGCCCCACTTCACCCACCTTCCTCTTGGGCATGAGCTCCCCTCAAACGGCATGTGCTGGACTCTACACTTCCAGCTTTGCCCTGGTGCATAGGCCTGCTCTTTCCTCCCCATCTTCCCCTGGAAGGTGGGGCAGGGGACAAATTGCTCAGGGGAAGCTCACAGTCTCTACTTTCCTCTAGAAACAGGCTCTCCCCCACGGGATTTGGTGCCATCTGAGACTGGTTGGAGAAGACTGATGAATTGTGCTCATAACACAAAACGAATTCTGTTTCCACGGCTCAGCTGGCAGATTCACCAGGTCTTTTCACTAAGCTGTTCCCTCGAACCTAACTTGACTGATTGTAAGCATGCTATTTTGCCTTCCACTTGCCATTATTTTGGATTATTCCAGAGTATGTTCTATTTATTGAGCCCCCTCCAAAACCCTGACAGTGGCTTAATGACAAAAATGACTTTTTCAGACTTCTAATTTTTCAGAATTTTAATAAAGTGCTGCTCTTGGAAGCAACTAAAAGGACATGGATTTCTGGGAAACTGAAGTGTTGAAAAACTAGGGTGTTGGTTGTTCTTCTTTTTCCTCTCCAGATCTTCCTGGCTTTTCTCTTGCTGGCTGTACCTCGAGAGGGTGACCACTTTGGCTGCATCACCTGGGTTCTCTTGCCTTCTGGCTTCCAGTCGGGTTCCACCAACAGGAGGAGACTGGAGGGTGGGAAGAGAGAGAGACCAGGGTATCCATTCTGTCTGCTCCTTCCCTGGCTGGCCAGGTTTCAGCAGTGGTTGCATTCCTCTACTTCTGGCCATGGCTCCTGTTGGATGTCCCTGTCGTGTGGCTATGGCTCATGCTGGGCTCTCTAACACCACTCACTCTCCTTGTCCCTGCAGGCCTAGGAGCAGTAACGCCCTGGACATTGCTAGTCCCCTAGAGGCTTCATCCTCTCTGCTAGTTCCCTTCGCTGCCCACGACCCTGTAAAGGGTCCCTTTGTTAAAGTCTCCTCAGTGAAACCTTTGAGTGTGCCATCTCTTTCCCACCAGGACCCTGAATGGAACAAGCGATGACGAGTGACAGGAAGACCCTTTTGGAGATGGACACATTGGGCATGCATAGCCTGATGTCACTAAACATTTATCTCATCCCCCAAAATTACCCTTATTCTGAATACGTCTCACCTAGAAGCTTTCTGATACCTTGACTTTCCACGTTGTTCTACCTAAATAAACAGAAGCCCCCGGTCAGACTGTACCTCTGTACGGGTTCTCGTGGTAGGTCAAATCTCTTCTCACATCAGTAAATTGTGATTGTGCTTTACAAAAATCGTGAACGGAAAGTCAAAGGGAAGTGGAAGTGGCAGAATTAACTTAGTTTACTTTTAGCACTACGGGAAGAAAATCACAAATTTGAAGAGGTGACATTCTGAGATAAAGAGTCCTAAGATCAGAGTTCAAAGATAAAGACTCTGAGGTTTACCAGACACGCTTCTGAAAACGTAGCTCCCCAGTGAACCTGGGTACGGCCTCCATTTCTGTCTTCCACCTTTCTAATCTATTTCCATCTGCTTTTTTGTATGATAATGTGTTTGACTATTTACCTCTGTTTACAGGCGTAGGCAATTTCTCGCAGCCTCGAAACTTCAACGCAAGAATGCCTTCTGACTCACAGGAGAACAGCAGTAGAGATTAGCACTTAGAGAGAATTCTGAAAGGCAGCAGCCGAACAATAATTGCTTTTCTGCAGAAAAAGTGAAAAGCACAAAACCAAAAGCCCTCAGTGCAACATTCCAAAGCTTTCAGAGCTGGTAGACTCGCTGACCTCAAGAACACCCCACACTCTTTCTTGCCATTTGGCCTGTGCTCCTCCTATGGCCCACAAATTGAAACACCTTCCCATCCTCTCTGCCTGTCCCCAGACACTCTCCAGCCTTCGACACCCAGACGGGACCCCATTCCTCCGCGACATTTCCCCGACGTGGCAGCTCACGATGTTCTCTGTCCTCTCAACACCCTCAGCACTTACTGACTTGCCACTGACCGAATCGCACATCACTCTTTATTCTTTGAGCCATTTCACTGTCTCCCTCCAACCCTATTTCTGGGGTAAGTCTTAGGGATTTCAATATCCTTCCAATAGAAGCTGGCCTCTCATACCCTTTTTGTTCACCCCTATTGAGTTGTCCTCTACAAGACTTCAGCCCCCCAATCCTATCCTGTCATTACCATTAACTGCACACCACCCCCCATAACCTCAATTACAAGCATTCTGTTCTCCAATTACAACCTCTGATATTTCAGGTGACTCTCACGCTTACCCCAACCCCCTCCAGTCGACCATGACTACCATCCTTTCACTGTTTCTCACACCCTTCATGTTCTCATTTTCCTCCTTACTCAGCTTAAAGTCCAATATCCACCACCATACTCCCTGGAGCACACACACCTTTAACTCCTGGACCTTCTCTCCCTCCTTCGCACTCCTCTGGAAAAACCCCCATCCTGGCTAATCCAGAGCTCTCCCTTCTCAGTCCCCGAATTTGAACACGGCTGGGGACAAGCATGCAACATCTTTGTTCTCATTTTAAAGTTGTGACTCTCCTTATTGAGTCTTTCTAACGCATTCAATGTGGCGTTTGTAAAAGCAATAACCCTCTTCCCTTCTGCTTTCACAGGCTTACCTGCTATTTCTTTGACAACTGAGTATAGTAACAAAAACAAATGGTGTTAACAGGTTTGGGACCTCTTGGTAAGCACATAACTCAACTGGGGAGATCAGAAGTGCGGGGTATAACAGCGAGTAGCCGACTCGCCTGGAGGGCTCCAAGAGCCATGGCCCTCAGCCAGGACAAGAGACAGGAGTACGGAGAACCTCTGTCAGTCTGGCAAGTTGGTTAAGCGGGTGTCAGTTAGGAACACGTCTACTGTTCACAGACACATGAAAACTACAGATTCTGTCCATAAGAGTTTGTGAATAAGCAAAAAAGAGTTTCCCTCCTACCACTCCATCTGTGCCAATTAGAGAGTCTATTTGGGCCCAAGTTGTTGGATTTATAGTAAGGCTCTTGAGAAGCTATCAATTTACCCCAGGCTTATCCATCTTTTACGAGCCATATTACCATTTTGGCTTCATCTCATCATGGTCATTTCCTAGTTGATGCTATAACATAAATATAAAATTCTTTAAGATTAAGTAGCTTCACCTGGAAGTAAATCATCTCCTCTAGACTGCATGGAGATACCTTTACGGGCAGTGTTTCTCAATCATTTGGTTTTCATTATCGTCTTCCCTCTACAGAACCTTTCTAGACATTTTTTCTTATTGCTCTCCCCTTCTGTGAAAGGCTAATATAGTAGATATACTGTATGTCTGTTTATATACTGTACACATATCAATGCTTTATACATTAAAAAGTAATACTGCACCTACCCCCCCCCCACACGAACCAATTGTCACCTCCTTGGAGACGATATTACCCCGCTGAGAATGCATGATTTAGGGCGTATGAAGTGCATCCTATAAATGATTCTTTTTTTTAACAATTGTATATATTTAAGGTGTACAACGCAATGATTTGATATATATATACAGTCAAGCTGATTAACATAACATCTCCTCACATAGTGACCTTTTGCGTATGTGTGGAAAGAGCACCTCAAATGTCTCTTCACAAATTCGCAGTATTCGATGCAGCATTGTCAACGATAGCCATCACGTGTTCACTAGATCTCTTGACTGGTTCATCCTACATAACAGCCACTTTGCGCCGTTTGACCACAACCTCCCCTCTCCCCGACCTCTCACCCCTGGTAACCACTGTCCTGCTCTCTGCTTCTGTTGTACGACTCTTACTTGGCTGTTATCTGTGGCTGACAAGGGGAATGCGGGTGGGACATTGATTTGAGGAAGTGGTCTACTTTAGTGGTGAAGCTGTCAGTAGTGTTCCACACTTTTTTCTTTTCTTTTATTCCATCTTTCTTAACTTGCTATCTTTATTCGTATCGATTCAGTTCTCACATTTTTATTAAAAAGGTAAGCAATTCAACACTAGGCTAGGACTAAAGATCATATTTTCATCAAGAATAGCAACAATAGTAAATAAGCCTTTCCTTTTCAGATTATCAGCAGTTTCCTTGACCTGAGAAATAAAATATCTGTGAAAAGCATTCTCTATTATTATGACACCTTTTCATGTGCCCGCTCACCTTCACACTTGGTTACAGCCAATAGCATATGTGTCATTAATACTAGCAACACAGCTCCGAGGTCCACGTGATAGCTTTCAGGGGAAAAAGGGAAAGAAGAAACGCAAACACGAGAAAAACTAAAAAGAAAAGAAAAGGATGCTGGGTTTTTTTTTCTAATCTGTATCCACAAATTTCAAAGGAGACTATGAAACTTCAACCTAACAGGAGTGTGCTGTCCTGCTATAGGAAAGAGGTCAGTTTGCTCCCCCAACATTCACCTTCTAATACTAAAAACTTATTTTTTTAGATCTAGAGGCAGAAGAAAAACTATGTTGACCTGTGTTTAGTTACCATAAGCTTCCAATAGTCATCTTCTTGACACTGGGATGGCACCGCAAATGACTGCTGTTCTGACTTTCTACCCCTGTCTCTATCTCTCCTTTCATATTCCTTTTCTTTGTTTGTTTGTTTGTTTGAGGAAGATTAGCCCCGAGCTAGCATCTGTGCCAGTCTTCCACTATTTTATATGTGGGTTGCTGCCTCAGCATGGCTGATGAGTGGTGAAGGTCTGTGCCCAGAATCCAAACCCAGGAACTTGGGCCACTAAAGTGGAGCATGCCGAACTTAACCACTAGGTCACAGGGCCAGGCCCTGTCCTTTCATATTCTTAATGTGCAAGAATATACACCCCTGATTATAGATGTTGGTAATTTTTCAGAGCTCCAAAACTTCCATTCAAGATAGGATTCTGACTCATTAACTGTTAGGGCCATTGGGAAACACCTTTGGGGCAAATCAGACGGGTGTTTACCAAAAAAGGGATTTCGCCATTAGCAATTGAGCTGAGCCAAGAAGTAAAATATCTAGAATGAACAGTAATTTATGCTACTTTTGCTAAGGAAATCTTGAGTATAAAAACTTAATTATTGCTGGAGGATAGGAGGGAACAGAGGAAGAAAATGTGTTACACCCAAAAATCTGATAAAACTTTAAATTTTCCTGCCATTTTGAGCTAAAATCTTTTGTTTCAATATTTTCACCTATATCGTCTCTTTAATAGTGTTAGGAATTAGGTACTTGAGTGGGTATTTATATAAAGTCTGACTTCCTCCATCAGATTGCATGCTCCTCAAGAGCCAGCACCATTTCTATTTGCTTGCTCATGTCCCGTGACAGACCCAGGGCCTGCACACGGTCGATGCCCAATAAATCTGTTAAAGACTGAATGAACTGAATGGGAGGAAGGATACTGTGAGATGATACTTTTCTCAATGCAAAGTGATACTGTGAACGCATCTATTTCTTTTATTCATCCATCTTGATTTCTTTATTTACTCGTTAGAGAGCTATCTTAGGCCCAAACAGAGACTATTAAGACATCATCTGTGACCCTAAGGGACTCACAAGCTAGAGGAGGACAGACATGCAGGCCAATTAATCATAATACAGTGAGATACAGGAAATAATAAATATCTATGCAAGGGGTAGAGAAAGAAGTAACAATCAATTGTCTCCTATTGAAATCAGAATGTATCTCTGGTAGGCAATCATCAAAGGGTAGAAAAAATAAAAGATTTAGAACTAAATTTTTGTTTTGTTTTGTAAGAGGATCCTTGAAAATGAAGCCAAACTAAATCGGGGTTAAATTGAGGAGGGTGTCCACCTCCCCCTTTTCAGATCTTAGCTTAAACATCACTCCTTCAGAGAAATCTCCTCCGACCCCTCTTCACACACACACACTGGGTTCCATCTCCTCCGGCCCTTCCACTACCTTGGGAAGTCCATGAGGCCAGAGGTCGTGTCTGTCTAGCCCACTGACTATTATATCTCCAGAGCCTACAAGTATCTCTGGCATATAGCAGGCGCTCAATAAATGTTTGATGAATAAAGTCTCCTTTGCAATATATTTGTTTTTCCCTTTTCAAACCAGTGTATCTTATTTTTCCATTCTATAAATAGAAAAAACTAATTCCCCTCCCTAAATAATGTTCTTTGCCTTTTCCTTCAGGAGGATTGTTTTTCTAATTTTCAAGACACCATCATTGAATAACTGGAAGTGAACTGCACTTTCTGTTCTACACACAGTAGGGAACTGGACCTGGGAGTATGTCTGAGGCTGCTCGCCCCCACACCCTGCCCCCGCCGGGGACCCAGGGACAGGCCCGTCTGTAGCCTCCCGAGTACGTTCTCTGCGGGGTTTCTCCACACCTCTTATTCACACAATTTCCAAAGGATTCAGGCTGAAGAAGGGAGCCTTTCTTCTGGAAAGCAGTTCAAGATTAGTGTTCTCAGGGGAAGAGTAAAAGCTTCACTTTCAGTATTTACTGGCCCAAAAGTAATTCTTACCCTCAACTTTCACTAAAGGGAGGAGGAGAAAAGGAGCAAGAGCCTGGCTGAAGGCTTGAAGGGCTCCAGATACTCAGAACAGAAACTTGGGAAGTATCCTGAAAAAGCCTGCAGTCCTAAGACACCGAGTTCTGAGGTCAATGAGCCCTGTGTCTGGTGCTTCCCCAGGCCATCTGGCAGCCAGAGAGAGGTATTTTAAGTCCGGGTAAGGCCATGTGGCAACCTCAAAAACCACACCCTTTGAGGGTCAGCCTCCTCTACCAGTGTGGGGCAAGTCTGACACGGGGCAAGAAATAAAGGCTGTGCTCTGGGGATAGGGGCCCCACCAAAATGCTGTTGCCTTTGTAAAAAAATGATTAGCGTAAGTTCCTTGTTCTTTTATTTTCTAAATATTCTGCTGAAAACTGGAAAACTCAGTCAAATATGGATGTTTCCAAATGTCCAGATGTGTCCTAGATACAGCCTAGATGTCAGGAAGAGACTCGAATTAAATATGAGGTATTTTTTCTCACTGCAGAAATATCTCTTCTGAATTATACACAGTCTTTCACATGACCCTTGCAGGAAACAGAAAAATATAGTTACTGAAGAGGGATAATGTTGGCCCCCATAAATATTAGCTAAAAGTAGACATATGATTAAAGAAAAAAGTTTCAAGTTTTCTCTTAATAGTGTCTTTCTCACATAGACAGATACAATTAAAATTATTATTAAAAGAACATATGGGGCCTTTTTAAGCATATATTTTTTTTTTTCTGTTTTAGTTGTTATGCCATTACATATAAATTGTAAAAACTAATAAACTGAAATCTCCTGGGATTTCCTATCAGTCATTATCCCAGCTGGAAACAGGGATTTCCCTTAACTTCCTTAAGTTAAACTAACTCAAATTTAGGGGACGAGGACCACCTTATTAGGTCCTGAGATGGCAGCAGGTCAAGCGTCACTGGATGACCAGGGTTCTAGTACCAGTTCTGCCACTTATTATTCATCTGAAAAACAGACCAAAGAATATCTCTAAGACTCCTTCTGATGCCAGTATCCCAGTCCCCTGCAAGTACTTTGGAGACAAATCAGAGGAGCACTGAGTCAAGCGTCCACACCACGTCTGCCTAGACACACCACACACCTACTTCCTCACTAGAGACTTGTGACTTCCTCCCAGGCCTTGTGAACCTAGGAAAATCTGCTACTTTGTATCTTGAGTTTTGTTTTTCTTTTTGCAAGGATGAGCGGTAAACCAATAGGGAATAGGAAATACGGAGATACATCAGCTAATGTTTCAAAAATGGCAATAAATTTAGGAATCATAAGCTTATAAAATATAGTTGAAGCCATGAATTTGAATGAAATCACCATAGGAAGATATATAGAGTGAGAAAAGAAACAAGACTGAAGACTGATTCCCCTTGATACTGGCAAGGGGATGAGCATAAGAAGTCCTAGAAGAAGCCCGAAAAGGAGAATCAACATAGGTGGTAAGAAAACTGTGGTGCTTTGGAAGAAGCCAAGGGAAGAGATTGCTTTAAGGAATCAGCGGTCAACAAAGTCAAAGTTTTCCACCAGTCATGTAGGATAGGCTTAAGTCATTAAATATAACACTCTGGAGCTGATATCAGCAATGGGAGTTTCCTTAGGGTGGTGGCAGCAGAAGATAAACGGCTAGTGGCTTGGGAAGTACATGAGAGCTGGAGCTGCAGACTGAGCCAGCATTTATCCCCTCTCCACTATGAACACTCAAATACAGTCTGGCAAAAATGTGCAACACCTAGCTGAGCTTAATAAGAGAAGGAAAGTAAAGCAAACTCCAGTTGATGCTATGGTGATTCAAGGGTTCAGAGCCTAGACACTGAGACTGGGGTCAGGAAGATGAGGACAGGAGACATGGTCTACAAAGTCTAGGGTCTGCATAAGGACATGAGTTGGAACTGAGACCACTAAATATATCCAATATCCTCAATGGGCTGCCTAGTTTATGAAAATTGATCTAGAACCACACTATCTAGCATGGTAGCTATTAACTGTATATCACTATTTAAATTTAAATTAATTGAAATCAAATAAAATTCAAACTCCAATTCCTCACACATTTCAAGTACTTAATAACTACCTGTGACCAGTGGCTACCATGTTGGAAAGCACAGATACAGCACTTCCATCATCACAAGAAGTTCTATTGGATAGTGCTAACCTAGAAAATCTCTGGCTATCATCTCAAAGAAGCAGAAAGGAAACATGCTGTGTGCCTCAATCTTTGGACAAAGGCAGAAAAACTCTCCTTATGAGAAATTGATACACCAAGCATGTGCCCCTTTCAGATGGGAGGTCCAAATTTGTACTACCCACATGTGCTGCAACCCCAAGCCAAATATTTAACACTTAGAGCCCCAGCAGAATCAAGTGCAGAACATCTCAATAATACACACCCACAAAACACTCTATAGTACACATTCACAACCTAAGACACACAGGACTCTACAGAAAAAAGCAATCCAATCTAAAAATGAGCTTGTAATTAACAAGTCCAAACCATAGGAATAATTTGAATGGACTCTTCACAAAAACAGATATCCAGATGAACAATAAACATAAGAGAAGGTGACCAACCTTATTAGTCATCAGGAAATAACTAATAAATGACACATAAATCCATGAGATACCACTACCCAACCATCAGAATGGCTAAAATTAAAGAGACCAGCAATGCCAAGTACTGGTGAGAATGTGGATCAACTGGAACTCTCAAACACTATTGGTGAAAGTGCAAATTGCATAAATTATGACCCAGCAATTCCAATTCTAGGTATATCTAACAAAAATGTGTACATATGAACATATACCCAGAACTTGTACTCAGAAATGATACAAAAGATACAAACAAGATGTTCATAGTAGACTATTTGTAATAGACAAACTGAAGACAACCTAAATGTCCATCATTAAAAAGTGGATAAATGAGATGTACAATTCATACAATGGAATATTCTACAGTAATGGGAACAAACTATTACTACACCCAAAAACATGGATGAATTTCACAAAAATAATGTTGAGAGAAAGAAGCCAAACATAAGAGTCCATACAAAGTTCAAAACAAACAAAATTAATCAAAGATGATAGAAGTTAGGATAATGATTATTTTCAAGAGGGGTAGTGATTGAGAAGGGGCTTAAGTAGTGTTTCTAGGGTGCTAGTAACATTCCATTTCTTGATCTGGGTGGTTGTTACAAGAATTGTGTTCCATTTGTGAAAATTATCAAGCTTATAGTCGTGATTTGTGTACTTTCCTATATATATGTAAATATAAATGATATATACATTTATATACTAAGTACTCTGTAAATTTTATATAAAGTTAAAATTTTATTAAAATAATAATGACTATTTTGGGGGATTAAAAACAAAGTGGAGAGAGGTGTCAAGATGGCAGCGTAGGTAGACTCTGAACTCACCTCCTGCCACAGACACAACCAATTCACAACTACTCTTGGAACAGTTACCCCCGAGAGAGAACTGAAAACTGGATAAAAAGAACCCCTGCAACAAGGGACAGCCCTGACTGAGGTGGAGGAGTCAGAAATTCCTTTCTGGAAAGAAACAAAGCCACTTTTGCAAGACACGGCACTTCACTGCCAGCTGAGAGCAATCCTAAGCTACAAAGCCTTCCCTGGAGGAGTGGGAGACCTGAGCAGGGGACCTTTACCACTGTAGGCATCCTTTGGACTCAGCACAACCAAGACGGGTGTCATAATACCTGGCTTTGTTGGCTACTAACAAAAATGGGGAATACCCTCTGAAAAGCTATCGGACATAAGGGAAAATAAAGCCAGCTCTTAAACAGCCCATGCACAAATTCACCCATTTTGGAGAGCAACCCAAAATCACCAGAAAGAAAGGTGCACAGTGCTTTGGTGAAAAGAGACTCACCTGATAGGCTCTGGGTGCATCTTGGTGAGAGGTGAGACTCTCCATGGACTGAGACATTGGCAGCAGCCATGATTGTGACCTAGTACAGGCATGCAGACACAGACACTGGCAGACACCATTGGAGATCTTCCCCTGGTCTGTTAGCCCAGGGCTCTGCCAAGCCCACTAGAGCACCAATTTAATCCAGCTCAGCCAGAGCAGGCAACCTGCCCTAGGGACTGGCCTCACCCAAGAGCAAGCCCTCAGGCAACTTGTGGGTGAGCATAGACTAGGTACCTGGGTCCTCTGTAGCCAAGTGGGTCTGCCTCTGTGGGGCAGGGCGTGTGCAAGGAGTGAGCAGAGTGTATGGGGTGTGGGTGGAGTGTGTGGGGCCTCTGCATGAGGGTGACTGGGTCAGCTTGAGGGGGTCAGGACTCACACATGGGGCATGACTGTGTTGACTGTGTGTGTGGCCCTGTGGGTGGTGGGACTTGTTAGCTGCAAAAGACTTGAGCTTCTCAAACAGCCACAAATGGGATTGGCCCCACCTTCTAAAGCCTGAAACAATTGGGTGCTCCTGTGCCTGGGGGCCACCCCACCCAGCTGCAATCCTGAGAGAGCTGACAACAGCCCTGCAGGCTGGAGGCCTACAGCAATTGTAAGCCCCTGAGCCTAGCTACCAGCCACACTGGGTGCCTACTCACTTAACAAAAAACTGCAACAGGAATGTGCTATTAGACCTTGCAGCCAACTGTGCTGGGGCTCCCCACACCTGATAAAGTGACTGAAGTGTCCATAGCAGCCACACACAGCTGAGAATTACAACCAGCTTGCTAAGGGGAAACCCTAGCCTCCCTGGGCACCTGCAGCAACAGCAGCCCTGCCACAACAGAAGGATACACTTAGACCACACAGGGGTCACTCCTGGAACATTCAGAACTGGTGACAAGAGGGACGCACACTGCTGGGACTCATAAGGCATCTCTTACATAAGGTCACCTTTCCAAGCTCAGAAGATATAAATGATCCATCTAATACACAGATATAAGCACAGAGAAAGAAGTAAAATGAGGAAGCAAAGGAATGTGTTCCAAGTAAGGGAACAAGACAAAACCCCAGAAAAAGAACTAAATGAAAGAGAAACAATCTATCTGGCAAACAGTTCAAACAAAAAGTCATAAGCATGCCCACTGATGTTGGGAGAAGAATGGATGAACTCCATTAGAACATCAACAAAGAATTGGAAAATATAAAGAAGCAATCAGAAATGAAGAATACAATACTGGAAATGAAAAATTCACTAGAGGGACTCAACAGCAGAGTAGATGATACAGAAAAATGGATCAGAGAGCTGGATGGAAGAATAGGGGAAATCACTCAAGCTGAACAGATAAAAGAAAAAAGAATTTAAAAGAAAGATAGTTTATGGGACCTCTGGGACAACATCAAGCACACTAACATTCATTTTATAGGTGTCCCAGAAGGAGAAGAGAGAGACAAAGGGGCAGAGAATCTATTTGAAGAAATAATAGCCAAAAACTTTCCTAACCTAAGGAAGGAAGCATACATTCAGCTGCAGGAAGCACAAAGAGCACCAAGCAAAATAAACCCAAAGAGGCCCACACCAAGACACATTATAATTAAAATGTCAAAAACTAAAGATAAAGAGACAATCCTAAAAGCCACAAGAGAAAGGAAACAAGTAACAAACAAAGGAAACCCCATAAGGCTATCAGCTGACTTCTCAGTAGAAACCTTACAGGTTAGAAGGGAGTGGCATGGTATATTTAAAGTGTTGAAGGAAAAAACCTACAGCCAAGAATACTCTATCTGGAAATGTTATCATTCAGAATGGAAGGAGAGATAAAGAGTTTCCCAGACAAGCAAAAGTTAAAGGAGTTTATCACCAAGAAACCAGTTTTACAAGAAATGCTAAAGGGGCCTTTTCAATGATAAGAGAGTAACAGATACACACACACACACACACACACACACACACACACACACACACACATAAAGAGATTAGATATGATATGAAAAACATAAAATGTAGGAGGAGGGGAGTAAAATTGTAGAGCTTTTAGAAAGAGGTCAAATTAAAGAGACCATAACTTAATATAGATTGCTGTATCTGCAGGTTATTCAATATGAACCTCATGAAAATCTAAAACCACAAAACCTGTAATAAATACACAAATAATTAAGAGAAGGAACTCAAATGTAATACTAAAGAAAGCCATCAAACCACAAGGGAAGAGATTAAGAGAAGAAGAAAGGAACAGAGAAGAACTACTAAAACACCCAGATAAAAAGTAACAAAATGGCAATAAGTACATACTTAACAATAGCTACTTTAAATGTGAATGAACTAATGCTCCAATCAAAAGGCACAGGGTGACCAATTGGATAAAAAACAAAGACCCAAATATATTTTACACACAAGAGACACATTTCAGACCTAAAGACACTCACAAATTGAAAGTGAAGGGATAGAAAAAGATACTCCATGCAAATAGCAATGAAAAGAAAGCTGGGGTAGCAATACTTATATCAGACAAAATAGACTTTAAAACAAAAACTGTAAGAAGAGACAAAGAAGGGCACTACATAATGATAAAGAGAACAATCCAACAAGAGGATATAATACTTGTAAATACCTATGCACACAACATAGGAGCACCTAAATATATAAAGCAGTTATTAACAGACATAAAAGGAGAAATAGACAGCAACATAAGAATAGTAGGGGACTTTAACACTCCACTTACACCAATGGATAGATGATCCAAACAGAAGATCAATCAGAAAACATTGGCCTTAAATGCCACATTAGACCAGATGGACTTAGTAGATATATATAGAACATTTCATCCAAAAACCACAGAATAGACATTCTTTTCAAATGCACATGGACCATTCTCCAGGATTGATGCATATTAGGCCACAAAACAAGTCTCAATAAATTTAAGAAGATTAAAACAATACCAAGCATCTTTTCTGACCACAAAGGTATGAAACTAGAAATCAACTACAGGAAGAAAATCAGAAAAGCTACAAATATGTGGAGATTAAACAAAATGCTACTGAACAACTATTGGTTCAATGAAAACATCAAAGGAGAAATCAAAAATATGTAGAGACATGGGGCTGGCCCAGCGGCGCAGTGGTTAAGTTCGCACATTCTGTTTCAGTGGCCCGAGGTTGGCTGGTTCAGATCCTGGGCGGGACCTATGCACCGCATGTGAGCCATGCTGTGGCATAAATCCCACATATAAAGTAGAGGAAGATGGGCATGGAAGTTAGCTCAGGGCCAGCCTTCCTCAGCAAAAAGAGGAGGATTGGCAACAGATGTTAGCTCAGGGCTAAACTTCCTCAAAAAAACAAAAATTAAGTGGAGACAAATGAAAATGAAAATACAACATGCCAAAATTTATGGAATACAGCAAAAGCAGTTCTGAGGGAATTTTATAGCAATATAGGCCTACCTCAACAAACAAGAAAACTCTCAAATAATCTAACAGTGCATCTAAAGGAAGTGGAAAAAGAAGAACAAACAAAGCCCAAAATCAGTAGAAGGAAGGAAATAATAAAAATCAGAGCAGAAATAAATGAACTAGAGATGACAAAATCAATTAAACCAAGATTGTTCTTTGAAAAGGTAAAGTTGACAAACCTTTAGTTAGACTCACCAAGAAAAAAAGAGAGAAGGCTCAAATAAAATCAGAAATGAAAGAGGAGAAATTACAGTGGACACCTCAGAAATACAAAAGATTATAAGAGAATACTATGAAAAGCTATATGCCAACAAGTTGGATAATCTAGATGAAATGGATAAAATCTTAGAATCATACAACCTTCGAAGACTGAATCAAGAAGAAATAGAGAATTTGAATAGACCAATCACTAGTAAGGAGATCAAACAGTAATGAAAAACCTCCCAAAATATAAGAGTCGAGGACCAGGTGTCTCCGCTGGGGAATTCTACCAAACACTCAAAGACTTAATACTTATAGTTCTCAAACTCTTCCAAAAAGTTGAAGAGGAGGGGAGGCTCCTAACTCATTCTACAAAGCCAACATTACCCTGATACCAAAACCAGATGAGGACAACACAAAAAAAGAAAATTACAGGCCAATATCACGGATGAACATTGATGCAAAAGTCCTAAACAAAATACTAGCAAATCAAATACAACAATACATTAAAAAGATCATACACCATGATCCAGTGTGATTTATTCCAGGGATGCAAGGATGGTTTAACATCCACAAATCAATCAACATGATACACCACATCAACAAAATGAAGAATAAAAACCACATGATCATCTCAATAGGTGCAGAGAAAGCATTTGACAAGATACAGTATCCATTTATGATAAAAACTCTAAATAAAACGGATATAGAAGGAAAATATCTCAACATAATAAAGGCCATATATGACAAACCCACAGCAAATATCATTCTCAATGGAGAAAAACTGAAAGCTATCTCTCTAAGAACAGGAACCAGATGTGAATGCCCACTTTCACCACTCTTATTTAACATAGTACTGGAAGTCTTAGCCAGAGAAATCAGGCAAGAAAAAGAAATAAAAGGGATCTAAATTGGAAAGGAAGAAGTGAAACTGTAGCTATTTGCAGATGATTTGATTTTATATATAGAAAACTTGAAAGAATCCACCAAAAAAACTTTTAGAAATAATAAACGAATACAGTAAAGTTGCAGGATACAAAATCAACATACAAAAATCAGTTGCATTTCTATACACTAATAATGAAGTAGCAGAAAGAGAAATTAAGAATACAATCCCATTTATAATTGCAACAAAAAGAGTAAAATACCTAGGAATAAACTTAACCAAAGAGGTGAAAGATTTGTACACTGAAACTATAAAACATTGTTGAAAGAAATTGAGGAAGACACAAAGAAATGGAAAGATATTCCATGCTCTTGGATTGAATTAAAATAGTTAAAATGTCCATACTTCCTAAAGCAATCTACATATTCAGTGCAATCCCTATCAAAGTCCCAACAACATTTTTCACAGAAATAGAACAAAGAATCCTAAAATTTATGTGGAACAAGAAAAGACCCCAAACAGCCAAAGGAATCCTCAGAAAAAAAGAACAAAGCTGGAGGTATCACACTTCCTGATTTCAAAATATGTTACAAAACTATAGTAACCAAAACAGCATGGTACTGGTACAAAAACAGACACACAGATCAATGGAACAGAATCAAGAGCCCAGAAATAAACCCACACATCTATGGACAGCTAATTTTTGACAAGGGAGCAAAGAACATGCAATGGAGAAAGGAGAGTCTCTTCAATAAATGGTATTGGGAAAACTGGACAGCCACATGCAAAAGAATGGAAAGAGACCATTATCTTACACCATGCACAAAAATTAACTCAAAATAGATTAAAGACTTGAATATAAGACCTGACACCATGAAACTTCTAGAAGAAAACATAGGCAGTATGCTCTTCAACATCGGTCTTAGCATATTTTCAAGTACCATGTCTGACCTGGCAAGGGAAACAATAGAAAAAATAAACAAATGGGACTACATCAAACTAAAAAGCTTCTGCACAGCAAAGGAAACCATCAACAAAATGAAAAGACAATCTAACTATTGGGAGAAGGTATTTGCCAACCATATATAAAATAAGGGGTTAATATCCAAAATATATAAAGAACTCATATATCTCAACAACAAAAAAATTAACCCAACTTAAAATGGTCAAAAGATCTGAACAGACATTTCTCCAAAGAAGATATACAGATGGCCAACAGGCACATGAAAGGATGTTCAACATCATTAACTATCAGGGAAATGAAAATCAAAACTGCAATGAGATATCACCTCACTCCTATCAGAACAGCTATAATTAACAAGAAGGAAACAACAAGCGTTGGAGAGGACATGGAGAGAAGGGAACCCTCATACACTGCTGGTAGGAATGCAAACTGGTGCAGCCACTATGGAAAATAGCATGGAGATTCCTCAAAATATTAAGAATAGAACTACCACACAATCCAGCTATTCCACTGCCGGGTATTTATCCAAAGAACATTAAAAGATGAATGCATAAAGATACATGCAGCCCTATGTTCATTGCAGCATTATCCACAATAGCCAAGACTTGGAAGCAACCTAAATGCCCATCAAGGGATGAATGGATAAAGATGTGGTATATACACACAATGGAATACTACTCTGCCATAAGAAACAATGAAATCCAAACATTTGGACAACATGGATGGACCTTGAGGGTATGATGCTAAGCAAAATAAGTCACAGGGAGAAAGTCAAATACTATATAATCTCACTCATAAGTAGAAGATAAGAACAACCAGGAACAATCACATAGAGACAGAGATTGAACTGGTGGTCACCAGAGGGGAAAGGCGGAGGGAGGAGGGCAAAGTGGTGATTAGGCAGATGTAGGTGGTGATGGATTACAGTTAGTCTTTGGGTGGTGAATATGATGTAATGTACAAAGGAATCAAAATATAATGATGTACACCTGAAATTTATATAATGTCATAAGTCAATGTTACCACAATAAAAAAATAAAATAATAAGAAAATAATAATAAACTTATTATTAAAATTCTAGACAGCAACAACGGACAATATGGGACAGAGTTGTCAGAGTTCAAACATGCCACAATGCTTATATTGTTCTGGGGGAGAATAGAAATATTTATTAATGTCAGACCCTGTTGAGTTAAGTAGACCTGGTAAAAATATAAAGGTTAAAAATTCTCACTAAAGAATGAGAAAAGGATATCAATTTTTAATATAAAGAGTGGGATAAATATAAAATCTTCTTAAAAGGTGATATAAAGATGCCCAAATAAGTCAGTGATCAAAATAAATATAAACAAGTTAAACTCACCAATTTCAAAATAGGTATTCTCAGATTGGATTAAAAACAAAACAAAACACAGCTCTGGGTGTCTTACAAGAAACTTACCTAAACATATTAATACATGTTTAAAGTGAAAGGATAAAGATGTCTGGTGAGATGTTTCACTGAGCTAGATAGAGTTGAGGATTTGGTGGGTGAGTGCAATGGAAGGACAAAGGGTCGGCAAAGTAAAATAAAATGGTGGCAGTAGTCAAGGAGATAGGCTCCAGCGTCTATGTGGGCTCATAAGGAAATAATCCAGACAACTGATGATAGGGAGGAAATAGAATAGTCAAGGAAATCATAGTCTAGTGGGCTCCCAAAGCAAGAGTGATGCCCCTGAGAGCAAAAGAACAAGTTTTATTTCCATCAAATTTAAATTTAGATCCAAAAAGGCCATTGGTTCTTTATATCTTGCCCAACTTTCTTACTGTAAATAACGTAAAGGACTCTGGAAGGTGTAAAGAAATAATTCACAGCTATGCCCTCCAAGGTTGAAATGTGTCTTAGGAAGTTCTCAGTCTTTAAACCATAATCAACCTTGAATTCGATTTTAGAGTTGTGCAGATGAGGCCAACAGAAAAACTAGTCATCTGGTCAACAACCAAAATCTCATTGGCTCTGATGGTAATCAGGGCACAGAAATCTAAAAAATATCTAAGCAACCACTGACCTTTCATGTAACAAAATGTAACACATTTCCTTTGGTAAAGTTCACTTCTATTTTTCTGCCTTATACACCACTGATTTGAGGGGGGGAAACAGTGTTTGCAAGGCACGTTAAGTGGAAACTTTACTTCTAGGTTCGGGACAGTAAGCAGATAGCTATAAACCCTTAACGGGCCTCCATCTACTGAAATGCATTTTTAATTTTTAAAGTCTCAGCCCACATGCCACATTCTCCTTAAGCTTTGTCCAGTTTCTTCACCTTAAGCAGAATATGTCCTTGTTTCCTCCGCATTCCTTCTCCCCATTGGTAGTATGGTTAATATATCAGTTATTCTATTCCACTTGTAGTATAATTGTTTACATAAGCCCTCATCTCTTAAGATTATAAACATCTTGAGGACAAGAACCACTCTTGAACTCACCTCCAGAATACAGCACTCTATCATGCAGAGAGGAAGGGACAATAAACGTTGAATATAGACCGTTGGGCCATTTTCAGGATGAGAAAGCATGGTTTTCTTCCATGGACATTTTCTTTTTCTCCTTTAAACTAAAAGTACTGCTTGACTTAAGAGTGCCAGGCTGACACAGGAGCATGAGTGATCTTCCAGAACATGCAACCAACACCTCTCCACTCAACAGAGCTGGAGCACCAACTAACAAAGGAGGATTTCGTTAGTATACTTTGATACTACATCTTCCTAATTTTTGTTTTAATTAGAGGCAAGTTTGACCACTCCTCCTTTTTTTTAATGGCTTGTGTAAGTAGGTCCTTGAAGAGTCATATAACCGTGCCTGTCCTCCAAGAGTACCAACCCTCCCACTAAGCCCGGGAAGAGAATTCATTATCCTACTCTATTTATTTTCTATGGCAAAGGCTATCGAATCATGGGCCAGTGTTCACAATGCCTAACGAGAACCTTACTAAAACATTTTCCTCTTTTTGCCTCCTTTATGTGAGAGAAAGGACATGTGGTCAAGAGCCAAAATCTCACTGGCTCTCAGGACAATCCTTGTCAGGGGTCCCAGGTCAGGATTCGATTATAACTGTTACAGCTGTGGCAGGCCTTAGAGGATACAAAGCCACAGGGACACGTTAGTGCCAATTATTGTTAAAAATAGTACTAAATGTGTTTAGGCACCAGAACTAAAACCTAAGAATCAGAATCTAACTCTTAAGTCTCTAATTCCTGTTTTATATAGCATAGCGAAGTAATTTACTCTCCAAGTAAAACAATCTTCTGTTTTCCAGATCAGTGGTTCTCAAAGCATGAAGCTCCCACATCAGCAGCACGAGCATCACCTGGGAACTGGTTAGAAATGCACATTCTCAGGTCCACCCGGGACCTACTGAAGCAGAAATTCTGGTCATGAGGCCCAGCAATCATGTCTTAACCAGCCCTCCAGAAGATTCTGGCGCATGGTGAAGTTTCAGAACCACTGCTCTAGACTAGACCAAAGCGTGGTCTGTGGACCAGGGCGTCAGATCCCCTGGCTTGTTAGAAATGAAGAATCTCAGGTCCCACCACAGACTAACGAAGGAGAAACTGCATTTTAACAAGATCCCCAAGCGATTTGTATACATATTAAAGCTTGAGAAGCACAATCAAGGATTAAATTGAGGAAATTAATAATCTGAATAAATAAATTAAATATATACGACACTGTGGAGTTTACAGTGCACTGTCTTGTACCTTCTTCACTTAATCTTCTCAATTATCTTGTGGACCAGGTATTGCTTTGACTTCCATCTTACATGTGAGACACAAGGAGCCTGGGTAATTGACCTGATGTCACAAAGCCAGCAAGCAGAAGAGCCAGGATTTCAACACAGGTAGTTATGACGCTGAAATGTAGGCTCTTAACCGTCACGTATAGTAAGCTATTCTGCCCATAACTCAAGTAGGCTCTTTTTTTAACCACATGTCATTGCCTCTCGAATGGCAATTTCGTTCATGAGTAAACAATTAAACCTTTTCCTAAAACTAAAAATAATATGTATCCATTTTTGTTGAATAAATATTTATCAAAGTCTATTTTATAACAAACAACCCTGAGTTGGTGGAGCTTATAGTGCCAGGCCAATTAAGAGTAAGTACTCAATAAATATTTGCTGAATCAATGCATCAGTGAACAACTTTATTAAAACACACTAAGCGACACAGGAGCCGAGACGGGGTGCCTGTACACATCCTGGGGCCTGAGACATTTCCCGTAAATGACGGATGCTGAGCTGAACCCATAAAGACGGGAAGGGTCATCCAGACAAGGAACGAGGGACAGCAGATTCCAGGCACGCTCAAGGGCTTGGGCTTTATCTGAGAGCGATGGAGATGCACTCAGGTATTTAAGGGGGCAAGATGGACTCGAACAGATATGTGTGAACACACACATACATGAACAGTTATACACAATAAATTCAGAATATCAAGAATGAGCTCCCCAAAGCCATGAGAGCTCCAAGTCTAAAACTAAAACATCAGGATTTAGATAATTAGCGATCACTTCTGTCAGAGGATAGGAGTGTATAGTTTGTAATTGAGGCCTCACCTCCCTCCACATGGTAGCAGAGAGAAAGGGATTAGTACCCCTAACTGCCTGCAGGAGTGAGAAGAGCCAAAAAGAGCTGGAGGAAAAAAGAGACTAGGCCTGGGAACCATCAGAAAAAAGGTAGATCCCTTATTTTCAGTATCAGCTCTTAGAGAGAGTTACAGAAAACAGGAGGAGGAAAGCTAAATTTGAGAGACACACCAATTTTCAATTTGACACCTAAGAGACACCCCCTTAAGATATGTGTCCCTGAGAATCCCCTGGAATGGGGAAGTCTTCTCCTCTTAGTTTTTGTGCACTATTTTTTTTAAAAGTGTAATTTTTGGGGAAATTTTATTAAGAATTATAGGCACCCCAGGGATAATTCCCATAGCTTAGTGTCTTTAAACAGTAACGTAAAAAAAAAACTATCGTTTTCCTTTCTCTCCTATTTTTGCTTACATGTTGCTTTATCTCCAAATGTATTAAATAGATTAAGTAACTATTTAGGGAGACGGGGTCACTTGCATCGTCTGTTAAGCGCATGAAGATTTTTCTTCATCAAAGAAACCAGATTTTCTTATGTTCTTTATTAGAGCTCCAGTATTAATGGCATTTCCCTTGAAGTATTTTGTAAAACACAAATGGTTCAAAAGAAAAATGCTTTCATTTTTGGTTGCCCAAACCAAAGTTCAGACTTGTAAGGCTGCCTCTTCAGCAGGGTGTGTTGGAATCTGTTATGAACTGGGACACGCAGCCACGCACCCCACAGCCAGGAATGCAAGCACAGTGTTTCTGCCTTGTCCAGACACCATCAGGAACCGGGAATATACAAAAAGAGATATGCCCCCCCAAAAAAAGAGAGACATGACCCAAGAGATCAGGGTTGCTCACAGGTCCAGCAGAGATCAAAGCCGCCCTCCTTCTGAGGGACCCCTCAGCTCCCCAGCCTGTCCTTACCAAAACCATCAACAGTCCTTGCCAGGGCAGAAGGCGAGGAGACCAGGGTGGGACGGGGTATGGCCAGTTCACTTCCTGCCAAACGACATGAAAGCAACTCTAGAGAATGTCCACCCGCCTGCAACCGCCTCATTCGCCCTTAGGCTTTTCTCATCCGTATCTCGGCATCCCCAGTGAAAAAAATGATGTCACTCGAATATTTTAACAAAAGATCTTCTAAGAGCAGGCTCAGAGTATTGGAACAACCTTAAACCAAACCAGCTTAGCAATGAGAAAGCCCACTTCAGATGCTCCTTATATAAAGACTTGGTTCAAAGATCAATTCTTGACATTCTTTTTTTGTCATAGAAGCATTTAATCACAGAAGAGAATTTTGATGAATAACTTTTTAATTTATCTATAAGTTACCACCACTTTAGTATAAATATTTTCATGTGTATGTCCTTAGGCTTAATTATTTAAGCAAGTAATTATTTATACAGACAGTTATAGGTCTATTTTTGAAACTGTTTTTCTATTTTACAGACTTCTAAAGCCAAATTAAGATATGATCAGCTTAAAAAGCATAAAAAGGTTGTATCTACATTACACCAAAATTACTAACCATTCCCATCACCTTCAAATTTTGGAGACATAGCAAAACCGGTTATTAATGGATAAACAAGCTTTCATAAATATCATCTGCTTGGTTTCCCACCCTTTAGAAAACCATATGCTTTTGGTTTTTTACCTCTTAGCAGTTTGACATTTCTTGATCATATAAGCAAGTGGGCTATGGAAGAAACTAATATACTCACATTCAGTTTTTTAAATACTTTTAATCTCTAAGATAAGAAGTTAAGAAATGACACTTGACGTACCATGTCAAGTGTCTAATCATCTAGTGTGATATTTTGTCTCTGTGAGTGTGGCCCAAAGATGGACTGTGTGAAGTTGTCCCCCATAATGGTGAAGGACAAATGCTTCTCTTCTATCTCCTGACTCAGAAAAAGAAGCGCAATTCCGCCTACTTAAAGGCAAACCTCTCCTCGTGTGCTCTCAATTCCACTTTTTCCCATTTCCTCTGGGAGCTTTTGAGCCTATCCCTATTCCAACCCCACCTCCACCCCGCCTATTTATCTTCTCAAATGCCCAAATCATATAAATGTCTTCTCTCAACCCTCAGCTACTATTTCGTCTCTCTTTCACAAATCTTGTGGAATCTACCCTCTCTGCCTCCACTTATTCATTTATCCCAACTCAATCCTTGCAATTTAACCTCAAAACCCATAAGTATAGACCAAAACATTTCTTTCTCAAAGACACCAACATCCTACTAATGATCAAATCCACTAGGGCCTCCTGGATCCTCCTTTCCCTCAGTCCTCTTCCTACCTGCACCTAATCCCGTGCTTAGGCTCCTCCTTTGCGCTGCCCACCATGCCCTCCTGTCTGACTCCAGCTTCTCCTTCTATCTCTGTCTCCATTGCAGGCTCTACTTTCTCTTCTTGTCCTACGAATATGGGCATTATACCTGGATCTGCCCTTGAGCTTCTCATCTCCCTGGGCTACATCATTTTGTAGACAAAAGATCCCCAAATGTGCCAGTTCTGATCAGAGCTCCAGGCCCACATTTCTCACCACTTGCTAGAAATCTCCACCCAAATACATCTCAAACCCAGTATGTCCAAACTGGACTTCACACTCCTGTCAACCTTGTTCTTCTTTCCCAGACACTAGAAGAGCAGTCCTGGAGTCATCTTCAATTATCTCCTCTGTCTCAACTCCCACACTTAGTAGCTATGTTCTATATATATTACCACCATCACTATTGCCTCCTGTCTGAATTGTTCCAAAAGCCAAGAGATGGTTTCACATATTCAGTCTCTTTCTCTTCTGACCCCCAAAATACCCTACACACTACTTTTAAAGTAATCCGTCAAGATATGGTTCTGATGGCATCACACCCCTGAAAAACAAAGCCCAAATATCTTAACATGCTATTCAGACCCCCACTGTCTCTTGTTGCACCTGCTCATGAATCCTCTACTACAATAGTATCAGATGCTTCAATCACCAGAGTACCACTCTGCCATTGTTCGTGGCTGTCACTTCGCCGAAACGTTCCCCACCTCCCAGACCCTCACCTCCACTAAATCTAAGGAGCATTTCAATTTCTCCCTCTTCTCTGAAGCCTTCCCTGTTCTCTTAGTAATTTCTCCTTTCTCTATGAGACTTAGAATTCTGTTCCATTAAGGTAAAGACATGTTTTCAATAAGCTTACAAGTGTGTGTGGAGATTCTATTTTGTGCCAAACCCACTATTCAAGATACAGAGAATACAGTCCCTGCCTTCGGGAAGCTTCTGCTTATGGGAGAGAGAGAACACTTAGCCTACTAAATTATAATCACGTGTGTGCCTTTCTGTGCTAGAGATGCTCACCCAGGCACAGGAGGGAGCACTTCCCCCAGCCTGGGGCATCAGGATGACTTTGCAGAGGAGCACACCTGAGCTGAGCCTTGAAGGAAGGATGTTCAGGCAGAGATGGGCATGAAGTGCATTTCAGAAAAAATAGAGGACAGCAGATCAAAAGGCATGAGAGACCATGTCCCATTGCAGGAATTCAGGGAAATCAGTTGCTTGGAGCATAAAGTGCATTGGGGTGGCAGGATATGAAGAGGTAGGCAGACGCCATGTAGCAAAGAACCTTGAGTGTCTCTACCAGTTATCTATAGCCACAATGATGCTGCCTAACTCGTCACCACCATACTCTGGCTCAGAACGTCAGCCATTAATGATTGCTCAGAAGTCTATAGGTCAGCAGAAAGGCTCTCCTGGCCTCAAGTGGGGTCACTTACACATCTGCCATCAGAAGTGTGCATTGGGGGCTCTTCAGCTGATCTCCATTGACCATCCTCATATGTGTGCAAGTTGGCTGGCTGTCACCTAGTTTAACACGGCATTGGCTCTTCTTCACGTGTTTCTCACCCATCTGAAGTAGGTTAGCCTGGGCATGTTCTCATGACAAGGCAGAGAGGAAAAAGAGAATACACCCCATCACCCAAAAAGGGCAAGAGGAAACACATGCGCTTTTCAGGCTCTGCACGCCATCGTGTTTGCTAACATTCCATGGGCCAAAGCAAGTCGTGGATGAGCCCAGAGTCAGAATGAGAGCTTGCCTCAGGGTCTTTGCCTTTGATGTCCTTCAGCTGGGAACACAGTTGCCATGGACACCTACATGGCTCGTGAGTTTCCTATTCAAATGTCATCTTATCAGAACTCCTTCCCTCCCTCCCCTTTACAAATTGGTGTTCATGGCTCCCTTCACACCCCATCACTCTCTATTCCTCCCCATCTGACATGTTAAATATTTATTTGTATACTTGTTTATCATTGGCCCCTCCCACTAACATTTAAGATCAGTGAGAGCAGGAACTTATCTGTCTTGTTCACTGTTTCATCCCCAGAGCCTAGAATATGGCCTTGGTGCATGATAGACCAGCATCAAATATTTGAACCAGGTAGTCTGCCCTTGCCACACTGCAAATAAACATTAAGCACAGGCTAACTCTGTATGGAATTTATTGGGTTTTATTCATCCCTTCTCTCTTAGGTCCACTTCTCAAAATTACTCAAGATTTAATTTGGCTATGATACTAAGAAAGTTGAGGAAAATAAATTCTACAGTATTTAAAAGGGATTAACTTTAGATATTTGCTTTAAGAAAAAGGGAAAGAAAGTTTCCCAGACAAATTCCTAAATTAATGTGTATAAGAATAAAATAAACTTGCCTGATCTCCCTCGGATCACTTGAGTAATTCTGAACATGGAATGATAATACCACAAGCTTCTCTAAAAGGATGGCAGACTCTTGCCAACCTGATCTTGTAATATCGAACGGGTGCCAACTTTTAAGAATATACTTAATGCTATTTTCCATATATACACCTCTACCTCATCAGACTAGAAGAATCCATTGTAATTCCTGACTCATTACCCAGGCTTTGCCAAGCTACCTCACATCCATATGTTCCTGAAACAGCTGACTCCAAGGGTCAGTAAAATGAAGAGCAACCTGGCATTGTCCCCTGCAAGAGAAGGCTGAATTTCCGGCTTCAGACACCAGCATGGGCCCACGTGGGCAAGCACCCTCAGATGCAGTTCTGTCCTCTCCTTCTGCTCTTTCTTTTACCGTGATGTGCTTTTCAGGTATACGAGACAGCGGTTTTCAAACAGCATGCTATGGGACCTCAGCATTTGAATGCTTTACCAAATTTTGTAAATTTATCTTCGCTGCAATGAATTATACGTACTGTTCCTGAGGTCTGTCAGGAGTCATCTCACAAAGAGCCCAAGGTGTGGCATAACAGCAGGCCAACAACAAAAAAAATGTATGTTTTCTGAAACAGGTAAACACTTTGTCCCGTGAACACCTAAGACATCAAGGCGGGAGCAGTAAGCAGCGGTCAGCAAGCCGAGACACCGCGCGGGAGGGCCAGCACGGAGGCCGCGCCCTCACTGTGGCGGCTTTTCCAGACACCGAGCGATATTGTCTTGTCATAACGGAGACGCTGCTGTAGCTTTGGTTCTCTTAAGCCCTTCACTTGTGTTGCCAGTAATTCTAGCACTTGGAATTGTACTACAAACACAAGAGATGGGGACTCTCCCATATAACAAAAAAGCTTTAGACATATCTGGAAGATCTGGCGAATGCATACAGATTTCGGTTATCTCTGCGGTTACCCGATTCTAGTTATCTGAGCATCCTCCCTCACACGGAATATGGAACAAGGAGAAGCCTTCATTTAAGGGCGGATTCTGCATCCCAGAGGCAATTTTCAGAAATGAGGAGTCAGAGTGAGTTAGACCAACCCTGAATCTGACGTCTCTATCAGAGGGCATTATATAATCTCAGAAGTCTCTTCACTCTAATTTGTGCTTTGACATGTACTATCCCTCAGGGTGCCCAAAATAGGAGACTTTGAGCACCATGGTGCTCAAAACCCAAAAGTGTTCCTCCTCCTTCTGACTAGCTTCCAACTAAAACCTATCGGCAGCCTTTTTCCTCTGAAGGTTTGTGTCTGAACCAGATACAATGCTGGGGCTGTTCTGGAGAAGCGTTTGCTTCCATAAATTTTATGAGAGAAATAAACACGAGAGCTTTCCATCTCTGTCAATCATATTCATTCAAAATAAAGGCTCACTAGGGCTGGCCTGGTGGTGCAGCAGTTAAGAGCGCACGTTCCACTTCTCAGCGGCCCGGGGTTTGCTGGTTCGGATCCCGGGTGTGGACATGGCACCACTTGGCAAGCCATGCTGTGGTAGGCGTTCCACATATAAAGTAGAGGAAGATGGGCACGGATGTGAGCTCAGGGCCTGGCTTCCTTAGCAAAAGGAGGAGGATTGGCAGCAGTTAACTCAGGGCTAATCTTCCTCAAAAAATTTTTTTAAAAAGGCCCACAACGGGAGGCTGTGGGGAGGGAGGACAGACAGCGAGAGGAGGGAAGGTGACGAAGTGCTCCCCAGCAGCTGGGATCGTGCAGTGACAACTGTTCATGCAAAACAAAAGGTCATTTCAGAAAACCAGAGCCAGACAGAGCCAACAGAAAGAGATCATTATAATCAGATTTTAGAGATCAAAGAGCTTGAATTATGTTTGTTCAAGCCCACTTAAGTTTCCTAGTTGCTTCATGTAAACATAATGATTTAACATACCCTACTATAATACTGTAATATGAGTATCATGAGAGACATGTATAATAGTACCTCTGGGCGTCTAGCATCCACTGGGTTCCTTATCTTCTACTTACCTTCCACCACACTGGAGAGCAAAGATAAAAGATGTTCCAACACAGGGAGGCAGGAGAGGATGTGGTGGAGAGCACGGGCTGGCAGCACCACAGCAGAGAGCCCAGCTCTGCCTTTCACTGTTGTGTGGCCTTGGGCAAGCTTCTTAGCCTCTCCAAAGGTCCCATTTCCTCAACTGCTAAATGGAGATTGAAGTTTACCTACTCAGTGGTTATAGTAAGAATTAAGAGCATAATGCAGGGGCCAGCCCAGTGGAGTAGTGGTTAGGTTCGCACGTTCTGCTTCAGTGGATCCCGGGTGCAGACCTGCACACCGCTCATCAAGCCGTGCTGTGATGGCATCCCACATCCAAAGTAGAGTAAGATTGGCACAGACGGTAGCTCAGTGATAATCTTCCTCACCAAAAAATGAGAGAGAGAATACACATAAAACATTGAGCACAGTAGTTGGGCTGGCCTGGTGGTGCAGCGGTTAAGTTCGCACGTTCTGATTTTCGGCGGCCCGGGGTTCACCGGTTCGGATCCCGGATGCGGACTGGCACCGCTTGGCACGCCATGCTGTGATAGGCATATAAAGTACATATAAAGTAGAGAAAGATGGGTTCGAATGTTAGCTCAGGGCCAGGCTTCCTCAGCAGAAAAGAGGAGGACTGGCAGTAGTTAGCTCAGGGCTAATCTTCCTCAAAAAAAAAAAAAGAGCACTTAGTAAACATTTGCATTTATAGGCAACAAATGGATGAATAAACAAAAACTTTGCTTTTCCTTTCAGATTTCCCATTTTCTATCCTCATCCCACCCCCAATCTAAGCAAAAAGGCAGGACGGCTTTGGAAGTGGTCGCAGCGTGCTTGCCGCGTCAGATTGCTAGAGGAAGCGACGACTCTCATTTGCTAGACTCAGCTTTGCCCTCGGATCAAAGGCCTGTCACACAGCCCCACCCCCCACCCCCACTAGCCTGTCCCCTGTGGGCTGCAGGACTGCAGTCACACAGCAGCCACCATGCCTGTGGACCGGGAAAGTGAGTATTGTGTGAAGCACTCAGGGAGCTCCCATTCAGGAAGCAAGAGTTACACGACTTTTCTGTAGAGACAGTCTCCCGGGGCCAAAGTCCCCAGTGATAACAAGAGACAGGTGAAGAGGGAGGCAGGAGGCTTCTGAAAAATTGTTGTCCGTTTTTAGTAGACAAAAACATGACGCGTTCCTAGCTTTAGATCTTAGCTATTTTCCTAAGATGTTTACTTAAATTCTTCAAAACAACGTCAAGAATGACCACATACCACATAACCAGAAAAAGAACAAGGGAGCGTTATTTAGGTCTATGTGTACAATGAAATCAAGGAGGCATTTTACAATTGCAGGTTTCTTTGACAAAAGAACCAAAGGCCCACTGCCAAACTGTTTTTATGACTGCCTGGGCCTCGGGAGAAGTGGTCCCCGCACTTGTGACAGCTTATGGCTGATCTGAATGTCCACACCAGGGAACAAAATCTGGTCACACGCAAAATCCAACTGCTCCTAACGAGACACTGTTAAAACAATATTTTAAAAATGCTTCCGAAAAGAATACAGAATGCATCAACGTAAAGGTATTCACCAGTGTCAGAAGTTACAGACGTGCAAAGTAACACTGAGCTTAGCTGGCCTCAAGCTGAGTGAAGCACTTCACCCTGAAGGAAATTATAGCGCTGTCATTGTGTTGTAATGAGCCTCTATAAAATAAAGCATTGTGTTTCTGCTGAGTCTTGAGCAAAAAGTGAATCAGGATCTAGCTTCCTCAGAGGAAGGGGGAGAAGTGCGTCTTCGCTTCCATAGAAGAGGATATTCGCTTGGTCTCATGATGTATAAATTTTGCTCATCTTTTTTTTAAAATCCTGCCTTTCAAAGAGAGTTATCTTTGACCCAAATTTGAAAACGCTTATTATGTGCAGAAAATGTTGCCGTCTGTTGCTCCATGGATTTTTAGAAGTGCACTTGCTGTTTATCACTGGCTTAACATACAAGAAATTCAAGAGGAGGGAGGGTCGAAGTGTTGGAAACACGACACACGGGTGACGCTGCACTTGCCAGAGCCGTCTCCAGCAGCAAATGCAGAAACCTGGCCGAAGCTTAGGGAGCAGATCCACGAGAAGTTCCCGCATTTTTAAGACTCAGCTGTTCCAGGGAAAATAAGCTCAGCCACAAAGGCACCAGTGCTGGAAGGCAAACCTGGTGGAAATCGATACAGTTCCCGGGCCAAAGGCTAACGCAGGTTGTCATTCGGAAAGGCTAGTTGCTACTTAGGAAAGAACAAAGGTCACTGTAGTTCAACTTTCACATTTTCATGTTTGTTTTCTGTTCTCTGGAGTTGCCTGATGTGGTGCCTGAGGCTGGAGACCACCTAAAGTAATTTTTACCCTAATGAAACACTCTTAGGGTTGCTACTATCTAGCCCAACCTTATTTTTCCCCTATTTCAATACCCCAAGCACCTCCTTCAGTTTTGAAAACATAAAAACCTAACTTTTATCAACGGACGTATGTTCCAGATTGATTTTGTTAAGAGTCGCAGACCTAATCTCTACTAACTTTTAGCTTCTGGTTGCCTCCAATCCAGAAATGTGTCCACTAGAATGGAAGGCAAGAAATAGCCAATGACATCGCTTTGTGGTTTTTATGGGCGTTTTTTTTTAGGATACTGTACCTTCGAGGAAATAATAATAGTTATAGCTACTATTTATCAAATGTTACACTAGGCACCTTGTAAAGGCTTTAAAACATGATTTCCTTTAAACTGCACAACACTTTTTGAAGTAGAACCTATTATCTTCATTTTGCAGAGAAAGAAATGAGGATTTAGGCAAGCTGCCCAGGGTCATAGAGCTAATAAATTCGAGAGCCAAGAGTTAAAGCAGGCCGATTTCACATCCATTACACAACGCTGCCTTGCAAGCTCCAGGTCTGTTTGCCCTGGGCAAATGTTACACTTAGATTTCAAAAGCCAAGGAAAAAGAGGGAGGGAGAAGCTGCTTAAGGAGGAGAAGCAAATGGAAAATTCTGTGGCTGCTTCTTCATCCAGTTGCCTGAGGGATGTACTCGCCGTTTGAGCCCCTTGCAGGGGAGAGGCACAGTTCCTGCCCTCAGCAAGTAGACATTGTAATTGGAAAGACGCCTGAGAATATAGGTCAAAATCAAATAAGGTATGCGCAAATTATTGTGTGTACGAGCGTGGAGGAAAAAGAAATGTTTTCTGATGGCTTGGCAAACAGTCAGAAAGACGTGTTTTGCCTACTAATCATTAATATCGAATCTGTTTTAATTTACTCATTAAGGACACTTGACATGTGTTTGCCAAAATTAACAAATATTAATTTTGAATTTTTGAAAACTTTGAAGTCAGTGAACTGAAAGATCCACTTCTCTATTCTCAAATGGAGCAATGAAAACTGGTGAACTTTCCAAAGAAAATTTGTGGAAAGCAAACCCGTGATGTGGGTCAGACATCCAGGAATTTATCTACTCTCCTGATAAGTTCTTGGGGCCCAGGCATCTGTATAAGAACATTAATTCAGTCCCTGCTTATTATAATAACAAACGACAACAACCTAATGTCCATCAGTTAGAGACTAGTTAAGTTCTGGTCCATCCATATAATGTGCTGCTATGTAGCTGGTAAAGAGAATTCAGTTTTCATTAAAGGAAAGAAAATCTCCATGACAGATGTTGAGTAAAAAACAAAGTAGAGAAGAGTATGAGACCATTTAAATAAATACACACACACACACACACAGAGATGGATAAAAATATGCATAGGGAGATGTCAGGGAGGATATTTCCCAAAACGTTAACATTGCTTGGGAATTTGGATGACTTCCTTTTTAAATGCTTTTCTTTATTGCTTGGGTTTTCTGCATCAATCTATTATTTTTGTAATCAGAAAAGAAAATTACCTTATTTGGTGGAGAGGGGAATATATCTCCTTCTAGACTTGCATGTCATAAAATGATATGATATGACATATTCCAGAAATAACATTTCAAATATTTCTATTGAAGTAGCCATAACTCACCATGACCCAAATCTTTTCTCTGTCCGGTCATAGATTTGAACCTGCTTTATGGATTTGTCATCATCAGAAAATCACAACCATGTCAAATACAGTGGATGCGAGGATGGACTTGGCCATCTCGTCCTTCAATGCAGAGAGACAGCCAAAAGAGCCAAAGTTTCCACTTAGCAGATAATGTATATTCCAGCAGGAAAAAGGCTGGGCCATGCCTTTTATTCAGGTTCACTCTAGAGGCAACAAAGAATAAAACATCAGTAACTTTGAGGGTCTTTCTAAGGTGCATCTGCTGACTTACAAGCCGGCTTCATGCCAAAGAGCCCAAGTAGCTGAAAGAAATACCCTGCACATTTGTTCTTCTTTTCTTTTTTTCTTTGTGGCTGATTCCATGTTTATAAACTAAATGACAAGGCGGCTCAAAAGGCACCCCACTTTGCATATATTATTACATTATTACCTCCAAAACTGAATTAACTATGGAAGCACACATTACAGACTTGTTTAGTCAATAATATAAAGAAACAGCGTCATTTACTTTGGGTTATACAAGTCAGATTGCTGGCTGATGGAAGAAGCCAATTTGCGCAAAGATCTCTGGGCCTTCATTTCCTCGTGTGCAAAATTAGGTCTTTTCCGTGGCTAAGATTCTATTACTTACAGCTCTAGCAAATGTGCTCTTGAGGGTTTTAAAGTTGTAGGTTCTCAATAGATAATATTTTGGAATAGAATTATTTCCAATTATGGGAGTGGGCTGCTTATATGAGGAGCGTGAGTTCTTACTGCATTCTTGTCATTAACAAAAAGCACAATTTTCAATCTCTAAATATGGGTCAGTGATTGGATGTGAACCTCATGCCAAGGGCTGAGACATGATGAAAACACATATAAATCAGTAATGAGAAGTGGGAAAAATTCTCATGAGAAGGAGAATGAAGGGAAGAAAGTATCTTCAATAATGAAAAACTAAGTGTAAGAGAGCTTTAAAAACGTTTAATGAGTTAAATTGAGGGGACCAAAACAATATAGAGGTTTATGCAATTTATACTTTTATAGGAATTTTCCTAAATTGTCCCAGATCCCCTTCTTTGTCATTTAAGCTGCTCTTACTAACTTTAAATAAACAGTGTATCATCTACAATTTCCAAAACAAGGAAAATCCTTAACTCTCATGTACATTTCTGCGGTTAAAAACCAAATCATTTTCTACAAAAGTGTATCATTTTCAAGTTTCCCCAGGACCAAAATGAAAAGAAAGTTCTCAAACACTCAAGTAGTTTAGTTCACCATTTCCTAAATTTTAAATGTTTGCATCTTTGACAACAGGAAATTTCTAGAAGTTTCTCCATCAGTAAATCCTCACCTAACACATTTTCTTCTAGGACATAAAAAAAGAATAACTTTGCTAAACACTCTGAAAATTAAACAGAGAGGAAGTAAGTTGTTGCTGAAAAGAGCAGTGGGCTAGGAGGCCAGTGGGTGTGCCCCCGTCTGGGGAACAAGCTCAGGCAAGTCACTCAGCCCTGAGCTTCACCTTCAGCTTTACAGCTTCTTTTCAGAATTGCATTCAGAAGTTCAGAGTCCTCAACGATCTCAGGTCAGACCAGGCCTCTGGGACGTACCAAGTGTGTGTGAACCGGGGCCATTTACTTACCCTTTTGAGTCTGTTTCTTCATCTACAAAAATGATAAGAATACCCACCTCGAGGCTGGCCCCGTGGGGTAGTGGTTAAGTTCGTGTGCTCTGCATTGGCAGCCTGGGGTTTGCAGGTTCAGATCCCAGGTGTGGACCTACACACCGCCCATCAAGCCATGCTGTGGCAGTGTCCCACATACAAAATAGAGGAAGATTCGCACAGATGTTAGGTCAGCAACCATCTTCCTCACCAAAAGAAAAAATAAAAAGAATATCCACCTTACAGAGTTGTTGTTGATAATTAAATGAGAAATTATATAATATGCTTACAAAACAGAAGGTACTCAACAAATGTTAGCTCCCTTCCTTCCCAACTTTCCTTTTCTACATCCCTGTCCTATTTCTTCAGAAGCATAATTTAATACTTTATAATATCTTTAAAGTATAATAACTTTAATCAGTTTTTTAAACTTTTTTTATTGAGGTATAATTTACATATAAGTACGTAAATCACACAAAACAAGACAATTTTTCTATGTGTATACACCCATGTAATCAGCACTGAGACCCAGAAGAGAACATTGACAGGCGCCCAGAACATTCCCACATGCCACCTCCAGTCCAGAGGCAACGATTATTCTGACTTCCACCACTATCACTAATCTTAAATATTTTTGAATGATAGCAAATAGGCAAATATAAATGACAACACATCCATACCAAGGAGTAAAAAGCGGTAGTTAAAACAAAGACAGCAGATCACACAGTAACATGGAAAGATCCCAAAATACGTTGTTGTGTATTGTTCTGACGTAACTGAAAATTTATAACAGAAGTGATAATAGAAAGGATGGAGACGGAAAGGAGAAAAGGAACACGACAAGCAAAGCTATTTTGAGTTTTTGAACTCACTCAGTAGCAGAGGAAGCCTCCCAGGTGAAGTCGGTCCCAGTCTCCTAACCTGGAAGATGGCAGGAAGTATTGACGCCCGTGTATCTACTGAAGGAAACGCACTCCTCTCCCTCCAGCTTGGACACGCCACATCCTGAGCTGAAATTCCTTCCCACAATGCTTGCAGAGCCCCACCTTCTCTACCGCCATCCAAAGAGCGGAAATGAAAGGCAGAGAACGCTGCCTCGCAGTCTCGCTATGCAATAATGTGGACACCAGCACTGGGGCTCTGCAGACTCCCCCCAAAAGTCACAACCAAAAGTAATTTCTTCCAAGACGTGGCGAATAATTGCAGCCTCAATGAGCATTTTAGTTGGTGTTGGCCAAAATCAACCTAATGGGGCAAGCTTTGTCTCAGCAAATCCTGAACCCGTCTAACTTGCATTTATACCTTCAAATTAACTTTTTGTTAAAACTGTATTTAAATAGTAAACAACTAAAGGGTTTCCAGCAAAGAGTAACTGGTTTGTTTTCAAAATAATCCAGAAACTAGTATTTGAACACCACCTTCATTCTTCCTCTGCAGGTAAATGTGAATGGGTTGATACGCCCATAGTTGTATGTTAGGCTTTTTTCTTTCCAGTTGCCAGCAGGAGCCTGGAAAGCCTCCTTGTTAATAATCCTCACAGCCCAAAACCTTCTAGAGTGCAGTGTAGGCTTCTTCCTCTTGTCATTTATGGAGATTGAAAACACCCAATGTCTTTCTTACAACGACCCTTCAAATCTGTTAGACCTTTGTTCTCCAGGCTGACTAACCCCACAGCTTTTTGGCCTTTCCTCCTAGCCCTTATTTTCCAAGCCTTAATTACATTTTTGCTCTTCTCTGGAGTTCTTCCAGTTCCCCACATCCTCCTTAAAGGGGAGACACAAAGTAGCCACAGTTGGGGTCAGACCAGTGCTGGGAAAAGCTGACAGGCCACTTCCGGCCCTGGGCCTGTCCTGCATCCCACTCTCTTACCGGCTTTATGAATAACCAGCACTCATGTAACCAATTCCACCAGGGCTGCCGGACTAGGTTGAAGTCCACTTTTCCCCGTCTTGCGTGGCGGCACTTTGGTTTTGTCCTGTATAGTCTTTGCACTTATCCCTTTGAACTTTCTCTAATTCTAAACCAGTGAATTGTCTGGGTCTCTTCACATTTGATCCCTACTTTCTCCACTTCCCCACAGAAGCTTTTGCAAGTTCAAGAAGTGCCTGCCCAGAAGCCAAGCCATTGATCAAGATTTACAGAGATCAGCGCCCAGCCCCGTGGCATAGTGGCTAAGTTCAGCACTATCCACTTTGGCGGTCCAGGTTTGTGGGTTTGGATCCCGGGCATGGACCTACACCACTCATCAGCCATGCTGCGGTGGCAACCCATCTATAAAGTACAGAAAGACCGGCACAGGTTTTAGCTCAGGGCGAATCTTCATCAGCAAAAAAAAACAAAAAAGATTTACTGAACTCTTCCCTACCTCCCCCACACCATCCCCAGGGCAAGTGCTGACACTATGGTAATAATAGCCACCATTTATTAAGAGATTGTGCTAGGAAATCTAACAAACATTATTCATTACTTCCTTATAACAGCCACATGACACAGATCTTACTACCCCCACTTCATTGAAGAGGAACCTGAGGTTAGCTAGATTAAGCAACTCGCTATAGCTACAGAGCAAGCGAGTGCTGGATTCACAACTGGGTCTCCAACTGTGGAATTCGCTGAGCCACAATGCCAGGAAATCAGTGCTCACTGGCATTTGGGTGTAACCCACTCAGCACATGTGACTCCATTTGTAAAGTATATTATGGTTTATTTCAAAAATCTACAACCATCACAGGCGCCTGACAGACTTAGGAAAAGGGAAAAGGATGAAAGTACAAGAGAGCACAAGACCGCCGGATTGGAAAGAAGCGAGGGCATGGCCGAAAGCCATCAAATCTGCTTCGGGTGACCCTCAGTGAGGCTTTCAAGTGCCCCATTCTTTCTAATCATAACAGTGACAATGACAGACGGGAGCAGGTCATCTGTTGGCCCTGACAGAGTGTGGCACCCCTCCCCCATCCCCCTGGGCACTCGCAAAGAACTGCCCCACCGTGGACAAGGGGTAAGAGGGCCAGAAAAAAGAGCCCCTAATGAGACACATGTGTTTAATCAGCTGTTTCAACTGTTGCTCTACCACTGACTAACTGTATGGAGGAGATTAACGTTATTTGTCCTAAGTCTGTTACTGCTTTGTCAACAAAATGAATTTTATGAAAATGGAATCGAATGGGGGGGAAAACTCAAAAGTCATTTGTCTCTATGTGCCGTTTGAGCTGTACGTATGTACACGCAAACACCTAGAGAGAGGACTGGGTGCACGCAGAGAGCTGCAGCCAGAGGTGGTATGGGGGCAGGGGGCTCTTTCAAACATTACCAGCCATAGCTTTTACTAAAGATGTTTGCATGTTATATGGTTTAAAATCTTTGTTAACTTTGTTTTTAACATGCTATCTGCCAAAAACCCATTCTAAGAAATTTTACTGAAAGAAAATACAATAAAATAATGTAAAGTAAAATTTAATAGGAAATGTAGATTTGGGGGAGGTTGACTTTTAAAAATTGATTCTCTGAAATCAATTTTTAAAGCTCCGAAGCAGAAATAGAATTCTTAGCTCTCGATCAATAAGAAGTCTACAAACCCAATATTAAGAGGAGTGGCCCAAATGTTAAACTTCTCCTCAAGGATTCGAGAAAGTTTCCCTAGCGTTAAAAAAAAAAAAAGTCCTACCAATTCAATTTTTACTACCAATTCTGACTAAAGCTGGACCTATACTAAATCAAATAAAATCACTTAAAAAATTTAAAACTAGTTTTGTGAATTTTCTAATAACCTTAACCTTACATATCTCAGTAACATATTTTTAAAAGAAAACTGACAGGGTTCTCAGTGTGTCCTTAAATGTTGAAAATTAAAGACCCTCTCTTTTGCAGCCACTCTGATTTAGATGTGTATCTTATGGAACAAAGACATTCATTTAACTTTTTAAACACAATGTTTTCAAGATTTCTCAACAGTCCTTCTAAGCCTGCTTGCCTCTGTAATCTGCTTGTTTGCAAAAATAAATCCGTTTCAGTCTCTGCCAGGCCAAAGTTTCAACCTAAAAATAGACTCAGCAGTTAATCAATAGGCTGATCTGCCGATGCAGCAGAGTGTAGCTTGGGCCTGACCAGAGGGCATCCTGCTGAAACAGTAAACAACTTATTCTTGATATAATTCAGCACAGAGAATCCGGCCTAGACATAAAACGGCATCGCCTGGATTCAGTAACATGCAGGTCCTCAATAAATGTTTGTTGAAAGTGACGTCAACTCAAATATGTGTGTAAGCTCCTCCACTCTGTGATATGATGACCACCATTGTAAATAGTTTAGGTCTACAATTAAGGTGCTATCTGTTTTTCTACAACAGAATTCCTTTACCACTCTAGTGTTTATTATTAGGTAGTGTAAAAAAAATAATTATATAAATCTAGAGCCCTAGCCAAAATTAATGTTCTCTGAGTTAATGGCTATCTCTATAGAGGAAAGTTTTGTAATGAGAGGAAATGTAAATTGTTCTAAGAAGCCTATATACAACTACCTTAATTTAAACATGATCTAATTAGGCCACCTTCTGGCTGACTCTGCATTAAGCTCTTAACTTTTAATAATAGTGTTGGAAGAAACTTAAATGCAAACAGCTATTCTTGGTTTTGTTCTTACGAGGCCTGGATCATCCACAGGCTAAAATGTTTGAGGATCTTTCACAGTAGCTTTGAGAAAAACATGTAGTCAGTTTGAGTTCACAGTAAATTTTCCTCATCTGATGGTGACTGAAGGATGCCAGTAAAACACTGAACAATTTATATCAGGTAAATTCCAAAACTCCCATTTTGGAAGTAAATGCATCCTAAAACCACTGGACCAAGACCAATGAGGCCAGCCAGGTAACATCATTAACACCTAAGGGGAAGCAATGGGGCAGAAAGACATGAATGTCCTTCCTTCCTCTGCTGGAATGTGATGAGATGTCGTGGGGGATATTTTTATAGCATTTGCGCCTTATATTTCCCCTTCTTTGCTCTCAAGTCTCCTTTGAACTAGATGCAAGCATTGGCAAGTGTTTGGAGGGTCTTAAAGTCAACACCTGGGCAAGCATGTCATCTGAGACAGGAGTCTGTCTACAAATTACGTGTACACAATAGACAGTGAGGCAGAGTGACACCAAGGGTCCCAGGCTGGTTCCAGCCACGCCATGATGGCAGGGGAAGGCCAGGGCCCTAGACGCTCAGCTACAAATTGCTGAAAGGCAGTGGAGAGCACGCTTGAAGGTGAGGGCACACCACCCAGGTTTATATCCCAGCTCTGACACTTCTAACCAGGTAACACCCAGCAACGTTCTTTACTGCCCCGAGACTCAATTTCCTTGTCCGAAAAAGAGTGATATTTAATAACACCCACCTCAAAGAGTTGTTGCAAATATCAATTAATGCTTCTAAAGCACTTACAACAGTAGCTGGCACGTGGAGAGCATGCAGTTAATGTTAACTATTCACCCTTATAACTCAGTATCCCATGGTCACTGTAAGTCTCTGGATGGTTCAGTGTTTGGATTTATCATCATTGATTCCCAAGCCTCTAGACTCTCCCTCATCTGAACCACCTTGCAGATGTCTGCCAAGTTAAGCTTTCTAGAAAGTCTCTTCCACCATTTCACTCTCCTGCTCAAAAACTTTCGAGGGCTCCCTACGTCCAGGAAAATGTCTGAACTCCTCAGTCTCGCCAGCAAGTTGCCTGTAGTCTGGGTCCAATCTGTTTCCAACCTTCTGCTCCAGCTAGACTGGTGGCCCTCTTCTTTGTATCACCATCTGCTACGTCCTTCTATTTCGCTTCCCGTATGCACACTACCAGGTTGACAATAAGTGGTTGGTAACAATTTGCTGGTGTTGTTTTTGCTCCAGCTGCCTGGAGTATGGGTGTTCATGTCTGACTGCGGCCGAGGATCCTGAAGGCTGTGGTCTAACCAGAGGAGAGGTTTGCACAGAAACTCCAGCCTGACCACAGTGGGTCCTGGGACACACCCGGGCAGGCACAGGGGTAAGCTAAGGCCAGCAGCAAGAGCGACCATAAAGTTTAACCTCAGATGTGCTCAAGCAATATATACTGTGTATTAAAGCTACCTTTAGGGGCCGGCCCGGTGGTGCAGCGGTTAAGTTCACAAGTTCTGCTTCTCGACAGCCTGGGGTTCCCCGGTTCGGATCCCAGATGCAGACAAGGTACTGCTTGGCAAGCCATGCTGTGGTAGGCGTCCCACAAAAAGCAGAGAAAAATGGGCACGGATGTTAGCTCAGGGCCAGTCTTCCTCAGCAAAAAGAGGCAGATTGGCAGTAGTTAGCTCAGGGCTAATCTTCCTCAAAAAAAAAGCTACCTTTAAATAATATCCCCAATGAGGAGTTTAGAGAGAAGTTCTCAGGTGAGGGTCTAAAAATAAGGCTCCATGGCCCTAGGGGATTTAAGAAGCCGGACTTGTGTTCTTGGCTAAATGTTATCATCCCAACTTAATCCCAACTTAAAGTAAATCTTACCCATTCAAGCTTCTCCCCTTGGGGCGCCCACTTTAAGAGGAATTTATTTTGATTTATTTACACAAAGCAACAAAGTAATCTCTCCTGCTAATCAAAAAAATTTCCGGCCCTATTCACAAAACTGACTTAAAATTCACGTTATGATGTCTTGCTTCCTTTATGGGCTGGCCCGCTGGGGTTTGAGGAGGACAGGGCAGAGGGCAGAGTGTGCCTGGGCCAAGAAGAGGCCCAGAGCCGTGTGCTGATAACCCCTGGGGTTGGAGGGGGTCATTGGAGGGGCTTCCATGAGCCTTCACCGCCAGCTACTCATCGAGGAAGTGAAGGGCCACCGCCCTGACAGTTTCCAAGATGAACATCTTCTTTCCAAGGACGTGTCCCTCATGACAACAGAAAAAGGACAGAAAAAAAAGAATTTTCCATAATCTTAGATCATGACAGAAAGTTTGGATAGTAGCTTTCTCTTATATAAAGCAGTTTTACACTTCACTTTCAACAAATAAAGACAGCCCCAAAATTCAGACCCTCGATGTTGAGCTCTCACTGGATAGCAGTCACAAATTGGTAACCCTCAAGCGAAATACAATGCACAGATATCGTTTTGTTTCGGTAGGCATGGTGGTTTTTTTTCCATTTAAAGGCGTTTATACCCGATATGTGCTCTGCAGTTTGACACAGTTCCCACCATTCCCTAAGGTCTTATGCCCTCTCACATTTATATTACCCACTAGTGCCTGCCTGGAGGCATTTGAGTTTGCAATTCCCACTAGAGTCTAACTCTTTGATGGATCCCTCATGGATGGACCTGGGTGACACACCCAGAACGTGCCCCCACACATGCCTCATCTCCCTTCTACCTCTGCACATGGGTCTCTTCAAGCCTCTAACCATTTTATACTTGGGTCCTTTCCTGAGCAATCCACTGCAGAGGTCCCCAGAGGCTCACTGCTTAAAAATGATCCAATGAGAAGAGGCCACCCCCACTTCTCATTCATCAACTCTGCATACCTCAGCCCTCACTTTACCCGCAGGGCTCAGCTAGGCAGACGGGCTTCAAGAAGTCTCAGGCTGAGAAACCACAGCTTGAAGGGGCCACCCGGAGTTTTCAGCTTCATGAGATCCTAAGGATAAGAAATCACCTTCTCTAAAAGGAGATGGAGAGGACGGCAAACTGGAATCTTAATTGTTGGTCATTGTCAGCCTGTCTGCAAACCTCCCCACAATGCTCCTCTAGTACCACCTGCCCTGTGTGGCCCGCCAAGACAGTAAAGAGGGCTTGTTGCTTTGGGTTTCACCAGAACATTTCATGTTAAATGAAATGCATGGCATTCCATTTCTTGGCCACGAGAGAGGACGAAGGACAGAGTCAGCCTTTGACATAAACAGGACTCATGCAGCAAGTAGCCAGAGAGAAATGTTGGCAACATGTAATTAGCCAGCTGGTCATCCTCTATTTTAATCTACCCTCTTCTCCAAATGCCAAGTTTTGAAGAATTAAATATTTTAGCATACCAGGCATAGTTCAAAACCAGATTTTTTAAATCTGTTCTCCTGTGGCCCCTTTTCTGCTTAGCCAGTTTCATGTGCGAACTAGGGGTCAAGTAAGTTTATACTTTAATAAAAGGGTGCTGAAACTTTTGGTTGGAGCCAATTGTGAAGTCAGTATAAACTTTTCCTGAACTCTTGCTCAAGAAAACTTCTTGAGTCTTAATTATCTTTGAGGCTGGAATGCTCAGAGCCCCTCTCACGATCCAGTGCAGCTCCTTCAGTAGGACAAATATTTCCTTTTTGCCTGGGTTACAAAAGATATGCTTAGTTATCAAAACAGACCCAAACATGCATGAAGTAGCTGAAAACCATGGTTGTCCTTGACAAGGCCCAGTTCTCGTCTTTCTTGCCCTTGAAAATCCCAATCTCCCGTTCAGGAGGCTGGGAAGTAAACAGCCTATCCTGGAATTTTGATAGATCCACACCCTGGGTCTCCTCCTCCTTTTATTTCAGCATTCCTGCATGCCACCTCCTCCTTGCCTGTCTCCTCAGCTTATAATGTGTTTATTTCAACTAAACTAAACTCAGATGACACGGTCCTAATCAGAGCAAGAGCATTTCAACTCATTCATTTTCCTTTCACCCTCTGATATTCAAGTCCTAAAATCTTCGTAAATTTGGATATTCTTGAACAAGAAATGTATGGTAAGGGCTCACAAACACAAGGGTTGAAGTTTTTTATCATGGAAATGTTAAGGTTCTGTCCTACATCTTTCTCAGGTTAGACAGTGAACAGTTCATTTGCGATTTCAGAAAAAACGATGCTTACAAAGGAATAGCTTATGGGAACCCTTCCATTCTGAGGTATTCATTTACTGAGATAATATCGAATATGTCATTATTCGTTGCTCTTTACAATGAATAATAAACATGTTTTAAAATTCTAGTTTCAGAGAGAAATGACGGCGTCTCTTCATTTGCCCGTCAAACCCCGGAGCTGTATGTTGCATATTAAATTTGCCAGATAGCCACTTATGAGAATTTAAGGTCCGACAAATACGCTACCGATTCTTATGGGCTTTATCTGTCAGAAAATACATGATTAGGACAATTGTAGACTGCAGTTCAGTGTGTTTCCCATAGACCCTGTTGTGATTCATAGAGCCAACACATTTTTTTCTTTTATGACTCCTCAGAGAAAAATGTTTGGTTTTTTCTTACCTAATTCATTTGGTACCAAAACCCACGGTGTGTATCTGGCGCCTGTTGCTAAGTAGATACCATGAGCCAAAGGCTACCAGATATGCAGATGATAAACGGCCTAGGACAAGATGGAAGTCGTTCGGTAGACTCAGCAAATTGCTCTTCCACCCACTCACCCCACACGTCTGTCTCCCCGTGCCTGGCAACATTGTCCAACTGCTAAAACTCAAGTTGCATCCTTTCTTGTTTTTAGTGCCCACCTGCTTGGTTCTCCATGTCCCTGGCCAGTTGTGCTTTATGGATCACAGGCTGACCCAGCCCATGCTCCTGGCCACCCAGGGCTGATAGTGTCTCAGGTGCCCTCTCTGCCCAGCCAGCATATTATGCCAGATGCATCAGCTGGTTATTGCCACTTCACTCAGTATCAGATTCCCTAGAGTGTCTGTTGTGGGTTGATTTGTGTCGCCCAAAAAGATATGTCCAGGTCCTGACCCCGATACCTATGAATGTGACTTATTTGGAAAGAGGGTCTTTGCAGACATAATCAACTCAGGATGAGGTCATAGTGAATTAGGGTCACACCAAATCCAATATGACTGGTGTCCTTATAAGAAGAGAGAAATTTGGACACAGGGACACAGACACACAGAGGAGACACACACAGATGGAGACCACCACGTGAAGATGGAAGCAGAGATTGGATGATCCAGCTGCAAGTCAAGGAATGCCCAGGCTTGCAGGCAACCACCGTAAGCTAGGAGAGAGGCATGGAACAGACCCGCCCTCAGAGCCCTTCAGAAGGAAACAACCTTGCCAACTTCTTGATTTCAGACTTCTGGCCTCCGGACTTGAGAGAGAGTAAACGTCTGTTGTTTAAAGCCCCCAGCTCGTTGTACTGTGTCCTGGCAGCCCTGGGAAGCTAACACAGCATCTCTCACACTTTTGGAGAATTGCTCAGTTCGTTTAACAAACATTTACTCAGCACCTGCTGTCTGCCAGGAGCTCTGCCACGTGCTGTCAAGACCACCATAAGTGCAACACAGTCTCTGCCACTCTGAGCCTCTTACAGCCTTGCCCCGAAATGACGTTACAGAGGCGTGCACAGTGCATGGAGGGAGGGGAGGACACCTGCTCCAGCTTGGGCATAAGGGAGGACCCCTGGAAGAGGTAATGCCTGGGAAGAACCTTGAAGGATTCCCTCCCTGGAGGAAATCTGCAGGCTGGAAAGGAAGGGACAACTTCTCCTCCTCCACACCCCCCTCTGAAGGCCGCCGCTTCCTGCAGCAAAAGGGTTTAAATGGAAAACTCAAGCCACGTTGCACCACAGTATGATCTTCTCCAAAGGCTTTTCCACAGCCTGAAGTTTCTTGCCAGTTTGACTTTATGGGAGAAGAAAAAATAAGTCTGTTTCTCATTAGGCTTGATGGGGGGGGTGAGGGGGGCGGATCTGTTTATTTTTTGCCTTTTGTATCTAGGGTTCATAAAATTGGAAATGTTCATGCAATGACATTTCTCTTTGTAGATATTAATCCCTTTTGGATCCAGATTAATTTACAGAAGAGTCTTTGAGAAAGGAGAGTTTATTGGGTCCTTCCCATTATAAAAGTAACGTATATAAAAACAGCCAAACAACTAAAAGAAAAGGTGATGCACAGCTAATTTGAAAAATAGAAAAATAGAAAGAAAATACACTTCGCTCCCCTAACCAGAAGCTATCATTGTATTAATATTTTGATGGGCGTCCCACTACATTGTTTTCCATGCATAGTTTTTCTTTTGTTTGTCTCTTTGTATTCTATAAACAATCCTGTATCCTGCCTTTCCACATAGCATTATAGCATAAACATTTTCTCAGGCCTTCAGAAACTTTATAAATAGGATTTTAATGACTATAAAATGTGTGGTTGCAAAGATGCCCATAGTTGACTACACTAGGCCCTGGGTTGGCCATTAGGTTAGATTAGAACTTTTAAAATAGCATTCAGATAAACTTAATGAGTTTTAAAATGGTGATTTTAAGTAATTTCATCATAGACTGAGAGTTGTGTCATGATACACAGACCCTTTTATCATGAGGAAGCTGATTTTAAAACACACAAAAAAAGACAGAGACATTGACGATGTCGGCAGCTCTCCCCTCCACTCCCCCCACCCCAAAGCTTTTCCCTTCATCGGCCGTGGCTCTCCATAGCTGGGCTCACTCACTTTCCCACCTTGTATCCTCCTCTCTCTCGTGCCCTGGGGCCTCAGCATCCCTCTCCTTGGGCTGAGTACTGATCAAGTCTCCTTGTCCTGCTGGCCCAGGACAGGTGCCTCAACGCTGACCCCGGCCCTTACTTTGCACCCCAGGTCACACCCCTGTGAGGTTCACTGGAGTTTCCTTGCTGTTCGGCTAGCTCGGGATGCTGGCAGAGCCCGTATTCTTCCCAAGTCATCATTCCCACCCCACCTCAAGATGATCTCTAATAAAGAAGCCCTCTCGCCCCAGTACCCTAGCCAGTGGCACACACACACACATTGATACAACTGAGTGTCTGATTCAGTCCCTATTTCTCCAGTTTCCTTACAGTAACCTATCTGCTACCGATGTCCCTTGATGCCCTCGCCCTTGTCCCGAACCTCACCTGCTACCTGATACCCAGACTCCCTTACCTGTGCCTATTCACCTAGGCTCTTGAGACCCCCCCCAGTGGGGACACCCTGCTCCTTCCTGAATCTCTGAGGCCAGTCATCTGCCTGATTCTTGTGTAGTTATTGCTGTTCTTCTTAGGTAAGACAGCTTGCCCTCCCAGCTCCAAGTGTGCTACAGATGGGCCCACCCCGCCCTCCTCCCCTAACAGACCTCAGCGTCCACCTCACCACCACAGTGAGCAACGCAAGCAGCAGTTCCAGGCCCCTCCGCGCCGTTCTGACTGGCTGCAAATGAACAAGACAGCACAACAATCGCTTTGAAAGATACTCAGGTAGCCCTACTCACAGGTCCACGTGTCTCATTTGCAATTCCTCAATTCAAAAAACTGAAAACGCAGCATTTTTTTCATAAGTCATTTGGGAGCAAAACCTGATTGCATTAGTTTCCTGTGGCTGCTGTAACAAATTACTGCAAGCTTGGTGGCCTAAAACAATAGAAATTTATTGTCTTACAGTTCTAGAAGCCAGAGTCAAAAATCAGTTTTCACTGAGCCCAAATCGAGGCGTCAGCAAGGCCACACTCCCCCCCGAGGCTCTGGGGAGAACCTGCTTCTAGCCTCTTCCAGCGTCCGGCAGCTACAGGCATTCCTGGACTTGCGACTGCATCGCTGCAATCTCCGCCTCCTGGTCACATCCGCCTTTCCTCTTGCGTGTGCACGGAATCTCCCTGAGCCTTCTGCTGATAAGGATGCACTCAATGGCATTAGGGCCCACCCAGATAATCCAGGGTAACTTCACACGTCAAAATCCTTAACTCACTCACATCTACAGAGATGTTTTTCCTTATAAGAAAACATTTATGGGTTCCACAGAGTAGGACCTGATATCTCTAGATGACCATTATTCAGCCTGCTCTACTGACCTAAATGAAAACGAATCTATTTATGATCCATACTTATCCCTCATGATATGAATAGTCCTGTCTTGTTAAAAACACGTCCATGTGTGAGACCATAGGGTGCTGCGCCAGACCTCAATGGGGTTGCTAAGTAAGACGCAAGATGGGCACTGTTTTGCCTTTCTAAAATCAGAAAAATTTTGCTTTATTCTGACACATCTTTGGCCACAAAGCTTTCAGATAAAGGCTTGTGGACCTGTTTCAAGTCCACGCTGTCTGAGGCACGACACACAGTAGGTGGTTCTGGATTCTATGCCTCCAGAACACCCGTCCCTGCCATCTGCAGAGTATTTTTATCCCTCTCACGTACACCATCTAGGTTACCCTACACTCAATCCTGTAAGGTAAGCAGCACAGATGTTGTTATCCCTGTTTTAGAGGTAGGAAACTTGCGGGGTTATGAATCTTGCCCAGGGTCCCATGGTTTGTCAGTAGCAAGGACCAGAACCAGAATCCATGGCTCTAATTCTCGAAGCAGTGTTTCTGGTTCATCAGAACTGCCTCCCCAGAGAGACACAATCTGAAGTGAATTACTCTTTAAAGCACGCAGTTTGAATATTTCTGCTAGTGAAGGATAGAAATAGTGCTTTGAATCCTGTCAAATGATGAAACAGATAGGCCCAGAGCCAAGATTAAACAAAGGAGACAGGAAAGGTACAAGACAATGTGGTCCAGCAGCTGAAGGAGCTAGGAAGGCTGCCTCGCTTACTGCCTTGCCTTTTTATTTCTCTGATGACTTGACTTTCTATTTACTCCTTGTCTAGTTTTGGAACTCAGCAAGGAAAATCTGCATTCATATAGAAATTTACATCATGTTGCAGTCAAATTGACGTATCATTTATAAAATGAGGATAACGTCACTTCCTTTGCAGGATTATCCAGAGAATTAAATGAGAGTATGTGAAGTGCCCAACATGGAGCCTTAACAAAAATGAATTCCCATCCCTCCTCCCTCTCCCCCCAATCACAGTTAAAGGAACCAACTTCATAAAGCTGAGTCTTCTGAGACGGCCCATCTCAGCATCCCCAACTTGCAGGCTGCTGAGCCCCTGTAGAGCCTGCCAGCCCAGCTTGCCCAGCCTGACCAGGTCCTGACCATCACCAACAGGCACACCGTCCCATCTGGAACCTACATGCACACCCGCCAGCCTCGGGCAGGAGCCCAAGTGTAATCCTCTCCATTCACGCCTCGCTCCTCCAAGACTTTCATCCCCACATCCCCATGGCGTTCCACTTCTTGTTTACACAAGAAATGAGAGAAATGGAAAGGCAGAGTGGACAGCATGCCCAGAAGGCTTGTGTCTTAAATAAGAGAGGGTTTTATACAGTGTTATCAGCATTTCTCTTTTCTTCAAGCCCTGTATTAGCCTTCAATTACAAAGTGAAAAATCGAATCAACCTTGGCATCAAATTTCCGTGATCTCTTCAACTCTAATCTACACTTCCATTCCTGCTAAGTCACTCACTCCGATGGCCTCATCCCGGGCCTTGTCATCCATCACATGCACCTGCTTCATCTCTGAAATCCTGGGGGCCCACATCCAAGATGCTCCCATCGCCCACTTCTCCCAGACCGCACTCCTGTCCCACTCGCTCCTCCTCGACTCCACCGTATCGGGGTGGGTCAACCCTGATGACATGACTTCTCTCCAAGCTCCAAGCCTACAGCCCATGGGGGATCACCTACTCTACTCCCTCACCTGCATGCCTCACTCCCTCGCACACCTGTTTCTTCTAACTACTTTGCACCTGAGCACTAAAATGCCTACCCCGGGTCATTTCCACAGACTATCTCCTCTGCCCACTACCCTGGCTGCTAACTTCTTCTGAAAAAAATCACACAGCCTTGCAGATTTTTGCCACTCAGCACTCATATTCAACAAACTCAGCTTTGCCCTTGTGCCACCAGACAATTCTTCTAACAGTCTTGATCAGCAGCCTCTCGCATTCTCTCCCAAGCGGTTACTCCAAAGTTTCAACACTTCCCTTAAATACCCAAGACACACTTTTCTCCCTTCACTCTCAGTGGGAGGCTTTATCTCTTCATGGAAGAAAAAAAAATTAAAGCCATCACAATCTGCCTTAACATCCCAATTACAAACTTGCCCATATTTACCACTATCTCCAGTTTCAGACCACGAATCCTCTCACCTCTGATTCAAGGTGAGGCCCTCCACCTGTGCTCTTGACCCCACTCCTCTGCTTGCACCATCACTTACCCCTTCCCTCATATACCTCCCACCTTTCCCTCTCTAGGAGTCCTTCTTGCAGCCCATAAACCTTCTGTAGTGCCTCCCGTCTCAGATACATAGAGATACATACATTTGACTCTAAATCCCATTTAGCTATTGCTCTTCTCTTGCTTTATCTCCTCAGTTCAGTTTCTCAAAAAAGCCATTGCACTCCTCACTCTCTGCCTCCATTTCCCCACCTCTCATCACCTTTCAACCCTCTTCAGTAGGAATCTGTTCTATCTAATGCCACCGCTGACCTCCATATTTCCAGTCCCAGTGGACACATTCCAGCCCTTAGCTTTCTGGACCTCTGCTGCATTCGACACTACTCAACACTCTGCCTTTGTGAGACTCTCTACTCCCTTGATTTCTGTGCAAATATAAATTTGGGAGTACTCAGCATTTAGGTGGTCATCAATGACCTCATCCTCGGTGGTATCTAGAGGAGAAGAACAATCAGACCAGAGGAACCTTGCACTTTTGAGAGCCCCCTCTGGTCCTCTTTCAGCCATGAGGAGTCTGCAAGGCCTACGGGATAAACCAGCTTGAAATCCATTACCTGTCCAAGTGGCCTCCCAAAGATTGTACAGTCCTCTTGCCAAATCCTGAGGGTGGACTGCACCACCAGGGTGCTCTCATCCGGACCTGAAGGGTGGCGGGGCAGCTGTGTGCAGCAGCGTGGGCAAAGTTTGGTTCTACAGGTTGGAGTGACCTCACGCTGCACAAAAGGTCCTTCACAACGTGGCTGCCAGTGTTAGAGGATCAGTGGTGAGCCATGGCCAGTGGCTCTGTCTCCCTAAGCTGCCACATTCCAGTATGGAACTCTGAGCAGTAGGAGAGCACTCATATTTACCAAAGAGAGTGACTAGCTTTCACCTTAGATGCCACCTCCAGTGGATCCATAGCACCTGCTTGGAGAGCTGTGCTGACGGTCAGCAGGGAGGAATTCCTGGAGCGATCGGTGCTATCTGTCCTGGGCACACCTAACACCTTCCCGGACCTCAACACATCTCCTCATTTCACGAAGGAGATGATCAAAGTCAAGAAGGGTGAAAATACTTTCCCACTCTCCTGAGGGGCAGAAGAGCACCAGGACTCAGGTCTTCTGCTCCAGGTTGGAGCATTTGTTCGCGCAATGCTTGGGGCGGGACATCTTCACCCCCGGAAGACATGAGACAGACACTTCTTCCCAGGCGCCCCACAGAACTGCGGGGCTTGTGCGCCGAAAGAGGGTAGAACAGAATGGAATAATGAATTCGAAAAGATGTCATGAGAAAAATGTAATTACAGGGATTTTCTAACAAAGCCAATAGTGTTCTGAATCATGTAGAAATTATTCTGGCTTAATTTTAATGAAAAGGATATGGGCAATCAGTTTGGAGACACAGGGAAATATTTTAATAGGAAGACTGAGTTTGAGGAATCTAAATGAGGATAAACAGACTGGGCTTTTAAGTGGACTATTCTAAGGGGACACATAAGCTAATACTTAACGTTACTCTTATAACAAGTCCTAGGACATAAGTGGCAGATATTAGGTGAACAGAAAAGAATGACTGATGTGGTCTGGATCCTGCATCTGTGGTTGACCAGCTGTATAGCCTTGGACAGGATAAAGCCCTTAATTACTTCAAACTTCAGCTTCCTCATTTGTAACACTGGGGCAATAATATTTAGCTTATACTGTTGCTCTGATGATTAAAGATAACAATGAGATAGAAAACATACATTCAGAAAGCAGGCATTCGTGTCATTATGTATCACTCATTCAGTCACACAATGACACTTTACTGAGCATCTATTATGCACCAAGTACACCTGGGCTGTGGGTCCCACTCCCCCATCAAGGGGAAGAGAAGCAAAGCCAGATCCGACCAAGATGGAGCCAAAACCCCCAACTAGACTGCAATTTTCTTTTTGCATGTTCAGGCCTGTCAACCCTGGAAATCAGGTTAGTCCTGAGAACGTTTCTAGTCTTCTTCGTTAGAGGGTAGCAAAATCTCTGAGGACAATCCTAACAGAGTGCTTTGTTTGGTGTCAGAGGCAGTTCTGCACAATGGTTAGGCACACACCATGCAGCCTGACAGCTTGGGCTCAACTTTCAGCTCTGGTGCTCACTAGCTGAGTCAGGACCTGTAAAATGGGCATCACAACAGTGCCTCTTCATAGAGTTGACGTGAGGCCTAAATGAATGAGTGTGTGTTAACGTAGCTAAGACAGGGCCTGGCACATGCTCAGGGCCACAGAAATATTAACTATCCTTATTTAAATCTCCACTAATCACTTCCACCTAAGATGCTCCTATTTCCATCACAAACATGGACTTGTTCCTTGTAACTGTTTCTGCACTGGGAGTTGCTTAGAAGAACCACGGTGGGAAGAAGCTCAAACTATGGGCACTAAAAAGGTAAGCAAATTATAGGCACCCAGAAAAATGCCAGTACCCGTGCTGGCGCCACTTTACACAGGGTCTGGCTTCCCCACAGCCCCGCCATTCCCTTCCGTCTTGAGACTGAGAAAAACAACCACGAGTTTAGAATGAAAATACTCATTCCAAATCCTTTGAGCCAATTCCCCTTCTGGAAAACCATCCTAAGGCAAATTAGCATCCTAAGAAAAATTCAAGGATATATGTGCAAAATCCTTGTAACGGGAATTAAAGCTGAAGCTTCCATGAGGCTCCGTGAGGCAGATACCACGGTTGCTGCCTTCCAAGGGAGGTGTGAGTCCAAATGCAAAACTGTGTAAGGATTTAGCTGAAAACTGGTTCTACATCTCTTTTAAATTCCTGACTCACACTGGAGACATACAAAGGCTGAGACAGAGTGGGGAGAAGGACAGTTTTGGGAGAGAATGTCTTGGGAGGAAATTGTGCTGTGGGTCCCCCTTACCCACCAAAGGGGGAGGTGATGCTTCCCCTTCACTTCAAGCCCCAGGAGGGGCATTCAATGGGACCACATAAAAAGTCTGGGATGTGCCCCCCTGCAGTTCAGATCACAAGGCGCTGGCTCCCGACTCACGTTTGAGAAAGCACTGCAGAGCAACAGCAGTGTAGAGGGTTTAGTCTAGGAAGCAGTGCAGCGGATTAAACGCCTGTGTGTCTCAGGAGCCAGATGCAAAAGTCCTAGCAGAACTGTCTGCCTGAGGCCACATAGAAGGGATGTTCTGCAAGACCCCCTGGGTAGCAGGGATAGAACCCCAACAGAGAAAGTCTGTGTGGAGTGGACTGCTGGAAAACCAAGGGCCCCAGGGAGAGCTGCCAGCCCCAGGGGAGTGGCTACGGCCCCCAGAGAGAACACCTGAGGAGTCAGCTGTCAACTGCCAGCCCATCCTGAAAGCAGCAGGTAAGTCAGAGTTTCCCCACCCCATCCCCCTGACCTCTCATTCCTTCCCCTGGCCGGATCAGAAACAGCAGCGATGGAGGAGAGGAGGAGGGGAGCGGGAAGATCCCCGCCACAGTGTATGGGGGAGGGGGTGCGTCTGACCTTTAAGTGAAGGTTAGAGTGTGGCTTCTTATTTCCGACTGGATGTTTTAACTTCTGAGTGGCCCAAGTCTTTCATTCAGGATCAGGGGAATAACTTCCCTCCCTGAATAAATTTTTAAAAGTCAAAATTTTGAGAGACAAAAATGTAGTTATCCTCTAATTTTCTCCTACGATCTCTATGTCTTCCATGAATCATTTACACGTTCTTTTTTTTATAATAGAGAAAAATTGGAATAATATAAATATCAACTCATAGGGAAATAACTATGTGGAAGGACTCTAGCTTATGCTTTAAAGTACACACATATTAAGTATCAACTTAAAATGGAGAATATCAAATGATGTATGTAGTATGATTAGGATCATATTACATCTGTATAGTTACATAATGCACATAATCCTATGTGTATATGGATATGTGTATGTGTGTGTGTGTATATATATATACATACAGACTAGAAGGAAACACAGCACAAGTTAACAATAGTCATCTCTGGGTAATAGGAAGGAGAAATTTTTACTTTCTACTACATACTCCTCTGTATTTTTCCAGTTGTCGATAATGATGATGAACTCCTTTCAGGGTCCACTCTCTAATGTTACTTGACGCAAGCGTTTTTGCTGGATTCCACACCCAGAAAATCTTGAATGAGTCTCTGTGGGGCTTGCCACTGTATTCAATCCCTTCTCCCCTTCGGGTGTGACCTTTCTTCACCATCCCTTCCTTTAAATCCTCTCGTCACTTTTACCCACTTCACACCCCGTCTCCTTGACCTCAGAATATCTTCATTCTCCTTGTTTCTCTTCCTCTCAGTGAACTTCTGCCATGAATTTTACATTCAAATATCCATGGGTATATGTACTATCCTTCAGATAACATAAGCTGGTAGCCAAAATAAAATACAGCAATTCTATAATACACACATTTTTATAATATACACATAAGTGGAGAAAGAGCAGCCATCTTGGAGAAGGAACCCAACCCTGCTGAACACACTCAACGCCATCCGCCCTGGAGAGATCGTGTGGGTTTCACTCCATAGGAAGACTAGTGGGAATGGTTCTTCCCCAAATGGGCCCCCAATCCTTCACACACAGGGGTCAGAAATCTAATCCAATCGGCATCACTATCTCTGTTTTGTCCTGCTTCCTTGCCTCCCTTCTTCACACCTGTACCCCAGTCACAGCTGGGGATGGGCAAGGGCACTGCTTAGCCACTGGCACCCAGAAGCCAGTGATGCCCACGGTCATGCGACCTAGCCCAGGCCACTTCTAGACAGGTCCTCTCCCTTGTTCAATGATTGCGAACTGTGTAGCACAAACCCTTAATTCCTGGACATGTGGCTCATATTACCACATTAAATTTTTTTAATGCCCTGCAGAAAAATAACTCCTTAAAATTTTTTCAATGTAGCATTTTTCACACTTTTTTTGACCGTACACAATGGTTAAAAAACAAACGAACGAAAACAATCGCAGTTTACGCCACTCCTGTTCTGGGGAATCCTGCTGGGGAAGTGCCACCCTGGTCTCCAATGGAAGATGACTGCCAAGGAACCGGGTGGCTTGGGAGGCCATGCCTTTCCTTTCAGCACTTCCTTCTGACATAAATCTTGCTGCTTTGCCCATTAATAGGAAACAGCAGAAACTGCCTGCTATTGTCCAAAGAGCCTCTCCCCACCCGTGTTAGCCAAAAATGAAGGAAAAATAAGCCCAAGAGCGATGGATGCGTCAAAGTCGGAGGACTTTCAGAAGCGAAGTGATAGCTTGGAGAGTTTCTCTGGACTTTATTACTTGGCACCCCAATGCTTTATCATTTTGAGGGTGATTTCTCCACTACGTCTCTGGTGGATGCCTCCGTTTACCTTGTTGAAGTCTGAAGTTGCTTTGCCTTAAATGAACCCTGTGACTGGTGGAAAGCTACCACCACGGGTAGGAAGAGCGACTTGTGTGACGGAAAGGAAAATGAATATCTAACCTGGTAAATTCAGGCACAGGGATCTCCCTGTTCCTTAAAGTTGCTGGAAGTGCTGACTCCCTAACTCCTTTCCTGTTAGCAAGTTCCCAAGAAGTCATCTGCAAGGCAGAGCGCCTGCGGCAGCAGGAAAAACCTTCAGAGCTACTAACACAGCGGCACGTCTGCAATAAGCCTCAGGTTCCTGACAGGTCCATTTCCCTCCGCCAAACAGACAATTTCCCACAGGGATTCCACCCAGTGACCTGGGGTCCGGCAGGAATTGACATCCCACAAGGGATGTCATCACACAGACCCATAACCTAAGTCCTTCTGAGGACGCAGGAGGCTTCATTCCTCCTGATCAGCCGAGCCTGGACTCTCTGACGCGAGAAGTTTGCTGTTGCTTTGTTTGATGTGTGTTTGTTTTCTGGAGGGGAGGCATAATTTCACTATATAGTGCTTAAAACTTTGTTCCCCTACCTTTGTGATATTTATTTCATCCAATTTATGTTTCCCAAATTCTAATCTCTTAAAATGTTGGCTTTGGGGCTGGCCCCATGGCCGAGTGGTTAAGGTCTCGCACTCCGCTGCAGGCGGCCCAGTGCTTTGTTGGTTCGAATCCTGGGCGCGGACGTGGCACTGCTCATCAAACCACGCTGAGGCAGCATCACACATGCCACAACTAGAAGGACCCACAACGAAGAATACACAACTATGCACCGGGGGGCTTTGGGGAGAAAAAGGAAAAATAAAATCTTAAAAAAAAAAAAATATTGGCTTTACCTCCATGTTCCCACTTTTGAAACAAGCGGGGACAGTCCAGAGCACTAAGCATTATCAGATGAACGCTCACATCCGGGGAGAGTCGGAAACCCGCCGAAGATCAGCCGGAACCCATTTCATACACGCGTGGAAAGTGTTTCCTTTTATAATCTATATTTCATTGGAGAGCCATGTGACTGAGAGTGGCAAGAAGTTTGTGGTTAAAACACAGTAAATGGGCAACGGAATACTGCGACAGGAGGGGGGAAAAGATGTTATATTAGAAAAAAACACAAAAGGCATAAATAATACCTTGAGGAGGTCACTCAACGTGAGCTATCAAGTCCCACAGAGCTATTAAAATCACCCATTACTATGGATCCAAATTTACCAACTGTCGTCCTCCCTTCCTCCCAGGTGTGCTCTAGATAAGTGATGGGGAGCCCACGCTGTCCTTCTTGGGCTGCTCTGGTCAATTCAGAGGTTCGATAGTTTTCCTAATGGAAAGAAATCAAATTCATACAAAAAGTTCACTGTCTACCTGGCAGAGGGCCTAAGACCAGGATGTGATATAACACATTTATTCAATTGCTTTCTTTTTCAACACACATTGGAGCTCTCCAAAATTGTTTTGCCTCCATTCCAAACTCTGTTGGCAGAGCTCTTCCTTAGGTCCTCTGAGGGAGTAAAAGAATCCACTGTTGGAGTCTTCTCCAAGGCAACAGACAATGCGAGTGAGAAGATCCAAATGGGAACAATCTAATATGGATGTCAGGTGGGAATTGACCTTAAGGTGAAGGGAGCCTCTGAGAAGACGACCAGGCAAAGCATCCCTGAGGCTGCAGAACCAAAAGGCTCCAAGCCTCAAAATTGCATACGCCCAAATTGCATAGTTTGGCAAACCAATTTAAAACACACCATGAGAGGCAAAGGGAAAGAGATGGGGTAAGCGAACACACTTAGAATACGGTACAGATGGGAGGAAGGACCACACTCCTATCTCCTCTCCCTCCCTCTCTCTCCCTCTCTCTCTCTCTGCCACATCAGCTTTCCCCACCAATGGTGTGATTATAAGGACCAAAGATGAGGATGGAGCAAGGAGGTCCACAGACAGAAGGTACCCTGGGCTAATACACACTTACTCTGGCAGAGAGGCATGGGGCAAGTTCTCCTGGTCATAGCTGTAGCTGCTGAGCAGCTCTGGGGTTTATGTTCATTTCTCGGGCAGAGGACATGTGGGACCAGAACAGGTATCACCAGTGGGTGAGCAATTTACAGATGACTTAGCTGTCAGCCCAGAGGTGGCATGATCAAGACTTGATCTCTTCATCCCTTTCTATCTAAAAGTAACATTCTTGTCTTTTCTCACATGTTTCATTTATTCTCTCTTTCTTTAGCATGTTTTATAGACTGCTAACTTACTATCCTTATGTAACACATCTTATGAATTCTGCCAGTCTCACAAGCTATTCTTTACTCGTTATCTATCTTTAACATCCTAGGAGCTTCACCAGTATCTCATAAGCTGCCAGCTTGCTTTCTATGTGTGCTCAACACTCCTCGTGAGCTTCATCCTTCCCATTCTCTTTCTTGTCTTCTACAGCAGAATCGAATATGCAGAGTCAAATATAGAATGCACAAGCAGCACAGCAAATGCATGGCACATGTGGGCCTTCTCTGCCTTTCCATCGAGCCCACAGAGCACTTCACGACAGGCAGTGAAACATTCAGCATGGTCTTCAGCCTTTCTCATAGAGTCTACAAACTTTGACTCCTTCCAAAAGAGCATGAATAATTATTATATAATTAATATATTATAATATTATAATTATAATATAATAATAATAATTATAATTATTAAGTATTTTGGGTACTAGTCTTGGGGGCTTGATCTGAAACAGGGAAGACTGACTATCCTATGAAATCCCTGGGTCCATCGACTGTTTCAACTCCATTTTGGGGTCATTTAGTTGAGCATGTGCAAAAGACAACCCTTGACCTAATTCCCCTCAGAAAAGTCCCTTGGCATAGATCCCTATGTGGATAGAAAAGGAGCCTGGGCTGTCACCCACGGAGACAAGGCAGAGAATTCACAGTGTAGAATCTGGCTAACCTAAGGCTCGGTGACACACTCGGCAGTCCTTACACCGGGATGCCAGGAACACAGTCATTCCATTGCTGCTTCTGTGAGATGGAGACTCAGCTCAAGCAGCCGCTGCCACCTAACCTCATGGATACGGCCACCTGCACAAGAAGGGCAGGAAAATGTACAAGGAGAAAGAAAGGTCAGGAGGACCTCTGTCCTATTTCAAAAGCATCCTCTAGGGGGCTGGCCCCGTGGCCGAGTGGTTAAGTTCTCGCGCTCCGCTGCAGGCGGACCAGTGTTTCGTCAGTTCGAATCCTGGGCGCGGACATGGCACTGCTCATCAAACCACGCTGAGGCAGCTTCCCACATACCACAACTAGAAGGACCCACAACGAAGAATGTACAACTATGTGCCGAGGGGCTTTGGGGAGAAAAAGGAAAAAAATAAAATCTTTAAAAAAAAAACAAAAGCATCCTCTAAAGTGTAGCTTTCTCCAGGACGGCACAGAGGGTGAGTCACACCTAGTCTCTGAAGTCTTCTGAAGAACCCCACCTCGTTAACATTTACAGCTGTATGATCCTGTGCATGTTACTTAACCTCTCTGAACCTCAGCTTCTTCATTTATAAATTGATAATTATCATAACGTCCATCTGCAAGAGTTGTGGTGAGAATTAAATGAGATGATTTGCATAAAGGGCATAGCACGCGATACCCCAGCACAGGCCATTGCATGGTTGTTGCCCTCAGTGTCATTATAATTGTTGTTGCTACTATTATTAGCAAGGCCAGCCTTAGAGTGAGAATTATATTATGTCAGGAGTAGTGTTCCCAAAGTACTGGATAATACCCCAAATTCCTTCAATGAAATAAAGCCTTTTATTTCAGAATTGGTGAAGCACCCTAAAATGAGACTATCTCCTTGGTGTTGTGACATGTTGATTTAAATTCACACAAAGATTTAAATGTCTTTGGTAAATTCCTTTTCTGGCAGAGGTTTTGAAAAGAATGGGATAAGGAATAGAGGAAACCCTAAAAGGAATGTGTCAGAGAGAGAAGACTGGACATTTTCAACCAGGTGCCCAGGCTTTGAAATCAGACAGAATGGGATTTGATTCCAAACCACGTTACTGTCAGTGTAATGCTTTGTCACCTGTCAGACTCAACATCCTCGTTCATCAAATGGGGCTAGTCATGGCACCTTCCTCCCAGGGCTCTTGTAAGGGTTCAGAGAGATACGGCACCTAAAGTGACTGGCTGACGGAGTAGATTCTCATTAAGTGTCCATTTCCCTTCCTGCACATTGACTGTGCTGCCTGGAACCGACTCCTGTTTGTTCTCACCAGACTCTCCCTCCTGGCTAGTGCCGGCTTTCCTACAGACCACGAACAGAAAGATCTAGAGGTTTTTAAGATTGAGTTTCTGTGTGAAAGAAATAGCAAATAGAAACTGTATGTCGATGATGCAATTTAGCTGAGAAAACCTAGGTGCTAACCCCCTGCTACGCTGCTGGGAAATAGCTAGACTTTCTCTCCCCCCGGATGAAACTCCGGGCTGGAAGTCTTTATCCGTCCAACCCACCCCAGGCGGATTGGATCTCCCCGGACTGTGGAGTTAACCAAAGGCCAGGCTGGGTGGCAGAGGGAGCTGGCAGTTCCATCTGCTCCATAGTCTGGAGTGCTCCCGGGCCTTTGAGTCGATCTCAAGAACCTGGGCTCACCTGAGGCACTGGCGTTTCAGCGGGCCCTCCAGATCCTTGGGCCATCCCTGGGCCGGGAGGGGGAAGGAGGCAGGAGCTATCCGGGCTCACGAACAGCTAAGGTGTCTGGATCTACCACTCTCACCACTGGATGTGCTCCTGCTCAGACTCTGGGAAAGACGGAATGGTGCCCCACAGGTTTTGTGAATTGAGCCTTTTCTAGTAGCTCAAATTTAAAAAGAGAGGATGAGTTACGCAGCCTGAGAATTCCAAGATCGGGGGTAGAGACTGGGGACAAGTTAGCAGATGCATCTGGTCAACAAGGTCTCTTTATTGAATAGTGAATATTATGACCATTTTGCATGGTGCTCACTGTCTGCCTGGCAGTCTTCTAAGAGCTAACTTCACTTAACCCTAGTCTTTTCCTCATTTTACAGTTGAGGAAACAGAGGAGCAGAGAGGTTGAGTAACTTGCCAAAGGTTGCACAGCCACTAAATAGTAAAGGCAGGATCCAAAGACAGACCCGCTGGTGCTAGAGTCTATGTGCTCAACCACCGTGCTAAACTGCAATGACAGCAAGTGTTTTTCGAGCCCTGTGTTCCAGGCACCACACTAAACACCTGTTTTACAGGGAGTGTCTCGTTTAAGCCTCACAGTGGCCCCAGATGGTAGCGCATTAATCCCCATTTCACAGATGAGTTAAGTGAAGTCTGAAGACATTGAATGATTTTTCCAGGGTCCCGGAAGTCTACTTTGTCCAGATCTACACAGAGGAAAGCCACTGAGCTGAAAGGATCCCTTTGCCATCCCAGACCACACAGCAAAACTCTTGGGTTGTTGCTAATGGGTAGACATGGGACAGTTTTTGCAACATCTCCTTCAAGGGCTCTTCATTTTGTTGTTTATGGATATCAGGGCATATTTACACACAAAGAGTCTATTTGAGGACACAGAGTTTTCATGTGAGGCTTTTTTTTACTGTTCAGTAAAAATTCTGTCTGTTCATGCTGCATCAACCGTGGTTTTATTTGTGTTACTTCTAGCCAGATGGGAAAGACATTAGCTAATGTGGTCTGTGCTTATGTCACAGAGGGAGGGAACTCCATTATGCCTCAGAGCAACCACAGCCCTTTCTGCTGCCTCTGATCATCCGAAACCCATCCCAACGGGTGAGTCCTGTCTATAGTAAATGGATCCAGTTTCCTTACTGCTTAAAAAGACAAAGCAACTCTTAGACTTCCATACTTTCAACGAGGATTTTTCCCTTGTTTCTTTTTGCAGCTGGCATGTGGCTGCGGTCACTCCTTGGGCGTGCCTAGCTCCTGCGGTGGTTTCCTCAAGACTGGTGAGTTGATGGTATTTCTGGTTTGGGGTTTGAAGTAGGGACTTTTAGGGGAGGAAACAATGAAGCAGTGTGTGATTTCTTCTTAAGTCACGTGCACAATTTACACTGACTCTGAGAAGAGCGAAGTTAAATGTAAAGAGGTCAGCCAGGCCTGACTGACGTGGGAGTCGGAGGTAAGTCCCACCAGGAAACCTGGTTTGCAGAAGACACAGCTGCACCTGAGTGATGACAAAGGGCAACTTCCTTCTGAAAAGTGAAGAGGGAGGGTGTTTGGGATGGGGTGGATTTTCTTGGGGCTTTCCCACAGGATCCAGGGAATATGCTAGCTCATCTCCCGCAGATCCCTGCTGCTTCCCTCTCGTGACTCCAGATGGAGCTGGGCCTGGGCCTCATTGCTCAGACGTCCAGCCCAGGCCTGGCAAGCAGCAGGTCAGACACAGCTAACACCTCGGCCTGTGGCAGCCCTTGTTCACGTGTTCAACGGCCCTTGGACAGAGCTGGAGTATTAGCGGCAGAAATGCCACGGGAAATCGGTCTGCCCCAAAGCACAAGAGAAAAAGCAGGAACGAGAAACGGTGTCCGCATTTGCGAGCTCTTCTGCTTCCGCTTTCTCTCCCCAGGGCTTCTCCCTTCTCTCCCTTTTGTTGACCATCTTCTCTGTGCTTCCTGTCCTGGGGTAAGGCCGCCTTGTCTTCCTTGTCTCTGTGCAAGTCGAGTAGGAGATGGCGTATCTGAGGCTAGGTGCTCTGGGGACCGCAGAAGTAGATCTGACAGAGCCTGCCCTCAAGGGTACATGACTCACTGGCGAGACGTGGTGAACACAAGGGTACACGTGGACAATCAGGGCCCCACCAGTCCAGCTGACCTCTGTGAGACCCTGAAAGGCACCCCTTCCTCTCGGCTGGCTTTTGGCCTGGAGAAAGGAGCATGGGCTGGATTTCAGCCCCTACTTAACCCCGAGGCCAGACATTCTTCAGTAGAACACAAAATGGATGTGGGACACGAGGGACAACCCTGGGGACGATGATAAAAATGTTCAGTCCCATGTAACCCACTGCAAATAGGCACGGTGCAGAAACTGGCTAACAGCCCGTCAGGGGAGGGAGGGATCGATGCAGGTTAGTTCCATAGGGAGGCTTTGGACTGGTGGGGCAAGCCGGGGAAGATCATCGTTCTGGGTGGGGGAGGGCATTCCAAAAGGAGACACGGGACACGCAGAGACTGGGCAGTGGGGAGAAACAGCAGTCCCCACGCGTCTTCAAGCCCTTCTTTCTCCCTTTTGCTCTTAAGCGCCTTTTAAAATTTAAAATATTTCCTCAGATTGCTCAGCTCCCTTAATCCATCTTGTTTCCGCAGCTCCCCTGAATAAAGGACAGGCAGACACTCTGTTTGCATGAGGAAGTCTGTTCTCATTCTGTCAGTGCTAACCCTCCTCCATGGTAAATAAGTCACTCCGGTCTCCATAGTTACTAACCTCTATCCTGACATAAGCTCCAGACACACAGTAGAATAAAGATCCTTCAGACTGCACAAACATCGCATTTTGTGAGCCTCTGAAGTGACTTGGCCTCGGCCCTCAGCAGGGTCAGCTCAGTTCCCAGGGCCTAATTTTTCATGATTATTCTCTTACTCTTTCATCTCTGTGTGTTCCTGGTATTAAGGGAAATGCTGAAGTGTGAGAGACATCGACCCCGATGTACTCATGATCAGTGGATAAACAGAAATAAGACTGACACCGATACGTCGATGACTCACTTATCTGCCTGAATAATATTTTTTCAAATGGAATTTTATTTTCAGACCTCAGCTCTATTAGCGAACTGACAGATGAAAACGTAGCAGGCTGTCAGAACATCTACATGTTTATTCCTTTCCTAATCCAATACAAATAAAGTAACGGTTACGGAAACAAAGAAGATTGTCCAATGTCTTTTTCCGTACAGGAATGTTTTCTACAATGTGCCTGAAGGACTATGCTCAGATCTCCCCTGGAACAGCATCCGAGACAGAGTTCATGACTTTGAGGGGCCACCCCTTCCATTGTTGGAAAGCTCTTAATGGTTTTTTTAAAATCTTCCTTATATTGCATTTAAGGCCTTCTGGTTCACTGACATCCATCAGTCCAAGGTTTGCCTTCCACAAGAGCACGGAATGTGGAAGGCTTCAGGTTTCAGTTACTTAAGGTGATGGAAAGAGCACTAAACACAAGTGAGGAGACCTGCGTTCTAGCCCCAGTGTCTCCTTTCACCTGCCCTGCTGTGTTGAGCAAAGTGAAGTTAACCTCTTGGAGCCTCAGTTTGCTCGTTTATGAAATGAGAGCAACATATGCCGTTCTACCTCACAAGGCTAGTATAAGAATCAGTTAAATAATAAAAATGAAAGAGCTGTGAAAATTGTGAGGTGCTATATATCACGTAAGGTGTTGCTACTACTGACATGCAAGCCCTCCAAATATTGGAAGACACCTGGCATTCCCTTGGTGTTTGCCGGCATGACCATTTCTGGATTTCTTTTCCATGCCAATTGTCCTCATCCAGAAGCTTCCCATTTGTCACTGTCTCTTTTAAGCTTGGTGCTCAGAATAACAACCCAGATACGCTAAAAACCGGCAAAGGAGAAGGATGCGATGTTGCTCTGCTTCCCAGGCTGAACACAGTACAACACTCGGATTACGGTGCCTCAGATTGCGTTGGTGCTTCTAACAGCCTCTTCAGACCTCGCTACACATTCAGTTAAGTTCACCGAACACCTTTGTTTCTTTCACATGAACTGCTGTCAAACCAGCGCTACCCTTTCCTGAGTTTATTTAATGTCACAGTTAACATCAATGAATAGTCTTATATTAATGTCCGTTGAATTTACCTCTGTTGAATTCCATCCTTCTGGTATCAGCTCATTGTCAAGGACTAGAATGCTATTCCATCATCCTTCAGCTACTTCAGCTGACCTTTGTGTCTTGAATGAGGGTTTCTGCTGCAGTGTGCGACAGGAAGACTTCTGAGAAGTCCCCAAATGTTCAGTAAACAAAAACACTTGGAGAAAGATCTATGTACCACAGAAGGAAATCTCCCTAACCAAGGTCTCGTAACTAGCATTCCTGTGGTGAGAAGAGATTGTTTAAATAAGATTTTATTGTTAAGATGATTGATCTGGTAAGTATTTTTAGCATTAAAAGACATTTCCATTTCTAGAGAGTTTAAGGATTGCAGTTCCAAAGTTTGAAAACATTTTTCTATGTTCTGAGCATTGAACATGGATTTTTTTTTAATTAAAATACTTTTTCAATAAAACAACATCTACAGATTCACACTTTCCATCGTGTGAAACGGGAGCGATGAGATTTTTTCCAGAGGAGAAGCCGATAACTGAGTCTGAAAGTGTGGATGGAGGATGCTGAAGGGACATCAAAGATGCTCCTTCATCTGTGGCCTCTCCAAAGGGAATTAGAGGAGGCCAGGCAGAGGGACAAGGTGCCCTCACCTCCAACAGGCAAGGATTAGGCGGGAGTCCTTTGGTTGCAAGTGACACAAACCCATTGCCACGTGGCTTAAGCGAAAAAGATAATTTATTAGTATACGTAGACTGAAATATCAGAAGTTCTTTTCAGCAATTCCACTCCTGGGTATACCTCAGACATGGATGAAGATGTCAACGGCGGCACTGTTTATGGAGCAGGGAGCATGAGTGAACCTAGGAGGCCTAGCCATAGTCAGGTCGATGAGTTACAGACAGTAAGGCGGTTAGACCTTAAAAACATAGTATTGGGTTTTAAAAAAAAAAAAGGGAAGAAACAGTGAAATCTATAATACAATGCCATTAATTTATAGTAAAAACACATATACACAAATCCTGCCCGTACATGTTCTTTGATATGTGTGGACCTTTGAAAACTGTATAAATACATTTAAGCAGGTGCCTGTAATAGGAGGGGAATGGGAGAAGGGATAGAGGATGAAGGGAACAATAATTTTTAACATGGGGGGCATCTGTACAGACCGATAGTGACGTATGCCAAGAATTTAGGGATATGATTAACTCAACTCCAGGTACCAAGGGTCCGGAATTTTAAAAGATTTGTTTTCATCAAACAGTGTAATCAGGAATCAGATGGTCTCTGTCTGTCAACTCTCTGCTCTCTAGATTGGCTTCATTCTCAGCAAGCTCTCTTCACATGGAGGGAAAGAAGCTCCTGGCAGCCACACGTTCGTCTGGTGGTTACAGTTCATGATCTCCGGAGGAGAAAGACTTCCAACATTCCCACCCCTCTCTGGACAGCGACTCTGCTTGGCTCCATTTGGGTCACGTACCCACCTCTGGACCCATCACTGTCACCTGGAAACAGGTAATCCTAACTGGGCAGGCTACTCATGCACCCACTCTTGTGATGGGGGAGGCAAAGCCCTTCGCTTCACAGCCCCACTGGTGGAGACCACCGCCCACCACAGCAAAGTGTCTCCAGCACAATTCTGGGACCCAAAGAAGTCCCAAGCAGTCCAAATTCAGAGATAGCTTTACTCTGACAAAAACATGCGTGTTAGTTGGGCTGGACTCTGTAGGGTACAATCAGGAAATAGCCTTATTTCATTTTTTTCCCATTCTTGTGCTTCAAACCTGCTGTGTCAGATTTCCTTTTCCTGACTCTGGACAGTATCCTGAGCAAACTGCGTAACTTTTCCAGTTGCTTTTTACTTTTAGAACAGTCTTATTTCAAGGTATTATATGGGTTCAGTCTTCTCAAATATACAGACTTGATACTTTCCTCTTCTTTCAATCTTCCTCCCCTACGTTCTAGGATAGGTCTTAATAGGTCCCAGTAACCTACAGCAGGGAAGTGGGGCACACTTCTTCTTCCAGCCACACCCCAATCTTGTTTGTCGTTCCTCTCCAGTTGAAGGGTGGAGGAAAAAGGAGAAGGAAAAAGCAATTTACACTATTTCATTATTTAGCTGGTGCTATTTTATTTGGCCATTGGTGTCCTCTGTGAGACAGATGTTCAAATGCTGGCTGACTCTCTCCTATGGGAACTTACGTGTGTTCTTTAGGAAAACCCTCAGCCCCCACTGGGGATCTCCAGCACCTTCCTCTCCCCTCAAGTGGATGATGTATTCTCCTGTTGACCACTCATGATTCTCCCTTAGCTCTTGCTCAGATAGTAATCCCACACGGACAGGATTTGTGGGAGGGTCTTTTCAAGATGGTTATGTCTCCCATGCTGTCCACTTTATTTCTCATAAAAGACAATCCTTACCCTGCTTACTACGGAATTGTAGCTTACTTCCTCTACAACCTCCTCTCTTCTCTTTGCTATGAGGGGTGGCTTCAGCCAGCCTCATGTCTAGGCAAGGAGCAGACTCCATACCCGGTGCTCACAAACTCCAGAGAACAGAGGTCAAATTCCCCAAGACCACACAAAAACATGTATATGTGTGTTCCTAGCAGCATCACTGATAAAAGTGGAAACAAGTCAAATGTCCATCAACAGATGAATGGATAAACAGAATGTGCTACAGACATACAATGGACGATTATTCAGCCATCAATAGGAGTGAAGTTCTGATACATGCTACAACATGGATGAACCTTGAGTACATTATGCTAACTAGAAGAAGCAAGACACAAAAGGCCACATGTTGTATGAATCCATTTAAATGAAATGTTCATAACAGGCAAATCCACAGAGATGGAAAGCAGGTTAGTGATTGCCAGGGGCTGGGAGAAGGAGAGATGGGGTGTCACTGCTAATAAGTACAAGTTTCTTTGGGGGGTGGTAAAAAGTGTTCTAAAATTTGATAGTTGTGATGGTTACACAACTCTGTGAATACTCAGTTTTTAAACCATTGAAGTGTATACTTTAAAAGGGTGAATTTGATAGTATGTGAATTATATTTCAATAAAGTTGTTATTAAAAACAATTCTCCCAAGAACTCTCTTGTTGGAGTTGGGTGAGGGACCCCAGGTCATAGGAACAGTTTGGGGCTCCTCTTAGCAAGCCCTGGTGTTGGTCCAGCCCCTCTCCACAGAAGGTGGAGGTACACTGTGCTCCCATCTAGTCATTTTACACTGGGTCCTTTCCCAGGCTCTAAGAGGAATCAAGATGCATATAGCGTCCTTGCCAACCTTCACATGGGCTATTTGCTTTTCAAAATTTTCAGCAGACGTAGAAATCCCTGCCCACACAGCTACAGAAACCGTCACTGTCTGTTGAAAGACAAGGGACACTCCACTGCTTTGTGATCTCAGAGAGAGAGGAACGATATTCACTGAATCCCATCATTGAAGGTGCTGATGCAACCCTGGGAGCTCAGCCTCACGCAGCAAGTGGTTCCCTCACAGCATCGTGCAGCTGTTTGCACTGTTGATGATTCCACTCGTTGTGGGTACAGTTTGAGGAGGAATATGCTTTATTCAATCACAGTTTCACTGAGGGTCTACTATGGCTGGGCACTCAGGTGACAAGGGTGAACAACACAGGCAGGCTCCTTGCCCCCCCTGAGCTCACCTCACCTACCTCATCAGTTAGGAAGTATTACGACGATGCTGCCATGCTTCTGTCAGCGATTACCAGTGATCAAGACAAGATCATGATCTAGCAGATACTGGTGAGTTGTATTATACAATCAGAAAAAGCATCTGAGCTATTAAAAATGTAGTAACACATAAGCACACATACACACGCCGCACCGTGTAAGCACTAGAATTGAAATCCTTCAAGATTATGTGTTGCAAAACAGATATGCTTGTGGTCACACCCTTTTTTCTGACTACATATTAGTGCCATAACATTGTACCTAACACAATGAGAGGAAGAGAAAGGTTCCCCTTCCCAAAAGGTTACGCAGGATTCTTATGCAAAGATTAATAAATCCTTTGTTTTCTCAAAAGGCATGTCACAGTTCTGCTTTTATAGAAGTAGTCATACTTTGAGAGGTTTTTTTTCCAAAATTCTAATGGTTACGTTGATAGTTGGGAAGTTATGCATGTGTGGAGGAGAGGGTATCTGGGAAATCTCTACTTTCCTCTCAGTTTTGCTGTGAACCTAAACCTGCTCTTAAAAAATGTGTTGAAAAAATTCTAATAGTTACTGTGTTTCTATTAACCATCACATGGTTAAACTGTGTAATTGATGTCTAGTTTGCTTCTCCCCTAAAACAAGATACTTTCCAACCTTCTCCCATCCTCTAATTCCTCCAAATTTGCAGTGAATTGGACCAAACACTGTCCCCAGTCCGGACTCACCACCTCACTCTATCTAGAATGAATATTACACCTTTTCAAGAACAAACCGTCTTCCTACATCCCCAGGTCCCTTGTTCTCACAGCCAGCGACACCTCTCACTTCGGGACTGCTGGCCTCAAGTACTTGATGTATGTGTGTGTGTGTTCATATTCCTCACCTGTCAGAGGTTGAGTAGGGGAGGTAAATATGAATATGCCTGTTTAAACAAATGTCATCCAGACTTAGAACCAGAAGGAAGCCTGCGGAGCATCAAACCCAAGTCTCTCACTTTTCAGATGAAGAAACTCAGGCTTGGGGAGATTAAGTGACTTGCCTAGAGGCAGATGGTCAGTAATCAACAGTGCAGTAATCAACAGTGCAGTAGTCATCAGTGCAGCAGCCAATAGTACAGTAATCAACAGTGCAGCAGCCAACAGTGCAGTAGTCAACAGTGCTGTAATCAACAGTGCCATAATCAATAGTGCAATAATCAACAGTGCAGCAGTCAACAGTGCTGTAATCAACAGTGCCGTAATCAATAGTGCAATAATCAACAGTGCAGCAGCCAACAGTGCCGTAATCAATAGTGCAATAATCAACAGTGCAGCAGTCAACAGTGCTGTAATCAACAGTGCCGTAATCAATAGTGCAATAATCAACAGTGCAGCAGCCAACAGTGCAGCAGCCAACAGTGCAGCAGCCAACAGTGCAGTAGTCAACAGTGCAGCAGCCAACAGTGCAGCAGCCAACAGTGCAGTAGTCAACAGTGCAGCAGCCAACAGTGCAGCAGCCAACAATGCAGTAGTCAACAGTGCTGTAGTCAATAGTGCCATAATCAATAGTGCAGTAATCAACAGTGCAGCAGTCAACAGTGCCGTAATCAATAGTGCAATAATCAACAGTGCAGCAGTCAACAGTGCTGTAATCAACAGTGCCGTAATCAATAGTGCAATAATCAACAGTGCAGCAGTCAACAGTGCTGTAATCAACAGTGCCGTAATCAATAGTGCAATAATCAACAGTGCAGTAGTCAACAGTGCAGCAGTCAACATTGCAGCAGCCAACAGTGCAGCAGTCAACACTGCAGTAGTCAACAGTGCCGTAATCAGTAGTGCAATAATCAACAGTGCCATAGTCAATGGTGCAGTAGTCAACAGTGCAGTGATCGAAGGTGCCACAGCTGCAAGAGCGCTGGATCTTCAGACTCTGCGTCCAATGCACTTTTTTCCCCACTGCACTTTTTACTTCATCCTCCTAAAATTTCTGTGTCATTATTTCTTCATCTGTTGTTGTTGCTAGTGCCATGAAGTCGACTCTGACTCCTAGTGATCCTGTGTATAGCCTTGTGACTCCGTGTAGAGCAGAGTGGAAGGAACCCTGCCTGGTCTTTTTGTGCCATCCTCTCCCCTTCCGGCGCTCTATCAGACAATGCTTCCTGCTATCCACAGAGTTTTCGTGGCCAATTTTTTCAGAAGTGGGTGGCCAGCATATCTAGTCTGGAAACTCCGCTGAAACCTGTTCCCATGGGCGACACTGCTGGCACCTGAAACATCAGTGGCATAAGCACCACATCACAGTAACATGCAGCCAGCTCAGTCTGACAACTGACAGGCAGATGGTGTGGTTCCCTGACCAGGACACGGACCCAGGCCACAGCGGTGAGAGCGCTGAATCTTAACCACTAGACCCTCAGGGCTGGCTTTCTTCATCTGCAGCATACAAGTGATAACAGTTCTGCCTACCTCACAGGGCTGTTGTGAGAATTAATGAGATAACATATGTGAACGTGCTTTAAAACCCTCACAAATGTCAGATGCTGTTTAAAATGAAAATTATTTCAATCAAGAAAATAAATGCATACCATAAAAATGGATAATAAAATAACTCACAAATGAGAAATACTCTGCAGATGACTCCTAGCACTTATAATTACGTTTTCAATTAAATCTAAGTACCAAAAAGAACTGAAGGGAAAATAGGATTGTCTTCTGTGAGTGGAGCTAAAAGAAATCAGCAGGTGCCTAATGGAAATTTGGCAGCTACATGGGGCCTAATGGAAATTATGTGACTAAAAGCAGGGAATTGTAGCATGCCCTTTATCTCCCTCCCACTGTCACCTCCGTTTCACGACCCCCTCGTCAGTAATGGAGCTTTGAGGTTATTATCTTAATGGAGAGGACTGGATTTCCTTATTCAAGAAGGAAGTGGCCACATTCAACAGAAGTGAATCCAAGGAAAGAAAAATTCTCTGGGATGACATATAAACTATAGCCAAGTTTTGGAAAACTCTGGGGAAGCCAAAATGGGGATGGGGGAGAGAACAGAGGGGACACCATGCTTCCAGGAATGTTGAGCCTGCGTGCAAACACTAAGAATGAAAGATATGTAGGAAGAACCGACATCAAGCACCTGAGCACCATTCTGCGGCTTCATTAACTGAGGAGTGGTGGGACAACATGCATGACTGTAATGGGGCAAGACTGGTTATTCAGGGAGAGAAATAGTAGAGCAATGTCCTTAATTTGGGCGTCAAGAAGAGAAAGTCCCCAAGGCAAACTTGGTGTAGAGCCCCGCTCCCAAGCACACCTATGTCTACGCACAGTCCTGTATCACAGCTCCCTCCAGAGACACACACTCCAAAAATCCCTCCGAGCCCGCCACGTGTGTTGAGTCACCTCATGAGCAACACAGCAAATGTCTGACTCGCCCTTCCTTCTTCCCAGCTTCTTTCCACCACCAAGGAAGATCAGGTGGTGGCAGAACAGCTTAAAGGAGATGACAAAACCAGAGACTAAACACTTGCCTTGAAGGCCAGGCAGACGCTTGGGAAACAGGCACTGAGGAAAGGCCGGCCACGTGCGCAGGGCACGGCATCTGGAGAGGAAGATAATAGGTGGGCGGCGGGACAAGTGGAAGCAGCATAGCAATGGGAATCTCAGGGCGAGTAATGTTCAGAAATGCAGGCAGCGGGAAGGTCTGGCAGCTGGTAGGTGGAACCCTGCTTGGAGAATGGAGCTCAAGGGCAGAGAGGCAAGATCAAGGCAGAATCTCTGCTCCAGAAGCACTGAGGGGTTGACAAGAAAGTAAAGCAGAGACTAAGGATGCAGGAAAATAGGACGAAGACTCAGTCACTACGACAAAGATACAAGGCAGAAGTTTAGTCCAAGGAACAGGGCAAAATTCTCATTTCTGGAAATAAAGTACAAGATCTGTGCTAAGAGTGGTCCTGATGTTCAACAGCCGAACTCTGGCCTGCCTCGCTTTCCGTTCTCTTGAGTTGGAAGAGGTCCTCAAACCTGGATCAGGGCTGAGTGGAAACAAAATTTCAACCTTGCTAATGGGACCAGCTGCTCCTGTATACCTGTGCATATCTCTATTGGGGCACTTATTTACCTAACAAACGCTTATACAGCACTCGCTCCATTTCAGGCACACTCCTACACATTTCATAAGCATTAACTCCTACAACAACCCTGTGAGGTAGGTACAAAGACGCTCCCCATGTTACAAATAAGGAAACGAGAGAGAGTGAAGTTGAGTAACTTATCCAAGGTCATACAGACAGGAAGTGGCAGAGCAAGAATTTGAACCCAAGCACTTAGGCTCAAAGTCCACGTCTCTAACCATTACCGCACACCATTTTCCTACTTCTATCGTGATCCATCTGTGTTTCTCTTCTCCTCTAGAGACTAAGCTATGGTCCCTGCTATACAGAACTTGGGTCATCTTTGCATCTCTAATGCCTACCACAAGGTCTAGTATACAGTGGACCTTAATAAATGCCTGATGGATGGATGGATGAATAAATAAATAAGTGAATATGTGCCTAGCATATTAAACACACAAACACCAGCGACTGCAGAGTCCTTGACAGAGGGAGTAACAAGAGAACACTGGATTTGGTTACCGTCATCCGCAAGACTGTGCGACAGAAGGCAGCCAGGATGCAAGACAGGGAGTGGCTAGTGGAGCTGCGTGGGGGAGGGACGGGGATATGGCTCATAACAGGAGGTGTGGATCAGCTGCTTTAAAAAGCAGCTGAGGTCAGAGGAGGCTGGGACATAGGAAATGGTTATACAATAAACTGCTACTTGTAAATGCCCCACCTTTCACTTTCAATGTAGTATTTTAGAGGTTCTACCCCACACCTGAGAGAATATCTGGATTTGGTCAACCACGATTTGTGTGTAGAAATGACAGATCATTGTCAGTAGCCTTATAGGATCGTCACATAGCAACCTCTGGATAAGAGTAGGCTATAATAAGCCTGGCTTGAATTCAACCACCAAAAGGACAGAACGATGTTAAAAACAGAAGTGATTTGCCTAATAGCATAAAAGCCAGAAAGGTCACTTCTGAGAGAAGTGTTCATAAATGTCTGAGCATTCAGTGGGCCCGATTTTGCTTTTGTGCACAGATATAGGTACACACAGGAGTTAAGGTGGGCAGATGGCACATCCTCACACTTCTCACTCTCCTATAATTCCCTCTCCAACTATAACCATCAAGCTGGACGATGAGTCAGTAGGCAATTGGCCTCACCTGTAATTTCAAGAGAAGGAGAAAGTAAAAGTAGTTAATGTTTACTGAGCACTTACTTGGTGCTGGGTTTTATTCTAAGTGCTTCACCTGTGTTAACTTATTGAGACCTCGTGACAATCCCCATTTTACAGAGGTGAAGAAAGAGGCACAGCGAACTTAGGCAATTTGTCCAAGGTCACAAGTCAAATAATTGGTAGAGGCAGGGTTCAAACTCAAGGCAGTTTGCCTCCAGAGCCTGTGGTTAGAATCACAGCTCTGTGGGGATCATCCACTCTGAGAATGGTAAGGAATGGAATGACTAGAATGAAAACTGGCTTCTAGCCGCCACACCCAACTCACCTTTGTAGACCCATTTGGAGCTCATGACTGCACTACACCGTCCAGAATGCTTATCCTCTAGGTTTAACAGAGGTCAGGGAGTGTAAGGATCCCAAAGACTTCCACAGATGTACAGTGTGGTCTCAGGAGAGGGCCTTCTCTAATCAGCGACGGGGCGAAAACAGATCCAAGACGGCTGGCCCATGGCAAAGTGGTTAAGTTCAGCGCCCTCTGCTTCAGGGGCCCCGGGGTTCACAGGTTCAGATCCCAGGCGCAGACCTACGCCACTCATCAGCCATGCTATAGCAGTGACCCACGTACAAAATAGAGGAAGACTGGCACAGTTGTCAGCTCAGGCACAATCTTTCTCAAGCAAAAAAAAAGAGGAAGATTGGCAGCAGACGTTAGCTCAGGGGGAGTCTTCCTCACTAAAAAAAAAAAAAAAAAAAAGATCCAAGAAAAATTCAAGAGATGACAATGAGTTCTCCTCTGTCCTACTGGTTAGCACAAGCTACCATTTCTAGTGACTGCGTTTTCAAGCCACTACTACCCTCCCTGGTGTCCCCAACAGACTTTCTTCAGGCCAAACTTATTCTAATCAGAAGATGCCTCTACAGGACTGGGAAGCCTTTGGCATCAAATTTCCACCTTGGCAAGAAACCAGAGCGAGAAGGCTTTCCTCAGCCCGTGGGGGCCAAGCCCATCCAAAGCAAACAGTTCCCATAACTGTTTACGGTAGAACTAGCTTCTTCCTTTAAGCAGCGCAAACGTGGAAAATCACCCAGCCAGACGCTGCTTCTATTTTGGCACTTCTGAAATTCAGGGAGGGGGCCCTCCCAGCCAGAGATTCAGCCTTCCTCAAATGGGGAATGCACAAGTTGGGAAACACATGAATGTCCTATTGAGGCTATAAAGATTTAACTGTCCCCTAAAAGCATGTTTTTATCATAATTACTTCAGCAGCCACTATGTCTAATAGCTCCCCTTAAACAGCCCTTCCTGGACCAGCTTGCAAATTCTCCCTGCTTTTCTGTGATGTGACCCGCAGGAAATTCATAATCTGTCTGTGTTCCTCCGGCCTGGCACTGGCAAGACCAGGAAAAGAACCTTGGTTGAGTTGTTTCCCAGTCATTGGCTTCCACTGCTGAATTTTTCTAGTTATAAATAAAGACCATTATATTATTATTAAAGTACTTTAAGACAACCAGTAACATATGCTAAATTTTTAAAGAAAATGTTTGCGAATATTCACAGACCCAAGTCTGAAATTTGGTGGGCCAAAACGAGATATCTGGATGATATGAAGGTTAGTTGACAGCTTCATGAAACACCAGATAAGATTAAGTCTAAGGAATATGGCATAGGCTGGCATACAAATGATATGAATAAATCTACATGGATTTGAACTTTTCTCTTTTGTCTAGTTTCACAAGAGTCAGGCACCCATTATGCAAGCTTAATTGAGCATTTACTGTGTTAAATTTGGAAATGACTAGGCCAATTAAAATAATAGACGACATTAAATGTACTGGGAATAACAAAACAATGTTTAATTCTTTTTTTTTTTTTTTTGAGGAAGATTAGCCCTGAGCTAACTACTGCCAATCCTCCTCTTTTTGCTGAGGAAGACTGGCCCTGAGCCAACATCCATGCCCATCTTCCTCTACTTTATACGTGGGACGCCTACCACAGCATGGCGTTCCAAGCAGTGCCATGTCTGCACCCGGGATCCTAACCAGGAACCCCGGGCTGCCGAGAAGCCGAACGTGCGCACTTAACCGCTGTGCCACCAGGCCGGTCCCTAATTCTTATTTATATGGAATCTGTTCCAGAAATGGAAGAGACTCTCTACACAGTATGCAAAGAGAAAAATCACCCTCTTATATCCGCATGTTTCTACACCATTAAAAGGGAGAGGGTGGAGCAGCATCTTTAAGAAGGGCTTAGTGCATATGTTTAAAATAAAGTAGGTATCCAGGTACCTTTCAGGGGTTAATTCATATTTACTTAAGATTCTGACAACTAGTGATCCTGGACAGAGGCTGCTGGGATGGGAATGACCATGGGAACCTCTGGCTTTACCCTCCTCTGTGTGCAGCTAAGAAGGAGAAGACCCTTTAGCAACATCTGCTTCTCTGCCCTGCAGTGAAAGGCTGAGTGTGGATGTCAGCGCTGCTGTCAGGTTGGGTGATGTGCTGGCAGCCCCAGCAGCAGCTGCACGTGCCTCCAGAAAACTCCTTCTCCCCACAGATCAGCCTTTGTATTTCTAATCCCGGGAATCAGGGTACCCTGTGTGGAACTACCGCCTTGGCTGTGTCAGTCAGGGAAACAAACAGCACCAGCTCCAGGCCCCAGAGTTCTCAATGTGTTTATAATTCCAAAAAGTGGTAAAAACACAGAGATGTACAACTTTGTAAATATCTTTTAAATGAGGATTGCTTGAAATGTAAAAAAAAATGTGTTTTACTCAGCTGCTGCTGCTTCTTTTTTAAAATAAGGGCGATTAATTGTAAAGATCTTTGGCTATTTTTTAAAAAAGAGAATTTTTAGTTTTGAGCAGAGGCGGGAAGTGAAGGAATAATTTTATAATTAATGCTAGATTATTTACAATTAAAAACAGAATTTGGAAGCATACACAAAGAGTACTTAATATTCTAGTGACTATTACTAGAGTGTTCTTATTTTGTTTCATTAAAATGCCTAATACTCTTCTCCACTCACTATCATTTCATATTCTCATTTGCAGACACTATAATAATCATTCTATTAATCACATGATTTTTACAAGTTTTCAACACTGTGTATGATTTTTATTTTTTTAGTGATGTTGAACAGTAATTGCATATATGTATCGACTCCAGCTTTCTCTCTTAGACTAGGTTGAATACATCCACCACATCAAACTAAAGCCACAAATTTCAGTTTGTCAGTTGTGTTTGTTTCTATTTATTTATAAATGCTGCCTCCTCCCAGAAAGGATTTGAAGCTGTTGTTACAGTCAGTCAGTCACGCCAGTGCTTAGGAGTCCAAGAGTTGGTAGAAACCAGTATTTCTGGTTCCTTACGGCCTGTGGAACCTCACACATGCTGATTCACAGCAATCAGAGACCTGTGCAGACTGGCTCAGATCACTGCCGGGAGAACTCGCCATTCTAGCTGGCTTCATCAGCAAAAGTGGAGCCAGCCCAGGTGAACTCTGGAGAGGCTGTGTCTTTCCTATCCGTGTGGAATCGGTATCACCCAACCCCTCACTCTACCAGGAGAAAAACAGACCCAACTTCAGAGCAGTCGCTCAAAGACATTATGTCCTAGACTCTGCCTGTCAACTGTCACCACAGTCAACACCATCCCACTTCTGCCAAGTCACAGGATACACATCTGTGTTCTATCATCACACTTTCCCCTCATACAGACAGCTTTCCAAATCCAGTCTCCCCATTCACATATTTTTACCGTTCATTAGAAGCCAGAGATTTTCCAGGGAATCCCTGCTAAATGGCTGGATGGACAATCAATGTTTGGATAGCCCAGAGACACAATGTTCCTTCTGGACTATGAACTTGTCACCCCTCATTTAGCTCTGGACAGTTCTTATATAAGAACTTTCAGAGAGAGGAAAAAAATCTGATTCTGCAGACACTGGGGTTGATGATCCAAGTGGCAATTTTCTCTGTTGAGTAAGAATTAAATCAACACATTAATGAAAACATGACCCTCCAGTCCTGACATATTTTGAATTTTTGAAAATACACCAATGCTCACTAAAGGAATATGATAGGAAAGATACTTTGATTCATTCTTACATTTCCTCATGGTTTCCAATTAGAAGCTGCTCTTGACTTTCCCTCTTCAACTCTATCGCAAAGTTTTCTTAGTGCAGAATGGCCAGAGCACAGTTCCTCAACCATTTCCTGAAGCCCAGCAGGGCCTCCTCTCCAGGCTCTGCCTCAGAGTTCTCCAATCCTCCTTTTGCACCAGCCTTTCTTCCTAAGGTTCAGCAAGATTCCCGGTGGAAAGCAAGTCGGCAGTGGCAGCCTGCTCCTCATGTTGTCCAGGAATTTCGCTGTCAGCCTTCCCTTCCCTTCTCCTCTCTTTCAGCCACCAACTGCCCACAAACTCCTCTCCAGGGTGGTTTCACGGCTTCCAGGGGAAACTTTTCCTCTCAAAAGCCTCTTATGTCCTTCACCAAAGCAACTCTATATTCCAGACAGAGCACTACACCTCGCATGTCATGATACCAATCAGTGTTAAAGGAACGAAAGAATCCATGAATAAATGATTCTCCTCTGCAACGCTCCCTCTTAGCCTCAAACCCTGAAGACCCCTTCTTTAACTCTAAATGCCTCTGACTACTATCCATTAACTACAACAGCTTTCGTAGAAGAATTGTCAAATTGAAAGGGGGAAAGGCTCTTCAGGAATAAAGATGAAGTCAATGGCCTCCCTCTAAACCCTTACAGTCTTGGGACATTCCACTTTCAGTACTGATTTCAATAAATAAAAATAATTACCTAATTCTATTTCAACGATGTTTCCATTGTTTATTCTTTTACACAGAGTACCAAGGTTGGATGTTTTACTCTCACAGATGTCAGAGATTATATCTAATTACCCAATCTCTATAAGCACATAAACTTTTAAAAAATAATGTTATAGAAATACTGTCTATCTACATATCTTCAATTTAACCAAAGAAAAATAGCCTAAAAAAAAGGCAATAGGGTTTACAATGGTGCTGGAAAGACTCAATAAACAAATCACATATTCCCTCTGCCCCTTATTCCTGTTCAAAAGATCTCTGCTGTTCCCCACAGAACTGATTTGAGCTCAAATAGGAGCATGTATGCAAATAGGGTTTGGGAGGTAGAAAGCAATATAGAAATGAAAGATATTGTTGTTGCAATCTTATTATTGTTTCCGTAATCATCGGCTGGTTAATCCTCCTGAAGAAGACAAAAGCGAGTTTTGCCGTGTAAGTGTGTAACCATCGTCCCATCGCTTAGTCTATAACCACTCAAAACACCATTACAGAAAAAACTTGAGGTCCAAAGAGAAGCACAGAAGTCAGGAGGAGAAATCAGCACTCCAAGACAGAGAAAAATCAATGACTAAAGTGGCTGCACATGCTAAGCCCTTTAAGCGGACTCTTCTCTGCTATTTCCCATCACTATTCCAACATCCCCCTCTTCAGCGCCCAGCTCTATGTAGTTTCCATGGGTAGTATTCCCAAGCGTGAATAATACGGAAGACAAGCCCCTCCATTATCTCAACAAAGGGTTTACGTTAGCATGTGTGAAAAGACTCAGATAACCTCACCAAATGGTGCAATTTTTTAACACTTAATCCATTGTGAAATAATTTCCTCTAGCTATTGCATTATTTCCCTGACATTAAAGGGCAGAGTAGTCATCCTAACAGGAAAATTTGTGGTCTCCGTGTAATTTGTTTTGTATACTTAAGCATATTTTTAATAATTAATCTGGCTTCTGCCCCCGCCATTCTGCTGAAGCCTCTCTTAAAAGGCATCGGTCACCTTCTAATCACTAAATACCATTTCTTCTGTCCGCATCCTCCTTGAGCCCTCAATTGCAATCCCAAGTGTTGCTCAGCTTCTTCCTGAATTCCTCTCAGATGCCGTCAAGCTGCGTTCTCCAGCTTCTCTCACTGCTCGGGCCATGCCTTCAGTATCTCAACACGCTTCCTCTTCTTTCTCCTGCCCTTTAAGATCAAGTTTCCCCTAAAAGTTCCCAGTGCTCTTCCTTTTTCTCCCTGTGGGTTTTTTTTTGTTGTTTTTTTTTTTGGTGATCTCATCTCCTCCACATCTTCTGCTATTATCCCTGCATGTCCATCCAGTTATCCATCCACCCTGCACGTCCCTTACTCTCAAATTCTCTCTAGTCAGGCTTCCAACTCCCTCTAGGACATCCATGTTTCATGGCTTCTTCAAACCCAACACACTTACAGGCAAACCTACTCTTCCTCTTGACTTCCATATTTCCATGAATGGAGCCACTATCTTCCCAGACACCCAGATTCTTGGAGATTCATACCTCTTGCCTCCAATCAACTTTTCCCGGACATTCTTCTGCTCCAAGCCACCATAGCATGTTGCTTGTAAGCTCACTAATGGCCTCCCTTGTAATACACTCCTTGAGAACAAGACTACGCTTTCCTCAACTTTGCACACCCTGCAGTCTAGCACAGAGCCTGGCACATAGTAGGTATATTTAGTTAAAAAAGTAAAATTGAGTATTTATTGACATAATGTATTCACATCTTCCACTATCCTTTGTCATCTACAGTCAACAACACCGAGGTAAAATTATACTTAATCTCAGTACTCTGAGGAAAACTATCAAAGAAATATTCTGAGCAATATCACAACATGTGGAGTTCTTGCTGTATGAATTTGTGTGTAGCCCACATTTTCAGTCATTGGCTCCACATGAAAAAGAAAATCTATATTTTTAAGGAACACTGAAATGTGTAGGGAACCAAATGCCCATCTCATGCAAAAGCTACTCCCTTGGTTCGCTTCCTCAGTAGCGGAATCCCTTCCCCAGGTCCCAACAACTGGCTCTTTCTGTTCCCACTCCCACACTTGGTTACAAGAGTCTGTATTGTCAAAAGCTGCACTGAAAACACTGCAGTGTTGACTGAGTGACAGCACGAACCTCTGAGGTGACTCAGCATTGGAAGGATGCCCGAGGTCCTACTTTTGCTGATGGTTTCACCAACTCCGGGTTTGGTGTTAACTGAGCACAGATCACAAGTTTTAGGTTTCAGGGTTGGTTTTGGTTTTGTCTGATAACAGAATAAGCAGCATGATGGAAGGTCACATGGTCAAGCCGTCTGATGTCCTGGCCTGCATTCCAACACCAGATGCAGGGCTTTAAATCCACCAATAGGAAGAGAGCAAATGTTGGGTTTGTCATAGCCTGGGGAACTGAAAAGAAGCTTGCTCCAACCTGCACTCCGACACAGAGGTTTAAGAAAATTTGAACAAATCATTCCTCTGGTCTCTTCTTACTTAAATGGCTATAAACAGGTAAATGGATAGAGTCCTACCTCTGCCCTAAAGATTTTTCCAGATTCATCATTTTATAGGGGAAAAAAAAGGCCATTCATGCCTGAACCTGCATTTTCAAGAGCTTCATCCAGCTCAACAGTTAATTTTTTTATTGGTCTGGCTCGTGAACAGTATAAAGCTAACACTACACCAACACCATTGATGTGTGAAAAGTTTAATTTTCTAAGTCAATCAGGAATGCTACAGCCACAGAATTAAAGATGTATTTACAACTCAAGTTTGGTTCACATCTAATGATGGTTGACAGCAGCTCAACCTAATGTTCAGCCGTGAGCCTGTTGTGGGACGTTAGCTGAGACAGAGCTCTCCCTGAAGCACAGCTGCCAGTAGTCTTTAATGAAGCCAAGTCTGCATGGTATCACTCATCTGTTTACTCCTCCCCACTCCCGAGAGTCTAAGTCTCATCTACTTCTCCCTATTTCCAGCCCCGCCTCCTTCACACCCCCACATTCCAGCCGACTGAACAACTCACTCTTCCCCCACACCATCTCATGGATTTTGCTTCTCCATATCTGATGTGCCAGTCTCTGATCGCACATCTCACTGCAAATCTGGCCTGAAATCTCAGTTCAGGTGTTGCTTCCTCCATGGAGCATTCCTTGTCTCTCCTTCTTTGGACCAAATTTGTCACTTAACTGTACCTCTCAAATAATTTTCATCAGTTTCTACTTTGCATTTATTTTATTATTTCTGCTTATCTTGATTTCCCCTGCTAACAAGTAAATTCCCTCAGGGAAAAATCCACAGAGAATTCTTTTTTTGTATATGTAGGGCATATGCTGCCATTTTTTGCATATAAAAGTCCATTAATATACCTTGGAATACAAGCACAAAAGCTTTCCAAGGTATAAGTGAGAATGGAAAACAGTCAGTGGCCTGATGTACTTTGCAGGTCAACAATCTGTCAGTCTTCCCCTGGGATTAGCAGTCATTGATATGATTAGCATGGCCTCTCAGGACTTTCTTTCCTCAAAAGGAGCCGCTCCATGTTTGCTCTGTGCCAAGCTTCTCCTCTGCCAGTGGTTGTTCTTCAGCACACAGTGGCTTCACTGCACTATTGCCATAAGCTATGTGAGAAGCAAGCATGAGGCACACAAGTTGTCATGAAAAAGAGCAAAACACTACCAGGAGATAGCAATTTCATTCTTTCTAGTCTAAGGCAATGCCAGCAATCCTGAAGCAGCCAGCACACAGTCATTAATATTTTGCCAAGTCGTCTTAGTTTATCAACTCCATTGATATCAGAGCCAATCATCATCATTGTCTACTATTTGCTCAGTTACCACAGAATGCTTGGCATCATACTAAGCGCCTGAGTTAAAATAGACCTTAATTATTATAAGCACAGTCCCTGAGTTCGTGGAATTTCCTTCTGAGTCAAAGCACATTGGCATGAAGTGTCACCAAAAGTGACAAGACTAAATTTTCACAAAAGAATCGGACGTTAGACTTCTAAAGCCGTCGCCTTGAAAGGCAATGTAATTCCAATGATGTTGGCATTGCCCGAAGTTATTCTAGAACTCCTCTTCTGATTTGTCTTTAAAGTCAACTTATATGCCACATTTATCGTAAGCTTTTATCATATTTATTACATTTTGTTTTGTTTTAACCTCAAGTGGAATTATCCAGCTTAATTACCCAGACCTGGCTCTAAATAACCATTGGTGATTTTTGAAAATCTTCTCCATCTTCAAAAAATGAAGGTTTTCCACAAGTGAGGACATTTCAAAGGAAATGCTAGAGGGCTTAAAGGCTGTTCTACACATATTTTGAACAATAGCAGCATTATCATATTAAATATTTAATCTTACTGGAAAAGAAAAAAACATGTTTGTGTTTAGACAAATTTACGCTATCAGTCACACAGCCTATTTCCCAAAAGAACTATAAAAGGCAAATAGAAAAATCACTTGGGATTTTTTCTTGTATTTATGCATATCAGTTTTTAAAGAAAATATTCGATTAATATGAACACATCCGGGCTGGCCCTGTGGCCAAGTGGTTAAGTTCGTACACTCTACCTCAGTGGCCCAGGGTTTCGCCGGTTCGGATCCTGGGTGCAGACCTAGTACCACTCATCAAGCCATGCTGAGGCAGTGTCCCACATAGCAGAGCCAGAGGGACCTACAACTGGAATATACAACCATGTACTGGGGGGCTGTGGGGAGAAGAAGAAAAAAAAAGAAGATTGGCAACAGACGTTAGCTCAGGTGCCAATCTTTAAAGAAAAAGAAGAACACGTCCTTCTAATGAAAACTAACTTATGTGGGAGCCAAAACATTGGATCTGAGGGCCAAACTGGGCTCAGCAAAACCTTCAAACATGCCTCACGGCAGAGTAGTTGTTGCTGAACAGTCCACAAATTTTAGTTGGTTTGGGTACTCCAGGATCTCTCTGTTTTTCTAAATCATGCTCAAAGTCTAATGAATTAGGGCCTCCAACATGGAAGTTTTGCATCTCTGCGAATACTTTCCAAACCTGGTACATGAAACTGGAATCCCACGTGCACTTGAACTTGGGGGCCTTAAGGTGACACAGTGGACTCCACAGGGTACGTGAGAGAGCACAGCTGAGCCACATCATTTGGTCACATTATTATACTGTGCCACCAGGAGAGAAAAATGATCAAGGGCCAAAGGTAGAAAAGTAGACCCAGTTTCCTGTGGCATGTAAACACATATTTTGCAAGTATTATATGTGTTACAAAAACTTTCTGACTTTTCAACTGCTTGGCTGATCTAAGGGTGTATAAGGAACCTGCCAAGGATGATCAAAACAATCGAAGTCATGACTACGTTAAACAAAGTCCTTCAACTAACACAACTGGAAATGTGCAGAATTATTATTATAAATATCATTTTCCACAAATAACGCTGTGAGAAAGCACCTCCAATATTATAACAGTAAAGAATTATTTAATGAAGAGTTCTAAATTTAAATAGTGGTCATTATAATAGCTCCATTTACCGAGGACCTATTCCATACACGAAGTGCATACTTTAAGGTAGCTGTTAACAATCCTCACTTGACAGGTGGAGCAAATGAAACTCAGAGGCACACAACTAGTAAATGGACAAGGTCTACACTGTGTGGCTAGACCCAAAGTGGAGGTCTTCCCTGGAGCCTGATTTCTGTAAATCCGTCAAAGTTTTCAAGAATAATTTGAGTGATAATAAGAGGAAGAATGAAAGAAAGAAAGGAAGGGAGGGAAGGAAGGAGGAAGAAATTACTGCAACCTGTGTTGCACTGCCATTACTCTATTCATGGTTTCAATGATTCCATCTGCAAACCCACAACCCACCTCTATGCTATTAGTTCTCTGCTTTTACTGAGACCAAGAGAGTACACAGTCATTTGCCAAAGTGAGAAAGGGTTTGTGGCCTGGTGCAAAACAATGCTAACATCATATACTTATAGTCCCTGCCTTCCTGGAGCTTATATTCTGTAAGAGAGTATGCCTGTTTTCTCACAAACATATCCCCCAGCACTTGACACAGTGGCTGTCACAAATTGTGCCAAATAAATATATGGTGCTTAAACCATGTTCAATAAAGTGTTTTGAGGAGAGTATGAACAAGTTTAGGGATGTGGCTGCCTGAAATAATCAAAGAGCAACCGAAACTGTCCCTACTCAAAAGAACCTCTCAAGGACATTGTACCTGGAGGTCCAATTGTGTTAATAGATTTCTCTCTGAAGAGGTAAGCATAGCAGTCATTCACATCTTGGTGCCAACACTTTTACTAGGTAAACATCTTTGAGAGGGGGGGAGGGAGTGAATGAAACTTAGAGGCACACAACTAGTAAATGGACAAGGTCTACACTGTGTGGCTAGACCCAAAATGGAGGTCTTCCCTGGAGCATGATCTCTGTAAATCCTTCAAAGTTTTCAAGAATAATTTGAAAGTTACTAATTTGGAAGCGTGGAGTTAGAAAGTGTAACTAAGAAAAAGGGAGGGGCCTCCCCATGGTGTAGGAATTAATGTTCCAGGTGTTCTCCTTTTGCAGCCAGGTTCACGGTTGGATCTCAGGCATGGACCTACTCCACCCATCAGCCATGCTGTGGAGGCATCCCACATACAAAGTAGAGGAAGACTGGCACAGATATTAGCTCAGGGCTAATCTTCCTCAAGGGGAAAAAAAAAAAACAAGGAGGAAGATTGGCAGCGGATGTTAACTCAGGACAAATCTTCCTCACCAAGAAAAAGTAGAGAAATATTCCATTCATTCTCCTCTTGCTCCTCCAACTTCTTCCCCACTCCATTCCAACTCATCAATGAGTCCTCTTCTTGGGTAAGAGAGTCCTTTATAAAACAAGACTGAAAAGCATGCAATTGCACCATCAATGCTACAATAAGAAGACGCCCCAGTCCGTACATGACCTCAGATCTAACTTCTGCTACTTTAATGCACCACTGCAAACGTGATTCTTGGCCTAGCTTTCCTAATATGTCACCATTCACTGCTTGGTTTTTGTACCTTGGTTTTAATTGTCTAACAACATCTATGTCTGAAACTGTGATTTTCACTAATTATTTTTCCAAGTGCATAGGTTATACATACATAGAGTTACTGATAAACACACAACCTAGTGCAAAACAGTCTGCATTCTTCCAAATAGGAATTGGTATGCCCGAGGCTTCATCAGTGTCGTGGAAAAAGTGATGATCTTACATTCACAACAGTCCAAGTCACAGCCTCCTTGAGCTTCGTTCTCCTTGTCTGTAAAAGTTAGAATAATGTATACCTCCCAGAGCTTTGGGAAAATCAAGGTGATAACACAGGGGAAAAGTGCTTTGCAAACTATCGAGCTCTGGAGAAATACAAGGTATTATTACTGTTTGAAGGAGCAGAATTATGGAAGTTAGGTTCTGATCCTGACCTCACCACCTGTGGGCTGTGTAACATTAAGCAGTTATAGAATCTGAGTTCAATTTTTTCATTTGTAAAGCAGAGATAATAATAAAGACCTCACAGGTGTGTTGTGAGGATTAGCCAAGAAAATGCTCCTGGAGGACCCCCTGGAACACGGTAGGTACTCAGAAAACGTTAGCGCCCTTTCCCTTTCCTGCCTCAGCTTTAAATGTCTTTATTTTCCTTAAATAGGAATAGCTTCCGCCATTCTCTTGGCCAATAATAGCCAAGATGAATCAAGATATGATGAAACAGCAAAGCAGCAAGCCAATGATAAGACATAAATCACGGTGTTTTCCTGTCCAGGAATAATATCTCATTGTGCTGGAACTATCAATAGCAAATTCCATCAAATGCCAAATAAACAGCCAGGGAAACAGCATGAAGCAACCACGGCAAGGTAAGTTAACCAGGAAAGCCACCATAAAAATATGAGCCATAACGCTGAAAATATCCTTATTCGTACTCAAAAACTTAATTGCGTGTTGCTTAGGCAAGCAGGGTATGTTCTCTTAGATTCTTGAAATTTTATCAGACAAATGGTTTTGGCTCCCTAAGACCTTGTGGTGTCCTGGGCTCACAGTATACAAGCTATTGCACAATTTATTTGAGATTACTGCTTACCACAAACAGTTCTTAAAAATGCATAATATTGCATACTCTGCCACTAAGCTCTTCTGTGTGTGATTTCCTAATTAGGGATGCAGACAGCCTGCGCAGTAATGATGATTGATGTCTGCTGCATGTCTTAGTGAGGAGGAAGGTGAGGATGAGCATTAGCTGCAGCCCACAAGACCAACATGGTAATTGGTATTGCTCACTGTACCACAAATCACATCTTCCTGGAATTAGAGAAGAGGCATTTAGAATAGAGAATCCTCTTGCATAAAATTGCAGTTTTGCTCACCCTGAGGAACACTCCTGGGAGGCACTGTTTTCAATTATTTTCAGCGTATGAATTAACAACCATGTAATTTTTATCATTTCATTTCAGTTGGGGCATCGCAATACCAATAATCATAATAACACTTCATTTTTGGCTTTTCCTTCCTTGTGTTTTAGACTTTTTGTATCTTGAGATTTATCAGTCTTCTAGTCTGTACTTATACCTGCCAACTCAAAACCAGCTATTTTAATGGTAATGGTAACAGCTGTCCTTGAAATCATGAGACACAGTTAATGAAAAAGACCTAGTTCAATGGCCAAGCCTTGGCTCTTGGCCCACTCCCATCATCCTGCAGCTTGATCTATCAGCAACACATCTTTCCTCTATCACGAAACACAATAATTATCAGCAATTAACAAACACCAAGCACAGGGAATACAAGCACCTGTACCAGGTATCGTGTTGATCTTGCAGCATGGGAAAGCTCTGCCTACAGAGACCGTGCCCACTACCTATGAAGAAACACAAAAGGGCTCCCTGCTTTGAAGAAAACATGCTTTCTACCCAGAGTTAACCCTACAAAGCAGACTTTCTAGAAGTGTGAGTTCTTGATCTATGCTCTCTGACTTATCCAACCAACAACTCAAAAAGTAGAGTTAAAACATTCATCAACTGGGGACTGGCTCAAGAAATTACAGCTACTCAGACAAAGAAATATTATACGACCATAGAAAAGAAAGCAGAAGTGGATGAACAGTACGAGCTCATTTATATAAAAAGAAGGAAAACATGAAAAAGAAAGAAAGTTAGTCAAGAGAGCAGATTTTAAAAGTTATCACCACACAAAAAAATTTGTAACTATGGGAGGTGATGGGTATGTTAATTAAGCTTATTGTGGTAATCATTTCACAATATATACATATGTCAAATCATTGCTTTGTACACCTTAAACTTACACAATGCTATATGTCAATTATATGTTAATAAAGTTGAAAAAATATAAATAAATACATAGATACACACATATATACAAGTCTCTGATTAGAGACCTCTCTCTCCTGGTTTCCATCAAGGAAGGAAGAGAGGAAGGGAGCAAGGGAGGGAGGGAGGGAAGAAAAAGAAGGAAAGAGCACATATGTGTATGTATGTTTATATGCATTGAAAACTTCTGGAAGGGTCTTTGTAGATCCTCTTCATCTTTTTGTATTATTTACCCTGTTCACTTACTACTTTTCAAATCTGAAAAGAATGAGGGAGCTTGGGGGTAAAGTTCTCCAAGCTCTGCTGATCTGTTTTAGCCTAGTGCTGCTAGGATCAGGAGCAACAACTCCACTGTTAGATGGACTCTGGATGTGTTTCTTTTCCCCCATAGAGCACAAGGGGAAGGGACAAGAAGGAAAACAAGAGTGACAGACTTCGCCTCTCTCTGACCATGAGAGGAAGCCTGAGAAAAGACGTTTAACTCACATTTACCCAAGGATTTCCCAAAATAAGAGAGAACACAGTATCCGGATTTTGATTGAGGCTAGGTGGTTTTCTAAGGTGGAGGAGGTCAGTCAGATAAATGGGCTCTACCACTGAAAGGTGTCCTGAGTGAATCAGAAGCAGCCTCGGGAACTCGAGGCATTCTCTTCAAAAGGTGATTTTGACCCCCTCTGAAAAGATAGGAGGGAGGAAATCAGGGACTTAGAGTTCAATAGAGCAGAAGAAATTGAGTAATTTGGGGCTATTTCATGCTCAAAATGAGGAGCAGAGCATCATGGAGGAGTGGGCTCATGGCTGTGCTAAAAAAATTAAAAAGCTGAATAGACTCAGGCGAGGGGCTCAACGTGGAGCAAATGTGACCATTCGGACCCCACCGTTCCCCTGAGATAACTCTGAAGCTAGGCGCTCAGAGCTGAGCAGGAATTGGAAAGCAGCTCTGGGACCTGGCCTTCAAGTTCTCCGGCTTTGCAGAGACAGAAATGTCAGGGACAACGAGACTCTCTGTTCCACTCACCGGCCCTGCCACGCTCTGCCCTCTCTTCCTTAGGAGAGCTGTAGAAATTTGGAGCAGGACAATCCCTTCATTCTACCAAGGTGGAGAGAGAGGCTGGAGAGCGGAATGATTCGCTCAGACCCACACAGCTGGCTGCTAGCAGAGTGGTTATTAGAGTTTTCATGCCCATAGTCCTTGGGTGGCCTCCAGTTCTGAGGTCTCCTATGTTCCCCAGAATGAATGAATTCCTTATCCCTCAGGGGCTAATAGCAGACAATGGTCCAATGTTGTGTTTCATCCAGGGGCTTCTAAATTTTAATCCACCACTCCAAGAATAAGATATTTTACCTCAGAGGAGTGAATCTCAAACGGTGGAATTACAGGTAGCGCTGCTGTCTGCTCCCGGCACCTCCTTCTTTTTCTTTGCCTGAACGCACGGAGGTTACACAGCCAGCAGTGATGTTGACAAACTTGAATTGGATTGAGTTGGAGGGCTTGATGGCATGAGCTTCCATAAGCAGCTCGAAACCTCCAGGTTGTACAAATTATGTAGGATTTTGTAACTAGCGAGGTTTCCAACTAGCTCCAGTGCTATTTTTCTGAGTCAGTTTCATTATTTGGAAAGTAAATAAAAGAAGTATTTTAATTCCCAAAGATATCATTTTAAATTCAGATGTTTAGGAAAATGTTGCAAGAAATAACTGCAAAAAGAAACAGGCATTGGATATTAGCATTTTCAATCATAGCAGGGAAAAGCTATTTTTCTCAAATAAAGGATTAAGAGTTCCTTTCCTTGCAAATGGAGAAAGATGACTAAATGTTGACATTATTCTTTACTGTAATTAGAATTATATATACAAGAAATGGTTGACTCTGTAAGTCAGGCAAAAGAGTACCAACAGCAATTCTCTTCCTACGTGTACAATAAGGATGATGCCACAGAGAGAGGTATTATGAATATGCAATCCTCCCATTCTGAATTAGCAAAAATTACCCAAGATTCTTCATCTGTAAAAAGACGATTTCTCAGGCCCCCTCCAACTTGCGGGGAGTTTGTCTTCCTTCAGTGGAAAAAAAGAGTTAGTCAAATTAGCTAACTGCAATGAATCAGTGGCAATATGACTCCTACCTTGGGCGAGTCTTTCGTGTGTTTCCGTATTAATAAAGTCCCTGGACTTAAATGAAAACCCACATGGTTTAATTTGTAGCTTAAAAAATAGGAACGAGATATTTTTCCTTAGAGCAAGCCATTTCTCTCAGAAGGCAGAACAGCTGAGAGCCTTGCTGGGTATTTTTGTACTGTTTTTACAGTTTCCGTTGTGTTGAAATTTGTTCACTAATGATTCAAATGGAACTCTGACACCGGGTAGATTCCCAGTACATGCCCTGGATTTGAGAAACACAGACTTGCGGATTCAGTAGGAATGCTGCTTTCCCAGAGCAATGTGTGAATTCTCTTCCCATGAAAAACAGATTCGTTAGCTCAGAGGGTTACATTCTCCCGACCATTTTCCTCTTTTTCTTCCTATCACACTTGACTTTCAAATTAGGATTTACGTAGGGCAATTAAATTGGTTTTAGTAAACATTTTCGTGCCCGATACACATAAAAATGATGTGATTCTTACAAATAGCCTTTCTCAAAATAAGTATTGAAAATTTTTCCTTTGTTTAATATACTTCCTACATAGCTAAATGCATATCCTGGTTGGAGGGAAATATACCACCAGCCGCCCAAAGAGTTGATTGCAAATGTAATTATAATGCTGACTTGGGAGGAGAGCAGAAACTCAATAGTGCCCTATAGCTTCCTGAAAGGTTACATTTGAAAAACGTGAGATTGTTTTGTTATTTGAATTTGAATCAACATTGTCGTTTCCTGCCTAAGAAGGAGTGTTGTCTAAAAAGTGAAAAACAAACTTGAATGTCTGACTATAATGCCTCAAGTATGTAGTTAATGCTGCCATCATGGTTTTCTTCCACACAGTAAATTCTCTCTTCTGGAAGATAAATTACATTTTTATAGCCCTTTGCAAATAACTTTCATAATATTATCTCATTTAATCCTGACCATAACCCCACCAAATGGGGTAATTATCATCCCCATTTTATAGATGAGAAAACTAAACCCAAGAGGATAAGTGCTACTTAAAGCAGACTTCTGACTCCAATTCCAGTGTTCTTTCCACTACACCAACTGCTTCAAATTGTTAGAAATATCATATTTTGCATGAGGTTGGTCAGTGGTAAAGAGGTTTAAGGTCAGTTATCACTAAGGGGAGGTCGTGAGTAGGAGTTCCAGAGGACATGACCACACTCCCATCCACTGGTGAGTTCCTCAGAGACTGACCATCAGTGTCTCTGGTCCACAGCACCATGCTTGAGGCAGGCTCTCTATGATTCTTGATTGGATGAATGGAAAATAATTAAATGAATACACGATTTGTAATTAAGTAGAGCCTTTTTGGTTCCTATAAAACTGTGTTTTTCAAACTGTGCTACTCAGAAGTCCCAAAAGATGTTAAGAAGTGTACCATAAAAGTGGGTTCCACTGGTAAGTTCTACAGACCCTTATAGAGAATTTACAATCCATATTAGCTTATGTGAGGTTCTGAGAGGTCCAATGGTAAAGAATCTTGCTTAATTTTATTCTTACCAAGTACTTCGCAAACATTTGTCCACAAAAATCACGCTTCTTTCTTTTTACAGAATTATTTTAACTTCCCTTCACATACCAGTGTTCTATGGAATATGGTTTCAAAAAGAATCCTTTAAAGTAAAAACCCAAAATATAATCACGAAAGAGGAAAAAAATATTCTAGGCACAGGAGCAGTATTTTGAAAAAGTTAAGAGACAGGAGTAGAGCAATATAACTGAAGGTCAGTTGGTGTGAGATGGACCAGACCCACAAGGGCCAGAGAATCTAGAATGCAGGTCCTATCAGACACGCTCCTGATACTGTTCTGAGACTGTTCCAGATATAGGCACTGGACAGAAGCCCAGACAAGGAAAGGATCAGGAAGATTCCATATAGGTATAGGTAAGTGTCAGAAAACAAGATCCCAATCATCTGAGGAATCCAGGAGCAGCCTGGAAGCAGAGATGGAGGTAGGTGGCCATCAGAAACAGAGAGGTCTTAGCAGGTACCAGTCTCTGCTCAGGGGCTGGGGCAGAGGGCCAGGAGTTGAGGCCCAAGAGCTCTAGTGAGTAAGGTAGAACTCCAACTCCAGAGAAGGTCAAGTCCCAAGTCAAGGCCATGGGCCAAAGGGTATCAGTGAGGGACCTAATGACTATAAGTAGAATGTATTTATTTATATTATAGTATATTAATTATATTACGTTATGTTACATGCATTATATACATTATTATTATGTTTGTTATATTACATGTATATCATATTATACTATGAATATAATGCAATTAACACGGGGGCAGCCCAGCTACCAGGTCCAAAATTCAGAGGTCCTCCTTTCTCCCTACTCCACCTCCGGCCCCAGGGCACCCAGAACCACTGCTGTTTCCGATACACAGTAACTAGCCTACCTCTCCTGACCTTGGGTCCCCTTAGCAGATCGTTAGTCTGGGTCATGATTAGCCCCTTCCTGAAAATCTAAGTCCCTCTTTCCTCCCTTGTTTGTGAGGTCTTGTGGACGGCCTGTCTCACCACGCCTATCCTGCAGGGCTGCCACAACAGGCTGTGCAGGTTGTGCCCTACTCGAGGAGACACCATTACCAGCACTAGCCTCCTTGTTATTTGGTCACAGGTCCCCTCCCTGCCCCATGGAACCCCTCCTGCAATCTGCCTTCTGTATTTTCCCCCATAGTGCATCACTTCAGCCAATCCCGCAGTTCTCTTGCTTGGCTGCCTTTTCGTTTCTCCTACCTGATAGCACCCCAATCCTGTTGTCTCTACTCCTAATTCAAGCCGCTGGGGACTGCTGGAGGAAAAGGCATGGCTGTGCGCACTGGATGTTGTTAAAATGTATGGACTACACCTACTCACCCCTTGAGAAATATTATACAAGCAGGAAATAAACTTTCTACTGTGTGAAATCCACTGGGAAAAAAACATGGTCTCCAGAAAAAACTGGGACATCAACCATGCCTACATGTTCTTCCAGGGAACCCTCTCACTCTCAGATTTTCCTCCTTCTCCTCACCTCCTACTCCATGCCTGACCGTGCCTCCCTAAACTAAAGACTTAGCCTCCTACTTCCCAAGACAGTGGTGACCGTCAGAGGAGAATTCCCTCAGCTTCAGTCCCCTACCTGCCTGCATTCATACTCATGCCTGTTTCTTTCCCTCCTGCCCCAACACAAGAAGGATCCCTCCTTCTAGCCAAGGTTCAACCCACCACCTGCCCCCTGACTTCCCTCAGAGACATTTGTTTCTCTCCAGTTACCACCTTTTCGTCTTCTTTCTCCACCAGCATTTCAACAACTCACCCATCAGCTCCACGGGTGCCTCTACCCACCGCGCCCCACCTCTTCCTTTTCACCTCAAACTTCCTTGAAGCCACTAGCCTCCTAAACTCACTGTCCTCTTGAATCTACCCTCCTGAATTCTACCCACTCTTCATTCCTCGCCTCCCATTCACTCCTCGGCCCATTCCAACCTGGCTTCTGCCAAGCATCCCACTAAACTCTTTTTACCAAAGTCCTCCCTGGCACGAATAGACTGTTTTCCATCCCTGTCTTAGGCACTCTCTCAGCAGCATTTGACACCGTTGATCACTGCTGTGTCTGAAGTGACAATCAACCCTTTGGCTCACATGACACTGTGTGCTTCTGGATCTTCTCCTGCCTCTCCAGTGACTCCTTCTCAATATCCTTCAAGGGCTCTTCTTTTCCTTTTTCTTTTTCTTTTTTTCTTGTAATGAGAACGTTTAAGATCTATTCTCTTAGCAACTTCCAAATATACAATGCAGTATCATTAACTGTAGTCTCCATACTATACATGACTTATTTACTTTTTAACTGAAGTTTGTACTTTTTGACCCCCTTCATCCATTTCGCCCATCCTCCACCCTCTGCCTCTGGCAACCCCCAATCCATTCTCTGTATCTATGAGCTTGGTTTTTTTCTTGGTTGGTTTGTTTAGATTCGACATAAAAGTGAGATCACACAGTATTTGTCTTTCTGTCTCTTTCACTTAGCATCATGCCCTCAGGGTCCATCCATGTTGTCACAAGGGGCTCTTTTCCTTCATGCCTCTTCAATGAGGATCTTTCTCAGGGTTATTGGCTTCTCACTTTTTTTCCATCTACTTAGCCTCCCTGGATGATATTAACTCTACTTCTAGGCCTTCAAGTATCCTTTTAATACTGACTATTTCCAAATCTTGCCTTCAGAACTAAATATCCAGCTGCTTAGGGGACATTTACACTTGCTTCCACAAGCACCACAAAGGCCATATATGAACCCATCATCTTCCCAGCCCATCCTGCTCCCCTGGGCAGCACCTTTTCCGGTGGCCAGTCAGTGGAGAAGGGGATGGAGCAAGAAGCTCATCATCTTCCCAGCAAGGGCTATGGGCAGAGAAGAATTTCCTCCAGCCTGGAACTCTCCAAGCAGATGTCCTCACTGCAGCAGAGCGATCTGTTTAAAGCAGCTCCCTGTTTATCCTGAGGGCAATAGGGATTCAGTAAACGGTTTTAAAGTCCAAACTTATTACCATGGCAACAGGAGTTTTCTTTAGCCATTCCCTATCTTTCCTTCGATACAATAGCTAACTAATAGCAAACCCTCGTTATTATGTTGTATGCCAGGAACCATTCTAAGCACTTGTATGTATTAAGTTTGTTACTCCTTGCAACAATCCTATAAAATAAGTCCTATTATTATTCCTCTTTTACAGATGAGGAAACCGAGGCAAAAAGAGATTAAGTATCTTGCCCAAGGTCACATAGCAGCAGAGTGAGAAGTCAATCCCAGGTGGCCTGGCTCTGATGTCACTCATGATCTTTACTATGTTATACTGCAAACAGAGCTACTGACGGCTCGTGGAAAACACTATGTTCTGCTTATTCTCTGGCTTTTCACGTGCATGTGCACGCACACACACAATTCTTCCCTATGTGTTTAGGTAATGTCTACACACCTTTCAGATCTTTGTACAGAAATCAAGTCTTCTGGAAACACTTTTCTGACTCCCCCTTTTGTACTTGCCAAGGTTGGTGCCTCTCCTAGGAGCTCCCACAGCATCCTTTGCACGGCCCTGTCACAGCACTTACCACTCTACCATGACAGCTGGTTAACTTGTCCACCTACCTACCAAACACAAAGGCTCTCAAGATAAGAACTATGTCTTAGTATTTGTCGGGTCACCATTGGTTTACACAGTGCCTGGCACATGGTAGGGGTAAAGGGGGGCTGGAAGAGTAGTTGTTGAATAAATAAAAGGCAAATGTTCAAATGGCATCAGGAGACAGGCTGACTTGGGGCTGCATTGTCCAGATACTGGCCTAGGACTCTTTAAATTGCCCCAGACCTGACCGAGAGTTGTTCCCAAACATGAATGTAGGATTGAGCCTGAGACTGAGGGCTTCAGGATCCCAGCTGTTGGGACCAAAAGAAAGCAGATTGCTGAGAGCCAAGAGGAGACTAAAGCATTAGCCTTGATCGGAGCCTGAACAGATCTTATAGAGTGGATTAGGAGATAAGAAAAAATGAAAGCAGATAAGTAGGAAGCACAGCAAAGGATTAAAGAGAGTATTATCCTGGGAGGTTAAAATAAAGAGGCAGTGTGGGAATTCGATCTGGGAGCTTGATCTAAATTTAGACTGGGGGTTTAAGTTTCCCCCCCACACACAACTGATTTGGCAAATGTAACCGAGTTGAACAGCGGTCCCGGTGCATTTAGAGTAAGCAGGTTTGTGTGACTTGGAGTGTGCTCCGATGACTGTCATGATTCCCTTCTTGTAGGTAGGGGCAAGCCTGGCATTTTCTGTGTTTATTTGCCACTCTAGAGAGTAGAGCTGGAGTCAACACACCTGAGGATAAAACTCCTCTTCTGGTGGAAGGTCCATTAGCAGCCCTTTGGTATGCTTTCTGGATGAAGATTGATCTTAGGTTATAATCACTCCATTCACCAACTCTTTTAATAGGATGTCTGGGTCTGGGCAGGAACGCTAATGGACTGTGGCAACTCAGGCTAAGAAAAGCATCTCGGTAAGAAAAATAGGTGCAGTTACCTCCACAAGCAGTAAAATGTCAGAACAGAAACAGGCCGTGTTTGTGGAGCTATTTTAATGAACATCTATATTAACAGTAGCAATCTTCCAATTATTTTAAATATCGTTCTTTACATTAAACTCTATTATTTCAGAATCATTAATTTCAAATAGGTGATAATCAGTCCCGGGGTTGGTATATAAAAGGAGTTTTGCCTCTCGATACAACTTTGTTTTTCCCCCAATAGAAATCTTGCATGTTTTTTGGCCAAATTGAGAAAATAAATAAAAAGCACTTAGAACAGTGCCTGGCACACAGTAACGGCCATTCAATGTTAAATGTGATGCCCTGCTGGTGCTGAAATGAAGACTTCAAGAAAATATTTTACCTGCTTAAGAACATAAACTGTTATTAAAGACTTTAAACATATGTGTCCAGTTGTTGTTCAGTGGGTATGGGGCTTCAGTCAAGCAAGATGGAAAAGTTCTGGAGATCTGTTGTGCAACAATGTGCATATAGTTGACCGTACTATAATGTACACTTAAAAATTAAGAGGGTAAATTCATGTTTTGCATTTTTCACCACAATTTTTAAAAAATCTATGTCCAAATAGTCTGTTAATTGCAAGTGAGTCTCATCTATTCGTTAACGTTAAGTCCAACAGAATCTCTCACTGGAAATTCGCAATAAGTGACAGTAATAAGGGTCCCTTTGCTGAGGTAACACTAGCAGCTGTAACAAATAAATTCCTATTGTCTTACAGCTACTACACATTTGGGGCCTTATTTCTTACTCCTGTAGTGTTTCTTGTTGGCAGGTAGCTTTCTCCAGGTTAATTCGTCTGTGGCTCCACCTCCATTCGGCCCGCATTGTCAAATGCCTCCAGCCAGATGGAGGAGGATAAAGAGGAAATGCAAGAGGAGATTGCAAGTAGAAAGGCATACCTGCTTCTTAAATGTCTTGGCCCAGAAGTGACAGGTCACTCCTGCTCACATTCCATTGACCAGAACTACCCTATGGCCACACCTACATGCAAAGGAGGCTGGGAAATCCCAAGCCTGGCTCAGCAGCCAAGTTCCAGCAACAGTTCTATGAGAGAGGGAGGACGGAGTTTGATGGACAGCTGGCTATCTCTGCCACAGCACCTGAAAACAGTTTTTAAAAACATATTTAATCTTAATTTCAGACTTCCCACAAAATCAAATTGTCATTCTCTTCAGTACTCTAAATACATTTTAATTGCAAAAATCCTACAGAATTATTTTAGAATTTTTCTTTTCTCATAATTTTTTTCTCATACTTTTCAAATTTGAAAAATCCTTAATTTCCATATATTGTTCTTTCAAAGGTGATTTAAAATGATTCAGGGATCACAAAATTCTTTTCTAGACTCCAATAAATAAGAAACACTCAATGTTGACAAAAATGGCCTCCACCACTTTTTTCTAGCTATAAAAACTTATTTTACGCCATGCCCACAGCATATGTTGAATGTGCAGTAGGAAAAATAATGTCAGCCGAATTCCAACTTAATTCATACGGAACACTCACTTATTCAAACTTCTGCTTTTAGCTTCTACATCAAATTCGTAATGCAGATTCATACTGCAAAATTTTCTGACAAAATAAATACTTTAAACAATATGAAAAAAGGTCATTTACTCAGGGGTTAAAATGGAAAATAAAAGCTCCTATGTTGGATATCCTGACTTTGGGGATTCCTTATATCAAAGCTCCAGGCCCACCCAAAGAAAGCTCTGGTCCACTGGGTTACATAGAGCCTCACCCAGAAAAAGGATATCCAAACTTTCTGAGGAGAGTTCTTTAGAAGTCAAAGTCGATGCAGAAAGGGCATCACACATGGGAGAAGGGATCATACGACTTCAACTTCTTCCTATCTGAAAAAGAGATGGAGCCAAAAATGTGGGTGAATCATCTGAATTTGCACATCTCGTGTGTCTCTGTCATAAGTAACCAGTGGTCTTATGTACATTTGTATTGTCATCACTATTATTTTAATAGAAATAGTGACTAATAATGATTGAATAATAGCTCACTATGGAAACCTGGACCTCTTCTGTTTAGAAGGAAATGCTTTATAGTGAAGTCAGAAACACTTAAATCACACACATCCTTCTCCATAATGAGAAGTGCATTGTGCAACTCAAAAGTCATATTCTTCAGTGGGATAAAGGGCATTTGCCTTTAGAGTTCCCGTCGCCCGCCTCGAGTCTTCCTGTTCCGTGCAGGCCTCCCTCCAACTCATCACCCACTTCAAGGACCCAGTAGCTTCCCCCCAATCAGTCTCTGAGGCTTATTGATTAAGGTGGCCTGTTACTCTGGTATGAATGAGTTTCAGTCAATGTATCTCTTCAGTTAGGCATTTGTCTTTTATCTCTAATTGTCTGTGAGAAGAGTTGGAACTTCAGGCATAATCAAGCAGGTAAAGAGGCCTTTGGGGGGTCAAGGAGACTCTGGAATCACCTGTGCCCACTAGGAATGAAGAATTAATTATTTTCCTGTATGTTAAGTGTGGCCAAGTCCTCGTTGGCCTAAATCTTTGTTCCTGGCCTTGAAGAAACAATGGTTTTCCACAGAGAAGGATTCTGCTGATATGAGGAGGACAGGCCTCCTTGACCAACTCACTCATTCTCCCTGAGAAAGGGGGTCCCTTCTGTGAGGCTCTAAATCGGCCCAGAAGCAAAGGCCTCCCTGTTTATTTATGTTCCTGATCTGACTTCAGGGAGAGGTCAATCATTTAGTCAGTTGGCTGGACATTGGCTGAAAGGCTCCTGGGGAAATGGTCTGAGGAGCTAAGTCTGAAACAGAAGAGTGAGATCTTTTGAAAATGGCTCTGCGTCGGTGTTGAGTCAACCAACAGGTCATGCTGTCGAGGAATGAGGCTCCAGTCAGACCTTCCACTTTGTTAGAGACGATTCACACCCCAGGCTCTGTCCACTGGATCAAGCTCTTTCTGGATGAAGCTCTATGTAACCCAGTAGAGGAGAGCCTTCTTCGGGTGGGGCTGGAACTTTGATATAAGGAATAGCCAAAGGCAGGGGAGTGGACATCTGCCCCAACCTACAGCTACACTCTGAAACCACCACCGTGGCCAACCCATACCCGGCCTGACCTCGGGTACCTTTACGCCACCTGCTGCCTCCCCCCATGCCTGGCCTCACCTTAGATAATACTGCTCTGTTCCTGCCTGCAAAACTGTTCCCAGGATAATTTCTTAGCCACTTTCTTGCCAGTCAGAGAATGGGGAGATGGCAGCAATGTCGACTTTCTTCCCCCTTGAGTAGCTTTCTGCTCTCAAAGCTCAAATGGGGAAGGATGCTCGACTCTGGCTCCCAGAGTTCTAGTCCCAGAAGAAGAAAGGATCGGAGGAGCAGGAATCTCATTTTCACCACTAATGTCCAGAATGGAGCCCAGTCTGTCCTCAGGGCCCCTCTGCCTTCCAGATCTTCTCCCTACACCCTCCAACACAGCTATGTCCTCACCTCTCGACCCTAAATTTACCCCTTCCTTTCTTTTTTCCCAACACTCCCAGATATAGATTGTGGATTCCCAGAATGTTTTCTTTAATTCCAGTTAGAATTTAACTATATATTCAGATGACAAGGCTTATTTTCCTACATCTTATACCTTCTGTAATATTTATACTTTTTAATAATAAAGGTTTTAACCAGCTTTAAATGTGACTCATTTTATTTGCTAATATAATACTACATTTATATTATTGTTACATTTTCTTAGACTGAAGAAAAGCTTTCATAGGTGTTAGTCCTCTAAGGTCTCTTGACTCTCATTTTTGTAATTTAGATCAATCACTTTAATAGACATTTTAATCAACTTATCAATGGGGGAATAAACTTTGTGATTTCCCAAGAAGAACTCCAGAAAAATAGTGTTTACTTTTTTAGTTTATATGATGAGAGACACGATTTTGGAGCTTTTAAACTATGGGATGAAATTCTAAGAGGAATTTGACAAAGGCTAGACTCTGATACGTCTCTGTCATCCTTGCTCCGCAACACTCTCCATGCCCTAAGCTGGACCCCTTGTCCCTCTCCCAGGTTCTGAGTTCAATCCTGTTTCTGGCCATGGGGCATTTAAGAGTCCTGAAGATCAGCCTTCTGCTGGTTACCTCTGAACACATTCCTTGGTTCTAATCACTGAGTTTTGACCTACTTCCCCGTAAGCTACCTCCCATCTCTTACGCCCACTTCAATAGCTAAATCTCCACATCCACCCCTTATTTTCCATGGAGTTTCTACCTTGATTTTTATTTCAGTTCAAAATGAGTTTGACTGTAAGCAAAAGAAATCCCAACCGTCGCTTACCCAAAGTGTTCTCTTTTTAAAAATTTTTAATTATAAGAAGTCTGGAGGAGGGCATCTAGGGCTGGAACAGTGGCTGGATGGTACCAAAGATGCAGCCTGTTTCTCTCCTCCTGCTCCAGCATCCTTAGCATGTTGCCTTTGATCACTGTATACTCATGAAGCAGGCAATATGCTTGTACTCAAGGTGAGAAAACAAAAAGAAGGAAAGGTTCTTGCCAGTAAGGCTTATCCCTAATTATCATGAAAGCAAAATATTTCCCAAAAGCCTGCCTCTTATTCCCAACAGACATCCCTTAATATGTCTTCATTAGAATTGGATCCCATGGCCACCCCTGACTGCCAGGGGGGAGGCTGGGGATGCCTTTGTGTGGCAAGAAATGATATCTTTCACAGCTCCCACTCATTATTCTAGGCCTGGGATCCATCCTGCTCTTGTCCTCCTGGGAACTGCCTCAAACTCCAGACCTATACCTAGGGCAGTGCCTCCCTACTGTTGACCACCCGCTGGAGGGTCTACTCATTGCTTTGACGCAACTGCATGGCCGTTCCTCTTAGGAGACTGTCTGACTGAACAGCTTCCCATCACTTCAGCCGTCCTCATCCTCAAAGCACCTGCTCTATGCCAGGTGCTCGGTCTGAAACTCTGAGCCCCCACCCACATCCCTCAAGCCGAGCTAGTCAGTAGGGCTGAGCTCCCATTCTGACCCTCAGGGACAATTCGAGATTCAGTCCCAGACTGCCTCTGCTCTTCTGTTTCTAGGAGTATGCCGGACACACAGTATGTCCTCAATTAAAGTTTTTCTGAGTGAATGAGTGTCTGGGTCGACCCAGGTAGACATGGATTAGAGTGAAGGAAGGTCAGGCAAAGCCAAAAATCCAGGAGTCATTTGGGATAATTCTTTGTTCTATCTGACACTCTAGAAGCACACATTTCTATGTGATAAAAATTTACACGTAGATGATTTGTTCTGCGGTTGCTGGGCTGCTTAGAGAGTGCTAGAGGAGAAAGATCCTTCTCTCCCTTCTTAGAGCCTTAAGGACAGAATCGGGCACACACCCTCGCATGACACTGAGAGCTAATAACTTATTTTGTTGGCCTTCCACGCATACAGTTTTAACGTCCCTCATTCTCCAAACCATGGTAAATAGGCATGGATAATGGGTGGCAGATGTACACATCTCCTCTAGAATAAGTTCAAGGAAAGATGCTCTAACTAAGGAGCAGTTGAAACAAACACTGATATTTCATTAAGGATCATGGTCCCTTTGGATAATACTTAAAAAAGGAAAGAAAGTTTTTTGTTACACAAACAAAAGCATAAAATATAAATAGGAAGGATGGCAAAAGTATTTAAGAAAAAAAATCTTTCACTTAGAGTTTTGACAAATATTCTACACGGCCGGCCCTTCAAATAGAAAAATACATGAGAGGCTCTTGTGGTTTCCCATTATTTGTTGTGGTAACAGCAAAGCAGCTTTGTAGTGTGTATATATTTATATATATAACTCATCCTACATTACCATGATATTCTAATTATAGCTGGTGCTTAGCACTGCTATCACATGCATAAACGTATCCAAAACTGGAGTAGAGGAACAGAGAATACAAAACCTCCAGATAAAGTGGAAACTCCCGTGTTTCCCTTTGTCAACTTGTGGGCTTCTAGGAAAAAGAGAAACAGTAATCACACAGCAAAAGTTATTACAGAGTTACAAATGTATCACTGAAGAAACTCCTGGTAGTCACTTGCCTGGCTCTTTACCAAATTATTTTAGGGAAAAAAAAATCAAGGAATGAGTTAAACGTAAACATATGTGAGGGGATTTGCTACAAATCACCTCGTGGTCCTTCTGACAATATAATTGTAACTAGCAAATTACATTCCTAGCAACACCCTTTAGGGGAGAATCAGGTTCCCAAAGGATAAAGTCATTACTGACATTTTCTAACTTTATCAATTGATCCGTAGTATAGATGCTCACACTTTAACTTTTACCTACTGGAATTAATCTTGTACTAATAGAAGTGAACTGTGGAAATAATCCCATGCACCCATTTTCCTCATGTCCCTGAACTTTGACTTTTCTTTCTGAATGAGAATTTCTGACTGAATTTGTAGAGGAGGGTAGACATCAAGCAGCTTATTAGGGATCGACCCTTCTGCATTAAGGCTTCAGGCAAAAGATCCTCACTTGGCTCAGCAAGCCTGGGCAAGCTGCCTGGGGGCTGCGGGGCACAGAGATGAGGATTTTGAGACTTGTATTTGTGGCTTCCTCTTTCGCATCCTAAATTCAGGAAGGTTGAAGGCCCACACTTCTTTGCCTCGGGGAGTATTAACATGTCCCAAGGAGGAAAGCAGAAGTTGCCTGCAACATACTTCCCTTCTTGGTTTTATTTCCAAATGCCTAATGCCCTCCAGAAGCTTATGCTGCATTCCCCGGAGGGAAAAGAGAACTGGGTTTGCCTTTGAGGGAAAAAAGATGTGCCTTGAGGAGAATGAGAGAGGTCTGTGTGCCCTTATCTTTCTCCTGCCCTCTCTTCCCTCGTAGTAGCCTGAAGAAGAGACCGAACATTTCTAGCTCTCCAAAGACTCCTGTAGCCACGGGTTAAAGGGCAGCATCAGAGTCCTGGATCTGCAGGACTCTGAGAACTGAGAACGAAGGCAGCTGGCGCCCCGCTCATGGAACCCAGCATGGGCAGATGATGGAAAGGACCGCCCCAGAGCTATGAGGCTACGCAAGGCCTCTGTGCTTCCTTGGCAGAGGGTGGGGACAACAGGGGACGGGGGCCCCAGGAATGACTGAGGTTGAATTTCTGGCCTACCTTGTGAAAGGGAAGACTTCAAGTCAAAATTAAATTAATTCAAGAAAACAAAGAAATGTGACTTTTTGCAGCTTAGAGTTCAAGGATTGAGATTGATAGCCACAACAACTGAATATGGATGCTAAAAAGCACAGAGTGGAAGATGTCTCCTTCCCCTACTGAAAGAGGGCAGTGGTCCCTTTCACCAACAACTGACAATCTGTGGAAAAAATCCAGTTTTGTTTACTGCAGTGAGCCACATGTCAGAGCTGGCTGTGTTCATTTGAGAATGTGGTCTTGAAGTGCGTATGAAACACTTGGGGCACCAGTCTTACTTCACTGCTCAAACCTCCCCATCCAGGCACGCAGTCATCTCATTCCTCCCAGTCATTCCCTCCCTGGGCACGTTCCCTGTTACGCGCTCCCATACTACTCTTTTGCTTGCCTTTAGCAATCCTCCGTGTCCAGCATCTGCACTCGTCTGTAAAGTCCAGAAGAGAGGGGGCTTTGAAAGGAATTGTTCTTTCTACAGGACTGGTATCCCCGTTATCTGTTCAAGTTCTAAAATACAGTGGAATGACAAGGACAGCAAGTGAAAATATTAACTACTTTCTAACCATGATGGGCCAGCATCAAGGCTTTTTTCCCCCCAAATTAAGGCCAAAATGGACACTGAGTTATTGCTGAGGTAGAAAAGGAAAAGGGAAATTTGTCACAAGTCCTTTCAGTTACTTATGGAGGACAATAAGGTATTCTCCCTAATATTGGTTCATAATGAGTAAACAAAGACACAAAAAATGTCCATGGCTTCAAATTTAACTTGTTTTCAGTGAGACTCTGGTTATTACAGCAACAGGATTTTCCTGGGTGTTTAAAAGACTGGGGAGACAATTTATTACAGATAGATATTGGCCATACGTAATATTCTTAACAAAAGATAGCAATATAGCTGTTTTATGCTTACATTCTTTTCCCTAATTAAGGACTAATTCAAGTATTTGGAATCACTTTTTTTTTCTTTTTGGAAGACTTGCCCTGAGCTTACATCCATTGCCATTCTTCCTCTTTTATTCACTTGAGGAAGATAAGCCCTGAGCTAACATCTGTGCCAATCTTCCTCTACTTTGTATGTGGGACGCCACCAGAGCACTGCCGACGAGTGGAGTAGGTCTGCACCCAGGATCCAAACCTGTGAACCCAGGCAGCCAAAGAGGAGTGTGAAGAACTTTAACCACTCAGTCTCGGGGCCAGGCCCCTGAAATCACTTTTTAAAAATTAGACAATTTTATAGAGCAGTTTTAGGTTTACAGAAAATTTGAATGGAAAGTACAGAAATCTCATACATTCCCCTTTACGGTTCCTCTACCAAGTTTCCCCTATTATTAACATCTTACATTAGTGTGGTACATATGTTACAATTGATGAGGCAATATTGAGACATTATAGTTAACTGAAGTCCATAGCTTACATTAAGGTTCACTCCGTGTTATACATCCTGTGGGTTTTGACAAATGTGTAATGACCTGTATCCACCATTACAGGAGCCTACAGAATAGTTTCACTGCCCTAAAAATGCCCAGTGCTCCCCCCACTCATCCCTCCCTCCCCTGGAATCACTTTTTAGCCCGATGATGGCCATTTCAGCGGCATTCTCCCAGTCCTGATGGATATATCTGTATAGAATTGGGCTCTGTTTTGTGCTCAATTATTGGGAGCACAATATGTCACAAAATGTGACAATTGTCGGGACAAGGGTGTCATTGTCCAGGTAGGAAATATTGTCGAGTGTTTTTAAGATATGATTTAGACATAAAATTTACAATTCCTCTTGAGGCAAAAAAGGTAGAAATAATTTCAAAGGCAGAAGTATGGTTACATCTGAACATAGTTATGCTTTCCCTCGGAAGAAAGCAGATGAATAGATTGGGCAAACGTTTTTAACTTATCCCTATGCGTATTTGGAACAAGACATTCTTCTTTCATGGAGAAAACAATGAAAGTATCTGCACACACAGCTGTAATATTTAAACGTCATTAAAAAAAATTTTCCTTCTCTGTACAAGATTAAATTTTATAAAATAGATCCTTACAATTAGTAAGAATTTTTTGTGGTCACTTTATTCAACTTGCCTTTAGGCAAAATCACCCTTAAGCCATTTTCAAAAGATTTTTTTTGTCCAGAACTACCATAGAAATTCATTATACAAAGATCAGAATTCATTTCATTGTTTGACACTCTTATGGTGAAAAACCTATCTAGGCACACCTAAATTTCATTATGTGATTATATGCTTATGCTCCACCTCAACTTTAATTCCTAGGAACATAGAATCCTATCTTCTGTATAGCAAATTTTCACAAATGTTAAGATTTTTGTTAGGTTCACTTCCATTTTTTTTTTTTTCTTCTCATGGCTAAATGATTCTGGCTTCCTCATCTTTTCCCATGAGGTCTTACTTCCCATTCTTAAATTATCTTTGTGGAAACAATGAGAAAACATGCAACATAAGGAGGACCACTTAGTATCATGAAACCGTCTTCCAATGCACCAGGCCATTTCTAACATAAATATTCACAACGGTCACTGTGTTCTCTTCCAAGGAGGACTACACCTTAACACTTCTGAGCTTTTGCTGAACATGAACAGCTAGCTCTATGAGCACAATTAGTAAAATATGGTACGGTTCTTGTCCTTGTGGGGGTTATCACTTATTTGGAGTGACCCCAAACCATAAAAAGTTGACTTAGGTGTTGAATACAAAGAGCACACCTTGCATATTATAGACATTCAGAGAAGGGAGCCTTCCCTGGCTGCCTTGAGGGGTATTTCATAGGGAGTCCTAGAGGTGGCTGGGAAAGTTGGACAAGATTTGGAAGGGCAGGGGCGGGAGGTGAAGACAGTCCAGGCAAGCAGAACAAGAGCAAAGTTACAAAAGCAAATGCCAGAAAGTGAGAAAGGAAAGAGGAGAAGGGCAGTTTGAGTGACGCAGTGTTGAGAAGTTGGGGGAGAGGAGGAGAGGGTTGAGAACAACATCCACGCCAGTCAGAGGAGCTAATTTAGACAGTAGCAGGCAACGGGGAATCGCTGCAGGCTTAAAAACATTCCTAACTGTTTTAACCCGACCCTTGTTGCGAAGGATAGAAACAGCCATTTTGGGCAGAAAGAGGAATTTATTGGTTTATACACAAAACCTGGGGAAGGAGAGGACTATAACTAGCTGGTCCTCAGGCAACCCCCATCAAGGATGAGAACACTGCTAGGAATCTCCCTCTCTGTTTTCATCTCTGCTTTACTCTCAGGTTTTCTATGACACGAGAACCACAGTCACTGACATTTTCCAATTTGTCTTCTCCTGAGTGCCTCATCAGAGAAAACTGACTTTTTCTCCTGATTCCAATTAAAGAAAGAAAGAAATGTTGGGAATGCTGCCAGTTAGCCCAGTGTGGATCACATGCTCTCACCTGTAAGCAAGATGAAGAGATAGCATGATTGACAGCAGCCCTTAGAGCCACATGGCAGAGTTGGAGGCTGGGTTAGAGTAGCAGTTCCAAAAGAAACATACCGTCTCCAGAAGAAAGAAGAGGACAGGGTGGAGGAAATAGCAAACATCCTCTAGAGTGACATTTACTAGTTGTCATCATTCTCTGTGAATAAAAAAGTAATGCAAGACCATTTCAAAAACTGGGACTATTATTGATCAAACACAAAGAAGTAAAAACTAAAATCACCTGAAGTTCTTAATCCAGAGATAATCAACCTGTTAATATTTTGGCATATTTCCTTTTAGTTTTTCATGCATATTTGTGGTTATCTATGATGGGTGTGGTAGAATAATACCCCTCCCCCAAAAATATATACATGTCCTAATTCCTGGAACCTGTGAATATGTTACTTTACATGGCGAAAGGGATTTTGTAGATGTAATTAAGTTAAGAATTTTGAGAAGGAAAGATTATTCTGAATTATCTGGGTGGGCCCAATATAATCACAAAGGTGCTTATAAGAGGGAGGCAGAAGGGTCAGAATCAGACAGAGATTGAAAGCTGCTACACTGCCAGCTTTGAAGAAGGAGAACGAGGCCATGAGCCAAGGAATGCAGGCAGCCTCTAGAAGCTAGAAAAGACTAAGAAACAGATTCTCCCCAGGGCCTCCAGAAGGAATGCAGCTCTGTTGACACCTTGATTTTAGCCAGCTGAGACTGATTTTGGACTTCTGACCTCCAGAACTGTAAGATAATAACTTAGTGTTGTTTTAAGCAACTGAGTTTATGGTAATTTGTTACAGCAGCAATAGGAAACCAATACAATGGATATACATATGTGCATATATATATATATATAGTGTGTGGGTTTGAGTTTTGTTTTCAACAAAATCAGAATCATACTGTACGTGATGTTTTGTGGAGAGCGTTTTTTTCAAAATAAAAACATTGTAATTTGGGGGTTTTTTTAATTGCACTAATATTGGATTATAATATTATACAACTTTCAGATGTACATCATAATATATTTAGAATTCTGTGTAGATTACATCACGTTCATTACCCAAAGACTAACTATAATCCATCACCACACACATGTGGCTAATCACCGCTTTTGTCCTCCCCGCCCTTCCTCTCTGGTAACCACCAATCCGATCTCTGTTTCTCTGTGTTTGTTTGTTGTTGTTTTTATCTTCTACTTATGAGTGAGATCATATGGTATTTGACTTTCTCCCTCTGACTTATCTCACTTAGCATAATACCCTCAAGAACCATCCATGTTGTCACAAATGGCTGGATTTCATCATTTCTTATGGCTGAGTAATATTCCATTGTGTATATATAACACATCTTCTTTATCCATTCGTCCCTTGATGGACACCTAGGTTGCCTCCAAGTCTTGGCTATTGTGAATAAGGCTGTGATGAACATAGGGGTGGATGTATCTTTACGCATTTGTGTTTTCAAGTTCTTTGGATAAATACCCAGCAGTAGAATAGCTGGATCATACGGTAGATCTATTCTTAATTTTCTGAGGATACTCATACTGCTTTCCATAGTGGCTGCACCAGTTTGCACTCCCACCAGCAATGTGTTCCCTTCTTTCCACATCCTCTCCAACATTTGTTGTTTCCTGTCTTGTTAAGTATAGCCATTCTGACCAGAGTGAGGTGATATCTTACTGTAGTTTTGATTTGCATTTCCCTGATAGCTAAGGATGTTGAACATCTTTTCATGTGCCTGTTGGCCATCTGAATATCTTCTTTGGAGAAATCTCTGTTCAGATCTTTTGCTCACTTTTTAATTGGGTTGTTGTTTTTGTGGTTTGTTTTTAATAGAAAACTGATACAGTGACAGTGGTGCTGGTGGCACCAGAGATTGGTTAGGAGTTTCAAAGGAGGCAGAGAGAGGCTAGTGGGAGACAAGCCCACAGACTTTTGCAAAGCCCTAGTTTGAGATGATGAAGCTCTTGAGAGGGGTGGTAGCAGAGAGAAGAGTGAAGAAGGGACAATTAGGGACATTTGAAAAGCATGACTGATGGGACTTACTGACACGTTCTTTGGCATAGCCTTGCCTCAAAGCACATAACTAAACAAAAGTTCTAGTGATCAGCTATTCATCTGTTTACTTTGTTTGTTTTTCCATGACATATTTTTCAAATGACTTTTCCCAAGCTGTTCGAAGAATCATTCAAATATGACCATGAGGCAGCAAAGGGAGAGTCATTTCTTAACTCACTCATCAATCTCTTAGATGAATTATCAAAGAAAAAAGTGTTAAATGATAAATTTATAATAGGACGAGAATCTAAAATTGTTTTTGGTAAAATAACAGGACTTCCAATTGAAACTTCTAATTATTCCCCCCAAATACATTTTGCCTGTACATTGCGCATACACATTTTGACCATAAAGTCTGGAAACCTAGATATATTTTATTTTTTTAAAGATTGAACACCCTTGATTACCTCTTCTGGGGTATACTAAAGATGCACATTTTTTCACTGAAAATCTGAGTCAAATCATCTGAAGCTAAGAATCACAGATGGATGTGCAGGAGCTGATGGAAAGATTGCATTAATGTACCATGTTCATTGCAATTTCGCACAGTGGATTGAATTATACATTGATAATGAGGAACAACACATTAAACATACCATGCAATGCCATTAAACACATCGTGTATTGTAATATCAATAAACCATTTATTACATATATATAAAATATATGTGTGTATGTGTGTGTGTGTATCTCCAGTCTTTATGGCCACTAGGTATGTGTGTGTGTATTTACCTCTTGAGCCTTGGTTTCTCCCCTTGGATGCAGTCCCTTCAATTCAACAAGTGTTTATTGGGGAGCTGTTATGGACTGAATTGTGTGCCCCTCCTGCCCAAATTCATACATCAGAGCCCTAACCATCCCTCCACCTGGAATGCTTTTCCTTCTTCACAGTGGCAACTCCAGACCTAGCAACATCCATGCTAAAGGAGTACCTGATGGAAGTTTATGTTCCACCCTGTTCTTTCCCATTGCAGACATTTTTGAGATGGGCATAACCTTTTTAGTTGATTATTAGGCACTAAACACAAGTCATTCACTCTTTCAATTAGTATATGTAGCTAACACTACCAGTAGTAGTTGAGTTATTGAGTTGGAAACCTGGCTTAAAAATAGCATCCTGTAACACGTGTAAGGCGGGTACTGCTGAGTTCCGATTGGTAGAACTCACTTGTGGTCTGATTGTGGACGTCAGAACACTCGAAGGGTACAGGCTGTGATAACTGCTCTTGCATAATAGTTGGTGTTTGTTCTAAGTTAATATCTGTAAATGTCCAGTTCTACAGATTTTGCAGATAAAATGCCCCCAAAAGGGCTACTTGCAAAAAAATATAACTTAGAAAAACATATATTACAAAGGTTATGTGATACTTTATTTACTACACATTTATATTACATAGGGCATGTAAATCCCACTTGTGTGAAAGAAGCAGAAATACCCTTACAAGCAGAGACCAAGTATTCTGCAGTTGTTAGAGCTGGACTGGGAGGGGTGAGATGAGGCCCTGGCCTCACCTTGTTACTGCCCCAGCCTCTGTTTCTGCCCTTGGCATTCAGATACCAAGTGCCAGCTAAGTCTCACTTCTTCCATGAAGTCATCTCAACCTGCTGCATCCCCAGTCAATTTCTCTCTTCTCTTAACGCCTATCGTACTTACAGTCTGTATCAGAGCTGAGTACATATCTAGTTGCTTTCTGGTGATTTCATGTGTTCTTGTCTCATCAACAGTTTCTTGAATGCAGAGATCCCTTTTTAAATTAAAATTAACTATTTTTATTAAATAATAGATGCTTTGTGTATTTTCCTTAACATTAGAGATTTACCTTCATAAATATTGATTTAGTTCATTCATTTTAATTGCCAATTAAAGAATACAAGTTCATCATTAAAAGATAAAGAAATAAAAGTACTGTAAGCGTACCACTCTGCAATAAACATTTTGTGCTCTTGTTAAATTTCCTTCTAGATTTTTCCTATATACTTTTTTATGAGTTCATATTATACATAATGTTTGTAGTTTTTTGATTAGCATATTCTGAACATCTTTTCATATCAAAAACTATTCTTTTATAAATCATTGTTTTCTTAATCTCATTGCTGGATATTTAGGGGATTTCCAATTATTTGCCATCATCCCACAATGTCCTAGCTAATGTTTTATTTATTCTTACTCTTTGGAATAAATTCATAGAAGAGAAATTGCGCATCAAAGAGATGCATATTTTAATGTCTATCACTAAACTGCCCTCCAGAAATAGGTTGTAACAATTTGTTCCCACTGCAGAATATGAGCGTGCATTTCTTTCCAGCCTTGCCAACAATGGGTGGGGTCATTTTTTTTTTTTTTGAGGAAGATTAGCCCTGAGAAAACTGCTGCCAATCCTCCTTTTTTTTTTTTTTTGCTGAGGAAGACTGGCCCTGAGCTAACATCCGTGCCCATCTTCCTCTACTTTATATGTGGGATGCCTACTACAGCATGGCTTTTGCCAAGCAGTGCCATGTCCAAACCCTGGATCCGAACCAGAGAACCCCAGGCCACCAAAGTGGAATGTGTGCACTTAACTGCTGCGCCACCAGGTCCCAAGGGTGGGGTCATTTTTAAAAATCAGAGACTATTTCTTGTATTTCTCTACTACTGCTTAAAGTGATTTGACAGAGCTGGGGACATAGTAGATATTAAAGAAACAGTTTTGATAAATTGATTAATAAGTAGTGTTCTTTCCACTACTTATGACTACTGATTTATTTAAGCAAAGAATTATTCATTCACTGACATATTTATACTACATGTAATGGTTTTTGGTCTGCCTACTAGAAATGAATACAGCATTTAGAAATGAAAAAATGCTTTATGAATTACTGAATCATAAATTAAGACAATGATAACTAGTTTCAAAGGTAATGTGTAGAGAAGCTACTCTTAAAATGAAAGCTGTCCCAGAGTTCTAAGAAGTCTCTTGGGAACAAACAATTTGTCTCGTTCTTCTAAGAATAGGAAGTCCTAAAACTTCTCCTCTGGGGAATAGGACTGTGAATTTAGGATATGAAAACCTTCCCATCCATTAGCTATTAGAGTCTCCAGAATCAGTGGAATGGTGCCAGAGAGGAAGTCAAAACCTGGTGTGGATTTTCACAGTCTCAAGAACGTTTTAAAACCTATCCTTTCTTCAATATGAAGGGGGGAAAATCAACACTAAAATTTCTGGGGAAGAGTTTTATGTTTCTATTCATTCCTGAAAGTTTGTTTTTCTGAAAGTTCCTGAAAGTTGTGGCAACTGGATGGATGCCCTATTTAGTTAGGTGATTTAATTTTACAAGGTTCCTGCTCAGTTATCAGAAGGATCATCCTAGGATAATAACTGGTCCCACTTTTCCAAGGTACAAATCTTTTCACCGTATAAAAAATAGTAATCATTAAAAATTAGCATAGCCTTAAAAATTACTGATTTGAAACCTCACTTAAAAGGATATATCTCATAACTATTTTATAATATTTTTCTCCCCATGATTGGCTGAAGGTGCCAGGATGAGTTTGAGCTCACAAAGCATCATGTAGTGGAAAGAGCATGTGAGTGCAGTCAGAAGATACAGATTCGAGTCCAGTATCTTCCAGTGAGAGGTGTTTAACCTCAGGCAAGTCACTTCATCTCCCGGGGCTGTAGTTTCTCTACTATAAACCAAAAATCCGGCTTTGGTCAGCATTTCCCAAAGTGCGTTCTGTGGAACACACCTCTTGTGAGACGTTCCATTGGAAAAAGCATTTCACCGTCGAATACATTTGGGAAATGCTGTACATAATATCTACTTCTTAGAAATTCACAGCTCATATTAACATATTAAAACTGCTGAAAACCCTTCTAGTTTAGAAACCCATTGAACACTGTTTAACCTAGCATTTCTCACTTAATTTGATTAAAAGTTTTGTTTTTGGAATCACACTGACTAAAATCCTACGGAACTAGAGTTCCAAAGAACACCCTTTGGGGATGATGGACTAAGATCCTTTGAGATGCCTAGATTTACGGTATTACTCTTTCTCATGCAGGTATTCAGCCAGTCCTCTAAAACCAGCTTCTCCTTCTGGGGTCTCTGTCTCAGAGAAGGTCACCATGGCCCAGTCCATGTCCCACATCTGAATCCTGAGGGTCATCCTAGCCATCTCTCTCTCACCACCTCCCTCATAGCCAAGCATACACCGAATCCTGCAGATTCCACCTCCTTAACATTTCTCCCATCCAATGCCTGCCTCTGCTTTCATGAAGACCTGCAGCATGTCTCACCAGGGTTGTTGCAACCATCTCCTAATTTACTCCTGCCCCAGGCCAGTCTCCCTGGTCTCCAGAACACAAACTCAGTTGTCCTGGGGCTTTACATACTCCCAAGATTTGATTATTCATTACATTCCCCAGAGTAATAGGTTTAAACTCCTGAGTTTAGCACAGGAGGCACTTCTACTTTCACCCCACCTCCTTGACCCTTCTCTGCGCTTGTCCTGACAAAATGGAACAGCTTGCAGGGTCTCCAAGGCATCGTGCTGTTTGGTGCCTGCACACCTGCCTTTGTCTAGAACCCGCCCCTCCTCCAGGGTTAGCTCCTCCCTGTCGCTGAACGTGCAGTGCAAGAATCCCTCCAGTGGAAGGCTTTCCTGACCTGGGAATGGACTCCGTGTTCTAAGAGTGACTTCTTCGCCTCCGTTATCCACTAGACCATGTACATTTTTTTTTTCTTTTCTTTCTCTTTCTTTTGTGAGGAAGACTGTTGCTGAGCTGACATCTGTGCCCGTCTTCCTCTGCTTTATGTGGGATGCTGCCACAGCATGGCCTGATGAGCGGTGTGTAGGTCTGCACCTGGGATCCGAACCCACGAGCCTTGGGCGGCCCAAAGCAGCAGAGCTCATGAACTTAACTGCAACACCACTGGGCCAGCCCCCAATGGTCTATTTTTTTAAAGGCGCTTTCGATGAAATGAGTGTCTTCCTTGTACAGGACCACACAGCCTAGTAAGACCATTTGGTGACAATAAGGAGTTATGGCACTCAGGTGTGTCTAATCTCAACAAACCTAGTCACGGAGAAATGGGGCAAGAGGCTATAGGGAGATTTGTATGAATTATCACTTATCAAAATGCTTAAAGCACTTATTGATTTTAAAACATTTATTGTGCAAGGTACTATGCTAGATATAATGGAAGATATAAGAATGGATAAACTAGGGCTGGCCCTGTGGCTGAGTGGTTAAGTTTGCACACTCTGCTTAGGTGGCTGGGGTTTGCAGGTTCAGATTCAGGGCATGGACCTAGCACCGCTCCTCAAGCCATGCTGTGGCAGCCTCCCACATAAAACAAAGGAAGATTGGCACAGATGTTAGTTCAGCGACAATCTTCCTCCAGCAAAAAGAGGAGGACTGGCAAGAGATGTTAGCTCAGGGCCAACTGTCCTCACACACACACAGAAAGAATGAATAATGTGTTGTAGTGCATTTGGTAGAGAAGATCATAACTTAACTAAAATAATTACAATTAGAGGTAATGAATGACGAATTCCACAAGAAAGGAAAGGAAGTCAACAGGAACTGGTCAGCAGCACCATCTTCACTTATAAGAGAGAACATTCATTGTGATACAGCAGAGCATTAAAGCACCTACTAAACTTACACAAAAGTGCAGTTGTTTCTCAAGTACAGATGTCTCAGGAGTGAAATGCAGCTGGTAATTGCACTGTATGGGTCTAAACACCAGTTTGCAACAGACTGTGTACCAGTTTGGAACAGATTGTGCAAAAAAGACTGAAACCACTTCAAAGTCCTCAAGAATATCTGAAAAAAGGAACGTAATTAACCAAACCAGGATTTGGCCCCAGGACAGACAAACGAACACTCTGGTTCTTAGAAAGGGAGCCAGGATCTCCAAAATGTACAGTCAATTCTTTATCTGCGAAAATTCAAGATCCAGAGACTCTTACTTAGCAAGCAGATGGGAAGACACGAAAATGGAGTGTTCATGGCCACGAATTCCGGGTCACACTCCCATGTGTCAGTGGTTCTAACGCTGTCAACAATCTTGCTTTGCATGTAGCCAGACAAAAATGATTTGATTCAATGTTTTCCCTTCCTTTGATCAATTTACGAAAAGGTCAAAGTAAAGTCATACGTTAAAATCTAAAAGTGTGTCACGATTGTAAAATCTGAGCAATTTACAACTTGGTGATAAGGCAAAACACCTTACTCCTAAACAATTTCGGTAAGGGGGTGACGAAATTAACGCAAGATAAGCAAATTTCCGAATTAAGAATTAGAATTGAAATGTCCAATTTCTAAAGCTTCTCTATACAGTGCATGAAAGAGCAGAGGGTGGTTGGCCAAAATGGGAATTCCTAGAGGAAGGCCGCACAGATTGCCACCACACTGGTCCCCGGGGCCGGGTCGTCGCAGCATCCCGCGCGCTGCCCGCCCTCCGCCGCCCCGCCGCCCGGCCGGGCCCGCTGCAGGCCGGGGGAGCGGCGGCGGGGGAGCGGCGGCGGGCGCGCGGGGATTTTCCTCCGCGCTCATTCATTCCCTGATTCACTGGTTCCGGGAGGCGCTCCCCGGCGCGGGGGAGGAGGGCCGCGGGGCGGCGGGCTGGGTGCGGCTGGGACCGGGGAGCGGGCGGACGGGGGGCGGCGGCCGCGCCGGAAGTGAGCGGGCGGCGGGCGGGGGAGCGAGCGGCCGGCGCGAGTCGGGCGGCCGGGTGGCCGCGGCCCTCAGCCCCGCCTTCTGCGTCTCGGCCGGACGCGGCCGCGCTCGGAGCCGCCGCCGCTGGGCGCTGCGGGCGCCCCGCCCGCTGGCCGTTCGGGCCGTCAGTCAGTGAGTGAGTCAGTCAGTCAGTCAGCGAGGCGGGCGGGCAGTCACGGAGCGCGCGGCGCGGGCTGCGGGCGCTCGGCGTCTCCCGGGGCGGAGCGCCGCGCCCGGGGCGGAGGCGGCGGCTGCCCAGCGCGGGCCGTGCGCCGGCCGCGGCCGCCGGAGGACGAGGCGCCGCCGCGGTGAGTGCTCAGCTTCCCCGCGGGGCCGCCGGAGGGGGCGGCGGGCGCGGGCGGTGAGGCGCCGCCGCGCTCCCGCCTCCATTTTCCCGGCGGCGGCCCCGCCATCCCGCGCGGGCGGCGGCGGGCGGCCGGGCGGGGCGGGGGCCGGCGGGAGACAATGCGGCGGGGCGGCGGGCAGGGCGCGGCTGCGCCCCGGGCGGCGCGGGAGCGGGACGGGCGGCGGACGAGCGCGTGCAGGGCTCCGGGAGGCGGCGGCGCTGTGGGGCTCGGGCGCGGCGGCTGCGGCGGCCTCGGAGCCCCGCGCTTGTCCGTGTCGGCGCGTTCCCGCCGGAAACCCGAGCGGCCGTTCCCGGGGCGGGCGCGGCGGGAGCCGGTTTCGGGGCGGTCGGGAGATGCGGGCTTCCCGTCCCGACGGGGTCTGGGGGCGCCCGCGTGGTGGGAGCTGGAGCGCGCCCGCCCTCAGTGCTCCCGAGCGCGCCGACGTGGCTCGGTGTGGAACGGGAGCCTTCTGGAAGGTGCACGCGTGACGGCGGCCGCCTGTCTCCTGTTCTGCGGGGAGAGCCGGGGCGGAGAGGTCGGGGTCTCCTCGCCGGGCCACCGGGTGGCGAGGTCGCTGCTATCGGCAGCCTGCCTCTGAAGAGGCCGGAGGGGCGGAGGGGGGCGGCGGCGGGAAGGGCGCCTTCCGCAGGTGTTCCCGGGCTACCTGCCGGCGGCGCGGCGCGGGGAGCCCCGGTCCGGAGCCCTGGGGGCGGCTCGCTGGGTGACGTGGGACCAGCTGTTGAACTCAGCACTGGGCTCTGTCGGTAAGGTGGGGGGACCACCTCCTGCTTACCTCGCGGATGGCTGTCACACAGATTGCGGGAGATGATGGCTGCAGGCCCCCTGCGGGGCGCTGGGGTGTTGGACCAGCGTTCATTCCTCGGCTCCCGCGCCTGCTGCTCCGGGGATTTTCCTTGGCTGGGGGGGCGGGGGGGCGCGGGGGTAGAAGAAGTGGAGGTAGGTGATCGTAATGTAATGCATTACATAAGAAAATGTTGGAGTAGAGGTGGAAATAGGGGAGCCGGGAGGGGAGAGGTGAATTCTAGATTGGGAGCGCTGGGGGGAAATTCATGGAAGCTGCGGCATGTGAGGATGGGTGGGATGTCAGCGGGTGGAGATGGGGACGGGGAGGGGGAGGACATTCCAAGTCGAGGTGGTGCTCTCCTCTGAGAGCTGAGTTGAGGAGGAAGACCAGTGGGGGAAGGGCAAAGTAGAGACGCTCCAGAGCTTTTTAGCTCTTGAGCCTGACCTTCAAAGATTGTCTCTCTTATTTTGCTTTTTGTGTCCATGAGTTTCCCAGAAACCAGATCTAGTCTATTCAAGTTAGTACGAAAATGTCTACAAAGCTTAACACATGAGTTTTAGATTAGACATTTTGTGTTATTTGGACTGCTGCTCTCTTCTGTTTGAATTTAATAAGGAACTATTTGTAGATTTTCCTTCTGATGAATATTAGCTCTGTTTGGTAGAAAAAGCAGCTGATTCTTCAGCTTCAGAGGTCTCCCTAAGATTATATAGTAAGTAACTGGCTGAAAGGAGTGAGGTAGTGTGCACATACTGGGTGTGTCTCAAACTCTTGATCAATAGTATTTGTTTTCACAAGTATTTTAGCACTTTATTTTCAGAAGAGGTGTTTTTAACCATTGTGTGAAGATAATAAAAATGGCGCTTTTTTTTGCCATTTAAAATGCTATCTTTTGGTTCCGACTCCATGCATAGTTATTTATTAGATTAGCGTGGTGGATGACTGTCACACTATTCATAGATTTTGGACATACGTTATAGAATCTCATGGCTTTGCCTTGGTTTTGAAGTAGTTGAATGTCAACATTAGTGTTGTTAAACCAAACTCTTATTTAAGGACGATTAATATTAGCCAAACAAGAGATGTGACCTCAGGCAAATCACTTATCTTGGCCTCTCAATTCCTTTACCTGTAAAATGAGAAATTTGCATTAGATCACTGGTTTTCAGTCTGTTTTACCGAGCTCTAGAATTTTGAGGAGGACCTTCAGAGGTTCTGCAGATGTTTGACCTAAGTCTCATTAAAAATGTGTTTTAAACCTGTAATAATAAAAAGTGACTGCTATGTGACATGCACAGTTTCAAATGCTTTACATGTATTTACTTAATCCTTGCCATAATCCTATAAAGTAGGTTCTGTTAATGTCTGAGAAAACAGGCACGGACTACAGAGCTATAAAGGGGCAGAGCTGGGTTTGAAACCAGGCAGCATAATTCTTAGCCTTGTGTTCTTAAGCACATTCCTGTACTGCCGCCGTAATAAAATAAGTAACACACGCAGGTTTTTGTATTGTGGTAAAATGTACGACATGAAATTTACCCTTTTACCCATTTTTAAGCGTACAGTTCAGTAGTATTAAGTACATTGTCATAGTTGTACAACCATCATTATTATCCATCTCCAGAACTTTTTCATCATTCCAAACTGAAACTCTGTGCGTTGAACAATAGCTCCCCGCCCCCTCTTCCTCTAGCCCCCAGTAGCCACTTTTCTACTTTGTCTCTAAGATTTTGACTACTCTAGGTACTTGATATAAGTGGAATCATGCTGTAATTGTTTTTTTTACATCGGGCTTATTCGCTTAGCATAATGTCTTCAAGTTTGATCCATGTTGTAGCATGAGCCAGAATTTCATTCCCTTTTAAGGCTGAATGATATTCCGTTGAATGGATGGACCACATTTTGTTTTTTCCTATGTAGATGGACATTTAGTTGTTTCCACCTTTTGGCTATTGTGGATAATGCTGCTCTCACCATTGGCATACACACGTCTGTTCGAGTCCCTGCTCTCAGTTCTTTTGGGTGTATACTCAGAAGTGGAATTGCTGGATTATATGGTAATTCTATGTTTGATTTTTTTTTTTTTTAAAGATCGGCACCTGGGCTAACAACTGTTGCCAATCTTTTTTTTTGTTTTCCTCTGCTTTATCTCCCCAAACCCCACCTGTACACAGCTGTATATCTTAGTTGCAGGTCCTTCTAGTTGTGAGATGTGGGACACCGCCTCAACGTGGCCTGGCGAATGGTGCCATGTCCGCGCCCAGGATCCGAACCCTGGGCCGCCACAGCCGAGCGCCTGAACTTAACTACTCGGCCCCAAAGCTGGCCCCTATGTTTGATTTTTGAGGAAGTGCCATACTGTTTTCCATAGTGGCTATACCGGTTTACGTTTTCACCAGCAATGCATAAGGGTTCCAATTTCTCTACATCCTCACCAAGGTTTAGTATTTTGTTTTTTGATAATAGTCATCCTAATAGTGAAATGATATCTCATTGTGGTTTTCATTTGCATTTTTTTAATGATTAGTGATGTTGAGCGTCTCTTCATGTACTTATTGACTGTGTATCTTGTAGAAATGTCTATCCGAGTTCTTTGCCCATTTTTAAAATTGGTTTGTTTTGTGGTTGTTGAGTTGTAGGAATTCTTAACATATTCTGGATATTAATCTCATATCAGATCCATGATTTACAAATGTTTTCTCCCGTTCCGTGGGTTGGCTTTTCACTCTGTTGGTAGTGTCCATTGATGTACAAAAATTTTTTATTTTAATGAAGTCCACTTTATCTATTTTTTCTTTTGTTGCCTGTGCTTTTGGTGTCATGTCCAAGAAATCATTGCCAAATCCAATGTCTTGATGCTCTTCTCCTATGTTTTCTCCTAAGAGTTTTATAGTTTTAGTTCTTTGATTCATTTTGAGTTAATATTTGTATATGGTGTTAGGTAAGGGTCCCAATTTGTCCTTTTGCTTATGGATATCCTGTTTTCCCAGCACTGTTTGTTGAAAGGACTATCCTTTCCCCATTGAATGGTCTTGGCACCCTCTTATACATACATATAAAATTTTAGCACATTGAAAACCATAGTGCTACATGATTATAAAAGTAATTGGCAGGGGACAAGTATTCCTTCGTATAAAGTTTCTCTTACTAGCTCTGTGCTTATTTGTGAATTTTAAACAGATTATTGACAAGGAAAGTTGTAGTTTGCAGTAGATTTTTAAAAAATTCAGTCTTGTGCCTATCTGTTCCTGTAGAGTTGTCTAAACAATACCTTACTATGGCACATGCACTGTGTTCAGTTAAAGGACAGGTGGGACCCAAGCCCCTTTCTTTGTGGATGTACTCGTCCTGTGTAAGTCATTTGTTTAGTAACAAATGAACATGTGACACTTAAGTCCTGATACCATGTTATAGATGTTTTTATAGCTCATTGCAAGTTTTGAGTTTTTCTTGTTTGCCTTGGAAGCAGTTGTTAGATATTGTTACTCATTTGGAAAGAAAAAATTCTTATTTTAAAATTATTTTTTCATCAGTTTAATTGAAGTATATCCTGGGACTGCGAAGTGAACCATTAAAAACTGCTATCAAAACAATAGCGGCTACCTCCTTGCAGCTACTTACCTGAGTGAAATCAAAACAAAATTTTACAGAAATAAATGGATGCTTAGCTGCTCATAAGACTGTAACTAACATCTCTAACCCTAACTTGTCTCTTTATTTGAGTTTGTGATAAATTAATGTAATGTATTTGAACATAAAATAGTATTAGCAATGCTTTTGCCAGTCTTGTATACTTGGGATACTGTATAAGATTTCATCTGGAAAAGTTTTATTATGAAATATTAGAAAACTCCCAGATTATATGACCTCTAAAGCTTCATCCCATTCTCTTAGCACTATTGTTTTAAGACACAATATTTACCACACTTTGGGGCAGATGTCTTAAAATGTATCACTCATGATTTATAAATTGGCTTTTTAAAAAGTATATATTTTGCTATTAATAAAATACATATTGTTTCTCTGCTTCACGCAGAGCTGGGCATAATGGAGAAATCAAAGAGATAGGTATTCTCCCCTCCAAAATAGAGAAGATGCCAGTTTAAGTGGTGGATACAAAGAATCAGTAGAAAATTGAGGGAGCAGTGTCCAAAAAGAAGCAGAAGGGACTGGGATCTGAAAGCGAGTGAAGAGGTTAGGTTTGGAAAAGAAGAAACAAGTCATCCCTTTAAATGAGAAGAAAGGCAAGATTGGTAGGCTCATAATTGATGGCTTGTCATTATGTAACACTTAAAAATTAATCCCCCGGTGAAGAATGGTGAAATCTGGAAAAAATTAGAATTGGAGACATATTAAATAAGCCCAGATATTGTATAATTGTAATAAATCAGTTTTGTAACCGTACTTAAAAATTGGATGCTTTTTTGGAAATTACTTTTAGAGGGATCTTACTAAATTTGATATATGAAGAAAAGTGTTACCTAAGTCTGTACAGCAAAGCAACTAATAACGTGACTTGAAAAATACAATATATTCTTTATGTATCCCAGGTTGTACATTCCTCTATCCGTGGCTCCCAAGCATGGTTTACTTTCCCTTATTTTTCTAGTCAGAATCCCATTCGTCCTTTGAGACCCAGCTTCACTGCCACGCACCTTTGTGAAACTATTTGACACCAAGGCAGAGTGAATTGCTTTCTTCTTGATTCCTCTAGACCTTACTTGATTTGCCTTATGTTGTAGATAATTGTGTACTGTCTTAAGTCCCCCTGAGTTCTGGAGTATTGGAACTAAGGTTTTACTTACCTGAAATGCCTGTCAGTCCCTTAAATATAATAGAAATTCAATAAAAAGATTTTAATAAAAGTCATTTGAAGAATTCTTTACAGTTGGTGTTAATCTCCTGAAAGGATCCACAAAAATCTAGTATTATTTATTTTATTTATAAAGAATAATTCTTTGTTGCCTTATTTGGTTTATTTGATATTGTAACAGATGACTTTAGAGACTGAACAAAATCAGTGATCCCTCTTATCTGTCAGTAGAGTGCTTTATCAATGTTAATAATGGCTCAAAAACCTTTTTGTTTATCCTAAGTTTTAAAAATAAAAATATATTTTTGAAAGCAAAAGTAATGAATATGCTGCATTATATTTGAAATATCTTGGTTTTACTGCTTGGTAATACAGAATTCCAAAGTCTGGATCTTAAATCTGTTTGTTTTGGTACCTGGTCTTATTGCTTGTCTTGGCTAAAAGGCAGCGCCTGTAGGCACATAGACCCAACAAGAGCAGCGCGGCTTTCACTGTGTTTCCTAAATGGCGATGCTCACTGTTTAATTTCTATCCCTCAGTTATGCAGATTTGGCTAGCAAAGTTTGCTCTTCCTAATCAAATGAATGTGAGGATTTGCGTTTGTTTATTTTTAATAAATGTGTTCAAAATCTTCAGAAATTCTATGTTTGGAAGGCATTTAAAGAGTTAGAAAATGGTTTCTCTGGTTTTAGAGTGTGCAGGTATGAGTATTTCAAGATGGCACACATTGTTTTCTTTTGGAATGCAGTTATTTTCTCACTAAGGTTTAAAATGCTTCATTTACCTTTAAGGTACAGATAGAGGAACCATGTTTTTGCTTTTAAAAGCAATGACTAGGTAGCATAATGCTAACAGTCACTTATCACAGAAAGTCAGCAAATTTAGATTCTTTTTATTGTAAAAGATAAGTGCTTAACTCATCTTTAAATCTGACAGCTCTTTTTAAATACTTTGCCGTGAGACAACCAGTAAGCCTGTTTGGTACAAAATACTTATGGTCACTCCTCAGCCACATCAGTAACGTCCTGTAACACTTGGCGCTCTTCTCGCTTCAACTTCTCTTTGCTGCAGTAGTTGCTTTTGAAATTAAACCTTATTTCTCCTGCCCCTAACTTTCTTTTGTTGAGGTCAAAGCAGCTGCTTCATGAAGGATTATATAATACATTTTTTCCATAAAATATTGTTTCTATTAAGGAAGTCATTTACTGTTGAGTGTATCTTCTCTGGAACACTGATCTCTTGTAGCAGCTTACGAAAAGGTAGGTTCTTTCTTTCATTATTGAAAAAGAATCTGGCAGATGCTATCACTCTCCCCTTAGAATATTTGGATTACTTCATGTGATGTGTGACTGTCTGACAGGTGGCCATAATGAAGATGCCACTGCCATTTTGTATATTGAGGATACATATATATTATATTATATGACATTATATTATGCCTAAAAGACATGTGTATTAAGATAAAGATTAAATATAGGTAGAACCCCTAATATCTTCTTATTGTACCCCAGTGGATCATCACTCATAGCTCCCGAGGTACAGTCGCCTCTGTTTTGGAAACCGCTCTACAATATTACTGAATTACTGTTGTGGATAATGAGCATTTCATATAAGTTCCATTTCATAGTGTGTAATGTTTTCGTGTGAAGCCATCTTAAAAATAAAGCACTTGGGACAAGACATTCTGATTCTCTTATTAATTGGAAAGTAATGTTTGTGGAAGAAGAGTAGATGAGTTTCAGCAAAGTGAGATCTTAATAAAATTTATTCATCACCACAATTGAAACTATTAGCTTATTTCAGAATCTTAAATTTGGATTTTGCATTATGCTTTCAGGAATTATTCAAGGTGAATTAAAAGTACCCATTTAACGTTAATTTAGTAAATCAGTGGTGTCAATAGACCTAGAATTTCTCCATGTCCATAGTGAGCATTTCTTTTCTTGACATCCCCTAGCAAGATAGAAAACATTTTCCATGACTCTACCCTTTCCCTTTGCTGCCCTCTCTACTTCTCCTCCCCGTACTTGAAGCTAAGGTAAGTTTTGCTCTTCTATAACTTTGTATTAGTTGAATCATACATACCTACTCCTTTGTCTTGACTTCTTGCACTCAGCCTGATGTTTTTAGATTCATCCATGTTACTGCATGTATCAGTAGTTTGTTTCTTTTGATTGTGGAGTAGTGTTCAGTTGTACAAATATGTGGATACGCCATAAGATTGTTTATCCAGTTTCCTGTTGATGGGCATCTGGGCTGTCTCCTGTTTGGGACTATTACGAAGAAAACTGCTATGAATATTTTTGTGCAAGTCATTTTGTGGACAGATGTTTCGTTTCTCTTGGATAAAGGAGTAGAATTGGTAGGTAATAGGTAGATGCTCTCCCTTTTAAAAACTCGTATTAAAGAACAAAATACATTCAGAAAGAGTGCACGTAAGTGTACACTTTTACAACCTGAATACTCCTGTATAACCAGTACATAGATGAAAGAAAAGAATGCTAGAAACCGCCTCACATTTGCTTCTCCATCCTCCTGTCCCCTCATGAGTAGCCACTACTTTGACTCCTAACCCTAATTCTGCTATAAAGTTTTTTGGTTTCCTCGTTTCTCTAAAAAATTTTTTCTACTTTATTGAGGTATATTTCCGTATAATAAACTGCACATGTTAAAGTATACGATTTGCTAAGTTTTCATGCACCTGGGAAGCCATCACTGCAGTCAAGATAGGAAACATTTCCATCATCTCCCAAAGTTTCCTCCTACCCCATTGCAAATCATCCTGCCCCTCACCTGTCTCCGGGCAGCCTGTCACTGTAGAGTAGTTTGCATTCTCTAAAGGTTTATACATGGGATCATACAGTGTTCTCTCTCTTGTCTGTCTTATTTTCGTGCAGAATGATGATTTAAGTTGTTCCGTATTGTGGGATTTTTATTCCTTTTTATTGCTGAGTGGTATTCCAGTATGTGTATATACCACATTTTGTTTATCCATTCATCTATGGATAGATAGTAAGGCTGCTTTGATTTCTGGCTTTTACAAATAAAGCCGTTGTGACGTTTGTGTACAAATCTCTTCATGGATATATGCTTTCATTTCTCTTGGATAAATACTTATGAGGACATGCTGGGTTATATAGGGTAGGTGTATTTTTAATTTTTTAAGAAACTGGCAAACTTTTCCAAAGTTATCGTTTTATATATCCAGCAGCATTATATGACAGTTCTAATTGCTTTACGTCCTAACACTTGGGATTGTCAGTCTTTTTCATTCTAGCCTCTGTAGTGGATATGTAGTGGTATCTCATTCTAGTTTTAATTTGCATTTCCCTGATTACTAATAGTATTTCGTGTTCTTATTAGCCATTGGGAAGTGACTATGCAAGTCTTCTGCCCGTTTTAAAAATAGATTTGTTTATCTTTTTTTATTTAGTTGTAGCAGTTCTTTATATATTCTATATACAAGTCCTTTATCAGATATATATGTGAATATTTTCTCTTAACTGTGGCTTGACTGCTTTTTAATAGTGTCTTTCAAATAGCAGTTTTTATATTGGACTTCATCAAAATGATCAATGTTTCCTTTTATGGTTAGTGTTTTCTGTGTCCTAATAAATTTTGGCCTACACTAAAGTTGCATGTATCTCCATATAAATTCTCCTAGGAGCTTTATAATTTTAGCTTTTACATTTCAGTCTATGATCCATTTTGAATTAATTTTTGTTTATGGTGTGATGTAGAGGTCAAAGCTTCCCCCTGCTTCATATTTATATTTGTTCCAAATGCTTTCCATTTTTGTCAATTGTATCCTAATAAAACTAGGAAACATCCTTTCCTTTCTTCCTTACCTGACATTCTTGTTGAAAATCATTTGACAATATAAGTGTGGGTTTATTTCTGGACTCTCCATTCTCTTACATTGACATAATTCTCTATTCTTTTGCTAGCACTGCAGTGTCTTGATTACTTAGTCTTATAGTGAGCCTTGAAGTCAGAATAAATCCCCCAAGTTCTTGTTCCAGATTGTTTTGGCTGTTCTGAGTCTCGTGCTTTTCCATGTAAATTTTAGAATCAAATATTGGGATATTGGTTGTAATTACCTTGAATACCAAGTTCAATATGAGAAGAATTGACATGTAACAATATTACATTTTCCAATCTATTAACATGGCATATCTTTCCATTTATTTAGGTCTCTAATTTCTCTCAGCAGTATTTTATATTTTTCAGTTGGTATAGACTATGTTATATAAACACTGCACACTGTCCTATTTGTATCATTCCTTACAGCCAAATTGTTATTTACACATGCTTATTTTTATGATATATTAAATGAAGATTTGGTGTGGAGATGTTCCATATGATACCCTTATCTAATGCCTCGATGAAGCAACCATCTATTCTGATGTGACGATGCTAGAAATAGAGGAGACTAAAACAGTTATCTTTAGAAATATTAAAGCAGAAGTTTACGGCTGGGTATTATTGGTGTATTTCTTTTGGCTTGTATGGTTGTGGATATTAATATTTAAAGAGGCTTATATTTATTAACGTAGTCTGATATTTTTAGAAGCAGAAGTTAAAACAGAATCTTGTCAGTTTAATTTGGGCATAAAGTTTTACTAGAGGATTTTGAGTTTGCATTTTGTAGTTTACCTTCTTTTTTTCTCCCTCTCATTAATAATATTAGTAGAAATATACAATCCTTAGAAATATATAAAGAAGAAAATAAAACATAATCCTACACCCAGAAATAACTACAGTTAAAATTTTGGGTATGTTTTCTCTCATGTATCTGTGCGTATGTGTTTATATAGCTCACTGTATGCACAATTTAGTTCTTTTTTTATTTAAACTTATATTTCTAGTGTTTTCCCATGCATTAAATACTTTATGAATAATTTACAACATCTGCATTATAATCTGGGGGGGGATATAAAACACACTCGAATTTACGCCATTTTTCTTTTCTTGTAGGATATTTAGTTGCCCTCTCCCTCCCCATTTATTTAAAAATATTTCTCTTTTATACTTGTTCATAATCTTTGTCCATATTTTGAATTTTTTAAATAAAACTTTTAAAATTTTGAAACATTTTAAACCAAAGTATAAAACATAATAGAACTCTCCATACTCATCACCAGTAGTAGTGAATTGTTTATATTTTGCTTCAAATAATTTGTTTAAGGAGAAGTAACAGATACAACAAAAATCCTCCCCCAGGTAACAGTTTGTGTTGTTCCAATGCCTGTTTTAGTGCATTTAAAACATTTGTATCCATAAAATTTTGCTTATTGGTGTCTGTGCTTTTGAATTTTATATAAATGACAAACTATATTTATCTTCTTTTAAAATTTGCATTTTTCACTCAACCATATGGTTTGACATTACTTATACTGGTTCTTGTAGATCTGATTCTTTTTATCAGGATAAGCCAGTTTTCCATTCCCATTTTGAGGGATAGTTAGATAGTTAGGATGCCACAGTGAGCATCCTTTTACGTTCCTCCTGGTGCCTGCCTCCTGAGTGCTTGGACACTTAGACGTTGTATTGTGGGATAGGAGGCTGTGTAGTCTCCCAGTGCTCTCCACACTGGTGAGGAGTGTGTGTCCTTACCAGCAGTTTCCCGTTGCTCCACACCCTCCCCAACCCCTGGTTTTATCAGACTTACTAGTTTTTCCAATTTAATGGGTATAAAATGGATATTATTTTATTTTTTAATACATTTCTAGAGATATAGTTATTAGAATAAGGAATGTGAGGTTCTGTAGCATATTCAGTGAAACTTTTATCCATGGAAATTGTATTCTTTCAAATGTCCATTAACAAATTTCCAGTCACGTATTAAAGCTTTTAAAGAGTTTTGAATAAAATAATTGTTGTTTATGTTGATTCACAGTGGGATATAAGTGTTTCCTCTAAAGAAATATTCTGTCCTGGCTGTAAGACTGTTTGATGTAGGAGAATTTCCCAAACTGCATTGTCTTTTGTTTGTTTGTTTTTTGACTTTTCTTTTTTTTATTGTGGTAACAGTGGGTTATAACATATAAATTTCAGGTGTATATCGTTATATATTTCGATTTCTGGATATGCATTAACTCTTATGTTGTGACATCTATGTGGATAATTTAGATGATTGTTTAACTAATAGAATCCATGACTGATTTTACTTCCTGTGACCTTCTTGGGGGAACTATTTAATTTTTTGTAATCGTGTATAGTCAAGTAAAAATATAATATCCAGTTATATATATTTTTTCATTTCAACAGCTATTTGAGGAGTGTAGAAATGATTTACTCTGGAATGCTGAATATCATTCTTAGAAAATTTGTCTTCCTTAACCTCCTCCTGTGTGTGTGTGTGTAACGAAAAACATTTCAGATTTAAAGTATTGTAACATGGGCACATTAATTTTAAAAGGAAAGACTATAAAAGGTATAAAAGCTCTATTCTGTTGTTAGAAATTTTAATAAAACTACCTGAGAGCAGTGACCTTGTCTACCCTTTCAAAAGCTGTTCCCTGTGCTTATCGGTACAGTGCAACTTTTTTTTTTAGTGCAAATAAGCGTAGAGTTAATTCTGCTTGAACCTAGAATTCTGTCAGTATTTATTCTTAATAGTAATATTTAAGCTTTGGTCCTTCTGATCTTGTGAGAGAGATGCATGCAGGTAACAGCAGTACTAAACTCTGGATCTTTCTTTCTTTCTGTCTGTCTGTCTGTCTTTTTCTTCCTTCCTCCCTCCCTCTCTCCCTCTGTGTCTCTCTCTGTCTCTCTCTCTCCCTCTCTCTCTCTCTCTCTCTCTCCCCCTCTCCCCCTCCCCCTCTCCCCCTCAGATTGGCCCTGAGCGAATATCTGTTGTCAATCTTCCTCTTCTTGCTTGAGGAAGATTGTGCTGAGTTAACGTCTGTGCCAATCTTCCTTCACTTTCTTTGTGGGACACCACCATAGCATGGCTTGATGAGCAGTGTGTAGGGTTCACACCTGGGATCCAAACCCATGAACCCCAGATCACCAAAGTGAAGCGCACAAACTCAACATCTATGCCATCGGCCAGCCCCTGGATCTGTTTTTGACCAAAAAGAAAAGCTAATTTTTTAACCTAAGAATTCACTTGGAGCCTCTGTACGATGTAGGTGTATTTAGCCTCTAGGTGTCAGTTCCCTCACCATGATTTCCAGCTTGACTTCCTTGTGGTCCCATCTCTCTCTGCTCCTGTCCATTGAGGGCACCAAGCTCTTTTCTTTACGATCCAAAGGTCTGGTAAATTTATTGACTTTGTTGACAATTTGGGAGTTTACTAGGGAGAAGTCACGTGATGCAGAGCCTTATAGTCTGCACATCAGCCATGGCTGCTTTCCTCAGCCACTGCTTCAGACCTGCTATCGTTTTTGTCCTAGAGCTTTCTCAGAACTTCAGTCTAGGCCCCCATCTCAATATATTTTTCACAAAGAGTAGCACTGTGTTGCGTTATCTATTGCTGTGTAATGGATCACCCTAGAACTTACTGGTTGAAGACAGCAGCAGTCATTTCATTATGGTCTTGAGTGGTTCTGGGGTTGGCCAGGCTTAGATGTTTCTCACTTGGGAGTGTCCCATGCATCTGCAGTCAGAGGCACCTGGAGCTGGAGCATCTCGAGGATTCCTCACTTACCTGTCTGGTGGTTGATGGTGGTTGTGGGCTGGAACCTCACTGGGGCTGTGGGCTGGTTTCTGTACTTGGCCTCCTTGTGTGGCTTGGGTTTCCTCACAGCATAATGTTTGAGTTCCAGCAGCAGCTTTCCAAGAGAAGCAGGTGGAGGCCGTTAGCACCTTTCATGACCTAGCCTGAAGTCACTCAGCATCACTTCCACCTTAGTTACAGGTCCACCCAAATTCCAAGGAAGGGAATAGACTCTCCCTCTCAACAGGAAAAGTGTTAAGGCAGAAGCTCTTGCTTCTTGTAAGGAGAACATGTGAGACTGGGGATATTGTTGCAGTCATCTGGAACATACCATCCATCTTACCGTATCAGGTAGTTTTATTGATCCCCAGCTAAAATTCTGGTGAACAAAATTTTATCTTTTTTCTTTTATCTGAAAAAGTTTCATTACAGATGGTGAGGAAGTCACTGATAACTCAAATGCCACCATCTTTAAGAAGGAAGGTTAAAAAGTAGTGTTTAATCCTGCTCTCACTTTTTTTGGAGCTTTTAAAATACACAAATATGCAGACTCCATCTGATTCTCCCACTAATCAAAATGTACTGGATGGACCTCAGGCATATATTTAAAAAGATTCATGGCAAGTGTTGAAGAGGTTTCAAGCCTTCTCCCTATACTTCACATGCATTAACCACTGCCCGCCCCGCGGCATTGAGTCACTAATGTTTTGAAACTTCCCTTCACTCTTTGTATTCAAAATATATAATATCAGTAGTAAACAATGATAGTCTATACAGGAGTGGTAAATAGTGCTATATTACAGTAAAGAAAAAACATTTAAAACATTTAAAACTTTCACAGTGAAAGTGGAACTAAAATTGGATCTTGAGTATGTTTTGTATTGCTGAGAAACTCTTCTACTCAACTGGTTGTGAACATTATCTGTAATCATTTAAACAGATATCTTGGAGATGTTCAAGATGATCATTTTGCTCTAAAATGTAGAGGTTAAATACAAAGGATCTTTTTTCATATAGATGTTTCTATTTTGCTTATCTGTTTCAGACGTAGTTTAACAAAGCCAAAGGCGTTTCTCGTTGTGACAGTCTCTGAAAGAATACTGTAGAAGTATAGCATTTATTTATATGCCGAAACTATTAAATCTGATTTTAAATAACTCTGCTAATGGTGTTTAAACCGTTTTTAATGTTTTCATCAACCACTCACTCAAATAGAGAAGCAGAGAAAATATCATTCATTGATAGGAGCTGGGCCACAATGAAAATAGGAAGCCCTCAATAGATGTTACCTGTGCGCCAGACACTGGGCTGAGTCGTTTACGTAGTTGTTTCATTTCCACTTCACCATAATGGTGTGAGGTGAATTTACAAATGAGGAAGCAGGTTTAGAGGATTTAAAAGGGCTAGTACAAGTTCATGGAGCTATTCAGTGTTTGAGTCAGGTAGTCTAATAAGTGGAGAGGCCCAGCCCTTAACCAAGTGAAGAGGTTCATTCTCTTCAGCTGGGAATGCGTATGAAAACAGTGATGGAAGAAAGGACACCGCTTTAGCGGTATCTGCCAGTGTAGCCATCTGTGGAATGATGAACTGCAACCGGCATGTCGCCTCTTTTGTATATTGTGTATATGAGGCCAGTTATGTGGACCTTTTAGGTATTATCAAAACAGGGCACCAAACTTAACCTTGCCTGACCCTTGTTAGTGCTGGCCAATGTGATGAGATGAAAATCACTGATCTTTTGAAAGCCCCCTTCTTTTTTTATCCATCATACTGTATAACCAAAACTTATAATGGTCAGGCATTGTTAGTGTTTATTTAAAGTTATAGGAAGATTAGTGAAATTATTGGGTTTTATTTTTAATTTTCAAATTTTTTACTTTAATTTTTAATTAAACTTTAGTTTAACTTTAATTTTCCCTTTACATTTTATTGCGAGTTAATAAAAAATAGGTTGCCGATAAAATATTTTTAATTTTTTCTCTTTCTGGGACTCACTTTGAACTTGTTTCCTCATTATAATAAGATGGAAGTGATACCACTGCATTCCTGCTTTTTCAGACTAGAGCAGTGTGCCTACCCAGCCCCAGGGTGTGTCTGTGGAAAAGCCACTCCCTAAGCCTGTCCTCAGGACCTTATGCAGTGTGCCTGAAGGGTAGCTGGCAGCAGGTACTTTTCCTCTGGAATGAAGGTTGGAGAGACAAGACTGATAAATTGGAAAGGATTTAGAGTGAAGTCAGTAATTAAATAATAGAATTTAAGAAAAGAATGCGTTGGGAAGGGTAGAGAGACCTTTGGATTCAACTAGTCCATCTTATTTTTTTGGACAATTAAGAAAATGAGGCCCAAGGATTTAATGATATAGCCCAAAGTTCTAGCTACTTAGTGGCAGAATAAAAACTTCCTCACCTGACTCCTTTAGTTCCACGTGGCTTCTTCTAGGAAGATCTTGCAGACTTTCCTTAATTGGATCCTTTCAGTGGTATAAGATAATGGAGGTTCTGTTCTCACTAATTCAAACTTATTTCATGAAAATGAAAGATTTACTTGCTTGAGTTTTCTTATTAACCAGAATATGTGTTAAAATGTTAAGCATCTATTGTTTAAACACCCAACAAACTCATTCCAAAAATTTCAGTAACTTTATAGACCCTATCCTTTTCACCCAAAGCTATTCTTGGCCATTCAATATTATCTATTTCCATTTGTATCTGGTTAGTATCAGGAATAATGAGCCATCTCTGGTTGGTTTTCTGACTCCTGCCAGAATAAAATAGTAAGATATGCAAAGATGGAGGAAGAACTACTATATGTGGGATTTACTAGTAAAGTCGTTTCTCCCCAACCTTGAGTTTCTATCCAGAATTCTGGTTAATTCTAAAAATCTTTTTTAGTAACTGTGTGAATTGTGGATTTTCATATGTAGGAATTGAGAGTAGCTCTTTTGAGGGATACTGAGAGAGAGAGTTGATGGGACAGAATAAGGAGAGAGAATCTAAAGAGATGGAGATGTAAATAAAGCAGGTTGAATAGATTCTTTGCTGAAGACTAGTCTGAATTACATTTTTGTCATGTGCAGGAACCCTTACTCATACTCACTTGTTAATTTTTACAAGAGTCATGTTATAACACAGCTATTGACTCTATCACAGATAAACTTATAGAAATACTATAAAAATATTCTGTGGAATCTAAAATGAATTGTAGGATTTTCTTTGTTTTTTCTACACGTTTCTTCTATTGATAGGAAAAATAATTTTAAATGTGTTGGTTCCTTTAAATTAGTACTTATTGAGAACCAGATAAATTAGCCACTGGTTTGTTTTTTATTATTATTATTATTTAAGAAATGCACCTTTAGCTTTGAGTCATCTTAAATTTTGAATCATCTTAAATTGGAAATATTTAGCAGAAAAAACTTGAAATTCAGGTGAAGAAATAGTATGATTCTTTGGTAGTTGATCTGGGGTGAAAAATGAGAATCACGTGGTCTCTCCAGAAGCCTGCAACCTAGTTGGGTGTGGAGGGTGATAAGGCAAGTGTGCAAACAACCGCCATGTAATACAGAGCTGATTAGCTGTAACTGCCACAGAGAGGTACAGAGTTCATGGACCTCTCACAGGAAGTATTCTCTCACTCATGTTTGGTTTTTTTTTCAGTTTTTTAAAAATTGAGATATAATATACATATATAACATTCAATCTTTTAAAGTGTAAAATTCAGGAGGTTTTAACATATTCACAAGGTTGTGCAACTTTACCACTATCTAATTCCAAAATAAACTTTTAAGAAAATTCATATGTTTTTAGCTGAGGTATGCCCTCTCGTTCTCAGGCCCCACCACTCCCTATTGGGTTTACATCTTGCTACTGCTGGTATTTATATTGGCCACCTGACATCTGAAGGCGTTTAAGTTTGCTATCTACCAGGCTTGAGAGAGTTGTTTTTTCTAGTTTCCTTAACCTTGGAAGCAAATGGCAAAATTACCTTGGGGGTGCCAGTGTGGGGAATTCTGGCTGCTGTCCTGCTAAGCATCCTTTTTCCTACCTCTGTCCCTTTTCCCATTCTACCCTCTGACTCCTTCAGGAATGGTCCCCACCTCTCCTGCACCCTTCGTGAGGGATGACTTATTGCCCTTCCTTATTCTAAGGAGAGGGCTTCCTTCGAATAAAATACAAACTCCTTTTCTTGGTTTACAACTCCTTGCATGATCTGGCCCTCTCTGCCCATCAGACTGATCTTTGTTTCTGTTCCCTGACACACCACATTTATACCCTCTACCTGGAATGCTCTTCTCTCTCATCGTTGCATGTCTGATTCCTTCTTGTCAACTGTATCTCAGTTTAAGTATCACTACTCAGGCCTTCCCTGTCCATCGAATCTGAAGCAGCTACTCAGCCACTTTCCACACAACCCTAATTTAATTATCACCACACTTGTCATGCGTCTGATTTTTTTTGTTTTTGTTGTTGTTTAGTATTTCTCTCCCGTGACTAGAATGTAAGTTTAGTGGTAGCAAATTCCTTGTCACATTTATAGCTGTATCCTGAGCTTCCAGAACAGTGTTTGGCACATAGCGTATGCTTAAGTACATATTTGTTGCATGAGTGTTGAGGAAAAATGCTTGTTTGAGCTGTGTCTCTTGCTCTGGTTCATTGGCCTGTATGATTTTACCTGCCTCTGTCTTCCAGAAATTTGCCAAAGTCTCTGATCTTTTGATGCCTTCACCATCTCCAACTTTCAGTGCCTTTAAAAGAGTTTATTCCCTTTTGTAATTGTTTACTGTCATTTCATTGGGATTTTAGAGATGGAAAGAAATGTATTCCGTCACTCTTTTGACAGGTTGAGATGTTGCAGTCAGGTCAAAAATATGAACTAAGGCCAAGTTAAGAAAGCATGACTTGTTTTTTGAGAATGCTAAGGAGTTTAGATTGATTGAGGGTAGAAAATAAGGTTGAAAGTTTAGGTTGAGGCCGCATCAAAGAGGGTCTGAAAGCACCTGATGAAGAGTTTGTACTTAATTCAGAATGTCGTGGGGAGCCCTTGTGGGTATTTGAGCAGAATCATGACATGAAATGAGTCTTTAAGGAAGATTAGTCTGACAGTGATGGATTAAAGAAGAGAGGTCAGTTAGGAAGTTGCTAGAATAATCTTAGGGCGATATAGTGTGGATCTGAACCAAGAGGGTGGTTATCAAAATGAAAAGGAGGGCAAGAAGTCAGAAAAATAGTTGAGCCTCCTGGTGCTGACACTTGATGAATTCCTCTGTGATAGTTACAGTTTAGTGAAAGGACTTTTATTTAAGATGGACTGGTTGATTGTATAGGACACTGTGTTGAATGTATCTTCTATCAGTAATGTATTGTAAATGTCTTTCCTAGGATTTTTAATTTATGAGATAGATGAAACAGAAAGCAGGTATCTCAGTGTCGTTGGGTGAGGGATATTTGGTCAACTCTGGCACTTCCTACCTCTGGATCTTGGCAGAAGATCAGGGAATATGTTAATGAATAATGCAGAGTACAAGTGTTTTACTGTTTAACTCCCTTTGTTCGCATATTTAGTAACAAAATTTTTTTAAAGTGTCTTTAAAAAAAAATCTTGAAGTTGATTTAGCTTAAGCTTTATCATTTGGTTAAATACTAGTCTTTGATTTAGAACTGAATTCTGATTTCTTCCTGACCAACTACTTGACGTTAGCCAACTTTTTTTCCTTAGTTACTTGATTTTTTTCTTCTGAAGGTTAGAAATGATTATCTTTTGCCTCTGTGATAGAATTATCTGATGTGTAATTATTTTTCTAAGATGTTAAGCTTTGAGTAGCATTAAGTGAATCTAATTTTATGACCACCAAAATAAGCTAAAAGAGTTAACTGAGTAAGCCAGGCAAATGCAGTTGAAGAAAGATAACATATGCATATGTAGCGAAAACCACGTGTGGAGAAATGCGCAATTATTTTTCACTGTCCTTAGGTTAAGCTGCATATTTTTGTTTGGTAAAAATATTTTTCAGTCTATACGTTTCTTCTTTTTCATAAGTTTATTTTAAATGATCAATTTGTTGACACGCTCTGTTTTCCTAACTAAACTACAACTTCCTGAGGGCAGAGACTATTCTTTCTTTGTCTCCCCTCCCTCCTTTCCTCTCTTTCTTCCTTAATTTATTTCGATAAAATTTCATACTTATGGAAAGTTGTAAAAAGAGTGTAAACAATTTCCATATTCCCTTTACCTAGATTCACCTGTAAAGAGAACTATTATAATGGCCAATACAAAGAGATAGAAGAAAATAACAGAAAAGGAAGAACAAGAGGTCTCTTCCAGAAGAGTTAAGAAATCAAAGGGAAATTTAAATTAGATTTGGAATGCTGAACGACCCACAGGGAAGCACACTGTCTGATGGGGAGAAAATAAAGGCAAGGTGTAAACAGTATCCCGAGGATTTACACAGAAGAGACATGATGTAATCTATACAGAAGTCGAAATACAATGATGTATGCAGGAAATTTTTGTGATGTTATAAACCAGCGTTACCTCAATGAAAAAAAAGAGACACGAGGATGACAGATGCCTCTAAAGAGGATTCCTATGAGGAACCCGTAATTTTAGAAAGTGAAGTGAAAGCTATCCCTGAAAGCGCTGCGAAGAGATAAGTCACCAGGGGTAGATGGGATATTGATAGAATTATTTAAAGCCACAGAGGCAGAATCTGTCAAAATCCTAATAAGAATATGCCAACAAGTAGGAAAACAAAACTGGCCTACAGACTAGAAGTGCTCAACATATATCCCAATCTCCAAAAAAGGAGATGCCAACGAGTGCAGTAAGTATAGATCATTGCTCTAATTTCCTATACAGGTAAAGTGATGCTCAGGGTGCTGCAGTGAAGACTTTTACTTTATAGGGAGCAACAAATGCCTGATGTCCAAACCGAATTTCGAAAGGAGAGGCACATGAGATCTAATTGCAGTTATTTGTTGACTACTGGAGTGTTCCAAAGAATTTTAGAAGAAGGTTAGTACAGTAAAGGCTTTGTGTAGATCATGAAAAGCAGTATGGGCTGCCTTGAAAGAATCAGATGTGCCTCAGCCCTTGTTTCTCCTGATGCTGTAACCTGTACGGTGCACAAGATGCCACTGTCAGGACAGAATATGGAGAGACAGAATGGTTTCCTACAGGCAAAGGTGTCAGACGAGGGTGCGTTTTAACTCCCTGTATATTCTGTACCTAGAACATATAGAAAAACTGGGGTACACTCAGATGAAAGAGGAGTGAAAATTGGTGGAAGAAATAACAATCTAAGATCTGCAGATGACACCATCTTAACTGGCAGAAAGGAGCAATGACTGGAAGCAACTTCTCATTGAAAGTGAAAGAATAAAATATCAAATCAGGACTGCATTTGAACATCAAGAAGACAAAAATCATGACTAACAGAACTACATAACTTTAACGTAGACAATGAAGACATTGAAATAGCTAAAAGATTTTGTTTACCTTGGTTCTGTCATCAATGTGAATGGAGACTGCAGCCAAGAAATCAAGAGAAGCCAGACTTGGAAGGGCAGCAATGGAAGAATTAGGAAAGATGATCATGTGTAAGGAAGTGTCATTAGAGACCAAGGCTAAGATTCTCCACACCGTTGTACTCCCAGTTACTATGTACGGGTGGAAAAGCTGGACAGTGAAGAAGGCAGAGAGGAAAAATGGACTCATTTGAAACATGGTGTTGGAGGACAGCTCTGCAGATACCCTGGACTGCCAGAAAGTTGAACAAGTGGGTCCTAGAGCAAATTAAGCCTGAACTATTGCTGGAGGCAAAAATGATACAACAGGCTGCCCTACTTTGGGCACATGGTGAGAAGGCAGGATTCTTTGGAAAAGACAATAATGCTGGAAAAGTAGAAGGCAGCTGGAAAAGAGGAAAACCAAGTATGAGATGGACTGACTCAATAAGGGAAGCCGTAGGCATGAGTCTACAGGAGCTGAGGAGGGCTGCTGAGGACAGGACATTGTGCATGTCACTCCCTCACAGGGTCACCAGGAGTCAACTTGATGGCATGTAACACACAGATTCACCTATTGTTTACATTTTTCCTAATTATCGTTCCTCTCTCCCTATATACGTATTTACACACACACACTCCCACATACATACACAAGTTTTTTTTGAGCCATTTGAGAATATGCTGCAGACATTGTGTCCCTTTATAACTAAATTCTTTAGTTTATTATTTCCTAAGATCAAAGGTATTCTCTTACATAACTGCAGTACTATTATCAAAATCAGAAAATGTTTCACTGAAATAATACTGTGATCTAATCCACAAGCCATAGTCAAATTTTGTCGGTTATCCTAATGTTGTCCTTTATAGCTTTGTTTATATATTTATCTGTTTTCTCTGAGTCCAGGATCAAGCATTGCATTTAGTTGTCATGTCTCTTTAGATTTCCTTTAATCTGGAACATATCCTCAACCTTTCTTTGTGTTCTTGACCTGCACATTTTTGAAAACTATAGACCAATTATTTTGTAAAATGTCTCCTAGGATTTGATTCAGGTAATGCGTTTTTGTCAGGAATACCACAAAATGATGTGTCTTCTCAGTGCATTGTTACAGGAGGCGTATTGTGTTGCTTTGCCCCAGTATTGGTGATGTTAACTTTGATCACTTGATTAAGACAGTGTCCTCCCCCCACCCCAGTAATTTGTGGGAAAATACTTTGAGACTATGTAAATAGTCTCAACAAATTTTTACCCACTAGTTTAGCATCTATTGATTCTCGCCTGAATCAAATGTTGCTACAATGGTTGCAAAATGATGATCCTCTGTCATTTCATCTACATTAATTAGTTGACATTGTACTATAAGGAAGAGATTTCTTCCTCATGTATTTATGTATATCAGTTTGGATTCATGGATTCTTATTCAATGAGTTATGGTTCTGTCATCATTTATTTTGATGCTTAAATTGTCCCAGATTAGGCCCCTGGGACTCCCTTCAGGCTGGCGTTTTCGTCCTAATGACATGTCCTCATCTTTGTTGAGCACTTTTCTGGCACAAGAAGTTGTTCTGGGGACTCATCTTATTTTTTTCCCAGCCTCAGTCCTAGAATCATTACTCCAAGGATCTTTGGTTACTTTTTTGGGTAGAATATTATTTAGAAACCAAAAACTGAGCACTTGGTATGCTAATTGCTACTGGGGTGTCATTGCTGCTAGGCCCTTTCAGTGAACATATCTATGAACACACATGCACATATATCTATCTTTATTACTACCCCTCCCTTTACTTCTCTCTCTTTGAAACCTTGAGTTTATACTGATGACTCCAAATCCGATCCAAATGCCTCTAAGCCACAGGCTGCAGCATGAGGTACTCTCCCTTTCCCCCTGAAAAGCATGCACTGCCCTGAGGGGCTGGATTTCCTCTCAGGCACTTGGCTGTTGGGTAGGGGCATAGGCAAAAGTGGAGGAAAACAGTAGTCACCTGCCTCTCTAATGAGGCTTTCAAGAATTTCAAGACAGTTTCTCCTACCCAAGAGTAAAGTCCTAGCCTCTACTTCCACTTGAACCTGGAGAGTGCATACACAGCATCAGCTGTCTCCGGAGATGTCTCCAAACATACCTATGTAGTATAGCAGAAAAAGTCCCAAGTGTGGAGCAGAGTGAGCAAGATGAACATCTCTCGAAGCAGTCCTGGAAGCCCCATTTCTACAGATACATATAGAGTGGCTGTATTAGTTCCTTGGGCTGCTGTAACAAATCACTACACACTGGGTCGCTTAAAACAACAAATTTATTCTCTCACAGTTCTTGAAATAAACTTGAAAAGCTGGAATATAAACAAAAGAATATTACACTTATTATTCTTTGGGTTTTGTTTGTTTTAGCTTTTGTTTTTTCCGTTGCTCTCTGATTTCAGATTATGGGTTATGGTGTATTGTGTAATAAGTAATTATAAGATTGATCTTTAGAGCTGCTTGTTTATAGGAATGTTAGGAGTTTCTTGGTAGAGCATTGAACTAAGATTGCTTTTTTTCATTTTAGATAAGGAGTTCCTGTTTGGGGTTTGGTAGATTAAGAATATCCAATATTATGAAAGTCCAGTGTAAATAAAGAAATAAATATAGTTCATCATCCTGTAAAAGGAATTCCTTTACTAGGGGGTACATTTAAGTGCTTCATAAATAAAGCATTAAATTAACAAAATTGCCTTTGATTTGGCTTATAGCTCTTAGGCATTATAACCTCTATCACCTGTTAAAATAGTTCTTGTTTTTATGCTTCCTTATATGATCTTTAGTTACCTCACAGTTAATGAACATGATAATGCAGAGGATGTGTTAGTTACATCCTGGGTTGTCAGAAACAGAGACAATAAATGAAAGGAAGGCATAAGGATGTGAATCACCTCCCTAGTATTTCTCTTTCCTCTGGGTAAGGAGGGTTTCACCATGGCTGGCCCAAGAGTAGTACACTTCTTTTATTTATTAGGGAAGTTCAGTTCCATGTGGAAACTACAAAACTTAGTTCCAGGTGTCAGCTCACTCCCAGAGGACCAGGCCATGCAAGTCTCTTGCTGGCCAGTTTACTCAGCTTGTTCCTGCAAAGCCTTTGAATTCCTAGTACATTGTTTCTTTCTTAGTCCCTTTCAACACTTAGGAGACCACAGCTACCTTTAAATTTGCTTCATACACAGGCCTACAAAAGGAACTTTGTTCTTAGAGAATTTGTTAAGATACCTCTATGTTTACCATCTTTTCCAAGGTTAGGATTAATGTTCCTTGAAGTCACAGAATGTATTTTTTGCTTTCTTTCTATCTTGCATAGTACTTAGCACAATGCTGTTTGTAGGCAAAGTATTTTGAAGTGTTGGACTCTAGGTAGAACTTGGGCCTTTTCTCTTGAGGGCCACTAACCTATGGAGAAAACTTGAGTGATGGCTATACAAAAAGCAACTTTTGACTTCTTTTTTTTTTTTTCCCAAACTCATCTGCTTTATAAATTAATAACAGAAGCTTTAGACTGTTTATTTAAAAATAATCACACAGTGGAAAAGGATCCTCAGAAAAAGAAACTGTTGTCATATACGTAGAACATAAATAAAATAAATAAAAGAAACATACCGAGTATGGAATATTTTAAATTTTGGGAAAAATCAGTGTAGGTTCTCACTCTCATATTATGTGCCAAACTAAGTTACCTATGTAAATGTAATAACTATATAAAAGAAGAAATAATAAAATTAAAAATATGCATAAACTTTTATCTGATTTTTAGGTAGAGAAGAATTTACTGAACAAAACTGTGCAGGAAGTTACTAGCAAAATAATTTGTACATTTGATAACTTAAAAAAGTGTTTAGCAGTGTCTTAAAAAAAGACCATCCAACAAAATTAAAAGGTAAAACCTGAGGAAAATGTTGCTCTACACACAACATGCTTAATATCTTGATTCTGTAAAGAGCTCATGTAAATTCAGTGGGTTTATTAAATTCCCAGTTACCATTGGGCAGTTTACAAATGATACCATTTAGTTCACAGCAGAACTAAAGATCCTGTGTTAGTTGTACATCAAGAGACATACCTCTCGGTGCCCTGTTCAGAGGAGTAGTTAAAGGCCCTCCATCCCCCGCAATTCTCACTTCAGTTTATATTACGTCGTATCCTATTTCTCTCCTTTTCCTTCTCTGCTCTGACTTCCTCCCTCTTCCTTTTGATGGGTCCTCTTCCTCTTTTTGTGCCTTACTAAATTTAACAGATTTTTTTTCTTATCGTTTCTTTTGTCTGATTTAGGTTTCCTTCCTCTTGCTTTTATTTTGCAAGAGTTGTATCTCACACAGTTGGGGGTACTCCTTGAACCTGGAAGTCTTCATAGCCCCCCTTCTCTAGAGCCTGTTTTTCTTTAGAATTATTTATCAGATTACAGCCAGTATAGGAGGTGTTTCAAAAACCATTTTTATGAGAGCTACTGAAACATAACGGGGCATAAATTTCTAAATGAATAACTGAGAAGAAGCATAAGACTGTGATAATGGAGGAGGAGTAATTGGGATGTGTTGATTAGGGGATCCTGAGGCTGGCTAATTTCATTATGGTCTTCAGGAGTACTCATTCTAGGTTCTGCCTTTAACCAAATTATGGTTATGCAAAATGGCATGGCTTTGTGTGGCAAGTCCTCCCAGTAATTATAACACAACATACTACAGCAGTTGTCAGACTTTAGTGGCTTTAGTGGGGGACTTATTAAAAATGTCCCACTTCCTGGAAATTAGTATTTAGTAGATCTTGGGCAGGCCGTTTTAAAACTGACTTTAAAAGAAGCACCCCAGGTCATGGGGCTGGCCCTGTGGCCGAGTGGTTAAGTTCGCGCGCTCCGCAGCAGGCGGCCCAGTGTTTCGTTAGTTCGAATCCTGGGCGCGGACATGGCACTGCTCATCAGACCACGCTGAGGCAGCTTCCCACATGCCACAACTAGAAGAACCCACAACGAAGAATACACAACTATGTACTGGGGGGCTTTGGGGAGAAAAAGGAAAAAATAAAAAAAATCTTTAAAAAAAAAAAAAAAAAGAAGCACCCCAGGTCACTTTGATGCAGGTCATCAGCTGACCATTGGAAAAACATTACTGTACAGCATCAAGTCCAAACTCTTTGGTATGGCTTATAATTTTGTCCTTACCCCCTCTCCAGTCCCATTTTCCGTGGGTCTACACTGCACATCCTATGCTTCAGAAGTGTTAAGCCACTTAGAGTTCTCAACATGTCTTACTTCCTCACACCTTTATACCCTTGCACATGCTGATCCCTGTGTCTAAAACACGCTTCCCCTTCTTAACTGAAGCATCACCACTTTCCTCTCTCCTCAAACCGAGTTAAAACTGCACTCACATGACATTCCTGGTGTTCTAGCCCTGAGCACAGGGTTTCGTCATTGTTGATTTTCATGTCTGTCCCCTCCCATGTCATATTTTCCTTAAGGACAAAGGCTATCATGTACATCTCTGCTCCTCCGTGTCTGGCATACAGTAGATATACAGTAAATATTAAATAAAGTCTGAGCGTCTCTTGCCTCTGGAACGGTGAGCCTGCTAAACCTAGGCAGCTCCACACTCCTGCGTCCTGAAGGTTCTCACGTGGGTTGAGTATAGAGTACTCATTTTTACAAAAAGCAGTTCTTTTTAAGTTATTATAAAGGCACAAAAGGAGTTCAGTACTAAACAAGGCAACCTGGCTATGTACCATGTATTTTTCTTGCCTCTCTCTGAGTGTGTGACTTGTGTAAATTGTATCTCCTTTCAGGACTTCAGTTTCCATGTCTATGATTATCTCTACCTAATATCTACAGTAGCTTTCTAATGGTCTTTCCCTTCTCTAATAATCGTTACACAGGCAGCGTGTCCTCTGTGTAATACTGTTTCTCCCCCTCCCCCTTCACATCTATGTTTAAGAATCCAGTTGCCTCCTGGAAAAAAAAACAAGCTTGGCTTCCAAGATCCTATATGACCGGGTCCTGCCTTAGTCTTTGACTTTTGAGTCGCACTCTTCTCTCTTGTTTTATTTGAGTCCATCTCATGACAGCTCACAAACACAGACTTTCTCCTTTGCTCTTTGTAATTTGCCCTACCTGGAATACATTTATTCAAATTCTTAAGCCCTTATCTAAGCCCAGCCTTCTTGATAAAGATCACCATTTCATCTCACAGTGAGGAAATTGAATAGTAAAACAAAATATCTCCCAAGAGGAAAGTTAATAGGGAAAATATGGTTGAATAATTAACTTCATGGAAAATTTAGTGGGAATAATATTGTTTCATACTAAATGAATAGTTTCGTTATGTGTAGTGGAGCTTACTTATATATATTACAAGTTTTAACCTGTAATAATTGAAGCACAATTATTCACTGTTATCTGTGAAATGAAACCCACCAGCATATAAGCAATGGTAGATCATTCCCCCATTATTTCTTTTTTTACTTCATTAATAAAATAAATTAGTTTAAAATATTAGTTAAATCATAATTAGCTGTAATCTATGATTATTCTGTAATAAGCACATAATTTTGAAACAATATTCAGGCTGACGAGACCTCCTCATTAGCTGAGTCAACTTTTCCTCATTTTTTTCCAGTTGGATGTTTGCTGGCATTTCTCAGTCTATCTTCAAAACAGATTCCACACCCTCCAGGCCCCCAACCTGCTCCAAGGAACAGCAGGCAGGACCGTGTCACTGGAGGGGAGGGTAAGAGAGGCCAGAGAGGGCCCTGCAGGCCAGGATCACTCAAGGCCTCTCCAGCTGGATTTTATTCTATATTCAATAAGTCTGCACTTTGAGGAGTAACCTTTTCCTTATGGCAGTGTACATTTATTCTTTCAGGACATAGTGTCCCTCAGATGTAGTGGAGCAGGGAATTTAAGTGAAACTTTAATATATTCCCCCCAACCTAATCTCATAGTCACAGAATAATTTCATAGTATTTGTTCTCGTATGTATTATAGTTTCCTTGGGCCTATTTCCACGTAATTAAGGAGAAACATTGCAGTAGAAACAATCCATTTAAATCCGAATTATTTTAAAAACAAGATTTACAAGTTCTATTTTCTTTTCCTTAATTTTACTTTCCTTTGATTGGAGAGTCAATTGACTGACTATTGGATTATTTTATTTGCATTTTATGCTGTCATCATTTCTAGTAGGGGCATTGATATATAACAAAGAGTGAAATTCCTTACTAGATTTGCTGACTTTAGACAGTGCAGAGACTATAAGAAAAGGGGGCTGCTCACTTGGTGTCAGTAGTGAACAAGTGATGCCCTATTGGGGGTAGGAGAATAAGGATTGACATCAGCTTCTCGAGAATGGAGAGTGCTGTTTTAGAGTGTAGATACTTTAAGAAATGTTATAGGACCTAAATTTTTATTGGAAAAGTATCTGAAGAAGTGTTTTAATTTTTATAAAATAATCCATGTGGTGACAGAAATTCAAGAAAGGACAGAATTGGCAAAAGTTACATAAATGGTAAATGTCAAATAGTTACTACAAAATTTCCATTTATTTTTTGACTCTCTCTCATTGTTCCCTAGCCATATTTACCTCTACTTGAGTCTGTAGTTGTCTAGATAAAAACAGGACTATTAATGAAAATATTTAAAGGCATTTTTAAAATCCGAATAATGATTGGGTTTGAATAATAGGAAAAAGCTCACAAAACACATCAGACTTTGATGTGGAGTCTATAGTTCTAGTTGGCTTTGTGAAAATTTAAAATACTCCTTCATTTTGAACCATTTTGTGTTTGCTCTGTAAAATTATATTCCTATTGTTTCATTTTTCCAGTTTGTCCTTTTTCTTATGGGCATTTACAGTATGTGCTCAGAAGGGACGTGTAGACATAAGTATCATTATCTCACAGTAAAATTCCTCCTAGAATATTTCAGCTTCTGGATTATTCCAGTGTGTTTAGTTTTGAAGATTAGGGAGGAAGAGGAAGTTGACTATTATGTTCCTGTTTCTTTTTCTTGTTGACCCTCATTATGAAGACTGGGTATTACTACTTCCAGATGTTCTCAAACTACCAACAGTTATTTGAGTCGTTGTCACCTGGTCAGGTGAAGTTTTTATTTGCACTAACATTTTGTGTTTTTCATGGGTAGATAACTTAATGAAGTATATCAGGTTTCTATTGAGATTGATCTGTAAATAATTCAATAATGAATAAAAATCTTAGAAATAGTATTAACACAAGTGAATTATAAAAGCCAAATCTTTTTAAGAGTCAGATTTATGAATTGGAGAATTAGTTGATCCATTTTTCATTTGTCAAGGTAGAATGCCCTTATTTATACATCCTTAAAGTAGTAAAATTAAGAAATGGGAATTATCAGTTTCTGTTAGAGATATTGATAATCTGTGATCCTTTATAGTAGTAAACTTAAGAAAATTATTTCCCTTAAGTGCTTAAAATGGGATATGATCTGATTTTCAGCATCATTAAAACTTAACTTCAGGGACCAACCCTGAGGTATAATGGTTAAGTTCGCGAGCTCCGCTTTGGTGGCCTGGGATTTGCAGGTTTGGATCCTGGATGCGGACCTAGCACCACTCATCAAGCCATGCTGTGATGGCGTCTCACATAAAATGGAGGGAGATTGGCACAGATGTTAGCTCAGCAAGGATCTTCCTTGAACACACATGCACAAAAAAACTAAGTTCAGTTTGATTTTGCAACATTATTTACCCTTCCTGCAAAATTTTATATAGTAAAATAAGGCTTAAAATTTAACTTCATGACACTTCATCAGATAAGTAGATTCCTTACATATCTCATAATCACATTTAAAGATCACAGAGGTAATTTTGTTGTAAGATGTGTACAAATTCTTATTCGAGATTAAGGATATCTCTTTAATCTCTGAGGAATTGTTTAAGCCAACTGAAAGGATGTATTCCAAATATTGCCTAGATCACTGGAACAAAATTTGTATTTCAGAAATGTAAGTCAAGAGTATGGAATGTACAGTGGTGATATTCATTGTGTCCTTGGGAAAGTTAGGTATTACTCCAAGTTGAGGGAAAAGGATTCGTGGTCAAATAAATTTGGAATATGTTGGTTTAAGCAAGTCTAAGTTTTACTGAAGATTCCTCAGAGCTTTTAGTATTGAAATATTTTATATTAATCAGATTAATCTTACTTTAAGAACTTTAAGTATCTGGTCAGTCATTTATCTTACTTTGTTTTGTATAATCTTTTCCTCTCTTCACAAAATAATATGCAAGTTTCATGTCCCATATCACATTATTTTATTAATTGGGAAGTAGGAAAATGTTTTTTCTTTCAAGGGACTTATACTTGAAAAGTCACCACTATGGGAAATTTTGTATATGAATTTAAAGTTTTGAGTTTTGGTTCTAGTTCCTTGGATTTCGTAGGAAGTGATGGGGAAGTAAGATAAAAGACAGATGGGGTAGAAAGTGAAAACAGTATAGAAGGAGGAACTAATTCAACAGACTAACCTAAATTAGAAATTTTGTTGTCTTTTCTCTGAAATGCTTGTTGGACTAAGGTTTTGCAAGATACATACTTATTTGTATCTAAGCAGGTTTTCACAGAATAAATATAATAGCTTGCTGCATCAAAGTCTTCTGAAATGGTTTCTCTGTGGTGTTTGGGGTGTTACAGGATCTATTAGTGGAGAGAAGTGGAGTGTGCTACTGTAATATCCTCTGATTAATGGGAGTGCTCTGCAATTTTAAAATTGTTACTTTCTGGTCACAATCTGATACAGTTTGTTCTTCTTTCACAATTTCCTAAAAATTTGAGATTTAATTGCTCATTTCTACTCACTTGTCAACCCTGTCTCCATTAATGATTTCTAATTTCCTTTTATAATATAGTCTCTAGTTTTGAAAATTTGACTCTGGAGAGTTGCTATATACATCAGAACATACACTGCATAATTTTTCAAGTTCAACTTGTAACCATTCTACACAAATGTCTGTGTTTCAGATGGAGCAGCTATCAGATGAAGAAATTGACCATGGAGCTGAAGAAGACAGTGACAAGGAAGATCAGGACCTGGACAAAATGTTTGGAGCCTGGCTGGGGGAGCTGGACAAGCTCACTCAGGTTAGAAGTAGTGCTTGAAAAACTGCTTGAGGATTTGAAGTCATTACTGTGTGCTGAAAGTTTACTGTGTAGACATAAGGATATGGATGTAGGTTACATTTTAAAGTACTGCTAGAAAGGGAAAATGTCCAAAACATTAACAGGTAAATGACTAGTAACTCTAGAACACAAGACATTATCTTCTGTAGCTGTTTTAAGGAGTTTTTTAAAAAAAGCTTGTGACAAAATTTCACTTCATCTAGAGGAATTACTTAAAATCAGTTTCATAAATTGAAATTGCTGGCTAAAAAGTTTTGAAGCCTGGAATTTAAAAGTCTAAATTTTAGCAAATCCTATTCCATAACTTAGTAAATATGAATACATTTTATGACATAGATAATATCTTCCCATGCAAGTATTTTCTATTACATGATTCCAGAATACTGACAAAGTTTTATTCCCTGCTGCATTTTAAAACAATGGCAAAGCTTTTTCATTTTGTTTTATTGGATCTTGGGTTTAAAAAATAAATAAAAAGAATGCCCCTATCCTCTAAACCAGAATACTTCTTAGAATAAAAGGGTAAACTATTACTACCCAGTTAATACATTATATTCAGTATATGAAGATGGTTATGTTTATTAAAGCAATTTTAACTTTATGCCAATGAGAATATTAGAACAGAACTTATTTTCATTCATCCTTTAATAATATCTCTGGGAAGAACTTTTGTGTAAAATTGCTTAACTAGTGGAAAAGTAGGTGTAAGGTGGGAACTTAAAGTACTAGTTTGTTCCTCTCTCTCTTTCTATGGCAGCCTGGAATTGACATGATAAACTCCTCCTGTTATTCTTGCTAGATCCTTTTGAAAAGCAGACATGGTTGACTATAATCGTTAATGCTGAATTTTGAGGAAAATGCGTTCAATCCTTCTAGAATTTTGTAAGAATCATTTCTTTCATCTTCATTCAGGAGAAATAACATTTGTTGTGAGAAAGGTCTTTTCTTATATCTGTAGTTGCCAATGCCAAACCATTTCAGTTTAATTCTTAAATTTTTTAAAAAGGTGATTTTGGCATAGAGATGGTGCTGAGGCTCTGCAGTTCCATGCTGAGAAGAAAAAGGAAAGAAGCAGCAAAATAGAGGAAATAGAAATGATAATGCACGGAGGGAAGTATGTGAGGGCCAGCTGGCAAGGAGGGTTTCCGCGACTGTGTGGTTTTATTGTCCATACTTGGGCACGGGGCCAGAAAGAGAAAAGACAAGTGGGTATCAATCCAGCTGCTCCAGGTTGAGGAGTGACTCTGTGCTGCTCCGCTGCAGGTGCCATTTCTGCTAGTTTGGCACCTGTATTCGTCTCTATATTTTTAAATTCCCTGACATATAAATGTGAAGAGCCACTCACCAAAAAAGTTGGCTTCTAAACTAATGCTGTGACTGTTCTTTTTATTATATAAATCTGCCTTGAGAGAGAAAGCAGATTAAAACTCTTGTGTAACACGGCTCACTGCTAACAAGTTGCTTTTTAACACTTCAGAAATTTTCAAAAAATATTTTACTTACTAAGTTAGTGGCTGAATCCTCAAGTTTCTTGTTTATTTCATTATGTTAGTTTACTACAAAGTATCATTAGTGCACCTATATCACACGTACAATGTTAATGAGATTTTCAACTTTACATCAGTTTTAAGTGGTTGGTGAATCTTCTGAAAGCGTTTGTAAAATTTTGTGTGTATTTGCATTTTTCTGGAAGAAAGCTAATAGCCTTTGTTAAATTCTCAATGACGCTACCCCCTTACCCCAAAAAAGTTAAAAACCACCCTACTAGATTAGCAGTTTCTTGGCATCGAGGAGTATTTCTTACTATTTCCCTTGTTGCCCCAATGCCATGGACACAGCAGATAATTATAATAAGTATTTGTTTATTTGAACTGGTAAATAGACTGACTTTTAACATGTCCTCAGTTATATTCCTTATTTTACAGAAAACATTATCTACCTATTATTCTTCATTTCCACTGAGAGAAGGAGCATTAGGGCTTAAATTACAACAGAAGAATTCAGTTTGAGGTTAAAGAAGAATTTCCTAGCTGTTTTGTGAAACTTTGAAATAAGGCCCTGAATGGTGGTGGATCTCCTTCGTATGATAGCCTTAACAATTGGATGGATACTGTCTGAATGGATTCATTTTATCTTGAGACAAGTGAATAAAGAAGATAGCATTCTACTCTAATTCCAAGATTCTACAAATAAGCTATCCAGCATTCTTTTTTATGTGAAATCTATTTGATTATTATAAATAGAAATTAAAGTTTCAAGAGACTAATCCTAGTATTTGGAAATTTATTTAAATAGACACTGAATAACTGTTGACCCTTTTCCTGAATTTCTCTGTTTGAAACATCTTATTTTCCCTATTGTAGAAAGGTTAGAGAGAAAAAAGCCTCATTTAAAAAGGTGGTGAGATAACTTACAAGACAAGACAGTGCACCCTGAAGTGCAGTATAATTCTAGACTTATCACAGGCAGTATAGCTGGGGTCCAGTTTGCCTCATCTTGATAGAGCTTGGAAAGAACAAGGATATTCTATCACTGTTTGAAGTTGTAGCCGCCCTCTGTTAAGATCTTGGGTCTCACTCATTTTGAGTCCAGAATTGTGCCTTATCTTCAGGGTACTTCATGCCATGAATGACGCTTTGCTGGACCAAAAACAAATCCCTTTGAGGAAAGAGATAACAGACTTCTCTGCATTGTTCCTTTCTATTTCTTGTCTTACCATGCCTATATTCATATACCTAGCTTACTTTGTAGTGAATTTATGTAAAATGAGCTCAGTCACTATACTTGATGTATTTGGAAAGATATTTACTCCAAATTATGACAGTGCCTTAAGTAAGCATATACCTACAAATTGAAAAAACTATCAACAAAATAATATGAAAACCAATTATACTTTTCCTTAAGGCTATTAGTTAGAAAAACTGTGGTTTATTAACTATTATATGACAGTAATTCACTTAATCATAAAACAAACTTTATTCATCTTTTTATATAACTGAAGCCTGAATTTAGTATGACTTATTAAACTTCCTTTTTTAAAGAGTTTGGATTCTGACAAGCCCATGGAACCAGTAAAAAGATCTCCTCTTCGCCAGGAAACAAACATGGCCAATTTTTCTTATCGCTTCTCCATATACAACTTGAATGGTAAGATGAAATTGGAAATAAAATGTAAAATAGTATCCTAAGTTATATAATGTGGAAGCAATGCAACACAATTCCAAACAGCTCAGTATAAAAACTATATGCATAACTTGACTGAGTTCTTATACTTACTGTTTTGTGCATTTTATTACTAATTCAAATGATCACAGAAAAATACAAACTGGAACATAACTAAAATAGTTTTCTAGTTGAGTTATTAATAATTAAGAGAGTACGTACTCAGATGGAACCACACAACAAACTTAATTGCATTGTTGTATTTGTACTGGAATAAAAAGTCCAGTGAAATCACTTGTTGGTAATTTTAAAATCATCCCCTCTGGCCTTTATTTAATGTACTCTACATAGTCAACTTTATAGTATTTGGAATTGACATTCTAATCTGTAATTTTTTATGCCATCAGCTCTTTAGGTATAACGTCTCTACCAGGGCACTGATCATGTTAACACTTAGAGCCTCTGCTAAAAAGTTACATGAGCAATATGATTAAAACCATGGAACAGTATACAATTTTTGCATTATTTTTATCTTTTAAAACTCAGAATTTTATTCTCCTCTGATTACTACAAATCTTAAAAGACTATTTGTTCCTAAAAATTTCTCTTGGAATTTAAAACAAACAAAAAGCTGTTTGAAATACTATAATTTGATAGGATTTTAGGCCCAATACAATGAATTTTTTTGCTTCTTCCCTTGCATTCATTAGCTGACTTAGAATGAGTAAATTCTGATTCATTGTGTCCTGGAAATATCATGTATGTTGTTCATTGCAGAAGCTCTGAATCAGGGAGAAACTGTGGATCTGGATGCCCTGATGGCTGATCTTTGCTCAATAGAGCAGGAGCTCAGCAGTATCGGCGCAGGAAATAGTAAGCGTCAAATCACAGAAACAAAAGCCACTCAGAAGTTACCTCCTAGCCGACATACATCAAAACATGGCACCTTGAAAGGACTGTCTTCTTCGTCTAATAGGATAACTAAACCATCGCATGCCAACTACTCCCTGGATGACATCACTGCACAGCTAGAACAGGCCTCCTTAAGCATGGATGAGGCTGCCCAGCAATCTGTACTAGAAGATGCTAAACCCTTAGTAACCAATCAGCACAGACGAACAGCATCTGCAGGCACAGTGAGTGATGCTGAAGCACGCTCTGTTAGTAACTCCTCTCGTTCCAGCATCACTTCTGCAGCCTCCAGCATGGACTCTTTGGATATCGATAAAGTAGCGCGCCCTCAAGAGCTGGATTTGACACATCAGGGGCAGCCAATTACTGAAGTAAGTAGATGGAACTTTTTTCTCTGATATTTTAGTATTAAAATAAGGAGGAAGTATTTTTTAAAATGTAGTTTTAATTAACTTTCTCATTTTTTCCTACATTTCAAATTTGTCAAGGATACCTCTGAGCTAAGTTTTAAAATCAGACTACTGAAGGAAATATTACCAGACATGGCAGTGTCACAAAGATGATTAAGAAGAGATTTATCATTTCTTTATTTTTATTCTTGTGACTATTTGAAATCCTTGAATTAATATCAGTTGTTTCACATGATTAAAAAGCGTGAAATGTGGTTTATATTTGATGACATTTTGCAAAGTTATTAAGCTGATAATTACTTTTTAATGTATGCTTATTATAAAATAATGACTTAAGAAAAAGACTCATATCCACATTGTAGTCCTCCAAGATTCTAGTTTTTAGAGTTTACTCCATTTTATTATCGAAGAGCCAGTATGCTATAGTGGAAAGAGCCACTGGGCTTGGAATCAGAAAACTTGGTTCCAAGTGTTTTCTTTGCCACTTGCTACCCATAGGACCTTAAATGAGTTAGTCAACCTCTGCGAACAATTTCTCTTAAGTAAATTGGGGTTAATAGTGCTTGGTCTACCTTACTCATGTGATGGTTCAGAGGATCAGAAGTGATATAATATACATGAACAGATTTTCACAAGATGAAGCTTTTCTGGATGTGATAGGGTAAGGGTAAGGAATGTATCTGTAGTGAAATAAGTCTAGCAAAAGCTGAGCTTGGTGAAGGTGAATTCTTCATTGAGTTTTTTTCATCAAGGAGAAGGCAATTTTGTTTTAGGGTAGCAGCAAGAAGGAAGAAAATCAATGGGGGCAAAATAAAGTCAGACTTTCATTCAGTTTGCTTCCAGTGGTCTCTGATACAGGGTAAAATATCTATTTATGAATAATCAGTACTAAGGCAAAATCTTGTAAAACCATTGTTTAAGGAATTGCAGAGAAATTTAAAATTTATACCTACTATTAGACATTATTGATTTCCCCCCATTGATTTAATTCATTAGATTAATTTCCATCAGTCAGTAACTCCTGGTACCTTCCCATGTACCTAGCTTTGTTCTAGATACTGTGGAGCATAAAAGAAGCATGAATCATGGTAGTTTGGAGATGAACTTGAGTTTTATTGATTGTAAAGAAAGTTACCAAATTATATCAACTAAGGAATAAACTTTCATTTATTTAAAGTGAAACTTACCTAATGGTATGTATTCTATAGAGAACATGAAAATGGATTTCTACCTTATGATACCTGGGGATTATATTTTAGCAGCAGGTACTTAGTATGCATCGTTTATGTCTTTTAGATTTACCCACTGGACTGAGCAATATTTTATTAGGGATGTGCTTTCCTGGTTGTTCTGTTTTTTGTATATTGGTATTCCTCCTTTCCAACCAGATTATTTTGAGTTGGGTCAAGATGCATGAGGACAGGTTATGAACTAATGATTAAGGATCTTCGTCTGTATGTGTGTGTTTCTATTTGTAAAATACACTCATTATAAAAGTTCAAACAACAGAAGAGCAAATAAAGCGGAAAGTGAGAACTGCTGTCCCAGCAAACGCTTCAGCTGGTGTCTAGTGGTATCCATGGGCAAGGATACCAGTGTTCCCTGGTGTAATGTTTAACGTAAGACTTTAGTATAAGGTTTGGTGAGTAAGCCAGGATTAAAGCATTGAAAGCAGTTAAGGTCTTCTCTGTCTAGCCTGTTCCTTTGCCTTGCCCAGATGGGTAAAAAAGTGGTTTAGCAAACCTGGAACTTGCCTCAGTATACTTTTTTCTGGATCTAGTCTGTTCTAATTTAAATCAAGAAAACTGAAGAGGCTTACTAGATCCCAAAGCCATGTATCAAATTGTCCCTACACTCAAATACAATTTAAAAAAATAGTTTAATTAGTTTTGCATACATGGAGTTTAAAGAATTGATTAGGGGGCCTGCCCCATGGCCAAGTGGTTTAGTTCGTGCGCTCTGCTTCGACAGCCCAGGGTCTCGCTGGTTCCGATCCTGGTCGCAGACATAGCACCGCTCATCAGGTCATGTTGAGGTGGCGTCCCACATAGCACAACCAGAGGCACTCACAACTAGAGTATACAACTATGTGCTGGGGGACTTTGGGGAGAAGAAGAAAAAAAAAATTGGCAACAGATGTTAGCACAGGTGCCAATCTTTAAAAAAAAAAGAGTCAAATAGTTCTATGAGACTTGTTACAGAAAAGTCTGTTGCACTGTCTGTCTGTCTCTCCCTTTTTCCCGCCCCCCCTTTTCCTCCCTCTTTCTCTCTGTCTCTCTCTCTCCTGCTCCCAGAGATAAGTACTTTCTACTCTTAGCTGATTCTTAGGGTTTTAACCTCCATGTCATTAAATCTCTACTTGTATTGCTATTTCTTGATTTTTGTCAGTTGTATGTATTATTTACTGATTTCTCACTCTGGAAGATTAGGATATAATGCTCTTTAGACAGCTCCGTTCTCTTCTCCCCTCCTATACCCCCACCTCACAGTCTTTTTGGTTGGGTTACTATTCAGTGTTTATGTTATCATGACTACCTGCATGCAATTTACTGCTAAACTCTGTATACTTTTATCACATTTCCTTTTTGGAAGATTGTATTTTGTTTTTCCTGGAATTAATAATTGTCTTTAGATTTAAAAATATATAGTTTTTTTGTTATATTTATCTCTATTTCAACTCTGAACTTTCCCCCAGTTGATTAAATCTCTTACTTGGTTCAAACAAAATTAGTGTTCTATTAATTTCATCTTCTTAAAATTCTTTTCTATCTTTTATGGTCTACGCTAGGATTATTCTTAGATCTTTTCTCTCAGATGGGTGAGCTTCTCCAGAGAAGGTTCTTCCAGTCACCTGCGTGGAGAGCATATCTTCGGCTTATAGTACTTTAGCAGCCCATTTGGGAAAGATGGCTTGGAATATGTGGTGATCCTCAGTGTTCAGTATGTGATCTTCCATTTAATCTTTCTAGGTCAGATCTCAACCATCAGCACTTCCGACATTTTGGGACAGAGAATTTTTTGTTGTGGAGAGCTATCCTGTGCATTGTAGGATGTTTAGCAGCATCCCTGGCATCTACCCACTAGGTGCTGGTAGTACACAGGCAACCTCCAGTTGTGATAACTGGAAATGTCTCCAAACATTGCTGCATGTTTCCTGGAAGGCAAAGTTGCCTCCATGTGAGAATTACTGCTTTAAGAAGAAAGAGTTAATAGGAAGTCTGAGCCCTTTTTTGCGTGGAACATGACGTGGAGTTTTCCTTTTCCTGACATTCTTTTAGTAGGAACTTGATTAATAAATATAGAGTGTTTCCAGGTAATATTGTTTATTGTAAATTGACCTCTGATTGATGAGTGCTTATGGACCAGGAAGACTGGGTGAACTATAGAAGCCTATGAAAAGACTCAGACCTTGACTTCCTGGTGTGCAGTGTGTAACTCTTGTAAGTGAGCATGAACACATCCCTTGAGGGGCACTGGAACTCAGTGGCTCTTATAGTGCACAGCTGATTCTTATGGAGCATGAAGTTTCCCTAAGCCAAGGTGATTTCTGTACTTACCCACATGATCTCTTTCTCGTACAATGGTGAGTCCAAAAAAGACCCCTGGTGGGTTGTATAGCTCCCTTTTGAAGATAGCATGTCTCATGCTACATGCTGTCTTTGTCTTTCTGCAGAACTAAGTGCGCTTGGTGCCAAGCTATGGCCTATTGGGTGCTGTGAGTGACTAGCAGTCTGAACCTGAGACCACTGCTGGTGGGCAAGTAAAGGAAGAAATCTGGGAGTTAAATGCTTTCTTAAATATGCTTTCAACCAATCCTCCTGCTTTTAGTCCCAGCTTCATTTCTGCTGCTTCTGGAGACTTTTGAGGTTACATAATGTAAATTGGGGTGCTCTTCTGCTTTTCTCCAGCGCTGGCGTAGCATTCGGCTTTTCTTGGGCCTGCTGAGTTGGTTACCACTCAGCCATATGCTTTCTAGCTTCCAAAATTTTGTCATGTCTTCTTGTGAGTTTGTCTTTAAACACACCCACCCACACCCCCCAAAATCCTTTATCTTATTTTAGTGGGATTTGTGGGGGGAGTGGAGCTACCTCATTTGTCATTCACAGTCTTCTCAGGTTTACAGTCTCTTGACCTTGGAGTGTCCCAAGGTACGGTCCTCAGACTACCTTTCTATCTCTAGCCACTCCTTTTGTGATCTTATGCACTGCCAACTCCCAAATTTTAATACCCTATTTCATTTATTTAAAACACTTTTCCCCCCACAGTTAATCCCTCTAAAGCAATGGTTCTCAACTGGGAGTTGTTTTGTCTCCCAGGGCATATTCAGTAATATCCGGAGACGTTTTTCGTTGTCAGTGATAGAAGGGTGCTACTGGCATCTAGTGGGTAGGGGCGAGCGGTGCTGCTAAAATCCTATAATGCACAAGACAGCCCCAACAACAAAGAACTGTCTGACCCAAAATAGTGCCAAGGTTGAGAAACCATGTTCTGAAATCAGGTGGCACCTGTCAGCGAGGTGGCAATTATACTATGTTATGTGAAGCCTTCTCTTGACAGTTTCTGATAAAGATTAAGAAAGTACCAGCATTAAATCATCTTAGGTTCAAGGAAATAGATACAGGTATCTTTAGCCAGCATCTCTCCCCTGAACTCCAGGCTCATCCATCCTCTCTGTAATCAACACCTCTATTTGGGTGTCTAATAGGTAGCTTAAATGTAACTGGTCTCAGCTGAAGCCCTGGTCTTTTCTCCCAGGCTTGCTCCTCCCACAGTCTTCTCCATCTCGGTTAATGGCTGTTGCGTCCTTCCAGTTCATCAAGCAAAATCCTTGGAGTCTTGACTTCTCTTTTCCTTTCCTCTCCCCTTCCAATTCAACAGCAAACCCTGTTGTCTTTACTTTTAGAATATATCAGAATTTAAGCACTTCTCAGCACCTTCACTGCCACCAAGCCAACATCATCTTGATGTAGATTTTTGCAGTAGCCTCCCAACTTGTCTTCTTGTGTTCACCTTCCCCTTAACAGTCTATCCATCTGGCAGCCAGAGTGGTCCCATTAACAGGTAAGTCAGATCTTGCCCTTCCTCTTTCCAAACCCAGAGACTTTTGTATCTTACTCAGTATAAAACCAAAATCCCTAGAAGGGCCTGCAGGGCCTTACCGGATCTGCTTTCCCATTGCCTCTGCCTCTGTTTTCCTTCCTTCCCTCCCTCCCTTACTCTGCCAGCCATGCTGCCTCCTAGTTGTTCATAGACAGCAACCCGAGCCTCCACCTCAGAGCCTTTCGCTTGTCCCCCTGCCTGAACACCCTTCCCCATGATAGACCTCTTATACCCTTAGGGATTTGCCCAGATGTCACTTTCTCATCGAGGGCTTCTTTGATCACTCTATTTTAAAATCGAACCCCTCTTCCTCTGCCCTGTGATTACTTTTTTATTTCCCTTTTCTGCTTTATATTTTTCTTTGTCATCATTTAACATACTATGTATTTTATTCTTTCATTTTGCTCATCTGTCTCCCCCCACTTGAATATAAGCTCCAAGAGGAGAGGGATTTTTTTAAAAAAATTTCTTTGATTCCTGATGTATCCTTAGCACCTAGAACATTATGTAGCTCATAAGAAGCACACATCTATTTGAATGAACAAATATATGCATGTATCCAATCCATCTTTGTCTAGAAGTTTGCACCCTAAAATAATGAGCAACTATTTTCTTTCAAGGTGGGGGATGGAGGGCCACAAGTGAAGCAGCGTGTGAAAACTCAGATAGTGAGACTTTGTTTTCAAGTGGGTTCCTTAGAGGCAGCAGTTATACCTAACTGTTTTCAGAGAAACCCAGGACAGAGTAGTTACTTTCAGCTGAAGTTTAGTGACTCAAATACCAGTTAGAAAAATCAACTTGAGATTGATGCTATTTCATCTTAGGGATGTGGGTGGTCAAACTGCCCATCTAAAAACAAAATAGTACTGTGGCTTATCCTACTTGCTCTCTGAAAGCCAGCAGGGATAGGGCACAGTACAGTTTCACATCAGGAGGAGTCCGTCTTTTTTCCCTGCCTTTCTCTTTTTTGACTTTTGTTGAAATATTGTGCTTCCAGGCACTTCCCATCCGTTATCTCATTTAAGCCTCTCTGTATCCCTTTGATGTAGGGGCATCATTCCAAAGAAGAGATTAAGTAGGTCAAATAATTGAGAAGTCTGTATATGAATTCCAAAACTACATTTGCCATCCAATTTTTATCAATATCTTAAAAGTGAAGCTGATTGTTAAAAATGATTACTTCCTGAATGTTAAAGGATGGTTTAGCATAAAGATATTTTCCATGGATAAACGTAAAAGTGAATTATAGAATAATTTCAGTCAATATTCTTATGAAATCTATCAGTAATGTTCATTTGCTAAATTTTAAAATTAGAATTCGTTGTAGTTGAAATAAATTCTAATAAAGGCTCGTGATATCTTAACCAGTGTGGAATAAATCTTGCAGCTGATTTACCAGCATCGTTGTGGTACTGTTATTCATACTAGTTGATAAAACAATACTTTCCAATAAGAGAACAGTTCGCATATTCAAATAGTAATTGCATGTTATAAATTTTATAGAAAATAGGGTTTACTGATAAAAGGTTAATGCTGAAATATACCTTTATATTTATATTCTGGTGGGATTTAAACTTCAATGATTCCTCTGAATTTGGAATTTTATAAATGAAAATGTATTTTTAAAATAAATACTTTTAAAAGCTATTACTGTAGTTTATGGTAGATTGGAAAGGTTTTGCTGAATCTTAAGAATACTTGATGATTGTATTATAAATATTATGATGGAAAAAACTCCTAAGTATCTGAGCTACTAAAACTTTTGAATGTTATGCTTGTTTCCTCTTATGTATAGGGCTTTTTTAAATGAAATCTTTCATGGATACAACATTATACCTTGTGGTATGCAGCACAACCTATCATAGCTTCAGGGCAATTCCTTTACTTCCTTCACCTTCCAGAACTGTTTTAAGAGTTAATGTGTGCAGGAATTTTGAGGTATTGGAGAGAAAACAGCAGTTGTGTTTATTGTAGCATTGGGGGGAATTTCCCCTTTGGCATTGGAGCCCTGAATTATCCTCAGCAAACCACCTTTGTTCTGCAGTATTAACTGGGCAGGAGCACAGGGCTTCTGAAACTTTCAGAGGCTACATATCTAAAAGATTGGGGTTATTAACTCATTTCTCTTAAAATTCTAGTGGCTTTGATGCTACATCTTGCTGAAATTTATTCACATGTACCAACTGGGTGTTTAATTCCAGATGTCACTGACATAGTGAGGTTAATAGCAGAAGGAATAGTGTCAGGTGAAAGAAGATCAAAAGATTGGGTGAAAGCCAGGGAAGTCTAGTTCTGACTCACAAACCCTTTTCAAACACCCCCCCCCCCCCAATCAACCCTGGCACATATGCCCCATTGTCGTGTGTATTTCTTAGAAATCTGTGCAGTTTTTCCTCTGAAGAAGTGAAAAAGCATCTTTATTTGGTTTTAGATCTGCTTTGTTTTTCTTTTCTGTTTTATGTTGTGGAGGCCTGGTAAAGGACCTTTTTTTGAACAAGAATAGAAATAGATTCATCTGTTTTTAAAATTAATAGGGACTATAAAATATAAAAGAAATAGTTTTAAAAGCCTTCAAATGTTTACTGGCTGTATAATGGCCAGTAAAAGCAGAGGAATAAAGAGAAGAGGGGGAAAAGTAGAAAATAACAGCAGCTGCTGTATTCAGTGCTTACTGTGTGTTGGGCACTGTGCTTTACATGTCTAAACACAGAGTCTGCACGGGACCTGTGGGATAGGCACCGTTACCTCTCTTTTACAATGGAGGGAACTGAGGCAGAGAGTGACTCAACAACGTTCCTAAGGATTTAAACCCAGGCAGTCTGGTTTTAGAACTCATAGCACAACAGCTGCCCCTTCGTCGTGGAATTGAAGGGGAATCAAGACAAGGCTAGACCAGCCAGTGTGCTCAGATCCAGACCTAGAGACAGAACTTCATGGGTGGCAGAAAACGGCAAAGAGATTTCTGCAGTAACATCCCCATCTTGTGGTGTTTTAGTTTATTCCTGAATACACTGTTAAAATTTAACAACTCTTTCTAGCTCTAATTGAAATGAATTGAGGCTTAAATAAAATTAAGATGAGAGCTAGTGGTTTCCTACTCTTATAATGGTAGTAATGTTATTATCACTCGTTTAATTCTTATAGCAGCCTTTGGAGATAAATGCTATTACCCCATTTTACACGTGAGGAAACAGGTTAAATAAGCCCCAAGTCGCATTGTCAGTAAATGGCTGAGCTGGGGCTGGAACCCAGGCGCTTGACCCCAGGGTCTGCATTCTTACATCATCCTATGCTTAGTTTTAATATTTATGAGAGCACATACACGTGTCAGTAAAAGATGAATGTAAATCTGGTTTATTGAAATGCTAATGTGAGTTCACAAACCTCCACTTCCTTTTTCCAGTTGTAATTTAAGGTGTTGGCCATCAAAAGAACGTGTTTTATTTTGTAACCACAACTTTGGTATCAGGCCATTTCTTGATTATGGTTTGGTTCCCATGTTCACATCAGTGCTTTTCTATACTCGCCCCCCACTCCCCCCACGCAAAGATTCTGGCTCCTAAATGGTACTTCATTTTAACATGTTACAGATTCAATTCAAGAAAGTAGTGATCAGGGCCGGCCTGGTGGCATAGTGGTTAAGTTCCCACACTATGCTTCAGCAGCCCAGGGTTCGCAGGTTTGGATCCTGGGCATGGACCTAGCACTGCTCATCAAGCCATGCTGAGGTGGCATCCCACATAAAATAGAGGAAGATTGGCACAGATGTTAGCTCAGTGACAGTCTTCCTCAAGCAAAAAGAGGAGGACTGGCAACAGGCCCTGTTAGCTCAGGGCCAATATTCCTCAAAAAAAACCGTAGTGATCCATAACTTACTTTGTGGAGATTTTGTGGAGAGTTTTTGAGAGATTGATGAAAAATTTGATAGCTTTATAACAAATGAAAGTTTTTGGAACTGAGAACGTTTAGAGCAAATTTATTTGGAGAATTGACCCTCAAATTCATTTTCTTTTACATATTTTGAACGTGGCTTTTAGATTTATGAAAGTACTAATGAAGAGTAGGTAAAAATTAGATTTGAGGGAGATAATTTTTTGTAGGAAAGTATTTAAATATTTTGTGGAAATGGAACCTAATTAACATTAAATGAACTATTGGTATCATTCCATGATCCCTTTTCATCTTTATTAATGTAACAGCATTTAATCTTTGTCTGCATATGTAGTATTTTCTATTGTTTTTGTCACTTCACATATGTATTTTCATTTTTGGTAAGGATGTGTTGAATTTTAATAACTATAATGTTCCATCATACTCTTTAACATGGTACATAGGCCAGTCATCTCTTGTTGAACCCTTTACATTTAGATTTTTTTAAAAAAATTAACCAATAAATATTTGAAAATATGATGGGAGCTTGTATGAGATTGAGTCTAGAGAGCATAGATTTTTAAAAACTTTATTTTGAAATAATATCAAACTTACAAAAACTTGAAAGAATAGTACCAAGAACTCATGAAACACGTTACTCAGATTCACTGATTTTTAACATTTTGCCATTTGCAATGATTTACTTTATCATTCTTTTCATATATACATTTTTTCCCTGAACTATTTGTGAGTTGGTTGCATTTATCATGCTCCCTTATCCCTTAACACTTCAGACTTTATTTCTAGGAATGAGTGTATTGGCAATATAGATTTGATTGGCCTCACATTGATGTATGATTGATGTAATGATTGACACAGTGCTGTAGAATACGTTTAATGAGAAAATGTAGAGAGGGGAATGCAAACATAGGCTTGATCTGGCCCAGCATGTGGCGTGAAGGCCAAGAAGAAACAGTTATTCATACATTCCATAAATATTTGAGCACCTAGGCACTGAGCTGGGATGTCAGGGATAAAACCGTGAACGTAATACCAATGTCCTTATGAGGTTATAACTTACTGTATGAGGAGACGGGTGTCAGTACAGACAGCCAAACCAGCAATTTCAGTACATGAGGTGAGTACTACGACAGGAAAGACAGAAAACCTTCTTGGTTAAAGGTCCTTGATGACTTTGAGAATGAATTACAAAATTCATTACAAGTCGAAGGATGAAGGCTTTGGAGAAGAAAGATAGATGCTGGTTTGCAAGGAATTAAGGGATAAGTGGGGGAGGTATGCTATTGCTGAATTTAGGAAATTTGGCGCTGAAAAGGAGAAAAAAATAGTTTAACAAGAGGAGGGTACCCAGGAGAATTAAATATTTTTCTGTCCTTCCCACTCTGAATAAGCTGGACTAGCTGAAGGTGAGAGACTGAGATATTAGAGGGAGAATGAGTGAGATCTAGGACATGCTTAGTTTTGGAGGAGAAAAAAGCATATTTGTTCAGATAGAACTAGAGAGAAGGATGAGAATCTTGGTGTGGTTATAGAATACATTTTAGTGATGAAGATCCTCCTGATGGATGTGATTATCTTAGTGATGGAAGGAAGTGAGGTCATATGAACTTGGAAACTATTTAGAACAAGCTATGAGGGAATGAGTTAGGCAATGAGGAGAAACGATTAACAGTACTGCCAAATAACAGTCAAGACCCAGTTGAGGTTCGGAAGCATGCAGTGTTTCTGCATAGTTCTCCCACAGAGCTCTACTCTCCAGAACTAGAGTGAGTTTATCCTTAAATTGTCGAGGGTTAGGATCATCTGGTTCTTACCTTTATTATTTTTGCATAGTATAGTGAAAGATGCATGCAACTTTTCATTACTGTTTTGTTTCAACAATTCATTTCAGTGATCTTTTTCTCTTCCTGCATGATAATGAGAACTGCCCTTTTCCACCTCCTTTACCTATCATTTTCTTCCTTCCTGCATTTTCACAGCATGCTATTTCTCTGAGATGTCCCAGCAAGCAGGCCAAGCGTCATATTGACTTCACAGAAGAACAGGCTGAGCTGACACCTGTAAGTTTGTAAACATGTCCGTGGGACTACTTAATTATCAATGAAGAGGAATGCATTCTTTAGAACTCTTAATGATGAAACCTTGTCGTATACCTCAGTTTTTCGAATAAAAATTAAACCAAGCTTAAAAATAAGTGAGCAAAACCAGATGAGCAGCTGTATGATACAGTACCATTGAATGCTAATACTCATGGTAAGATTATATAGGGGGAAGCATATCTGACATACAGGAATACTGTATTGGAACTTGAAACCACATGCTTTCTTTTTTATTCTGAAGCTAAGAAATTTTGTAAATTTCTTAAGAAGGAATTTAGCTGTTCTTCAGAATGGAGATATCAAGTAGAATGACTCTCCTGCACTGATGCTTGACTGAAAACCTAATTTCGTTCTTCAAAAATTATGTTGGTTGACAAATATGGATGTTTTCAGAGCTGTGTTGTTCCATACGGTAGCCATTAGCCACACATGTCTAGGAGGCACTTGAAATATGGTTAATCCAAATTGAGATGTGCTATAATGATAAAATAGACACTGGATTTCAAAGACTTAGTATGAAAAAAAGAATGCAAAATATCTCATATTTTTTGTATTGATTACTTGTTGAAATTATAATATTTTGGATATTTTCAGTTAAAGATAGTAATATTGGTTTATTTCACCATTTTCTTTTTACTTTTTTTAAATTACATTTCCATTGGACAGTGCTGCTTCGGAGTCATCTGTGAAGCATAAGAAAAAACACCCCAAATCCCTGACCGCCACCCAACTGAATCAGATTCCCTCTGATCTTCCTTCCTTCCTTTTCCCTTCCTCCCTCCCTCCCTTCCTCTCTATCCTTTAAAAATATAGGCAGTAACACAGTGGATTGATTGACGACCAACTCATGGATTATATCCTGCATAGTGAAAAGCACTTCTCCACCCTCACCTCGAGCCCTCCCCACACTCATAAGCATTAGCCACACTTACTATAATACTTGCCTTGTCATCTTCTTGTTTCTTCTGCCCAAGCAGCAGTTCTCAATCCTTTCAGTCCCAATACCCCCATTTAATAACAAATAATTTGTAACACTATATCTTTAGTATCCCGAATGAAATTCAGAGATAATGTAACTTACCTTCATACCTATGTTTTTAATTAATTTAATGCCCTAACACCTAGTATGAAGGAGAAATAGCCTAAAAGTAATTTATAATATAATAATACCTATTTCAGTTTTTAAGTGCTTGGCCACCACTATATTGAAAGACACAATGAAATGGTCAGATTCTATACCTACTTATAATTAAGAACTTTGGATTTAAGAGAAGTGAGAAGATCAGAAGTCGTTTTTTTTTTACAAGTAGTACAGGAAAAAGAAATCAGAAATATGGGCGGACCCAGAATTAAAATGTGTTATGATAAATAATAGCAGACAAAACATACCTGAATACCGTAATAGAAAAAGGGAAATAACCTTAACTGAAGTAGGGATAATGTACTGAGACAATTTATAGACTGTCAAAGGAAAGAAAATGGGAAAGGACAAAATGCTTGCAAATGAGATGAATTTTATTGATAATTATAGTGACAGAATCATTCCCTGCCTTATAATGTGGGATGAAACAGAGATAAAATGATTTTAATATTGGATTTTTACAATATAGATTTCTTATTGTGCTATAAATATTTTAAATAAGACAGTAATGTGAAATATTTTTTAAATAATCTTTATTAATGAAGTTCAGTGAAATTCCTGCATTTCATGTCTTTTCACTAATTTAATAGTATTTAGTTCTTCATTTTGTTAAAAGGAATTTCACATGTCTTCTGTCATTTATTTGCATGCCACAGAGTGCACACTGATCCTGCCAGTTTGGGTATTGGCAACTCTTACTTCAGGCCAGGTTTCCATTGGTGAAATGACTGTCCAACATAGTGAATAACTCTTGGTAAATTCTGAGCAAGACACAGTGCAGGCTTCCCTTCATTTATTGGACATGGTAAATAGCATTCTGAAAGAGACATCGAGTATTAAAGTTACATAAAAATCTTTGCGTTTATGTGTAAAATAGTTAGGTTCTAAGCTCAGATTGTTATAAACAGGGTTCCCCATCTGTATGACTTTCCATTTGAGGACATTAGAAATTCACATGTGATGTGGGACTTTTGTTATTATGTGACATCACTGCATGACTGCCGGGCGTCTAGGACTTCTGACTTACCCTCCCAGTAAATACCAGTAACACCCGCCTCCTCTTCATTGTCACAGCCCGAAGTCTCCCCAGGGTTTTCTGAAATGCCTCCTGGAGGGCAGGGAGCACCACTCCCTTTGAGAACTGCTGCTCTCTCTCTCTTTGCTCTGTCTCTACCTCCCACTCCCAACTCCCAGCCGCCTCTTACCCTCCAGGACTTTAAGCTTTTGCAGAAATACTTTCCTGAGCGTCTAATTTGGGGTGAGGTACCACACCTCCTCCTTGCTCCCAGACCGCTTCACCCACTGATTTGTAGGCATTCGTTACTTCCCTGTTAGACTTGAGACTGTGTGAGCAAGGAAGGTCGGTCTTGGCCACCTTTGCTTCTCAGTGCCTGGCTTGGTTCCAGGCTCAAAGTTGAAAATCAGTAGTTGACTAAATGAAAGAAGGGGAAAAATGGAAGAGAGAAGGAAAACTGGCTTAATAACCTAGTGAAAGGGATTAAAAATAAGCCGCTGACTTTGTGTTGTTAGTGGTGGATGAAAGAAAATCAAGAAGGCCTATTTGGAAGAAGCTCTGTGCATTTTGTTATCAGCGGCCGGTGCTGAGACTGAAGGCTGAGCTAAGGACGTGCCCAAACCACTGTCTTCTACTTTCCCAGTCCTCCAGCTGCAACTGCTCTTCTCACCCCTCTTGCATCTCTCCAGTAGCCAGTTCTCCTGCACCTCCACCCTCTTTCTGAGGAATTCTAGTGCAATGGATGACTGGCGCCAGTGGGGGAAGATAGATAAAGTAAGGCTTTTGTTGAAGGAAGGAGGTTGCTGCTGCTTCTGGTTTCTAGATTTTCGTTTTTTTCTGCTACGAATACCTGTAGCTTAGACGGAGGGAATGTGGAGACCTGGCCTCCGTCTAGTGATTAAGCAGCGAATAGCTACGTGACTGTCCCAAACACAGAGTACTGATGACCATGGTCAGCTGTTGTTTGTGGCCTGGTTGTTTAGATGTGGCATATTTTTTGGGTCACCTACCTAAATGGTTGTTCCCAAGGCCAGCCCCATGGCCGAGTGGTTAAGTTCGCGCGGTCCACTTGGGCGGCCCAGGGTTTCACTGGTTCAAATCCTGGGCGCGAACGTGGCACTGCTTGTCAGGCCATGCTGAGGCAGTGTCCCACATGCCACAACTAGAAGGACCCACAACTAAAAATACACAACTGTGTACTGGGGGGCTTTGGGAAGAAAAAGGAAAAATAAAATCTTTAAAAAAAAAATCTTTAAATGGTTGTCCCCTTTTTATTTTAAGCTATTTAAACCTTTTAATATTTTTAAATTAATAACTTCTAAGTCTTTAAACAAATAGATATCATTGTTTTTTACTGATCAGATTACAGGTGTTTTTGGTGATTTGAAGTCTTGAAGTGATTTGAGTTTGAGGACTGAATGAGTAAACCTTATAAGATTTCTTTGAAGTTTAAACTTGAATTTAATATCTGAAATTATATTTACCAACTAATAGTTTGTTTTGAGGGCCTGAAGCAGATTTATTTTTAAAAATTCAAAATATAATTGTCTGAATACAGATATTCTCATTTGGGGGATCTTTTTCTGAGAAAGTAACTTTTATGGGTAGGATAAAGTAAATAGGGGTAGGTTTTCAGGAAATTATTTTCTATATGTTTTACACAGTGGTGTAGGAATACATTTTTTCCCATTACGTGTGAACAGCAAAAACTGAATGAGAGTAAGAACAATGAAAGTTAGAGTTGCTCTTTTTAATTGTCCTTCCAAATTTTCTCCCTGGTCTTAGCTGCTTGTTAACCTCAAATTAAATTGAATTTTTGGAAATTTCTGCTTACCTAGTGTCATTATAGATGAGCCAACTAATCTTTACCTTTAGGAGAATTACACCATTTATGTAAATGAGGCCCTAGGTATAATTGTCTCTGTTCTTGTTATTGTTTGACCTTGTTAGTACTAGTCTTGATGAATATGTCCAATTTTTTTTTTTAACCTTAGATTTCTGTCTTTGTCGTTGTTGTTTTCCAGGAGTGAGTGGAAGGGGAAAATATGCTTGTAAGGTTCATCTTGAATTAAAGCAGGCAATGAAGTATCATATAGCAAACCCATCTCCAGATAGTGTTGTAGATATGAGCAATGTTTACATTAATATCATTTTCTGTAGTACTGTTTCTAATCTTGAAGTGTGTTTGATTATCTGTGACAACTTTAAGAATGGTCTAGTATTTGTTTACATATTCCAAAAATTTGTTTCTCAAGAATAACTTGATATATAGGTAGATTTATAAAATATAGAATATTTTCTGTAACTCCACTCAGCTGTGCCATGCATTGTTTTAAATGGTGGTTAGTACCTCAATAGCATTAAAAAATAAATAATAACTTAGAATTATTTAGGGACAGGCAAGTATGAATTACATATATATCAAAACAGTTAGAATTTATACCATGTGAATTTAAATACGATTGCAGAAACTTACCTCACAACGTGGTACTAAAAGTTATTAAAGGAGAAAAGGATAGTTAGGGACTATGTTATTCAAAAATTATTTTTATGAAAATATATTAATTGCTTGAATTAATTTAACCAATTTAAGGTAACAACATTTCTTAATATTTTGTTCATATTACTTATTTGCTGTTCAGGTCCTTTACTGTGCAACACAATCCTATTAGTATTCTGATATAACGAGTGAATTCATAAAATTTTACTGAAGAGTGATATCCGTTAGGCAAAATGTTTATGGACATTTTTCCTCTTGGTGTGGCTGTCATTGAACTAGTCAGAAATGCTTGCAGAAGTTTTAAAAATGATGTAGTCTTATTCTATTTTCATAAGAATAGACTGTTTAAAGCTATATAGTTCTTGTATAGGCTTTAACAAGAGGAAGGAATCTGGTCATTGATCTTCGACACCTGATATTTGTGCTGTGTGCACGGTGCTCACCAGCGCTGCCCTAGCAGACAGACTGGCTCTGTGCTTTCTGCGGAGTATGATCCATTTTCCCAGAGGGAGGGCAGCAGGAGCAACTCGGACATGCCTGCTGGCATAGGTGGTGTCTTTGCCTCCCTCTTCCTTTTTTCCCCCTTGATTTTCTTTTGGACACCATTCACTGAGTTTAGGAAAAAGATGGATTAATGATAAAGAATCATTTTTGTCTACTTTATATTTTAAACACATTAAACCTCCACTGACTTCTTTTGCCTTTTTTGTTTTTCTCTCTCTTTTCTGCACAAGCATTCCTATCTGGACAGGGAAACCTCCCTTCTTCTGAGAAACATTGCAGGAAAACCTGCCCATTTGCTGACCAAGGTGACACTTCTTCTTTCCACCTGCATGTAAATATTTATGCTTTATGGGTCAAATATAATTTCTGGTTTTGATTGTGCTCTCAGATTTCTCAGATTGTGCTTTCTTATTTCAGCACCTTTGTCCTTCATAGAGGTGTTTTTTCTCTTACTGAAGGTAATTATTTACTGATCTTAATGACTGTCAGAAAATATTGAGAATAGAAAATATTTTCAGTAATTTTTTACTTGTTTTTTAACTTTTGTAAATACCTGACAGTCTTCCCAAGTACGTTGCACTTTTTCAAGTTTAACATTGTATTGCTCTTTAAAGTCTAAAAATCATTGTTTTAATTTTAACTTTTACTACTAATGGTTATCCATCTGTGAGTTTCCTTAGCAAACTTTGTTTTCTAATTTTGTTTATGTTATCAACTCTTTGTTTAATTAAAACATTTATTTATATAAACAGAATCTTACTTTACGTTAATTAGCTTAATCAAATTGGAAGAGAAGGCTGCAATTTTCTCAGTTCTCTGCCCTCAGAATGGTTTGAATTGGTTCAGCTGGATTTCCACTGGGCTGGTATCTTACATCAATTTAAAATCTTTCCACTGTTGTCATCATTAACTGAGGAATAGCAGAATAGGGAAGCTGAGTAGCTTCCTACCTCTTTTTAAGTTGTTTTTATTTCATTTTCTTATTTAAATAATGTTAAATTAAAAAATGTCAGTCTTGGTTATAGGAAGTTTCTGAAAAATATACATAGTAATATGGGTAATGTTTCTTAGTTGTTATTATTGTATCTAAGAGTTTTTAAAAAACTCATTTCTTCTTAACTTTATACAGTTGTAAAAGAAGGTGGTAAAGCTAAAATTAAAATCTTCCTGAGAAGCAGCTCAAAGAGAAGACCCAAGCGTCATCAATGAAACCCTTTCTCTTGCTTGAGTTCCTCTCTTTAAGATAGATCTAGGAAAGGGGTAGAAGCCACTTACAGATCAGGGAAGTGTAGATGTCCAAGCAGATAGCCCTGTACTTAAAACCATAGCAGATTCTTCCCTTTTCCTTCTCTCTGGACTCTCTTTCCCTGGAATCCACAGCCCTGGCTTCAACAGGGATCTCTGGTCGAGGTCAGATCTCCCTCCCTGAGAGCAGCACATTTCCAGATGGTTGTCAGGCACTTCCCGGAAGCTTACCTGCATTTTACCAGCACCTCCAACACCCAGGTCTTTAGCTTCCTTACCCACTCTCTCCCTGGGGCCTCACAATTTATATCCATCGTCTTTTCACATTTCTATTTCTATTCAGAATGCTGCCGTTAGATCCCTCTTACCCAGGTTTGAGCCCTCTACCATGTTTGGCACCTTTCTTCTTCTCACTTAGTATCTCAGTGCTCAAATGAAGCTTGTCATGAAGCTGCGCTCAGATTAAATGTAACATTTCACCACTTTTGTTGCTTATTTATTCAACTAGTACTTGTTGAGCGTGCACAGTGCTGGGTGCTGAGCTGTAACATTGTATAAAATGGACAGAGTGCCCACCATCAGGAGCTCACAGTCTACTTAGGAAGATAGATAAAAAACATTGACAAGCAAGCATGTAGACAAATTCTAAATCATGGTAAGGGCTACAAAGGAAACAAGGTAAAGCAATAGAGAATACCAGAGAGAGGACTGGGCCTGATTCCCTTTGGATGGTAAGATCAGAGAAGGCCTTTCTAAGGGGGTGACATTGAATCTAAAGCTTGAAGGATGAAAAGAAGCCAGCTTGAGGGTGAAGGGAAGTGTTCTATGTAGATAGGCGCCGCGGACAAAAGAGCTTGGCGTGTTTGAAAAGCTAACAAAAGACTGTTTCTGGAGCCACGGTAGTTGAATGAAGATGTAGTGTCTTGATTTGAATTTTGAGATAGGCAGAAATGAGATCATGCAAGGCATGCTAAGGGGTTTGTGTTTTTTCTAAATGCACTGGGAAAGTATTGAAGAGAATAACTTCATCCATTCAACAAATATTTACTGCATACCTACTCTGTACCAGACAACGTTACAACCCTGGGGATATGGCGGTGAATAAAACAAAGTTCCTGCCATGGGGAGAGTTGTTCTGCAAGTGTTGGATAAGTGCAGCAGTAACTTCTCATCTCCCTCTGCCCAAGCGACTGATACCAACTGCAGTGCCAGAGCATCATTGCTCAGATCATATCTTCTCCTGTTATCCAAAAGTTATGGCAATCCTGGTGTATGTAGCCAACATCTGGCTCTAGCTGCCTCCTATATACCGTCCTATTTATGTACAACAAGAAGTTTGAGCAGGAATGTGATTCAGTAGCATGGAATCTAAACGCTCAGGTGGAGTGGGGGATGGAGTCAAGGATGAAGTGGCAGAAATTCCTGGGTGACCCGAGCCATGGGCCATTCGATGTCAGTGCTGGCTGTTTTGAAGCTAAAATGGGTTTATACCTGTTGCACACTACCTGTGCAGCAGAGTGGTTCCTCTTACCCAGAGAACATGGTGCCCCAGTCACTAACCCACCTCCTGTCTGCACTTTGCAAACTAGGACATTGTGACACGTGGAAGTTAGTACACAGTAGAATGAAGACAGGAGCACTGTGCTTAGGCCAGGGCAGCAAAGGGAACGTTTGGTTTTTCATCACCAATCCAGTTGTCACTACACCACTGTTCATGAAATAACTATCCCACATATAGTTCTGAGCTGGGAGTTTCTGCAAAAACAGTGCCAACCAGTTTCTTCTAGGAGCAGCATTAGTGCCAGCACAGGACTACTTTGCCGTAAGTGGGAGCAGTGGGCAAAGACGTCGCTGATCTGATACCTGTAAATCTCTGGGTGCCGTTTCCAAGGTCTCCTCTGACCTCCTGATCTAATAATGCATTTTTGTCACCATTTTCTCCCTTACCCTGCTTTATTTGTTTCCCATAGGACTTATCACTGACAACTTAGCACACATCTCCTCCTTTACTGTCTTGTCTCTTTAAATGTAAGCTCGCTGAGAGCAGGGACTCTGTACCCACTGCATGCAAACCTCAGCCTGCATAGTCTCAGCAAACGTCACATAAAGGGACGGTCCTTTAGTGACTGTCGAGGTTTCAAGGTCTGCTGTAATGCTAACCACCATTTTCTTTGCCTCAGAGAACTTATGAAAAAGCTCTTATGTTACTGGAAGTCCTTTAGTTTATTTATTTATGTATTTGTTTGTGAGGAAGATTGGCCCTGAGCTCACATCTGTTGCCAATCTTCCTCTTTTTGCTTGAAGATTGGCCATGAGGTAACATCTGTGCCAGTCTTCCTCTATTTTGTATATAGGATGCTGCCACAGCATGGCTTGATAAGCGGTTTGTAGGTCCATGCCTCAGATCCAAACCTGCAAACCCTGGGCCGCCAAAGTGGAGCATGCAAGCTTAACCACTACGCCACCGGGCTGGCCCCTGAATGTCTTATTTTTGACAGGCAGTTTTTATCTACTGCAATCCCAAAAGTTTGTACTATTACTCTTAAGGACAAAAAAGACTGTGCAGTTATAGTGGAAAGAGCAAGTAGTTAGTCACTTGGTAACTGCCTGTCTGCTCTTAGAAAGATTTATCTTTCTGGGCCTTAGTTAATCAGTACAGTGGATGTAATAATGGTATTGGCCTTGCGTTACTGAGAATTAAGTGAGAGACTGGGTGTAACACGCCTCCGAGTATGTGGCAAGTTTTAGGTGCTCAGTTAACGTTATTTCTCTTCTCAGTGAGTCCGTCAGTTTTAGGATTTCTTCAGGGGAAGTAAACTAATTGTTACTATTATTATTTTGGCTCTCAGCAGTTTTATAGAATAGAGCATTTCATGGGCATTAAACTTATCACTCCAAGTTTTCTTTGAATCATTTTAATTTACATAACTTTTTTATCGTTGTAAACTGTGAAGTAAACTAGATCCCAAAGAAACTGCTAACTGCTCTTTAGCCCCTTAATTTCAGTTGGATTTGTTCTGAACCCACAAAGCTTTAATAATTTCTTAGTTGAAGGAATTCACTAGCCTTCTCTTAGCAACTGTAACTCTTTCTGTAAGTGTGCTAATTTTTACAGTGAAGAGAATACTCCAACACTTTGTAACCACAGCGTTGGCTTTCATTTAATCATAAGATCTTCACAGAGTTTTTGTCCTTTATGTAAATTTGAGGAGGCTTGGCATTTGATTGTTATTGATAGCTACACAGGATTTTTTCAGGTAGAAAATGGGTTGTCTCTTGCTGTTTTAAGAGAAGGGGTAGAAGAGAAAGTTAAGTTGTTATATGTGTGAGGTATCTTTTACTTATGTTTAGGATGGTTGTGGGACAAACAGTGATAGTCAGAAGTTAAGGGGCAGAAGACTGAAGACCTGAGTTTGTCAGCTTTAACCACAAGAAGGGAACAAGAGATGAATAAAGCTTTGTTCTTTGTATTAAACTTGGGCTGCAGACATTGAACATAGATTTGCATTGCCTTTATAAATAAACTATTAGATGTCTTCTAAGTATCTAATCTAAACACATCAACAAAGATTTATTGATCTTTCCTGTTTTGCACAATGCTCTGTGAGCTTGAAACAATTTCTTCCTTTCCTAGGTTGTTATGGTTAAAAGATATGATGATAGCTTAAATGTAGTAGATAAAAATTAAACTTTCTAAGGAAGAGCTTATTATCCACAGGAAACATAAACTACTATGAGTCTTGCAGTTTTATATAACTATTTTTATCTCCAGTTTTACTCCAGTGATGATATTCAGCCTCTAAAAAAAGTTAGAGGTATCTTGATCAATAGTTTCTTCAAAAAGCTTCTAGCAAGGATTATCCTTGTTAATAAACTAAAGAATAAATGAAGATTTGCCTAGGTTGAAATTAAGCACATAGCTCTTAAATTTGAATTTGACACAATTTTAACACAGAAAAATGTATGTAGTTATTATTAAAGTGTAGTATTTTCAGCAAATGGAAGAATAGCTGAATTTGGATGTTGAAATAGCCATAGCTAGCTGTACATAAAAATGGTTTCTTATTGATGGCTAAGAAATCTAATTGGTTTAATGTATGTTAATTTGTTGCACTTCTCTCTTTGTTTCTTTAATCCTTTCTTCTACTGTGTCAGCTTTTTTCCAGTTAGCATGTGGAACAGAAACTGAATTGGGAGTCTAATGTTATAATTGAATCACTTTTTATGTCAGTGCTTCAAAAGATAGCACTGGTTGTATTCTGTTGTATTTGGCAAATAATATTATGCTAAAATGGGAGTATGAAAATACTGTTTTCATATTTATAACCAGTATCAAAATATAATATTTAATTTCTTATATTCTTTTTTTGAATAAGCTTTATTTTTTAGAGCAGTTTTAGGTTCACAGTAAAATTGAGAGGAAGGTACAGAGATTTCCCATACATCCCATGCATAGCCTCTGCATTATCAACATCCCCCACCAGTGTGGGACATTTCTTACAACTGATAAACCTACACTGACACATCATTATCGCTCAGAGTCCAGAGTTTACATTAGGGTTCACTCTTGGTGTTGTATATTCTGTGAGTTTGGACAAATGGATGATGACGTATATCTGCGCTGATAGTATCATATAGAATAGTTTCGCTCTCCCAAAAATCCTGTGTGCTCCACCTATTCATCCCTCCTTCTTCCCAAGCCCTGGCAACCACTAATCTCTTTACTGCCTCCATAGTTTTGCCTTTTTCAGAATGTCATGTAGTTAGACTCATACAGTATGTAGCCTTTTCAGATTGGCTTCTTTCACTTAGCAATATGCTTTTAAGTTTCCTCCATGACTTTTCACGGCTTGATAGCTCATTTCTTTTTAGCAGTGAATAATATTCCGTTGTCTGGATGTAGTACAGTTTATCTGTTCACCTGCTGAAGGCTATCTTGGTTGCTTCCAAGTTTTGGCAATTATAAGTAGTTGCTGTATATGTCTATGTGCAGGTTCTTTTGGTGGAGATAAGTTTTCCACTCATTTGTGTAGATGTTAAGGAGCGTGATTGCTGGAGTGTATTGTAAGAGCATGTTTAGTTTTATAAGAAACCACCAAACTGTCTTCCAAAGTTGCTGTATCATTTTGCATTCCCATCAGCAATGAATAAGAGTTTTTGTTACTCCAGAACTTTATGAGCATTTGGTGTTTCAGTGTTTTAGATTTTGGCCATTCTAATAGGTGTGAGTGGTATCTCATTGTTGTTTTAATTTGCAATTCCCTAATGACATATGCTATTAAGCATCTTTTTATAGGGTTGTTTGCCATCAGTATATCTTCTTTGGTGAGTTGTCTGTTCAGGTCTTTTGCCCATTTTCTAATTAGATTGTTCATTTTCTTGTTGTTTTAAGAGTTCTGTAGGGGCTAGCCCGGTGGCGCAGTGGTTAAGTGCACATGTTCCACTTCACCAGCCTGGGGTTGGCTGATTTGGATCCCAGGTGCAGACATGGCACTGTGTGGCAAGCCATGCTGTGGTAGGCATCCCACATATAAAGTAGAGGAGGATGGGCACGGATGTTAGCTCAGGGCCAACCTTCCTCAGCAAAAAGAGGAGGATTGGCAGCAGTTAGCTCAGGGCTAATCTTCCTCAAAAGAAAAAAAGAGTTTTTTGTATAGTTTGGATAGTGGTCCTTTATCAGATATTTCTGATAAATATTTTGCAAATATTTTTTCCTAGTCTATGGCTTATCTTCTCATTCTCATGAATATTCTCTTTTGCTTAAAAATGCTTTTTGGCTTTGAGAACATATTCTAAACTTTTGTTTGTTTTTACTTCTGCAGATTAGTTATAATATCATTAAAGAATTTGGTCTTTTAGAAGTTCATGTTTATATTTCAAATACACAAAGCATTAGTTCTATGTAGCAGGTTTTTTTCATCAGACTTTGAGATTTAAATTTGCTTTTCAGGAACATGAAGTGAATTGTTAAAATATACCTTGGCAAAATTTTCTTCTCCATAACAGCCATTCATACCATAAGGATGTGGCAAATAAGCCATGAGGAACATAAAGTTGTTATTCCATTGAGAAAACACTCATGAAACCTCTGCTTTCCTCTTTCTCTTCCAAAAAAACTGCCAAATAACTGATTTCATAAAAACCACGGGAAAATGCTGGTACATTTAAAATTGCTTTATAGAGTAGTACTCTACTCATCAGAATCACATATAATTGGTATTTTGACTAATAATGCTTTTGTTTCTCTAAGATACAGAATTCTAGAAACTGAAAATTTTAATGACAGTAGTTTTCTCATTTTATAGCCTGGTTTAAAAAGAAAAAAGTTTTATCTTATGTTAAAATATACAGTCAACATATTTTATAATTCTCTTCTTTATTTGCATAAAGGGGAGATGGGATGATTTAGTCTTTTAATCAAAGGAATATATCTATGATAGTCTAAGAATCAAGTCTTATCTTACCCCTCTCCATTGTTAAAATAAAGTTCTTTGTTCTCTAATTGGGTTTACAGATAGTATTTCCAGACCTTGGTTATTATGTTAATTCACTGGCTCCCTTCATTGACTAGGATCAGATTTCTGGCAAACAAGCCCACTGTCTTCCTACTTGTTTTCTTCTCTGTTCCACAGAGTAGTAAATACTAAGCTTGAAATGAGGGGAGACAGCCTAGAGTATGAAATGGAAAGAGAAGCAGTTCAGAAATAAGAAAGCCAACAGAATTTAGGAGAACAAGGAATAAATCTATTAAATGAATTGAGTTTTGTTTTTGCTTTTTGCTCTGGAAGCTTTAGCTTTTTAATGAAAAATAGCAAACACATGGCTTATTTAATCACAATCCAGAGCAAATTTAAAGTTTGGCTGATATAATTGGGTTTTTCTTTTGCTTTGTTTTTTTTAAGTCTTAAATAAAGGAATATATAAGATGGCATTTTATATTTTCCTGAGATATTTTCTAGAGTAATCAAAAGCTTAGAATTAGAAAGTAATCCTTTATAAGCAAAGGTTTACATACATGAGTTTTTTCAACTGGAGAGTAATGCTACAGTGTACCATGGCCTATTGCTGGAAAGTACAAGTAAGTACCTGTATTAGAGTACTGTATGTTATTTTAGGAAAAAATAGATAAATAGTTTAAGTATCTTTTAGTTCTTGATAATTTTACTGCTACTTATAATCAAAATTTTCTAAAGTAGAAGTTACTAGAAATTAAATATTTGGAAATTTTGGCATTTAAAAAATTTTATCAATGAATTAATAGAAACAAATTTGAGTTTACTGACATGAGATATTGATTAAATTGTGTGATTTTCCAAAGTAGAGTAAAACCTAGAATATAATGCAGCCTCCTCTTTTTGTGTTGGTACACTAATGAGAACATACCTACCGTTTTTATTAAGGATTTTTATATGGTTGCAAAGAAATAAACTGATACTGTTTTTTGCTATTTCTATAATGGATGATACATTTTCAGTGTAACAGAACAAAACGTTAGGATGCAAAAAATTGCCCATACTTTGGAGGGGGTATAAATTCAGAGTCGAGGGATTGTGAGTGTGTGACAAACTGGCAGGCCCACAGACAGCCCATTAGACATTCATGTATCTCCAACCCCAGAAGCTGAAATTCAGCTGCTTCAGATTGACGGATCACGCTCCTTAATTTCCTGTAGCACAGATTTCTTTTTGTCTAGAATATGGAACCTAGTCTTATTATAAGAGATCTTCAAGTCTGCATCTTAAAAATGCTCTTGCTTTATGAACAGGGTTATTTTTAAAATGTGGTCTATGTAAGCGGGTGAAGTTATATTCTTACTAAAATTCAATCCTAGCAACATCCTTAAGGATAAAAAGACTTCTAAAAAATTCTCATTATTTTAGCATTGGTTTATCTGAAGTGCTTTGTGTTCACAGGAAGAACAGGCTGCAAAATTGAAAGCTGAGAAGATCAGAGTTGCCCTAGAGAAGATTAAAGAGGCGCAAGTGAAAAAGGTGATATTTGGGCTTTTTCCTGGTTTGGGATTTTTATCAGTTTTACGGATTTATGAAAAGTGGCCTTGTTTGTATAACATACCTCTAAGATACATGGAGAGGTAGAGGAGTATTTCTTCTTAATATATTTTTTGCATGTATTTTTTGTAGGTAAAATGCATTATAAAAGAAATAACTTTCTGGTTTAAAATTCTCCTAAAAGAGCAAAACAAAATAGTCTTCTTATTATAATCTTACCTCTTATTCTAATTTTAAAATGCTTTAAATTTTTGGGGGTACGTTATTTGATACCTAATTTTAGAATATCTTTCTTGCATAATAAAGCCATTATTTGTGTTTTAATTAATATTTAACTAAGGACATTACTCAGAACATTACTCGATATTGGAAGAAATTTCTAGAATGCCTGTTTTTTGATTTGTATTTAATTGCCTTTCTCCCTGTCACAGCTGGTGATTAGAGTCCACATGTCTGACGATAGTTCTAAGACAATGATGGTGGATGAGAGGCAGACAGTGAGACAAGTCCTGGATAACCTGATGGACAAATCCCACTGCGGGTATAGTTCAGACTGGTCGCTGGTGGAAACCATCTCTGAGTTACAAATGGGTTAGTAATATCCTTGCTTTAATTATGTTTTAATTTCTATATAATTCCAACAGTTTTCATGTTGATAAAAGCACCTTGAGACTTCTTTATATGTTTTTTTCCTATAATATAACCTTGGCTTTTTTACTTTATTTTTTTTCAATTATTTTGAGATTTCTTTGAATACAAGATCATTTCCAGTTCACTTCAGATTTTCTTATGGCTAGAACAAAGTTGTATTTTTTTTTAAGTGACAAAATACGTTTTGCCTTCAAATAAGAACTACATAGATCAAGACATTTACTAAAGACTCTTATATTTATTCACACTTGTACTGAAGTCTTTACACCAGTGTTTGATTTCAGGGGAAACAGAAAGCACATCTTTCTTGTTTTTAACTAGATGTGCTAAGTCTTCTTTTGTGATTCGTGGTTTGGTATGCTATTTTCTAATTTTAAAAATTCCTCATTCTTTGTACCATTATTGACTCCTTTTTTTTTTTTTTTAAAGATTAGCACCTGAGCTAACAACTTGCCAGTCTTTTTTTTTTTTTTTTTCTTTTTCTCCCCAAATCCCCCCCAGAAGATAGTTGTATACTTTTAGTTGTGGGTCCTTCTAGTTGTGGCATGTGGGATGCCGCCTCAACATGGCCTGATGAGAGGTGCCATGTCCATGCCTAGGATCTGAACCCGCAAAACCCTGGGCCGCTGAAGCGGAGCCCACAAACTTAACCACTCAGCCACAGGGCCGACTCCTATTGACTCCTTTAAAATGTTTTCTTTTTGTAATATTAGGTGATTACGGAAACCTTGCAATAATTATTTTATTAGGCTTTATGGAGTTAGTAATCAATTTTAACTTGCAGTTTTATTTAAAAAATGTATTTGCATTACTCTTGCTACCTATTATATCTTAAAGTATTTCATAGCAGTTTCCAGAGAAATAAAGGTTTACTAACCCCTTTCTCTTAGAACACACATATACAACCCCCGAAAGTAAACCATAAGTTATTAGAAGTTTACTAACATGTATAAAAATGTTTTCTTACAATACTCATTTATAACTATTCTTAGAGAATTAGGAAGGTTTGAGTTCATAGATGTAGCATCATAATACACAGAAGATGTTTGGATGTGAGTTTTTGGAATATTTCCATGGCCATTGGTTAAAGACCCATATGTGTACTATTTCTCCATGACCTTTTATATAACTCACTGTAGTGTGTTAAGTAACTATTATTTAATCATACATGGCAGAGTGCTTCAAAGATAATATGTGGTCATTCAGTACTTGTTGAATGAATAAAAGAAAAGAAGGGACTAAGAACCCAAAACAAGATGGTGGAAGTACGTTATGATAAATGTAAATTATTCACGTAGACAGCAAAGACTGTTAGAAAGGATGAATAAACAAAATTCAGCCATTTGCTAATAACAAAAGACCCATTACCTAAAGACACAGAGAGGCTGAAAGTAAAGGAATGTAAAGAGACACTAATCAAAAGAAAGATAACTTTGTTAGTACCAGACAAAATAGATTTTAAGCAGAATGCATTACTAGAGATAAAGAGAACCAACATCTTCACCAGGAAGATACAATCATTCTAAATTTTATTTAATAATAGCATTAAAATGTATAAAGAAAAGTTGACAGAACTACCAGGAGAAATTCACAAGTCAACCTTCAGAGTAGAACCTTTTCACCTAAGAACCTTCTCAGTGATCAATATAATCAAGCAGACAAAAAGGATACAGGAGATTTGAAAAATAATTTGTTTGATCTAATAGATGTATTTAGAACACTAATAATGGGAAAATATACATTCTTTTCAGGCAGAAATGAATATTTCCAAAAAGTGATTCAATTATGAGGCTATAAGCAACTCTTATGAAATTTCAAAAAATCGTTATCTAGACTATGTTCTTTGAACATATGTTCAGTATATAGGATATGTTCTTTGATTCCTAATTTGGAAATTAGAAAATATATCTATGTTTATAATTAGACAAAACTCATGAATCAAAGAAGAAATCATCTTGGAAATTTTAAAAATTACAAGAGTTGAATACTACTGGAAATACTTTAATATCAGAATTTATGAAATGCAACTAACATGTTGGGTTTTTTAAGGGTGGGATGGGAAAAGGGTGAAGGCTGAAGAAGACCTATAAATCAGAAGATCTACATTGTAGTCCTAGTTCTTCCGTGCAGCAGCTGTGTGACCTTGCTGAAGTCACTTAACACCACTAGGGCATGTTTCCTTGTTTGAAAATCGAGGGAAGACCAGATAGTCTCTAAGGGTCAAGGACTGCACTGTTGGTTAAGATTCTATGGTTCTGCTGTGAATTACTTGACAAGGTTTCGTGTCTTGGATGTAGTTCTGATGTATACTGATGAGATGTTGATATTTTATTTTGAGACAGAGAGAATTTTTGAAGACCATGAAAACTTGGTTGAAAATCTTCTTAATTGGACGAGAGATAGCCAAAACAAGCTTATATTTATGGAGCGTATAGAAAAATATGCACTTTTCAAAAACCCACAGGTGAGACTGAATAACTTATAGAGGTCAGGATTTTTAAATGTTCATCTTAACATTATTCTAATACTGCTAAGTGAATAGAGTTAAAAAACTGGCAACCACCTGGTTGGAGCATTGTGACTGCAAAACCCCATGGGAACATTCACTACTGCTGAGGTAGAAAGTCTGCTGGGACCAAGGTGTCAGGCCTCCAAGAGGTCACCATTCCCACAGAGCCAGCTGGGGTGAGCCCTTGGGGAAGCAGAAGTGACTCCAGGGAGTCACCAGGGTTCTGCTCCCTGTGATCCAGAGCTCTGTTGAACCTAGCTATTTATTTGGTGAGTTTCTCATCCATGGGAAAAGTACTTACATATTTAAGTTTCTCTACTTCAGCCATTCATCCAGTTAACCCTTATTTTTATTTCTTTGTTAAATTATTTTTTGAAAAAATCTCAGTAACCTTGATTATAAATGGTTTCACATTCTAATATATGTTACTTGATTTATTTGGCATCTTTGCTTATTCCAAAATAATGTTTCAGTTGATACTTCCTAATACCCAAATATTTTATAAAAATTAGTAGGTGAGAGGAATCAACCCCACTATAAAAAGTAGTAATGAGAAAAAACAGTAGCAGTATTAAAGTTGTTGAATAGTTATCCTTCAGACAGCTTAATCATAACACATCTTTACTGGATATTTTTAGTGAAGAATGCACTTACCAACAGATCTTTTAATGGGTGATTGTGGAAAAATTTTTCATAAGGCTAATAATTAGAAATAAGATTTTAGTTGAATCAAGCAAATGAAATCATTATAGTCTCAGAGAATTTTGGATTTCTTCTTTAAAAGCCAGAATGTAGACAGAATTTTCTGCATCTGGATCAGGTAAGCTTAGCATATTTTAAGGAAATTTGCCTTACTCATCGTTAATAATTTGTAAACCTTTCAAGTCCTGTAAGTGTAGCTTCCATTAGGTATACCACAACCTGCTTGCCAGCTGTTGTATGTGCTGCCACCTCAGGATTTGGAGGAGGGCAGTTTTTGGAATAATTCAAGGTTAACGGATGAGTGAGGGAGGTGGCCGGTGTTAGGCTTCTTAGTGAGATGCCCATGCACAGATTGCTTTTCAAAGGAGGGCTCCTCTCTCTCTACACAGGCAGAAATTGACACAGAGTTGCTGTGCCTCTAGAAGAAATTGTTTATGTACTTGTGCCAAGGGAATTATAGAGTGAATCTATCCTTCAACTTTCATTCATTTTTCCAGAATTATCTTCTCGGGAAAAAGGAAACAGCTGAGATGGCAGATAGAAACAAAGAAGTGCTTTTGGAGGTATGACTCTTCACTCCCTCCTCCCCCTTTTTTGCTGCACATTATAATATTAAATATTAAGTCAAATATGTTAATGCTGTATATTTATAATACCAGTTGTAAATAGAGAAGCCTATATTCTTCCATAACCTGACGAGAGTTCAGCTGTGTGAACATTAGGCCACTGAAGAACCTTTTAAAAACTACTATTTTGCCAACCAATACACTAGTGGAGTCACGAGCTTTTAGGGGCTGACTAGTGGGAGAAAAGGCTGCTCAATGAAGGATGGGACTGCTGTTTTATCTGCTTGCTCCGAGAGAAATTTGAGTATAGTTAGCTGTTTACCAAATATTTCAAGCCTTAGTCTTAAATAATTCAAATAATTTAAAAGTCATAATGACTATTTTTAAAAAATATGTACGCCTTCTTATTTTGAAGAGTAATAAAACGATTCAAACGTGATTGAATTTTTGGCTTTTTGGCTTTTGCTGATTTTAGAAAACTAAGATCAAAGAAGTTAGTATGTTTGAAAACCTAAATAAACTCTTATTTGCTAAGTAAGAGTTGAGTATTGACATTCAATACTCAAATTGAATGTTGTTTTTCTAAAATCTGTATTTCAAATATAAGTAATTTTCATGCTTATTTTATTTGAAACTCCAACACTACAATTTCTTATTCCTGTGATTTTCAAAGTAAATCAGGTTCATTGAAACCTACTCCAAGATTATCCCAAGGGCTAATGCTATAGGAGTGTATACTGAGTAAGTTCATATATATTCAGATATATATACTAAGAGATTTATATAGTGTTTCAATATGTTCATGGCAGAGACTTATATAGATTTATATAGTGTTTCAACGTGTTCATGAAAATGAAGATCAGCATTCAATTTTTCATAAGTGATACTAGCTACAATTAAGAAAAATCCTCTTTATGAGTCCTAATTTATCTGTACTTTGGGGAGAGAGAAATTAATTTAGGCTCAAAATGTCCTATGGTAATGTTTAGTGAGGATTTCTATTTTTCTTTTTCCAAATGCGTGATTGATTTTTTAAATTAAATTTTACCTAAGTATAGACTAGAATTCAAAATTTTGAATTTGCTTACATTTTTTTAGCCTAGTATTAAATATTTAAAAAGTAGATGTCCTCTTTCTTTTAGAATCATATAAATTGATAGTTTTTAAATTGTGAAAGTTTAATCATTCACTTAGCATGTTGCTTTCTTTTACAGTATATTTCTGTTCAGCTTGACAGCTAATCTAAATGTGGTGTTAATTTGGAGAAAAATCAAGTCTACTGCTTATGTTAGCTTTGAGACTTTTACTAAACTTAGTATGACTGTGCTGTTTACAAGTGCATTTAGGTACCGTCATATGCAACTCAGCTGACATTTCACCTTAGTTTCTTCAAAACAGTGTTAGGCAAAAATTCGTAGGGATTGCCAGAGTAGTTCTGAAATAAATCCATATTATGTTTAGAATAGAAAGTTCTAATTGTGGTGAAATTAGCAGCATGGTTTTAATACAGAGCCATTTGGGCTTAATTACAGCGTCATGCATTTCACAGGGGTAAACACAACTTTGTTCTGAGAATCCAAGAACTGTATGTCTTTCCAAATCATCTTCTTACTTTAGGAATGTTTCTGTGGAAGTTCTGTAACTGTACCAGAAATCGAAGGCGTCCTGTGGTTGAAGGATGATGGCAAGAAGTCCTGGAAGAAGCGCTATTTTCTCCTGCGAGCGTCTGGGATCTACTATGTCCCAAAAGGGAAAGCAAAGGTGTGTCCCTCCTGCTGGTGTCTGGGCTTCCTCGTTGTGCTTATTGATTTCAGTTCGTTGTGAGTGTGCTGACAGGGTCAATCCAGGTTTCAGCGTGGGTGGGACACGCAGAATATTGCTCTGTTTATTGATCCATTATAATGAAGAGGAAACCTGAAAATGTCCGCTCTCTCGTCATTGGGGGGCCATCTTGATTCTCTTGCTAAATTTGAAATCATACTTTTACTTAATATGTTTGGAACTTCTGCCAGAGCAGTTTTGACTTCTTGTTGTTTGGGGAGAATAGGTTTCTGGGCTTGTAGGTGTTTCAGCCTTGTTGAATACTGTGTTTCTGCTGAGAGCCCCTTGGTAGCTGTCACTTCTCTGCTTACTGGGGCCAGCACTGTTGTAAGCTCTTTACAGTATCATCTCATCCTGTCTTTACCACCATCCTGAGAGGTATGGATTGTTGCCCCTGTTTAACTGGTGAGGAAGCCCTGACCTGAGAATCACTGTACTTGAGGTATGCATTGCAGGCCCTGAACTCGGACACTTTCTGGTTCCTTCCAGAGAGCTCTCTTATACTATGTTTTCTTTAATATACTATACTATATTTAAAGTCCCTTTAAAATGCCACCCTCTCCATCAAGTCACTATTCATTGTGAAAGGCAAGACAGTAAGTGAAATGGACTGCCTTTTTTGTTGCATCATGAATTAAAGAAGAAACATTTGTAGAGAATGTCTCTGTCTTGTCTTCTACAAAATAGCAGTAATTTCTACTTGGTAAAGTTTTGATTCTCATCTAGAAACTGTTACCAGGGATGATATTTGCTTGTTTGTGCCCGACTGTTAATTGAGCCTTTTGGGTGCTTTTCTCTTAGGTGTCTCGGGATCTGGTGTGCTTTCTCCAGCTGGACCATGTCAATGTTTACTATGGACAAGACTATCGGAACAAGTACAAAGCTCCTACAGACTATTGCCTAGTGCTGAAGGTAAACTTTTCTCTTTCTTAGGAATGTTAATTGATGTTAGGCATAGAGCGGGTTATTGGACATTTTAGAATAGTCTCGCTCTCCATCGAGTATATGATTTTTGCTCTTTTCTGTGGGCTTTTAAAGGAATACTGAGAATGGTGAGGAAAAGAAGCTTGTGTTCTACCACAACTGACCTTAGCTCAGTGGCTTTCATTAGATTGATGCTACTAAGATACAGATACTGGATTGTAAGCTTTGTGTCATAGTATATAAAATAGATTAGATTATAAATTTGAGACTTTCATTTAATAGCAGGCTTATTTTAGGAAAATTTAGTTCAGAGCCAAAAATGAGACATAGGTATTCTGTGTGTTTCTATACTTACTCAGCAGAACCATCAGAGGGCACTGTGCCCAAGTTCAAAGTGGACTGGCTCTCATCTGGTCCAGAAATAATTTTTGTCTCTCTTTTGCCCCCAAACTGTAGCCCTGATAGCCCACTTGTGTATTATGACCTGTCTGAGCTATTTTTAGTGAGTTTTTTCCTCCTTTATCCAAACTTTTGAGCTTTTCACACTGATTATGTCTGTACTTTTGAGAACTGATATTTTTTAGTGAATTTTTAGTAATCATCCATAATTACCCTGAATTTTTTAATGTTGTCTTTATCAAGACACACTTTATCAAGACAGCATTAAAAAATTCAGGATAATTATGGATGATTAAGTTTTTTTCATTGGCTCCTTCTTAGTAACCCCTTCGTAACTACTTAGGTCTTAATAATCATCATTTAATTTTGCTTTTCTCTGAGAAGTGTCAGTTGGGTTGGGGGGTGGTGGTGGTTTAGCGTTTTGGGGAAGAGTTTTGATTGCTTTGATAAAATTAGGTGTATTGTAATGGTAACCCTTTATTAAATAACCCTTTCTTGAAGAATACCTCTGTATCATTTAGGTTACAGCAGCAAATAATTTTTTTAAAAGTTGATACAAAGTAGCTTAATCCAGCAGTTTTCAAAATGAGGTCCAAGGTTCCCTGTGAGTCCCTGAGACCTTGTCAAGGGGTCTGTGATGTCAGAAGTACTCTTCTAATAATGCTAAGATGTTATTTGCCTTTTACACTCTCATTTTCTCACCAATGTATAATGGAGTTTCCTAAGAGGTTACATGACATGTGATGATATCTTTGCTCTCTTGAGTAGTGGAAGTTTTTCCTTAGTTTTCATTTCTTATAAGGTAAATATCAATAGACATAACTCATATAAATGAAAGTTATTTGGGGGTTTCATAACGTGAAGACAATAAGAGTTAGTTATTTCAATGCCACAAGGTTGTTGGTGAGAACCCAAATTCTTTCCCTCTTTCTCTCTTCCATCTGCTGCATATCAGCTCAGAGAATGTTCAGGCCGGCTCACCTCACAGTCACAGATGGCCACTGCAGCTCTAGGATCACATGGACACCCAGCAGAATCTAGCAGAAGACAGACTATTTCTCCCTTCGTTTGTCTTTTTTAAGAGGAAGGGAATATTTCTCAGGAGCTACCCACAGCCCTCCCCTGAGGGTCACTGGCCGCAGTACATGCCGGCTCTTAACCCAGTCACGGCAAAGAACAAAGCCATGGTTTGGGGCTTCGACTAGCCAGAATTCACACTCTGAGCTGAGGAGTGGCCTTCCAAACAAAAGTGGGGTTCTGTCATAAAAGAGGGGAGAAGGAGGCTCTAGCTGTGGGGAAGGCATCCAAGCATGCCTGTTACAGCTAAAATTAATTATGATCACTGACAGTTATTTTAATCCCTTTTGCAACTCACAGAATTCCTAGATTAAGAATATTTTTGTTCTCAGGCCGGCCCAGTAGTGCAGCGGTTAAGTGCCCATGTTACGCTTCGGTGGCCTGGGGTTCGCTGGTTCGGATCCCGGGTGCGGACATGACACCGCTTGGCAAGCCATGCTGTGTTAGGCGTCCCACATATAAAGTAGAAGAAGATGGGCACAGATCTTAGCTAAGGGCCAGTCTTCCTCAGCAAAAAGAGGAGGATTGACAGTAGATGTTAGCTCAGGGCTAATCTTCCTCGAAAAAAAAAATTTTTTTTGTTCTAAGGGGTTTTTTGTTTGTTTTATAAGAATGATTTGTGTACTTTGTTTTTAGTTTAATAGGTTAAGCTAAATTCATATGTTTATATTGCTGATCTATTTATATCCTGAAATATTCAATATATTGAAATTTTAAAAATCCCCACCATACCACTAGGTGCAAATAACAGTAAAAATAACAGTCACCATTGATTAAAGAACTAAGGGTGGCAGGTGCTGCACTGGGAGTTCTGTACCCATCAATCTCACAGTCTGTTTTAGGTCCATGTTTTCCAGATATGGAAACCGAGGTTTAGAGAGATCAGTTTGCCCAAGACCACTCAACTATTAGTATTTAAGACATATCTTTTTTCTTGTAAAGTCGTACTAGATTTTGCCTATTTAAGTATCTTTATTTTTGAGTATATGTGTTCTGACAAACAAGTGAAACCAAAAAATACTGCCACACAGGATCTACACAAATGCAAATGTAAACATTTATAGGGTCTGATCCCTTTTGTTATCTTCAGGCTGTAATGACTGAGTCTGAGTCCTTACAGTGAAATGCAGGATACAGGAAATAGATACACACTTGTAGGAAGTAATAAAAACACATCATTTAGTAGTTAGTTTTTTTAAAAGGTAATAATAAAAATAATGATGGGAAGAGCTTATTCATGAAATTTGACAGTATAGGAATAAATAGGGCATTTGTTGATATATTATCTGAAAGAGGTACACGCTTATTGGGACACACGTATGCATGTATAATTAAGTTTCTTAAAGGAAACCTGTGTTTTTAAAAAATATATACCACAATAATTGTTGGAAGAGAGCTCAGCTTACCCAGATCTAAATTTTCATTCCTAAAGAAGTGAGGCGATGTAATTTATTTCAGTTTGTTAGGTAAGAAGGAAAAAGTGGTTAGGGTTTAGGGGTGGAATATTTACATGAACTTGTCAAAAACTGCTATTAATAGAGAAGTGTCCTGTATGATAATGAGGAAGTGATAGGGGTGTTATATAGTATTATTTTTTACCATCTTACATGTCAGTTGGGAGGATTAATTTTAAGCCCATATTTGTCTCTAAAGTAATAAATGGGTAGTTTACATTCAGTGATTTCCCTTTGGCACTTGGACTGGGATGTTAGAGCATCACTTGTAGTTACAGAGTTTTAGAAATACCTGTCTCGATCCAATTTTTGGCATAAACAGAAAAATCATCTGATCGCACAAGAGTAATCTAGAGTTTCTTATTCTTAGATGTTTTTATCTAATTCTCAGCTCTTTCCCCTTTTATCAGAGAATGCAAACCTTCCACATCAACAGCATTTTAAAAGTGAAATGATGACCTTTCTTTCTTAATAGCTGTTCATTTGTTCAATATGTGTTCTCTGGAGTCTTTAAGAATCTAAATGTTGAGCTTCTGGTTTTTGGCAACAGCTGTCTCCTCTACACTTGCGCTCAGCTCTTGTGGGACTTTAAAAGTGGTGGAATAACACTGGGGGGAAAGAGGATAGAGGCAGCAAATTTGGAACAAGGCAGCAGTGTGACAGAGTAGTTAAGAGCCTGGCCCTGGGATGAGAGCCCCTGGCTTCAGATCCCAGTTCTTCCCTGACTGGCGAGCAGCCTTGAGTGCTGTCTTCACCCCCTGTGCCTCCAGTTCTTCTCGGATGGTGGAGATGATACTATGGAACTTGTAGGGTTTTCGTGAGTGTGGAATGAGCTAATATCCCTGAAATATTGAGCATAATGCCCGGTACATAACAAGTGCGCAGTAAGTGCTACCTTTAATAAATAACTATTATGGGAACAGGCAGCCTCCTGAGGTGTCGTTGCCTGGATGACCATCGTGAAGGCTACAGAAGTAATGTCTTAAGTGGGAGGGGGCAAAGGAATTTTTGAGGTCCTAAAATGAATTTTAAACTAGCAAGTAATCTGCAGATACTCAACTGATTGTATCGTAGTACTCTTCAGGGTATTATTTGGGTTCCAAGCTCAGAGAGATGAGGAGAAAAGGACAGAGGATTGTTTCCTTTTGGTTTTCTCTGACGTTGTGTTGATAAAAACACTTCCTTTGTGTGGAGAATGAATAGAACACACACTCACTGTCAGGCAGGACCACTGCTGCGGTGGAATACCCAGGTGTGGTAGCTCTGCTCTGGGGAAATGGAAGGAGTCAGTCAAGAATGGTTTATAAATCCCCACAGAGGGAGGGCATGGTGATGATGGCTGAGTGCCAGCCTGTCACCCCTTGTCCAGGAGTCTGAACCTGCTCTGTAGGCAGGGCCTCAGTGAAGCAGGAGATGGAGAACAGCTCTTCAAGCCCGAGCTGGCAACACTGAGAAAGCTGTTCAGTCAGCCCATTTTGTCTTCTGCATGAACTGTGGCCTCTTGCTCACATTGTATCCCAGCACCTACTGGAAGCATCTGGCAAACAGTTCTTGCTCAATAAATATTTGTTAAGTGAATGAATGAGATAGAATTCTTCCTTTTATAGAAAAATACATCCTCCACCTGTCCTCCTTTGTTCTTTCAAGATTGCAGTGGTGGTTTATTATAACGTGACTTAATAAGGACAAGGGAACGTATTCCACGAGAAGGTTGTGGAGCCTGTCTTGTCAGGAGAAAAAACTCTTAGGTATTGTTTTGCTAACCTCTTATTCTTGAGGGTTTAATGTTTAAAACTTTGACTATCACCTTCAATAATTAAATTGGGATTGGTATTAAATGCTTTATCATAGGAGCTTTGTAAGCAGAGAATAGAATAGAATAGAATAAATGGATTTGCATTTCTCTCACTGTAGCCCAGAGCCTTTAACAATGCAGAGGCATAACTTGCACTGGTGGCTGTCTATTTCTGCTGCATGGAGGACTTATTCAGATTTCTTATTTAATTGATCTCATGGGTTTCCACAACAAACCAATGTGGTTAGAGAATTTTCAAAGCCTCTTTCTTATCATTGAACATAAACTTAAATATTTCTCCAAGTAAAATATTGTTATTTGTTTATTTTTCAGAATAACTGAAAAGAGAAGTAGTAATTAACAATCATTAAGTCCAGAACCAAGTGTGATTTCGAGTTTTTCTTCCCAGGGACCTACTGGTTGTGGCCCAGTGGAATTAAAATACCTTAAGTCTGTTCTAGCACTTGCATTTTGAGCCAATGTCAAGTCAGTCACCTCCCATCCAAGCCTCAACTGAAGAGTAAACTGGTTTGTAAAAACTCAGTTTGAGGATGCGGTTGAAAAGCTGCTCTTTCCCTGGAGGGCACCTCCTGTGGTGGAGGGGCCTGCAGGGTGGTCTCCACCCACAGCAGGGAGCCCCACTACGCAGTGTGGGCGCCCCACGTGTCCCAGGTGCTGGGCCTACTTCGTCCACCCCACCACTGTTCACCTAGAGAAGCACTGGGAGCTTGACCAGAGACGGGCATTTGGAGTCCTCTGAACCCGTGATTTCAGTGGATCTGAAGTAAAATCAGACATTCTCTGCCCTTTTCATAGTCTTATAGATAAAGAATTTTGCTGACTTTGCTTAACCTTGATGGACTTTTGTTTCTTGGAAATGTAGAAGATGTATTTGGGAATTTCCCATGATGTGAAGGATTTTTTTTAACTTGGACATCTTGACCTAAAATTTAACACAAATTTCTGTTTAGTTTATTTTGTAAAAATACTTATGGGTCATTTTATTTGGGCTTACGGCCATGTAAGAGGTTTAAATTATTTGGTCATTACTCTGATGGCCTGTAACTCCTCAGGATATGTTGAAGCTTTCATAGAGTTGTCTATTTCTCTTAGTTCTCCAGAGGACTTAGTTGGATTTTGCTTTAATGTTGCAGCACCCACAGATCCAGAAGAAGTCTCAGTACATCAAATACCTTTGTTGTGATGATGTGAGGACCCTGCACCAGTGGGTCAATGGCATCCGCATTGCAAAGGTGGGTTTTCTTTTGGTTTGATGATGGGATAATGACGTGTTTATGATATGGCTTTGATTGTCGTGACAGTTATTCTGATTGTTTCATATTAATGATTTGCCAATGTCTAGTTTTCTCAGGTCTAAGTTTCATCTTTTAAATGTCTTTTTTCCTTGGTAAAGGGGATAAACTTTTAACAGTTCATATCCAAGGAATAATACCACTGGTAAAGCTTGTATAGCATCAGAGTGATTTATTTTGGCTTTGGAGAACTCATTATATGATTCTTATATAGGAGAGTTAAGCCTAAACAAAAGTAATTTTTAAAAAATTACAGTTGCCTTGGGATGAGGGAAGGGATGAATAGGTGGAGCACAGAGGATTTGTAAGGCAGTGAAAACATTCATAGTCTGCATGCTGCTACAGTGGTGGATATATGTCATTATACATTTGTCCCAACCCATAGAATGTGCAGCAAGAGTGAACCTAAGGTGACTGTGGACTTTGAGTGATGATGATGTGTCAGTGTAGGCTCATCGATTGTAACACATGTACCACTTTAGTGGAGGATGTTGATAATGGGGAGGCTGTGCATGTTTAGGGGCTGGGAGTATAGGAGAAATCTCTGTACCTTCCTCTCAGTTTTGCTGTGAACCTAAAACTGCTCTAAAAAAAAGTCTTAAAAAAATTGTTTTAAGGACATCTTAAAGATGATTATATATAATGCTTGAAGGAATATTTATGCCTATTAAGTAATGGAAAATAAAATTTATTAGAGCCATAAAATCAAAGTTGCTTTAGGAGTAACTGAAAAAAAATCGTTATATTGATAATGAACATAATTAGAATCAAGTGTTAACTTCTTGCTGCCTTTCTAAAAATGAGGAAAAATATGAGCAGATTATAACTTAACTCGTGTTAAAAGAAATTTTGAAGTATTATAGGTATGAATTTTAATACAAATTATGAATCAGTATACAGAGCCGTGTCCCCTGTTCCTCCCCCATCTCTCTCTGTTACACCCAGTAAAGTTCAGATGTCATCCTCTCCTGCCTTCTGTTTAGTACGGGAAGCAGCTCTACATGAACTATCAGGATGCCGTGAAGAGGACAGAGTCAGCTTATGATTGGACTTCCTTATCCAGCTCCAGCATCAAATCAGGATCCAGTTCCTCCAGCATCCCAGGTAGTTTGAAATGCCCAAGCACTATTTACTACCCACATGAATGGCTTTCGAGAGAGAAACTGATAGTAGACCTGGTTATCTCAGCATGATTTTTAAAAACCAGAGCCATACCTAATTTCTAAATTATAATCAATAGGTAGATGTGCTTTTATTGTTGTTGTTAGAGGGGATAATATCATGGGCTAGTTCACAAATGTATTTGAAATAGAAAACCATTTTATAGAGTTGTAAAGCCAAGAGTTTCATTATATATTTATAAAGTTTATTTAAAACTCACTCATACTACTGAAAAGCAACTGTTGATGCATAATTGGGGATAGAAAGTTGCTTAAGTTTCTCTGTACTCAGAATCCATGATGAAACTGCCCACCTTCCCCACATGTTTCCTGACATTTCAGTAGAGTGGAAATAACTAGAATTAGTTCAATATCAGTTAAGGAAGCTGTTTGTGTCATCAAACTTTCTAAACTTTTCGTAGGAAATCAGTCATACTCAAAAGGTGCTTATTTTCAGATTCCATATCCTAACAAGTATGCTGTGATCACATTTTAAGATAAATGCTTCTTTCCCTTCAAAATGTTCCATATATGATATCTACATCATCTAAAAGGAGAATTTTTTCTTTGTTCTGACATCGTATGTTATGAAAGGAATAATTGCTTTAAGAAGTATTTGATTAAAAAGCTGTATGATGTGATTTCATCCCTAAATAAGTAAGAAAAACAAATTTAGAATGTGTTTCATGGGTTAGCATACATACATATATTTCCTAGTTCTGTGCACTGAGAGGGGCTAGGAGCAGTGACCCCAGGAGCAGTAAGACTGAGTGCCTGCATCTTGGTTTCTAACACCATTTTCCGGAAAAAAAAAAAAAGGAACCAGGGTTCTTGGGGAAATGGCTGAGTCTATGGCTGTGGCAGAGAATCTGGAAGATCAGCTTGGAGTATCTTGTAATGCCAGAAATGAAGGAAATGCTCCAAAAAACACAAGGATGAGAGTATGGAAAAGGGACACAGCAGCCAAGCTGAGAGTTTCCAGTGACCAAAGCTGGAACAGTTTGAGCAACAAAATAATATAAGATTATAACCCAAATTATAAAATACATAGCCATCAGTCCATACTGATAAAAATAAATTATTGAATAAATAAATGGGGAGGAAGAGACAAGTTTTGCATACAGAAGATTTCTCAGTGATCTGTGCAGACACCCTGCCCTCAGGAGGTGGAGCTTAACTCTCGCTTTAGTGTAAGCTCTGCAGAGTGGCTGGCTTCCAAACAGCAAGGTCAAGGGGGTCGGGGGACGGGGACCTTGACAGTGAGACCCCTGACAGATAAGACCTCAGCCGAGTGGTCAAGGTCAGGATCATCGTAATAAGTTACACTGATAGCGTGTACCCTTGATACAATGTGATGAGACTGGCATTTTCCCTCTCTTGATCTTCCTCCCCAAATCCCATAACCTCAGTCTAACCAGGAGAAAAATATCAGACAAATCAAAAACAAGGAAGTCTGAGAAACTGTCACAGGAGACATGAAAACCAGCTGTGCTGTGGGATCCTGGATCAGAAAATGGATGTTATGGAAAACTAGTGAAATCCAAACAAAGTTTGGAGTATAGTTAATAATACCGTATCGATGTCAGTTCCTTAGTTGTGACAAATGTACCAAATGTAACAATGTAACATGCTAATAATGAGGTCAACTGGGTGCTCGGTGTGCAGGAACTCTGTGCTAACTTTGCAACTTTTCTGTGAATTTTAAACTATTCTAAAATAAAACATTTATTAAAATGGGAAGAAACTTTTGAGACAATAGATTAGGAAAGGCAAGGTAACCATGTTGCAAGTAGGATTTTAGAAAAAGAAATTAAGGGAAAGATTGAGAAAAAAGACGCATGATATTTTTTAAAATGTGTATAGCACTTAACAATTCAAGTGCTCCCACGAATTATTTTATGATGTGGTACAATGCCTTTTCCTACTCCAGCATCATCTGTCTGTATACAGTGTGTAAAGTATTAGGCAGACATTAGTCATATTCATTCATGCTGAAGAGAATTCAAGGATTTGTGTGTTCCAGCCTCCTATCTTATAAGCTATTGTCCTAGATAGTAATTAAATAGGGATGAAGCATTCAGCTACTGGATGATCAAAAAAGAAGAAAACAGGCTAGGTTTTATCCTATGTTGCTAATATTTTGCCCTGAGGATATTGTCTTATCTTTATCCACCTATTATCCATAATAGTTTATGGCTATTATCTCTGCACTGCTCTGGCTAACTTGGCTGGACTTGCTAAATATTGCAGTCTAGTAATCCCAGAGTGATTGGATGCGACTGGCTTTAATATTTGCATCTCCACCAGATGCCACCAGATTGAGGTAGGTGCTTGCACATGGTTCTCTCATCAGACTTGGAGTCTAGTGAAATAATCTTCCCAGTTCCTTCACCCTGGATGTCAGTCAAAGATGCACTATATCCTCAGCCATTCCCAGCTCCCTTGAAGATGCTTCCGTGCCTTGCGAGGGGGCCAGGCTACAGTGGGGCTGCTGCCTTGCAGAGCCAATACCTGAATCCCTAGGAAAAACAATTCTCACGTGAGAGTCAAATTCTGCATACTGTTTATTGCTGGGGAAAAGGAAGTAATCATCATGTATAGACCTGAATTCATAAGTAAGAGCTACCTGGGATGGCCTGGAGCCAGGGGTATATAAGAAGATGGGTTCTCAATGTAATGAAAACAAGGTTGAAAAAAAATTCACTCATTTGTTGATGGTTCATTCATTCTCGTATTTGCTAGGAACTGATTTCTTGCAAGATAGGTTGTCAGGATACCAGTATGAACCTTTTATTCTAATTATCAGTCTGTCATGGTGAACTGTTTAAAAAGAATTGAGGTGTCCTTTTAGCCTTAAGATAAAAATGAGTAAAATTAACTTTTTGCTGTTTCTACATAGCATCTGGTTTTGTTGTAAAAGATATCTATCTAAACGTACATACTCACACCGTCAGAAGACTGACTTATTTAATCCTGTTTTTGAAAATCTATTTTAAACAGAGTCTCAGTCGAACCACTCGAATCAGTCTGATAGTGGTGTGTCTGACACGCAGCCGGCAGGCCACGCCCGCTCCCAGAGCATCGTGAGCTCCGCCTTCTCTGAGGCCTGGAAGCGAGGCACACAGTTGGAAGAGTCCAGCAAGGTAACACACCTGTGTGAATTCGTATGGGAAGTCTGTGCTGTCCCTTGGGTTTAGTGTGTTGCTCTTTGATTCCTTTCTCAGGAATCTTTCTTGGCCCTCTTTCAGTATTCTTTCCTTGACTTCCCTCAGAATTGGCTCTAATGACGTAAGATCTCAAAAAAACTGGCAGTTTAACTGACTTTATGAGTGGCTCAGATAAAAATTTCCTCCTTTCCACCCTTAATCAATTTGGATGGAGCAACACCATTTAGTGCTGGTGCCCAATTTTGTTCCAGAGAACCTGCTAATGGTTGATTATTTCTTTGTTATTAATTTCACTTATTCAGACTCATTCCTTTCTTTTTATGCTTTTTGGCATTTCTCTGCACTTTGATGAATTTTCTCAAATTACGGTTTATTTGGAAGACTAAATTCAAATTAATCTCCTTAAAATTTTGGATCCCTGAGCCTTGCATAGTAGATTGTTCAGTGATACTGAAGGACGAGTATAATTATTGCAGAACTGTTTAGAAAAATAGAGAGGTTTCTTTACTGTGGTTGAAGGGCACCATATCAAATTAACCTCTGAAGTTCTGTGGGCAAGGCTGCGTCTTCGACAGTTCACCCTCAGCCACCACTGAGGGACCAGTGGCACACCTGGCCTGACCATTTCATTAATGATCATTTTGATTTTTTCTGTTCTTTTGGTCTGCATCACTTATGCAAGTACACTCAGCGGGAGAATTCAATGGCCATTTCCCTCTGGTTATTCCTTTATTTGCATATGGGGCTGGTTAACTGGCCCTTGGGGGGGGGTGTGGGGGGGGGCGGGTGGAGGAGGCATTAGCAGCCCACTGTAGGGATGGAACACTTTTTTTTAGAAATAAGTATTTGAGAATTGGTTCTAATGACCTAAATTCTCAAGACACGACAGTTTGTTTAACTCCCTTCAGAAGCTCAGACTTCTGAGACATCTCCCTCCCTTTCCCCACTTAATCCACTTGGACAGAGCAGCACCCCCGGTGCCAGTCCTCTGTGGATGTCATGGAGAAGCAGGTTTCCACAGTTCAGACATCTAAAGCAGAGTCCTTTGCCTTACTGAATTTCTAATGGTGTTATCCGTGTGAATTCTAAGTTAGGGAACTACCCGGTCGTTAGGAGGGCGGCTAAGGTCCAGATGCTCTGGGATTGAGCAGCCGAGTCCGTCCTTCCCCACAGTTTCAGAAAGCGCATGGGCCCCCCACGCAGCAGGGACGATGTGTTGGAGTCTTGATCCTCCTGTGTGTTTCTTCTCCTGTTACCTGTCTCAGGTGCCAGATGAGAAGGCCAGCACAGCTAAGGTCCAATCCCCTGCAGCAGCCAAGACAGGGGCAAGTTAAGGTCAGGGGCTGTTCTTTGGAAGCACATTAACCTGGGTGACTCCTGTAACCAGATCTTGCAGACTAATGCTTTGACTTTGATGTGGAATTTCTAAAGAAACATGTGACTGTCCTGATGGGCATTAGAATTCAGCCCTGTAATGAGCCATCTAGTCTACTAACCTAAGCATTCTCCATGCTAATTAGATGTCATTCATAGTTGGAAACAAATGGTTTATCTTGGATCCTTACAGTTTGTTCAAAGAGCCAAAAAGATGTACCCAAAGTTACTAAACCAAGGGTCCTTCCTTTGCTCTTTCAAAAGTACTTGAGCCACATTCATGCATGAACAGCTCCATGACATAAATGACCAGATGTGGTAATTTGGGCGATGCCAAGCAGTGCCCACATAGGCTGGTCAGCAGGGGTGGACAAACTCTAGCTCCTGTTCCTTGATACATTTTCTTTAGTCTTCCCAAGTTTCCTCTCATTTTCTTCTGACATTTTCTGTGTGATACTTTTATGATCTTTTGCTGTAATGTTTATGAAGCATCTCTTTATGTATTTTCCAGTAAAACAAGTATAAAGAATGCCCCCTTTACCTGCATTGCTGGACTTCTGTGCATGTTGGATGCAAGTGTGTGTGTCACGCTCATTCATTCCTGTGTGACTGTGCACGCCTGTTCACGTGTCAGCTTACTAGTATCAAAGCCACCCTTGTTCCTGCGAGGCCCTCCCACAGCACTCCTGCGCCAGGGTGGCTCTGCTTGCTGTGGGAGCCGCTGGGGACTGAAGGGTGCACTGGAGCCCTCACATCTCCCTCCTGGGCGGGGGGGTGCCCAGGGCCCAGAAGCCCTCCCACTTGGGCAGGTGTGGGACACCAGAGGTCAGAAATCAGACCAGGAGTCACCATTCAAGCAGCTTTTGCAACGCTTTTTCAAACCTAGGCTATCCGGCAGTCTGGCTATCTGAGAATATTGTGGGTAGATGCATGGGCTCCATGCCCCTGTTGCCCCCGGGTCAGATTGTAGCCCTCCTGACATTGTCAGTCTTGATTATCACAGCTGCTGCATCCCTTCACCTGTCGCTGAGACTTGCTTTCTAGCTTTACAGTTAGAGCGCCTCTGTAACTGTCTGTTGTTCTCTCTCTCCCACCCCTTCTGTGCTCCTTTTAGGCCAGAATGGAGTCCATGAATAGGCCCTACACTTCACTGATGCCCCCTTTGTCCCCACAGCCTAAGCTGGTCACCCCCTACACTGCTTCCCAGCCTTCGCCGCCTCTCCCGCCCCCGCCCCCTCCACCGCCCCCACCCCCACCCCCGCCTCCCCCACCGCCCCCGCCGCTGCCCAGCCAGTCGGCACCGTCGGCCAGCTCAGCGGCTCCAGTGTTTGTCAAGTACAGCACGATAACCAGGCTGCAGAACGCGGCTCAGCATCCGGGGCCCCTGTTTAAGCCGCCCCCGGCCTCCACCGCACAGTCGGGAAAGCCTCAGATCCTGGTGCCCCCCAGCGGTGTGGTGCCCCCGCCCCCACCCCCGCCCCCGCCCCCCACGCCTGGCTCGGCCATGGCCCAGCTGAGACCCGCGCCCTGCGCCCCCGCCCCGCCCCTGAAGATTCATCACCTTCAGCACGGTACTCCAGCGGCTCCTCCGACACCCCCGCCACCACCTCCCATTCCTGCACCCCTCCCTCCCCAGGCTCCCCCCAAACCCCTTGTGACCGTGCCCCCACCAACCAGCACCAAGCCTGTGCCACCCTCTGCGACACAAGCTGTGCCACCCACACCTACTCCTCCAGTGCCCCCAGCAAAAAAGCAGCCCGTTTTTCCTGTTTCCCACGTGCCGCCCTCTCCCCCCGCCCCTCCTAGTCCAGTCCCCCCACCCACGCTGCCCAAGCAGCAGAGCTTCTGTGCAAAACCGCCTCCCTCCCCGCTGTCCCCGGGGCCCTCGGTCGTGAAGCAGATCGCCAGCCAGTTCCCGCCCCCTCCCACCCCGCCTCCGGGGGAGCCGCCGGCCCCGAAGCCCACCTCCGCCAGTGCAGCCCCGCAGTCCCCTCCTGCTGTGAAAGCCAAACCCAAGTGGCAGCCCGGCGCGGTGCCTGTCCCGTTCCCGGACTTCCCGCCCCCTCCTCCCGAGAGCAGCCTGGTGTTCCCTCCCCCTCCTCCCCCGGCCCCGGCCCCGGCCCCGCCCCCGCCGCCGCCCGCAGCTTCGCCCGCCCCGGACAAGGACAAGAGCGGGTCCCCAGGCAGAAAGCCCGGCAAGACGGGCAGCCCGGGGGCCAAGAAGCCGCCCCCGACGCCGCAGCGCAACTCCAGCATCAAGTCGAGCGGCTGCGCGGAGCAGCCCGAGCCCAGGAGGCCCTCGGTGGACAGTCTGGTCAGCAGGTTCGCGCCGCCTGCAGAGCCCTCGGGGTCTCCCGGCAGAGAGCCCCCGCCGCCCCCGGCCGCGCCCCCCAAGCCGGGGAAGCTCCACCTGCCCGGCGGCCCCCTGCCCGGGACCCTCCCGCAGGGGCCGGCGGCGGCGGCGCCCCTGCCGAGCGGGCGCGGGCGGGACCCCGGGGCGGAGTTCCCCTCCCCGCCCCCCGAGGCCGACTTCCCGCCGCCGCCGCCCGAGGGCGAGCTGCCCCCGCCCCCCGCCGACGTGCCGGCCGCCTTCCCCGGCAGCGCCTCGCCCAGGGTGGCGGTCGTCCCGCCGCAGCCGCAGCCGCAGCCGTGGGCCAAGGCGGCCGCGAGGAAGGCGCCCCCGCCCACGCGGCCCAAGCGCAACGACAGCACCCGCCTCACTCGCGCCGAGCCCGCCGCGCCCACCTCGCCCGGCTCCCCCAAGGCCGGCCTCGGCGTGCGGCCCGCCTTCCTGGCCGACCTCAGCCGGACCCTGCAGCGCAAGTCCGTCACGCGGCACGGTTCCCTGTCCTCCGCGCGCGCCGCCAGGCCCGAGCCCACGGCCACCATGGACGACATGGCGCTGCCGCCGCCGCCCCCGGAGCTGCTGTCCGAGCCGCAGAAGGCTGCCTACGGCGGCGGCCACCTAGCGGGCTACGCCACGCTGCGGAGAGGGCCGCCGCCCGCGCCGCCCAAGAGAGACCAGAGCACCAAGCTCTCCAGGGACTGGTAGCCGCCTGGCGGCCGCTGCCAAGCTATCTGTCAGTCCCGGTCGGCTCACCCGATCGATCGGCGCTCAGCTCCCGTGTTCACAGCCTCCTGGGATGATGCTGTCGTTCAGGAAGTGTCCGGCGGTGTGTGCGTGCGTGTGCACACCGCTATACATAGGTAGATAGTGTGTGTGTATATGTATATATATGTATACATATATGGATGTGTATATGTATATATATAGCTGTGAGTGATTCTATTTATTCCTTTTCGCTCCTAATCTGAAAATGGGTCTCGTGTATTTTGGGTGGAAGAGGCATGGAAGGAGGTGTGTGTCCTGTCCCTTATGATTTCTGTTATCGGTCATGTGGATTGGACCAAAAACTTTTAATGACTTATTTAGAAGGTATTTTATAAGTGTCCATGTGCGGCCTATCTGTGCATGTTGTGTATTATATATTAAGGAATAGATGTATAATGTGCTGTTTCTCAGTTTGAGAAGACAACCAGAATGGTGTATCTGTGGGGTTTCTGTTGGTTTTCTCTCCCGTTAGCTGAAGTTAGAACTGCTTAACTAACACTTGGTGACTGTTCATAAAGGGCACTTTAAATCAGGCGAGTCTCAGCTTCGTAGAACGGGTAAATGATGCGGGGCGGGGGGCGCCCGCAGGCACTCTGTGCAGGCTGTCACAGAAAGTGACTCCATGGGGTAACTAACGACACCGCCCGGATCTGGGAGGCGCTCCGTCACGGGTGAGGTCTGCCCACCATGCGTGGCTCCGAGTGCTGGGATCCTGAACAGTGCTTTTATCCTTTCCGAGAGCTTCGTGAAGCTTCATCAAGCGTGGTGTCACAGTCCTGGAGTTGCTTTATTGTAAGAATATCCGACAGGATGCCCCGGGATGCTCTAGTCCCGGTGTGTCTTTGGCTCACCAGTTCCCCTCTTACAGAGTGTGCTCTGGGTAGATGTTTTTAGGTATCTGCAGACAACTGCTCTCTCAAATAGACACAGCCTGTGTCCGACACGGTGCATCATTACGGAAAACAAAATCCCCTTCTCGAATGCATCTTTGTGTATTGCTCTCCAGAAGGGTGGGTGATGAGAAAAGAGAACAGAACTGGCACCCGTACAGGTGTCGTTAATCAGGTTGGATGTGGACTGTAATGTGTAATACAGAGAGTTTATTTAAGTATGGGACTCTCATGGAGGAGGAAGAACAAAGGAGGTTTGGGACGGTTTCATCCGTAGCTGCTGGAGCACACGAGGACCCTTGCTTGTTGCAGCCTGTCGTGGAGGTCTGTCCAGGTGAGCAGCTGTTCTCATGGAGTAGTCTAGTCCAAGCACAGCGAGTGACATAACATGCACGTGCAAGTTGGTACAACATGGAATCATGCTCTAATGACACTGTAATTCGGTATGCTTCACATTATCCTCCTATGTGGTTTTTTTTCCTGTGAATTTTCCTTGGTATATGAGAGACATGTGTATGTCTCATCAATTTATGATGATAAACTGACCATTAGGAATAAAATGCAATGTCAGACCTAGCCATCCCAGCAATGGTAAATGAGGACGTCTTGTAAGGAAGTCTGTGCCTGTTGTGAACAAGGAACAAGTGACGGCAGTACGGTGAGGCAGATAGTCACTCATTCAAGACTACGTGGCAGCTGTACTGTGTACACAGCCACCCCTGCAGCCCACTCTCTAGGAAGGTCAGCCTCAGAGCGGACAGTGCACCCCTCCCCGCCACGTCTCCAGGACGTCGTTCAGTTATTCATGTGCTTATGGAGCAATAAGAATATATACCATTGTGCATTTTTTAAAGCCCTGCTTCTTTAAAAAATACTTTTTGGATCTTTCAATTGTTCACAAAGTTTTCTGTGCTTGATATTCTTAAGCTTATGAAGTGACCTTTAACACCTCTGTATTGTTTAGGCCTGCACAGCAGTGTGGGTAACGTTTGAGTCACGTTTGGGTCCAGACGGCCAGCTCCACTGTGGCTCAGGAGTGAAGGACTTCCCCGTAGTCTTCTGCCTGCAGCTTTATATTCTAAGGAGCGCCCTCACTTGTGGGGTGAAGAATTATTAAGACTGTGAATCCAATGAGATAAATATACATCACTAGGGTTTTCTGTTGTGGTGGTAGTGGTCTTTTTCTGTATGAAGGTGGACAACTTCAGCTCTCCTTGAGGGAAAGGAACTGTGCGCCCTCCATCCTCCTGTGCCCGTCACTTGAGCCCTGAGTTACAGCCTCTGGGTTTTCGGCGTGGGATTTCCCGGGACTTCTTGCTTTGGTCAGTCCTGATGATGGCCATCCTGCACCGACGCTTCGAGAGTCTCATTCTCCTGAAAGAGCAGCCGTCCTTCAGAACTAGGCACCCCGAGAAGACAGCAGGGCCGGAGGACCCGCATAACGGTCACCCCGTCTGGCAGCTGGCCTGACGACAGGCTGTTTCCCTTTCCATTTCTCCAAAGACGGAAAAGACTATTAGTTTTTTTCCTTTATGTCTGAAACAAGTGAATCAAACTCCAAAATGATATTTTAGATTTTACTTCTAGTGTTCTACTCCCTAGTGGGGTTTTTTTAAATTAGAATTTGTGTTGGGCTGTGGTTTTGTGGGGCTTTTGAGGCTGCTATTAGTTGTGTAGCTGTTCTCTTCCTCTAGTCTTCATGGAAACACCTGCTGCCACATGACACTAGGACTGTGCCTTCTGTCACTGCCTTCTGCTCAGCAGCTCACCCAACACAGCTGCTTCAGGTCAAAGGGGAAGAGCCACAGCTGATGTGTCTGCACCGAAAGGCAAATGCAGGATGGACGCGTCCTGCTCTTAAGGCCGTGCACACACGTGCCTGCCTGAGCGCGTGACACCCTCAACTGTAATAATTAACTTGGATGATTTCAAAATCGGTCACCCTATGCTGAAAGCTTTGGCACCAACTCCGAAGGGCAGCAGAGCCTATTCTGTTAATAAACAACTGACAGCAGGCTCACTGGTGGTGATGGAAACGTCAACAGCTTGCCTTGACTACTCAAATACATCGTTTTCTTTAGCTGCTGTAATGCTGACTTGGAAAAAGTATTCTTAAGGTTTTTACAGATACCCACTTAACTGTAAATTGGTTTTTTTTTAATTTCTGGAACTTTTTAAAATGAGAAAAATAGCTAACTCCTAAGAAAAGTTACAAGAAACGATTTTCATCAGAAAATTTCAAACCAAGTAGTATAGACACAATGGTGTCCTCCAGCCCCCAACAAGGTGCTCCGGCCACGCTGCCCAGCCTGCCGCTGCTCTAACCATCTTGGAAGTCCCTTCCTGGTGTAATTAAGTTGACTTGCCACTGAAGCCAGTGCCGAGTTTATTAAGAACGTTCATCTAAACAGCACTGAAGGATGGTGAATCATCATTAGATCGGAGTGACAACTCTGACATCCAGTTAGTTTCAGGAGCAGCTATTCGGGAAGAACACAACTGCTACGAAGCGTGTGTGAAGGCGGCCAGGTTATAAAGTAGCCTGAAAAACCTTCAGGTAATGGTGCGGACTGATTTAGCTATCAGGTCCCCAGCCAAACCTCTGTCACCTTTATTCCTCAGCTGAAAGCAACTTTATTACAAACACGAGGTGATTTTTAAAAAGCAAGAAACTCTTTCCTAGTTTTATAGATTATATCAAACTTTCACATACCTTGAGAGCTAACAAATTATAACTGATGTAATTTCACCGATTTTATTCAAGTTTAGACCAATTAAACCTGTATGAGCCTGTATGATTACAGGTATAATGACGTGCTTTAAATAAAATAGGTATAATAATTTGGTTTTAAACACTGATGAGAGGATGTCTATTTCTAAAAATCACTTTAGGTTTCAAGTACCTTTTGGCAATTTGAGTTTTGTTTTATACACTTCACATATCATTTGCCTAAAGCCGCTGATCCCTGACCTTGTAGGAACGTGAGCACAGAGATGCAAGTGGAACAGAACTAAAGATCCCACTAGCTTTTAAGATTTTCCTTTAAAAACCCAATAGAAGAACATTTCTATACCTTTACCAGTCTGTCTCTCAAACTAAAAAAGTGCTCAGTTCTTAATTGTACCCTCGGAAGGTCTATATGTAAAAGGAAATCTGAAACTTAGCTGTAGGATAAACTTGCTGAATAAAAATAAGCAAAACAATATACTTGATAAATACTTGAAGGGAAAAAATCTCCAATTGGTTTGCTCTTTGCTTGTTGAAGTCATAAACCCTTTAGAGAAAACAGTGTCTGCTCTAATCCCCAGTGCCTTGAACTCTTTTGGAGGAACAGCATAAAACAAATCCAACAACCAAAATTTGAGGTGCTAACGCAAGAAGGTGGTGAGTATTTCTGTTTGTGCAGAAACAGGACGTAGGACTGTCCCAAGCGAGATGGCTTCATCTGCCTACACGGGGTCTGGCCGTTTTCTACCAAAGACATTTCAAGAAGCGAGTCGGGGTGATGGCGACGGCTGTGTGTTTAGAAGATGGCTAAGTTCACCAGTGAGCGTGCGAACACCAAGCTTGTCACTGGAAGCCTCACCCTCTTCCTAGGCGGAACATGTGAGCAGCACTTAGAGAATCTTAGCATTTGGGAGCTGTCCATTGTTTCAGTTTATTGTAACCTAATACCAAAAACTGCCATTTTCCATGATTCCCACCTCCTATATTTTTTGTCTCTACCTGTAAATAATTCCTCCTAGAAAATAAGCATTAACTGGAATGTTTCACACGATTTTGCTTAATTTTATTCTCAGCCACTAGTGAACTCCTTTTATAGAAATGTACATTTAAAATATCATTAGCTTGTGCTAAATGTAAAAACATTGTTTTCTGTTTTAAAGAAAAATTGCATATTATATTGAACTGGGATTGCTCCCTTTCTTCCCTTTAAAAAATGGAGTCAAGGCTCACACTGACATCTAGGCTGTGGGAGCTTTGCCCTAAATAGACACAATGTAGGAATATACTTTTTAAAGCATGAAAAAGGCGGCAAAAGGAAGTGCGTGATAAAGTACCCAGTGGAGGACACTGTCCAAATGATTATGCACAGCTCGCTCGGGAAAGATGAAGTGCCCATGTTTCTGTCCGCGCTCTCTGTTCTGTTCTTCGGCTTCAGTGTGTGCTCTCATTTCATGACGTGCCTTGCTCCCTGATTGTGCAAACCTATCTATATAGAGATATATATGAGAGAGATATATTCAGTACTACTGACGAGGTTTTTGTTTTACTGCTGGATTAAGTTATTTTCCGAGTTACTCTTGCCAGTTCCTGTCAGTGAACTATTGTAATGGCTTAGGACAGTAGTCACACAAGTCAGTGTAAACTTGTTTTTCCGTTACGATTTTCATTATGTCAGCTTACCCAATCCTTAATAAAAAGAATACATGCATTTCACTTAAGCCTGGGGACTGGACTCGCTGTTGTGGGTCGGCACCACTGAGGACCTGGCTTTTCTGTTGACATTGGGGGACCCAAAACGGGCTGTGCAGTAAGAACACACTGTGAAGGTAAAAACGCTACAGGGGGATGTGTTCGGTGGTTCAACTTTCCGTCATGAACAGTTCATACCAACAGACTAGCGAGCTTTGGTTATTAAATACATTAGCAATTAAGAAGTGATAGTAACTTTTAAGATTTTTTTCTTTAAACAAAGTACAACTACCTACCAACCAGTACCAGCAGGGATCTGTGCTGGACTGCCATGCCACGGGGGTCTTCACGAACTGCGCCAGGACTTACCAAGCTGGAGCACAGGACAGCAGCTCTCCTTTCACATATCAGAACGTATGTATTTCAGAGGAAGTGATCAGAAAACCTCAGGTTCATTTACAGCAAATAGAAGGGTAGAAAATAATTATTTAGAGCAGCTGTCTTGAGGAAAAAACCTCACAGAAATGTGACGTTGCTGAGACTCGACTCATCAAAGCAGCTCCTGGGAGGGGCCGTGGGGAGGGGCTGAGGAGAGAGGTGACTCGCATGACTCGCATGAACACGTTCACGGGACACTCGGGTGTGCTCTGCAGGGTTTTATTTAGGTCAGGTTCTTAGTACACAGCAACAATTAATTCCAAATACAATTTCAAAATTAAAAAGTGAATGTCCCCGCTCATCTGGAGGTGGTTTCATGGCACACGAGACGTTACTGGCAACAGACTGCTCCCCCCGAGGCTTCCTGCGTGGTTTTCACTCAGCTAGCACACCTCCCTCTGGGAGCTCAGAGTACAACTGGCCAGATCACAAACTGTTTACATTCCTTTTTGTAAACCATTTTGTTGAGAAAAAAGATGCATGGACACAAAATATGATAAAAACTGCTTTTCCATAGAATTCTGAAGTTGCAAAAAGACATTTCCATTTTAATGTGAAAATAAGCTTTTTGTTTTTTTTGTTTTTTTTACAAAATCCTTAAGATTTTTAGCAAGGATCATCTATACACAGCTAGGCCCTGTCGTTTCATTTGTCAATTTTTTAAAGAATTATGAGATTCTCAGTAAGAAACAGGAATGAAGGTCAGCATGAAGGAAACGTAAGGAGTGCGCACGACCCTGGGCTGAGGATCCGGGACGAGGCTGTCTGTGTGCGGGCTCCGCCAGCGCTGAGATGACACACCCACAGAGAGACTGTCTCTAGCGAGCGTGGCTGCTGAGGGGCTCAGGGGAGACGTTCACTAACGCAGGTGGCGCTCAGCACGTGCCTTTAAGAGCAGTCTGAGTGCTCGGGGCTCCTCAAGGATCTTCCTGAAGACATCAAGTAGAACTCTATAAACTCTTCGAGACACGTACAGCACATTCAATAAAGACCGCTGCGGCCAGAGTGCCGGGCGTTAAGCCAGGAACTCAACGTTATTAACCAGCTGTTCCCTGAAACGAAACATCTAACCTCATCAGCAAAATGAGACTGAACTGACATTTCTAAAATCTAACACCTAGCTCGGAAATTCCGTGTGGAAATCCCGGGAGGGGAATCACCACCTTAACACCAGTCAGGAGCTCCCGGCCAACGAGGCCCAGGAGTGAACGGGTGCGAAGCGGCTCAGATCCCCATTCCTTTCGAAGACTTTGCAGTCCCCCGTCAGCTCCTCCATCGAGCCCTTCTAAAGGGAAAAGCGGCCTTCAGGACATGCCATGCTCTCTCCGCAAAGGAGAAACGGTAACAAAGAGAACACTTCCTACTGCAGAAAGGTCCCTGGCTACCAGAAAAGGAGCACTAAAGGATAAAAGCAAACCGCCAGCATTTTGATGCCTCTCCAACAGGAAAGTCTTCAGTAATCATCTGTAATCAACGTGAGGCTGCTAAGGAGCACAGCGACATTACAGACATCACGGTGAGGGTGCATAAGACATCCTCTAGCTGGGTAATAAACAGCAGCAGGAGGGAGAAGAAAACGCCTCCCCAGTGACTAGGGACCCGGCCAAAGCAGCAGGCCCTCACCCCCCAGGATGGGAACAGCGGGGTGCCCCTGAGGGAGAGAGAAAGCAAGGAGCCAAAAGATGGAAAATACTGGACAAGACATCTGAAAAGATTCATCCTTATTCTAAACACAGCAGGCTGAATCACTCAGGTCTAGATTTTGACACATTAACACTATTTTGGTTTTCAATTTACTGCAGTGGCCTTATGACCATAAGGTCGACGACAACAAGAAAGTGTATTTTCATTCTTACCCCCAAGGCCTTTCAAAGAGTAACACCAAAAAAAGGGAACAATTCTTAAGTCACTCCTTTTTCCTTAGAAAAAGGGGATGGGCACACAAGTCAAAAAGAAACACATGAGGGGAAAAAAATCCCCTCTTCCACCAGATTCCCTCTCTCCTGATAAAATGGCTGCTTACTGGTCAGCAGATTTCAGACTTGGATCACCTCTGCCATAATATTATGCAGCACGGAAGACTTACATGCATCAGTGGAATTCCTCCTACCAACCATCTTGCAGTTTGTAAAAAGAGAAATGGGGAAAACTTACGATAAAAGAAAAAATACTACCCTCAGACTATTAATAGCATGCAATCTGTGAAATATTACATCCATTCAAAGTCTCCAATGACCGTGGGCCTGGCCCATCATCACTACACAGCATCCTTCCAAGACGATATATAGAATTCAGAACTGTACAAAAATTTAAAATATGCAGAAAACTCAACAGGTGGTGTTTTTAAAACAAAAACTCACACACACATTAGTATTAAATAATAGAGAAAAAACCAGCTGACTCCTGGATCCCCTGCTGCAGGTCTTCGGGACGGGCTTTGCCGGGGCCTTCCGCACTCCCCAGTCCAGCAGGGCTCCAGGAGGCGAGCAGAACACCACCGACGCTTTGCACAGTCATCTTCTCTGCTGCTGTAGGTGTGAGCTGCGGGAACGATGTGTTGCATTTCACAATACCCTCTGCCTTACTAATCCACTAAGCTTTCTCAGCAAAAAGCTTTCTAAATAAATAATTGGAACATCTAATTTCAAAACAGTTTTCCTAGTTATACAGCAACACTAGGAAGAGCTTACTCCATCTGGCTAAGTCTAGGTTGGCTGCTAGAATATAATGAAGCTAAAGGTGCAGAGGGCCATTACTTTGAAGGAAAACAGGGAATACAGGATGTTGAGACGACCTAACAAAAGCATGAACTGGAATGTGTACTGGAGGCAAGGTAATGAAATCCAAATTCAAAATGTTGAAGAAATCTAAAAGCACAATAGCTAACTTGCAATGTGTCGGGGAAAAACCCTGCAACTGAAAAAAAAATTCTTAAGAAGGGAACTCTGTATCTAGGTCGCAGTTAAATGGTGATGGTTTTTGCTCACAGAACAGACTCGCCAGTGGACAATGACTGCCGCCTCCACCATCTGCACCCCTCACGCACTACCACACTAATGCGGCCACCTTTCAGCCGCGTCCCTCTGTCTGCACCATCCATCACACTGCAGGCCCCCGTGTGACATACTTGCATGCAGCTCGGGCCAGGCACTGGCCATGCTCTCTTCGGGCCACGCGCCTGGGCCTGACTGGCGGAACAGCAAGCCCTCCCGGGTCTTTCAGCGTTTCATACGCTGATGGCAGCGAGGATCAAGGCCTCCGCCTTACAGCCACCACAGAATTTGAAGGTGTAATTGTGCAGATGAAAAAAAATAGTTCATTTCTCTCAGTTACACTAATTTTTATCTTTCTGACTGAATAAGTATTTAGCCTGATGCCACTTACCCCACAATTCTTAGTCTGAGATAGAACATTCAAATTCCTACCAAAAGCAGCTACTTCAAACGCCCATCACACACCATCAGGAGAGCATTTACCTTCTCTAAAACCTAGTAAGTAAACAACTCGGCAGCAGCTCACACCGGCCATTAGGGGCATTCAGAGACAGCAGCAAGTCTTTTATTTCAATGACTGTTGAGAGACTTGAAAATAACTATTTTCCAAAAAACAATAATCTTTTTCTAAATACTGAAAGAAGTAAAGAAATAATTGGTCTGACCTCCAAAATCTTATTCCTCAAAACCGCGCCTAAGCAAGGGTCTAGGATGCCTACTGGGCGGTGGCTCTGCTCACGAGGGCCAAGTCCTCAGACCTCAGGCACCTTCACAGCGGGCTCTGCGGCCACATCCACCCGGGAACCAGGACGACACGCACGTCTGCGCGCTGGGCGGCGGCGGCAGTGCAGCCTCACGCGGCAGCAGCAGCAGCGGCGGTGGCAGCAGCAGCAGCAGCACACTGAGCTGGAGCTGCGGCCATTCACCACCCTCCGAATGTGTGGAGACTCATTCACATCCTCATCAGCTACAGACTGAGAGACGGGAAGGGCTGCAAGTCACGTCAGCCTTAGCTCCTTGGCGCACTCTAGTGCTGGGAGAACGCAGAATGTACAGTGCTAAAGAGGAAATAAGCCAGCTGAAACAATTATAAAAATGGTTACATGTGGTATGTAAATACTGGTTCCCTCCTCCTCACACAGGGGAAGAAGTGTGGACGGCGCACAGGGCCACGGGGCTGCCGTCGGCACAGGCACCGAAGAACACCCCGGCCGCGGGCCGCAGGAGGAGGGGCCCCAAGGGCACACAGTATTCCTGAGAGACATCCCAGATGTTTTCTGAATCAGTCTTAACCTGATTTGTTTCACATCGTTACGCTGTTATACCTCTGACGTATTTAGAAATGGTCACTTTATTTCAATCCAAACAGCTCAACACAGTACAAGTGATGGCAGAAAGATCCATTTGTTCAGACTCAGCTCGCTTTTTTGTTTGAATACTGGGGGATAAACCAAAAAAATGTAAGCAGTTTTTGTCATTTGTATCATTCCTTCATTTCACTGGAGGGGACTCCCCAGGGCCTTCTGATAATCTGGGCAGCCTGCCAGCTCCTGGGAGGGCCCCAGCCCTGCTGAGCTCTACTCAGAATAATGCATGATGGACTCCACGTAATTCCCAGGAAAGAGCCCGGTCACTCCGTTCATAACTCCCTCATACCAACCATCGTCATTCTTCTTGATGACATAAATAATGGCTCCTTCCTGAAAGGACAGCTCATCTTCCTTGTCTTTTGTATAATCATAAATTGCCACAACTAGAGGGAAAAAAATAGGATATGAAAGAGAAGAGTAACATTTCTAGAAAGATAGAACCAAATAAATGAACATCCATCCTCTCCCAGCGCCTGAGCACTTCAGATGTGGTGACTTTCTAAACACAGATCAGAACAGTTTACAGTGGAATCTCACCTTGGGGAGGTTGGGTTCAAAACAGTGTACATGGCAAAAAATCACATTTCGTCAAACTTACCCTTCACCAGCCTATGGGAAAGTGCCTCACTGGAGAGAGAGACAATCCCAAACTGGCAAAGATGGCTATTTCTCCAGTGGCACTTGTGCTGACGTGCCATGTTGCGTAACACACATCTTTAAGCACGAGAATTCCAGCGGTGCCGTGAGAGGCAGCCTGAGAGGAGGCAAGTGAGACAGACGGACGGAAGAACAGTTGATGCCTTCTTTCCAACACCTTCCAGAGCCTGCACCCTGCAGTGAGTAGCGCAGTGGTCGCACTCCCACAAGTCACATGTGTGAACAATAGGAATCTGCTAGAGATACTCTTTTAAAACACACGCTGCCTTATGCCACTGATTTAACATATCCACACTAACAGACCACGAGTGCTAGAAATCCCATTAAGAGACCCATGAGCTCTCCTGTGAGTTTTGCTGTTTAAATCATTTGGTAACTGGGGCCTTTCGACGACAGCGGGACAGTCTCTGGTCCCTAAGTATTGCATCTCCCTCAACAGTTTCGTTAAACTGGGATACTCCAACTTGCTCAAACCCACTTGAAGACTGACCTCGTTTATCAAAGCCCCCCCCCCCCGCCTTTACCTCTCCACTCAGAACCTCATGAGCGAAGCTCCATCTGCCCATCATCTGAGAAGCATATACTGACCATTAGCTTCTCATGCAACCTTAATCCTCACGTTAAATAAATAAGAAACAGAAACTAAAAGAGGCACTGTTGATGTGGTGCAACTTGCCCCAGTTACTTTGTGTTTCTGGCCTGCTTTAGTAAAAATTAAATGGCTTTCTCAAACGCTGACTGTTTGCCATTACAGCAATCTGTTAAGGATGCCAGGAAATACTTGAGACGCCTAGAAGAGTTTAGTGTGTACTTCTCAAGATGTAACCAAACACCTAAACGCAAATATACTTAAATGACATACAAGTTTAACTCGAAATCTAAGAGAATACAAGATATGTATTTAGTATTTCTAGTCAACCTAATATTTTTTACTTTCTTTTTAATTTTTTTTTTTTTTTAAAGACTGGCACCTCAGCTAGCAACTGTTGCCAATCTTTTTTTTTCTGCTTTTTCTCCCCAAATCCCCCCAGTACATAGTTGTGTATATGTTTAGTTGTAAGTCCTTCTACTTGTGGCATGTGGGATGCCACCTCAGCATGGCCTGATGAGCGGTGCCATGTCCGTGCCCAGGATCCGAACTGGTGAAACCCTGGGCCGCCCAAGCAGAGCACACGAACTCAACCACTGGGGCACGGGGCCAGCCCCTTGAGTTAATACTCTTGATGCTTACAGAAATGCAAACTCATTGAAAAGTAATTCTGAGGAGAATATCCGCAAGTCCTGCTAATTCTACCTCCTAAATTGCTCAAATCCAAACCCTTCTCCATCGCACAGTCACCGCGCCAGCCAGTGCGGCAGTCTGTAAGCGGAACACACATCCCTGGGGCGCCGGAAGGCGCTGCTGGCAGTGTGAGTGACAGGCATCCTGCGGACGCCCTGTCCCGATTCTCCGCTTTGAGAAATACTGCTTCCTAAAGCTGAGCAGCCCGAGCCGACGCCGCCCGTGTGAGGAGTTCCAGTCCCGCTCCCCTCCTCCTCCAGAGGAGCACAGAGCGGCACCATCTCCAAGTGCCAACGCCTCCAGGGGCCAAAGGGACAAGTCAAACACGGGCTGCTGCTGAGAGTCACTCCACTGATAATCCCACAACTTTCTGCAAGTTACGTGGCCCCCATTACGCTGCTTTTAACAAAATTTAAGAAAGACTTTAACAGAGTTGTCAGCTGACACATCATAAAACATTATTTTTAAAGACAGAACATTGATATCTGGCAAATAACTCTGAAGGAGTTAAAAGAATGGAGTGACAGCGCCACAGGACAAACACTTCTGCTTGCCTCTGCTTGTCTGTCGGAACCAGGCTTCCGCCCCACCGCCCCAGCTGCCGTCCCTGCCTCTCGCTTAGGGCTCCAACCTGGTCCTTCCAGCTCTGCTTTTCCTCCCTCTCTAACGCACTCTGCACCACCATCAGGGCTCTTACAAAAAGGTAAAACATCAGCATGTGGGAACTCATCACTAACCTGCTTAAAACCTTCCACACTTTCCCTCTACCACCAGATTTAAAGAAAAAATTCCAACGCCTCAGAGCCTGGCAGTCAAAGCCTCCCGCCACTAGTTACGACTCACTTCCCCACCTCAGTCTCCCCTGCACCCCAAGGATGCCCTCCGCCTCACGGCCCTTCCCATCCCCTCCTCTGCCTGGGAAACGCCTACTCGTCCTTCACGGCAAACCACAAGCGCCATGTCCTCCGAGCAGCTTTCTGGAAGCCCCAGAGAGAACCAGTGGCACCATCTGTTTCCCGACAATCACTAATGGAGCATCCATGCTGATTTTCAGAGACGCCAGATGAACAAGGGACGGTCACAGTCTTGCGAGAACAGAACTGTTATCTGATAAGTTACCTACCCTGTTTACGCTTCTCCACAAAGTTATCTCATCGAGCTGGAAGACGACGGGAACAGATGGCTTGATGGAAGGAAGGGGCATAAAATGGGCACTGACAAAGAAGTCCAAGTTTGCCAGGGAGAGTGTAACCCAAGTGAACAGTACAGCCAGGACTCATCCCAGGTCCGCCAGAGCGCAGGCTCAGGACAAGGGCGGAGGGTGCGGGTTCTGGAGCCACACGCCGTGCTCAATCCCACCCTCCCACTTACCGCTTACAGGACATGCGGACCTTGCCTCTGCTGCTTTTTACTCAACTGTGGAACAGGAACCATAGAAGCGCCAACACCTCAAAGCACCGTTATATTCAATGAGGCAAAGCGCATACGCTATACGGTCCCGGGCCTTCTACAGGTAGACATTCTATATAAATGGCAGCTGTTTTTATTATCATTACTAACTATTATGATATCTTCTATTATATTCTGTAGCATTATAAATTCTTTCTGAACCTCAATTTCCTAGTTTGCAAAACTGGGGAGACTGCCTTACACCTGTAATAGAAGTCTTGCATTATGCCAGGCACGCAAAAATACCTGAAAACATCTGCTCTCTACCAAAGCGAATCAGGACGCATACATATAGCCGTGGTCCACACTGGGCCAGTACAAGCAGTTCTCAAGGGGTAAGATAAACCTTCTGCTAGAGCCGTGGTTCTCAACCTCGGAATTATCTGAGGAACTTTTAAAAAATGCTGATGCCTGGGTCCCACGGGTACAGATTCTGATCTAAAGGTCTGGAGGTGTGGACATATTAAACTTGGTGACTCTAACATGCAGGCAGGGTGGAGAACTGGGTCCTAAGGTCTGAGCAAAATGAGTCATTAGGCAACAGCCCTAACATTCATGCACAGTCAAACAAAAAAGCAATCGGAAGCTGAAGAGAGTTGGTTATTTTTTTGTTTTTGCCGGAAACAGTAAGGAAGAGCTTGGCCTGAAAACAAACTTCCTTTCCTCTCTTACATCTCTCCAGACTTTTGCAACATGTTCACAGAAGAGAGTCTTAGAAAGTGAAACTTTTCATTGTGCTTTTCTCTTAAGGAATAACTGAGCTGGTTTGCCAGAGCTGAAAACTGCCATCACTTTGCCTAGCAGTGTTACAACCAGCTGGGGAGTTTCTAAAGCATGTCAATGCCACAGCCACTCCCTAGTGTAGTACTTTGGGTTTGCTTTTTTTCCCCTTAAAAACAGCTTTATTAAGGTGTAAGTTAGACATACAACAATCACTGAAGTGTAGCGTTCAATGACAAATGTATCACCACACCACAGCCTCACGGCACATGCCCATCCTCCCAAGTCTCCTTACGCCCTATGTAAATTCCCTCCCCCGCCAGCCTGGTCCCTGGAAACCACTGATCCAGATTTCATTGAGATGGGATCATAAATCTGGGTCTTTTGTGTCTGGATTCTTTTATTACTCTAACACTTGAAATCCATCCACATTGTTGCTTTTCTCAGTACTTTGTCCCTTTTCATTGCTGAACTGCATTCCATTGAAAATGGACGGATATCCCACAAGTAGTTTATCCATACACCAGTTGAAAGACATCTGGGTTCTTTCAGGTTTGGGCTATTATGAATAAAGCAGCTATAAACACTCAGGTTCAAGTCTGTGTGTGAACACACATCTTCATTCCTCTGCGAGATAAGCTGGTACGTAAGTCTAACTTCATAAGAAACTGCCAACTGGTTGCTAACAGGGCTGCAACATGTTGCCTTCTTAGCAGCAACGTGTGAGAGCTCCGGTGCGACCACACCGTCTCCAGCACTTGGCGCTGACAGTGTTTGAACTGTAGCCGTCCCAGAGGGGCTGTGTGGTATTTAGTTGGGTTCACTGTGGCTTTACTTTGCATTTCCCTAAGGACCAATAACACTGAGCATCTTTTCATGTGCTTAGTCGCAGTTCACATAGCTGTTTGGTGAAGCATGTTCAAACTTCTTCCTACAAGTCGTCTGTCTCCTGACTGAGTCACTTTGCAAACACCCTTCCCAGTCTAGGGTTGGCCTTGTTATTCTCTTAACAGCGTCTCTGAAGAAGAAAGTTTAATGAAATTCAATTTATCAATTTTTTCTTTTAAGCTTCATGTTTTTTTTCCCTAACCCCAGAACACAAAGAGTTCCTCCTCTGTGCTCCTGCAGACGTTTGACAGGTTAGGCCGTACATTCCAGTCTGAAACAGATCAGGAGGGGGTTTCTGCGTCCAGTGAAGTGAGGGTGCAAGTTCGTGTTCTGCACACAGCTATGCCCATGCTCCAGCACTACCCATCGAAAACTGCGTCCTCCCCGCTCAGCTGCCCTGGGCCCTGGGCCCAGCAGTCATCCTCTGGGTTCCACATTCTACTCCACCGATTTATATTCCTACGCTCACCCCAGCATCACAGTGGCCTGAATGCTGCAGCCTTCCACTAGAACTCTGAAATCAGGGAGTTCAAGTCCTCCATCATTGGGCTTCTTTGGTTTTGAAGTTGTTTTCACTCTACTAGGTCTTTTGTGTTTCCATATAACTTTTAGAATGCCCTTGTCGATTTCCCTAAGAATGACTGCTGGAATTTTTATTGAGACTGCATTCAATTTATAGATTAATTTGGGGCAAATTGGTCTCAACAGTAATGATCAAGGAACGTATTTTATCTCTCAATTTATCTAAGGCCTTTACTAATTTCTTTTTTTTAATTTTTACTGAGTTAATGATAGGTTACAATCTTGTGTAATTTCAGTTGTACGTTACTGTTTGTCAGTCGTGTTGTAGGTGCACCCCTTCACCCTTTGTGCCCACCCCCCACCCCACCTTTCCCCTGGTAGCCACTAATCTGTTCTCTTTGTCCACATTTTTAAATTCCTCATATGAGTGGAGTCATACAGAGATTGTCCTTCTCTATCTGGCTTATTTCACTTAACATAATTCCCTCAAGGTCCATCCATGTTATTGCAAATGGAATGATTTTGTTCTGTTTTGCAGCTGAGTAGTATTCCATTGTATATATATACCGCATCTTCTTTATCCATTCGTCTGTTGATGGACACTTAGGTTGCTTCCACGTCTTGGCTATTGTAAATAATGCTGCAGTAAACACTGGGGTGCATAGGACTTTCGGAATTGCTGACTTCAAGCTGTTTGGGTAGATACCCAGTAGTGGGATGGCTGGATCATATGGTAATTCTATGTTTAATTTTTTGAGGAATCTCCATACTGTTTGCCATAGTGGCTGCACCAGTTTGCATTCCTACCAGCAGTGTATGAGGGTTCCTTTTTCTCCACAATGTCTCCAATGTTTGTTACTATTAGTTTTTGATATTTTTGTCATTCTAATGAGTGTAAGGTGATATCTTAGTGTAGTTTTGATTTGCATTTCCCTGATGATCAGCGATGATGAACATCTTTTCATGTACCTATTGGCCATGCATATATCTTCTTTGGAGAAATGTCTGTTCATGTCTTCAGCCCATTTTTTGATCGGGTTGTTTGATTTTTTGTTGTTGAGTTGTGTGAGTTCTTTATATATTATGGATATTAAGCCTTTGTCAGATGTATGACTTCCAAATATTTTTTCCCAGTTAGTGGGTTTTTTTGTTTCAATCCTGTTTTCATTTGCCTTAAAGAAGCTCTTTAGTCTGATGAAGTCCCATTTGTTTATTCTTTCTATTGTTTCCCTTCTCTGAGAAGACACGGCATCCAAAAAGATCCTTTTACTACTGATGTGAAAGAGTGTACTGCCTACATTTTCTTCTAGAAGCCTTATGGTTTCAGGTCTCACCTTTAGGTCTTTGATCCATTTTGAGTTTATTCTGGTGAATGGTGAGAAAGAATGGTCAATTTTCATTCTTTTACACGTGGCTTTCCAGTTTTCCCAGCACCATTTGTTGAAGAGACTTTCTTTTCTCCATTGTAGGCCCTCAGCTCCTTTGCTGAAGATAAGCTGTCCATAGATGTGTGGTTTTATTTCTGGGCTTTCAATTCTGTGCACCTGTTTTTGTACCAGTACCATGCTGTTTTGATTACTGTAGCTTTGTAGTATGTTTTGAAGTCAGGGATTGTGATGCCTCCAGCTGTGTTCTTTTTTCTCAGGATTGCTTTAGCAATTCGGGCTCTTTTGTTGCCCCATATGAATTTTAGGATTCTTTGTTCTAATTCTGTAAAGAATGTCATTGGGATTCTGATTGGGATAGCGTTGAATCTGTAGATTGCTTTAGGTAGAATGGACATTTTAACTATGTTTATTCTTCCAATCCATGTACATGGAATGTCTTTCCATCTCCTTATGTCGTCATCCATTTCTTTCAGAAAGGCCTTGTAATTTTCGTTGTATAGGTCTTTCACTTCCTTAGTTAAATTCACTCTGAGGTATTTTATTCTTTTTGTTGCGATTGTGAATGGTATTGTGTTCTTGAGTTCTTTTTCTGTTAGTTTGTTATTAGAATATAGAAATGCTGATTTATGCAAATTGATTTTATACCCTGCAACTTTGCTGTAGTTGTTGATTACTTCTAACAGTTTTCCAATGGATTCTTTGGGGTTTTCTATATATAAGATCATGTCGTCTGCAAACAGCGAGAGTTTCACTTCTTCCCTCCCTATTTGGATTCCTTTTATTCCTTTTTCTTACCTGATTGCTCTGGCCAGGACCTCCAGTACTATGTTAAATAAGAGTGGTGACAGAGGGCATCCTTATCTCGTTCCTGTTTTCAGGGGGATGGTGGTCAGTTTTTGCCCATTGAGTATGATGTTGGCTGTGGGTTTGTCATCTATGGCCTTTATTATGTTGAGGTAGTTCCCTTCTATGCCCATTTTGTTCAGAGTTTTTATCATAAATGGCTGTTGGATCTTGTCAAATGCTTTCTCCGCATCTATTGAGATGATCATGTGGTTTTTATTCCTCAGTTTGTTGATGTGGTGTATCACATTGAGTGATTTGTGATGTTGAACCATCCCTGTGTCCCTGGTATGAATCCCACTTGATCATGATGTATGATCCTTTTGATGAATTGCTGAATTCTGGTTGCCAAAATTTTGTTTAGAATTTCTGCATCTATGTTCATCAGCAATATTGGCCTGTAGTTCTCTTTTTTCGTGGTGTCCTTGTCAGGCTTTGGTATCAGCATGATGTTGGCCTCATAGAATGTGTTAGGAAGTGTTCCATCCTCCCTAATTTTTCGGAATAGCTTGAAAAGGATAGGTATTAAATCCTCTCGGAAAGTTTGGTAGAATTCCCCAGGAAAGCCATCTGGTCCTGGGGTTTTATTCTTTGGGATGTTTTTGATTGCTGTTTCAATCTCTTTCCTTGTTATTGGTCTGTTCAAGTTGTCTGCTTCTTCTTGAGTGAGCTTTGGGAGACTGTAGGAGTCCAAGAATTTATCCATTTCCTCTAGGATATCCATTTTGTTGGCATGTAGTTTTTCATAGTATTCTCTTATAATCCGTTGTACTTCTGCGGAATCTGTTGTTATTTCTCCTCTTTCATTTCTGATTCTGTTTATTTGAGCTTTCTCCCTTTTTTTCTTTGTAAGTCTGGCTAGGGGTCTGTCAATTTTATTTATCGTCTCAAAGAACCAGCTCTTTGTTTCACTGATCCTTTCTACTGCCTTTTTCATTTCAATAGCATTTATTTCTGCTCTGATTTTTATTATTTCTCTCCTTCTGGTGACTTTGGGCTTTGTTTGTTCTTCTTTCTCTAATTCAGTTAGGTGTAGTTTAAGATAGTTTATTCGGGATTTTTCTTATTTGTTAAGACGTGTCTGTATTGCAATGAATTTTCCTCTTAATACAGCTTTTGCTGTATCCCATGTGAGTTGGTATGGCATGTTATCATTTTCATTTGTCTCCAGGTATTTTTTGATTTCTTCTTTAATTTCTTCAATGATCCATTGCTTGTTCAATAACGTATTGTTTAGTCTCCACATCCTTGTGCCTTTCTCAGCTTTTTTCTTGTAATTAATTTATAGCCTTACAGCATTATGATTGGAGAAGATGCTTGTTAGTATTTCAATTTTTTTAAATTTGTAGAGGCTTGTTTCCCAACATATGGTCTATCCTTGAGAATGTTCCATGTGCACTTAAGAAGAATGTGTATTCTGCTGTTTTTGGATGAAGTGTTCTATATATGTCTATTAAGTCCAATTGTTTTAGCTTTTCATTTAGCTCCACTATTTCCTTGTTGATTTTCTGTCTGGATGATCTGTCCATTGATGTGAGTGGGGTGTTGAGGTCCCCTACTATTATTGTGTTGTTTTTACCTTTTCCTTTAAATCTGTTAATAGTTGCTTTATGAACTTTGGTGCTCCTGTGTTGGGTGCATAGATATTTATAAGCATTATTTCTTCTTAATGAAATGTCCCTTTGATCATTATATATTGTCCCTCTGTGTCTCTCTTTACCTGCCTTATTTTGAAATCCGTTTTGTCTGATTTAAGTATTGTGACACCTGCTGTCTTTTGTTTGCTATTAGCTTGAAGTATTGTCTTCCTGTCCTTGGGGCTGAGGCGTGTTTCCTGGAGGCAACAAATTGTTGGATCTTGTTCTTTAATCCATTTTGCCACTCTGTGTCTTTTTATTGGAGAGTTCAGTCCATTTACATTGAGGGTGAGTATTGACGCATGAGGGCTTAATGCTGTCATTCTGTTGCTCGTTTTCCGGTTTTCCTGTGTTTTCTTTGTTTCTCGTCCTGTGTGTTTTAGCCTACCCATTGACTTTTGCAATTTCTTATGCTGGGTTTCTTAAATTTTTCCTTATTTATGTTTTGTGTCTCTGTTCTGTTTTTTAGTTTAGTGGCTACCCTGAAGTTTGTATTTAGAATCTCGTGTATAATATAGTCCATTTTCTGGTAGTCTCTTACTTCCTTGGCCTAGACTGATTTAGTCCCTTTCCTCTTCCCCTTCTAAATTATTATATTCATCTCTTATTCCAACTCGTATTATGAGTTTGTGGTTAGAGTGATAAGATCATCTTTGCTTTGGTGGTTTCCTTCCCTTTATCCTAATGCCATAGTTGAATATTTGCTATCCTATTCTGGTTCTATCTATGTGTCTCCCTACTCTGTGGTTTGTGACCACTTTCTCCCTTTTTTTCTTTTTTCAGGCATGAGAGCCTTCTTGAGGATTTCTTGTAGTGGAGGGCTTTTGGTTACAAATTCCCTTAACTTTTGTTTGTCTGGAAAAGATTTAATTTCTCCCTCATATCTGAAGGATATTTTTGCTGGATAGAGTATTCTTGGCTGAAGACTTTTATCTTTTAAAGTTTTGAAAATGTCATTCCATTCTCTCCTAGCTTGTAAGGTTTCTGTAGAGAAATCCGCTGAAAGTCTGATGAGGGTTCCTTTGTAGGTTAATTTCTTCCGTCTTGCTGCCCTGAGTATTCTTTCTTTGTCATTCATTTTTGCCATTTTTACTACTATATGCCTTGCAGTAGGTCTTTTTACATTGACAAATCTAGGAGATCTGAAAGCTTCCTCCACACACATTTCTCCCTCAATCCCTAGAATTGGGAAGTTCTCTTCTATAATTTCGTTAAGCACACTTTCTGCTCCATTTTCCTTTTCCACGCCCTCCGGGATTCTGATAATTCTTAAATTGGATTTCCTCAATGAATCAGCTATTTCTCGGAGATTATTTTCATTTTTTTAAATTCTTAGTTCTCTTTCTTCCTCTGTCTGGAGCCATTCAGCCTGTCTATCTTCGATTATGCTAATTTGCTCCTCTATGGTGTCTACATGTGCATTCAGGGAGTCCGTATTCTGTTTTATCTGATCCATTGTATTTTTCATCTCCAGTATTTCTGATTGATTCTTCTTTATAGTTTCAATCTCTTTTGTGAAGTTACTCCAGAACTCATTGACTTGTTTCTCTACATTTCCCTTTACCTCATTGAGTTTTTTGATGATAGCTACTCTGAACTCATTTTCACTTAGTTTACCTATTTCCAAGTCCTCAGGACTTAATTCTGTGTTTTTATGGTTTTCCTTCTGGTCTGGAGCTTTTATAAATTGCTGGATGGTAGAGGAGTGGTTTTTGCGCATGATGCTGTTATTCGGTTGCAGTTACAGCCTGTCGCCACAAGATGCGGGTCGAGAGGCATGCATTCTGAGCCCTCTGCCCTCAGCCGCCATGGTGGCCCGCAAGGCGGGTTGAGGGAGGAGGGGCACTTTCTCTCACACGCCGACCTGGAGTCTGTTCAACACTTGCTCTCTGGTCTCCCGGGGTGCTGGCTTGATGGGGTCCCCACACAGAAGCTTTCCCCCGTTAGCGGGTTTCTGCTGCACTGGCGGTGGGAGTCCTGGACAATCCCCAGACGCTTGGCCCCTCCCCCGCTCCTTCCCTCACCTGCACCTCCCGTCTCTAGGGGAGAGAGCGAAGTTCTCTCTTACCCCATTCCAGCTCCTCCAAGGGGGGGCTCCAGCCTCTCCGCCCTCTGTCGTTTTGCTGCCGTGGGTCTCTGACGATCTCTGTATTATTAGAGTTATTGGTTGAAATTCAGTTCTTCTGGGTTTTGGTTGTAGTTTGGAGGGGAGAGAGTCCCGGGTCAGCTCACACCACCATTTTGCTGACGTCACTCCTTTACTAATTTCTCTTAATGTTTCACAGTTTTCATCATTCAGGTTGCATATATTTTATTAAATTTATCCCTAAGTATTTCATGGTTTCGACATTATTACAAAAGGTACTGTTTTGTAAAGGTCAATCTCCAATTGTTTGTTGCTACTATATGATAACACAATTAATTCTGCACATCAACTTTGCAACCTACAATCTTGCTAAGCTTTGTAGATTCCTTAGGATTTCCTACATACAAGATCATATATTCTGCAAATGAAGATTATTTGATATTGTCCCACATTACCTGTTGCTCTGGTTTTGGTTTTTGTCTGTGCCTCATTCTGAACAGTTGCTATTGTCATACCATCAAGATTGCTGGTCTTGGGCTGGCCCACTGGTGCGCACGTTCCACTTCGGCGGCCCAGAGCTCACCAGTTTGGATCCCAGGTGTGGACATGGCACCACTTGGCAAGCCATGCTGTGGCAGGCATCCCACATATAAAGTAGAGGAGGATGGACACCGATGTTAGCTCAGGGCCAGTCTTCCTCAGCAAAAAGAGGATTGGCAGCAGATGTTAGCTCAGGGCTAATCTTCCTCAAAAAAAAAAAAAAGATTGCTCGTCTTTTCTTCTGAAGTGTGACTTCAGATATTGCATTTTTCATCTCCAGAAATTCTATGTGGGCTTCCCTTTCTCTCTTTTCAAAAACTATCTTCTACTTCCCTCTCACATCCATGTTTCCCTTTACCTTCTTGGACATCTGTGGCATTTCTAACAGCTGTATAACACCCCTGTCTGGCAATTCCATCATCTTGGTCACTTCTGGGTCTGTTTCTATCGACTCTTTTTTTTTAGTTATGAGTTATATTTTCCCACCTTTTACATGCCTTGTATTTACTGATTGGACACTGGACACTAGACACGAGTCTTCCTTTGTGGTACACTGGATTCTGCCGCCTCCTCTGAACAATGCTGGACTTTGTCCCCCTGCTCAGGGAAGCTACTTGAGATGAGTTGGATGCTTTCAAGGTTTCCATTTGAGGGTCCGTTAGGCAGTCCAGCGCAAACTGCAGTCTCTAGGGGCTAACTTGGCCCCACTACTAAGAGGACACACTTGTGAGGCCTCTTCTCAATGCCTCGTGCTTTACAAGGCCTTTCGACTCCAGCTGCTGTGGGAACATGAACTATTCCCAGGCCTGTCATTTCCAAGAACTTTTCTGGGGTTTTTTTTCTTTTTTTTTTTTTTCAGGAAGATTAGCCCTGAGCTAACTACTGCCAATCCTCCTCTTTTTGCTGAGGAAGACTGGCCATGAGCTAACATCCATGCCCATCTTCCTCTACTTTATATGTGGGATGCCTACACTACAGCATGGCTTTTGCCAAGCCGTGCCATGTCCACACCCGGGATCCAAATTGGCGAACCCCAGGCCGCCAAGAAGCCAAATGTGAGAACTTAACCGCTGCACCACCAGGCCGGCCCCCTGCCTGCTCCTTCTGGTTCTTATTTCTCAGTCTCAGGTAGTTTCTTCACACACATGTCAAGTCAGCACTCAGTCAAGGACGTGAGGGGACCCTCCTGGAGATCTCAGAGCTCTGGCCTCTGTCTTTATGTCACTGCCTCTTCTCTGTGGCCTCCCAAAACTCTGCTCTCGATCTTCTCTAGGCAGGGAGACCTCCAGCTTCAGTCTGGGTTCCACCTCCTTGCACTGTGGCCTGGAAACTCCTTCAGGCAGCAAGCTTGCACAGTCAAGGCTCACAGCGTTTGAGTTCCTTCCCTTTGGGGTCAGAGTCCACCACTGCCTGTTGTTCAATGTCTGAAAGCCATTTTTTTAATATTTTTTTCTGGATTCATTCCCAACTGTTTTATGTGGGAGGGTAAACCTGATTACTGTTGCTCCACCTTGGCCAGAAGGTGATTCCTTCTTTGTTTAAAAAAAAGAAAAGCTCCCAGGTGATTCCTACATGTGCTCTGGTTTGAAATCCAGTGAGGTAATAGCTTTTACTTCTGTAACAAAAACGTCCTTCGAGGCAGCACACATTCTTTCTGAGCTGATAGGGCCTGATGAGATTTGGAGGGCTGCATCCCGAAAGTGCCGTCACAGTTAGCTCAGATATTAAGAGGAACTTTTCACTAAAAGAAAGGCCCAATACTACTTTGCAAAGAAACTGAGAAACCATTATTCTTTGGAAGAAAGTTATGTGGAGATACTTAAACTGAAATATCTGATATGAGATGCCACAAAAGATGCTTTAAAGCATGCAGGTAGGAATAACTAATAATCTGGAAAAATCCTCCTCTTTTTGGGGCATTCCAGAAAAACCCTATCTTTTAAATTTTTGTCTTAGAGAAACATTCATTAAAACATACAGGTTATACAACGAAAACTTTACTAGTTAGTAAAAAATAAATGAGACTCTCTTTAGTACCAGTAAATTTCATTCTATGCAGAGGTTTCTTCCCACCCCTCCAGATCTCTCTCTGAACTTACCCTTTTCCAAGTAAGACCGTGGAGCCCACGGCGGGTCCTCTTCGGCGTAAGGATCGCTATACTCCACCACGGCTGCTTCCTCCTCTTCGTAATCTTCTGGGGGGGGAGGGGGTGGGGGGGACTCATCAAAGACTGGTTCTTCCACAGGTGGTGGTGGAGGTGGCGTATCTGAAACTAAGAATGTATCAAGCTGATAACAAAACTACACATTATGCAAAGGTCAATACTTCCTATCTGAGCTTCCATGTTCATGGACTATGAACCTAGACTTGAAAATAATAATCTTTCAAAAAACAAGTGGGCAAGAGCAGTCTCCTCACCAGCTATACTGATGCTGATCTCCAAGCATGACTTTCTCCTCCCCTTGGGTTAGTGCTGATGGATGCTGAAAGGGGTCTAGCCAAAATAATAATTATCAACTGAGCCTCGGAACCCGTTTATGCTAACACATGATCCTTTTTTTCAAAGAGATCAGTACAATGTAGCTTTACATTATATCCAAGGAGGAGTGCTTATCAGAAATATTAATAATTTGGAATTTATAACCATATTTAATAGTGAATAGTTAAATTTTAGTAATCAGCTACATTCCTCAATGATTTTTTTTTTTTAAATACCATTTTACCAAATTAGCAGGGTGAGATGGGTGAGATGTTTGTGTGTGTTTTTTTAATATATACAGAATTTCAACTAATTCAGACTAATCTATGATCCAGAATTTCTTCAGGCTAAATATCCAAGGTGATTTAAAATATTTAAAATGTCTCCTTATAGAGATCTGCTTCCATAGCTCAGTGACGAGCATATAGTAATAACTAAAACATTATCTCCAAACTCAAGGGAACTCAAGGCCTTCAAAATGCTTGGTACATACTTGAGCACAGCTCAACAGAGCCCAATTTTAATGAGTAGCATTAATTCTTATATTTCCGTGAAATTCTCTGAGCAATCCTGTTTATCTTCTATTTAGTATCTAAGCCTACTGATTGAATCAAGTGGATTTTAGAAGATTCTGGCGCCTGGTGAGGACCAGCCGTATCTCCATCATACTCTCTGCTCTCCCAGGATTCTTCTCCTCTGCTGTGCCACTGTGTACTTACCAACTCAGCTACTACATGAACTTCAAAACTTTACTCATTCAAAATAATTTTTAGTCCTAATGGGTTTTTTAAATATACAAAAGATACAGATATGTGATTCCAGCATATACTTTATGACAAATTACATATGGTTGGGGTAAGAATCCACAATGCATCCTGTTTCCATTTATAAGGTAAAGAGACTGACTTTAAAGAATCGCACAAAAGCAAACTGTCTTCCAAAACAATCACCTTGAGAAATTACACTTCAAAATTACTCAAAGATGTTGCCAACGTTCATTTTTACCTTTTCTTATAACTGCCTCAGAGTCAATTTAATAAGACTAACATAAACTACCATTTTTTCTAACTTTTTTTCTATTGAGGTCATACTGGCTTTTAACACTGTGTAAATTTCAGGTGTACGTTAGTATATTTCCATTTCTGTACAGACTGCGTCATGTTCACCACCAAGTCTAGTTTTTGTCTGTCACCACACACATGTGCCCCTTAGCCCTTTCACGCCCCCCCACCCCCTTCCCTTCTGGTAACCACTAATCTGTTCTCCTCACCCATGTGTTTATCTTCCACATACAAGCGAAATCATATGCTGTTTGTCGTTCTCTGTCTGACTTATTTTGATAAGCTACCATTTTTTACTTAAAATGTTCCAGTTACTCAGCTGGCACTTCTACAATACGTTACTTCGTTTCATCTTTATCTTGGGGGGGTAGTGTTTTTAATCCTCACTTTATGGATGTGGAAACTGGCTTTCCAAGATTAAGTAGTCCTACAGTAAGGAAGTGGAAGAGCAGGAATTTGAACTCCAATGCCTATTATCTTAAAGCTACCCTACTATGGGATGAGATCAATTCAATAACTTTAAAGTCAAGTTTCATTATTATTCATTCGACAAACATCAACTGAAAGCCTATGATGGCTAGCTACTATGCTCAGCGCTGGGAACAGAGCAGTGGGCACAAGTCATGGAGACATGCACAACCAAACTTTCATTTATAATTAAGTGCAGTAAGTGCTTTAAGCCATTATGGAGAACAGAGCAGCAGAGAAAACCTCTTACGTGGGTCAGGAAAGGCCTCCTGAAATCTGAAGGATGAGGAAGAGTTAACGGCCAGGGATGGGATAGGGCAGGGGTGATATATCATAACAGCTGTAAAGAAAAAAATAAATACAAAGGTAGGGAAGCAGGACACCTTCAAAGAACTGAGCAGAGTCCAGCAGAAAGAGGCATGAGGAAGCTGGAGAGGACTCAGCAGGGAGGCCCTGTGACACCCAGACTCTCTCCAGAGGGGTCGAAGAAGAAGAGCAGGGTCACGGCCACACTAGGGAGCCCAGTGCAGCAGGATCCAGCTCATTCCAGACTTCTCCAAACATAAAACATAACGCAGAGCACAGATCTGCAACCACAGCGTATGTGTCTTCAAAATCATGTACGCAAGAGCTAGGAAGATAATTCCATAAGATAAGTATACGTCTTTCCAAGGTGGATGTTTCAGAGGACAACATTCATCTGAATGTGTAAGTCCTGCTGTGTCTGTAAAATCAGCCATAGCTCACCTCATATAGAAAGTTTCTTATTTTTATGCATTTTGTAGGTGAGAAGTATAAATGACTATGGGAAGAAATGAGAAAAGAACACCTCAAAAGGCAACCACACTGTGGTAAACACAAGAGGTGCTCATGGGGTACCTTCCAATAAACAGAAGTAAAATCAACTATTTTCAGAAATTAGCAAGTCAAGATGCAAAGGCATCTGGAAGAGACACTGAGCCGTCAGGCCAGAAAGACTGGAGTATAACCAGTAAAATACAAGACAGAAATGCGTCAATAAAGAGGGGGCATTCCGTCAGCTATGGAAGCAAAAATAAGGAGGAACTAAAGCGTCCGCTACATGCCAGAGGCTTTCTGAGTGCTGAGGAAACAGCCCGAGAGCAACACATGCAAAAGGCCCTGCTCTCACAGAGCTCACATTGTAGTGCCGGCAATGCCACCTCCAAAGGGGCAGGCATCCTAAGAACAGACTGCAAACACTTCTGTCCCAGTGGCCCTGCTATGAGATGCATACACTGGGTACTACAGCCTGATGACATCAAATCTGTCACTAAGGTGATGCCTGAGTTCAGATTCCATGCCCATCATGCAACCTTATAATTGTGATGTGGGTCCTCATGTAGACTGCTGACAAGAAGCGAATTCATCTACCATAAAGACAATGTTCACTGGCCTCTGGAACAGCAATTCCTCACTGAAGGTTGATCAGGCCTCCTGCTTTGAGGACATCAGTCTCCTGAGCTTCCTTATTAATGCTTCCCTAGGAGAAGACTCAATGTGTCAAAAAAAATCAGTTATCTGATCCTACATAGCTCAACCCCAGACCACAGGCCAATATAAATTCATTGCCAATCTATGAGGTCTCCTGGGAGACAGACTAGCAATTTGGTGCCCTGGGACCTACCATGGCATGTCCATTTTCCCACCTGGAATCACAGGACTGGAGAAAGATTGTCAGGTCAGCAACAAAACCCTAAAACTCCAGTGATAAGAAACTAAACTACTGCTTGTCTAAGCAACCCAGTGAAAAAGATGGCCCATCTGGTGATTAGAGCATCCCCTCAGTTAGATGTGATCTTCCTTCTTATGTGTGGCTTATTTTGTATCTGTCTTATCTTCACTGCCAGATTTTAAGTTGTCTGAAAGTAGAGAACTTCATCTTGATTATTTTATCATCCACACTAGCTGCTCGTGCAGTGACTTGTTCATAATATTCAAATTTCTGAAGTATTAGTGAATGAATTACTATTCAGCCAATCATATATAATGACATTTTATGCCTATAATCTGATCTACAGCATAAAGAAGACATAAACTTACTATTTTCTTGGACTCTGGCCACAAATCCCATTAAAGGTAACTGAGGAGTTACCTGTAGGATGGAGGGAGGAGGAGGAGCAAGAGATACTGCAAAAACAAAAAAGGTGTGGAGGATAAGGGGTAAGGGCGAGTTACATTAAAAGGAAGGGATATACAATAAAACGAACATATAAGGAGGGAAACCACTGTGCACAAACATTTTATAAGCTATCTTAAGGATCCTCTTTTGAAGGATAATGCATTAACACACAAAGCAAAGTATCAGGGGAGTTTTAAGGAAGTTTTAAAAAATTACAACAGGAAGCATTTATCACATACACAAATCTAACACATAATGGCAAATTGACCTTTTCATTTCAATAACAATATGTCTTCTCAAATAAAGAATTTCTTCAGATTACCAGGAATAATTTGGTTTTCTGGACTTTACCTTGAAGGTTACAAGTTTAAGTGTTCGGCAATACAAGAGAAAAAACCATTACATCCCAACATCCTAAATTTATACTTTTCATTACTTCATTAACAGGCAAATTAATTGGTGCTTCATTCATTAACTAAACAAACATTTACTGACTTCCTACTAAGTGGCAAGCACTCTGCTAGGAGACCAATATCAGAACCCTCTCAGAGTCTGGGCTGTGTCATTACAATTTTTCATAATCCCAACTCATCCCACCTGCTCCAGCCAGGCACCTTTTCTCCCTGAGCCTACAGAACAACGTGAGCCTCATTCAGACGCTCCTCCTCTCCTCCCAAGGCATAGTTCCCTCCGCCTCAAACACCTGGTGCACTGCCTAGCACTGGGAAACCTTCAACAGATGTTTAACGTATGTAAACACATCAACAAGCCAGGTCCGTGCTGAACAACTGCCCAGGATTAACATCAGTTACAGTGCCCTTCAGAAGGAGTGTCAAGTTTGGTACGCATTTCTCATGAGGAAAGATCACCTTTACTAGCTCCAAATGACAGTTAGGACTAGTAAAACTAAAAAGAGTCACTGCCCTCAAAGAGATCACATTCTAGTTGGGAAGAAAAGACAAAATAATAACCTTAACCCAACAATACTTGCAGCAATTCCCTGGAGGAGGCAGTGGTGGTGTCGTGTGATGGGGGTGGGGATGGTGCTGAGGGAGGCTACAAAGAAACGACTGCTGAGCAGCTACTTGAAGAAAATCAGCTCAACAAGCAGACAAGGGTTGAGAACGACAAGCTGAGAACCACGTGAGGGGCAATAGCTTCAAGGTGAAAACGGTATGACAGTCACAGGACAGGAACTGTTTCCACATGGCTCGCCTAAGATACGCCAGAGAGAAAGCGCAAGACCTGGGGAGGTGAGGGGGGTGTGGCCTAGGGAAGGGCCTACATGGCAGGTGAAAGAGACTGGACTTCAAAGTCACCCAGAGTCAAACGCCTGACTCACCGTCTCCTTGCCGTTGGAACAGCAAGTTAATTGACTTCTCTGCGCTTAATCCATAAATGTGTTATGAAAAAGAGATAATGTAACGCAACCTACCTTACAGAATGGTTGCAAAGTTAAAAACAAAAATAACGTATGGGGAAAGCCTAATCCAGAGCCTAGCACAAAAACAATCAAGGCAGTTGAAACAGACAGAAGAGGAGAGAACTCAGGAACAGTGTGGAAAGAGGGCCTGGTAACTACGGGTTCAGCGGGCAGAGGGGAGAGCAACAGCTGAAGATGATTCTTCAGTTTTTACCTTCCTAGCTGGGGAGGAGGAATGCCATTAACCACATCAACTCTAGCACGTAGTACAGGGAAAGAAACGGACTGGTGAGTAGGCCGGTCAGGGGGCGGTAATGAGCTGATAAATGAGATGTTACAAAGGTGACTTAAGCATAAACATGGGAGGCAACTGGAAAGTGTCGACTGAGTTTGTGAGAAAAATCGAGAGGAACAGGTCAGTCGTTGTCAGCGGAGAGAGAACAGCTAAGCTGTGGGTGAGTGCAGGGAGAACACGTGGAATGTGTGGACGAATTAAGCAGACCACCCTGAAGAACACTGAGGTTTAAGGCACAGAGTAGTACACAAATTGGTACCTTGTTTAAAAAGATACCTTTTGGGGAGGTTTTTCCCTGAAGTCATGCTTCTTGGTAGTAAATCCTTAAGTTGTGTGTCCATCTCCCACTCTCAGAGGCTCGGAACAATTGTTGATATGTTCAAAATACCCTGTTTTTCCAAACTTGGGGTAAGGAGGCACAATGAACAGAGAAGGTAGCAGAAACAAAGCAGCTAAAACTGAGCAACAGCAGCAGACAGCAACTGGCACTAGAAAAGCGGAGATCAAACTACGTTCCTATCAAAAAGATGAAACGCCCCTCTTCCATTAGCACCTTTCCTCACCGCCTCTGTAACAGAAAAGTAGGAGATTTCCTACTTCAGTCACTGTTTCTCACCCAAGTAAAAAATGACCTAGTCCTCAGCTGAAAAAGAATGATCAGGGGCTTAACTCAAAACAGCCTTTTTATAGGGAGGTTGACCTTATAATTATTTTTAAGATGAATATGTTTTATTTCTTCTCTAGTTCTGAAAGTGAAAATCTGAAACCAGAGTGGTTTTAAGAAGTCCACCCACAGCAGCCCAGGCAAAACCAATCCCAGATCCTCCTTAAACAGAATCACTTAATAACAAAACAAGTTAGATGTTTTTCAGACCAGTCTAGGGCATGTTTAAAAACTCAGTTCCAAATAGAGCTTATTTTGCCCAGGGCAAAAATTTTATGTGACGGTCCAAATTAATCCAGACACCACAGCATTTTCCTTCTGGACCATGTAAGATTTCACCTGGCCAGAACTCTTGTGAACCAGAACACCCTACTTTAGACTAGATTTAGCTTCTTTAGAGTTGAGCTGAAAATGAACTATTCTTGGAGAACTTCAGCAGGATTTTGATGCAAAGAATGGTTTGCAACATTCAGTTTTAGTCCTACACATCTTGTGACTAGAAAAGAGCAGGAAGCAGCTATAAACTTGTTTTCACTCCTTCAGCTGAGATGATTCCTCACAGAACAAGACTCGTTTGACCACCGAAAGGTCTCCAAACTTTGCTTCAGCGGTATCACGTTCACAATCCACAAACGGAAGTTCACGTGAAGAGACGGGCTCACCAAGTGACTGGCGTTTACAGAGATCCTAAGTAGAACGAACAGAACTACAGCTGACGTGCACACAGCAGCACGCAGACGCCTCAACAGGGAACGGCTCTGCAAGCAAACCCAGCTTAAGAGGATGCGTCCGTGCCGAGGAAACACGGAGCCTTCCCAGGCATGACCTTCCCGGTTATTTACAAAGTCCTTTGCAGTATAATCTTTGAAGCCTGGTGTTTTAAAATGTCCAAGTCAAAGAGTTTTAGGGGAAAAAAATAGGCTTTTATTTTTTTACATTTTTTTTAGAGCTTTATAAACAGAAAATCAGATAAATATTCTAAATATTACTTCTCAAGCCATTAGAGAATATCACCATTAGAGGCCATATATATGTGATAGCCCATTCAGATTTAGTGCTTATATTTTACATTCCAGGGAGGGAAATAATCTGAGCAAGTTACTTTAGGAGTGAAATATTTTCTAAACATAGAGAGCAACTTAGAACGAGGACTATTTAAAAGTGAACTTAATCATGCTCAGTTAAGGAGAGCTTTTGAGCTTTTTGATGGAAAAGAGTATGGTTACCAAATAATTATCAGTCCTGTAGTCTCAGAAGGGTTAAAAGAATTGGATTATTTGTTATTCCTTTTCAAGTAAAAAAATCACAATATGACGTTATGCCTAGAAAAAGTAGTAAATTAACACTACGGTTTCAGGGGCCAGCCCGGTGGCACAGCGGTTAAGTGCGCACGTTCCACTTCTCTTCGGCCCGGGATTCACTGGTTCAGATTCTGGGTGCGGACACGGCACCGCTTGTCAAGCCATGCTGTGGCAGGCGTCCCACATATAAAGTAGAGGAAGATGGGCACGATGTTAGCTCAGAGCCCGTCTTCCTCAGCAAAAAGAGGCAGATTGGCAGTAGTTAGCTCAGGGCTAATCTTCCTCAAAAAAAAAAAAAAAGAAAAGAAAAAAAAAGACTACAGTTTCAAAACATAACATGTTTAATAATCAGTGTAAAGGGTCTATTTGGTTTAAGTGGTCACTTGAGAATCTACTTAACACTTTTCCATTGTTTCCTTGCCTTTTTGTTCTCCCTAGAGTAAACGTCCTCTAAGAAACCCTCAAGATTGCCTGAAACAAGGATGTGAATGCAGCTTCTTGTTCCTGCTCTGTGTTACACTTTGCTAAAGCACGCCCCCTGCACTCTTCCGGAGATTCACAGCACTGCTTCTCTTCTGCAATATCACCAACCAAACACTGTTTTTTCACTGTTTCTTTTTAGCTGTTTTAAAAAACATTCAGGGCTTAAAGCCTGACATTTCCCCTGTATAAAACACCATACTTACTCAGAAATTCCTCTACTTCATATAACTATATACAGCCACATTTCTTGGAACAAACATTTCACTGTATGAATTAGAGGTTTTTTTTTAAGTCTTCGTTGCAAGAAAATATGAGCAATAAAATGTAGAGTATCTTCTACTAAAGGCCTTGGCACTTAAATACCACATTATTCCTCACTGCTATGGAATGAATGTTGATGTCCCCCAAAATTCCTATGCTGCCACTGTAAACCCCAATGTAATGGCATCAGGAGGCAGGCCTTAGGGAGATGAGCAGGCCATGAGGGTACAGCCTCACGAATGGAGTTAGTGTCCTTATGAAAAAGGCCCTAGAGAGCTCGCTCTCTTTTTCTGCCAGGTGAGGATACAAGACAGCAGTCTGCAACCCAGAAGGGCTCTTGCCAGAACTCGAGAATGTCGGCTCCCTGACCTCTGACGTCCAGCATCCAGAACTGTGAGACATCAATTTCTGTTGTTTTATAAGCTGCTCGGTCTGCGGTGCTCTATAACAGCAGCCTGAGCAAAGACACTTCCCAAGCTAGGCCTGTGTATGTAAACGTACATGTACAAACACACATATGCAGAGAGAGAGATTCCCTACCCTCGAGGTGCTTCGTACTTATATTTAAAGTCAGCACTGTTCACTTGTGATCAGCCCTATTTGTTTCAACGACCCTCCTTGCTGCTGACAAGAGGAATGATTAATTGGAATTCCTATTTCTTTGGCTGGATTAGATTAAGAAATAATAAGAACCATAAAGGTTTCAGTTGTGCCCTGATCAAAGTGTTCTTTTAAGTGACTTTTTCTGAAATAATCTCATTAGGAAACAATTCTTGTGCTCCTAGGACATGGCGCTAGACACCTGGTGTGCCATATTTTAATTGCTATGTTATAATGCCCTTTCAAACTCAAATACAGTAACAGTGCTGCTGGAGTTACACCTCACAGAGAATGCCACTGACTCCACATCTGCACGCATCCCAGCCTGTCAGCACACTTCTTCAAAAGCACATATCCATGTCAAGCCTCCAGCTGTAAAACGTCGGTGCATAAAACACACTTTTGCAATCATTTTGCTAAGTCAGAGAATCAGCTGCTTGAGAAAGCACAACAAATTTTCTCATTTTAAATATGAAAAAACAGGGACCACTGTAAGACCAGGAGGAGTAAAACAAGAAACATAATATTGTAAAGCAAACAAAATGAAGGCGTATCTAATAGCCATAGCACACTGGTTTGCAAAGTGTTAAGTCTTGCAAAAAGAGCTTTTCAAAGAACATGATATATTAAAAAAAATTTTGTTTAGAAAAAGCACTCTCATTAATCAACCAACAAAGTTAGTCACCCTCTTTAAAGTTACCCAATCCCCGGAGAAGAAAGGCAGAACTTAACAGAGAGGAGCACAGAGGAAAAACCAACAACTAAACTGCCTGGCATGCTACGTTCCAGGCTCGACAATCGTCATTGCTTCACTTCTGTGAGCGTGAAAAAGACTCTCATTAAATCACTACATAGAGTACGGTCTTCTTTCTACTTTAACAGATACTTTCAAGTATGTTAAAATCAGATTTACAAAGAAAGAAGTATTGAAATACGTATTTAAAACACATTTAAATGTGTGCTTAAACAGCCTTCAAACAAATTCCACCAACAAGGTTCCCATAAGACCCATATTTCGGTGTGCACGTACACAGCATGGAATACCCTTGTATGTGCTTTGTGCGCATCATGCACAGTTGGTCTCAAGCTGTAGCAGTGAACCATCTCTCAGCTCATATGGAACCCACCCATTTTGGGCTGAAACCATTCTTTTAAAACTCTCCGTACAGATAAGGAAGGGCGTAAGGACCATAAAATATAATTGCCTAGACCTCCAAGAGGGCAAGAGAGAGCTTATCTTCAGCAGAACTACGAAACAGGCCACATCTAACAAATTAAAATTTAAAAATCAAAATGCATTTAGGTACAAAATAGCACCTGTACAAATATGGGTTTGGGACACATGATTTAAAAGCAGATTGCATGAAAAGGACAGGCAGATTTGTGAAAATTAAGCTCAAAATGAGTTAAAAAGAAAGGGAAAGGCCAAATCACTAGGTGTGATCAAAATTTCAACTAAGGCAAGTGGTAACCCCACTACAGTGTGCACTGGTGAGACTATAAATACGGCATTTACTTGATAAAAGGGACCCAGAACAGTGACTCGGTTTGAGCCACGGAACAAGGGCTTCACTCGACATTCAACAAACAGGTCCTGAGTGCTATTCCAGGATCTAACTGGATACAAGACGGACCAGGTCTCAGGCTCAGGCACTCTACGTTACTCTGTGGGCACCATCCTCCCCGACAAAAGAGAAGACTTGGGAGGTTAAGAGGTTAAATCTGAAGGGAGGGAGGAGAGTACGAGAGACAGAACATCAGACAACCTAAGTTCAAACCCTAACGTGACCATCACCTCAGCCTCAGTTTCCTCACCTGTAAAATACAGATGAAAATGATCCCATGATTCTAAGACTCAAACGAGGTAATAAATATAAAAGCAACCTTTAAATTTGTTTTTTTGTGTAGAAGGAGGATTTGTGTAGAAGGAGGATAAAATTTGTTCTGCAAGACTCCAAAGGATATAACAAGGTTTCACCAAAAGGCAGTAGCTGCAGCACTGATTTCAGCTCCATAGAATTCAGGGTTTTTCAGAGATGGAAAGGACTGGCCCCTCATATCAGAGGTGATCACACACAGGTTTACCGGCCTCTTGGCAAAAACCCAGAAAAATACAGTAAGCTGACACAGCACATCCACATTAGTCAGTCTAATATTTGCTCTTAACCTCTCTGGGTAAGAAGTAAAAATGATGATTATGGATAGTAGTAAATAAGTGCCAGATTAATTTTTCCATATGCATGATGCACGTGAAAGATGAGTGTTCTATCTGGATATAACAGTTTTCCCATCACATGTTTGGTATGAGAACTAAATACGATAGATTAACTGCCCAGCACAAAGAGCTTCAAAAATGCGATTTCCCTTTTCCATTGCCACTTATAAACTCTGTTCATGCACACTCAATTTTCATTATTTGCTATTCATAGAGCAAAGATATCTAATTAAATAAGAAGAAAATACTGTTCACCACAATATTATTTTAAAAAGCAAATAATCACTAGCACACAAAAAAAGATTCTGTTCAGAAAAATTAAGCTCTTAAGTTTGCATGGAAACTATGTACTGATTTTTTTTTTAAAAAAACATGAACGGGAAGATACAGTCTTAGCAACCTTGTATTCATTCTTCCATTAATTCGACAATAGTACTAACCACCTATTATGTACTAAAGATTTGTAATTAAAGGGTTTTTTTTCTCTGTAACTGAAGATTTTTAATTAGGGATGTTCTACGGAATGCAAAAGAAAATCTAACCTGGATTCTGGCTATAAAAAGGTCCTCCGTTCATCTGATTCTGAAGGCTTGTTTGTGACGTTATGGAAGGAGGGCGTCTATAGGGCAGTGAGCCCCCGATAGTGGGGGGGGTATGGCGAGAGGCAGGTCTATTCATGCTGTAGAACTGAACGGGATGACCTGGAAAAGGGACAGAACATAAACTTGTCATTGAAAGAAAATCATCTCAATGAAATACACTTTAGGTCCAATGCCTGAATCTCAGTAAGATTATTAGAAATAACAATGTTTAGCTAATTTAATTGCCATCTGACAAACAGAATGCAAGGTGACAGTTACTGCTCAGCTGACATCAGATCAAAGTGCAAAAGCAGAACAGCACATAAATAAAATTCTGAGTAGGTTTGGAAAAGCTATATCTACATAGATTACTAATATTATGATTTTAATAAATTAATAATCTGATAGGGTTTCAAATCATCACAATTAAAATTTATGGCTCACTTCCTCCCCAAAAAAACAGGCACTAAACATTGAAAACTAAACTCAACAAGATAAGAATAACATTTACAAAAGCAAAAGAAAAAATGTTTGATACACAGTCTTATTCCAAAATGATAATAATAGTAAATTTAAGGTAGTGAAGCAATTTGCTTAAAGGAAAACATAAAGTATTTTAGCAAAAGGTCACGTGACATAATTCCAAATCAAACACGTTTGTTCAATTGACAACATCCATCTCTAAAGCTAGATTATTGTGTCTTACAATTAGAGTTTAGGAAATTTAGAATTATGAAAAAAAGCTAAGATACAAAAAGTGAATCAAAATACATTCTATTTTTAATATGATCCCTGAAACGGAACATATTTATCAGCAATTTCACTATATATTGCTCACTGAGAGTATTTCAACAGCTAATGCCAACTGAAGACACTCATTCCTAATCCATCCAATTTCTTAATGCAATCCAGTTCCTAAATTTTATCCAGACGCCACCCCTACTTAAAATCATTCAGCCAAGGGCCTACTGTTATAGACCGACAGACCAACCAAGCACTGGAGGCACCCAGGAGAGACCACAGCAGGGAAGGGGGGGAGCAGAGAGGCCAAGGGGAAGGAGGTCGACGAAGGGAAAGGGCAAGGGAAGAAGGGAGGGAGGGGGAGAGGCAAAAAGAAAGAAAAAACCGACAACTTGTCCTCTTACCCATATTTTACAATGGTGTTACATGACTAAAATTGGTCTTCAGGAACTCCATAAATTTATCAAACATAGACTTCACACGGACTCATATAAAAGACATTATAAAAGCCCTCAAGGGCTGCTAGACCATGTAATCTTCTTATATCTGACAGTACCAAAGCCTAAAAAGTCAATTCTGTTGATGAAAAATCTTGAGTATTGAAGATTACACATAACCCACTGCCAAGTCTCTATAACCATGATAAAAATGTAAAAACATACAAACTAATAAAGGCACATCTTAACATTCAAATCATCAGATACACACACATTATTGGCATTTTAGTAACAAACTAGTACAAACTTAGGATTATCAAGTTAAAGACATCTGATAAGATCATGATGAATTTTATATAGTCAGATCCAGTCTAAAATTTCACCCAAGTCCTCAGTGATTCAAAGACACTACATAAAAGAGACTCTATTCATATCATTAATAAGGCATTTATTTTTGAGTTGAAAAACAAAACTACAGTTTTTAATTACCATAGACCTAACTATAAAACCTAAAACTAAAATCTTATAGAAGAAAACAGGACAAAATCTTTATGACCTTGTGTAAGGTAAAGAGTTTATAAATATGACATCAAAAGCACAATCCATAAAAGAAAAAAAAATGAACTGGACTTGATCAAAATGAAAAACTTCTGCTCTTTAAAAGATATCATTAAGAGAATGAAAAGATAAGCCACAAAATGGAAAAAAAAATCTGCAAATCATATAATTGATAAAAGATATATTCAGAATATAAAAGAACTCAATAAAAAAATAAACCTATTAAAAAAGTGTGTGGGAGATGCAAAACATTTGAACAGATATTTTACCAAAGAAACTAAACAAATGGCAAATAAGCAGGTGAAAAGATGTTCTGCATCACTAGTCATCAGGGAAATGCCAATCAAAATCACACGAGAAACCATTATAGACCTGAGAGAATGGCTACATTAAAAAGAACCATAATGACAATACCAAGTGCTGACAAGTATGCAGAGCAACTGAGGGCGCAAAACTGCACAGCCACTTTGGAAAACAATCCGGCAGTTTCTTAAAAAGTTAAACATTCATTTACCATACAACCCAGCAATCCTACTTCCTAGGTATTTACTCAAATGATAAAAATACCCGTGCTCAAAGTCTGTGAGTGTTATAGCAGTTTTATTCATAATCACCAAAAATTGTAAATAATCCAAATATCCCTCAACTGGGAGAGGGATAAACAAATTGTGGTACATCCATGTAACAGAACACTACTCAGTAATAAAAAGGAACAAAAGAACAAAACATGCAATGACATGGCTACATCTCAAATGCATTGTGCCACAAAGCCAGAGAGCACACGCTTCCACTCACATGAGACTCTTGTGACAGATCAAGAGGTTGCCAGCGGCTACGATGGAAGCACTGACTACAAAGGGGGCATGGAGGAAAGTCTGGGGGTGATGGCACTGTTGTACACCTTGATTGTAGTTGTGCTTACATCACTGCACATTTTTGTCATAACTCACAGAAATACACACTAAAAAGGGGGAATTTTACTGCACATAAATTACACCTTAACAAAAAGAAAAAAAGTACTTGGTGATTCAAAGAAACTGTATAAAAGGTTATATTGATATAAATTGTTAATAAGGCATTTACCTTGCTTTTTGTTAAAAAAAAAAAGCTACGATTATTCACTCACACGACAAATGTTTATTCAGTGCAGACTATGAACCAGCACCTGTTATTAAATTATAATTTAATTACTAAAATGTTGACTCTCAGGTGGGGGTGCTTTGTCCTTTCTGGGCCTACAAGAGATTCCAAGATGTATCCTTTACTCCACTGAGGCAGGAGCATGACAGGACTCCTGCATTTACTCACTCATCTGTTCTAACCGTCGGATGCAGATCAGAGAACAATTCGTGTTCACATTTACCCAGTGTAGAAAGCTTCTCTTAAAAAGAGGTATAATAGAAGCTATCCCATAGAACACTATCCAAAATCCACTTAAAAATGGACTTTTTAAATGTCTTTTAAAACACTGAAACATCTGGTTAAAGCAGCAAAGCTGAACATATATTCTATGAAGTACTTTATTGACAAGCTAAGGTGATGTGTGCCCAAATATACATTTTTATAATAGACAAAAACTTGTTTACTAACCAGCATCAATGTCAATTGTGCAAATACATTTTGTAGCAATTGAGCCTTTTTCTCCTTCCCCATCAAAACAGATTTTAGGTTGCCATTTTAAAACACTAAAACACCAGTCAACCTTAAGTAACAAGTAAACCTGAAATTCTTAAGTCCATTGTCTATGTGCTTCCAATGCTGCTATAATAGGTGACAGATTCTGTTATAAGAGACCTACAAACTGTTATATCAAATATTTTCTACAAAATATACCTCAGAATTATTGTCACAGACTTTTTGTTAATGACCTAACCTGTAACAAAAAATATTTCTAATGACAATTTCTGGAAACTGTATCAAAGACGGCTCCACAGTAAATTCAGAAATCTCTAGTAAATGAAATTCAAGCAATAAAAAAAAAGTATCTTTGTGCTACTCTATTAGAAAAATGTATGGGAAACTTTACCCTGATTTCCTCAAGAAATTCTACTCTTTGGTCATGTGCCATTTTCTAGTTAGTACATTATTCTTTAGGTGTTTTTTTAATGTAAAGCACAAATAAACAAAAATCCTAAAGCCAGAGTTTCAGGTTAGAGAAGAGTCAGATGACTGGATCTGCCTGCCAAGGAATAAGCAATACTCACCTGTCGGGGGAGCGGAGGAAACAACAGGGGGAGTTGGAGAAGTGAAGCCATCGGCCAGGGCCTGGGCACCCCCAGCGGCAGCCTCTGGGGCAGTGGAGGAAGGGGCAGTGGCAGGAGCAGGAGGGGCAGGGGCAGGTGCAGAAGTAGCAGGAAGGGGAGGAGCACCAGCAGAGCCAGCAGGGGCTGGGGGGGAGAGGAGGGAGAGGAGCATTACTGAGGCAGTCCCACCAGGCAGGATCAGAAAGGCACAGAGAACCTAATGTTAGACACACAGTGCTTCTCACTAACCAAAGAATAGAAGAGTGTTAAAAAAAAAAGAAGAAGAAGAAAGCTTAGGTTAAAGGATTATTAGGTTTCCAGCAAATAATTCAAGATGCTCATGGTAATGTACAGATGTTTAAATTCATTAAAAGCATTCCTTTTTACTTGATAGCCACTAAGAAAACAACAGTATTCCATTTTGAATTACATAAATCAGAAAATAAAAATATATTCCAGACACATATATCTTATCAGGTATAAAATAATTTAGAGAAACACAAATCTCTCTTTTTCATGATTTTTAAAAAGGTATTATCTATTTGTTACTATGATAAGTAAATTAAATATTCTATCCTTATGTCTTTTGTGTCATGCTTTTAAAACTAAATTTTAACTTCATGTGTCTTAAACACATTTTTCTGTTTCTAAGGAAAAAGGGTAGCATTTCAGAGAGTATTAAGTTCCAACAGTCCACTAAATTTAACTGTTAACACTATTTTTCTATTTGTCCAAGCCTTTGTTACCAACATGATTCTCACACTGAGTCCGCACCGCACCTCTGGGCACCATGCACTGTCATAACACCAGCTGGAAGTCAACATATGACTCACACCAAGACGGTGCCCGAAACCTCAAAGCACCAAGTGAGCCACAGCAACAAAGACGTGAGACCAAATCACAGAGAAGTGTGTGACCATAAACTCACAGATCACTTGGTTAAAAGTAACAAATGCACAAAGATTTCCTGACATTTACAGGGCCCTAAAGGGGAAAAAATAATCCTAATTATGAAGAAAGCCCACTGTAATTACATCGGAAATTCAAATGCAGAAAGGACAAGTGAAGACGAGGCACCATTCGCCCCGCTTTACCTGGCAGGACGCTGGGGGGAGAGGGTGTAGGCACGGCGATGGGCACGCCCACACTGCCACTCCCGCTGTTCTCCCTGCTGCTGCTCCGGCTGCTCGGGTGGCTCCCGCCACTGCTCCCACTGCTGCTAAAGACAGAAAGGCCACCCAGACATGAGTGCTGCACACAGTGAGAGGACACCGACATTTCCCAAAATGCTCTGAAATGAGTATAGCTACGAAAAGATCATTCAAAAGATCTCACGTCAAATACGAATTTCTTAATAAAGTAGGGGAAAAAGCTGAGTTCAAGAAACTTGTTTTGACCACATTTTAACAAGCATGTATTAAAGAAATTAAGAAGAAAAAATTCTCCAGAAATTTAAGTGACAAATGATGGGGCTCAACACATAATGATATTACTTTCTTTTACTCCAGTTTAATTGCTTGTCTGAAGAAACACCTTTTATAATAAAAACATAGTTTTCCTAAACAGATTATTTAATTTTATTTATAATGATATCTTGATATACTATCCCATATTAATTTTTTATTGTATATAGTTTTTCATCTGTAAAGTTCCACCAAAAAACAACTTGAAATTTCCCACATCTGGTCCATAATTTGTTTTCAGGTCAACTGTAACTACTGATCTTGTGGAGAAGTTTGCACTTTGAGATGTCTGTTCGTCAACTTTCTGACTGCACAAAGTTGCATCAGAGCATGAGGAGAGAGAGGTGGCATCAGATGAGGTTTGGGAGAGCGGAGTGAGGAAAAGAACTCAGTGCTTGGAAAATGAGAGAAATTGAACTAAAGTTATCTGAACAAGTTATGGTACTATGACCATCACATTTTGTGCTGAGGTAGAGAAAATACCTGTAAGTTCGATTTCTTTGATTCACAGAAGCTGTCCTCACAGGGCTCTGCTGCGAGGGAGCCATATTACGGGTTGGGCTAGGTACGTAATCATTTGGTACCACTGGAGGACGCACTGGCTCCAGTGTGCGATAGGGGGAGTGCCGCCTACAAAAAGAAGAGCGTATGTATCGTGTGATTAGCAAGTTCGGGCACAATAAATTCAGAGTTGCCAGTAGTGAAATACAGTTTGTACTCAGAGATAGGAAAATGTGTTTTAACATAACCCAGCTACCAATTTCAATCTTTCCTTAAGTATCACTTCTCCACCATTAGGGTTTTGAGGAGTATTATTTTTTAGTTTCCAGCCTCATTTCCCTGTGCTAATGCAATTCTGCTCATTCATTCTGAGAGCGCGAAGATTCTCCCACCAGCTAAGCCAATGTTCCCCAGACTCTCTTCTTAGATGAGTTCAAATTATTTCAGTAGCATGTCAAAGTCGTCAAGCTGCACTGCATGAATGCACTCATCATCTTCCTCACCCCTCTCTCCCTAACCAGGATCTTCCAAGATAGGGTAAATAAATCCAGAATTTGGCTCCACGACCCCCACTTTGATGAGTAATAGCAACCATAACAATTCTTCTCCCTCTCTATATATTAAATACATAGAAATTAAACTATATCCAATACACAGAAATCCACAATTTAATCTCATCTCCTTCCATTCTCACCTCACATTCTCCTCCAAGTTTCACCTCGATCTCTCTTACCTTTTACCCTCCTCAGAGTTCAACATTTAAAAGGGAGAGGAAGAAAAAAAGACCACCGAGGTCTACCTTATGTACTTTGAACTGTCAAGTACAAAACAGACTGGATTTATTAACATATTTCCCTATTTTTCCTCAAAATTTCCTTTTAAAGGAAGAAAATGAGAAGAGTAAGAAAGGAACTATGACAGGAAGTAGGATGCACACTAGAACATTAGTGATTATTAAATTATTCTCATCTCTAAGTTTCCAAATTCTTTATGACAACGATAAATACTCAACTGACGTGAAACTAACATTTTGTAGATGAGATTCTGGTCTTCAAAAAAATAAAAATTGGGATCTCAAGATGTGAAAATTAAACAGCTTTCTTTCCGGAAATGATGTTGCTCCCTTGACTTATGTATTTCTTAGTAATTCCCTTCCCAAAAAGCTCCCAAGGATCCTTCAAACATTGCTCTCCTGGACTACTCAAGTTTTGGCTCATTGATTTTGGATGGCATCACTTTGCAATGACCCAGTCCATTCTACCACCCTCAAAATCTCCCTGCATAAATACATATATACATTAATAATTAAAAATAAATAAGGGGCACTAGACAAGGTATTGGGTCAAAGGAAGAAAAAGGAATGTAGAACCTTGGACATAAAATACCAAAAAGAAGTTCAGGCATCTCTGAAATTACAATGGAACTATAAAATAACCTAAGACAGGAAACTGATTAATTTCTAAATATCTGACTTCCAGACAATAAAAATGTTCTGCTTCATCCAAGAAAAAACCCTTTGCTGATTGAGAACTCTACAATGAAAGCAGTGATAAAGACAAGGTAAAAAACAAGGGGCAGAGGAACAAAACATGTTGGCTAGGCAAAGACATGTGAAAAGGCCAGGCTGTGACCATCAACCAACTTGTGGTGCGCGGTGACTCTGGTCACCAAGGATCCTGCAGAACCCTTGCTAACGCACAAGAAAAACAAATGCCAGTATATGAGTAAATCTTCAAAATTTGAGACTAACAGAAAATTTTATTTTATAAGACTACAGTGGGTTATCTTGCTAACAATCTTGATTCAAAACCTAACAAAACCTGTTAGGCACTATACATGATATAAATGTAGATATCCCACAGGAAAATGAAACAAATATTTCCTCGTGATCTGACTCTACTCTTACCCCTGCACAGCTACACCCTACCATGTCATCTACATTCTACCCTGAAGTTTAACTCCTATTTTATACTAGATTCTTTCCTCTCTAATCTAAGCAGACTGTTTTTTGCCCACCTGAAATAAAATCATCTTATTCCTGGCTGGAACTGATTTTTATTCTTTGGTTTCCAACTGTCCTAACTGTAATTCCTCTTCCAACATTATCCTCCTTTATATCCCAACTGGTCTTTGTCCTGTCCTGATCCCCAGGCTTGATTAGGTTTTTTTGTTGTTGTTTTTGGTGAGGGGGCCAAAAACTAGATTGTCAATTAAAAACGTTTAAGCATGTATCATAAAGCCAATGGTTGTCACAGCATTTTGTCTATGTCTTGTACATTTTTTAAAACTCCAATTTGTTGTACAGTGACTCTGAAAAGTTGATAGAGGACAAATATTACCCCCTTTTACAGATGAAAAAACTGAAACGCTAAGAGGCTGAGTATGCAAGAGCGCAGAGCTGGAGCAGAGCTGAGGCAGAGTTTCAGCCATCCAGCTTCGGGGCTGCATTGTGCCCACTGACCGCCAACCTGAATCACAGTACACCAAGTGTTTAAATTATGATGCTTTAGGAGGAAAAAAGTCAAGCCTTTCCATTAATTGACCATTTCTGCCAAAAGTCAAAGCTGGAGCCCAATTCTGTAGACTGAATGAAAGCTCAATGTTCTCATAACAACACAAGATAAACAGAACTTTATAATCTACACAGTGTTCTTCAGAAGAATAGCCTGAATGAGAACAGTCAACTGTAATATGAAAGACTCTGGAAGTTTTCTGAAAATGGAAATTAGAGTGCAACTTAAAATAAATCATGAACTTGGGCTAGAATTTTACCTAAAATTTAAAATTCTTTAGAAAAATAATTTCTGCATGAAATCTTTTTAAAGTCTAAAGATGTTTCCCAGGAAAAGGAAAAATGACACACACAAAAAAATAATCCTAGAAAGAAAATCTTCTCTTTTCAAACATTAAAAATTAGTTTAAATCCATGTAGCGTTTTTCACGCAGCACCACCCGAAATGGTTCCAACCCTCGCTCAGTTCCACACTCACCCAAGTGCCCCTTTCCCCGACAGGGGAGGGCTGGGGGGCTTCTGGGCCGGAGGTGTGGTACGCGGCAGCCCGCCCATCTTCATGTTCTGGGTACTCACCTAAAAAATTGTGAGGAAAACTTAACTTGCATGCAGTGAAACAAAGTGGCACTTTTGGGAAATAATACTATTTAACAAAGGAGGGGAAGGTTTAAATAGGAAAAACAATCAGAGGCCATGCATTTCATATGCAATTTCTAGTCTACTATTATTCTACAGTTGTACTCAAAGGACTCTTCCTAACATGAGATTTTCAAATGATCATAAACTTGTATGCAAAGACTTTATTTGCCATTAGGCCATCACACCAACAGATCACTGGTTAGACTGCTTAAAACTACAATCAATTGCAATTAAATAGGATAACCATAAAAAGCTTAGTTTTAATAAAGAGTAACTCAATCAGAAACAATAACGCCTTTAAGCAATTCCTTGTTTTTTAGATAGCAAATATATCATAAAAAACAAAATACACGTTTCCCAAATAAAATATACAACTATAGTTCTGATCCATTTTAACCAGAGAATATTAAATAAAGTTAAATTGTATGATATACAGAGAAAAATTTAGGTTTTTAAATGATGGATTGGCCATACAATTCAGACTTCTTTAATGTTCTCTTACGAAGGAATCACCTACCTGAAAACTGCCAGAAGTTGAGGCATGTGCCTAAACATCTGAAGCAGAAAGTTAGGGCTGAGGTATCCCATTCAGCTGGGAGCAGCACAGGGGCCACTAGCAATGTCCTAGTTCCAGTGGGAGTGAGACCCATTCAGGCCCAACATGGAGATTATTCAGGCATGGGAAAGACGTAAAATAGTCAGTTCTAAGGCCTCAGAGCTCCACCGTGACTCCTCACTACTCTATCCCCAACTGAAAATGCAAGTGTGGGAAAGTTGGGTAAACTGGGAACAATGGATGCTACCAAAGGAGCATGTTAGCACTTACACAGAAAGCCCTAGAAATCTGGATATCTCAAGGAGCTAAGGGAAGTCATTCACAAACATAGTTCAAATGCAATCTCAAGTTGCTTGAGATTACCGGTGAGTTAGAGTTAATGCTCACCATAGCATATCTGCCCCTATTTTTTAAGCCCCTAATATTTTGGATTGCCAAACACTTCAAAAAAGAATCAACTTTTCTAATAAGAAAAGTTCTAGAGTATCTAAATTATACTTGTAAAATGAAACTGCAAGACATTACACCACTGACATCAGAATATATTTATAACTGTAACTGCAAAATATAAATTTTAAGTAAACAAATCATAAATGTATACCAAGTACTGAGGCTGTTAAAATTAAATCTGACAAACAGAATTTTTAAAAATTCTAAAATATTACTAGTTATCTGAATAGGCAAGAAATAATATATCAAGAAACAAACTCTTCAAATGAATAGCCCAGTGAACAAGTTGTGTGTGATGTTAAAACAATCTTTAATGACAAATGATACCTTTGAAATGTCAGTATTTTTAAAGTGAAGCATTTATCTGTAATCCTTTTGCTGTTGCTTTTAAACAATAAAAACAAAACAAACTGGCTATCAAGTAAGAATAAAGATTAACTCGTCCTTGCTCTCCCCCTCATTAATAAACAGAGGGTATGCTAATCATAACTAAAAATGGAAATGCCAGAAGTTTTAAAAAAATTAATCCACATTTGGGGAAAATTTTAGGAGTCATATGACAAATAACCAATAGTTTTTAAAACTGTAAATCTTAATTTACAATACCAGAAGATTTTTTTAAAGTAGTAACCAAAGTCCTTTAAGCTCAACCTTAAACAACATAAAACCCAAAGTTACTTTGAGTGACGAGGAGGAAGTGGGTGAAGCAAACACTAAACTACATCCACCTGCTAGAAACAGGACGGAGAAGGAGCAGAGACAGAACAAGAGTAAAAGAGACGTTTATTCTATACATGGAAGAGCTAAAATACTTGAAAATAGCTTTCCAACTTTGATTTGTTTAAGGTTTTGATATGTAAGGTGTTTTTGTTTAAATTGCAGTATCATCTATAAGCCTTCTAATCTACCCCCAAAATAATACAAAATAAACAATCTATAAACTACAATCTGGTGGGTACTTCTATATGTAACACTTGAGACATTTTATGATCTGTAGAGTCATCAAAAAATTGTATTTGGTTAGTGGGATTTGGATGAGTAAATTAAACCACTTGAAAAAACCAGAGTTCCTGTAGAATGTCCAAATAATGTATAATTTTATACTTCACTGATACTGTATTCAGTGATACTGTATTCACTGGTACTTTATATTAAGCTAAAAGAGTTTTCAATATGTCTTTAATGTAGCTTTCCTTTGTGGGAAAAAAGGCTTCTATGCTAAGTAAAACTGAATATGCTACATAGAGTGTAAAAACTGCCATGAAATTTGAGGGAAAGGCAAGAGAACAGGAGCAACTGCCAAACAAAACTTAATTTCTTTACCATAGGTGGAATCTGTACTGTAATTAAAGTTTAAAAAAAAAACTCTATGTCAAATCTAAAATAATTTGGGAAAAAAATGCTTACTGGACAGCCATCATAGTTCTAAAAACTTTTTTGAGGTAAGTTTATGAGGGAAACAACATTTCCTGACAGTAGCAAACACGTGACTAAACTGTGTGTGGTGACGGGGAACTTAGCTAGAGAGAGAGTGCGTGTGTGTGAGAGTGCGTGTGTGTGTGCAGCACAAACTCAGGACAAAGAAAAAGAAGCAACACTGCACCCACTTCATAACAGCACTTCCGACGAAACTTCTTAAAAAGATTGCAAACAAGCAGAACTATCATCTGCACATAAACATGCAGTTAATGGTCCCGAATGACGAGTGGGAATGTTCATGATGCTTCTCAAAGTTTTACTTGGGAACTGGAATGAAATTTTGGTGGCTGGCTGCAACAATAATTCAATTACATGGGTATGTTTTGATTCCATAGAGGGGAAAGTCATCACTGAGAGCTAAATGAAGGAGGTATTAGGCACAAGGAAGAGCAGTAGGAGAGGTCCCTTCCTTTCCCCTACCAGAGAGAAATCCTCAAAACAGAAGAAATATTTCATTTAGGTGATGAAGCTTAATTTATGGCCACAGCACAAATATTTTCCCAATGGTCTGTGACCAAGGAAGGCAGATAATACTGGAGGTAGGAGTAGTTCCTTTATGATCAAAGAGTGGCTTCGGAGATGTCTACAACCAGCACCAACCATCAGGCCAGTCGTCACACCTTAACATTGTTTCTACTGTGACCCTACCTTCCCTGCCCTGTCCCTGCTCTATCCTTTGTGGAACTTCAGTATCTCCTTGAACCTTGATATATAATACGACGTTCATTACAAATTTCAGTGTTTTCCAGGACTCTGTGAACCTCAGTATTTTTTATACAGCTGGCCAGCCAGGTACCTCTAGTTCGTAGAGCACATCACTTCTGCTATGAAGAGACCTCCCACTGACGGATGCCCTGCTGCAACGTGACAGTGGCAGACACACCCTAAAATAATACCTGTGGTATAGCCCTCATTTATCAACCACCTACCACCTGCCAAACTACTAGGTACAAGGGTAAAGGAATGTGAAAAATAACGGGGACACTGGGGGACACAAAGGTCTATAAAATGATTTCTCTGTTTTTAAGTAACTTATAATATTCTGGAATAAATAAGACTCACATGTTTAAAACAAAAAGGAATGTCTACAAATTATATAGAAAGTCCCCAAAAAGAAATATCAGTGTTAAAAGGAATAGCTAGGTTTCACAGAGAAAACTCTGGGCTGGAGTGTTAACAAATTTAAAAAGAACAGGATTAAAACATCCCAAGAAGACGAGCAGCATGTATAGGTCGCATCTGGGTGTGGAGTAGCGAGGACGTGAAGAAGCTGCGGTCAAGCACCTCCAGGCCTTCCTTTCACGTCCACTATTGTCCCCGTTAGTCCTCCCCAGTATAGGATTCTTTGGCTTCCTAGAGATCTCTATGCCTCTCCTACTTCAATTCTGGGGGCTAGCAGGCAAAGGACCAGGAGATCCTCTGAGGAAGCAGAGCTGAAATCAGGAATTTGAGTACGAATTCAGGAGAGAAGAAAAATTTTAGTAAGAGAGTTAGAAAGACAAAAAGCTTAAGGTGCCCAAGAGTCCTAAAATACAGTAATCTAATTCAGAGATCTGGAGTAAGAGACTAGGAGTAGCAGGGGAGAGAGACAGATAAAGAAAGGAGAAGAAAAGAAGAAGAAAGATGGACGAACTTGATTGACGGAAGAATCTGCTTGATTCTGCAAATAGTTTCTGACAAGTGGCTTTTGCCAAAATCGAATTGGTGGCTCAAGATTGGAACTAATAGGCAAAAACAGATGGACCTCCCAAGGGTTGCTGTTTATGGAGTTTTTCTTCCAAGTGTTGTGTCAAATAAATGCCTCAGAGTGACCCCTCAACTGCATCTGAAGCTAGAAATGTGAGGGGAAACTGAGCACCCAAGTGTAGGGAATGGCAAACACTTGTTAAAGACTGCACTCAAATGAAAAAGCTAGCCCGTTTTTTCACATACAGTTAAGTTACAGATCTTCAAGATCCCAAGCAAAATTGTCCAAAGTGTTATACTCTTACTGTTTTAGCTGTAAAATAACCCCTAACTCCTCCTCATTAATTATTTAGACTCTGCTTGCACACTGTTCAACTGAAATAAGTACTACTTTAACAGAAGTCTTTACTATTTTTGATTAAACTAATATACTTATTTAAAAAGTACTTAAGCTTAGCTTCCTTAGTGACAATTTTACTACTTTCAACAGAAAAATCCATTTCAAATATATACATCAGTAACATGGTCTTAAAACTCTTTTTATTATTAAAATAAAGAGTGGAGAAAGCATACCACAGTTTAAGGTACATTCCACTTTCATATGGCCTCAGGCACATATTAAAAACACTTCTGATATGGCATTCTATCCATTAGCTTTTTATGCCTTTTACTGTAAAAATATCACCACATTGTTTTCAAAGGTCTTTTGAATTAAAATCTACAACTTGTTCTCCTCAGTCAAATGAATGAAAAACAACTAACCCAAATTTCAGATGAAAAGAACCATTAAACACCGGCAGAACATGCTGTATAAAATGTTAAAATTTCAACTCTTAAGCATGGAGGTCTCTTCTGAGTCCAAGCCCATGTGTCTGGTCTCAAAGTATGATCTTAGTTTACAGTCTGTCTGAAAGGCATCAAAAGTCTGACAGCAACGGAAGCAAAGACAGAGCCTCATGAAGAGGTGAGAAGGAAATCAAAGAGGAGATAAGCCTATCAAACATCTGGAGACCTCTAGGGCACTTGATACAATCCATAGGTCTCCAAGAAGCTCAGGCAGAAAAACACTGGACTAGTTTATTATCTGCAGTCCCCTCCAACTGTAACATTGTTTTCTTTAACTCTATATTTTCTACCTTTATATAATCAATTATTCCATTAATCACTCTTCTAAAACCACTCATCTTTTTTTCACCAGCATAAAAAGAGTAATGATTTACTATATACTGAATATTTTTTTCTACTCTGTTTTGGTTCACCCAAAATTATTAACTATGTGCCACAAGTTTTTAGAGAAGACGGGCATACAAAGGATAGGAAGAAAGACAAGACAGAGCACTGGCACATTGTGGCTTCGAGGATGAGCTCAGGGTACTCTTCTCACCCTGTCAACTCCACTCCGATATAAAACAAACACCTACACGGAGCCATCTTACTCAGGAGCGGAGCTCGGTGGTGCAAAAAGTGAAGACGTAAAGGAATGCTTATCCAAGTGTGATTTCCCTGTTAGACTGTCTAGGAGTCTCTCATTTCCCACTCATTTTGGCCTGTCTCCCACATGGAAAAGATCCTGAACCCAGGAAGGTCAAGAAGGAATCACAGTAATGTTTGGAGGAAATGAGCATGGGATAGGAGCTTAGCCAAGCTGGTCTAAACTTTAAGGGAAAAGAACTGGTCCATTTCTGGGGTTTTCCCTCAGCTAATCTTTGTGTGCACTTCTATCACTTTGGAGGTTAACACAGCAATAGCCAAAATCTGAACACACACTTTAGGGGTAAAGAGCCAGGGGAGCCACACAGACTGCTTTCAATCTAGTTGTACCTACTTTATGCGACAGGAATCCCCTCAATTCCACATGCTCACTCATGGAGATCGAGGGCTTGGGGCCAACACTCCAATCAAGAAAACAAAAAATACATTAGCCTGGGCTCCACTAGTCACATTGCTCCACTAGTCACATTTCTCTACTAGGATCTGCTGAGATCTCGGGGGCCTAGGTTAGCAGCTAGTCAATGATTCAGGTCTCAGTCATCTTCTCTTCATGTTATCACTCACTACACTGAGGACAAGGCAAACAGGGTATTAGATGGAAAGAATATGTATTTGAAAAGAAATTACAAAATTCAGCTAAGAAAAAAAGAACAAGAAAGAAATGCATGCTCAGTTTGGTGAAAATAATTTTAGTAACATTCCATTTGACAGGCTCCTTGAATACACTTGAATGTCTTTTACCAGTAATCTTCCAAAACACTAAAATGTTACTGCAACAAATAACAAAAGGAAATATTATCTCTAATTCTTAACCTGTATTCTGTTAAACACTATCATGAGCTTTTGATGTTTTGCATATAATTAATACTCAGCTTGAAAGACTTAAAGTGAGTTTATACTGAAATACACATTTTATATAGAAATTTGAAAAATACAACTAATTGTTTTTTCCAAAATACATGATACTGCAACTTAAAAAAAACCCATAACATTATATATTTTCTGCTTCTCAGTTTCTTTATAGTGATTAAGAGTCAAGAGATAATGACATACTGGCCACAAGGTGTTTAACAAAGCACACCATTTACAGAATAAAAAGTCTATCACACAGGGGAGGGTTAAATAAAGCACATCAGTCGGCCCTCCAATCCGTAACAAAATTTCTACATTTAGAAAGATCCAGCTAATGGTATTTCATAATGACATTTTTATGATAGACTAACTTACATTTCAGTTTCACAAAATATATTAACAATGCTAAATAACCATTTACTCAGCAAATATTTACCAAACACCTAATGTGTGTCAGGCACTGTTCTAGGCACACAGCACAGGGTAGTGAACAAAACAGACAAAAATATTTGCCCTTATGGAACATGAACACCACAAAGCTGCATGACAAAAATAAAATAAAAAAGAGTAATTATTGGTTGGTTTTAAAAGGCCAAATGCCAAATATCTCTTCACTCCCCATATGTAATATTCTATGTAAGAACAAAGAATGGAAATCCAGCCCTGGAATCTCTTACCTTAAATCTAAGCAACCACTTAATGCATAAATGGAGCAAATAAAAGAAGTAAGAAAAAAGCATTGAAAGGTTAGTTGGAACTTCAGGATGTGAAGAGAAAGGAAAAAAACAAAGAAAAAACAAGTTAAGCATTCAGCATTAAAAAATAATGTTTCAGTAGATCATAGAAAGAGTGGTTAAAGCAGAATGTGTCATGAACAGGAGTTTTTTGTTTTTGATGAAATTATATAAGACATTGCTTTAGTCAAAAACTTAAGTTTCAATTAGTGACCCCTGAACACTGAAAGTCCAAACAATGAAAAGGACTACAGAGTCCTAAAAGAGTAACATTTTACTTGAGGATTAAATAAGAATTGGGGTGGGGGGAAATCACCTTTTATTACATAATCGGGCAAGCACAAATACGATGTTTTATATTCTAAATGCTTTTTGTCGTTAGATTCTGGCAGTACCCTAAAATTTTCTATTAGCACTTGTTAGCCTTGAATAAACTTCAAAAGATTTTCCCAGGTTAGAATAAATTTCAGTTATTACTTATCCATCCAATTACACATCCTATTTTACATGCTCTAATTAGTCCAGTAATCTAAATGCATGTAGGTGTCAATTATAAAATTAAATATCAAATTTCAGATAATAGTGCTTATACCAAAATTGTGAGGAAGAAAAGGATTTTTTTTAAAAATTTACACTGTACATTTTCTTTTACATAGATCTATACTAAATTTAGATTTAACTGACTTCTAGGCATACTAGTGTGGGGTATATTTTTTTATTTAAATTTATATTTAAATATATTACACATAAATCAGCTTCTATTAAATATAAATCAACTGCATGAACTATACAGTTTCTCTTAGAAGCAGATATATCTTCAAAGTCACATTTGATAAGTCATTTGTTTTTCAAATCACTGATGAGATGCAAACTTTAAATAACTTAATATTTAGCTGAAGCCCTGAACAGCCTAAGTTTATGCACCAATTTAAATGAAACTTACAGACTCCTCAGTTTTGATTATGATACTTTACATAAATAGCAGGCACTCAAATACATTTTAAAAGATAGCCAAAATATATAATGGCTATATACTCAAAAGCAGTGGAAGGATTAATTCACATATTACTATTATCTACACTATTCTCACCCAAAATGTCAAGATACAGTCATTTTAGAAAAATTCAAAGTACATGTTTGTTTATATATGTTCTTTCTGAAAACTAATGCCAAAAGTTTGCTGATAAATTTTTTGAGATAAGGTAAATAATAACATACTGAATAATTTTAATATCATATTAAATCATTAAAAGATTAAAAAGATTACACACACTTATTTACCAGATATATATGAGGTATTATCATAACTGAATAAGTAAATCCAATTCATTCAAAGATGATTGTTTACAACTTGAGAACACAGTGCTAAGAAGAAGCAAGAAGGATAAAAGTTATAGCAGTAAGGAATCTTCAGAACCACAACTGGGCCAAGATTTGGTTCTCTAGGAAAGGAAAGATAAAAGTTTAATTTTCTAGAGTTAGTTTCATTATGGGCTATTGTTTTAAAAAGCTTGACAAAAATTATACTTACCTTTACTCCATGTCCAATATCATCTAGAATAGTATAGTCAATAGGTTTTCTAATGTAACGAACTGGTCGTTCAAGGTTAGCTGGAGCAATAATCTTATGTGTCCTTGAAGTGTTTTTATTGGTAGTCAAAATACCAATTTCTCTTCTTGCAACTTTCTCTTTATGAATATCAACAGTCTGCAAAATATAAACACAACACAAAAATATATAGCTCTAATATCTAGAAAAATCAAAATATAAATGCTCAGAGACTTAACATCATTTTTCATATTCTTAATCATAACTGATAAATTTTCTCCTTTTTGGACTAATACTGACTTTCTCCATTTTTAGGCTAAAGCAACGGTTGGCAAACCATGACCGGTAGACCAAATCTGGCCCACCATCTGTTTTCTACAGCCCAAAAGTTTTGAGTGGTGTTTACATTTTTTAGTGGTTAAAAACCTCAAAAGAAAAACAATGTCATGACGTGAAAATTGTACAGAATTCAAATTTCAGTTTCCATAAATAAAGTTTTATTGGAAAACAGCCATTCTACTTGCTTACATATTTTCACACTACCACAGCAGAGATGGGTAGTTGTAATGGAGACCTCATGGCCTGCAAAGTCTAAAATATTTACTAGACGGCCCTTTACAGAAAAAGTTTGCCAACCCCTGGGTTAAAACAAACTAATTTTTCCCCTCTCCACTAAGATTTGGCCTAATATAATGATTAAAAATTAATCATTATATTAGCCCCAGTGATTAATCTGGCTACATTTAAAAATAGCCTAGGGCCCAGCCCATGGCTGAGCGGTTAAGTTTGTGCGCTCCAATTTGGTGGCTCAGGGTTTCACCAGTTTGGATCCTGTGCACGGACATGGGACAGATCATCAGGCCACGCTGAGGCAGGGTCCCACATGGCACAACCCTAGAATAGACAACTACGTACTGGGGGGCTTTAGGGAGAAGAAGAAGGAAAAAAAGAGAAAAGAAATAAAGATTGGCAACAGATGATAGCTCAGGCGCCAACCTGCGCCAAAAAAAAGGATATTTAAAAAAATAAAAATAGCCTATTAGTATAATTTCTATTAGTGTTGAAATCGCTTTTTGTAAAAAAAAAAAAAAAAAAAAAAAAAGGGAAAGGCCTGGGGCTGGCCCCGTGGCCAAGTGGTTAAGTTCGGGTGCTCCCCTGCAGGCGGCCCAGTGCTTCGTAGGTTCGAATCCTGGGCGTGGACATGGCACTGCTCGTCAGACCACGCTGGGGCAGCATCCCACATGCCACAACTAGAAGGACCCACAACGAAGAATATACAACTATGTACCGGGGGGCTCTGGGGAGAAAAAGGAAAAAAAAATAAAATCTTTAAAAAAAAAAAAAAAGGGAAAGGCCTAAAATATAAATACAATGTTAAAAATAAAAGTCATTTTTTTACAGAAAAACTTAAGTTTACTCAGGCTAAGCTGCTTATATTTTACCATGACACAATTGTTGTAAAATATTTCATCAATATATTTTATTTATTAAATGCTCACAATAGGATATAATTTAGTACAGAACGACACTGTGTTTTTACTCAGTTTTTTATTTGCTAATAGAGGGTGAATTTCTCCACAAACACAGGTAATTAACACACTAAGACAGCATTTTTTTTTTTTAAGATTTTATTTTTTCCTTTTTCTCCCCAAAGGCCCCCAGTACATAGTTGTATATTTCTCGTTGTGGGTTCTTCTAGTTGTGGTATGTGGGACGCCACCTCAGCGTGGTCTGACGAGCAGTGCCATGTCCGCGCCCAGGATTCGAACCAACGAAACACTAGGACGCCTGCAGCGGAGTGCGCGAACTTAACCACTCGGCCACAGGGCCAGCCCCACTAAGACAGCATTTTTCAAACTGCAGATTGCAATGTAGTGGGATGTGAGCAGCAATTATTTTAAATGAAATAGAACAGAAATATCAGGCTGCATGTTTACCTGTAAGGTAAGAATTGTTTCTTGAAACATTTGTTATGTATATAAATACATACACGAATTGTGTACTGGACGCAATGTACAATGTATTTTTTACTGTGAGTTGCAGTCAAGAGTCAGAAAAGTACTTCACTAAAATTGTTCACATCTCTTACCATCGTTCCTGCCTCAGCAGCAATTAATAGACAATTTTGCTAATTCCTCCCCAGACCCACTTCAATTTCCCCTTTCTAAAAGAACCAGTTAATAATACAGAAATGGAGAGAAAAGATAACCATCATGACACTATTAAACATCACTTTACGAAATCTGAAAGCTGATTATTTATCCTTCTAAACTACCTGAAGTATGAAGAGAACTTGAAATAAATTCAAAGCCTCCTATTTCAACCAAGAGATCTTAAAAGCAACAGAATCTCTAAGTTCTGAACTAATAAATGTGTAAAGTAAGCATCAAATAAAAGACTGGCCATGGTAGTAACCTTATCATTTTAAGTATTTCTTTTTAAGATGAAAATGGTCTTTGAACTTTTTCTGTGCATGTTAGGTAAATTACAAAATCTTTCCTTTTCAGCTGGTTGGGGGAGCTATAACAGAAAAAAGAAGTTTGCATATTAGTGAAGCTATTGGAATTTACCTATTTTTAACTTCAGAGAAATGAAAATCAATCATCTTTTGAATAATTTTTAATGGGTCCTCCTGAACCATTAAAAATATGGGCTAGAAAGATTTCGTACTCATGGCATATGCTTCAAAATAAAAAACAAACAAAATATGGCACTTATTTTTTATATACCTGTTGTTTGTCATATCAATAAAAGAAAATTTATTAGAGAATGTAATCCTCTTGAGACACTTTTTACTCCAGTTTTTAGAAATGTAATTATCTTACCTAGAAATGAAACCATAAGAATGCAAACCCAACCAAGCATAATAGAATTCTAAGCATATGGCAAATTGAACTTCAATTTCAAATCTTCCTACTAGAAATACTAATAAATCTCTGGAGAATGAAAAGGGAAGAGCAACTTTCACTTATTATTTGCACTAATATACAGTTGTATTTTATAACAAGCACATATTTTTAAATTGCTCGAAAATTGAGACTTTTTTTAAAAAAAGCATTAAAACATCTGATCATACCTGGGGACAGGAAGCACTTACATATCACCTATATGTTCTCTTTACAGACACACACACACATAGCCCAAACCCATAGACCATTCTGCTAAGGATAAAAGGAAGGCCAATACAGCAAAGGAAAAGATCACAGAACTGTAAGTAAGCCTAAATAAGAGAGAGTTGCTATAATGAGGCACAATATTGGGCTCTTAGCTTCCGGAGAGAGAAGGCAAAGCAGAAACAATGAGTTACAAGGAAATGTGCCCCTTCATCAGGGAAGTGACAATTTTCCCAGCACTAAACTCTAAAGGAACTGGTTGAAGTAATTACGAGAAAAATGCTCTTTGTTGCCTCTCGTGCTAATTCTCACTAAAAACTGAAGGCTATTTTAAAATATAATTCTTAACAGCATGTCTATGGAAAGTAAAAATAATTTAGTTTGGCTACATGATGTTTCTAGTTGTCTACTCCAAACGAATGCCTACATCTTAGAAAAACCAGAACAGGGTTTCTCAACAGCAACATTCCTGACATCGGGGCCGGAGAACTCTTTGTTGAGGGGGAGCTGGCCTGAGCACTGCAGGATGTGGAGGAGCGTTCCAGCGATACCTGGAGCTCTCCTCGACCTCAAGTGGCGACAACCAAAGATGTCTGACACTGCCGAATGTCCCCTTGGGAGAAAAACTGCCCTGGCTGAGAAACCAGTGATCTAGAGAAAGGACTAATTCATTTGTCTCTTACGTTATTCACTCTCAAATATCAATTGTTTTCAAACTTTTTCTAAGAACTGACTCAAGATTAATGCCTCTAGTTACTGCATAAGTATAGATATTTGGTGCCATTAACTTTTTTTAAACATTTACAGTAATAAAAGTAATATATGGTTAAGAAAAATAAAGAGTATAATCCGTATTCTTGCCATCCCACTACCACACTGGGTTGAACTGTAGGAATTCCTGTGGACAGAATCAAACACACATTTGGAGAAGAGCTACAGTTTTATTTAGAGTCTGAATAACAATTTAGTGGAGAATAATAAATCTATTCCACAAATAAAGAGCAGAAAGTTTGGTCCAGAAGATTCTGAAGCTTTCAGCAATCACCTATTTCCAATTTTTCAAAGCTTTCTCTTGTGGAAAATATAATCAGTCAAATTAGACAGAGTAATATAATGAACACCCCCCACAGAACTAACATCCAGCTTCAACATTCACCAACTCACAGCCAATTGCCAGTTTTAAAAGAACTTCTGTAAAGCTCCTATGACATATTTTTAAATAAAAAGATATGGCAACTATGTTACTATGTTTTTCCTAAATCAAATTCAGAGTTTTCAGTAATCACCATTGCCTTTGCCTTCATAATATTCTTTGACATTACAATGCTAAAATGTATTAAGTTAAATTTTGAAAGGACAAGTTCAACACTGATATTTAGGAAGAATGTTAATAGTAAGACAAGTATTTCAAATTTATCCTAGATTTCTAAAGTTTTTAGTTATATGAGAATTAACTTGCTCTTATTTAGAAAAGGCCTCAATAACAGCACTCACCTGTAACTAGCTGGCAAAGACGACCAAAACTAATGCAAGTACGCAGCCATTAATATTATTATTGTTTGCTACCTGTTAACCAAAAACACACCAAGTAACTGTCACCGCAACTGTGCAGGACTTAAACATCTGTTCTCGCAGTTCCTTAACTTGTTTCTTCATCCTTCTTACTGCTATTGCTAAGCTGGTCTCGCATGCTGCGGGCTGCCCCCACCAGACTTCAGCCACACAGTGCCAGGCTCTCCAGGATACCTCTTACCGCCTTGAGATAATCACACCGACTCCCAGCTCCCTTGCAAGCCTGCGCCCCGCTCTCACATCTCCATCACAGACCCAAGCACGCACTCAGGCCACAGCAGATGGACAGGAAGGTCCTGTACAAAGAATTTATTTTAGGGTTACCCACGCATTGTTGTTTCCCATTACCACAGATAATCAAGGGCTGACTGCACTGAACAGCACTACCTCGGTTAGCTGCCCAGCAGTGTGGGAAAACATCTGCAATCAAACAATTACAGTGGGTTAACTCAACTAAGTTGAGTGCTTTTAAATATGAGTCTTGAATGTTTTATTAGTAAGTTAACATTTCAAGTAAGCATTTAATTATCTAAATTACAAATATGCTTTAAATTATTCATCTTTCATAAAACAAATTAGTAACAAGCTGAATGGTTCATTTTCAGTTATTCATTTTTTTATACAATGATATAAACTATACATACGAAATTAATTAGGAACTGCATAAAAAAATTACCTACAGTGAGTTCCTCAGGGTTTAGACCTTCCATTGCCTTTGAGGACCTAATCCTTAAGAAGAATTATTTCCATCCTTCCATTTTTTCACAATCATTCCTTTCTCCCTCCTTTACTTGCTACCTGATACCTACACTACTTCAACACTTGGCCCAGTAAGCCCTGGTCAGCTCTTGGGAGGGTGGGAGGAACACTACTTTTTAAGTTCTTCATGTTGCCTTTTGACCTCTCTTGATCTTCTAAGCCATGATGAACTGAATATAGCCAGCACTGACTGTTTTTAGTAGTTAAGAGAAGAATTTTAGTTTAGAAGTTTCTAAGAATCTTAGTTTGAATAATGTTGTATAAACCTTTTTTTTGGTTTTTACTTACCAGAAATGGACACAGTATGAACAGCATTCATCTTTCTACATAGTGCTATTCTGACTTAAAAGTACCTATGTGTGCTTATATAAGTATTCAGTAAAATTAAAAGTTTTCTCTGATAACTAAATATTCTTGAAAAATATTCAATGTTAATTTAAATCCTACTCTCAGTTTGAAGATTAAAAATTTCAATTAGTTTTTCAAATAATATGCTTCCAAAGAATTGATAGGATAATAGGAACAAAGCTAGAAATGGAATTTCTTTAAAATTTACCATCCTTAAAATAGCTAAGGTAATCCACATAAAGATAGCCTAATATTGCCTTATGGATATGGTGAGTGTGGTGTAAATTAGTACACTACTTAATACTATATTGTTTTTTAGTACAAAAATGTGTCTGATACTAAATATTTGTAATCAACTGTCTTGTTTCTCAAAACACTTGACATTCAGAGAACGAGTTATTACTCTGTTTTGTTGAAGTACTTCTTCCTGATACATAGTTGGTCGAGTCCATGGAATTACTACCCTCAGATTCAAATTCAGAGTAATTTGGAGGGGGATGGCCCGGTGGCGCAGTGGTTAAGTGCACATGTTCCGCTTCTCGGTGGCCCAGTGTTCACCAGTTTGGATCCCGGGTGTGGATATGGCACCACTTGGCAAAAGCCATGCTGTGGTAGGCGTCCCACGTATAAAGTAGAGGAAGATGGGCATGGATGTTAGCTCAGGGCCAGTCTTCCTCAGCAAAAAGGGGAGGATTGGTAGTAGTTAGCTCAGGGCTAATCTTCCTCAAAAAAATAAAGAGTAATTTGGGAAATAGTTCAGTTCCATCAGAGTGACAGAGGGTTGAGGTCAGCGGGGCACAGAATAAGCGAACAGCAGACCCAGCAGAAGAGAAAGAGAAAAAGGCAATCACAAGTTCATTTGTGAGAATCTCAGAAGAATAAAGAATTTCAGATGGAAGACAGTTCAGAAAACATAAAATCAGTTCTATCATTTTACAGATAAGAAAATCTAAGTTCAAAGAAGCCAAATGTCAGACAAGTCAGCAGAAGAGCCAGAGTAAAACCTAGAGCCCCCACCCTCAGCCCTCCCAATCCTACTCAGCCTTCATTTCCATGAAAATGGAGAAAAGAGCTGGAGCACCAGGAGGCTGAAAAGTGATCCAGTTCTTACCCAGGAAACAAGAAAAAGATAGTGATGAGGACAGAAATCGAAGACCTCAGATATCTAGCATCTACTGGCCCCGAACCACGCTACAAAATAGCCCGTCAATCACACTGACATCCATCACCATTGCAACAGACAAGTGCCCGTCTCTGACCTGACAACCCCTGCCCTCTTTGCTTCTGCCATCCCATCTCCTCTCCAATTCTCCAAGCCTAGTATTTTTGCCTAAATTGCAAAACACTCTGGTCTCAAGATATCTTAAGAACCTTCTGACCCTCTCTACAAACAATAATCTTCTTAACTAAGCATAATAATAATAAAATTTAAGTACCAAACATTTGAAAAACCAGTATTTTAGAGCAAGGGCTTACAAACTATGGCCTACATGCCAAATCTGGCCCAAAGCCTGTTTTTATATGGCCCATTTCATATGGCCACATTTTCTCTTACATTACAGAGTAACTTTTCAGTCTAAGGAGCAAACAGTTTTGATATTCAGTTGACTTTTAAAATAAAGACTCTACCTGTACATTAAACGTAAGTGAAAAAATTTTCTATCATTAAGGCAAATGATAAAAAATATATAAAATTTTTAAAATTTACTCTTATTTTTCTTAGATATAGCCTCCATCAACCCATTTCTCCTACTCAACCCCTCATCCAACATGCTAAGACACACTCGGTGTAAACCTAACAGCAGCTGTAGAGCAGCAGAACCCTCCCTCCCCAGCTACTGCTCTCCAGACTTAGCTTAACTCCAAATGAAGAAGGCTCAACATATTCTTGACAGCTCTCACTCAAGCCCCTGTTATTTCTGACCTACTAATCTCTATCCATTCATCACTTCCATTTCTTACTTATTCCATTAGAATAGCTTAAAAGACAGTATTAGACAATGTTAATATAAATTTGTGATACTCGAAAATGTTCTCATTAACTGAATTAATACATGTACGTATTAGCTACAGTAGACTTATTCACTTTCCTCCTTAAGGGTGCTACCCTTCCTATCAAAGAACTACAAAATCCTAATCAGGAAACAGATGACTCTCATTCATTGTCATTTACTTGTTGTTATCATCTACTCACACAATCTTTCCTACTTTCTCTTGAAAACTAATAAAAAGCTGTCCCTCCTTTTTAGGAACTCTAATATATTAATTTCTCTTCTGGACTTGCACTTTTCTTCCTACATTCTTTTTTGGGTCCTCTGACACAACTTCAAATATGCAGAAATTTTAAGACTCTCAAGTATAAACCTCAAAATTCTCTATCAGATTAGCAACGGTCAACATCCCTTCTTCTTAGAAAACCAAGTTTAATCTATTTCATCATTTAAAATTCCACTGATAATTTCCTGTAAGAGATCTTTTCAGAAGAAAATTTACCTCTCACTCATTAAAACTCACCAATTCTTTGCTTTTCTTTTCAGTTTAAGAGAAACAGCAATACAACAAGCAATAAATTATACCATGTCTACAGAAGTTAATATGGGATGTGAATAAACTCTAATAGTGGCAAATTCAGAGTTAAGATGAAATAATATTAAATAACAAGAAATATCTCTGAATGGTCTGATGAATTTTCAAGTAACAGAAATATAAGGTAGACCTCCCATATTGATTTATCTAGACCATATTTTATTTAATTATACAAATTAAACTTCAGACTTCAAAAAATGTTGAATTAATCAATTTCAAAAGAGTCCTGAACTCTTAAGATATAGACAATAAAAGATAATATGCAATTTTAAATTTCATTTTATTCCAGAGGGGTTATAATCATTTACATCTAAAAAGAGTGTTGAATACTAGCAAGCTACTCAAATGACAAGCGTGCTAAAATAAAAAAGCTCCAAGGATCTCATCAAAAAGAAGCAGGCAGATCAAAACCTCTACCTTTTTAATGTTTTAAAATGCATTTTGCATTTACAAATTGGTTTTTCATTGCACTATTATTTTAAATGGCCCGAAAATAAGGAAGGGTTATAAAAGCTATAACATATGCACGCAACATTATGCAACCACTGAAATCATTTATAAAGAACTTAAAACATCATGGGATGTTTTATATATAATATAATCACAGCTAAATTTTAAAAATTATTTATAAGAAAAAAGTATTAGATGGAGATATACCAAAATATTAATAGTGAAACATGCAAGTAGTGGGGAGAGGGCTAGTTTTTCCATTTTGTCTCTTTTTCTGTATATTCATGAGCATGACTTTTATAATGGAAAAAGTATAACATTAATTTTTTTTTAAGTTCTATATAAAGATAATTTTATAAGGTCACTTAGATTAATCTTTCCATAATTGAGGTATGGTGCCATCCTGGTAAACAAAAATCCTACCAACAGAAACAAAATTTACACAAGTCATCAAGCTACCACATTTATATTTTCAAAAAGATAACTAATTTGGTAAAAGTTGGAAGAAATCCAATAAATTTTCACCTCAAGGCTGATTATTTTAACATGACAACTGAGTTTTAATAGAAATCATTCAAGTTTACTTCCTTATCAAAATCACAGAGAAGATAATCACTCCACAAAAAGACAGAATCAAAAAACAACCTAATATTGAGTTTGTATTTTCCAAATCAAACGTGGGTTAACTCACATAATAAAGGCTGCCAGCATTACAGAGTGCCTGTGTTTATTAAGTGTTCCTCATAGGCAAGATAGGAAAATAGTGTGGTCTCACTTGGGAAATATGATTGATTGAAGATTCCATCCTTCGCAGCTGGGACGCCTGGATATCCAGCATCTGCAGGACATTGTTGGCCAAGGTATTTATCAGATAGGCAACACTTGCTAAGGACTGGGTGGTGTAGGCTTTGGTTTCTTCTAGGGCTCTCTGCTTATCTGCGGACTAGGAAAAAGAAAATCATCAATTCAAAGAATTAATTCAGAGATAACCCGTTCCATCAATCTAATATACAAAAATACTCATCAAAACCATTCTGTTGCTGAATCTACACACATTAATTAAAAAATGTTCTAAAAACTAATTATCAGTATCATTAAACCCAACAACTAAACTGTTCGCTAATATTTTCATGTTGAATAGATACATCTACGTACAGATGCAAATAAAATACTGAAGCCATTATTTAAAAAATGAGCGCCAAAACAAAAGACCCTGAATTGCTAAAGCAATCCTGAGAAAGAAGAACAAAGCTGGAGGCATTACAATCCCTGACTTCAAAACATACTACAAAGCCACAGTAATCAAAACAGCATGGTACTGGTACAAAAACAGATGCACAGATCAATGGAACAGAATTGAAAGCCCAGAATTAAAACCACACATCTATGGACAGCTAATCTTTGACAAAGGAGCTGAGGGCCTACAATGGAGGAAAGAAAGTCTCTTCAACAAATGGTGCTGGGAAAACTGGACAGCCACATGTAAAAGAATGAAAATCAACCATTCTTTCTCACCATTTACTAAAATAAACTCAAAATGGATCAAAGACCTAAAGATTAGGCCTGAAACAATAAGTCTGCCAGAAGAGAATATAGGCAGCACGCTCTTTGACATCAGCTTCAAAAGAATTTTTTCGGACACCATAACCCCTCACATGAGGGAAACAATAGAAAGAATAAACAAATGGGACTTCATCAGGCTAAAGAGCTTCTTCAAGGCAAGGGAAAACAAGACTGAAACAAAAAAACAGCCCACTAATTGGAAAAAAATATTCACAAGTTATTTATCTGACAAAGGGTTAATCTCCATAATATACAAAGAACTCACATAACTCAACAATAAAAAATCAAATAACCCAATTACAAAATGGGCAGGGGACATGAACAGACATTTCTCCAAAGAAGATATACGGATGGCCAACAGACACATGAAAAGGTGCTCATCATCACTAATCATCAGGGAAATGCAAATCAAAACTACACTAAGATATCACCTTACACCTGTTAGAATGGCAAAAATATCCAAAACCAAGAGTGACAAATGTTGGAGAGGCTGTGGAGAAAAGGGAACCCTCATACACTGTTGGTGGGAATGCAAACTGGTGCAGCCACTATGGAAAACAGTATGGAGATTCCTCAAAAAGTTAAGAATAGAAATACCTTATGACCCAGCCATCCCACTACTGGGTATATATCCTAAGAAACTGAAATCAGCAATTTCAGAAGCTCTATGCACCCCTATCTTCATTGCAGCATTATTCACAATAGCCAAGTTATGGAACCAACCTAAGTGCCCAGCAACTGATGATTGGATAAAGAAGTTGTGGTATATATATATATATATATACACATATACACACAATGGAATACTACTCAGCCATAAAAAAGGACAAAGTTGTCCCATTCACAACAACATGGATAGACCTTGAGAGTATTATGTTGAGTGAAATAAGCCAGACAGAGAAAGACGAACTCGGTATGACTCCACTTATAGGTGGTAGTTAACGTATGTACAAAGAGAACCGATCGGTGGTTGCCAGGGGAAAGGGGGGTGGGGGGAGGGCACTAGGGGTGAAGTGGTGTAACTACAACATGACTAATAATAATGTACAACTGTAATTTCACAAGGATGTTAACTTTTATAACCTTAATAAAAAAATAAAATAAAAAACAAATTAAAAAAACAATGAGCGCCAATGGATATTTTGAGCAATGGCCGCAAGTATATAGTTGCTTAAGATCACTGTTTGGAAAGATAGCATTGATTTGAATGTATAAATTCTGTAAGTTCTGGCACACTTTTTTCCTACTTTCCTGAATTCTTCCTCTTGTTCCACTCTAATTTGTGAAATATGGGTATACCCTAATGTCTGATTAAAGTAATAATGACAAATAAAAAGGATAAAGTAAACAAAAATAGTACTAATGATAAATTAAAATTAAAATAATGAAAGGTAATAAATTAAAAAGTAAAATAAAAATTATGAAATAATAATGCTTTCTTCCTAAGCATTTTAAGTGTTATAACACTCTGGGATATAAATTGCCAAGTATTATAAACCCTACTCGAAAAATAGAGAGTACACAGTAAAAATGGTTAACTGCTTATTTCCAAGGTCACAAAGCAAAGCAACAGTAAAGTTACATATTCTACGCTACTAACCGCCAAACAACATCCTCTCGCCCCAGTTCTAGAGAAAGACTCTGTGGTGCAGCGGAGAGTACAAAAGCCTCTGAACCAGAAACCTTTCACTTTAATGTCAGCTCTACTGCTACAACATGTCAATTTGGACAAGAGTCACAGTTTCTCAGTTACAAAGCAGAAGAGCCTAAATGCCTGTATCAACCATTTTGAGCATCAAATAAGATAATGAATGTAAAACCACTTTCTAAAACTGTAATTATCTAACAACTGTCATTATCTCTGAGTAATCACTAACTGTTCAAAGTCCACTATGCCCCACTCTCCTCTCTCCCACACAGCATAGTAGTCAGAATCAACAATCCTAGATATTAAGTCTTTCCAGGGGAAACAAATTTCTTTTGAAGAAGCAGCAGTTAAAATAATCAAATAATGTTTTAACTTGAAAAGAGTTAAGAATCACTGTATTACTTTTTTTTTCTCGTTCTAATCTAATCCTCAGTAATCTCAGTCTTATCAACACTTGAATTAACAAGAGAACTGCAACTAAATTTGGTTAAACGTAAGTACTTTTAAAAAACACTGTACAGACTTCCAGACTATGGCTGCGTATCTAAGGAGCCTGGAAGTCGCCACACTCCATCCTCACAAGTAAAAGGCTAAACAGACTGAAAAAATCAAAAACTTTTCTTGAATTCACAGTAGAAAACAGTAAGTTGATAACACTTTTCAGACATTATTCTACATCAGAGTATTTATTATAGAGAATAATCCAAAACATAAAAATTTAGATAATCTGTTAGTATGCTTCAAAGGTTTATGGGATGGATATTTGGACAGGTATAATTATTTTCAATGTATCCTTTTCTATATAGACAGTATTTGAGATTTTTTGAAAAGCAAATATTATTAATGTAATTCAACTCTCAAATGACATCACGCTATGCCTTTATTCCTAATGTGTATGTGAAATCATGTGGCTGATTGTTGCTGCATCAAAGATATGAGAGGTCTTTCTGTAACAGGTGGACTTCATGTGTATCTACTCTTCCATGGAAGATTAACCACACAGTAATGTAAAATGTATGAAGAAGATTTAAATGGAGATGGTGTTCATGGTTGACATAACATTGATGTAAGTCACCATGAAGTAGGTGTTCAGGGCAACATTCTTCTGTATTAAAGTAAGACAAAGAACATTATGAATTTTATAAGTAAACTTATACTAATTGCTCTTTAAGGGAAGAAAGCTGGCAGTGCATCCAAATCCTGATGTATCTTCATAACAGCAATAGTTAGAAGTCAGGAATATTGGTTGCTATGGTTGAAATAAAGAAATTCTAATAGAGATCAGAGAAAACTATAGCTAACTCTTCCCCCAAAAGGCATAAGTTTGTTGTACATCCATGTTTACTAAATAATTAGCCTCAGTCTTGAAAATCATAGAAAGTACAACTCTGATAGCATTACAGCAGAAGAATAAGAATGTTTCTTGGGGGCCGGCCCCATGGCAGAGTGGTTAAGTTCGCACGCTCCGCTTAGGCAGCCCAGGGTTCACTGGTTCAGATTCTAGGCATGGACCTTCGCACCATCATCAAGCCATGCTGTGGTGGCCTCCCACATAGAAGAACTAGAATGACTTGCAACTAGGATATACAACTACGTACTGAGGCTTTGGGGAGAAAAAAAGAGGAAGACTGGCAACAGATGTTAGCTCAGACCTAATCTTCCTAAAAAGAAAAAAGAATGCTTTTTGATTGCTTGTAATCTGTATTTTGATCAGAGAAGAAATAGTGAATTTTGAAATACTTTTAGAATATGTGTGAACTTAACATATTCTAATTAATAAAACTAAATGGGTTATAATGTGTAAAAGAAAATCTCTTCTTGGATCTCTAACACAGGGGAAGACACAAGGGAGGTTCACGGATGACGAGATAATCTATGTGGAAAATCCAAAAGAACTGACGATAAACTCCTGGAACTAATATGAGATTATATTATAGCAAGGTTGCAGGATACAACGATAATATACAAAAGACAACTGCTTTCCTATACAGCAGCACTAAACAAGTGGAATTTGACATTAAAAACACAACACCATTTACATTAACACTTGAAAAAATATTTAGGTATAAAAATCTAACAAAATACATACAAGATCCATATGAGGAAAACTATAAAACTCTGACAAACAAAATCAAACAATTAAATAAATGGAGAGATAGTCCATGCTCATGGATAGGAAGACAATATTGTCAAGCTGTCAGTTCTTCCCAACTTAAAATATGAATTCAATGCAATCCCAACCACAATCCCCGTAAGTTGTTTTGTGGATATTAACAAACCAGTTCTAAAGTTTATAAGGAGAGGCAAAAGACCCAGAATAGCCAACACAATGTTGAAGAACAACAAAAAAGTTGGAAGACTAACACCACTAAACTTCAAGACTCACTACAAGACTCCAATAGTCAAGACAGTGTGGTACTGGTGAAAGAATAGACAAAAAGATCAATGGAACAGAACAGATGGCCCAGAAACAGACCCACATAAATACAGTCAACTGATCTTTGACAAAGGAGCAAAGGCAACACAACAGAGCAAACACAGTTGTCTTAACAAATGGTGCCAGAACAACTGGACATTCACATGCAAAAAAATTAACCTAAATACAGACCTTACACTCTTCACAAAAGTTAACTCAAAATGGATCACAGACCTAAAAGTAAATTGCAAAACTATAAAACTCCTAGAAAATAACATAAGAGAAACCTAGATGACTTGGATTTGATGATGACTTTTTAGATACAACACTAAAGGCATGACCAAGGAAAGAAATAATTGATAAGCTGGAGTTCGTTAAAATTAAAAACTTCTGCTCTGTGAAAGACAATGTCAAGAGAAATGAAAAGATAAGCCACAGACTGGGAGATAATATTTGCAAAAGACACATCTGATAAAGGACTATTAGCCAAAATACATAAAGAACTCTTAAAAGTCAACAATAAGAAACAACTTGACTAAATCATGGGCCAAAGACTTTCACAGACACCTCATCAAAAAAGATATACAGATGGCAAATAAGCATATGAAAAGATGCTCCACATCACATGGCATGAAGAAAATGTAAATTAAAACAACAAAATAACCACTACACACCTATTAGAATGGTCAAAATCTGAAGCACTGACAACAACAAATGCTGATGAGGATGTAGAACAACAGGAACTTTCATTCATTGCTGGTGGGAATGCAAAATGGTACAACCACTCTGGAATACAGTTTGGCGGTTTCCTACAAAACTAAACATACTCTTACCATATGACTCAGCAATCACAGTCCTTGGAATTTATCCAAAGGAGGTGAAAACTTATGTCCACACAAAAACCTACACACAGATGTTTATAGTAGCTTTATTCATAATTGCCAAAACTTAAAAGCAACCAGGAGTCCTTCAGTAGGTGAAAGGATAAACTGTGGTAATCACACAATGCAATACTATTCAGCATTAAAAAGAAACGCACTACCAAGCCATGAAAAGATATGGAGGAAATTTAAGTGCATATTGCTAAGTGAAAGAAGCCAATCTGAAAAGGCTACATACTGTATGATTCCAACTACATGACGTCTGGAAAAGGCAAGACTAGGGAGACAGTAAAAGGATCAGTGGTTGCCAGGGTTGGGGAGGGGATGACTAGGTGGAGCACAAGGGATTTTTAGGGCAGTGAAAACACTCTGTATGATACCATATGGTGGATAAAGGTCATTACGCATTTGTCCAACCCACAGAATGTACAACACAAGTGAACCCTAAAATAAACTACTGACTTTGGGTAATAACGATGTGTCAAGATAGGTTCATCAATTGTAACACATGTACCACTCTGGTGGGGGGTGCGGAAATCTCTGTACCTTCCTCCAGATTTTGCTGTAAATCTAAAACTGTCTTTTAAAAAATTAAGTCTTAAAAAAAAAATACATTCTAGGATTCCATAATAGCTACTTTCAAGACAGGCATATCCATGTTAAATTTCACAGCTGCTAATACAAACGAAAGATTTTAAAAATTATACCACCATTAAAATCATACATTTATATAAAACAAAATTATGCTTATAAACTATACGATAAATTGAAAAAAGTTTTTTAAGAATTTAACATGGATATCCTATAGTTGAAGGTAACAAAATCTCAATTCTTCTATTCTAGCTGACATTTGCCAGAATATTTCACACTGAGATAGCCTAAGCAGATTATTCAAAGGACAGCCATGGATTTTAGGATTTTTAATGTATCAGATGGCATCTATTTAAGAACAACTGTGAGTGACGCTAGATCCCTGGTTCCCAAATGGAAGTTTATGCATATTCTCCAAGAATCAACAGTTCTTTTTAATAATTTATTTTTGTACTTATTTCCACAGTAATCAATTTACATAACTGAAAAATTTACATATTAACATTACATAACAAGGATCCTCTGAAATTACCAAATAACAAAAAAGGCAAACTCAGCATTGCTTTGGGGTTCAACTGTGTTAGGCCCACGTCATGCCGTTTTAATCATACAGCAAATTAATGATATAAAAGAGGCAAACAATATATAAATAATGCATTCATACCAAATGATAACCAAATATACATTAAATTGTACTGAACAAATGAAAGTTTTTAAAAAGAGTTTGCAAATCCTTAAATAGCTTAACCATCCCAGGGCGCCCCCACAGTACAGGTCCATAGCGCACTCTGTAATACTGCTCAAAAGAATCCGTAAACCCACCACCATATTCAACTTTCAAGGACAACTGAGTTTTGGCAAAATATCATCCATGAAGTTACTGTTTCTGATTTAAATTTTATTAATTTAGTAGTTTTGTTATATTTATACATTTATTTTGAATTTATAGTTGTTACATGAGTTTTAATTCTAAGTGGTCTATATCTAATTTTATGTTTGAACATTAAATAACATTTTTAAAAAATAAATTAAGTCAACACAGGCAGTCAGATTTCTATTCCATTTAAAAGGATTCTGTTCATTAGCCAAGTCTTGGAATTACTATGATAGTTTATACCTAAACATGAAAAAAAGGAATATGAAAACAGAGGAATATGCAAATACAGTCCTGTAAACATTAAGATAACAGCCCCAGAAAACATACAGACTGAGGGAGATAAACATATTTTCTGATCTTGGTCCCAAAGAATAAGACTTCATTTAATGAACTAGAAATAATTCATTAATTTATGATACCCATTCTTGTACAAAATTCATAAACAGCTTAACAATTATTTTATTAATAAAAGAGGCAAGAATCTGGTCCTCACTCTATAAAATGAAAATGATAGACAAGGAAATTCTCAGGATGAATGTTACAATGAAAGAGAGCTGTGTGGTCACTGTTACAAAAAAAAAATGTTGAGCTTTTATTCACAGTAACATATGAGGATCCACCATATACACAAGATATTGTGCTCAAAGCTGAGGAAATTTAAAACACTGATCTATGAGAGAAGATTCACATAAATTACTAAAGTGAATTAAACAAGGTAAATAATAACAAAGAAGTACAGTGAAATAAGGATAACAGGATGGGCAATATGAAGAAAAAGACAGGGTGAAAACAATGTCAATGATGTCAAATGCCTAGACAGATTTTTAACCAAGAAAAAAAGCTAAATTAACAGACTATACAGAGCTGATTCAGAAAATGAAAATAATTCCCACAGATTATCTGCATTGTATATATCTTTCTAATCAGATAAACCATTTCATGACAAGCATTAAGTAAATGTGTAAAATCTGAATCATACCCTCTATCAATCTTCAACTAAAAGTGGCAGGAAATTTCCACATCATTATTACTTTGCATTGATAACCAAAATAGGTCCACTCTGAGGACATGAGTAATTCTTTTCATAAGATAAATACTCTATATTATAAACAATCTAACTGAACAACCATATATATAAATTTGATTGATTTATAAAAAGCTTATTCTGACTTGGCTTCTAAGTCATGAGGTATAACAGTGGAATCAGAACTTATTTATAAATCTAAATACTTTTTTCTTAACCATCAATTTTACGCCCAACCGATTACCTGGAAGGGCATCTGTGGGAGAGAAGCCGTCCTCACCATCTCCCTAGCAGACCCTCTGCTACCTCAAACACGGTGCTAAGAAAAGACATTTTCAAACTTATAGCTGTCTCTCAAATCCTTCAATACAGCAATTCTGGAACCACTTTAGTATGTGACTAACAAACACTATTTTGATACATCTGAGTCTGATGCTATGAAACGCATATTCTCTGGCTTTATCAGGCCAAAGCTTACCCTAAAAAAATACCCCCATGCCAAGGGCTTCAATATTTTAGTCTGAGTTGTGTAAGTTTCACTACATTTATAGCTCTAAATTTACCTTAGAAAAATAATTAAACAAGAAAAAGGCACAAACATGGATGTTCACTGACCAAGTTAACAGCAAAAAAGAAAAAAAAACGAGACTGATTACACAATACATTCATACAGTAAATAGCATTGCTGTGTATTACTGATATGGAAAGATATCTACAAAATAACTAAGTAAAAAAGAGCTCGTTACAAAGCATCTTTAACACAGTCACCCCAATGCCGTGAACGCCTGTGTGTAAATATGAGCACAAGAAAAAAGTCAGAAAAAATAAGCCCCAAAATGTAAACATAAGTTTTCTCAGAATGTTGGGAATATAATTATTTGGGTCTTTAATGATTTTTAATACAGTCTACTTTTTTTTTTACCTTGGGCATGTATTACTTGCATTATCAGAGAAAGTACAGCTATATTATTTTTTAATAACTATTAACACATACGTTAATACAAAAGAACAGAAACTGAAGCATTCTGTCCTAATCAACTAAAGAAATATTTGTAAGACATAAAAGCACCAAAAGAATTTTTTAAAACTTTCTGAAATGTATTTTACATTTGCATGCTTACTTAAACAGTTATTTTGGGCTCAAGGGTTTTTTCTTGGTATTTCTAAGTTCAAAGTGAAGTTTCAAAGGGCTGAGGTTGCTGCACATCTGCCGCCCTATGCATAAGTCAATTCACATACATTTGTTAACGTTTTCTAGGAACCTAATATTACAAGAGCTGATATGCTAAGCTAGAGATTTCTGTGCTCACTATAGCAGCACAGATACTAACCTTGAGATTTTTTTCCTTTAAAGCTGTTTAAATGTTCAATAAATGTTGTTTTGTAGTTCCTAAGCAGCAACGTCTGATAACTAAATATCTGTTACTGTCTTCTTACCTTTGCTATAACTGTATTTAATTATCAACTGTATCACTGTACAGTTCATGCATCAAAGGCAATATGACACTTCAACCAGTTATCTAATATTTCTACTTAAATGGGATTAAGTTACTGGAAAAAAGAGAAAATTATTTAGATAAGGAAAAAAATTATCATAGCCTTATAAAGGAACATCATAATGTATGCTCTGGTAAATACATATAGTCCTATGAGAAAAGATTCTTACCTAGAATAAAGTGACCTCCACGGCAGGTCCATACTATGCAATGATTAATTCTCTCTACCTTGCTATTTCTTTAGTCTCCCTTATGATACTGATTCCTTATCTCTAGATGGAGATGTTCCCAAAGACTCTGTCTTCAAACTACTTCTCTTCTTGCTGCACTTTAACGCCTTAGAAAAAAATCTCATTCCTTGCTTAGCTATCACCTCCAAGCACAGAATTTTGAAATCTATTTACATCTTACCTTACATCTCTCCTGAACCCATACTTCTGTTTACATGGCATCTGACCTTACATATTGTGCCAGATCACTATATTTGTAACTCACCATCTTCCCCAAAACAACTTCCTCCTACTTCTGTCAATAACAGTACCCGATCATCTCAGATACTTTTCAGGTCTATATATCCTACACCTAATCAGTTGCCAAGATACATACCTTCTATCTGTGCCTTATATCCTTTCATTTCTCTCAATTCCTACCGCCTACATTCTACTTCAGGCGGTCATTATCTCTTGCCAGTACTACTATACTAGTTTCCAGGTCAGGTTGTAGTATCTTCCACATGGTCCTGCAGATTCATCCTTCTAAATCAGCTCTGAAGCCCCCATAGGTTCCTCCTACCTACTTAAATATAAACTCCTTTACTTACCATTTACAGCCTTCCTTAATATGGCCTAGAATTTCCCTCCCATTCAATCCTACTTGGACCTTAGGTAACAGCTTAACTAGACTTACAGTTCTCAAAACACAGACCATGGTTTCTTACCTTTGTGTCTTGGCCTATTTTATTCACCGGTTACCAACAGTAACCCATCAACTTCCCCAACAACCCATCCCCGCCTCTTCAAGGAAATCATCCCTGATTGTGATACTCATCATTTCTTACTGAGAATTTCCACAGCATTTTGTTATTAGATTTACAGAACATCCTTTATAATATGTGCATGTTTCACTGACACAAACTCCCCAGCCCCTTAGGGGTAAGTGCTACACTTTCTGTATCTTCACATCACATCACACACAGGAATCACATACTATCTCTTACCATACGGTTCCAGAGAATCACAGAGGCTTCTGCCACCCCATGTGGGCTGGTGTGGGGGAAAAACGTGATATAAGGGAGACTTTTTGGATCTCCAGAAGCTTTGCCACCATCAGGCTACTCATGCCTTACCATGCACCCCTAAGAAAAACATTTTAACTTGCTTCTCAATTTGATGTTCTAGCACTGATATTGGGAACTAAGAAGAATAGGAACCTTACACCCTCTAGAGCAGCTCAAAATTGTAGTATCATTACCACTAGGTTACTACCATTATTTTTTTCTCCTTTTCATTTCTACTAAATAGGACCACAGATTCGGTAGGGATATATGTGTACAGATAATGGGGAGGGGGCAGGAAGACAATGATAATATTTAGGGAGCATGAGCACAGACATGCAGGAGAGAATTCTCCTCTACAGATCACACCCTTGAGATCTACTGTCTGTTTCTTTCTCTTCTCCAGTACTAAATCTCTCGCCCAGACCAGTCCAGTCCACTACATTACCTAGAAAATAGGCAATTATTGTTTCCCTGGGTATAAACTATAATCAGATTTGGTAAAGTACAGGTATTCAGTTCTTGTTCAGTTAGCCCATCTAAACTACAAAACAATTTCTTCTAGACCCTCCAAGATTTGAATTCAGTTTCATCAATTCATTTCAACAAACCCTTATTCACTGAATGCATGCTACATGACAAACACTGTACTATTTACTATGCTATCAAAATGAATACACGTTCTCTGCACTCAGTAAGTTTTCAGTCCAATACAGAGAAAGGCAAATAAACAGAAAATGTCAGTGCAAAATGGTCACAGATATGAATGGAATCCAAATAGGAACACTATCTTAGATGGCCATCCAGATGAAGTTTCACAGAATTTTAGTACAGCCAAGCAGGAGTGACAAAAGTTATTCCAGGAAGAGCGCACAGCCTAATATGGACATAAAGGCATGAAAAAGATTCCTGGGTCCAGAAAACATGTAAGTTCAGGATTATTAACATATCATTAATTCACTATTGCCCCTGCATTAAGACTGAGACATTGCTGGAATTTAAGAGTTGGATAGTAACCATCTTCTTTCTCACAAAATTGCTAAGAAATTAAAATATTACACATGTAATTAACCTAGTAAGGTCATGGCAGAGTCACAGCACCTCACTCAACAATGGGGCTTAGGGGAGAGAAGGATTCTTAGATTACCTATTAAATGAGTTTTCAATTCTGCATTCCAATCAATCTCAACTAAACCAAATTGGAAAGAAAGGCTCCATTACGAAATCTCACTGAAACTAAAATAATAGTTTCTAGAATACATGCCAATCATTATACACAGAAAACTGTAGCAAAAAGATCATGAAAAACATTTGAAATATACTTATGCTTTCAGAATTGTTTAAATATTAATTCCTATGATGTCTAAGAAAGAATATATTCATGCTTTCCTTCCAGACTCCTGGATGGAGAACACAGTCTACAAAAAAAAGACAGTATGGCATTCAAATTAGAATGAGTCACACAAGTCACAGGGAAAAATAACAAAGCATAATTAGATAAACATGGACACTTCACAAGGAAAGAACACAAGACAGAAATGAACATGGGAAAACATTCAGCTACACAAATGATGGAGAAAAAAATGACAAAAACAAAGCACCCTTTTCACCAAATAACTAACAAGAAAAATTATTTTAAAGAATACATCTGCATTGTTTTAAATTTGCTTTGTGGTTATCTTGCTTTGGCAGATGAAGAAAGAGAAGCACATGCCAAGAATGCCAAATACTCTTAAGAAAGCAAAGTAATACTGAACTTGTAAGGATATACTTAGGTTAAAAATGTGCTAGATTCTGATGCTGTTATACTCTCCTAAGTTAAGAATAGGGGACTACCAAAAAATAAGCCCCTAGTTAGCAACCACAACAAAAAAACACAAAATGACCTACATATGCAAAAATGAATTAATAAGCAAACCTACTATGCAGTCATTAAAAATGCTAACAAGATCTTGTTAAATTATATTGTCATATGTATTTCACTGTCATATAATACTTCATTATATTTTCATTATTCATGGAAAAATCTATAATTGACTATAAATAAAACGTACAGTAGCACTTAATTATGTAAAAATATGCATAGGACAATAACGGGGAAAAGGGAAAATTTTACATCAGTTAAAATGCTAGGGTAATGAAACAGTAACTTTTAAAAAATTTTTAAATGTGATTATAATATATGTACACTCAGCAAACATAAATCTAAAAGGGTGATAGATGATATTAAAAGCACAGACAACAAAAGAACAAGTAGATAAAATGGACTTCATTAAAAACTTTTGTGCAAAATATCCTATCAAGACAGTGAAAAGACAACTCACAGAACAGGAGAAAGCATGTGCACATCATGTATCTGATAAGGGATAAACACCCAGAATACATAAAGAACTCCTAGATCTCAACAGCAACAACATAAACCAAGCAATCCAATTAAAAAATGGGTAAAGGACTTGAACAGACATTTCTCCAAAGAAGATATACAAACGGCCAACAAGCACATGAAAAGATGCTCAACATCGTATCATTAAAAAAATGCAAATCAGGGCCAGGCCCCATGGCCTAGTGGTTAAAGTTTGGCATGCTCCACTTAGGCAGCCTGGGTTCACGGGTTCGATTCCAGGCATGGACCTACTCCACTCGCTAGCCAGGCTGTGGAGGTGTCGCACATACAAAAAGATGGAGGGGGATTGGCACAGATGTTAGCCCAGGGCTAATCTTCCTCAAGCAAAAAAAGGAAAGAGGACTGGCAGCAGATGTCAGCTAAGAGCAAATCTTCCTCAGCAAAAAATAATAATAATAAATATTTTAAAATGCAAATCAAAACCACAAGATACCATTTCATACATATTATAATGGCTACTATTAAAAAAAAAAACAAACAGAAAATACCAAATGTTGGCAAGGATGTGGAGAAATTGGAACTCTTGTGCACTGCTGATGGGAGTGTAAAATGCCACTGGAAAACAATTTGACAGCTCCTCAAAAAGTTACACATAGAATTGCCATAGGATCCAGTGATTCCCAAAAGATTTGAAAATAGAGACTCAAAAAGATACTTGTACACCAGTGTTCATAGCAGTATTATTCACAATATTGAAAAGGTGGGAAACAACCTAAATATCTATCAACAGGTGAAGGGATAAACAAAATGTGGTATATCCATACAATGGAATATAATTCTACCTTAAAAAGAAAGGAAATTCAGATACACGCGACAATATGAACACTGAGACACCATGCTAAGCGCAATGAGGGAGATACGCAAGGCCAATGTTGTGACTCCATTATATAAGCACCTAGAACAGACGTATCCATAGAGACAGAAACTGCACTGGCGGCGTCCACGAGCCAAGAAGAGAGGGCAATGGGAACTTACTGTCTAATGGTGCAGAGTTTCCATCTGAGAGGATGAAACAGTTCTGGAAACGGATAGGTGATGGCTGCACAACACTGTGAATGTACCTGATGCCACTGACTTGTACATTGAAAAATTGTTAAAATGGTAATTTTATGTTATGTATATTTTATCACAATAAAAACCACTAGACAAAAAAAAGATGATAGAATGATAATCTCTTAAGGGTACAATATATGTATTTTTTAACCATATATCCTTCAGGTTACGATAATGAGATCAACTGACAAAGAACTTCATGAATTCATGGTATATCATTTGTTTATATCAATTTTTTAAATCTGTAAAATTGGATCTTTCCAAGGCATTTTCAGACCACTGGATCAATGCCACCAGAATGTACAATCTATGATGGTCCAGCTCTAAAACCAAACCAAGAATGTTAAGTTATTCTGAGACTATGCTTAAGAGAGAATTTTTCACATACAAAATACAGCCATTCCTAAGGTCATTCACTAGCTACAAGGAAAGAGTGTTTAGTAACACTGAACTCACCAGCACAAACACACCTTCCATATTAACAAGCGACTGATTTCTCGTATTTCTGATAATAAAATCAACATAAACTATTTACTTACCAGTAAAGCTTTAACATTATGATGTCAGCACTGTACTTAGCCACAATGTATCCGGGAAGTACTGAAGGAGATACAGAGGGCTTACTACAAAACAGAACTCAACCCAAAATTGACAAAGAAGCCTTTGCTATCTCAAGAGCTAAGAATCTCACAATTAGATGTAAGATCACACCTTCATAACTATTTATCACTAGCCCTCTTTTCTAAAGATTAAAACTAAAACCTGACGTCTATTCCCACTTAGGAATCACTAGCATCATGCTGTATTTGAGTTGCGTATAAGAAAGTCAGATGGAGATGAGAACCTATTGGGGACAGATGTCTGGACTCAAGAAATTTAGAAGTAAATGGGAATATACAATATTTAAAACCATGGAAATGCAGGGCACTGCCGTATCCCCAACACTGCCTAGAAAACAGCATGCAGTACAAAGTAGGTGCTCAAAAATAACTGAACAATGTGAACAAATGAATGAAGTGTCGAGTATAGAGAGAAGAGATGACGGCTGGGAAGTGTCCTTCAGAACCCAATATTTAGAGATTGGGATAATGAGAAAGTAAAGAATCTGTAAAGGACTAATGAGGCAGGAGGACACCCAAGAGAATGCAATGTCATAGAAACTTTCAAGAAGGAAGAGATGGTCAGTGCAATTGAGAAGACAGGAAAGATGAGGTCAGAAAAGTACCCAGTGAACAGCTATGGCAACGTGAAATTGATGAATTTGAAAAAAGCATTTTTGGTTGAGCAGTAGTGTAAAAATCAGATTAGAATGAACTTTAAGAAGGAAACAAAGAACATATAGATAATTCTTTGAAAAATGTTTGGCCATCTCTAAATCAAAGAAATAGGACCAAAGCTAGAAAAGAACAGTGTTAAAAAAAAAAAAAAAAGGTTTATTTTAAGACGGGAAATATCAGAGCATGTTTACCTGCTGACATAAATGATCCAATGGGACAGGAAAGGCTGAAGAAGTAAGAGAGCTCAGGCAAAGGAACAAAACATTTGACAAGAAGAGAGGTCAAGTGGAGTAACTGGTCTTTGACATGAGGAGGAGAGTTCCTTTGATAGAAAAAGGAAAAAGGAGAGGGGCTGGCCCCGTGGTGTAGTGGTTAAGTTCACATGTTCCACTTCGGCGGCCCAGAGTTCACTGGTTTGGATCACGGGCATGGACTATACACTGCTCATCAAGCCATGCTATGGTGGCATCCCACATACAAAATATAGGAAGATTGGCACAGATGTTAGCTCAGTGGCCATCCTCCTCTGGCAAAAAGAGGAAGATTGGCAACAGATGTTAGCTCAGGGCCAATCTTCCTCACCAAAAAAAAAAGAGAGAAAAAAGGAGAAAGTTGCCACAGATATAAGGTTTACAGATTTTAAGGCGGAAAGATGAAGGAGATTTAGTCTAGTGGCTTTTATCTCTGAAGTTACAGGACACAGTAATCATATGAGAATGAAAAGGGCAGAGAGGTTTGGGGATGTAAGAAGAGAGGATGAAGATATGACACAGTTATCTCAAGAGAGTGAAAAACATGGAAGATTAAGTAAGATCACGTATGCCAAAAATGTAGCACAAAACTCGACCCAATGAAAGAGTTCAATAAATGATAATAGCACCTTTTATGTTATCTGATGTCTACATGAAGAAAGCCTTCTAAACATAAAGCCATGGTCAAGAACAATTATGCTCTCCAAAAGTGGTAGAAAATTTTTAAAATTATAGTATTAAGCTTCAAAATGTAAACAAACAAACCAAAAAACTTTACTCTCAATAGAGTAAAAGACATAAATTTAAGGCAAAAAATTTAAAACTTCGACTCTAAACGGCAATTACATTGAAAAGATAAGCTACAAACTGGGAGAAAATATTTACAAAACACATATTTGACAAAGTACTGGCATCCAAAATATACAAAGAACTCAAATTCAGCAATAAGAAAACAAGCAAATTTAAAACTTGGCAAAAGATCTGAACAGATATGTGACCAAAGAAGATATACAGATGGCAACTAAGCATATGAAAAGATTCAACATCATATGTTGTGAGGGAAATGCAAATTAAAACAGTGAGATACCACTACACACCTATTAAAGTATCAAATACCAACACCAAATGCTGGAGAGGATGTGGAACGAGAACTCTCACTCACGGATGGTGGGAATGCACAGTGGTACAGACACCCTTGGAAGACAGTTTGGAAGTTTTTTACAAAACGAAATATACTCTTACCACATGATGTGGTAACCGTGCTCTCTCATTTTTACTCAAATGAGTTGAAAACTTATGATTATACAAAAACCTGCACAGGGATAGTTAAAGTAGCTGTATTCATAATTGCCAAAACTTAGAAGCAACAAAAATGTCCTTCAATAGGTAAATGGATAAACAAATTGTGATATATTCAGATAACGGGATATTATTCAGCAATAAAAAGAAGTCAGCTATTAAACCATGAAGAGACATGGAGGAAACTTGAATGCACATTGCTAAGTGAAAGAAGCCCATCTGAAGAGGCTACATACTGTATGAGTCTAACTACATGACATTCTGGAAAAGACAAAATTGCTGAGACAGTAAAAATATCTGGTTGCTAGGTGCTTGTGAAGAGAGAGGGATGAACAGGCAGAGCACAGGAGATTTTCAGAGCAGTGAAACTATTCTGTATGATACTGTAATGGTAATGGTGAAAACATGGCATTATACATTTGTCAAAACCCATAGAATGTGTAACACCAAGAGTGAACCCTAATGTAAACTATGGACTTTAGTTAATTATTATGCGTGATGAGCTAATACCAATAATGTATCACACTAATGCAAGACGTTAATAAAAGTGGCAACAGTTGAGGAGGGGACAGGTATTAGAGGTATGGGAACTCGCTGTATCTTCAGTTTTCTGTAAACCTAAAACTGGTCTAAAAAATAAAGTCTATTTTAAAAAAAAAAATCCTACAATCAATAGAGTTGAAGACATATAAATCCATAAGAAAAACACAAAGGTGGAGCAAGGAAATTCACAAAAGCAAATTAAAGTAAGTAATACACAAGAAAAACCATGTAACCTTACTAGCACAGCACAATTTCATGCTTAAAGCCTGGAGTCAAATATAAATGGGGTGTGCCACTTACTAGCTGTGTCACCATGAGCAAAGTTTTAAATCTGACTGAGCATTTGTTTCTCAAAGTGTAGTCTATTGACCAGCGTCATCAGCATCATCCGGAAGCTGCTCGACTGAAACGCAGAACTCTGGGCCCAATCCTAGAACTACTGATTTTATTTTATTTTGAGGTAACACTGGTTTATAACATTATATAGATTTCAGGTATACATCATTATAATTTGACTTCTGTATACTTTACATCATGTTCACCACCAAAAGTCTAGTTTCCATCCATTGTCATATAAATCACCTCCCTTAACCATTTAGCCTCCCCCCAACCCCCTTTTCCTCTGGTAACTACCAATCTCTTCTCTGTATCTATGTGTGTGTGTTTTTTATCTTCCACATGAAAGAAATCATACAGTATTTTTCTTTCTCTGTCTGACTTACTTCACTTAGCATAATACTCTCAGGGTCCATCCATATTGTCACCAATGGTAAGATTTAATCTTTTTTATGGCTGAGTAGTATTCCATCATCTTACTTATGTTTATACACACAACCCCCCCCCCCATCTTATTTATCTATTCATCCGTTGATGGGCACTTAGGTTGTCTCCAAGTCTTGGGTTTTATAAATAATGCTGCAATTAACATAGGGGTCCATATATCTTTTCCAATTAGTGTTTCCACATCCTTTGGATAAATACCCAGAAGGGGAATAGCCGGATCATATGATGGTTCTATTCTTAATTTTTTGAGGACTCTCCACATTGTTTTCCACAGTGGCTGCATGAATTTACATTCCCACCAGCAGTGTACAAGGTGGGGGTTCCCTTTTCTCCACATCCTCTCCAACATTTGTTACTTCTTGTCTGTTTAATAGCCATTCTAACAGGCATGAGGTGATATTCTCATTGTGGTTTTGATTTGCATTTCCCTAATCATAGTGATATCGAACATTTTTTCATGTGCCTGTTAGCCATCTGTGTATCTTCTTTGGAAAAATGTCTGTTTAAATCCTCTGCCCCATTTTTTAATCAGGTTTTTGTTGTTGTTGTTGAGTTGCATGAGTTCTTTATATATTTCAGATATTAACCCCTTATCAGATATATGATTTTAAAATATCTTCTTCCCACTCAAAAGGTTGTCTTTCATTTTGTTGGTTTCCTTTACTGTGCATAGAATTACTGATTTAGAATCTGCATGTTAACAAGACACCTACATGATTTATATGCACATTAAAGTCTGGGAAGTCTACTCTAAGTCTCAGTTTCCTTACCTCTAAAATGAAGATGAGATTAGTATTTATCTCAAAACATTGTTAAAATTAAATAAGGTAAAACATATAAATACTGAGCAACCACTAAAAACTTGATAAATATTTTCTGTTACTAGTATAGCAATAATTGAAGTAAATTAAAAGATATAAATTTTTGCAGGTTAAATCAGCAAAGATTTTTTAAAATAACAATCAAACCTGGTGAAGGTAAAATGAGACAGACAACCATCCAAAACTGGTCGACATGTATTTGAGGTACAATCTTTCTGGAAAGCAATTTGGCAATACGTACCAAATGTCTTTAAAACGTTCATACTCTTTGACCCACTTCTAGGAAACTATGGTAAAAAATTAGAGAGAAACGTGGACAAAAACTTTTGTTCAGAGATGTTCTCTGCACAGTTATTTATAAAAGCAGGTATAATAAAATGTACTCCACAGGGTACACATGTAAATTAAATCTTTCCTCCACCCCATCCTATGTTGGGGGGGATCTTCTTTTCCTGCTCCAGCATTATGTCACCAGCAGATTTTGTAGCTTTTCTAATAATTTTCAGGTATTAAAATAGTTTCATTTTCAAATACTAAAAAGTTCAGTTCAACCTAAATCAGAACTTCAATTTTCGTCTGATTCCCCAGCTCAGGTCTAATCTGACAACTGCACAAACCAGAAGGAGAGAGTAAGATATGTTTCCATTATTAGTCTACCTTGCTCTTCCACTCTCCCTCCCCACTTCACTATGCTGCTCTAAAGCTCATTCCTCCAAGATCAGAAGAGCATGGCAGAAGAAAGTAACAACAGCAAGCAGATAAAAGGTGGAAGGCCTTACAGGACTATATTGCAGCAACCTGGTGTCGACACTCTATGCTAACGCCAAATTTTGACCCTCCTTCTTGTGAATCACTTCATGGGTTCCTCAGAGACCCTCCTTAAAGTGGGTGATGCATTCTCCAGCTAACATTGCATACTTCCATCTTAGCTTAGAAGGCACAAACCACACAGCCTCTTTCTGATAGGGACACCTCCCACAGCAGGCAGTTTTCTTGGGCAAGATTCTTATAAGACAGCTCTATACCACCTACCTTCTGCTCTGTCTACCTAGTAGGCCCATGTGGGAAAACGTCAGCATTTTTGCCCCTCCAAATTCTAGAAGTAGTAGGTCCTCCCCGTCCAGCCTCCTCTCCTTGCTCTACTCCAGAAGAATTTAACCTTCAGATCTATCTCAGGGAAAATCAGGGAACAATTTTCATGTCCACTCCCATGCCCTACTCAATTCAGACTAGGGTGCTGACCTACCCAGAACTCTCTCCCTATACTTCACAGCTTAAGCATTTCCACAGATTAGCAAATCTCAATCTGGGAATGAAATCTCCCTCCTCTTTTTAGCAGGCAGCTCCAGTTTCTATCACTGATTTTCATAAAACTTCCTGACTTGCTTGCAGATTAGGGAGAAGCACAGCACTTCTACAACCCTCTTAGAAGAAATCTTCATTCATTTACATACATAAATGTAAAAAAACGGATACACGTCCATATGTATGTATATTCATGGATGTACAGAGAATAAGGGGTTAAAAACCAGTATTACCTTACTGAAATATAACAACATACACCTGAAATTTACACAATGTTATAAGCCAATATGACCTCAAAAAAATAATTCTTAAAAGAAGCTGTATCATCTTGCAGCAAATCCTACATGAAAATCTAACACCTTTTATTAAAGTATGGAGATAACTAATGAATATTGTCCTCAGCTTTGAAGCCTGAACCATAACTCCAACAAAATAGGAAAAGTCTCATTTAATGTCTTGTTACACAAATAACTGGAAACCATCTAAACTTCCCACAACAGGGAAAGAGTTAAAAAAATGAGCACAATTATATCGCAAACTACTTAATATTAAAAACTACTTATGAACAATCTATACTCTAAAATGTAAAGAAGAATGCAAAACTACTTAGAACACAGTAAAACCCTAAAAAATTCCACCCCGATAACATGACTTTGAATATAATGCAAGTAGGTACAGAATCTTCAAGGAACATGGCCTTGTAGAGTATGAAATTTATATTTTTAAACTTCACGTAATTTTTAAACTTTTAAACTTGATTTTAAACTTCATATTATTATGGCAGGGTCCTACTGTATCTCAACTATGTAAAATGACATGCATATAATGTTACAGTATGTATATATAAAATTATGTATTACTTATTCCTAGGAGTTAGAAGGAAATATAGCAATATGTATTATATATTAGTAGTTATAAGCAGCAAATGTAGTTTTACCAGTAATGAGACTACAGATAATTTTTATTTTATACTTTTCCATTTTCTGTTATGTATTCCTCTTACAATTAAAAACACTTTTTCAATGTCAACTTCCATGCTTAGATGAAAACAAGACAACAATAGCACATTCTGGATGCCACATTATCTATATCTTCACATGTATCTTAAGTTTTTTTTTTTGAGGAAGATTAGCCCTGAGCTAACATCTGTGCCCATCTTCCTCTACTTTATATGTGGGACGCCTGCCACAGCATGGCTTGATAAGCGGTCTATAGGTTCGTGCCTGGGATCCGAACTGGTGGACTCCAGGCCACCAAAGCAAAGTGCATGAACTTAACTGCTACACCATCAGGCCAGGCCCCCTTCACATGTATCTTTCTTGTGTGAGGAAGACTGGCCTTGAGCTAATATCTGCTGCCAATCTTCCTCTTTTTGCTTGAGGAAGACTGTCACTAAGCTAACATCTGTGCCAATCTTCCTCTATTTTATGTGGGATGCTGCCACAATGTGGCCTGACGAGTGGTGCCAGGTCCACACCAGGGATCCGAACCCGTGAAACCCCGACTGCGAAGCAGAGTACACGAACTTAACCACTGCACCACCAGGCCAACCCCCACATGTACCTTTTAACACAAAAGTTAGTCTCTGCCACAACTATGGAACTGGACTAGTTCCATAATCAAGCGCCACCAAAATCAAGTTCACAGGAACTATGTCATTCAGGGTCGGGCATACAAATAAACTAGAAATGTATTACCATGTTAATCAACTACGCGGCTCTTTTCTTTCCAAATTAATCTGACAACAGCAGAATCCATGAGAAACATTTTCTCTAACCAACAAAAAATTATTTTTAGCTACACCTCCTGAGGATTCATGAAGAACCACAAAGGAAGCAATCATTCTTCACTGGCTTCCTGCGTAATATAGCACAATCACTTAAAATTTCTATACCTACTAACTTAGCACAGACACAGCTTTGTACTCCCTCACTTAGTAAATGATGCTGGCTGTAAGACACAGGACACAATTTAATTGAGGTGGAGGGAAGGAGAGTGTCTATGTTAATGGCTCTCAAATTCCTGCATTTGCACGTAGAAGTGATTTTTTTAAAGTAGTAATAAAGGACTGTCTGGTTGAAATTAGGTTCATTCATTGTCTGTTTTTATTGTCATGCAACACAGCAGGCTCTGCCTTTCTTTGCTTTACGGTTTTCACTCAGCTTTATGTTTCAGCTTCTGTCTTCTACTGTCTCCTGCCAAAAAAACTCAGCGCAGCAAAGCAGTATTACAGAGAATATTATTTGTTTCTTGTTCAGCATCCATTACTATTCTTCTGGCAACAATTCTGCACTCGAGTGGGTTGACTCCCACTCTTCCTCCACCTTATGCATGCCACGGGTGTGGACACACGCCTAGGACCCAGGCCTACCAGAAGTACACCAATTCTTTGGACAGCGACTAATTCAGAGAAAGGTGCTGATTCAAGGCAAGCCAATGAGAGTCTTCTCTGGAATATTCTGAAAGATTTATTGGAAAATATTATTTGGCAAGGGTTGCTGTGGTGGCCATAGACGCATGTTCTGACGTCCCTTCAAGAGACTATGCTTCAGGGAACACAGTGACTAGTGGCAAAAAGCTGCATCTTTAGATATGGTGCTAATACTGAGACCACACTTCTCCTAAGAAATGCATCACCTCCTGAATAATAAAATATAGTTCATATGTGAAGGTAGTTACCTTGATTTTGGTCCTTCCTGGTTTCATAAAGGATATTAGCAAGAGGTTAAGAGCAAAAAGAGACTAACAAGTGTCCTATTTAACCCCTGTGCTGAGTCAACGTTCTCAACTCAGAAGTTTCCTGCTCCTGGAAAGTCACGTCCTTAAATATTGGTCCAATCTCCAGTTTGCCGAGCAAACTTCCTTTTCTGCATGCTGGGATCATCATCTGTTGCTTCCTGCCTAGTCCTAATAATTCTACTAACATCTAAAAAACTTTACTTGTTACTTGGGTTTTTTAAGCCTCAATCTATTGAGATATATCAGAAAATTCTGCCTGTAATTTTTCTCATTTGTAGAATCTACAAACATCCCTAATTCATACTTTGCTGCAACTGAAAGAATTATATAAAGTACACATATATACATATATATATATATATAAAGTACATATACTAGTACATATAAAGATAAGTATTTATAAACTGAAGCAATTTATATCTAAGGCACTTGTAAGTTTGCAGTGGAATCTCTTTATCTTGTGTTAGGATCCTAAGAACAGTTAAATCATTTCAAAGTGATTTGTTTTGCCACGTGAGGTCATGGATGACAAAGCTTCTAATTGGTGAGAAGATAAGAAATGCTTTAAACACGAGGTGAAGTGCTGGGTGGAGAGGATTATTTGGCTTCAACTTTTAAGAGGGTGGAAAAGGGAATGTTTCCTTCCACCTGGATTTAAAGAGAAAACAGAGTCACGTCATCAGCATTACGGCAGTGAGCTCTTCCCTTAGACTCTCCCTCATAAAAGTACAACTAAAAGGACATTCATAAACGAACAGAGGACATTCACATAATACAAAACACGTCTGTGAGACCCACACCGCCACGCATCTGAAGGTGGAGGTACTGGAACCCCCAGGGAGGAAGTGGAAGGAGGTAAGGGCATCTCCTCTCCCTCCATGGCAGTGATCAAGGGCACAAGACCACAAGTGGCTCTCAGAAAAGAGGGAGAAGGAGGCGGCTCTCCGCAAGAACACCTTCTCTCTCCAAGTTCCCTCACAACACGTGGGGAAACTAAAGACAGAGGAGGCTAAGCTATTGCGGGAGTGTCTTCACCAAACCCACACCCCAGGAGAGCAGACAGCAGCGGGAGAGTGAAAACATCCATGGGATCGTGCATGCAAAAGAAAGCGCCCCTCCCCCCTACCAGGTGCTCCAGCTCAGCCCGTCAGCCACAGCATCGGCACATACACTGGCAAAGCAGCAGCTGTGAGCAAACAAGCCAGCAATTACAGACAGGGCCTATCCAAGGGACAGGCACAGATGACAGGGGTGACTACAGGCTCAGAATACACAGCTCCTGACCACCCTCTAGCGGCAGCAGGCAGAATCTGCAACCAGATACTACCACTATGTCAAAGCACAAATCCACTCCATCGAATACTATGACGAGGTATATTAATGCTCCAGACCAGAAGGAAAATGACAAGGATGCAGAAATCAATCCTGAAGGCATAGAAATTTACAATCTAAATGACAGAGAATTCAAAACAGCTATCATAAAAAAACTTAACGAATTACAAGAAATTTCAGATAGTTCAATGAAATCAGGAACAAAATTACAAACAGAGAAAATTCTTCACAAAAGAGAATAAGACTAAGAGGAAAAAAACAATCAGAAATGTTGGAGATGACGAACACAATGGGTGAGGTAAGGAAAAGTCAGGGATCCCTGAATAACGGAGCTGATATTATGAGGACAGAATTAGCAACATGGAAGACAGAAACTTAGAACTCCTTCAGATGGTGGAGGAGAGAGAAGTAAGACTAAAAAGAAACGAAAAAATTATCCAAGAACTATCTGACTGAAACAGGAAATGCAACATAAGGATTACAGGTATTCCAGAGGGAGGAAAGAGGAAGAAGGGGGCAGAGAACTTGTTCAAAGAAATAATAGCTGAGAACTTCCCAAAGATCCTGGGAAAGCAGCTGGAAATACAAGTAAAGAAGCTAAGAGAACTCCTCCTTACATCAATATAAAAGACCTTCTCCAACACACATACTAGTAAAACTTGGAAAGCCAAAAACAAAGAAAAAATATTAAGGGCAGCATGGCAGAAGAAAATAAGTTACAAAGGAACCCTTATCAGGCTTTCAACACATTTCTCAGCAGAAACCTTAAAGGCTAGGAGAGAGTGGAATGATATATTCAAAATCCTGAAAGAAAAAAATTTTCAGCCAAGAATACTCTATCAAGCAAAAATATCCATCAGATATGACAGAAACAAAAACCATCCCAGATAAGCAAAACATAAGGGAGTTCATCGCCCCAAGACCCCTCTACAAGAAATGATCAAGACGGCCTTGATACCTAAAAAGAAAAGGGGCTTACAAAGCTATGAGAAAGGAGACAAACAGGCACACAAAATCAGAAAATTGCAGCTATCAGAACACATAAGCAAACTCTTGATTATAACATTAAAGATAAAGAGAAGGAAAATATTAGAAATACCTATCGGCCTGTCATGTGAACCACAAACTCACAACACAAGACAGAATAAGTTGTGACGACAATAACTTACAAGAGGAAGAGGGCAGGGAAGGAATCAGCTAAGACTAAGGAAATAGGCTATCAGAAAACGGACTATCTCACCTATGAGATTTCTTATACAAACCTCATGGTAACCATTAAACAAATAATCAGAACAGAGACACAAATGACAAAGAGAAAAATGAGAAAATCATCATACAGAAGTACCAAACTGAATTGGTAGTCTGAAATACAGGGGACGAGAAATAAGTGAAATTGAAATGAAAAGACAGTAGAAAGGATCATTGAAACTAAGAGATGGTTCTTTGTGAAGATAAAATTGACAAGTCCCTAGCCAGACTCATTAAGAAAAAAAAAGGTTCAAATACAAAAATTAGAAATAAAAGAGAAGAAATTACAATGGATACCATAGAAATACAAAGGATTATAAGAGAATAGTATGAAAAACTATATGCCAACAATTCGACAATCTAGAAGAAATGGATAAATTCTTAGATTCACGCAACCTCTTGAAACTAAACCAAGAAGAAATAGCAAATATTAACAGACCAATCAAAAGTAAAGAGATTCAAACAGTAATGAAAAACTTACCCAAAAGTAAAAGTCCAGGACCAGAGGGCCTTGCTGGAAAATTCTGACACACATTCAAAGAAGATTTAATACCTATCCTTCTCAAACTATTCCAAAAAGCTGAAGAAGATGGAACACTTCCTAACACATTCTACAAGGCTAACATCACCCTGATCCCAAAGCCAGACAAGGACGACACACAAAGAAGGAAAATCACAGGTCAATATCACTGATGAACGTAGATGCAAAAATCCTCAACAAATATTGGCAAACCAAATACAGCAATACATTTAGAGGATCATACACCATGATCAAGTGGGATTTATACCAGGGACAAGGGACAGTTCAACAACCACAAAACAATGTGATACACCACATGAACAAAATGAGGAATAAAAACCACATGATCATCTCAATAAACGCAGAGAAAGCTTTTGACAAGATCGGAAATCTATCTGTGATAAAAACTCTCAATAAGATGGGTATAGAAGGAAAGTACCTCAACATAATAAAGGCCATAGATGACACACTCACAGCCAACATCATACTCAATGGGAAAAAACTGAAAGCCATCCCTCTGAGAACAGGAACAAGACAAGAGTGCCCATTCTCACCACTCCTATTCAACACAGTACTGGAGGTTTTGGCCAGTGTAATTAGACAAGAGAAAGAAATAAAAGGTATCCAAATAGGCAATGAAGAAGTGATACTCTCATTATTTGCAGATGCCATGATTTTACATACGAAAAACCCTAAAGAATCCACCAGAAAACTATGAGAAATAATCAACAACTACAGCCAAGTTGCAGGGTACAAAATCAACTCACAAAAATCACTTGCATTTCTATAGCCTAATAACAAACTAACAGAAAGAGAACTCAAGAACACAATCCCATTCACAACCACAACAAAAAGAACAAAATATCTCAGAACAAATTTAACCAAGGAGGTGAAAAAAACGATACAATGAAAACTATAGGACATTATTCAAAGAAATAGACGATAACATAAAGAAATGGAATAACGAAATAAGAGAGATATTCCATGCACACAGATGGGAAGAATAAATATAGTTACAATGTCCATATTGTGTAAAGCAATCTACTGATTCAACGCAAACCCAATCAGAAACCCAATGACATTCTTCATGGAAATAGAACAAAGAATCCTAAAATTCATACAGGACAACAAAAGACCCCGAATAGCTAAAGCAATCCTGGGAAAAAAGAACAAAGCTGGAGGCATCACAATCCCTGACTCCAAAACAGACTGCAAAGCTACAGTAATCAAAACAACATGGTACTGGTACAAAAACAGGTGCACAGAATTGAAAGCCCAGAAATAAAACCACACACCTACTGAGAGCTAATCTTCAACAAAGACGCTAAGAACATACAATGGAGAAAGGGAAAGTCTTTTCAATTCATGGTACTGGGAAAATTGGACAGCCACACGAAAAGAATGAAAGTAGATCATTATCTTTCACCCATACACAAAAATTAACTCAAAACAGATCAAGGACTTGAAGGTAAGACTTGAAACCACAAAACTCCTAGAAGGAAATATAAGTAGTACACTCTTTGACATCGGTCTTAGAAGGATCTTTTCGAATACCATGTACACGCGGACAAGGGAAACAAAATATAAACAAGTGCAACTTCATCAGACTAAAGAGCTTCTGCAAGGCAAAGGAAACCAGGAACAAAACAAAGAGACAACCCCCCAAGTGGGACAAAATATTTATAAATCATATATCCAACAAAGGGTTAATCTCCAAGATATATAAAGAACTCACACAACTGAAAAACAAAAGAACAACCCAATCAAAAAATGGGCAGATATGAACAGGATATGAACAGACATTTTTCCAAGGACGATATACAGATAGCCAATGGGCACACGAAAAGATGTTCCACATCACTAATGTTCAGGGAAATGCAAATCAAAACTACACTGAGATATCAACTTACACCCGTAAGAATGGCTATAATCACAGAGACAAAAAACAACAAATGTTGGAGAGGATGTGTAGAAAAGGGAACCCTCATACACTGCTGGTGGGAATGCAAACTGGTGCAGCCACTACAGAAAACAATATGGAGATTTCTCAAAAAATTAAAAAGAGAAATATCATTTGACGCAGCTATCCCACTACTGTGTAGTCATCCAAAGAACTTGAAATCAACAACCCAAAGAGAACTATGCACCCCTTTGTTCACTGCAGCATTATTCACTATGGCTATTTTTCACCTGGGTGGAAGCAATCCAAGTGCCCATCGACTGATGACTGGATAAAGAAGATGTGGTATATACACAATGGAATAGTACTGAGCCATAAAAAAAGACAAAATCATCCCATTGGCAAGAACATGGATGGACCTTGAGGGTATTATGTTAAATGAAATAAGCCAGACAGAGAAAAACACACACTGTATGATTTCACTCATATGTGGAAGATAAATTAACACAAGGACAAAGAGAACAGATTAGTGGTTACCAGAATGGAAGCGGGTGGTGGGGGGGACGTAAGGGATAATGGGGTACACTTATATGGTGACTGACAAATGACAATGTACAACTGAAATTTCACAATGTTATGAACTATTATGACCTCAATAAAATTTTTTTTAAAAAGGAAAAGAAACTCCACCTTCCCACCCCATCCCCAGGGTCTGACCTACACTAGGCCAATTCCAATACTTTTGCTCACTCCAGGCCACAAGGATTTTGTTTGAGAGAGAGGACCACAATATAGATCCTTTCCTGGATTTTTCAAACTAATTCCAGAAAAGAGAACTTCCTTTTCCTCTTATCTCAGAGATAGATGAGATGTGAAACACATGTAAGGATTTCTCACAGTGCATGCAGTATGCCCATCTGAAAGGATGAAGCCAAAATGCAGAAAGCAGCAGCAATGACAGATGGAGTCCTAAGCTTGTTTGAGACCTTAATTGCACTCATTCTTGCTTTTTCACATGGTTTAGTTAGCAACTAATAAATTTACATTTTTTTAATTTAAGTTTTTTCAAATTGAGTTTCTGTCACTTGAAGCCAAAGAATCCTAAAATACTTTAAAGTGTTCCTTTTAATAGTTTAACATCTACTGCATTCCGTTCTCAATAACATGGCACCTTTAAAAGAGTTAGGTCATCTGCCTAGACAACCTATGTATAGACTAAGCGGAAACAACTGAGGCAGATAAAGTTGATATTCACCTCCACACCCTGAAGTGTGAGAGGAGAGCTAGAGAAAAAGAAGGTTACTTCACAAATAAGACAAGTGATCACAGACTAATCTTTCTGAGATTCAGAAAATAAAGCTATTTGCTAAGAATGTGTTGACTATTTTGGGACAACCTATTACTAAAGCCAAAGTGAGGTTTCTAGAACACAAGGAGGCTAACAGAAAGGATGGGGGATTTGGGTTCTTATTCTAGCTCTGCTACTATCTCACCTGGTCGTGAGTAAGTCACTTACACTCTCAAGGACTCAGTGACTACACGTTACATCAAAAAGACTAGATTATGTCATTTTTCAGCTCTAAAACACCATGGTCCTTGTTTGGAATATATTTGGAAGTAGGTCATTTTAGATTGAACTTTAGATTTGTCTGAAGTGACAAATCACAAGTTTAATAATAGTATATATTCTAGATTAGGGAAAAAAAGTCTGCTTAGTAAATCTGACATGAAACTTGCTTTTTAAAAATAGAAGTGTTAAAAACACTTCGCTCATTATTTAAAGATGCTCTCCTTTACTAATTAACCTCTTTAAAAACATTCCATGTGCCTCCCCCTACCCAACCAAAAAACAGAGGCAGAATGTAAAGAATACTCTGTACCAAATGTAAGCATAAAAACTCTTCTACTCCTTCTAGTGGTATCCTACTACCTGACAAAGATTTTATAAGATCAAAATGTTCTTAAATAACTGTATTTAAAAGTATGCTATAGAACATGGCAGATTAATCACATTTGTGCTTCGGTTAACCTCCTAAACCCCATTAAAATGACAATAAAGACATTTCAAAAGGAAACAAAACCAGAAAAAGGAAAAAAACCTTGAGAGAATCAATCCAAAAGGTCCAAATCTGACTAATAAAAACATAAGAAAGAGAAAACAGAGCAGAAACAACCATCAAAATCATACAATTTTTCCAGAACTAAAAAGATGTCTCCACTAAACATTCTCATCAAATGCTTTCTCCAATTAATCAAGAAAGATCTAAAGCAAAGAACATCATCATGAAGAATAAAGAATTCTACAAGATTGCAGACAGGGAGAGAAAAAGAAACCAAATACGAAGAATCAGGAATCAAAATGGCGCTTGACTTCTCAAAAGCAACACCAAAAGCTAGTAGAAAATGAACAAACCAGAATGCCTTCACAATCTGAGGGAAAATTATTTCCAAGCTATAATTCTATACCTAGTCAAACCATCAATCTAGTGGAAGTTAAATAAGATTGTCAGCACACAAGTGTCAATTTTTTAAAATTTTTCCACGTACTCTTTCTCAGGAAGCACTGGAGAATGTGCATCCTCAAAACAGAAAGCCAAAAAAGAAGGAAGCATCAAACCTAGAAAACAGGATATACATCAAAGGGGCAAAGAGAAATAAAAGATTGATGGCAAAGGAAATTTCTGAGACAACGGCTGTGCAGTGGGACATTTTAAAATGCCAATAATCCAGACAATCCAGATTGGAGAAGAATGACAAAGGGCTCCAAGTAATATGTCTCCTTGAGGGAGAAATGAAAGTGATACTGGAAGACAATTCTCCATGGGTCTTTTGCGTTTCTGTACATGGTGTGAGCAGTGTCACTGATTGTCTTTGTTCCAGACTATCTTTTCAAGAATGTTTGTACAGAAAACAGTCGTAGCAGACAGTGTCTCTCCCTCTGGAGCAAAGGGCAGGCATGCTCACTGTCCAATATAAAAGATTCAGTTCCCTAAATTCAGCATTCCTCCCAAAAATGCAACCCACTGCAAATGCAGGTATCACCTGGCTCTCTTCATATCACACTGAGAAGTGGGGTTTGAGGAACCAGCACAGTGCAAGAAAATGCTGATACTCTGGCTAATGCTATTGCTCTGAGTAACAAAGTCCTACGTCCCTGACCCTGGAGTCTCCTATCTTCTGCCACAGCACCCATAAAACCATGGATGGCTAACCTGATAATCCCAGATAAGGCTAAATTTTGGACTCTTCACAATTGTTGACAACTGATAGATTACTGATACATTTTAGTATGTTGAAATAAGCTTTATACATCCAAGAGAGAGTTTAGAGATGAACTAGACATAGATACATAATTAAGCCAGCCAACAGATGAGGTAACTATTAGCTCTAAGGTAAAGAAAAAAATTTGCTAAGAAAAGAAATATAATCATAGTCCACTGTATGATTCAGCAGTGACTATTTACACAGAATGGACACACTGAATAAATCCATAGCTCTTAAATTTTATGTTGAGAAGATGAGAAAAAGTAAGAGAAAGCAAAGTCGCCGTTTCTCATAGCAGAAATGTCTAAAATTTTAAAAATAGCAGCATGAGCATAGGCATATAGAGATAAACATCAGAAGAAAGAGCTAGGAATTGAATGTGCCTCTGGACAGAGGGAAATCAGAGGTAAAGGGGATACTCTTGATTTTTTTGTTTTTTTAATTGGACATTCAATAGAACTGCAATGCTGGAAATAATCAAATCTGTGCTATTCAATATAGGAGTCACGAAGCACATGTGACTACAGAGCACTTGAAAGGTAGCTAGTGGAAATGTAAAACTGAATTTTAAATTTAATTTTAATTAATTTAAATTTAACTATATAAGATCAATATACAAAATCAATTTTTTTTATACAACACCAATAAACAATCTAAAAAAAGAAATCAACTTAGAATAGGATCAAGAAGAATAAAATACTTAGCAATAATTTTTAAAATAAACAAAAAATTTTAAATTTACTGAATTAAAGACTTAGACACTGGAAACTACAAAGCATCATTAAAATATGCTAAAGAAGATCTAATTAAACGGAAAGACACCCCATGTTCATGGCCCCAGAAGATTTAATACCATTAAGATGGCTCCCCAAGTCTATCCACAGATTCAACACAACCCCTACCAAAATCGCAGCAGCCTTTTTCGCAGAAATTAACAAGTGATCCTAAAGCTCATATGAAAATTAAAGGGATGCAAAGTAGCCAAAATAATCTTGGAAAAGAACAAAGTTGAAGGACACATACATCACAATTTCAAAACTACAAAAGTACAGTAATCGAGACTCTGTAGTATTGGCATAAGGATAAACACATGGATCAATGGAATAGAGGTGAGAGTCCAGAAATAAAACCATACATTAATGAGTGAGTAATTTTTGACAAAGGTGCCAAGACAATTCAAGAGGGAAAGAAAAGTATTTTCAGCAAAGGATGCTGAAACAACTCTATATCCACATGCAAAGGAATAAATACAGACCCTTACCTCACAACATAGACAAAAATTAACCAAAAATGGATCAAAGACATAAATCTAAGTGTTAAAACTATAAAACTCCTAGGAGAAAATATAGGAGTAAATCTTTGTGACCACAGATTAGGCAAGAGTTTCTTACATATAAGATCTAAAGCAAAGAAAAAAGAAAAAATAGCTATGTTGGGCTTCATTAAAATAAAAAACTTGCACATCAAAGAATACTATCAAGAAAATTAAAAGAAACCCACAGAATGGGAGATAATATGTAAAAATCATACATCTGGTAAGGGACTTGTACCCAAAATATATGAAGAACTTTTGCAATTAAAAAACTAAAAGACAATCCAATTTTTAAATGTGCAAAGGATTTGAAGAGATTTCTCCAAAGAAACATACCAATGGTATATTGAAATATACCATTTCAGTGGTATATTGAAATATACCATTTCAGTGGTATATTGAAATATACCATTTCAATGGTATAAGAAACATACCAATGGTCAATAAGCATGTGAAAAGATGCTTAACATCATTAGTCATTAGGCAAATGCAAAATAAAACTACGAAAAGGCCACATCACATCCACTAAGATGGCTATGTTCTGAGAAATGCATTGTTAGGCAATTTCGTCATTGTGTGAACATCACAGAGTGCACTTACACAAATCTAGATGTTATATAGCCTACTATACACCTAAGCTATACAGTACTAATCTGAGGGGACCACCAGCATATATGTGGTCCATCACTGATATTATGGCATCATTATGTGGACCATGACAATAATAAAAAAGACAGTCAGGGGCCAGCCCAGTGGCGTAGTGGTTAAGTTCACGCACTCCAGCAGCCCAAGGTTCAAGGGTTCAGATCCTGGGCGTGGACCTACACACCACTCATCAAGGCAAGCTGTGGCAGTGCCCCACATACAAAATAGAGGAAGACTGGCACAGATGTTAGCTCAGGGACAGTCTTCCTCAAGCAAAAAAGGAAAAATAGGCAACAGACGTAAGGTCAGGGACAAACTTCCTCACCAAAAAAATGATGCTCAGTAACGAGCGTTGGTGAATATGTAGAGAAACTGAAACTTTCATATGATGCTAGTGAGACTATAAAATGGTACAACCACCTTGGAAAACAGTCTGGCAATTCCACAAATGGTTAAACACAGAGTTACCATATGACCCAAGATTCCACTCTTAGGTATATACTCAAGAGAAAGGAAAACATATGCCCAAAGAAAAACTTATACATGAATGCAATAACGTTATATGGTATATATCTTGTGGCAGCATTAGTCATAATGGCCAACACATTGCAACAACCCAAAATGCCATCAACTGATGAGATGAATGGATAAATAAAACAGTACAGTCATGTGCCACATAACGACATTTCAGTCAACAGACGGGTCACATATATGAGGGTGGTCCCATAAGACTAGTACCATATAGCTTAGGTGTATAGCAGGCTATACCACCTAGGTTTGTGTAAGTATACTCTATGATGGTCACACAACAATAAAACCCCCAACGACACATTTCTCAGAACGTATCCCTGGCATTAGGTGACATGTGACTGTATATCTATTTAGCCCTAAATAAGAATGAAGCACTGACACATAATACAACATGGATGAACCCTGAAAACATGCTAAGTGAAAAAAGCTAGATCTAAAAGGCCACGTAGTATATGATTCCATTTATATGAAATGTCCAGAATAGGAAAACAAAAAACAAAAAGTGTATCAGTGGGTGCTTGGACCTTAGATAGCTGGAGGGAGAAGAAGTGAGAACTAATGGGTACAGGGTTTCTTCTCAAGGTAACAAAAATGTCCTAAAATTAACCGCAGTTACAGTTGCATACATCTGTGAGGATACTTAAAAACCCCTGAACTGTACACTTTAAATGGGTAATTGTATGGTATGTTAATTATATCTCTACAAAGCTGTTATTTAAAACTAAAGATGGGGCCAGTCCTGTGGTGTAGTGGTTAAGTTCAGTGCGCTCCACTTCAGCAGCCCAGGTTCGGATCTGGCACATGGACCTACACTGCTCGTCAGCCATGCTGTGGTGGTGACCCACATATAAAGTGGAAGAAGACTGGCACAGATGTTAGCTCAGGGCTAATCTTCCTCAAGCAAAACAGAGAGGAAGACTGGCAACAGAGGTTAGCTCAGGGCTAATCTTCCTCAGCAAAAACAAAAACAAAAAAAGATGGATTAGAAAGGAGAGAGATCAAGATGGCAGAGTGGGAAGATCCTTAGCTCATCTCCTCCCACAGACAGACCAAAACTAAAACTATATATAGAACAACTATCACTGAGAACGACCTGAAATCTAGCAGGACAGATATTCCACAACTAAGGTGCAGCCACTATGGAAAACACTATGGAGGTTCGCCAAAAAATTTAAACTTCTATACGATCCAAGAATTACACTTCTGGGTACTTACCTGAAGAAAATGAAAATACTAATTCAAAAAGATATATGCACCCCAACGTTCAGCGCAACATTATTTACAATAGCCAAGATATGGAAACTACCTAAGTGTCCAGTGATAGATGAATGGATAAAGAAGATGCAGTAGATATATACAACGGAATATTACTCAGCCATAAAAATGAAATCTTGCTATTTGCAACAAGATGGATGGCCTGAGAGGGTATTATGCTAAGTGAAATAAGTCAGACAGAAAAAGACAAACACCATATGATTTCATTTATATGTGCAATCTAAAAAACAAACAAAACTAAACAGAAACAAACTCATAAATACAAAGAACAAACTGGTGTTCAGAGAAGAAAGGAATAGGGGGATGGATTAAATATGCAAAGGGAATTAAGAGGTATAAACATCATTATAAAATAAGTCACAGTAATGTAACACATAGCATAGGGAACATAGTCAATAATATAATAACTTTGTACGGTAACAGACGGTTACTAGACTTGTTGAGTTAATCATTTTATAATATATATAAATATTGAATCACTATGTTGTACACCTGAAACTAACATAATGTTGTATGTCAACTGTACTCCAAAAAAAAAAAGGTGGAATGATGTACTGACATACAACATGGTGAACCCTGAAAATGTTACACGAAAAAACCTAGACACAAAAGGTCACATATTGTATGATTCCATTTATATGACATGTTCAGAACAGGCGAATCCATAGAGAAAGACTAGTGGCTGCCAGGGAATAGAGGGAGAGGGGAATGGAGCAGTGATTGATAAAGGGTACAGGCTTTCTTTTTGGAATGATGAACAGAACAGTGTTCTGGAATCAGACTGTGGTGATGGTTGCACCATCTTGTGATACACTATAACCCATGAGACTGTACACTTTCAAATGGGTGAATTTTATGGTATGTGAAATATCTCTCAATTCAAAAACTTTAAATAGCCACAAATGGCCAGTGGCTACTACACTGGACAGCACAGCCAGAGAGGGGGCCTAAATTCAGAGCAGCTTTCTCTGAGCAAGAAGTAAGACTTTTATTTTAAGCCATTTGGGAGGTAAGGCTTGGGAAGAAAGGGGAAGCAGACAAATTTAAGAGTGGCAAAGAAGTGTGAACCATTTAGACTGTAATTGCTTAAAACTTTTGAATATAAATTTAGATCAAAGTCCAAAATCTATGGCCCAGGGATAGATGACTTCAAAAGAATGTCTAAACTCTACGGGCATAAGCTGCTGCTTCTAAGGTTTATAAAAAGAAGACAACGAACTACAACAGCATTTCCCAGTCTATGCTGCGGTATTATTCATAGCTGCCAGGCATCCAGAAATGACTTGGAGGACTAATATGTTTTGTGAAACACTGCACGTTAAGCTAAATAGGTTTCTTGAACACAAGAATTCTTAGAACATTTAAAATGATATTGTGCTTTGTAGGTTCAAAAAGGGGTACATTATGCAGTATCCACTTTATAACACAAATATTTTTACATAGTATGCAATGCTAGTTTGGGAAATATTGGACTACATGATTACAATGGTTCTGTCAGTTTTTGACGGATAAAGTTATATGATTTTTAGAAACTCTTTTGCTCAATTTTTTCTCCTTTAATTTGGTTTGGCATAAGGATAAATAAGTAATTTATAAGAAAAAAACACAATGCTACCCCTATATAAACACTGATGTATTTCTGTAGGTTCTTAATGTTCCAGTCCTAAAGTTATAGAGATATAAACCAAATGTCAACTACAATAGTCAAAAAAGATCAAGAAGTAATCCACATTATGGAATACAGTTCCATATGGAACTACATATAGTTCCATATATATTTATAATTATTTGCATATATGTAACTATATGGAACATAGTTAACTCAAGCCTCAGTACATACAAATATTACATAGGCATAACCTCTGTGACACTGTGATGTTAACTACTGATCCCTTCTACTCAGGACAGCATGAATAGTGGCTGGAAGAGTGTCTGTCCTAGGCAAGAGTCTCTTCCTTCTATTTTACTGCACTGACTTTGAAATTTTTCCCTAAATTATAGTCCATTTTGGTATCTCACGAGCATCTAAAACAAGTCACCTCTCCGTGAAGTGCATTAGCACTGCAAAGAATTCAGTCGAGAGATTGTTTTTCTTCCTTAAACACTTATTTCATTTTTATTGGCAGTGACAAACCGTACAGCAGGTTTGGGGTGTTCGAATCCTGAACATTCCAAAGAAAGGACCGGCCCATGGTCAGACCCTGGGAGAAAATGCTTAAGTCTTTGGAGGATCTTGCCTGATGAGAGTATCTCTGTGCACCTGGGACCTAGGGCCCCATCAGATAGTTAGGCTAACAATGTGATTTACGGTGAACACCTATTTGTTCACCGGGGCCCTGGGACACGCTGGATCAGTTTGATCTCTCAGGGTGGGGGCCGGGGGCCCAGAGCTAATAAGGTTAGTCACAAAGGCACTCCAAGCCTATATGACTGAGCCACAATAAAAACTGCACACACCAGGATTTGGGTGAGGTTCCCTGGTTGGCAATACTTCATGTGTGTTGTCACACGTCATTGCCGGGAGAGTTATGCACTGTCACAACTGCACTGGGAAAGGAAAACTGGAAGTTCGTACTTGGTTTCTCCTGGACTCCACCCTATGTGCCTTTTTCCTTTGCAAACTTTAATCTGTATACTGTCATTATTGCTGTCATAAACCATAACTGTAAATAGAACAGCTTTTCTGGGTTCTATGAGTCCTTCCAGAAAACTGTCAAACCTGAAGAGTGGTCTTGGGGAACCCTGACAAACCAATTTACTATGGCTTGACTGCAGACATTTCCCAGCTGTAAGAACTTTCAGAGTATACAAAATTCTAGTAACTATGGAAAGTAATTTTTATAGACAACCACCTGCTGCAGTGAGGCCGCTGGTTTCGCGCTAGCCAATTTAAGGAATTCGCACATCTCTGAAACAAGCAATACTTTAAGCAAAGATTTTGTCTCTCTATTTGAAACACTGAAGAACAAAAGAGATATGATATCAAAGAAAGATGTCTTCATCCCAAATAAAAGACAATGTAAGGGGCCATATCTAGGACAATTTGAGCATCAAAATAAGTAATGATAAAAATGAATCACAAAAGATGAAATCTTGCCATTTGCGACAACATGGATGAACCTCGAGGGTAATATGCTAAGTGAAATAAGTCAATGATGGACAAATACCAGGGTCTGGGTCTAGCCTGGTAGCGTAGCGGTTAAGTTCGTGCAATCCACTTCAGTAGCCCAGGGTTCACTGGTTCAGATCCCGCACATGGACCTAGCACTGCTTATCAAGCCATGCTGTGGCAGGCAACCCCATATAAAATAGAAAAAGATGGGCACAGATGTTAGCTAAGGGACAATCTTCCTCAGCAAAAAAGAGGAGGATTGGTGGCAGATGTTAGCTCAGGGCTAATCTTCCTCAAAAAAAAAAAAAAAAAATGTGAGGCCAACCCTGTGGCCAAGTGGTTGGGATTGTGCACTACGCCTCAGCAACCCAGGGTTTCGCTGGTTCAGATCCTGGGCGCAGAAATGGTGCCACCCATCGAGCTATGCTGATGCAGTATCCCACGTGCCACAGCTAGAAGGACCCACAACTGAAAATGTACAACTATGTACCACAGGGCTTTGGGGAGAAAAAGGAAAAATAAAATCTTTTTTTAAAAAAAAATGCGTTTAAAAAAGACAAATGCCATATGATTTCACTCATACATAGAATATTAAAAAAAAAAAAACCAGTAACAAACACACAGATACAGAGAACAAAATGGTGGTTACCAGAGGGAAAGGAAGGCTGGGGAAGGGCAAAAGGGGTAAAGGGGGACATTTGGACAGTGATGGATGGAAACTAGACTTTTACTAGTGAACATGATGTTGTCTATACAGAAGTCAAAATATAATGATACGCACCTAAAATTTATAGAATGTTATAAACCAATGTTACCTCAATAAAAAAAGAAGTTATTACCTTTTGCAAGTTATTAACTTCTGCTGTTACAAAGAGCAAAAAAACAAAATTAATTACAACCCAGTGAATAACATGGGCTGAATGTTTAATGAAGACAGGGACATACGTATAGTATCAAAGTATCTTCCCACAAGGTATTTATTAATTACAAAGAGAAATACTTCAAGAATAACTTTACCAGTGGAGAAACCTGTCCGGCAAAACTGTGATGAAGTGATCAAAACGACTATCTAAATCATCAGTAACAGGACAAAGTGAAGTCAAGACCAACCTGATAGGAAGCAAGAAAATAAGAGCAACATTTCTGTGACATTCCTACCAAAAATAGACAACTTGAATCTAGTATAAGGAAACATGAAACATTAAAGGACATTATAAAAAAACAAACTACCTATAATCTTCAGAAGTGTTATCGCCATGAAAACCAAAGAAAGATAAGGAAATAAGAACTGTTCCAGACTACAGACTAAGAGTCATGACAACTAAATCAACATATTTCTGAACTGGATTCTTATTAAATAAAAGGCACTAAATAGGATAGCTCATAAAACCTGAATGGGAATATGAGGATTTGATAGAGAAGACATGTCAGTATTAGTTCCTGATTGTAATGGCTGTTCTATGATTAAGGAGGACAATGTTCTTGTTTGTAGGAAAAACAGACTAAAGTGTTTACCAGTGATGGGACATCAGGTCAGCAACTTACAGTTCAGAAAACAAAAAAGTTAATTTTTTTAATCAAAACTAAAAGAAATTCCTAACTTCACCCAGATGGGGTGATATTAAATTTTTGTTGAGTTTTAAAAATTGAGAAAAAGTTTCCAGTGACTTCAGGTTTCACCATCATTCAATTCTGGCTCATAAATTTACTAACAAACTTTTAATTATCCTGTCAACACATAACTTACAATTAAGCATCTCAAAAAAAATTTTCCATAGTCACTTCATCATATAAAAAAAGACTTGTACATAGGGCCAGCCCTGCAGCGCAGTGGTTAAGTGTGCACATTCCACTTTGGCGGCCCGGAGTTTGCCGCTTTTGATCCCAGGTGCAGACATGGCACTGCTTGTCAAGCCATGCTGTGGTAGGCATCCTACATATAAAGTAGAGGAAGATGGACACGGATGTTAGCTGAGGGCCAGTCTTCCTCAGCAAAAAGATGAGGACTGGCGGCAGATGTTAGCTCAGGGCTCATCTTCCTCAAAATAAATAAATAAATAATTTTTCTTAAAAGATGTACATAAATTATGCATTTTTTTTAGTATTACTTCTTAAGCTAATTACCACCTGCATGTTTCCTACCAATTAAAATAATGATCAAGTTTTAAAGAACTCTTCATGTTTAATGTGGACACTGTTACCACACCAGGTTTGTTTTTGCCCACCACCTGGAAAGCCAAACACCAAGACAAGATTGCCGCAGAGAGTGGGTTAAATCACAAGGCAGCCATGTGAGAAAGCAAGAAGATGAGTCTCAAATCTGCTTCCCCAAAAATAGGGACTCAGGGATATTCATGGAGTAAGGAGGGAAGGTGGTCTGAAATGTGGAGAGAGGTGATCGGAGGCAAGGAGAGGTGAGGGAATTGATGATGTGCACAAGCAGAGTCAGACTTCATGCCTCTTCACAGGACGTATGTTCACAAAATGGCAACGTTAGCATGATCTGAGGGTGGAGTTTTTAGTCTCTTGACGTCAAAAGGTCACCTATCAGATATCTGTGCAGGCCCCGTTGATGAGCTGGTGGTCTCAACCAGCCTGGAGTGGATGAATGGGTTCTAATTCCTGAAGAACAGCTCAAACACCCATTACCATGGTGATCCAGGCTCCAGGAAGATGTTGTCTATATGCGCCTAGTGGGAGTCAGAGAGTGTACTGCCTAAACAGCATAGTTAACAATGAGCGGGTTAAACAGCTAAAAGCTATAATCAGGAACTGTAGAAAGGAAAAAGAAACTTTAGTTCCTAGCTCCTGAGTCATCAACGGCTAACTGTTTTCCAGTTTCAATTCCCTCTATTCTTTGGTCATTCCTCATTCTTGAGGGATTTGGAGTGGATGACCAATCTAGCTACTTTCTGCTCAATTAGGGTGTAGATCTGGGTTAGAGGAATGAAACTGTTTAGCATGCATTTGGAAATATTCTCTTGTTCCTGGCTCCAGGCTGACATTTTGCATTATTAGAATTTCATACCTTGCTCAACAGCTTTGGAACAATGTCTAAGGGCACATTTTATAATCAAGTATCCATCCAGAAGGATAAGAAGTACAGACAACCCAAATTTTAACAGTCCCTGAAAAAGAGACCTAATCCCAGTGGGACCTCCATCTGATCTGCAGGTGGGGCAGACATCTGATCTTAGTTCCTGACAATCTTTTGTTTTACTGGATATGCATCAGAGACCGGAGCAATGCCCTAAACCCTGATCTTTCAGTTGTCACTGATGATAGCTATCTGAATAGACTCTCTGCCTAGGGGTCATCACATTGCTAAGGAACTCAAAAGAACAAAGTTATCAACTTATAGGAGCTGGGAGGGGCCATAAAATCTAAAGAACATGTCTGGGTTAGTTAATCAGAGGCCATTCAAAGTTACAATATAGTTTCGTTTCTACAATATGGCTTCCCTTATGTCAACCTTGTGCTGAGCCATTATCAAAGCTATTACTACTAGGAATGAGTAAACCTGAAAGTACTAGAGTAAACCTTCATTACATTTACTTTTACTAGTCCCTTACTAAAATGCAGTTACCACACATTTTCTCTTTCATGTTAATATATGATCACCTGGTTAATGACCCAATTCGAAGTATCAGAAAGCATCCAAGTTACAAAATTCTGAAAACATTACAAAAAAGATAACTCCTACATGTGAATGTTCTGACACAACTTTCAGGCCTTAGACAAACTGCCAAACCAAAAATTCATTACCAAGTTGCACGTAACTAAACAAGCAACTACAATTTCCCAGTTTGAAACCTAAGAGTCATAATAGTTGTGTTATTTTATATAATACACAGTGTGTTCAGAATAAACCGTAAGTATTTCAAAAGTATCATCTCAATTTTTATGTAATTTCTACTCCAAGCTCTCTAAAACAGGGCTTCTTGTCTTATTTACGTCTGCTCTCTCAGCTGACCAGAAAGGCTAGCACGTGGTGGAGGTCAATAAACACCTGCTGAATTGAACTATCTTCTGACTTCCCCCTGCTTTTTTTCCTTGGGAAGTAATTTCATCATGCCACTTAGGAATGCTATTCCTTAGGAATTCTACTTCCATTATGGGATTATAGGGTTAGAGGCATTTTGAGAACAGGAATCAGAGCTTATCGATTTCTTTTTAATTCCCTATGCCACCAGTATCTCACACAAAAGAATAAATATTAGTTCTGAACCAGTGCACCTTTGATCTATGAACAAAACCTGAATAAAATAAGAGTCAGGATATCATCCTTCCCATTTTCAGATGAAAAAAGAAAAAACTTGAAAATGAAAAAAAAAAAAAACAAATGAATTACTAAATGTAGAAGTGTAGAACTAAAGTTTGGATCACATGATATTTATAGTAAAAAAAGCTTTCCAGTCAACTGTCTTCTATGGTTTGGCCACAAACCAAACCCATCAGTTTTTTGCCTTCTGAGTGATGACTCATTACTCTGAGGGGCACACAATGCCTCTAAACAAACTAACAATGACAATAAAAGTACCTGATGCACAGCTTGGTGCAACCACTACAGTTTAATTATGATTTAAGGAGCAAAACTCCATTTGACACTCAAGTGAGAAAAAAATACTACCGAATAAAGGAAAACTACACAAAATTAAGACCAATTCAAGTTTAGTAAATAATAAATGAATGCCTGGACAAATGTAAAAATCCACTACAGCATAAGAAGCAGGGTAGTAAAACCAAGGGCTCTAAGTGTAGGGTCTACTGAGGCAATTTTAAAAGCTAATACTTGGAGCCAGCCCCACAGCTGAGTGGTTAAGTTCGCACACTCCACTTCAGCGGCCCAGGGTTTCGCCAGCCCAGATCCTGGGTGTGGACCTAGCACAGCTCATCAGGCCATGCTAAGGCACTGTCCCACACAGCAGAGCCAGAAGGACCTCCAACTAGAATATACAACTACGTACTGCGGGGCATTGGGGAGAAGAAAAAAAAAGAAGACTGGCAACAGACGTTAGCTCAGGCGCCAATCTTAAAATAAACAAATAAATAAATAAAAGCTAATACCGCAAGAGTAGAAGATGAAAATGTGAAGAAATGATCCATCACAATACACGCCCTCCTTCCTTGCGTGAGGTTTGCTAATTTATCCCCGCTCTCCCCAGAGTAAACTGGCTCATCTTTTCCTGCTTTACAGGTCAATGTTACTTGCCTCAAAGGCAAGATGTTAACCGAAAAAGATAACAGACAGAAGAGATGAGAAGGAAAAGAGACAAGTTTACATGCCCTCAAGCTAAAAGCAGGGGGAAGAAAAAGAAACTAACTTACCCAAAGACAATAAAAAGGAGACAGAGGAGTCGAAGACTGCAGGAATTATGAAAAGGAGAAATGTGCTCTATTTATGATTATACAACTCCAGTAACGAATAAATCCAAAATACAGCAGATTATCATTTCTCAGTTTCTCACTTTCTTTCTCATAGTTGATGTGTTCATTCAGCCAGCAACATGGTATCATACACACTGGTGACAGATATGTTTACTAGGCCCTTATTTCCTCAAGCAGAAATATTTTCCTCAAAGATACAACCAAGTAATCTTTTTCGTTAACACAAACCTGAAAAGATGCTAACCTTAAAAATAGCATTTGGTAGACTTCTCTGGTGTGTACATGTCTGTAACACTAAGTTTCTCAAAGATTTAAGTAATTGGGAAAGAACTTAATATTCTGAAATCTTATTTGGAAAAGTTAATATTAGAGTTACATTACAAGCAAATTTTTATCACAAACAACCCCATCGTATTAAAAAATATATATATTTATTTACAAAAATTATATTTTTCTTTAGTTTTTCATTAGAATACACTTTTACTATGTAAAAGCAATTATTGACACAGTGGGAAATTTTTAATTATTAAAGATTAAGTTCCCTTTCTATGAACAATAATATTCATGACAGTCTTTACTCGCAACTGTGAGATGCTAACTTCATGCTGCTAGGTAAGACTCTTTCTAAACAAAGCTTAAGACAAAGCTTTACCATGGATGTAAGGAACATCTGGAAAAGTATAAATCAACAGTAATATCTGGCATTTTAAGTCACAGTAAATTAGAAATACCTCTAAGTTATTAATTGCCTTTATTTATACCTGGATTGACAAAATTCTGAAAATATCAAACACTGAAATCTAACAAAATAAGGCCATTTGGGAACCTATGTATTTTCTCCACAGTTCTGAAATAATTTTAACTACAATTACAACACTGGACCAATTATTTATAGATTGATTTCCTTTCTCATATTTATATTTTCTATCTACAAAAAAAAAAAGTATCCATAATGAGGACAGACACAGGGTAGATCTACAGAGATAATAGATCTTAAAAGTTCTCATCATAAGAAAAAAATTCTGCATCTACATATGGCGATGGATGTTAACTGGACCTCTTGTGGTCATCATTTTGCAATATATACAAATATCAAATCATTATGTTGTATACATGAAACTAATATAATGTTGGATGTCAATTATACCTCAATATTAAAAAAATAATAGTAAGCAGTAGCAGAGAACAAATTTAAATGCATCACAGTTTCTCTCCCTTCCCAAAAACCACTAACAAATGTCTTAACAGTAACATACCAAGTATTACAATGTTTGCAGGGCCAAGAAAAAAATGAAAACCACAATTACAATTAAATTAAATGGCGAGTACTATGCTAAATAATCCTTTTGGGGACCAGAAGTGTATCAGTCAGAATTCAGTTATAAGAAATAGTGCCACATTTTTCAAAGAAATAGAAAAAACAATCCTAAAATTCATATAGAATCACAGACAACCCCAAATAGCCAAAGCAATCCTGAAAAAGAAGAACAAAGCTGGAGGCATCACATTTCCTCATTTCAAACTATTTACAAAACTAGAGTAATCCAAACAATATGGTACTGGCATAAAAATAGACACAATGATGGAAGAGAATCGAGAGCCCAGAAAGAAATCCTCACGTATAGAGTCAACTAACATTCGACAAAGGAGCCAAGAATACTCAATGGGGAAGGCACAGTCTCTTGAATAAATGGTGCTGGGAAAACTGGAGAGCCACATAAAGAAGCATGAAATTGGACCCCTACATACACTGCCCACAAAAATTCACTCAAAACAGATTAAAGACTTACACATAAGACCTGAAACTGTAAAACTAGAAGAAAACACAGGGAAAAAGTTTCTTGACATTGGTCTTGGCAACTATGTTTTGGATATGACACCAAAAGGACAAGCAACAAAAGCAAAAACGAACAAGTGAGACTATAACCAAATAAAAAGCTTCTACACAGCAAAGGAAACCAACAACAAAATGAAAGGGGAACCTACAGAATGGGAGAAAACGTGCAAATCATATAGCTGATAAGGGGTTAATATCCAAAATATATAAGGAACTCATACAACTCAAGAGCAAAAAAACGCAATTAAAAAATGGGCAGTGGAACCGAATACAGAGTTTTCTAAAGACATACAGATGGCCAACAGGTACATGAAAAGGTGCTCAACATCACTACTCATCATGGAAATGAAAAGCAAAACCACAATGAGATATCACCTCAGGCTATCATCAAAAAGTAAAAGAGCTAAGTGTTGGTGAGGATGTGGAGAAAAAGGAAACTTCGGGCACTGTTGGTGGGAATGCAAATTGGTACATTCACTATGAAAAAAAAAAAGAATGGAGGTTCCTTAAAAAATTTAAAATAGAACTACCATATGATCCAGCTATTCCACTTCTGGGTATTTATCTAAAGAACACAAAAACACTAATTCAAAAAGATACATGCACCCCCATGTCACTGCAGCATTATTTACAACAGACATGGACACCACCTACGTGCCCATTGACAGATGAATGGATAAAGAAGATATGGTGTATATATAGACAATGGAATAATACTCAGCCATTAAAAAATAGATGAAATCCTGCCATTTGCAACAACATACATGGACCTTGAGGGTACTATGCTAAGTGAAATAAGTCAGACAGAGAAAGACAAATACCATACGATTTCATTCATATGTGGAATAAATAAATAAATGCACAAACAAAACAAAAACAAAAACACAAAAACAGTCTGACAGTTACCAAAGATCAGTGGTAACCAGAGGGGAAGCAGGGTTGGGGGAGGATGAAATGGGTAGGTGCAGTCAACTGTATGGCGATGGATGGAAACTAGATTTTGGTAGTGACCACACTTTATAGAGAAGTTGAATTACAATGCTGCACACATGAAACTTACATAATGTTACAAGCCAATGCTAGCTCGATTAAAAAAATTTTTTTAAATAATTCATGAAAATTTTCCAAATTGGAAGAAGGCTCTACATTCACAGATCAAAGAAGTGCAATGAACCTTGAACATAAGCAGAAAGAAAACTATACCAATGCATATCAAACTCAACTTGCTAAAAAACAGTGAGAAAGAGAAAATCTTCTAAGCAGCCAGAGAAAATAAGACATTACCCTACAAATGAACAAAGATAAGCATGAAAGCAAATTTTTTATTTGAAACAATGTAAGGCAGAAAATAGCACAGCACCACCTTTAAAACACTGAAAGTAAAGTACTTTCCACACAGAATTCTATACCCAACAAAACTACCTTTCAAAAACGAAGGTAAAGGAAAGATGTTTTCAAAAACACAAGAGTAAAACAATTCATCACCAAGAGATCTACACAGGAATTGATAAAGAAGTCCTATAGGCAGAAGGAAAATACCACCACATAGAAATATAGATCTACACAAAGGAATGAAAAGTACCAGAAATGTTAATCACATGGATAAACACACAATTTTTTAAACTTATTAAAATTTTTTAAAAGATAACTGACTAAACAAAAATTAAGAAGAATGTATTTCAGGTTTTATAACAAATGTATACATAAAATGGGATGATGAAAATGTTCTGGAATTAGAATTCATGATGGCCACACAACTATGTAAATATGTTAAAAACCACCGAATTTTTGTTTTTTTTTAAGATTTTTTATTTTTTCCTTTTTCTCCCCAAAGCCCCCCGGTACGTAGTTGTATATTCTTCGTTGTGGGTCCTTCTAGTTGTGGCACATGGGACGCCGCTTCAGCGTGGTTTGATGAGCAGTGCCATGTCCGCGCCCAGGATTCGAACCAATGAAACAGTGGGTCGCCTGCAGTGGAGCGCGCGGACTTAACCACTTGGCCACGGGGCCAGCCCCAAAACCACTGAATTTTTTACTTTAAAATGGTTAAAACGGTGAGTTCCATGTTATGTGAACGGTATCTCAATTAAAAGTAAAAAAAGAAAAAAACAATGAAATAGGGTTTTATCAAAGTGACAACAATTGCTCCCTTTGGAAAGGAAAGGAAGACACCAGGATTAGAGCAGTGGCCAAAGAGGACTTGACCTAATTTACGTATTTTGTGTCAAAAGAGCCTACGTACAAATAACATCAAATAATATTAAATCAATCTAAATTAACCAGATTTTAATCTACTTAAAAAAAAAACGCATGTTAATAACTCTAGAGATCCAATCTTCAATCATCTGCTTCAAAAGAAGAAAAAGCTGGGGCATGATGCCTTGTCATCACATGCACATAACACATTTACACCACAAACTAAGTTGCTGGCATTAAATTTATTATGCGTAGATTTTATTACCTACACATGAATAAATTTCATAATTATACATAATACATTATAAACAAACGTATGGATGAGAAGAACCTAGAAACAATATAAATTTAATGTCAATAAATTTAAATTTCTTCTTATCTCAAAGAGAGTACAATATATTAAGCTAAGCAATTCAAAACCATTTTGTGAACCTTGCTTGCTCGTCTAGATTTAGGATAAAAGGATTTGGGGGGAAGAGAAGGAATCATTATTCCAGCACCATCTCCTGGCAGGAGGCCTGTGGCACCACACAGTGGAAAAGGCTGGCATCCCTAGTTGGCTCCCCATGCAGTCTTGCTTGGTAGGCTCTGGATGTTCCTAACAATGCATCTCCTTGCCTCTATTCAAAGACTTCAACAGATAAGTGGATAAAACCAAACAATGGTCAGCAAGAACAAGAAAAGAAAAACAGTACCATGTTATATTTAGTTCAAACCCCACTAATTCAGAATTTCAGACAGAGGCTCTTCATAGAAATCAAACTGGTAACAGAGCTAGACTGTTAGCTTCATGAGTTACCTACACTGATCTTCCAGCATGAACACATGTTCAATAAATATTTTTTGAATGAACAATAAGAAAAAAATATATAATAAAAAATTTTAAATGGTGTGAGTCGTAAGCACAATCATTTTACTCAACATGGGGACACAGGCAACAAAAAAATGAACACACTTCCTCTCTTCACAGAATTTTAGTTTAGCAGAGTCAGAAGTAAGCCTGAGTTTACTTATCTGACGCTTAAAAACAGGAATATTCCCCTGCTTACTTCCCAAGAAGAGGGAGATCAGCTCAGACTCGATGAGCATCCCTTACAGAACAAGTCCTGCACTAAGTGAAAGTAACTGAAGCGCTGAATTAACTGCAGCACCAGCCATGTGTGACACAGCACTGTCAATTCTGTCAGTCACAACCACACTAAATATGCTGGAAAAACAGAAAGCAACAACTTCATTCACCTGTACATAAATCTACAAACTCTTCAAATTTGGAACACTAATTTATTTCACTGCTCTCAAAAAGATATTTTCTACTGCTTGCTACAAAAGACCTAATTTTGTCATTTAAAAAATATTTACTGAATGCCTATTTTCTCCAGGCAGTGTTTCAGGTGCTGATACTGAAAAAAAGACAAAACTCCTGGCTTCATGGGCGCCCATGCCAGGGGATGGAGACAGACAAAGAGACAAATAAGATACATTGTATGTTAAATGACAAGTAGTATGAAGAAAAATAAAGCACGGAAAGAAAAGTACAAGCAGAAAAGAGTGTGAACAAAGGGCAGGAGTGTGTTATAATTTTACATGGCTCAGAAAGAGTCATCAAGCAGGTGACATTTGAGCAAAAGCCTGGAGGAGGTAAAAGATCCAGTCATACAATGATCCGGGGGATGAGTACTTCTGGCAGAGGGCATAACAAATGCAAAGGGAAAAGGTCCTGAGGCAGAAGTACGCCACATACGTTCAACACAAAGAGGCCCAAGTGGCTGGTGTTGAGAGAGGAAAGGAGAGGAGCAGAAGACGTGACTCAGGATTAGAAGCTAGAACATTTGTGGCTCGCAGGCGATTTTAAGGACTCCAGTTTCTCCACCGAGTGAGACGGAAAGTCTCTGAGTGTTTTGAACAGAAGAGTGACATGATGTGACTTAGATTTTTAAAAGATTGCTCTGGCTGCTGTTCTAAGACTAGCTAAAGGCTTTTGCTATAATCTAAGTGAGCGATGATGGTGGCTTGGACCACGGTGGGAGCAGGGGAGGTGGTGAGCAGTAGTCAGATGCAGGCATGTGAAGATAGAGCCTCCTGTTAGCCAATGCACAAGAGTCAAGAACGGTACCCAGGCTTTTGGCTTAAGTATCAAGGAGATCAGAGTTGCCATTTACTGGCACAGGAGGGACTATGGGAAAAGCTACATCCAAATACTGTGGTAGGCTGAACAGTGGCCCCCAAAGATGACTACATCCTAATACCTGGAACCTGTGAAATGTTACCTTACATGGCAAAAGGGACTCTACAGGTGAGACGAAATCTTGAGATGGGGAGATTATCCGAGCAGGCCCAATATAATCACGAGGGTCTTTACAAGAGGGAAGCAGAGGATCAGAGTCCGAGAAGGCAATGTGATGACAGAAGCAAGGGAGAGAAGGGGATGCGATGCTGGAAACAGGGACAGAAAGATGTGAAAACAAAGGCAGAGGTCAGTGATGCCACTGCTGGCTTGGAAGCTTAAAGAGGCTCATGAGCTAAGGAATGCGGGCAGCCTCTAGAAGCTGGAAAAGGCAAGAAAACCGACTCTCCCTTGGAGCCTCCAGAAACGACACAGTTCTGCGGCCCAATTCAGATGTGTGATCTTCAGAACTATAAAATAATTTAAGTCCATGCTGTTTAAAGTAGCTAAATTTGTGGTAATTTGTTACAAGAGCAACAGGAATTAATAGAGATAGTGTGAATATTTATAAATTAATAATTATGTGTAGTATCTCAATTTTTGTTATTATAACAAAACCTCCTTCAGAATTTGAAAATCATATGAGTAGGACTATTAGGTTGTATACTCAAAAGGTAGTGTACCAAGTTAAATGTCTTAGCATTTTAAATACATTTCCTCATACATCTAGTTCAAGAGAGGAGCTATGATAATCATAAACTAAACGATAACGTGGTCACATATGATCTCAACACTCACCTCTGAATTTCGCAGAATTTGTCACCTGATAGACACAAACTCTAGAAGGCCCACCCCACGCAAATCCCTCCATTCCAGCAAATGGCTGGAAAGGCTGAAAGTCATAGCGGTCACGCCACAGGTCACATAAAACCACAAAATGGACTAAGAGAAGGTGGGGAGGTTGGTTTTTATATTTATCGAAAGAGGGCATGAGGGGTAAAAGGTTAAGAAATCACTCTAAAGCAATTAAATTTGGGGACAAAGCCCTTGAACCCAGGACAGCCATAGCTAATATGTCACTATTTCTAGAAAATGAAAATACAATTATTTGTGTGTCTATGAATGTGAACTACAACTTTACATAATACATTTTAGTCATAAAAGCTGTGAAATTGTTTAACTAGAAAAATTCAACTGGGGGCTGGTCCAATGGCACAGTGCTTGAGTTTGGCATGCTCCGCTTCAGCAATAGATGGGGGAAAAAAGCATATAACAGGGGCCAACCCCATGCCCAAGTGGTTAAGGTTGCGCCCTCTGTTTCGGTGGCCCAGGGTTTCACCAGTCCGGATCCTGGGCGCAGACACGGCACTGCTCATCAGGCCATGCTGACGTGGCGTCCCACATAGCACAACCAGAGGCACTCACAGCTAGAATATACAACTATGTACTGGGGGGCTTTAGGGAGAAGATGAGGGGGATACAAAGAAAAAAAGATTGGCAACAGATGTTAGCTCAGGTGCCAATCTTTAAAAACGAAAAAGCATATAATAAAATATAACATCCGCTCATGGTCAAAAGAAAATCGTCTTGGGGCCAGTCCAGTGGCATAATGGTTAAGTTTGTGTGCTGGGCGCAGATCTACACACCACTCACTCATCAAGACATGTTATGGAGACATCCCACATACAAAATAGAGGATAACTGGCACAGATGTTAGCTCAGGGCAATCTTCCTCAAGCAAAAAAAAAAGAATCTCAGCAAACTAAGAATAAGTGCATCCCATTAATAAACCTAATAAAGTGCATCCACAAAAACCTATAGCTGATAGCACACTTGGTGGTGAAAGACCAGCTGCTTTCCCTCTAAGACTGAGAAGTCAAGGACAAAGGCTCTCACCACTCCTATTCAACATGCTTGAGGTCCTGGCCAGTGTCACAAGGCAAGCAAAAGAAATAAAAGGAAAAACGATTGGAAAGGAAGATATAAAACCGTCTTTATTTGCTGATGACATAATTGTCTACATAAAAAAAAAAAAGAATCTTCCCTCAAAAAAGATACTATGTTTAATACATAAGTTTAGCGAGCTCACAGGATAGAAGGTCACTATGCACAATTCAATCCTATTTCCGTACACTAGCAGTGAACAGCTCAAAACTGAAATTTTTAAAAACAGTACTATTTACCATAGCGCCAAAAACATGAAATAATTAGGGACAAATATAACAAAATGTGCAAAATTTGTATTCTAAGGACTACAATGACAAGAGAAATCAAAGACGACCTAAACAAGCAGAGAAAAACACCAAGTCCATATATAGCTTAGAAGACTCAATACTGTCAAAACATCATTTTGCCCCAAAATGATCTACAGATTCAGGGAAATTCCATGAAAAATCCCAGTAGATTTGCAGAAAACACACACAGAAAAAGCAAAGAACCTAGAATAGCAAAACAATTCTAACAAAGTAGAAGATTCACACACTTGATTTCAAGACTTACTATAAAGCTACAATGTGATATGAGCATATGATGCATACACAGACCACAGAACAAAATACAGTCCAAAACAGACCATACACGCAGTCAACTGATTTTCAGCCAAGGTGCCAAGAGAGCTCAACGGAGTCTTTTCCACGAACGGTTCTTGAACAATTAGATAGCCATTGGCAAAAAAACAATTCCTCACCCATACCTCACACCACATAGAAAAATTAATTCTAAATGGATCACAGACTTAACCTTAAAACCTAAAACTAAAAAACACCTAGAATAAAAAACAGAAGAAAACCTTTGTGACTTTGGTTAGGCAAAGATTTCTTAGTTATAGCACCAAAAACATGAAACAAAAAGAAAAAACTGATGTATTGGACTTCATCAAAATTAAAAATGTCTGTTCTGTGAGAGACATTATTTATTTATTTATTTATTTATTTATTTATTTATTTTTATTTTTGAGGAAGACTAGACCTGAGCTAACTGCTGCCAATCTTCCTCTTTCTGCTGAAGAAGACGGGCCCTGAGCTAACATCCATGCCCATCTTCCTCTACTTTATATATGGGGCGCCTACCACAGCATGGCTTTTGCCAAGTGGTGCCATGTCCACACCCGGGATCTGAACCAGTGAACCCCGGGCTGCTGAGAATTGGAACATGCGAACTTAACCTCTGTACCATCGTGCCGGCCCCTGTGAGAGACATTATTAAAATGAAAGGTTAAGTCACATACCTGGAGAGAATATTTGCAAAATACATATCTAGTAAATATTTGTATCCAGAATATATAAAGAACTCTTGAAACTCAACAATAAAAAAGCAAACAAAAAGATAGACAAAAGATTTGAACATACTTCACCAAAGATGATATACAGATGGTAAATGAGCACCTGACAAAATGCTTAACATCATTAGTTATGGGGAAAATGCAAAATAAAACCAGTCAGATATCACTAACACCTATCAGAACAGCTAAAATTTAAAAACCTGACAAAATCAAGTGCTGACAAGGATAAAGAATGACCAGAACTTTGCTGGTGGGAATGCAAAATGGTATCATCATTTTGGAAAAGAATTCAGCACTTTCTATAAAGTTATACCTACGTTTACCATATAACCCGGTAATCCTGCTGTTAAATATTTACTGTCAAGGCAAAGGGAAGGCAAGACCTGACAGATTCGCTCAAGCCCTAACAAGCTCTCGTGAGAGTCAGAAAGTCTACTACTTATCTAGAGAGCAAAAGGAAGCATAGCAAAAGCTGAGGCCCTTATGCAGAGCAAAGCCCAAAGCACAGGGGCCGAAGGACTGAGGAGCCAGCGCCAGACTGCAGCTGAAGGTTTACAGCCTGCAGCGCTATCCTCAAGGGGGCGATGGAAGGCTTCATCGACGCCACGGAGAACCAAGAGGTGATGAGAAACGGGATGAGGACAGTCTCTGGTAAACAGGGAAATGCGTGAGCAAAGGCCTCGCAGCAGCTCCTCTCGAGCCACCCACAACCTCACATTCCAGGAGAATCACAAGCCAAGACTCAGATGACCTGCAGTTCAAACCTGGCCTCTGTGGACACACGTAATGTCATCATGGAGCAAATTCCTTAAATTTACCCAACTGAGATAAAGACCTATGTCCCACCAACATCTGTCTGCAAATGTTTAGAGCTGTATTTATCACCGGCTAAAACCAGAAAATGTTACCTTGTGGGCGTTACACAAATGTGCAAACTCGCCAGACCTCACAGGCCTGTGCACCCACAAAGGGTGAATTATATTGTGTGTGTGTCACACCTCAACAAGCCTGATTTTAAAATCAAATGAGGAAAAAAATCCATGCTGGAAATGACTCAAGGAAAAGCATTCTGTGGTCCAAAATTTCTACATCAAGGTCTATTACTTGTATAAGAAAGAAAAAGTCAGGGCCGGCCCGGTGGCACAGTGGTTCAGTTCACACATTCCACTTGGGCGGCCCGGTTCGGATCCCAGGTGTGGACATGGCAGTGCTTGGCAAGCCATGCTGTGGCAGGCATCCCACATATAGAGGAAGACGGGCACGGATGTTAGCTCAGGGCCAGTCTTCCTCAGCAAAAAGAGGATGGGTAGCAGATGCTAGCTCAGTGCTAATCTTCCTCAAAAAAATAGAAAGAAAGAAAAAAGTAAAACTCTGTTCCTTGCAAGGTAATGACTACAAAGCCACACGGTAAGTAATGCTTAGAGAATATGAATGTCACTTATAATATCTAATAGAAAAAAACTACAGGACAAATGTAGAGGTAGTTACACTCAGTGTATAAAATAATTCAGTGCACAGTCTCTGGTACAGGCAAGTAGGTACTTCTGGCGTTTAGTGACTGTCTAACTAGTGTCTAATATATGTACAACATCCTATGCCTTATGGAAGGACATAAAAAATAACTAAGATATGACTCTATCCTCTAGCAGCTTTATATGTGGGACACAAAGCAAACGAAAAATTCAAAGTAGACAGTGTTGTTCCACATGCTACTCTATGAAACCAATCTATTAATAAGTCCCATAAAAATTCAACCATAAGCTATCACAAGTCTACAAATAGTCTAATATAATTTTCAGGGTATTTCCATAGATCTAACAAAAGACTAAGTTAAATTTTCAGGATGTTTCCATTCATCCACCAAAAGATTACATTTATACATACACACTTATATGCTACCGCGTACTATTAAAATTCCCTGCAATTTAGAAGGAAGGTGACACCAAAAGGATCTCATGCTCAAAAATATCTCCACTATATATCCTCCACATCAGTAAATCAGTGTGCTTATAAACTCTTCTCTGGGAGAGGAGAGAAGACTCCGAAGGAAACACATCTATCCCACGGTCACACATTAATCACAGCAAGCTAAGATGGCAGAGTGAAGGGAGAGCTCAGGGACGGCTGAGGAAAGGGCAATTTTGTCCCAGGAGGTTCTCCAGGGCAGCGCAAGATGCGGTGCAGCCAGAGCCCCCACATCAATAAAGGGAAGGAAGAGGCCAATTAAGTACCCTGGAAAAGAAGGGGCAGAAAGTGCACAATGACAAAACTATTTAAAAATGTATTTTAAAAATTAAATTAAAAATTAATTAAAATTTACGGGGCCGGCCCCCTGGCCAAGTGGTTAAGTTCGCCGCTCCGCTTCGGCGGCCCAGGGTTTCACCGGTTCAGATCCTGGGCACAGACATGGCACCGCTCGTCAGGCCATGCTGAGGCAGCATCTCACACGCCACAACCAGAAGGACCTACAACTAAAATATACAACTACGTACTGGGGGGATTGGGGGAGAAAAAGGAAAAGTAAAATCTTTTAAAAACTGAAATAAAATCTTTAAAAAAAATTAACATTTAAAATTTTCTTAATTATAAAAAGAGTAAGGGGCACAGAATATAATTTAGCCTGTGTTTGCAATGTTGTCAAAGGTCTTGATAAAGACTGTTTTGTCACTAAAAATCCAACCACCAAATGTCTCTGCTGGGAAGTCAGGACCAGTTTCTTTGAGGATGATAAATCTTGATCAAATCCCGATGAGTTAAGTCACCTCAATCTAGGGAAATTCAGTCTCCCTAATTCAGCCTGACGTCCACCTACGTGGTTCACTTCTCTCTGTGGAGGTAAAAGACAAAAGCCACCGGGAAGGATGTAAATATCAGTCCCCAAATTTCTACTCTCAAATGACCTTCTCTTTCTGCTTCTTCATTCTACTTGCTCTAAAGATTCCTCTATTTGTGACAGCAAAGAGAACTCACACACACAAACACAAACCTCCTTTCTGTATACTCTGTGACGTCCATAAAACAGTCAAGCCTAGCTCCATTAAAAGTTCCGTTTTAAAGTCCGGCACAGAGGTAATATAGAACATGAAGCCATTTTTATAAAACACGTGGTATATAGTTGTGTATCTCAAAAAGATTTAACAGTATAAATACCAGATATGTGTTCAAAATGATCAAGCAATTTTAAGTTTCTTCCTTAATACCTACTTGTATTTTCCAATAATTTTTCAACAATGAGCATGTGTTCTAATGGTTTTTATTAAATAAGAATTTTAAATCTTTATATCGTTTTAGTAATTACTTGTTTATGAAACTGGTAACAAGCCATGATTCTGCGATCTCCTTATAAATCTTTCAGGCAATTTTTAATAAACTCGGGGAGGATCATGGCTAAATAAAGAGAAAAAAAGGAAAGCTACTAATGATCTCTCTCCTTACTAGTCAAAAGAAATACTTCAGATAGAATTTTAAGGTAATTTCTTAACTTCCCTTCTTCTGAGCAAATCCATGTTATTAGATGATTTTGCTCTTAATCCAAACAAAGGACAATGAGATTTTACTATGTATCTATGTGAATTATCACTCACAAAAAGGAGTAACTTTCCTTAACGAAAGGAAAAATGCAAATACAAACAAGTCGGTTTTTCAGATTTACTTTAGGAAAGTAACACCTATAGACTTATTTCATCTACCAGAACGTTAAAGCAACTCATTATTATAAAATGCTCCGATTTGTAAAAATGTAGATTCCAAGTTAATCAAAACATTTTTAAAAAATTTCTGGACACTTCCTAGACTAGGCATCAATGTTTATATTAATAAATGAAGAAAAGAAACCCAAGTCTTAGATGTATCTCAAAAAAAAAACAATCCTTAACAATTACTAAGTCCTTTTTTACAGGCAAGAAATAAAGAAAATCAATTGGGTAAGTATCAGCAAATTGTAATTACAGCTTTTTATCATCACATTTTAGGAAAAATATTTTTACTATCACTTCTTCTAGAGGTGAAAATAAACAAAATCATCTGAATTTTTACTAAAGGTGATTGTGAAATTTCTAATGTTAACTGCATTTATAACCTGGAAAACTACTACTTGCAACCCTGCTCTCCCTGTAGATTTTGTTTTAACACAGGCAACATCTGATCACTCCCAATGCCAACAGTATATCTGAAGAATATCTTTATAAGATAGAAACAGTTTAAACACAGTACAGTTGTTTTCAGAAGAAGAGAGCAATCACTTTCCTTTCTTTGCTCAATTTTCACACTAAATATAATCCACATTTAGAATATTCTTCTTTACCTTAATTTTTGGCTATTCCTATGCATAAAATCAGCTATTTAAGAGCACTGAGCAAAGAACCTTACCATTTGTTACATATGATCCACAGATTTGTCTTTTTTCTGCTTTACAGGCAAAAATTACATTTCCACAAAGTAAAATGAGCATTGGGTTAGTCAACTTGAGCTAGTGGTTAGGGCACGATGCTATAATAAGGCTAAACTGACCACTTGATCACTGATCTCACCAATTAACTTTCCTCTACTGCAGGGTCACAGGCAGCATCCAAGCCCTGCCGGTCAGCTCTCTGGTCACAAGGAGAGCCAGCCAAATGTGCAGCTGGGTCAGCACAAATCCATTATCCCCAGGTTCTATTTATCAACTTTACTACAAACAAATCATGTAAGAGCCGTTAGCTGGGGAGAGAACACCAATAATATACCCACTGGATCCTAAAAGAGATGATAATCTAAGAGGTAAATGTGTAAAACCTCTTTTAGATGCTAAATTGAAGAAATATTTGTAAATCCATTCCATTTCTACTAATCAAATTTGTACTTTTTAAAATGCCACCACACTAAAATTTTGAGCCCCACTGCTATGACAGACAACGATGGCAGTAACATTCCTCTCTTCTCAACTGGAAGAAATGTATAAAATACATAAAAAGATGACAATCGCTGATCCTTTTAACCGCTCAGCATTATTAATCCACGTACTTTTTACCTTTATGTACAACTATAATCTAAAAGGAAGAATACCTTCAAATTACAATAAAAACTCTCTTCCAAAGACAGAGAAATCTGTTTCTTTTTTGGTAATAACTGCAACCTCGTCACCCTTCCACCCTCGGTTTTTCTTCTGACCTGTCACTCTTTCCCATGCCATGCTACAAGGCAATGGAAGGACCACTTCAGTCCTATAGCTGTGCCTCCCCTAGAGACTGAACTCCCTGAGGACAGCACAGCTGCCACCAGGCCTTCTGCTCACCTGCAGTCCGTCAGAGCATAAAGTCACACACTCTATGTATTTGTGTGCGCACAGATCAGACTCCCCTACTAACTACACTACGAGATTCTGGAGACACTACGTGTGTCTCATCAACCTCTGACAGTGCCTGGCCACAGAAGACTTCAGGAGACATTTAGTGGAAAATTGAGCAACCGAACCTTTGAATCTTTCCTACCTCACTCACTATCAGCAAAGCCCCCCACAAATGTGGACAACTGTACTTTTTGTAATAATCTTTGACCCAAGACACATTCTTTCTTTTCCTACTAGCCATACTTTCATCTGCCTCTCTGAAGGGAAAAGCCTTGTATTATGTCTGGTTCATCCTCCAATACAAATATTTCCTACAAGATAATACAGAGTTCAGTATATGTTTAATCCAGTAAAATCTCACAAGATCATCTTTGATTAACCACGTGGTCCTTACACGATTTATAAACCTATGAAAAATTTTCACACTTTTTTTTTTTAAGTTTACACTGAGACTTCAGAATGCTTCCCAATATAGCTGATGTTAAAACAGATGCCTGGAAAGACGGAGATGGGAGCAACAAAAAAGACCACAGGGAAGAAACAATTTCACATACTTCCATTTCCACCTTTATCGCAAGAGAATTTAAATGGGAAGGGGGAAAAAATGGAGGTAGAACCTGTGATTCAGAATAAGCCATGAATAAAACAAAAGATGCTGAATTTGCAAATTGTGCGTTTAAACCTATGCTTTCAAATAATTTTTTAAAGCAGAATTTTTTTAATCCACATAATCTTCTGCTTCATCCAGGCGCAGCTGGATCTCTCACCCAACATCCCTCGCCCACATATATATACATACACACACACACACACACACACACACACACAGCGTTCCCACCATCAGTCCCCGTGCCTAATAGCCATCACGGGGAAAATTACACCACGAGGATCATTTCCTAATTCTCTCCGAAAAATAGTGACAATTCTTTCTCCCCACAGGAAAATTACCTATTCTAACGGGATGGTGGGGGGGGGGGGACCCAGCTCATTATCATGCAGGTTCTCATTCTCCATAGGAAAAAAAATGGCAATAACTCCCACCAGGAGACAACTGCTCTCCCACTGTATCCCGGGTTAAAACCTAAAACACAAGCAAAGACCGGGTCTCTGGAGGTATTCACACGAGCAGGAACCGGAGGCGCCGTACTAGGCAGCAACGCAGCCCTCGCACACCCTCCGGGGCCGGGGGCCGTCCGTCCGCGCAGACCGCCGCCCGGGGAGCAGGGCTCCGGCCGCAGGAAGGCCGACCCCGAGGCCGCCAGCCCGCACGCCGCCGGGAGCCGGGAGCCGGGGCCGAGCGCGGGGGCGGCGGGGGCGGCGGCGAGGAGGCGGGGACGCGGCGCGCCGCCCGCGGACCGGCTCACGGCTTCTCAGGACGCTCGGAGCCCACAATGTCCCCCACCCGGGGGACCCTCGCCGCGCCGCGGCCTCGCCCCGCGCCCCCCAGCCCGGCCCCCGCGCGCCGGCCGGGCAGCGTCGCACCTGGATGTAGTTGTTCTCGCAGTAATCGGCCACCCGCTCCAGATTCGTGTAGCTGTCGAAGAGGGCCCGGCGGCCCCCCGGGATCTCCTCCTCCAGCAGCATCTGCAGCTCCGCCATCTTCACATCCTCCTCCTCCTCAGGCAGCCCGCAGAGGCAGCGGCGGCGCCAGGGAAGCCCCGGGCTGCGAGAGGAGGCGCGGCGGCGGCGGCGGCGGCGGCGGCGCGGGAGGAGCGAGGAGCACCCCCGCGCGCGGCAGGGGAGGGGGCGCAGGGGCGGGGGCGGGGCGCGAGCCGGCGGACTGCGAGAACGGTCACCGCGGCGACGGCCGGCCGGGCGCGCGCACGCGCGCTCCTCCCGCCGCCCCCGGCGCCCGAAAAAGATTCCCACCCGCGCCGCCGCCGCCCCTCCCCCACTTCCGGCGTCTCCTAGCGACGGCTGAGCGGGGCCGCGGTGCGCGCCGTGCGCCGTGAGCCCGGCTGCCCCGCCGGTTGCGTGGCTGCGGAGGCCCCGCGGCTTTGTTCGCCAGGCGGGAGCGCGCGGCCGGCCCGGCCTCTTCTCGCCCGCGCCCGCCTCTGCCCGGTGGTCCTCGGCCTGACGGGGCCGCTCAGCCCGCAGAGCTTCCCTGCGGCTTTCCGTGCCGCCTCACTTCCCGTTTCACGCTTCGTCTTTGCCCCCCTCCATCCCCTTTGGGTGCAGATAATCCCAAGTTTCCTGCACCCCGGCTTTTTTTTTTTTTTTCTGGTTTTTTTTTTTTTTTTTTGCATTTATTTGCCGGCTGAAGCCTCGGTCCTGCTCCCGTCCGCCCGCGCCCGGCCCTCTGCTTTTTGTGCTCGCCCACCCCGCAGCCTTCCTCCCTGACGACCTTCGCTGTCTTTCCTCTGCTTCTGACAACTTGGCTCTTTTTTTTTCGCGGATTCAGTATTTAAAGTTTCGAAAACGGTCTTGCTGGTGCTAATTTCCTTCTTCGCAGGGCTGTTACGTGGATACAATAAAAGTTTATGTGAAAGCACCTTGAAAAACGTTAAATGCTACGGAAATTGGAGCTAGATCATTTCGATCTTGCAGAGTTGTTATTCTGTTCCTACTCTCCAGATGCTGTATCTTTTCTGCCTTGATCTGACCACTCACACAATGTAATCTTAAAAAACTAGAATTCCTGACAACTGCTGAGATAAAGTCCATGACCTTTATTTGTACGGCTGAAAATCAAGGTTAACTACATCTGTAGCTTAGAACAGGATCCATTGTTTCAACTCTCATTCTAGCTTTTGTGATCTCTTGGCCCTCCTAGTGTGATTTCCCCCCCTCATTTTTTCCAGATGATGAGGAAACTATATTATACTTTCTCAAAAAAACCATTTTAGTGCCATGCTATTACAAATTTCTGAAGTAATCTCTTATGTTATTATATCGGCTTTATGATATACACATTGGCAAATTGTTTTTTGAGTTTTCACTATGAAACCCAAATTAAAGGATATTGGACATTTTGGTCCAGTCCAACTAGTTTTATTCTTAACCAAACATCATCTGTATCAGTGGTTCTCAAGCTTAAGTGTGAGAAGCTTGTTAAAAATGAAAGCCGCGGAGTCCCACTCGAGATTCGTGAGAGCGCGGTAGTGATGGAACAGGTAGTTACTTAAACGGCACATAAACTCGCTTCAGGGAATAAGACACGTATGAAAGTCAAGCGAATAAAACATATTGGATCAAAGTTTTCTCTCGGTTTAAACTTTAATGGATCAAAAGGCTACTGTTGATTTGTAAGAAACCCACCAGGTGCGCTAAAGGGCAGACAGACTCTTTCCCCCTTACACTTATTCCCCGGTAGCATTCTTTCAAATACTGCTTAGCAATTCCCAAGAAACAAATCTCCCTGAGAGATCATTGGTCATTTAGGAATCACTGCGTAAGGCTTCTAGTACTTTCTCAAGTTAATTTGCGACAATCTCACTGGATCTTAGCTTCCTTATCTGAAAAATCAAAGGGTTAAACCCAGGTCAGTTGTTCCCAGACTTCAGTGTGGATTGGAGTCACCCGGAGGGCTTGTTAAAACTCGGGATTGCTAGGCCCCACCCCCGGGGTTTCTGATTCCGTTGTCTGGCCGGATTTAGAGTTCTAACAAGTTCCCAGGTGAGGCGGTGAAATGGCCCTCTGGCTCTGAAGGTCTGTAATTCCGGGTTCTGGCAGCTAGGAATCTCCACCAAGAGAGGAGCTTTAACACTCAGCAGAATCTGAGGCTCCATGGACATAAATATGCACTTGTGCGGCCTCAAGACCATTTAAGCAAAAAGGAAAACAATTATAAGATCTGTAAAAATACGTGTATCGTGTGTGTATATATATGTAATCTGAGTGCTGGGATTGTAGGGGGTTTTGGTTTTATCTTAATTTTGCTAAAATGAACACGGATGGAATGGATTATTTTTCTAAGAGTCTAGTGAGACCACTATCTCCCAAAATCAGAGAGAATACTTTTATTAATGCAACCCAAGATTACTTTTTTAGCAATTTTATCATCAGCTTGATTCAAAGTAAGCATTAAAAACTCCTATTTTACATATTAACCCAGCCTTGCCAAGTACAGTTGAATTTTTTTTAAATCTAATTGCAGTTCTTTATATTTATTTCCAATAAATTATATCTTGGCTTTGTCCCAAATTTAAATCCTCATTACCATCTCTTAAAATAAATAATCTTGCTTCACATGATCCACAGATTTGATAAGCAAAACTGGGGTTCATCATAGCCTTTAGCAAGAATGCTGAATAGGGCCGGCCCGAGGCCAAGTGGTTAAGTTCGTGCACTCCACTTCGGCAGCCCAGGGTTTTGCCTGTTTGGATCCTAGATGCGGACAGGGCACCGCTCATCAGGCCACACTGAGGTGGTGTCCCACATGGCACAACCAGAGGAACTCTCAACTAGAATATGCAACTATGTATTGGGGGGCTTTGGGGAGAAGAAGAAAAAAAAAGGAAAAGAAAAAAGATTGGCAACAGTTGTTAGCTCAGGTGCCAATCTTTAAAAAAATTTCTCATCACAAGAAAAAAAAGAATTCTGAACAAACGAAGGCCAAGAAGAGCGCCTGATGGCTTGCCCTAAATGCCTGGCTTAGTCATTCAGAGCCAGTATCAACATACCTTAAATTCAGCCAGCTTAGAGTGTACCTGAACAAACTCACACTTATCCAACATTTCATCACCGTAGTCACAAGACTGATGAGAAAGTGTCCAATTCTTCTGGTGAAATAAAGATGCACTATGTCTGGAATTCCCCTGATGTGTATCATCCTCGTAACTCTATCCTTAAACGAGGAAATTTACAAGATAAAGACCATAATACAATGCCTGATAGCACGGGATCTAAAAAAACGTTTTGCTTAACTGTTTACATTGCTCATCTTACAACATCCAGAAGACATACCCATTCACTCCAGACCTTCCCCTCAGATTTTTCCTGCACACCATTGACGTGCCAATTAATCGTATCGTTTTCATCATTAACTCTTTGCCCCCAAATTTTCAGTCTCTCTTTTTCTTTTATTTGTTTTTTTGAGGAAGATTAGCCCTGAGCTAACATCTGCTGCCAATCCTCCTCTTTTTACTGAGGAAGACCAGCCCCGAGCTAACATCCGTGCCCATCTTCCTCTACTTATACATGGGGCACCTGCCACAGCATGGCTTGATAGGCGGTGGGTAGGTCCGCACCCAGGATCTGAACTGGCAAACCCCGGGGCCGCGGAAGCGAAACGTGCAAACTTAACCGCTGCACCCCCAGGCCAACCCCTCAGTCTCTCTTTTAAATGACATCAACCTGTCAGCTTCGGTATCCTTAACCTTATTAACAGTGTCAATTAGTATTTAATATTACTGCATTTTCTCATATTTTTAATTTGTCAGAGAACAAATAGCATCTATGGCACCTAAAGAATGACTCCAGCTGTTTCATATCCACACATATTTATCCCTTTTCCTGGTTTTACATTAAATGGTTGGAAACTATTAAATGTATTTCTTCTTAATGAAGATACTTTGAACTGTTTTCCTTTTTTACTTTGCGAGTTTCAAAACCAGTTTTCTGGCTGCTATTAGGCAACACGAAATTGGATATATACATATATATTTCAATGGATGAATGTATATCTTTCAACCAAATTTAAAAGAATTCCTTTTTGTACAAATAAGTAGAGATATTACACAGTACTCAGGAGAAATGCAAGCAGTTTTTATTCAAACAATGACATGGTTAACTGAGCTCCCATTCTCACCCCAAACAAGAGAAACAATTATGGGTGGTTAATATTTTCATAGCCAGCCCTGATGGTCTAGTGGTTAACATTCAGAGCTCGCCTCGGCTCAGGTTCATATCCCAGTTAGGGAACCACACCACCTATCTTGGCTGTCATACTGTGGTGGCTGCATGTTGCTGTGATGCTGAAAGCTCTGCCACAGGTATGTCAGGGTGACCAAAGCATCACTCATGGTGGACAGGTTTCAGCGGAGCTTCCAGACTAAGACACGGTCACCCATGGTGGACAGGTTTCAGCGGAGCTTCCAGACACACTAGGAAGAAGGACCCGGCCACTCACTTCTGAAAAAACTGGCCATGAAAACCCTTTGCCTAGCAGCAGAGTACTGGCTGATATAGGGCCAGAAGGAGAGAGGATGGCACAAAAAGACGGGGCAGGGTTCTGCTCTGCTGTCCACAGGTCTCCAGGAGTCGGAATCGACTCAACACCACTAACAGTATTTTCACAGTATTTGTACACATTTCTGAGTTTTAATCAGATTTAAGACTATCGGGAAATTTTCATACCAAGTGCATATATTTGAACGTATTAAGTCTTTGAAACAAACTTTCTGTATGTGATTGAAAGACAAATGGCTGGAATCTAAGCTTTATATTTTTAGGCAAGTGTTATCATCTGAAACAGTTTCAGTTTTAACGATACAAACTTTGGTCTCAGTTTTAGGGATATGTATTTAATGATTAAAAATTATCAAACTACCTGGGAAAAAAAAAGCCTTACTGTGCAAGAGAGCATTCCATGCTTTACAGCTGTATGAATAAACATTTTAAGAAAGAAGTTAAAAATTATTGGAAAGAATACACATTCATCAAAATTAGTTCATAAAACAAAAAACCTCTCATTTGCAGAAAGCAGCTATATAGCCCACAAATCTCGTACATTTTTTTCATTTTTATTGAAAGTCATAATTTTTTCTCTTCATTATAGAAATTGCAAACATACAATATAGAGAATGGCATGATGAATACACAAATACCTATAATTAGATGTAACAGCTTCTATTTCACCTTATCTTCTCATATTACTCTTATGCTAAAGAATTTTAAAGAAAATTACAGTAATGATGACATTTAACTCCTAAATACTTTAGTATATATCTCTAAAAGATAAGAACATTTTGCTACATAACCACAATATTGTTAGCATATTCAACAAAATCAACAATAATCTCCTTATACTAGGCTATACCCAATAAAAAGCATTTTTCAAGAAGAAATTACACTTATAAAGAGAGGAATACCATATACCCAAGATACAACCTGGAGGGATTAAATTTAAATACTCAGTAATCTATAATAGTTTCCTGTGGGAGACAAGAAAACAGCTGCCTTCCTCACGAACGATAAGAGAAAAGATTTTTCCCATTAAACCATGAGAGTAGACAATACAAACCCGGAGTTATTCACGATAATGTCTCTCTGTGTATGGGTATAGCAATGGGGTAGACAATTTAGCTTGAAAAGCACATGTTTTTGAAGAATAAAAATTCTTCAATTCTGTAGTTCCTTCTAAAATTGGCTTTACACATCCCTCCTCTCCCAAAAACAGTGAACTTCAGAGCTAAAGCATAAAACATAATAGTTTCTTCACAGCACACAGACCACCCATCACAAAAATTGGACTTCTCAAATTAGGTACTTTTGTTTTAAAGTATGTTAAAGATTTTATAAAACTTCAAAACTTAAAATATATGAACTAGGTTTTTATTACTGAAAACTATACTGACCTTTGTTTAATAGCAGGAATTGCTAAGAGTTTGAAATGTACCAGTTTTCTGATTACGTATGAATGCCGTCAGAACCTGTATGCTCAATATCAACTGACCTATGGCACGTAGGATTTCCAGAGACGCCAACTTTTTTTTATAACAATCTGTTTCTTGTCAGTTTCAGTAATACAGCAAAGATGTTAGACTTTAACAAAACTGCTACTAAACATTCTGTTGTGCGGTGGTAAGTCTTACTTGGGTAGTAAGTAGAAGGTTGATAAGAATAAGGACATTCTTGACCACTGATCGCTATGCTCGTGAAACAGAATGCAGAAGACGTTAACAGCAAAAAAATGATTCATGATTTTCTGTGTCTAAGTAATTTTATGTAGCCTCTTGGAGAGAAAGGAGCAAAACAGAATAATTTTGATAATTTAAAATGGCAGGGAACATTGAATTTAACTACACCTAAAATACATCAGTAGGACTTCTTCCTCCCTCCTCCACAGGAATTAATGTATTTCTCACAGATTTCTGTTAGCTACTTCTATTATCTAAATGTCTACCCATATGAATAAGTGAATGACTCATATCACTGAAATATTTCATAGGATTTTATGATGATATTTCAGGGAAAAATCCATTTTAGCTTCTAGCAGAAAAATCTTTGGGAACTGTGATTAAAATACAGGAAAGTAAGAGTTCCATGAGTGAAAAGGGGTTTAAGAAAAGAGATTTTTAGCGTACCAGAACACTTTTGCAACTTGAATAAATATGTTATGAAATTGCCTTTTTTTTTTTTGAGGAAGATTAGCCCTGAGCTAACATCTGCCAGCAATTCTCCTCTTTTTGCTGAGGAAGACCGGCCCTGAGCTAACATCTGTACCCATCTTCCTCTACTTTATATGTGGGACGCCTACCACAGCATGGCTTGACAAGTGGTGCATAGGTCCACACCCGGGATCCGAACCGGGGAAGCCCCGGCCTTCAAAGTGGAACGTGTGCACTTAACCGCTGCGCCACTGGGCTGGCCCCAAAATTGCTTTTCTTTTTTTGAAGTTTGGCATCTATTAATTGCCTATTTTGTAAATAATTTTAAGACATCCTAGAGAGGTTTACACTACTTAATGATAAATCATAAATGCGACATTTATGGGTATTTGCTAAGACAACTAGCATACAACCAGGAAGTAGAGCCCCCACAAACCACTGCCTCACAGCACCATGCCACGTAAGGTGAGATGGCTTCACGGGCTGTGACCAGTGCAGTTCCACAGAACCCTGCTGCTCAGAAGAGCCCTGTGGTTGGGGTTTAATGCTTTAAGGGCACTCTAGTGAAATTCTTAAAAATTTTATGTTTGAATTTGTGTTTTGTGAGTGAAGTCCAACGGGACCACGGAGCATGCACTGGAGGCTTAAAGCCCACCTCTCTGCCTCCCTGGACAGGTTCTCAGCAACTAGAGCTCCCTGCTCCCTGGTGCCCTGGGCCCCACCTGGCCTCCCTCTCCCCACCCCTGCCCACGACCGCTGCTGCCCTCTGCACAGGGCAATAGGACTGTATTAGCAGGGGAGTCAGTAGGGGAGGCCCACTTTCTGACAGGGTTACCCTTCAGTGGAGGCCTGGATGCAGGCATGGGCATGGCCGGGGTCCTGCAAGCGGTTTGCTCTGCAGCATCTGAGGCCTGGCAAGGAAGCACTCATCCCTGCCTGGGCTGGCCACTCCACAGCACGTTTGCCAGGTGACTGAGCGGGGCTCTCCTGTCTACCCCTGTGGCAGGTAAGTAACCCGAGAGTGGAGATTTCCATTCCCTCGGGGTCGCTCATCCACTGGAGGTTAAAAGAGCAGACCCATGGGAAGGGAGACTGACTTTGTCCCCAAGCAAAGCCCCACATGTTCATTTTGCACTGGGCCCCACAAATTATGTAGTCAGCCCTGATTGTGCCTCTTACAATAAAAATAAACCCCAAAGACCTTTATAAACATCATAGCATGGACTGTGGGATATCCCTTTTCAAGGGTTTTGTTTGTTTTTAGGAGACTATTATCCTATTTCTCTCAGTTATCAATAGCATAACATACTAATTTAGCCAGTTCTTTTTGTTTAGGGGGCCTTTTCTTTGTTTTAAATTCTTCCTTTAGAGAATAAGATGAAACCAAAAGAAAATCATACTCTGAACAAGTAAAAAAAAAAAAAAAAAAATTGTATCAGCCTGGGCAAATTGCCTTATAAAATAACCTCTCTCAGCTTTAATTTCCCCCTTATATGAGGTGACTGGATTAGAAAATATGCATGGATTCTCTTAAATGTAACACAGTTTTCCAAAGTCTATTGCGACTAAAGTAAATCAAAGCTAATAAATTAACAGATATTTCCGACCTCCACTTAGTTAACTGTCTCCAGGGGGTCCTTAAATTACTACAAAATGTTAATTTTTTAAAACTGCACCACAAAGGAACTAAAATATAAAACACAAACACAGCTCTTAGAGCAAGCATCTCTAAGATGCTTAAGAGTTAAGAGTTCTTAAGTACAAGTCATAGTTACTGTTACTAAAAGGTGCCAGTGACTACCCCCTTATTGACTGCTTAATAGATTCTTATTTCCAGAATTGAGGGTGAGAATTCCTTCCTCCGAAACTTTGGGTCTCCAATATCCTGTAGTCTTCGCCTGGCCCCTGACACGCAAAACAGAGTTTGATAGACAAGGGTATCTCAAGCGGGGTAAAAGGAAGTGAAGAGGTCTGATAATGGTATGTCTCCAGCATTGCTGGATTGGAGTTCAGGCCAGAAGGACCCTCTGGAGTGCCTCTGTGCACACTGTAGAGAAGATTCTTGTGGTTCTGAGTCAACCTGTGACATTAACAATGCATTAGATTTAGATGATCCCAGGGAGGATGGTTCAGTTTTGAGGCTAATCAAGAGATTTGGTCCAGAATTTCCCAAACTTCTGAGGACCCTCCTAAATATCTTCTAAATAAGAAAAATCAGAAACTCAGAACAAACTCACAGTTGTACTTCAATCCAAAATTTCATCTTGGGTTTGAAACCAGATGAATCTCTGATCATGGAGAGAACAAGATGACATTTATCTCAGTGGGATCACCATGCTACAGAATTGCCCTATTGTTCGATCTGCATTTTCCAAAATTATATAATTCCCACAGGGCACCACTCAGATAGAAATATGCCAGTGCCCAATTCTTGTGATTAAATCCTGTATTGGGAAAGATGAAAAACTCAAAGAAACAGACATAAATTTTATACACACGTTAAGAAAGGTTGTCATGGCAACTTTGCTTGAAGATATGTATTTTTAAATCTAAGTAAATTTAACATTCGAAACACATTTGCATCTGCCTCAAAGGTTCTCTATCAAGAATTTTTTTTAATTTTCCAATTGCTTCTGAATCTATATCTCCTTGAAAGCTTAACAAAATCCTATGACTATAATGGCAGCATAGACTTAAGCACACATTTTCAGAAGGCTATGAGAAAAATCCAAAGAGAAAGCCCAATAATGTTAGTCTACTAGGCCCAGGAGCCCTAGGCTGCTCCCTCTACATTTTTAAATTGTGAGCAGGCCATGCCATATAATCTCTACATGGTCCTTTTAAGCTCTAAAAATCAATTATCTATTAGCTAATGACCTTGCAACACAAGCAACAAATCATGAAAGCTGAACACACCTAGTGCTGAGGTATAATTAAACCACAATTCATACAAATGACTGTAATAAATATTGCTCTTTAACCAGGTCCCACTAATTCTTAGCTTTGTTCCTCACTCTGAAAGTTCTCCAGTATTCCTACTCAGCATCAGTGTTGACAGTTTTCCTTGATAAGATACCTAGTTTAATTCTCTCGCTCACCCACTAAAAATAACAAAAATAATGGTTTAACTCCCAACAGTTCCTTGTGCTTCTTCCCCCACTACAGACTACAGCTGAAGCCTTCTGTGTTCTTTGTCACGTAGTCATCTACAAGAGCCTTCCTATGTTCCTTTCAGCCACTAACCTAATAGGTCCTTGATCTGCTTCCAAACCCAGGACCTCGAGAGCTCTAAGTGCTAGAAGGTTCAGCTTTGGGACATAAGACTTTGGGGTTCTCCCTCCTGGGGTGAAGCACAGAAGGGAGAGAACACAGTAACGATGTCATGTCTGTTTCACTGCTGGACCCCCAATGCCTAGCCTAAGATCTGGTACACATTAAGTGCTCAGTAAAAAACTGTTGCCTGACTAAATAGGTCCCATTTCTTTGGATAGGAATGCAAGTGAGGGAGAGGTATAGGAGACAGTCAGTAGAGCAAGAGGGCTGTGCTCTGACAGAGGAAGAGAGGTAAGGGAGTGAGAGAATATGAACTCAGGTGGTTTGGTTCTAAGGCTATGGTCATTCCTAGTCTGGAGAATCTCTGGACCATGCATAGTTTGAGGAACTAGCTAAGACAGATGTTCCCTGAGACTCCTATTTGTCTCTAGATCATGTCAGAGAAAGTGGGCTCTGTTCTATAGAACCATACTTCCATGAATCACTGGTTTTACAGGATAATAGGTGTAACTAGAAAAACGGGTACCTTCATCAAATATATTTGGAACATTCAGTGTTAAATCAAGTTAAAATAGGTTTCCATAAATTAGAACTTCTCAACACTTCCAATATATTAATATGTAAGTATCTGAGAAAGAATATAGTACGGAGAATCTGAGAATGAACATGATCAAGGAACCTTTTTCTCATAGTATCTCACAGGCTAGTGCTCCATGAGACACACTTGGGAAATGATGCTCTCACTAACCTAACAAAAAACTGTGATTCTTAAACATTTAAGGTTTAATGATTATCTAGTGATAAGATATAGAAGGAACAAAGGACTACTTGCTTACCAACTATTTTGGTTGATATTTTGTATAACTGCAGCCTATTATAAATCTATGTTCACACCTAAGAGAGGCATCTCTGAAAAATGTCCACACCTCTTAAATACTTTCAGTAATGGGGTACTTAGCATATCACAAAGTACTATTAGCATTAGAAGCAGTTTGGCTATCTGGAAATGTTTTTCAACTATTAAGTGTCTTCAAGAGTTTACTTTATTCTGCATACACAGAAAACTTCAATGAAGATTTCATTTATTTCTTCAAAAATATTGATTGATTGCCTTTTTGGAGACAGGCACTTTACAACTTTATCTATGATATAGTTACAATAGTGAAGTAACAGTTTCACTCTCTACCATCGTGTCTTAATTAAAACAAGAACTGGCAAGTATTTTAGATATAAATAAATACATTTGTTTAAATTACCAAACAGGGAATTTCTGACTTATTTGCTCATGGCATTTTATCCATGCTATAACAGGATCCAGTCCCAATCTGTAGAAAGACAGCCACCAAATTGCAAACCAATTAAAAGGGGCGTGGCACTGGAAGAAGGAGTGTCATTTCCTGTCTTTTCTTTATTGCCTGGATGTTTTACAAAATGGCTCCCAGTTCAAATTTTACAATTATCCATTCACTCAGTGTCATAAAATTCTGAAAATCAAACACTAAATGGGTTTCTACTTAAAAGTCTTTCCCCCCCAAAAAAGTCTATTCCCTGAAGCCCTTACAAAAATGAAGTAACAAAGGAAAATGTTTAAAATTCTTTAAGAGAAAAGTAGACCATATGGTTATGATTGCAACTGGTAAAAAATATAAAAATACACGTATGTGTTGGGCCAGCCCAGTGGTGTAGTGGTTAAGTTCGTGTGCTCTGCTTCAGCAGCCCAGGGTTCAAGGGTTCAGATCCTGGGTGCGGACCTACACACCACTCATCAAGCCATGCTGTGGCGGTGTCCCACATCCAAAATAGAGGAAGACTGGCACAGATGTTAGCTCAGGGCCAATCTTCCTCAAGCGAAAAGAGGAAGACTGGCAACAGATGTTAGCTCAGGGCCAATCTTCCTGACCAAAAAAAATATATGTGTGTGTGTGTGTAAACAGAAAAAATTTACACAGTTGTACAAATGTGGTGAGTTGGCAATATTAGTTTTCTTTTTTAAGATGTTTTTAATACCACTGTTACATTACTCTTTTAAGTATTTTCTTTAGCTATTATGCAGTACCTCATTTGAAATTATTGCTTGATTCCCTCTTAAATAGAACAAAATACGCCAATAAATCCCACTGAAGAGTCTACGATAATCTGAAGTTTAGATCTTTTACTTACTGTTTCTTAGCCAGTATTTGCCTATCTTCATTTACAGTATTTCTTCTAGCAGGAATGAAAAACTATTTTAGTTTGTCACTGGACCTACTGTTAATGCTGTAACGACTGAATGAGATAGGTCCGTACAGTATTTGGTTTCTAACAAAGCCCCAGGCCCGTGTCCTGCTTTCAGCTAACGGCTACTGGCAGCTCCGTCTCCCCCTTTATCAGCGCAGGGCCCTGGCGAGGGCTCGAGGCCACACTGTGCTGCCTGCTCTGGCTGCGCTGGTTCCTCCGACTTCTGTAGTAACAGTAACTGCTTTGTTGTCATACCCCCCCAACTCCTCCCCTTCTACCTTAATCACTGGTCTTAGTAACTTAGGAAACAGGCATAGGACTGGCTAAGAAGAAAAATAAGGTCACTAGTATCAATTTGCTGACATTATTAAATCTGCCCTTGAAAACAGTGTCCATTTCTCTCACAGCTACTAAACTACTCCTTGATGTCACTGTGTGTCCTCAGTTTTACACGCTCAGTAGAATTCTGTTTGATTAAGCAGTTTTCAACATGTCAACATAACCACACGTGAAAAAAGCAGACTTTATAGGTTAACAGTGCTTTATATGGGTCTGGAGAGAAACAAAGATGTCTGCAGGGATGAATCTTCATCTGTTTTCTCCAGAGTCCAAACATAACAACAAAGATGCTTAAGATCTCCTCCTAAAAGTTGAAACCCCATCCCAACTTGAACTTAACTATACCAAAGATTCTTCTTAGGATAGAGAAGTAACTTCATTTCTTAAATGCTGACTTTAACACCCAGATTGTTCTATGACTTTAGCAACTTAGATGCTAAATATATACCAAATACATAACTGTTTTGATAAAATGAATGGAGAAGTGAGGTCATTTTTAAAGTTGAAAAGAATAACAGGAATATATGAGAAGGGAAAGAGAGAAAAAGTAAGAATGACAAAAATCTGTGCTTACATTCTGAGTAAGAAAAGTACTAAATTTCCAGTTGTAGAAAACACTATTGGTTCCTAATATATTAAATGAAGAAAACATTATGTATAATACATCTGTAAAAATTATATGTGGATAAAAAAAGAGAGTAGAAGGCTCTACCTCAGGAGCTTAACATCAGCTAATTTCAAGTAGTGGGACTAAAGGGGACTGAGTTTGCCATTTTTGTGTTTCCGTATTTCCTAGATTTTTCAACAATAAGCCTATATAATTTTCATAATAAAAATAGGACATTTTGTTTTTAAGGTGCAAACTGTTTTAAGATAAAGAAAACAAATAAATAAATTTTGACACAGAGTCTATAAAACAAAGAGAATCTATTTATATAAAGAAATGGCACTGCACATTTGTGGGCCAGATGAACAGCATGTGAGCTCTTCATTTTTCCCAAACACACGCACAGAATTAACTTGCCTTCAATTTTATTAGCACGAAGTGTGGAAGAGCCTTTTCATTCCATAAAAAATGTGTTGTGCTGATGTTTTTAACAATAAACTTCTGAGCTATCAAAAAGAATGCAGATCAAAACCAGTGAAGAAAGTTTTAAGAAAACCAAAAAGCTGTAAAACTCCTGCTCGAGTCCTGCTTCGAACCGTCAGTGACACTGAGGCTACTAAACTTCCAGTTGCTGGACTGACAAAGGGGCACTAAGAACAACAGGGAACGAACGGATAACTTAGTTTACACATGATAACAGTACTTTTGTTTTTTAAAAATTCTCTAGAAGATGATTTATTTTTAATGTTTAAGTTGGTCATGTAACTATGGATAAAACGTTCTTATTTAGCTGATTCTTCCATCCCCTGTTTTCCTTGATTCCAATCATTACTGACAATTATACACTGCCTCATTTATTGGCAATATGCCCCCTCCCCCACTCTGCCTCAGCTGCTGTTTCTCCTTGGTCATTGCTGATCAGGGCTCACTTGCTTTAAAATCCCACTTATCTCATCTGATTTTACTGACACTTGGTTTACACATCAATTGCTCACTCTAACCTTCCACTGCCAGTTTCCAATTAAGGTACCTGGATAACAAAGGAAGATGCTCTATAAACACAAACCATAAAAAATGACAGGTGAGAGGGGATACATTTAACAATGTGCCTTTTTAGAAACAACAACAAGATGCTAGGAACTAAAGAATACATTTCACTTAAAGTTTAAGGACTTAAATTATTCCATAAATTAAACATTTTTGTCAGAAGTAAAGGCTGCATCTAATTATTTAAATTCTATGTTAACCACTCGCAACTAGGTCCAAAACGTCAGCTATCTGACCACAAACAGCATAAATTAACTCAATTAATAAGTAGGGTACATTCACAAAACTAAAATGACAGGTGAAATTCAGCAGTGCCAGAAATAAGCCCACTTGCAACAACATGCGCCATTCTCCTTCCTCTTCTCTGTAGCCGCACTTGGCACACTTCCTTCAAGTGTCTGTAAAACACAATTCTTCAACAAGAGCGTAACTGAAAAAGGTGGACTAAGCTACAATGCTATCAATAAAAAGAGTATTAAAATATAAACCTTATCAGTACTCAAGTGTAAATCTTGAAAGATATTTAAAATATTTTTGAAATAGCCCCAGTATTTCTTTGCTTACTAGCAAGAGTCACCTTTTTCTAAGTTTATTAGCTATTTTCTCCTGTAAAGGCTGTTTACTCATGTCTTTTGTCCATTTATCTACTGTATGTTTTTTTACCAATTTGCAGGAGTTCTTTAAATATAATATGGATATTATCCCTTTCTGTCATATATTTTGCAAATATTTTCACCCATCTTTGTTTTCTTTTTGTTTTTTTAATTTGGTTTTGGTTTTTGATTAGGGCGCTCTCATTTTTTTAATAAGTTCATTATGTTTAGTATATGACAATAATAAATAATAAATTTAGGAATTCTGTTTCCTCCACAAATGATCATTAGTAGAGTAATATAGTGCTGCTAAGATTTCCAGCAAACAGGACCGACAAGCCTCAATCTTAGTTTGTCACTTAGGAGGGGTACTTCAAAACACATTAAAAAACAACTGTATTATTTTCCAAATGATTCAGAGCTGTTCAAAATGATGAGTCTTGTATAAGCCATGAAATGAACACTATTGTCTGGAAAGGCATAAAAATAGCAAACACAAGGCAGGTTACCCAATAAAGTACTCAAATCTAATAACAATGACTAAACAAAGTAATTTACAGTGAGAAAAATTAAAATATTAATCCAAGAAACAAAATTATGGGAAGTCCTTTTGTTTCCCTTTAAGGTGATTTATTGGAAATAGGTAAAGGAGTTAGAACTATGTTTCTCTTTTATGAATATTCTGAAAACGTGATTCACCAAATTCTGCAAAATAACTTCTCTCTTCAAGAATATTAATTTTAGAAATCAAACTAAGCAAAAGAATACAAAGACAATGGCATAGAAAGTGATAAAACAAAAACTAAAAGTAGAAAGCGTCCCATTAAAATAATCACTATATTGATGTAATAAGTATAAATGTATATCACACATTAAGAAAATCTGATATACAAAAATCCAAATTTACATAATTAAGTACTAACAGGTGTTCATATTACACAATGATACTTGGTTTATAAAAGGAGTAAACACAGATTTTCTAAATGGTCATGTTCTTCAACAAAGCTAAGCACATAAGATTTTAACATCTCTTTGAGACAGTGATCCAAGCTTCTTCCTTGGAGGACGTTACCAGTTCATACTTAGTTTCAATAACTTGGCCCTCCACAGAAAGCAGGTGCAGTCTCCTCACCAATACACTCAGAAGTACTGTGGTCACCATATACGCACACCTAGTGAGGAAGAAAGTTGACTGGTTACTAAAGATTAGCAATTATACTTTAATTATATGGATGGCTCATTCTCATCAACAGTGATCATCAAAATTGTAAGTCCAAAGTCTGGCATCTTTCCTTTCACTTCACTTTCCCCATCATCTCACCTCAACTCCGGGCACTCCTGTGTGCCTGAGAATCCAAGCAAGGAGAAAGTTTTCATGACCGATTCATCATCAAACCGCTCTGGATCAAACCTAAAAAGAAGATTTGGGGCCAATCACAACAGAGCTCCACTGGCATTTTACATATTTCCACTATAGGAACACAGGCATATAATAAACTTTAAAAACTACTGACAACAGAAACTGCTGTCACATTATATTCGAATTTCACCTATTATTATGTTCCCAAATTACTGAACATATCGTCTCTTTCTGCTTATTTTATTATTTCTAAACAATTTATGCAAAATACATTTCTCTGGAATCAGCAAGGAATGAAACCATAACACAGTTTTACATCTTTTTGTGAGATATAAGGATAAATCATATAAAATCACATAATGAATACTTAAATTTAAGTGTTCAAAATATCTGTTACATGAGGTCATCTGACCAATGTGAGGCATTTTACATTGTCTCTTCAATTAAAATTTGTTTCTTAAAATTGAAGACACTAGACTCAAAATTATATTCATCAATTACATTACACCCAGACTTATTAACGAGCCAGGGTAACGAAGAGGCTAAGAAGGGTTTTTTATTGTGCAGAGTTCCACACTGTAAAAAGTCACTGTGGAAACGGATATTTTACACAAAACAACCCACTCACCACGGAGCATAAAAATTCCTCTCAAAAACAAATGTTTTTAAAAGATCGAAACTCTATCATGAAGGAAAAAAAAAAAGGAAGAATTCTGCTTTCATTTTCTTTAAAAAAAGTGTAAACTACCTTTCAACTTTTGGAATATACTATATTTATATAAAGAGTCCATAGAAAAATGTTATCAAATGTAATCACCTTTTCCTTTCATAAACTATCTTGAAAATTGAGACTCTTGAAGATACCTTGTATTTTCACATTAAAAGAGAGTCAAAATTGATTTTTCCAATTTTTATAAAATACCTTACAATTTTAAGGGTTAAAAATAAAATAAAAACCAAAATAAAAGACAGATCATTTAATCTCAAATATTGAGGCATTTTTTTCTTTCTTTTTATTTTTCAGCTTTCTTTAAGTATAACTGACAAATAAAACTGTAACATATTTAAAATGTACAATATGATGATTTGATATACATACACCTTATGAAAGGATTTCCACCCTCAAGTTAACACATCCATCACATTACATAGTTACCATTTTTTTGGTGAGAACACTTAATTTCTACTCTCTCAGCAAATTTCTATTATACAATATAGTATTACCAACCATAGTCACCACGTTATACATTAGATCCTCAAACCTTATCCACCTTATAAGTGAAAGTTTGTACCCTTTTACAGCCCCGTTTCCCCCACCACCGACCCTCCCAGCACCTGACAATGACGATTCTACTCTGTTGCTGTGTTTGATTTTTTTTTTTTAATGTTACACATATAAATGATACCCCGCAACATTTGTCTTTCTCTGGCTGGCTCATTTCACTTAGCATAATGCCCTCCAGGTTCATCTGTGTTGTGCAAATGGCAGGATTTCCTTCTTTTTAGGGGATGAATAATATTCCAGCATGTATATATACATGTCTTCTTTATCCATTCATCTGCTGACAGACACTTAGGTTGTTTCCATACTTGTAAATAATACTGCAATAAACATGGGAGTACAGAAGTCTCTTTGAGACAATGATTTCGTTTCCTTTGGATATATATATACACTCAGAAGTGGCATTGATGGATCATACACTAGTTCTATTTCTAAGTTTTTGAGGAACCTCTATACTATTTTCCACAGTGGCTGTACCATTTACATTCACACCAACAGTGTATGAGGGTTCCCTTTTACCCACATCCTTACCAGCTCTTGTTATCTCTTTGTCTTTCTTGATAACAGACATCCTAACAGGTGTGAGGTGATCTCTCACTGCAGTTTTGAACTGCATTTCTCTGATCAGTGATGTTGAGCACCTTTTCATCTACCTGTTGGCCATTTGTCTATCTTCTTTGGAAAAATGTCCTTTGCTCATTTTTTAATTGGGTTATTTCTTTTTTGCTATATTGAGTTATCTGAGTTCCTTATATATTTTGGGTATTAACCTTGTATCAGGTTGGTGGTTTGCAAACATTTTCTCCCATTCCATAGGTTGCCTTTTCATTTTGCGGACAGTTTTCTTTGCTGCACAGAAGCTTTTTAGTTTGACGTAGTCCCACTTGTTTATTTTGACTCTTGTTACCTTTGCTTTTGATGTCAAATCCAAAAAATCATTGCAAGACCTCTATGAAGGATCTTACCCCATAAGTTTTCTTCTAGGAGCTTTAGGGTTTCAGGTCTTACATTCACATCTTATTCCATTTTGAGTTGATTTTTGTTCATGGTATGTAAGATAGAGGTCCAGCTTCACTCTTTCCCATGTGAATAGCCAGTTTTCCGAGCACCATTTATGGAAGAGACTATCCTTCCCCATTGCATATTCTTGCCTCCTTTGTTGAAAATTAACTGACCACATATGCATGGATTTATCTCTCAGCTCTTCATTCTATGTGTCTATGTGTCTCTGATCTATTTGTGTGTTTCTATGCCAGTACCATACTGTTTTGATTATTCTAGCTTTGTAATATAGTTTGAAATCAGGAAGTGTGATGCTTCCACCTTTGTTCTTCTTTCTCAAGACTGCTTTGCTATTCTGCGTCTTTTGTGATTGCATATGGATTTAAGGATTATTTCTGTGAAAAGTGATATTGAGATCTTGATAAGGATTGTATTGAACCTGTAAATCGCTTTGGCTAGGAAGAACATTTTAACAATATTAACTCTTCTAATCCATGAACATAGATTATATTTCCATTTACATAAGTCACATTTAATATTTTCATCAATATTGTATAGTTTTCAGTGTAGAGATCTTTCACCTCCTTGGCTGTAGTTATTCCTAAGTATTTTATTCTTTTTGATGCTATTGTAAACAGGATGGTTGTGTTAATTTTTCTGATACTTTGTTGTTAGTGTATAGAAATGCAACTGATTTATGTATTATTGATTCTGTATCATGCAACTTTACTGAATTCATTTATTAGTACCAACAGGTTTTGGTGGAATCTTTAGGGTTCTATATGCAATACATGTCATCTGCAAATAGAGACAATTTTACTTCTTCCTTTCTGATTTAGATGCCTTTTATTTCTTTTTCTTGCCTAACTGCTCTGGCTAAGACAGCCAATACTATGTTGAATGAGAGTGGTGAGACCGGATATCTGTCCTGTTCCTGATGCTAAAGGAAAAGCTTTCAGCATTTCACCATTGAGTATGATGTTAGCTGTATGCTTGTCATATATGGCCTTTATTATGCTGAGGCATGTTCCTTCTATATTTAGCATGAAAGGACGTTTAATTTTGTCAAACACTTTTTCTGCACTTACTGAGATGATCATAGGACTTTTATTCTTCCTTTTGTTGATGTGGTATATCACATTTATTGATTTGCATATGTTGAACCATCCTAGGATTTATCCCAGGAGTAAATTCCACCAGATCCTGGTGTATGATCCTTTTAATGTACCATTGAATTTGGTTTGTCAATATTTTGTTGAGGATTTTTGCATCTATGTTCATTAGGGATATTGGCCTGTAGTTTTATTTTCTTGTAGTATCCTTGTCTGGCTTTAGTATAGGGTAATGCTGGCCTCATAAATGAGTTTGGAAATGTTCTCTCCTCTTCTATTTTTGGAAGTTTAAGAAGTTTAAGAAGGATTGGTATTAATTCTGCTGTAAATGTTTGGTAGAATTCACCAGGGAAGCTATCTGGTCTCGAATTTTCCTTTGTTGGGACGTTTCTGATTACTGATTTGATCTCCTTACTAGTAACTGGTCTGTTGAGATTTTCTATCTCTTCATGATTCAATCTTGGTAGGTTTTGTTTCTAGTAATTTATCCATTTCTAGGTTATATAATTTGTTGGCTAATAATTTTTCATAGTAATTTTTTATGATCCTTAGTATTTATATGTTATCAGTTATAATGTTTCTTTTTTCATTTTACAACTTTGAGCCTTCATTATTTTTTTTCTTAGTCTAGCCAAAGGTTTGTCAATTTTGCTTATCTTTTCAAAAAACCAGTTCTTAGTTTCACTGATCTATTCTACTGTCTTTCTAGTCTCTATTTCATTTATTTCCACTCTGATCTTTGTCATTGTCTTCCTTTTACTGACTTTTTGGCTCTGTTCTTCCTTTTCTAATTCATTGCTTTTGCAGTGCTTTTGCAAGAACTGCTTTTGCTACATCTTGTAAGTTTTGGTATGTTGTGCTCTCATTTTCACTTGTCTTGAGATATTTTTTGATTTCTCGTTTGATTTCTTCTTGGACCCACTGGTTCTTCACTAGCAAGTTGTTTAATCTCCCAATATCTGTGAATTTTCCAGTTTTCCTTTTTTGAAGAAGAAGAAGACTAGCCCTGAGCTAACTGCTGCCAATCCTCCTCTTTTCACTGAGGAAGACTGGCCCTGAGTTAACATCCATGCCCATCTTCCTCTACTTTATATGTGGGACGCCTGCCACAGCACAGCGTGCTAAGCAGTGCCATGTCCGCAGCCAGGATCCGAACCAGCGAACCCCAGGCTGCTGAAGCGGAACGTGCACACTTAACAACTGCACCACCGGGCCGGCCCCTCCAGTTTTCTTCTTGTAATTGACTTCCCATTTCATACTGGATTTTTTTTTTTACTCAATAAAAAAAACAATTTTTTCCCCAAGATTTTTAAACATGTAATCAAAAAAAGAATTTGGCATTTTAAAAGTTAGGTTTACAAACTTGACACACTCTTAATAGTAGTAATTATCTATTTATACATTGTTTAAGAAAATAAGGTCTATGAAGACATCAACAAAATATTTAAGAGTTCATTATAAGCTACAGCACTTTGCGATAGGTATCCAGTTTGAATGTAACAAACCACTGTGAGCAAATATATAAAAATATTAAATACAATTCTCTGGAAATATACATGATACCTACAGCTGTTTGTTCAGTGAGATTCTTCCTCGGTTTTTTTTCCTCCTTGTGGTCAGAAAGATAGTTGATATTATTTCAATCTTCTTAAAGTTATTAAGACTTGTTCTGTGGCCTAACACGACACATCCTGTAGAACGTTCCATGTACCCGTGAGAAGAATGTGTATTGTGCTGCTGCTGGACAGGATGTTCTGCCTGTGTCTGTTAGTTCCATCTGATCTAACGTGTGGTTAAAATACAATGTTCCCTTATTGACTTTCTGTCTGGATGCTCTACCCATTGTCGAAAGCGGGGTATCGAAACCCCTTACTATTACTGTATTGTTATCTATTTCTCCCTTCAGATCTATTAATATATGCTTTATTAATTTAAGCATTCCAATGTTAGGTGCATAAATATGTACAAGTGTTATATCCTCTTGATGAACTGACCTCTTTATCACTATCTTTATCACTATCACTGTCACTAAGGATCTTCTTTATATCATTACAGCTTTTGGCTTGACATCTATTTTGTCTCATGTAAGTACACCTACCCCTACTTTATTCTGGTTTCCGTTTGTGTGGAACGGCTTTTTCCATCCCTTCACTCTCAGCCTGTGTGTGTCCTTATAGCTGAAGTCTCTTGGAGACAGCATATAGTAAGGTCTTGTTATACTATCCATTCAGCCACTCTTTGTCTTTGATTAGAGAATTTAGTCCATATACACTTAAAGAAATTATTGATAGGTATGGATGTACTAATGCCATTTTGTTTCTAGCAATGTATAGTTCCTTTATTCCTTTCTTCCTCTTTTGCTCTCTTCTTCTGTGATTTCATGATCTTATGTAGTGAGATGCTGTGATTCCTTCCTCTTTATATTTTGTGTTATTTACTATAGATTTTTCCTTTGTGATTACCAGGAGGATTACATAAAACATATTATAGTTATAACTGTTTATTTAAAGCTGATAATTTAAGTTCAAACACATACAAAAGCTCTACATTCTCATATTCTCTCCTGATATTCTATGTTTCTGACGTCACATTTTATATCTTTTTATATTGTGTACTATTAATAAATTATTATAGTTTTAGTTATTTTTAATAGTTTTGTCTTTTAACCTTTATACTACAGTTAAAAGTGATTTACCCATGACCACTACAATATTATTCATGTTAACTATATATTTACCTTTACCAATGAACTTTATGCTTTCATATGTTTTCATGTTACTAAGTAGCATCCTTTTGTTTCAGCTTGAAGAACTCCCTTTAACATTTTAGCTTTTCTTTGTCTAGAAAATTCTCTCTCTCCTTCAGTTCTAAAGGACAATTCTGCCATGTAGAGTATTTTTGCATGGCAATTTTTTTTGTTTCAGCCCTTTGAATATATCATCCCACTCCCTTCTGGCGTGCAAAGTTTACCCTGAAAAATCTGCTGATTGTGTCATGGGGGTTCCCTGGTATATAACATGTTGCTTTTCTCTTGTTGCTTTTAAGATTCTCTCTTTGTCTTTAACTTCTGACAACCTAATTATAATGTGTCTCGGTGTGGGTCTCTCTAATTCACCTTTTTTGTACTCTTCAGGCTTCTTGAATCTGCATGTCTGTTTCTTCTCCCAGGTAGGGAAGTTTTCAGCCATTATTTCTTTGAGTAAGCTTTCTCTACCCCTTTCTCTCTCTCTTCTCCTTCTCAGACAAGCATAATGTGTATATTGGTCTGCATCATGGTGCCCCTTAGTCCCTTAAGTTATCTTCACTCTTTTTCATTTTTTTTCTTTTTGCTCCTCTGATTGGATGAACTCCACTGCCCTGTCTTCAAGTTTACTGATCCTTTCTTCTGCTTCATCTAGTCTGCTTTGAACCCCTCTACTGAATTCTTCAGTTCAGTTAATGTATCCTTCAGCTCTGTGATTTCTGTTTGGTACTTTTTTATATTTTCTATCCCTTTATTGAAATTCTCACTTTGTTCATACACTGCACTCTTGACCTCTGTGAGCATCTTTATGATTGTTACGTTGAATTTTCCATTGGGTAAATCACTTATCTCCATTTCATTACTATCAGTTTCTGGAGAGTTACCTTGCTTTATTGTTTGGAACATATTCCCTCATTTCTTAATTTTTTGTGACTCCTTGTGTTGGTTTCTTCATATTAGATACAACAGTCACCTCTTCTAGTCTTGAGAGCAGTCTTGTGTAGATGAATCTTATTAATTAGCCTAGCCCAGGCCCCTGGTTGCCTCTCAAACCTTTGTGACTGTCCAAGCTGCTGTCTTTGTTCACAGAGGCTTCCAGCAGTTGAAGGTACGCCCAGGTGTGTTGCTGTCCACAGGGAGAGGACCACAGTCAGCACTTAGAGGCAGGTTGATTAGAAGACGGACTATCCAGGCACAAGCTGAGAAAGTATGTAGTTAAATTCCTTCCAAGGACAAACTGGGAGACAAGTGTTCTTGTCTGTTCCCTCTGTGCGGAGCCCAGGTGTACAGCCACAGGGGGTGCTCCTGCACTCATTTCAAAACTGTTTCTTTGTTTGCTATATAGTCTTGTGGGCTCATAAATGCAAGTCCTGCGGGCTGTGACAGCTAGGGGAGGGGGCCCATCCCTCAGTGGTAGCCATAAAAACTGAACTGCGGGGCTGGCCCCGTGGCCGAGTGGTTAAGTTCACACGCTCCGCTGCAGGTGGCCCAGTGTTTCGTTGGTTCAAATCCTGGGCGCGGACATGGCACTGCTCATCAAACCACGCTGAGGCAGCATCCCACATGCCACAACTAGAAGGACCCACAACGAAGACTATACAACTATGCACCGGGGGGCTTTGGGGAGAAAAAAGGAAAAAATAAAATCTTTAAAAAAAAAAAAAAAAAAAAACTGAACTGCTAGATGTATGGACAAGCTCCTTCCTGAGAGGTATAGGCAAGTTGGCTTTATTAACGGTGCAAGTTGGAAGGAGAAGGTAGGAGAAGTGTCCACCAGCTATTTCAGGCTCCAGGGAAAATCACAGTCAGCACCTGGTGTGTGGTCATTAGAGGCCAGACCCTCAGCCAGCAGCTTGTGAGGTATGCAGTCAAACCCCTTCCAGAGAAAGACTAGAAGATGGGCATTTCTGCCTGCTCCCTCTGTACTGAACTTTGGGGGCTAGCCACAGGAAGTACCTGCTTGCTCGTTAACAATAGCTTCTTTGTTTGCTCTAGTTCTGTGGAACTTATGAATGCAAGACCCTCTGGCTATCAGAGCTAGGTGATTTGGGACACATCCCTCAGATGGCAGCCATAAAAGTTGGGGCACTACATGTGTGCACAAGGGAGATGTCAAAATCAAGCTGACAACTTGATTTTATTGTTGGAGTCAAGGGAGGAGGTGGGGGACGTGCCCACTGGTTCCCCCAGCTCCAGAGGCATCACAGCCAGTAACTAGGTGAGCGCTAATTAGAGGCTGGACCCTCAGGCAGCAGCTCATAAAGTATGCAGTCAACCTCCTTCCAGGGAAAGACTGGGAGGTGGGTGTTTTTCTGCACTGAGCCACTGTAGAAAAGCCACAGGGAGCACTCACGCTCCCACAATGCTCCCATTAAGAGCTGCTTCTTTGTTGGCTACAATGCTGTAGGACTCATGAATGCAAGCCCCGATGGCTTTCAGAGCTAAGTGTTTTGGAAGCCCATCACTCAGGTGTGAGTCCTCAAAGCTGGGGCAATAAATGTGCAGTCCTAACCCTCTGGTCCTCAGGGAGAAGCTGGGAGTAGGGGGTTCCCTCCCAATTGCATGGCACTGTGCTGGGGGTGGGGTTTATGTCAAGATTCTCAGCCTTTCCTACCCTTTCAATATATTTCCTCATTTGTCCAATGTGTAGGAGTCACTCAGCCAGTTTCTAGATTTCTCTCAGAGGGAAATGTTCCACGTGTAGCTAAAGATTCAGTGTGTCCGTGGGAGGAGGGAAATTCAGCAGCCTGCTATGTCACCATCTTGGTCCCAGTCCATATTGAGGTTTTTGACGTTTGCCTTCATCCTTTTCTGTTGAGAATATTATTGTAATCTGGTTTTTAAAGTTGATAATATTTCACCATCTGGTATAGAGTAATTTTTATATTATCACCCGTTTAAATCGTAGAACTTGACCCAGGGTTTCGTGCTCTGAAACACTGCTAATGTGTTAACAGTAATAATGCAAATACATTTGTTTTTGTAAATAAATCGTATCTAGACATTTTTCTAGGGGGAGAATAAGTTAATGTCAGTTACTCACTCAAAAAGAAAACTTATGACCACCACAATGAAATATCACCACATACCTATTAGAACTAAAATTAAAAATAGTGATTATAGTTAATGCTACTGAGGCTGCAGAGACGCTCAATCTCTCAAATACTGCTGGTGAGGATCTCTGAAAAATAGCCTGGCAGTTTCTTGCAAAATTAAACAGGCACTAACCATATGACTCAGCAATCGCACTCTTGGGCATTTATCCCAAAGAAATGAAACCCTACGTTCACACAAAAACCTGCACCCAAATATTCACAGCAGCTTCACTCATAATAGCAAAACACTAAAAACAACCCAAATGTCCTTCAGTGAGTGAAAAGTTGAACCAATTCTGGTACATCCAGACAACAAAATACTATTCAGCCATAAAAAGATACGAAACATCCCGAGGCCGGCCAGTGGCAGCAGTTAAGTTCTGGTGCTTTGGTGGCCCAGGGTTTGCCAGTTTGGATCCTGGGTGTGGACCTATGCACCGCTTATCAAGCCATGCTGACAGCATCCCACATATAAAGTAGAGGAAGATGGGCACAGATGTTAACTCAGGGCCAACCTTCCTCAGCAAAAAGGAGGATTGGAGGTGGATGTTAGCTCAGGGCTAATCTTCCTCAAAAAAATAAATTAAAAAAAGATATGCAACATCCTACCTTGACCTCGAGGGCATTAAGTGTAGTGGAAAAAGTCAATCTCTTCATCTCTGTGTGACAACTGTATTTAAGCTGCAATTAATCAATTGTCTTTACAGGGTCTATCTCAGACCTATGTACATTTTTGTTCCTGTGAACTCTCTCTCAAGGATCATCTCAAGGTGCTGACAAAAATGAATCTCTGGACGTTTCACAAGGAATGGGTAAGGAGGTGCCCAAGTTCAGAAAGCTTTTCCTTGGCATACAACATTATTACTAACATTTCCTAAATTTGATTACATTTGAGTCCTAAAAATTATTTCCACATTTTTAGCATATATTCTTTTCAGTATCTTCAATTTATAACCTAGATTCTCTGAGTGTTTTGAGGATAGAAATAGTGTCAAAAGTTCCAGCAAAGTGCTAATATTTTTCATATTACCCTTAAATTTTATCAAAAACTTGGCATTTTCCCACATGAGAATTTTTTTTAAAGATTTTAAAATTTGAAATTTTAGGTTTTTATAATTCTAAGTACACATTTTTCCACCAACGTATATCTATTTCATTTATTAACAGACTTTCTTTAATATCATTATAATGTTAAAAACTAAATTGACAGGAACACTCAATAAGCCCCAACCTTATACTCCAGAAGTAGGTTTCCTAGTAGTTCAACCATGCCAGCCTCGCCCCCTGCACTTCCCACAGCTGTCTTACCCTAATCAACTCAATACATAACCTTCTTCCGAGGCAGTAAATCTTAACCCATTTCTTTAAGGAAGATTTCACTAGATGCCTATGTAGGAGGCAAACAGTAGTAGCTTTGTTCTTCATCTTTCCCCTCCCTTGCCATTCTCACACACAACACATACACACACAACATCTATTTTCTGAATTCGACTAAAAGCTTAGTAATTGAGACCAACAGCAGGAAAACACAGAAATTACATAAGCAATACCTACTTACCAACAAAAGAATCCCAAAACACCATTGAAATTAAAGGACAACTGTAGAGATCAGGTAACGAGACAGAGCTTAGGACAGAAGTGGTAACAGGGGACACAAAGAACAGCAGACGGCCTATTCATGAAGAAAAGTAGTGAGCAGAAGACAAAAGGAAGGCAATGGCTTTCTTTTGTTGTAACATTGTCACATATTGAATTTTCTCCTCAAAACTTGGAAAAGGATGCAAAACATGCAAATACATAAGAATCAATCATCACAAACACAATGACAGATATTTCATACTTGTGTGGTGACGGCCAAGTACGGGGATCCTGAAGTACCACCCCAAGGGCATAAAGGACAAGGGTCTGTGAAAAAAAAGTTACTCTAGTTAATCAAGGCCGAAAGAGACAACATGACTCCCAGAAAGCCAACTCATCCTAAATGCTCTTATATTATAGATAATGAATACAAAATAAAAATATAAAATAATAGAAGAAAAGACAGGCCATTACTCTGGTGACCTTAGGGTGGGGAAGGCCTCCCCTAAGCATGTCACGAAGTCTGGAAGCCATAAAGGAGTAACAGATTTAACTAAATAAAAATTTAAAACCTGCATCCAGTAAAAACAAAACAAAATACACTATAAGCATCAGTGAAAGATAAAAATAAACTGGAAGAAAATATTTGCCATAAAACTGGAAGCGTTAGTACATATAATATACAAAAAGACATAAGCTAACTAGAAAAAGAGTGAGTTCCAAGCAGATAATTCACAAAAGAAGAAATACAAACTGTTAATATATGTATGAAAAGCTGCTCAATCTCTACAATGATCAAGGAAAAGCAAATTAAAATAATGAGAGAATTTTTCATATAAGATTTGCAAAATATTTGCAAAAGGTTCATAAATCTAGAGGTGGTAAGGATATGGAGAAAAAAGCATTCTCATACATTGTTGCTAAAAATATAAATTGCCTTTTAGAGGGCAATTTAAATTTAACATACATATGCACTTTGACCCAAAAAAACTCCATCTCCAAGGCTCTACCCAATACCTGTACAAGCATATAATTTGTAATAAGAAAAAAATTAATGTCAATCTAAATTTCCATCAGTGGGGACTACTTCAATAAATCACGGTACAGTCATACAGTGGAATATTATGCATCATTAAAATAATGAGTTGAATCTGTTTTAAGTGCCAGTTGTATTCATAGCCATCATGCACTCAATAAAAGAAGAAAATTAAAGAACAATACATGAAGAGAAACTTTTCACGTATAAATTCAGTTTTAAAATACATACACATGTATGTGTATACATACAGACACACAGAGTAATATACATACACAGAAAAAGACCTACAAAAATACACACTAAACTATTAACAGTAGTACTCATGGGGAAAGGAGCCTTTCTTTTATATTGTTTGAACTTTAAAATAAGCATATAGTACTTTCCCATTTAAAACAATTATGTCTTTGATTTAATAATAGGTAGCATTTATTGGACACTTTAAACAATAAAATTTAAAAATGCACACTAAAAGAGTTGAAAAGAGTAAGCGAATGAGTTAAGCATACCAAATGTTCCCTACCTCTCTAGGAATAATAAATTTGTCAACCTTTCCTTCAACATCTTGAAGCCGAGCAGAAACTGGGGTCAGCTTGGCAGCCCGAACAGTTTCACAAAGCACTTGCCGACAATATCTGTTAAAAAAATTTTTTTTGAAGAGCTTTACTTTGGAAGAGGCAGTCTGAAATGTACATACATTTTAAAATGTCTTTCAACAACTTTCATAACCTTCCTAATTTGAAATAGTCACATCATAATTCCTATTTGCTTGAATAAAAATATGTTATAGATTAGAAATATATAAAGTCCAGGTGGGTAAAAATTCAAACAAATAAAAACAGAAGAAAACTCAAAACAAAATTTTTATAATTCTACTCAAAAATTATAAAAATATTGACACAATGCCAGAAACCATAAAGAAAAACACAAATAATCTGACTACAGAAATTTTTTTTAAATATTTGCAATCATCATAAATAAAATTAAAAGACAACTAGGAAAAATATTCACAGTAAATATATCCTTAATGTATAAAAGCTCTTTAAAAATCCATACTTAAAATAATCAAACATCCCAATAGAAATATGGACAGAGAATATAAAAAAGCAGTTCACAAAAAAATACAAATGGCCTGGAAATATATGAAATGATACTCAACCTCATTAACAATGGAAAGACTGCCAATCAAAGCAGTCTTTTTTTTTTTTACTTGCCAGAACAGCAAAGATGAAAAAGAGTGACAATAGACAATATTAACAAAAAATGAAAAAAAACACACTCATATCCAGTTGGTGGAAGTATAAATTGGTACAACCTTTCTGAAGGGTAACTTGGCAATAAATATAAAATATTAATGTGCATCACAATGAGAAGAATAAAAGCTAAACGTTCTGAAATCTTGCCACAAGCCAGTTCTGTGAAATACTTTCTATGGAGTATCTCATTTAATCCTTGTAAGAACCTCATGGATGCTACTATTATTCTAATTTTACAGATTTAAAAAATGAGGCAATTGTTTAAGATCATAGAGCAAGTAAGTGGTGTTGACAGGATTCAAACCCATGTCCGTCTTACCTCATAGCCACTAATCATAAACACTAAACTAGTGCATATATCCTTAAATAATAATTTCATTTCTAGGCCCTTACTAGAAACAATTGGAAATATTAGTAAAGATGTAAGCATAGGAATGTTGATTGTTTACAATATCTAAAAACAACAAAAACAAAAGAGGAAACATCCTTTCCTCTTTGAACAAATATTTATTGGGTACCTACTACGTTAGACACTGAGCTACAACAGTGAACAAGACAGATACTCTCAAAGGAATTCAAAGTCTAGTTGGCAAGGGAAGGGAGAGAGGAAGGGACATTAAGGATGAACAATTTAGGGGCCGGTCCTTGTGGCCGAGTGGTTAAGTCCATGTGCCCCGCTTCGGAGGCCCAGGGTTTCACTGGTTCGAATCCTGGGTACAGACATGGCACTGCTCATCAAGCTATGCTGAGGTGGCATCCCACAGGCCACAGCTGGAAGGACCTACAACTAAAAATATACAACTATGTACCAGGGGGCTTTGGGGAGAAAAAGGAAAAATAAAATCTTTAAAAAAAAAAAAAAGACTTTCTAAAAAAAAAAGAACAATTTAAAAAGCTGCAAAGTAAGTGCGAGGATCCAGGAAGTGGAGGGCGCTGGGGACGCAGGCCAGGAGCACCTCATCAGAGAAAGGACTTGGCGCAAAATAAACACTTAGGCTGAGACCTGCAAAAACCTGCAGGTAGCTGGAGGAGAGACGAAAAGAGAATCTATGCAAAGAAGGGGCTGCAAAAGCCGGGAGATGAGAAAGAGTGCTGCGCCTTTGAAGAAACAAGCATTTCAGTGCAGGTGAATCGCAGGGTATGAAGCGGCCGCGTAGTAAGAGGTGAGGTGGGAGAGGAATGCAAGGCCTAGCTCTTGAAGAGCCTCATGGGCTAGGCTAGCAAGTTTAAATTTTACCCTAATGGCAACTGGAAATCACTGGAGGATTTTAACCTGGGGAGTCACCTGACTAGATGTGACTCCTCAGATCCAGAAAGGTCACTAGCACAGTGATTCTCAACTCAGCTACACATTAGAATCACCTGAGAAGGTTCTGACACCTTCTCACGCCCAGAGATTGTTGGTTTGGGACTGGTCCCAGGTTATCTGTATTTAAAGCACCCAAAGTGACTACGGTGTGCACTCACAGGCTCCAGGAGCCATCTGGAGAAAGGACTGGAGCAGGGCAAGATCCAAGGGTGCTGAAATACCCCAGACAAGTTGACGGTGGTGTGGACAGAGTGGGGGCCATGGAAAGAGCTAAAACTAAACTTCCAGCTGGAAGTTGTATGGAGATTAGGATCAACAGAACTTGATCACTGACTGAATGTGGTGAAGTCGCTACATGTAAGACTACTGTCCACAACATATTTAGAGAAAAAATGGAACTTAAGACATGTTCTGTACTTTAAAATGTTTTTAAATTTTTTGTTTTAAATACATATGTATAGCATAGAGAAAATCTGGAAAAATAGTAAAGATAGTTAATAATTGTTATCTCTTAACGCGACATTTACAAAAGACCTTCGCCACCTACTTCATACACTTCTGTATTACAAAAACTTCAAAAGAAAAGTATGTATTACTTTTAAAATTAAAAATAGTTGTATTAAATTTAAATAAAACTTCCAGGGCAGGCCCCATGGCGTAGTGGTTAAGTTCACCATGCTCAACTTCATCGGCCCAGGTTTGCAGGTTCAGATCCTGGGCGTGGACCTACACTACTCGTCAGCCATGCTGTGGTAGCACACACATAAAGTGGAGGAAGACTGGCACAGAGCTAATCTTCCTCAGCAAAAAAATAATTAAATAAATAATCAAATAAATAAAACTTCCAACATTTTGAAGAACCTGTAACAGAAGTGTCCTTGTGAAACCCATGGCTTTAAGTTCTTTCCAAAGGCTGTGTCCCTATCTTCTTTTCTATACTAGTTGAAAGATGCTCCAAGGTAGGGTTGCTTGCTACCCAGTCTCAGACTCCGACCCCTTAAGCAATCATAGCTGCTGTTTTTTAAAATCTTTTTAACTAAGGTATTACTTACACATAAAAAAATCACTTATTTTACCTGTGAATTTTAGTAATTGCATACAATTGTGTAACCACAACCACAAACAAGATATAGAACAGTTCTCTCACCCTAAAAACTTTCCTCACACCCCTTTGTAATGTGATCCCCTCCCATTCCGGGCCCCACACAACCAGTGATCTGCTTTCTATCACAACAGATTTGCTTTGTCTAGAATTTCACCTAAATGAAATCACACTGTAGGCAGTCTTTGTGTTTGACTTCTTTCACTTAAAATAATGAGATTTATCCATGTTATTGTATGTATTGATACTGTGTTACTTTTTATTACTTGATAATATTCCACAGTACAGATATAACATGATTTATCTATTCTCCAGATGATGAACATCTGGACTGCTCCCAGTTTTTTGCTGTTATGAATAATATTGCTATGAATGTTTGCAAACAAGTCCCTGTGTGGACACATGCACATGTGTTCATTTCTCTTGGGTAAACGCCTTGGAGTAGAATTGCTGGGTCATATGGTAAGCGTGTGTTTAACTTTATAAAATTCTGCCACATGGTTTCCCAACAGGATGTACCATTTTGCATTCCCACCAAGCAGTTATGAGGGTTCCACTTACTTGACATCACTCATACTATTTTATATAAGCTAATGCAAAGGTTTCCCACTACTTTATGATTTTAAAAAGCAAATTAAATTACCCATTAAAATCTGTATGTAAATATTTTAAGTACTACAAAAATATTTAGCTTTCCTAGATATTAGCATTAGCTTTAAATTAGATAGTTAAACCAGTTTTTAATGAGCTCCTCTTCCTTTTATTGTATTCTTACCTGAGCTGCTCAATTTTCTCTGGAGTAATAGGACCCTTCCCAAAAACTTGGTCTATCTCTTCATATAATTTTTTCTGAACTTCTTCAGAGGTGGTTAAAAAACAGATTGCCCAGGTGCACACTAAGTGAAAAGTCATATTAATAACAATGGAAATAGCTAATTCATAGTTTGAGTACAGAATAAGAAAAATCTTACTTTTTTTTGCTATTTTCCTTTTTTTCTGATAGAAGATACATAAATGCTACTAAAAAATAAAACATGATTGTTCACAGGATTTGTAATGCATTAAATAGAACATGAATATAGAATACTCCCAAAAAGAGACAGTGCAATGTAGACGATTTCTTTCTTAAAACTGGCAAGTAACTGAAGCGACTTAATGCCTTTTGCCTTAGGTAAAAGAGTAATGATAATAAAGACACTTCACACCTGGGGGAGTGTTAAAATGCTGCTGACTGTGATGGATTGTCTGGTTTACTCAACACTATAAAATCAAAAACTTTATTTATCAGTGCACTCAGAAGCCCTAATGAAATGACTCATACAAATCAAAGGAGCAGGAGATTTACCTATAAATCAATATTCTAAATTTTTACTTGTAAGGGTAGACACACCATTACAAGAACTGGGAGTGGTTATTCCTTAGGACAGTGGTTCTCAAAAATCACCTGGGAGCTGGTTGATGGCACGATCCCACACCCACAGATTCTGATTCATTAGGTCTAGGGTGGGGCTCAGGTGTCTGTACTTCTAACAAATACCAGAATTATTTTAATGAACACCAAAATTGGAAAATCACTAGCTTATGGCTTACTTTTACTTAAAATGGCTTATGGATTATATTCACTGAGGAAATGAAAAGGTAAGAAAATTACATGATGAACATAAAACAGAGGAAACAGAGTAGTTATGTTTCCTTTAGGAACCACTGGTATTACAACTATAAAAGAATGGAACCACCCAGATACAGAGTGCCTCTCTCCCTAGATTATGCTTGAGATGACTCTATCTACAGCTCTACATTTTCTACGTCAAGTACATTTTAAAATGTTTAGTAATTTCTATCTCTATTTATCAATTACCCTTTTCCTGAGCTAAGTGCTGACTTAAATTTGTCTCAAAGTTAATTTTTTTCTAATGTTTGCCTAAGTCACATATTATCCAATTCCTGTGCCTGGAAAAGACATAATTCACTTTCTACACTAAATAGTATCATCAATAAAATCAATAGCTATCTGGTACTCAATTATTTTGATAATTTACTCACATCCAGAGTTCATAAAGAGCACATGAGTAACTCCTTGTCTGTAACATTTTCCTGCATACGCTTCTTTATTATGGCTTTCGAGTGAACTGCCGAATTTCTATTTCACCAGTGATGTGAAAACTTGTGCAGTGTGCCATACGTATATGTATGCAATTTTACAACAATATACAGTAATACACAATATTGAAAGATTTAGCACAAGGATTTGCATACAGTAGGCATTCATATACCCTATTTGACTATATTATCACTTAAAATTAATATAACTGTATAAGCATAATAATCTCCAACACTGGTTCTTTTGTAGAACTCTATTAAAAAGTACGACTAGGATAGCTTAAAAATGTGATTTTAAGCCAGTAAACTTTCTTTAATTACAATACTGAACCAAGACACAATTTTATAGTTGAAAGATACCTTGGGGAGGTCGTCCAGAACTGAACTTGTATTGGAGAAAAGGAGAAAACACAGAGGAAGTATCTTGCTCAAGGCTAATAAGTAGCAGGGGGGGACTTTAATTAAGGTTTCCCGCTGTCTGCCACTCAGAAACTTCAGAGATGCCTTAAAAAACAATGAACCCATATGCAAAGAAATAGCCATACTCTGAAAATTCCCCCCAAAACTGCAAATAAGATTAAAATATGAATTCGACCTTGGAATGATCACTTTTTATGGCATCCAGAGCACGAGTCAGACTTTTTGAAGGCCTTTCGCAAAGATATATTTTAATGTAATAAATTTTTAAACAAGTTGTTTCTTTAAAAGGTTCAATATATTATTTTTGTATTATTTCTATTGTATTGTATTGTATTGTATTATTTTGTAGTATTTTAACTTACCTAAACTCCATTTAATTGACAACATCTCAACATCTCTAGATAGCAAAAATTTTACAAAGAAGAAAAATTTATGGGAAGTTTACATTTGTACTGTTTTTAAGAAAATTTCCTTAATTACCATTTGAAATGAAATGCTTCAAGTAAAAATAAATTTTTTTGGATTTTAAACTCATGTTTTAACACTTCTTTCAGCATTTTATATTAGTGTATTTTTACGGATATACACAAATTTTTATTAACACTGTATGAAAGAATGGTACTCTGCTAAACTAAAAACCAGTAAGGAAACTTAGAAACATGTCACACCTTTTAGAATTTTAAATAAAAATCACCTTCATTTCTACCAAAAGAGGAATTCTTTTAAATCATGCTTTCTGTGGCCTATATCCTCTGTTGGTAGACCTTAACAATAGGAGACCGGGTTGGAGTCAAAGCGAAAAGCCGCAGCAGGAAATTGAAAAGCTCACTGCTCCGGTTGGAAAGGTGTCAATGGCAGTTCATTTTAAAGCCACTAACTAGAATTCACAATCCATAAACTGTGTCAAGAAATTTATGGCAATGTTCAGAGGTGGCACAGAGCACCTGGGGTAAAAAAAAAAAAAAAAAAAAGGTACCTGTGTACAAGAGCGTTTCAAACAAGAGTAAAAAGAAGAGGGAAGGGAAGTTATAAAGAGGTCTTGCAAAGAGTGTTACCTTTATTTTAGAATAGCTTTACCCTTGTATATTTTATAATCTATCTCAAAAAGAAATCAATTTATACTTACATTTTGCAGTTATTATGCAACTGGCCAAAGAAAATATCATACTGTCTTCTAGGATCTAGGAAACAAAACTCAGTTTAGAAAGGGTGAAACATAAGGTGTCCCGTATTATGCCTTACGCTAAAAAAATCTAGAGTATAGAATTATGGTCAAGGAAAGGAAAAAAGTGCATTATTTCTTTATGATGTTTTTCACTTAAAAAACATCTATATAATGTAAATAACCAAGTAAGATTGGCAACAGATGTTAGCTCAGGGCTACTCTCCCTCAGAAAAAAATTTTAAAATAATGTAAATAACCAACCTAAATATTGCGTTGCCTCCTCGATGCAGTAAACACTTATCGGTAATATTATTGGCTCATGACACATTTTTGCAAACAAACTGGCTCAGCTCTATCCTTCCGGCTTGGCCTGGGACAGCAACAAAGCCACAGGACAGAGGAGAGTCTGCCAGTGCCCTCAGCCTGATTCGATTTCTGCACCCACATACACCTGGAAACCAATTCTGTCTATGAAGACTTGCACATGTCGAGTGGGACAGAAGATTCCTACAATGAACAGGTGAGGCAATAATGGCTATAGTCCTGTCCTTTGCCTGACAACACCACATAGCAGTGTGCTAGGGATGACAGACATACACTGGGAAGAAGCCAGGCTGCCATGCCTGGCCACACAGGTAGAGCAGCTTAGGCGATAAAGGTTTATACTTGTCCTCCTCTGTTATGATCAGAGAATTGTGGTCCAATATTTGCTTACCCAAATATTAAATAATATACAGCTGCTTCAAAGAGCTAAAAAAATAGGAGCTAAATTCTTGTACTATTTATGGATGATGTACAATAAAAGAGAAGCCACTGAATTCTAGGAGGGCATCTGGATTAAACTGAATAAAAAGCACACTCTATACATGTGTGATTATATTTTATTTGATAAACATTTAACAATTACATCACCTGTTGGTCATTAAGGTTCCCCTGTACTAAGGAGTCAATGAAAATATGTTGATTGAAGTTCATTCCTCTTCGTTCTTTTATGATTTTCTTTAAAATAGATTCCAATTGCATAAGGGCTTAAAGAAGAAAAACAAAGAAGATTTGAGAATATAAGCCCTTGTGAAGACTGAACATTTTTAATATTTCTTTTTTTTTTTTTTGGAGAGAAAGGACTTTTTATTACAGCTTGCTAGCAAGGGGACAGATAGCTGATTAATGTCCAAAAGAACCATCTTAAGGAGAACACAGAATCTTGAAACAGTTAAATATGCCAGTGGGTTATAGGCAAGAGGGTAGGAAATGGTGAACCCCTTGGTGTTGCAGACTGGGAGTTGCCACATCAGATCTTTCAGCTGTCATGAATATCAGCATAGGATCTTGTCTAGAGGCCACCACATTCTCTCAGCCAGGCTCTGTACTCTGATCTGCTCACTTGGTGCTTATGGCGATACTTTACCTGGTGGGCTCTGGGAGCACCTTGGTGAGAGGAGGGACCTCTCTGGAAACTGAGACATTGGTGGGGGCCATTGTTCTGACCTGGTCCAGCTGTGCTGACCTAATATTTCTGTACAATGTTACTATGTGCAGAATAAAACTTCCAAAAGTAAAAGAGTAGTAATTAACAATTTTAAAAAAGCTAATTTACATTTAAAACATCTATTTTCTTTTTGCTAAATTTAACATACACACAAAAAAAGTACATAAAACATATATGCACAATTTAAGGAATCATCATAAAGCAGATATCCTCAACATCGCCACCCAGGCTGAGAAGCAGAACAATGCCAGCACCTTAGAGGCCTCCACCCACACAGCCGTCTTCCCTGGTATCATCCACCTTCCTTCTAAATTCTGTCCTCAACTCCACTCTTCTCCCAAGTCACGCATCACTCATTTGGGGTCAGAAACAGATGTGAAATCATCAAAAAAGCAAATTTCTGAAATCTAAAAGATACAGAATAACTGATATCCAACAGTCAATAAAATTATCCAAAGAGCACTTCTCAGTTCCCATGTTGATCGCTTACGCTCCAGGAAACACTTTCACATTTGGCTCCCAGGATTCCACACTTTCCTCCCACTTACTGCCTGCTCATCCTCAGGTTCCTTTGTTGATTCCTTCTCATCTCTCAAATTTCTTAACAATGGTATGTCCAAGGTCTGTAGGCTCAGTTTCTGGACCTCTTCTCTTTTTCTATTTACATTCATTACCTTGGTGATCACCAGTGTTAAACTTTCAATACAATCTACGTACTGAACACTCCCAAATTTATATTTCCAGTCAGGACATCTTTCTCCTGAACTCTAGACTCATATATCTAACAACCAACTCAGCATCTCCACTTGGAGGTCTGAAGCATACTAAACACAACATAAACAGGGGGCCGGCCCCATGGCCAAGTGGTTAAGTTCGCACGCTCTCCTTCGGCAGCCCAGGGTTTCGCCAGTTCGGATCCCAGGCGTGGACATGGCACCACTCATCAAGCCATGCTGAGACAGCGTTCCCCATGCCACAACCAGAAGGACCCACAACTAACAAATATACAACTATGTACTGGGGGGATTTTGGAAGAAGGGAAAAAAAGATTGGCAACAGTTGTTAGCTCAGGTGCCAATCTTTAAAGAAATAAATAAATAACACATCCAAAACTGAACTCTTGATATTTCCCCCCAAAACTGGATTCTCCCACAGTATGCCCCATCTATTTCCTAATAACTTTATTTTCCAATGACCTTGGTGACTCCTTCACTCTTACAACCCACATCTATCAGCCAATGTTGGTGGTTTTGTCTTCAAAATACAGAATTATTCTCCCTTACTCTTTTTTTCATTCTATATTTCCTGCTGCCTGCCACATAGTCCTAGCCCATAACAGCTCCCTAATTACTCTCTCTGCTTCTGCTCTGGGCTCCTATAATCTATCACAGCAGCCAGAGTGATCCTTTAAAAACATAACTCAGATCATAACTCTGCTCAAAACCTCCCAGTGGTTTCCTATCTCATAGTAACAACCTAGTCATACAATGATCTACAAGCTGGACAAAATCTGTCCCTCCCTCAATCTTTCTGGCCTCATCTCATTCTGTTCCTTTTCTGACTACTTCACTCCAGCCACACAGCTCCTGGTTGTACCTCCCGGTGAGGAAGAATCTCATCTCAAGGATTTTGCAATTGCTTTTCCTCAACGTGGAATACACTTCCTTTGGCTATGCGGATATGCACATGATCTGCACTGACAGGCTTCCTTATCTTTCGCAAGTGTTTGCTCAAGTCACCTGATCTTGATGAGGCCTTTCCTAAAAACCTTATTTAAAATCACAACCTCCCCACCCCGAACACTCCCCATTCCCCTTCCTGATTTAATTTCTCCATAGCACTTGTCATCTTTTAACACACTATTCAGTTTACTTACTTAGATTCTCGCCTGCCTCTTCACACTAGAATGTAGTGCCACAAGGACAGGAATTTTTGTTTGTTTTGTTCACTGACATCTCCTCAGCACCAAAAACATACCAGGATATTATAGATCCTCACTAAATATTTATAGAATTGAATAAATATAACACATTAGTGATTAAAATGAGAAACTATTAATACTGTAATACAGTGGTTCCCAAACGTTGCTACACAGAATCACCTAGAAACCTTTTTTTAAAAAACTGTAAAACATAAGAAATATAAGTCACACCTCATACCAATTAAATCGGAACGTTTAGGAGTAGAAGCCAGGCTTCAATGTTTTTTAAAAGATCCAATGTGTAGTAAAATTTGGGAACTACTGTGGTACATACTCAACCCTACAAGCACATCAGAATAGTGTGGAGAGCTTTTATAAAAATATCTGATGCCCAGGGCACCTCTATCCCAGATTCTGAATAAACTGGTCTAGGATAGAGCCTGATCTCCAGTTTTTTCGTTTTAAGTTCCCAAAGTGATTCTAATGTATAGACCAGGTTGAGAATTACTCACCTAAACAAAGGAAGCACTGATCCAGCCACAGGATCCCACTCATATAAATACCAAAACATAGTCATTTTCAATGACAGCTCAAATCTGATCTATGCCCATGTGACAGTGCAACGAACATATTATGCTTGATAATCTACTTCTATTTAGAATCAAAGAATACAAATTAATTTTCATTTTATATCAATTGAACCAATATTTGTGAAACACATTTTTTTTTAAGGGGAATTAATCCAAACGCATGCATCAAGACGATCAGAATGATGATGAAAACAAGATACCAGAAAATGTGTCAAGTAAATTGGTTTTTCTGGACTTATGTTGGGACATCAAGGGACTCACTAGAATGGGAAGCCCCATGAGGACAGGATTTTTGTCTCCTGTACATAGAATATTGCCTAGCACACACAGGCCCCAATAAACACTCGTTCAAAGAATAAAGGAAGAGAATCCCAGGAAGTAATACTATTATATATGGAAAATAATCCATTATTCCAATGCAGCCTATGTATTTTAATTTACCCAGCCTACTTCCAAAAAAGAAAGTGAAGCAGCTCAGAATAAACATATTAAAGCATTACAATCATTAAATTACTGGCAGAAAATACAGAACAAAAAGAAAAGAGGGAGAAAAATTTAGGGGAGACATCTTAAACTAAATTCGCTATTTTTCTGTGTAGATTTTCAATGTTGTAACCAATGCCAAATTTACTCAAAATGGCAAGAATTTTTTATGTTGCTACATTTTTTACAAATATCTATAGAATATTTAATCATGTTGATACTATTTCCTTATTTCCTAATTCCTATATTGTTGGACAATTTGATTATTTCTGGTTTTCTACTTGTAGAAATAGCACTATAAAAAATACTCATGAGGGGCCAGCCCAGTGGTACAGCGGTTAAGTTTGCACATTCTGCTTTGGCAGCCAGGGGTTTGCCGGTTGGGATCCTGGGTGCGGACATGGCACCGCTTGTCAAGCCATGCTGTGGTAGGCATCCCACACATAAAGCAGAGGAAGACGGGCACAGATGTTAGCTCAGGGCTAGTCTTCCTCAGCAAAAGAGAGGAGGATTGGCAGCAGATGTTAGCTCAGGGCTACTTCCTCAAAAAAAAAAAAAATACTCATGAATATTTTCTTCTTTTAGATAATCTGATCCATTATTTTATGACTCTCATATATATCATCAAATCGCTTTCCCAGGATTTACCCTTACTTTCATCAAGGCTGTAGGCTGTACCAGTTCCACAGCACCTTCATTCTGCAGCAAGTGCTAGAGTTTTGTTTACTAACTCACTGCTTTGTCCTCTTTTTTGTTTAAGAAAAACTTTCATGGGGCCAGCCCTGGTGGGCTAGTGGTTAAGTTCAGTGTGCTCTGCTTCGGTGGCCTGGGTTCAGTTCCTGGGCATGGACTTACACCACTCTGTTAGCAGCCATGCTGTGCTGGCAGCCCATACACTATAAAACAGAGGAAGATTGGCATGGATGTTAGCTCAGGGAGAATCTTCCTTAGCAAAAAAGAAAAGAAAAACTTTCGTTATAGGAAACGTAGGAGAAAAACACAGACAAAACACACATGACCTATAATTTCATGATTCAGAGATAACCCTGCTAAAATTGGGGCATACTTTCTTTTGTCTTTATTAAAAATTAAGAGTGGCAAAACTTACCATCTTCATATTGTTTTTTCCGATTTGCACTTTTATCAAGTGATCCATCTAGAAAGCCTTTTCCAATCTCAGCCCAAACCTGAAAATAGGAAAACATACCTATTATCTGATAAGTAGGCTCTCTAGATAATACCGAGCAGTTTAAGCTAATAAATGAGGCACTCCTGTCTCACCTAGGGATCTGAGAAGCTCTACCTTTTAAGTGGGCTGCATAAGCATTTACTACGTAGTCTCTGAGGACAGGGCACAACTATATTTTAATAATTTCAGTGAAGGCACTTGCAAATTAGTTATAATTGGAAAGTCAAAAGTTCCTTTTCTTATTAGGAGTAGGAATGGGGAGGAAAAGAACATGGCAATAGAGCCAATTCTCTATTTTTTATTATAATTGCACCAGTGGATAAATAAAATTCATAGGGAATTCCATATTTTTACTTCACCTGTGATATTGGTGAGCACTGGCTGAGATCCAGAAAAAAGTTAAAAATTAGTCAAAGGTTTGGAGATAGTAAACAATGGAATAGGCTTCCAATTATTTCAAAATTGGGTAATTAGCTCCTGAAAAAACTTTAACTTGTTTATTATTCAAAAGTTCTAAAAGAACTTGAGGAAAGAACATAACACTTATTAATCAATGCTAAATATTTGAAAAATTATTATTACAGTTAAGAGTCCTCAACTCTTACCTAACAAAGATAAACTTTCAGATTACTTAAATGTAAAACATGAAAGTATAAAAAGTACTGTAGGGGCCAGCCCCATGGCCGGGAGGTTAGAGTTCCGAGCACTCTGCTTCAGCAGCCAGGGTTCACCAGTGTGGATCCCAGGTGCAAACCTACTCCACTCATCAGCCATGCTGTGGGAAAAAGTAGAGGAAGAGTGGCACAGATGTTAGCTCAGGGCTAATCTTCCTCAAGCAAAAAAAAGAAGAAGACTGGCAATGGATGTTAGCTCAGGGGAAATCTTCCTCAGAAAAAAAAAGTACTGCAAAAATGTGCAGTAAATGTTTATATTAGTAATTTATATTGGTAATTTATATTAATTATATAATAATTATATTTCATATAATTTATAATATATATTATATATAATTTATATTAATTAGTAATTTATATTAGTAATTATTACATTATATTATACTCAAAGCGAGAAAGGAATTTCTAAGCATGACACAGCACAGGGAAAAAATTCATAATGAAAAAGCTGAATGCATTTAGCTACTCCATTGCAACAACGAAAACCTGAACAGACTGAAAAAATCAACAACTCTTCTTGGACCCCTAACACATGGGTGGACCCGGGGCAAACTGAGGCCCCCAAGATTGGAGAGACAGGAGAAAACAGGGAGTCCCATCTTACTGGAACAGACTCACAAGTGGAAACCAGCTTAGGAACCGGCGCTGGGGCAGGAACACCCAAACCGTACTAACAAACTGCTGGAGGTTCAGTGCACACAACTCTGGGAGTTAAAAACTCCAGGGGGACTGAGTTATAGGGGGGTTCCCCAAAATATTGTGAGATTTACCTGCCGGAGCTTGACCAGGTTCCCACAGCAAATATGGAAGGAAAATCCCCTCAGGCTTCCAGTAGGGGGAGGCCAAGCACTGTGTTCTCAACAAGGCCCGCCCTCAGGGGAAACTAGTCAACAGAGCCGGACCTGCTGGGGTCTTATCAGAGCCTAACTGACCCGGGGCAGGGAAATACCCAACTCCAGGCAGCTCTAGCCTTCCACGTGGGGGAGGGGAATTACCCAACTCCAGCCCACTCTAGCCATCCTGTCCCACCTCACGGGGCAGAAAACACTGAGAAGCACTCGTGGGGCCCACAGTCCAGAGGCGCAGGCTCACTCAGAGACTGAGACGGACTCGCAGGACTGTGGAACACCTCCCCTTCCCCACCCCTCACCGCCACATCGCTAAAGCCTACCTACACCAGTTTCTTCTACCCAGTCCATCATGTCAAGCTGTCAAGAAGAAGGTACAAGGCACACCAAAAGGCAAAAAACACAGTTCGAAGAAACAGAGCAAGCATCAGAACCAGACCAGGCAGGGACGTTGGAAATACCAGACCAGGAAAGTAAAGCAACTATGATTAATATGGTTAAATTAAAATTTCAAACTACTATGATTAATATTAATAAGGGCTCTGAAGTATCCTTGGGTAAAGGATAAAGCAGACAGCATGCAAGAACAAACAGGCAACCTAAGCAAAGAGATGGAAATCCTAAGAAAGAACCAAAAAGAAACACTAGAGATCAAAAACACTATAACAGAAAAGAAGAATGCCTCTGATAGGCTTATTCATACACTGGTCACAGCTGAGGAAAGAATCTCTGAGCTAGAGGACACATCAGTAGAATCCTCAAAAGCAGTTTCGTACAAAACTAAACATTCTCTTACCATATGATCCAGCAATCATGCTCTTTGGTATTTAACCAAAGGAGTTGCAAACTTACGTCCACACAAAAACCTGCACACAGATGTTTACAGTAGCTTGATGCATAATTATCAAAACTTGGAAGCAACCAAGATGTTCTTTAGTAGGTGAATGGATAAGCTGTTATATCCAGACAATGGAGTACGATCCAGCACTAAATGAAACGAGCTATTGGGGCTGGCCCAGTGGTGTAGTGGTTAAGTTCGCACACTCCGCTTCAGTGGCCCAGGGTTCACGGGTTCAGATCCCGGGTGCGGATCTACACACTGCTCATCAAGCCACACTGTGGCAATGTCCTATATACAAAATAGAGGAAGACTAGCACAGATGTCAGCTCAGGAACCATCTTCCTCAAACAAAAAGAAGACTGGCAAGAGATGTTAGCTCAGCGACAATCTTCCTCGCCAAAAAAACCCAGAAATGAGCTATTAAACCATGAAAGACATAGAGGAACCCTAAATGCATATTACTAAGTGAAAGAAGCCAATCTGAGAAAGCTACGTACTGTATGATTCCAACTACATGACATTCTTGAAAAGGCCAAACGATGGATACAATAAAAACATCAGTGGTGGCCAGGAGCCGGGGGACGGAGAAAAGATGAATAGGCAGAGTACAGAGGATTTTCAGGGCAGTGAAAATACTCTGTACGATATTACAATGATGGATACATGTCATTATACATTTGTCCAAACCCAATGAATGTACAACACAAAGTGTGAACTCTTAGGTAAACTATGGATTTGCATGATGACAATTTGTCAATGTAGGTTCGTCCTTGGCAAAAAATGTACCATTCTGGTGAGTGATGTTGATAACGGGGAGGCTGTGCATGTGTAGATGCATGGGGTATATAAGTCTCTGTACCTTCCTCTTAATTTTATTGTAAACCTAAAATTGTTTTAAAATAATATTTCTTTAAAAAGCACTATAAATAAAAATGAAAGCAAATGAAAACTAGAGATAAAAATTAAGAGCTCTTGCAGATCAGTAAGAAAAAGAAACACAACAATAGAAGTATTGGTGAAGGACGTGAGAAAGCAGCCCACAAATGAGGAATACAAGAGATCCACAAAAATATTAAATGAAGTTTAACCTCACAAACAGTAAAAAAATAACTTTAATCATGAAATATCATTTTCCACTTATTAGGTAGGCAAATATTTGAAGGATCAATAATTCTACACGTCAAAGCACAAGGAAAGAGCACACTAATGCTGGGGGAAGATAACTGAGACAATGGTTTGGGAGGGCAGTTCTGAAGCGGTACGCAACTCAACATGGCATGTACATTTCCTCACAGTCCAACACCTGCGAGATGGGCGTGCACCTTACACTGATGCCACCTCTCCACTGCTGTCAGCCAAGCGGCAGTGACGGGGCAGAAGTCACTGTCCCTGCAGTCACAACTGGTTATTACTCCTGCGGCCTGACTGGACAACAGCAACCCCTTGGTGTTTCAGACATCAAAAGATCATTTGAGGAAAGACTTTAAGTTATGCTTATGGTCTGAAAACTTTCCTTTAACAACTTCTGGTAGCATTAAGAAAATACCAGATTCCTTCCAAAAATACATCATCTGAATCTACTCAAACCCAAATTGATGGACATTTCAAAAAATACTTGGCCGGTACTTTTAAAAATGTCAAGGTCACAAAACAAAGAAAAGCTGAGGAACTGTTCCACATCAAAGAGGTCTGACCACCAAAATCTGAATATGGGCTCTAGGTAATACTAGTGTATGAATGTTAAATTTCCCAAGTTTGAAAACTATGTTGTCTATATAAGAGAACATCTTTGTTTTTAGGAAATACTGAAGAATTTAGGGGAAAAGAGGCAAAATCTGCACTTTACTGTCACAGGGTTCAGGTAATGGGGGAAGGAATGAATAGAGAGATGGGCAGACGGATGGATGAATAGACAGAAAGACAGATAATGAATGACAAAAGCAAATGAGGCAAAATGTAAACAACTGCCGACCCTGGGTACAGGCAGTGGGGGTTCCTTGTAGTAGGTGCAACTTTTCTGTAAGTTGGAAATTATTTCTATTTTGAGTTACAAAGAAAGAAAGAAAAAGGAAGAGAAAGAAAATGCCAGTATAAAATAGGTACAGGTAACAGCAGCTTAGAAGAAAATCTTGGGAATGATAGTGGAGGTCTTCCTTTAAAAAATGCTGTCTCACCAACATGAAAAAACATCACCTCTCAACTGAGTCAAAAATTGATTCTCCATTAAAATTTGAAGACATTTTAGGAATTCCCTAACCAATTTATTTCGCCTGGGTACAAAGAGCAGTTTACTCTAGGAAGTAGAATTTAGAGTGATTTTTCCACTTTTATTTTTATGCTCCTGAATATATGAATGTTCTAGAAGAAACGTCTATTTTTTAATCATCAAACACAACTAATAAAACCATTTTAATGGGAAAAAGTATAATATTAAACAGTGACAGGGTGTTAAGCCACAGTTCCTAGTGATTTTTTTTAAACACATTATCTTGATTATTTACTTGTTTTTATAGATTTGAATAAAATAAGCAATAAACTTCTCAGAGAGCCAAAATGCGGTAAATGACCTAAGTATGATTTGAACCAAATAAATTAATGTTGACATTGATAAAAATAGAAAATAATAAATAAATTCCATATGTGAATCTACGAAAGGCACACAGTAAATGAATTTCAAACTGAATTGGGCTTTCTTCAAATCACATGCATTTTATTAGCATTTTAATGTTCCACTGGCTTTAACTTCTTTTTATATAGGACACAGTCTAGTCTATTAAATACAGTTTTTTCTCTTTATTATAGAATTCAGTATTATAACATATTTGCTAAATATTAAAAGAAAATTTCTTTAGTCATCTCCACTTTTTAAATTTCAAAAAGTAAGAGCTTAAAAAAGTAATTTTTAAAAAGACAATTATCATTGCTTGCACTGTTGCTTTTAGCCCAAAACAACGAAACTATACTACAGAATCTTAAACTTTCATCTTGAGAGGCAAAGTCTGCATTATTCAACTATCCAATGTGATGAAAGAATAATTTTAATTTGGCCCTAGACTTACTGTGCCATGATTCTTCTGGAAGCGAACGACTTCCTGGCCATCTTCAAACGTACTACCCATTACCATCTGTGTAACAGATTTCACAGCAAAACCAAGCATATGCTGGGAGAGGGGTACATGCTGGGACTCTGGGTAGGAGAGCCATTTATCTAATAATTCTTCTGAAAGCTGAAAGAGAACAGAAAACCACAACGATTTATTATTTCCCCTTGCTAAATCTTAGAAAAACTCAGCAAGTAGGTTCATTTCAGAGCACAGAGTTCAACTCCGATCAAAGTAAGCATTCAGGTGTTTACCTAGCCTGTCAGGCTAACACTGGCTCCACCTAGAATTACGTCCTCAACAGTTCAGGTTCAGAGTCTGTCACAGGGCTGATTTGCAAAACAAAAGCAACAACCTCGACAATAAAAACAGAAAATAGAAATTAAAAGTTCTTGACCCTAATGGAAACTAAGCGACCAAAGTCTGAGTATCTACAAAGAATAGCAAAGGCTCAGGGCAGAGTGCCTGCGACACAGTGAACAGTCAACAAACACAGGAGTAGATACAAAACCTAGACACGCTTCAGCGACAGAAAGCTCTCAGGGTCTCTGCCATTGCTTCGTTCGACAAATATTTATTAAATCCCTTGCGTAATGAAAACAATGTGTAGTCAGAAGCTCAAAAGCTTTGGAGTCAGGAAAACCTTGGCTTTACTTCTGGCCCTGTCACTTAGGAGTAACGTGACTTTGAGCAATTTGCTTAACTATTCCAAGGTTCAGGGGTCTCAACAGTGACACAGAGAGGACATCTCCTACTTGCACGGCCGCAGTGACAGGGATGATTATACCACGCCACATAGCAGGGTCAGGGTTTTGTGAGGGGATAGATGTAAAGCCCCTTTCACGTTAGGAACTCAAATTCAAGCTCCTTTCCCACATCAAGTCCATGAAAGTTTTGTCACAGTATAAAAGGTTAAAATTAAATTTTGTGAGAAACAGAATAAATATTCAAAAAGAAAAGATTAGCACCACAATAGTTTACACCTACTTAAAGTGAAGTATATGGACTATAACACTTTTTTTTGGAGAAAGGAAAGGAAGCCTTAATGATTCCATAGGATCAAGATTAATGAATAGTTAATATACTTTAAAGAACTCTGAGACTCAGGTGAAGTTAAGAAAACAAGAAAATAATGATTAAAATGGAACATAAGTACATAATTAAAAAATTACTTGCATGCTACTAACAAAATAATTCCAGGTACTTTAAAGAAGTTAGCATTCTACAGTTATTAATGAAGTCATCTAGCTTCCTTTATACTAAAAGATTTTAAAAAACAGTTTTGGGGGTTGGCCCCGTGGCCGAGTGGTTAAGTTCGCGCGCTCCGCTGCAGGCGGCCCAGTGTTTCGTTGGTTCGAATCCTGGGTGCAGACATGGCACTGCTCATCAAACCACGCTGAGGCAGCGTCCCACATGCCACAACTAGAAGGACCCACAACAAAGAATATACAACTATGTACTGGGGGGCTTTGGGGAGAAAAAGGAAAAAAATAAAATCTTTAAAAAAAAAAAAACCGTTTTGGAAACAAACCATTAAAGCGAGGCTATCTCCAGGTAAAAATAAGAGCCAACATAAATTCTACCTATAGGTAACGACAGTTCTAAACGCAAAGGTAAAATAAACACTGGGGAAAAAAGCCTTCTTGTAGGAAAAAATAAAATATATTAAAAGATATAAGATAAACCCATAAGATTTCCTTTCTCTAAATATTTGCTTCAGAAAACATACTTTTTCTTAATAAGCATGGGATTTTTGCCTCAAAACAACTCTAAGAAAAGTACTTAACTCGCAACCATCTCAGCTTCATGCCCAGAAATGGGAGGCCGAGCTGAGCAGCGGTATCGCCCACTTAGACGCTGAGCTGCCAGGCCTCACCTTCCCCACCACTCCATCTGCCGCTGAACGTTGATCCTACATAGAGGCCGTTGTAAGCAGACAGCCCCAATGCCATGCAACAAAGCCACACCCTCATCATTTACAGCCTTAGTGTTGAGCCATGTGTCCGAATTTACTCCACGTACCACATGTGAATGCTGACACTTTACCTTGTTCTTTATGCTGAAAGTAGCATTTTTAAAGTGTGCATTCCATTGATTTATTTGTTCATTTAATTTTCATAAATGGTTACATTGTTCTCTCATCATTAAGTACAAGTCTTTTTCCCACAGATTTAAAATGCCATCCATTATACACTGAATTCCCATGTGACTGTGGGATTATTTCTGAACATTGTCTATTTCGTTGATATATAGATATACCATTATCATAGTTTTGAAAATTTATTTTGTCTTTATAATGCTTCCCATTACTATTCTCTTCCAAAATGTTCCAGAAGAGAGACTGACTTCCAGAATCATGGAGTGGGGACCTTGCTGATTTTGCTCTCCCTCTAAAACTATGAAAATATGTGCTAAACAACTAAACAACTAAACAACTAAAATCAATCATTTCAGCACTTTGCAACTAACCAAAATTCAGTACCCACTGAGAAGCGTCAATCCAACAGAAACAACTGAACCTCGGTAAGATGCTCGAGTTGCGATGTTTTACCTTAAGTTATTTCCATCTCCCTTCTCTCCCCAGCTCAGTAGCATGGTAGCCAAAGGCCAGCAGCACTGCAGACAACAGAGAGACCTGACATCTCTGTGGCACTGTTACAAGCACCATCACCACTGGTCACCAAAATGGTCACTGAAACAGAGGAGTAAGGAATCCCAAAACTCTGTTCCTCCTCCAAAACAAGTAATGAGCCGGCGAAAACTGTCAGAACCAACTTTTGCAAAACTCTGGAACACAGTCCACAAACTTCTAACAACCAGGGGCAGGTCTGATGAAGAAAGAAGCTGCTGCTCTGTGTGAGAGAGCACTGCGGGATTTTAAACAACCGGTCTACCACCTCCATGCCCCAGACAGGCAGCAGCTATGAGAACAGTGGCCTGTACTCCAGGTGCTAATTGCTAGGAAGGAATACAGACATCATCCTCAAAGAATTGTGACTGGAGCCTCACCTGTGTGGCAGCTCCCATGAAGGACTGGTGCAAAGGCTTCCCTTTGTTTTGCCCAACTCTGAGCACAGCCAGAGCCAGGATGCGTGCCTGGGTGGCTTCTGCTGAAAACATTTAAAGGCACAGGTAGTGGCTACAACAGGTGGGACGAGAAACAACACTTGGGACAAGCAATAAACAGCCTAAGAGGCTGGGGAAGTAAGAGGTTGGGAGAAGAGATCAATGTGGGAACAAAAGCTTTTAAAAGCTTCTGCATATACCAGAGAATTAAGAAAGCCAAGCAAATGCCCAAGGGCAGGACACAAGCTCAGAAAAGGCTAAGAGAAGACTCAGAGAAGACTCTGAAGAAGAAGAAAAGGCTCAGAGAAGACTAAGCTTCCACATCTGGCAGGTCTTCTGGCTCCAAACAAGCAGGACGTGAAAGCTAAAGTAGAGCTGTAAGAAGCCTGGATAAGTGTTAAAGGAGGACCCCAACGCAAAGCCAACCCGCAAAGACTGGAAGAATAACTTTCTCTTTTTTCTTTTCTTTTTCTTCCTTTTCCTTTTGTCAGCTACAAGTGTTTGAGGTAAATCTGTCAAAACACCAGCTAACTCATTAAGCTAACAGACAGATGCTTCAGTGGCCACACATAACAAAGAATACAGACTTCACAAAAACAGTTTAGAAAAGACACTAAACCAGCAAACCACCACCCACAAGAGGCAGCAAGAACAAACTCTGAGGAAGGGAAGATTCTGACGTGGAGAGTTGCCATCCACAGCTGTGACCCCTCCAACAGAGCCTGGATCTCAGCCCTGGAGGCACATGCTCTTCCTCAGGCCCTCTGCCTTGCCCCAGGCCTGGAGTTGGTGACTGCTCCTTATACCTGCTATTCCTATATTCTTGAGAGTTCTCTTTACTTCTGACTAGCCAATCTCTCATTACTCCAATCCCCTGTTACAGTTGTTAATTCTTTATATTAAACTTTCCCTATTTAAATAATTGTGTGATTTCTCTCTCCTGATTGGATCCACACTGAAAAGACCTTTAGAAATGTTAATCAAGAAAAAGAGAGAGAAGGTACTGCAGAGCCTAAAGACATTAGAAATATAACAGAATATTTGGCAATAAAGCAAGAAAAGAAAGAAAAGGTATTAGGATTGGAAAAGAAATAAAACTGTCATTAATCTCAGACACCATGATAAACTATCAGAGTTAATAAGGGAATTTGGCAAGGCTAATGACTACAAGATCAATATGCAAAAATCAACTGCATATATCAGCAACAAACAAAAAATGAAATTTAAAAACAGTACAATTTATGATAGCATCAAAAAACTCACTACATACCTACGAGTAAATTTAATAAAAGTTGTACAAGATCTCTACACTGAAAAGTAAAAAAAACAATTGAGAAGAACTAAAGACAAAAACAAGTGGAAGGGTCCTCTTTCATGTTCCTGGGTTGGAAGACTCCGTAACAGGTAAAGATAACTTTACACAAATCAAGTGACCTACACAGTCACGTGGTTTATGATAAAGGTAACATTACAGTACAATGGAGAAAGGATGATCTTTTCAATAAGTTATGCTGGGTCAATTGGATAACCCGTATGTAAAAAAACGAATGTTAACCCTGTTCCTCATTCTCTACACAATTATAAACACCAAATGCATTATAGATCCAAGTGTGAAAGGTAAACAGTAAAACTTTCAGAACAAAACACAGACGAATATCTTCATGACATTATGGTAAATAAAGATTTCTTACATAGGACACAAAATGTAGTAACCATAAAGACAAAAAAGTATTAAGTTGGACTACACTAAAATCAGTATCTATTCACTAAAAGACGAGCTAAGAGCATATAGAACAAGCCACAGTAGAAGACACTTCCTATATATATACATGTATGTATATGTATGTATAGCCAACAAAATTCTTTAATTCAGAATTTTTAAAAACCTCTTAAAAATTAACGAGAGAAAAATCCAAAACAAATAGGCAAAAGACCTAAAACAGCACTACACGAAAGTGAATCTGCAACTGGCCAATAAACACATGGAAAGATGCTTAATTTTATTAGCCATCAGAAAAATGCAAATTAACGTCACAATGAGATACCCTATACGTCTACAAATACGAAGGAATGGTGAGGATGCAGAAAAATCAGAACTCTCATCCACTGCCACGGGACTGTAAATGGTAAAACCACCATGGAAAACTCTTTGAAAGCACCTACTAAGGTATCGATTCATTAATCCTCAATACTATGAGACAAGTAACTGTTATTATCCCCATTTTACAAATGAGGACGTGTGTCACAGAAAACAGTAACGTGCCCACGGCTACACAACAAAAACCACAGAGCTCCTGTTCCAAGCCAGGCAGCCCCATGCAGAGCCCAAGCTCTCAACCACTCTGCCTCTGTCTATGTAAGCAAGGAAGACAGGAAAAACTACATTCATGTCGGGCAAGAAGGAAACGAAAACCAGAAGACTGATGAACTTCAAAAATAGAAGGTGTTCTGAGATGAAGGGTCAGGATGAGGGCCAAGCGAAGAGTTAAGAGGAGGAGAAATACAAAGTAGCAAAAAGTTTGCTATCAGAAACTCGGAGTCTGAAACTGGTTCCAACATTAAACAGAATGAACGCTTTTAATGAGCATCACTGTAATACTTGGTTAAAGACCAGTATTTGACAACCATTAGATATAAACCTTCTTAAGGACAGCTTTTTGTATTGGTAGTTCTAGTACCTAGCAGTGTCCAGCAAATCCCGGGTGCTCAACAAATATTTAGTGAATTTACCAAAGCCCTTTTTCAAAATGACTGTCCTGTCTCTGCTTCAAAGAATAAGTTACATTTCTGACAGAGAGTAAGAACTCTCTCAAAAGTTATTATTAGATACTTCTTTAAATATTCAATTCTGTCTTACTAGTAATGTATGTCATAACTCTCTATGTAAAGTCATTGAACATTAGACCTTTCACTTTATAAAATTTGGCTTTTTACAAAGAACGGTTTTTGGCTTTCTAAAATGGAAAAAAATCTGATAATAAATACTGAACAATGCAATAACAACAGCAGGATACATAATCCTCCCCAAACCAACTCCTGCATATTAGCAGCTTCTGTGAGAATTAAAAAACCCAAATACATAGTCCTAAAAAGTCCATGAATAAAAGACTTTGTTCTTAGAGAAAACTCAATAAATTACTGAATTTTGGTTTTAATTATTCAATGAATTATTAAGCTTTGTTCCTAACGAAAATTCAATGAATACTGAGACTATCACTGATAGTTGAATAGGTCATTGTCCTTTCGAATTGTACAGTAATACAGGTTAATTAATGTGAAAGAAAATTAAATAATATAAAAATATAGAAATTAATTTCAATTAAATTCAACCCAGATAGAGATAACAACTGGTAACATTTTTGTATGTAGCTTTTCATGTTTTTCTATAGTTACGTGTTTCCATGTATATGTGTGCATATGTGTGTATATAGATATATTCTGGAAAATACAGTAATACTATACAAACTGTTCTGTACACTGGTTTTCTCACTTGCCATCTATTATGGATTGAATCGTGTCCCCCAAGAAGATCTTGAAGCCCTAACCCCCAGTACTTATGAAGGTGGCCTTATTTGGAAATAGGGTCTCTGCAGATGATGGAGTTAAGAGTGCATCAGGGCGGGCCTTAATCCAATTGTGACTGTGTCCTCATAAAAGGGGGAGATTTGTACACTGAGACACACACACATACACGGCAAGATCTCCTCATAAACATGAAGACAGATATTGGGGTGATAAATCTATAAGCCAAGGAAGATATAGACTGCCAGCAAACTGTCAGAAACTGGAAATGCACAGACGCTCCCTCACAGTCCTCGGAAGGAACCAACCCTGCTGACACCCTGATCTTGGACCTCTAGCCTCCAGAAGTGGGAGACCATAAATTTCCGTTGTTTAAGCCAGCAAGTTTGTGGTACTTTGTTATGTCAGCCCTAGCAAACTAACAGACAACCTTAAAATCATCTCCCCATGTCAGTGAATAAACATCTTTGCCATCTTTCTTAGTGTTTTCATTCTAATCCATTTAAATAATCCTCTATTATTGGATATTTAAGTATTTTCCAACTTCCGCTACAATAATCAATGCTTCAACAGTCATCATGGTACATACATCTATTTTGCTGACTTAAGAATTAGTCATTTAATCTTTTGATACATATTGCTGTGCTGTCCTGCACAAAGCAGGTATCAACTTACACTCTGAGCAGCAATACCAAAGTGCCCATTCCCCATACCTTTGACAGAATTGTCAATCTAACAGGTAAAAAATATCTTGACATTGCTTTAGTTGCCTTCTTTTGTTGTTAAATTATTGGTAGAGTTTAGACAAATTTCAAATTTTTTTAAGACATGCCTTTTTTTTTTTTTTTGGTGAGGAAGATCGGCCCTGTGCTAACATCTGTTGCCAATATTCCTTTTATTTTTTCCCTCCTCCTCAAAGCCATAGTACATAGCTGTATATTCCAGTTGTAAGTGCTTCTAGTTCTTCTATATGGGATGCTGTCACAGCATGGCTTGACAAGCAGTGTGTAGGTCCATGCCCAGGATCTGAACCAGCGAACCCTGGGCCACTGAAGCAAAGCATGTGAACTTAACCACTACACCACCAGACTAGCCTCAGTTTAACATATTTAATTGCCATTTACACGTTTTCACCAGTGTACTGTATGTTCACTTCCTTACCCATTTTTCTATTGGGGCTTGTATCTTTTTCTTAATAATGCGTAAGAGCTTTCTGTACGTAGCTGGCTTTTAAATGAAATCCATAGTACATCTTTCCCTAGTTCTGAGTGATAGGTAGTCAAACAGTTCTACGGTGACTTTTCCTTTGTAAGACAATAGATATTAAAAATTAAAAAAAGCTATAAATGGTATTCCCAAACACCAAATTTAGGACCCAAAAGGTTTCCCAAAAACCTGTTAGGACAGTACGTTACTTATCAGAGGTTTTAATTGTGAGTATCTCCCTACAGTATCAGATCACTGCTGATTATGCAACTAACAGATTAAATGCTTTCACCCTACTCTGGTAAAGGCCTTTTTTTTTTTAGCCATGACCATAAAAATTTTCTTACCAGTACTGTCACTTGTATCACATAAGTGCATTTTATCTGCTCATGGCTTAATCCACTTGCTTTGCAAAGTACTCTACAAAACAATGCAAATATTACAAATGATTCATGCAGGATTTTTCTCTAGGCACACATATCTAGTAGGTCTGCTAGAGGATTATGTGAATTTCTGTTAGTTTGTGAATCTCAACTGGTTTATACTGACCTGGAATTCTAACAATCTGTTGACGAGCTTCATTGATAGTACAGTGTTACACACTGACTTATTATTGGTAGAAATGTCCAAATCTATGACAAGTGCTTTCATTCCTTCCCAATTTTGTCATGCGTGATAGATGCACATTTACACAAAAGACAGAACTACCCAGTGGTTGAATAACAGGAATGCGTCTATGCTGACATATTCTTTTGCCAGCTATAGTTAAATTACATAAATCACATATTGATATATAAACTGGAAAGGCCCAACAAATGTACACTATTCATCTTATCATGTGCCCTGAATAAATAAGATACAATATAACTTACAGACTTCTTCAGAATGTTCTTATTAAAAGACCATGCTAATTTCAACTAACATAAAATTGGATTACAGAAAAATGAGTCTTGAGATACAATTCTACCTGGAGGCAGAAACAAATAAGATTCTGGAGTACATATCAGTTGTTCAGAAAGAATACAAACTTTCTTTTTGAAAAAAGTCTTTAGGTAATTATTCAGTAACTATTATGAAGTTATTAGAATCGCAGAGAAGCAAATGATTTTTATTCCACCACTAGGTGGAATTAGAATATTATTGTAACTGCAATACTCAAAAAAGACTAAACAAAGGAAGCAGAGAAAAGCTAGCAAGCAAAACTACATTCCAGGGTAGCAGAACCAAGATACAGAGAAGCGACAGGCCCAACCGACTGGGATCAAATCCAGACCTACTATCTACCAGCTGTATGACGCTGGAGAAGCTACCATCTACCTACTGTATGAGCCCGGACAAGCTACCGTCTACCGGCTGTGTGAGCCTGGACAAGCTACCGTCTACCGGCTATGTGAGCCTGGACAAGCTACTGTGCTTCAGTTTCTTCATCTGTGAACACAGGGAAGTAACAACACCTACCTATAAAGTTTTTGTGAGGATTAAATGAGTTCATACAAGCTATTAAACTAATGAACTCAACAATTTTGGCTATTAATATTATTACTAAGCTGTCAATTAAGAGGATTCTGGACAAAAGTTATAAATTTTAAAATCCAGAAATACTTGTTAAATTAGAATTTAGCCCAAAAGTCACAGAAGGATATGGGCTGAAGCATACAGAAGAGAGAAATCACACTCACAGAATTAGAGTGCGGGTGTACACACTGCCTCGGAGCAGAGATGGTCAGGGCGGGAAGGAGTCAGAATTCACAGGATGAGGTTTGAGAGGATTAGAGAAGAATCAGAACACAGAACTCAGATCTGGACCCAAAACAAGAAAAAAAACGCAAAAGGTTTATTGTGCCAATATGAAGTATACAACTTATTTTGGGGTGATAGCTCCAAACAAAACTAACCAACTGGCTACTATATGCTAAACACCGTTAGGCCCTCTAAAAAGCATGTCCTCAGGGCTGGCCTGGTTGCAAAGAGGTTAGGTTCACGCACTCTGCTTCAGCGGCCCACGGTTCACAGGTTCGGATCCCAGGCACAGACCTACACCCCCTCGTCAAGCCACGCTGTGGAGGCGTCCCACATAAAACAGAGGAAGATTGGCACAGACAGCTCAGTGACAATCCTCCTCAAGCAAAAAGAGGAAAGCTGGCAGCAGATTTTAGCACAGAGCCAATCTTCCCCACAAAAAAAAAGCTTGTCCTCGTTGGTATGATGTCTGGAATTTGCTTTAAAACAATCTAGACAGAGGACAGGGGAGGAAAGTAGGGGTACAGATAAAATAAGACTGTTTAATTTGATAATGGTTAAAGTCTGGTGATGAGGACACGGATGGTCATTTTACTACTCTCTATTTATGTTTCTGTAAATTTTCCATGATTTTAAAAATTATTTACTCTACATAATGCGAGAGTAAGTGGGGTTGGGGTGTGTCTGTGCATTTTGAGTGAATGTGGAGTTAACCTCTGCAGAACACAAAGGATCTCTATGTAACCCTCCAAACAAGACAGACACAAGCCACCAACTGTAAGAACCCTGCAGGGGGGAGAGAATGCATTGGCCAAGCTGGAAATACTGACCAGGAGGTGCAGTTTCAGAGGAGAGGAGAAGGAAAAATATAAGCAAGGAGAAATGTGAACAGAACAGAACAAGGTGGGAGGAAAAAGCAGCAAACAAATGGCAGGAAAATCTATTTCTCAAGGAAAGGGGAAGGACTGGTATTTCATGAGTGGTTAGTGTGCTCTAAGACCTGCTGTTAGGTATTTACATCCTTATCTCATATAATCCTCACAGCAAATCTGTGATGTGGGTGCTACTATCCTCAATTTAAGAAGAGGAAATAAAAGCTCGCAAAGGTCAAGTAACACACAAACCACCGTGCAGATACTAAACGACAGAAGCCAGACTCAAAACCTCTTGCCCAAGCCTAACAGTCCTTGCAGTACACAACAATGCTCTTCCCCAAGCAGCTACCTTAAACATACAGCAAAACAAATAGCTGTGTCTGAAGTACGCGGATTATGAAAAGGGGAAGGAAAACACAATCTAAGAAGGGAGAGAGACAAGTGAACCGACCTGACTTTGTTATGCAGCACATGCAGGTGGTTAGGGCACTTTAGGGAAGCTGCATGGGGAAGAGAGGAAATTAAACTGGAGACTGGACGAGGCGCTAGCCAAGCAAGGTGCGAACAATATTTTGGGGGAGGAAATAGCAAGAAGAGATCCATAGAGATAAAAGAGGAGACAATGAATTAATGTCAGTATTCCTTTGCTGATGTAACAAGTATTGACTGAGGCCTATTCTACACCAAGAACCATGCACAGTAATCAAAGAGAATAGATCCTCCCTTCAAGGAGCATACGATTCAGGAGACAGACATCCAAAGAATTACACACTGGGAAGTGCTGTGAAGGAAAAGTATAGCATGTTATGATAGCATCTAAAATGGGGACCTCCCTAGGAAGAGCAGGACGATTAGAGAGAGCTTCCCTGGAAAAGCGACCTTTAAACTAAAACCTGAAGATTGAGTGCCATTAACCAGGTGTGTGGATGATCGGGGAGACAACTCAGGCCAAGCGAGTAGCAGATACAGAGACTTTGAGACAGGAGAGAACAAGGTAGAGAACTAAAAGAAAACCAGCGTGGCTAGAGTTTCAACACGAAGGAGAAGGTGGGAAAGGAGGTGGGGAAATCGGCAGGCGATCACACATGGTCTTAAGACAACATTAAAGATTTCAGAGTTTGTCCCAGAAGCAAAGGGAAGCCAGTGAGGGTTTTTGATCAAGGGAGTGATAAAATAAGAACTGCATTTTGAAAGCATCTATTCTCAAGGGTTCTGAACTTTAAGTCCACAGGTACCAAAGGGTCTGTGCATAGAATCCAGGACCCCATGAACTTGGATGATGGGGGAAAATCTTTACTTTTCACAAACCTCTACAGAAGACTTAGCATTTCCTTTCATTGTGACTATAGGCCCCTTAACTTTCTTACCAATAGAGATTTCAAATATGTTCACATCATATTTCAGTTATTGCAAAATCTCAAAATAATGGTGTTATCCCTCATAACGTCATTACTTTAAAATCACAGAAGCTTTTGGAAGCATTGCTAGATCTTGTTATTTAATACATTAATAATGAAGCACATATATTACGATATCACAAGATGTTTAAAATAGTATTTTGATAACATAGTTGGTTTCCTTTGTAGTTGTATACTTAAAAATGTTATTCTCAGGAGTCCAAAGGTTTCACCAAAACTGCCAAGTGGTACATGTCATAAAAAAAGTTTAAGAGTCCCTGCAGAAGGGAGAAAACAGAGGCGGGAGAAGGGCAGAGAGACGGTGGAGAAACAAGCACCCAGGGAAGGTGATGGGAGCTTAAATGAGGACAGCAGCAGGGCTGCCGGGAGAAGGAGATCAACCTGAAAAGTATTCAGCAGGTAAAATTGACATTAGAGACTCTTTTTGAGTGTAACTTTCAAAGAATACTTAGTGTTATAAAAATGTTTACAATATAATGATAAATCAAAAACGCAGAGTCTAAAACTATTCATACAGTATGATGATTAAAATTCTACCGTGCATAGAAAAGACTGGAATAATAGAAAGTATTTTAAATGCTAAACATGGTTATCACTGAGTAATGAACACTATTAAAAATGTTTATTTTTTCCTTAGGACTCTTCTAAATTTTTCCATATTTTGTAAAATGACTACCAGAAAAAAACAAGCATAATTTTAGTTATTTTGGGGAAAATTTTAATGACATGGGAAAATGTGTATGCTATGTTTTAAAGTGAAAAGTATATAAAATTGTACATATAGTATGATTTGAGACCATATGTATACCTATAGGGAAATTATGGGTGATTTCTATATACTGTCAGATTTTCCATGTTTTCTACAGGAACACAGCACTTTTATAAATTACAGTATTTTTAAAGGGCACAAGTGGATGGATCAGCTTTGGACAGAAGGAAAGACTATACTATTTAAAATGAGAAGAAAGAACAAAGGACTGAAGTGGACTGAGTTTGCTGGTGGGGAGAGGACACTGGGGAGTCAGACGTGCAGGACCCTACAGACTCAGCAAGGCGGCGGCCAGGACACCCACAGCAAGCCCAGGGGCTGGGAGGCCCGGCAACACGGGAACAAGCGTGCAGGTCTAGGGACAGAGAACTGTCAGGCAGCACACCAGGCTCACCTGAGAGCCTCAGGGAGAAGGAAATGGATGGAGTAGTATTGTTAACCTTTGTAAACCATGTGTGGAGCGTCTCAAAATATCAGGTCCCCTCCCCTGACTGAGTTCGTCCAAGCAGAGGCCCGGGAATCTGCATTTTCAGTGTGAGAGCACTTCAGGCGAGCACAGACCATGCTTTGGGAAACACTGGCTTAGAGTCTGGCCTGAAAACAAAGGACAAATCTATCGATATAGAAATTCTTTTCAGGATCTCTGACTCCCATCATTCCGACTTACACAGGGAGTCTAAATGTTAATACTTTTGCTTTGTTTTTGTTTATTTTGTTTTAGAATTTCAGAAGAATAAAAATCAGCTTAGAAAGACAGGTAAGAAAAGAGTAGCAAAGACAAGACACACCAACAGTCAAAAAATGTACTATTATCTGCATCAGAGAACTCCAGGCCAAACTACTCACCACCTTACCTTGAGCAGGAGAGCAAAATTACTCTGCAGAGAGGCAGTCACACCATTCTCATACAATTTTTTCCTCATGTGGTTTTCACTCACGTTCCCACCAGTAGACTGATACCTTAATAATGACTTCAGCATGGTTTCAAAAGGGTCCGCTGAAACAGACAAATTAACGTTTCTAAATCAAAGCATTAAATCAAAATAAAAACTCTCCAACAAAAGAACAAAGAGACGAGGAGGTATGGGATTGTCGCTGAGAGCACGCAGCTCTTTCCACAATTCCCTTATCTGTCTTTCCCAAATATGATCAGTTCAAGAGGCAATAAAACTTGGCAAGAAGACACGGCTCATCAGGCCACATTGAGGGGGCGCCCCACACAGCACAGCCAGAAGGACCTACAACTAGAAGACACAACTAGGTACTGAGGGAGCTGTGGGGAGAAGAAGAAAAAGAAAAAAGAGTGGCAACAGATGTTAGCACAGGTGCCAATCTTTAAAAAAAAAAAACCAACTTGGCAAGAATACAATATCCTGACTGGGAAATCCACTATAAATCATTATTACTTACATAAATTTTCTATCTACATATCAACAATCTTTGATTTTTTTAAAAAAAGCTCATTCCACTGACTTTAAATCAAAATTGATGTTTGTGTATAATCATCAAGCATTACACCTAAAATTATGTAGCTGAGTTCAAAAATTTCCTTTCTTTTCTCCTTCATTCATTTTCAAGTGTTTCTTTAATGACTATACCATCTTCACACACAAAAAATACACCGTCACTGTAAACCAAACAACACGTTAAAATACAAAGAACAAAATTCACCTAACTCCCACCATACAGAGACACTCACTTTTAGAGATTTATTAACAACTGTTAACATTTTTCATTCTGAGAAAGATTAGCTCTGAGCTAACTACTGCCAATCCTCCTCTTTTTGCTGAGGAAGACTGGCCCTGAGCTAACATCTGTGCCAATCTTCCTCTACTTTATATGTGGGACGCCTGCCACAGCATGGCTTCTGCCAAGCTGTGCCATGTCAGCACCCGGGATCCAAACCAGCGAACCTCGGGCCGCCCAGAAGCAAAACGGGCGCACTTAACCACTGCGCCACCGGGCCGGCCCATGTTAACATTTCTTAACAGAGAGAGACAGACAAAAATCTGTCAGATTTCGCAAAGAACTGCAGCCCTTTCTCTCAGAGCGCTTCCCTCAGTTCACCGGTGTGATCATTGAATACTGTTTGCACGCTTCCCCACTCCCCAACACTAGACCATAAACAGCAAGGGGCAGAGACCACGCCTGGTTTGACTCATCACTGTGTTTCCTGACAGCAGCATCCTTCCACGTTGTGGAAAGCTTAGTGACTAAGAGCAGGAACTCAACCCAGACTGCCTGGCTTCACTCCGGCTCCATCACCAAGCAATGGTGTGACTCTGGGCAAACAACAAGCTCTCTGTACCTCAGCTCTCTCTTCTGCAAAAGGCAGACAATCATAATACCTACTTCACAAGGTTGCTCTGAGGATTAAGTGAGTTAATATTTGTAGAGGGCTTACAATAGTGCTGACATGTAGTAATTGCTATACAATGATTTGATAAACAAAATAAACTGTCTCTATCATTATATTAAGGTCTGAATGTACTCTTTTATTCAGCCATTGATAAATATTTAAGTTTGTTTCAAATTTTTATTATAAATAATACTAATATGTCTTTTCTCATTTATGTGATTACCAATTTATGATAAATTCCTTAAGATATTATTGGTAAGTCAAGGGTCACTGCCAATCTTCTCTCCAGAAAGTCTGTAAAACCTTTACACTCTATGTTTCTCCACTCCCTCATCAACGAGTTTTGCCAACATTTTTCATCTCTTCTAGTCAGAGAGTTAAAAATCTCATTTTTATTTGCATCCCACTGATTAGTGAGGTTGAAATCTTTTCATTTGCTTATTGGTCATTTGTATTTCTTCTTTCTTAATTACCTTTTTTGTCTATTTTTCTACAACTGCATTTTCTTTTTATTGAATTGCTAGTTTTTATTTACTTTATATATATGGGTGGTAAACAGTTTCCCCATTTCTCTTTTAAACTTCTTCATGGTGCCTTTTTATTTCACAGAAATCTAGTAATCGTTACTACACATTATGTTAGTAATACGCGGCCAACATTTTCCCATCTCTCTCTTTTACATCCTTTTTTAAGGTGTTTTTTATTGTACTGAAATTTTTCATTTTTATGGAGACAGATTTACTCATCTCGTGCTTGATGGCTTTTAGATCTCACGTCACTCTAAGAAACTCAAAACTTTAATATTTAACCATGTTTTCTTCTACTACTTTTATGACTCCAAATTTTAATCATTTGGAATTTATTTTGATATAAAGAGTAAGACAGGGATTAAGACTTATTTTTTCCAAATAGCTAACCAGTTTCCCCAAAACCATTCATTATCTTTCTCCTTTATCATCAAAGGCTATCTTTATTGTTTCTGCTTGGTGTATGTACCAGACTACCTACTCTGTTCCATCAGTCTGTCTAGTCCTGACACAGTACAAGATTCCTTAAATTAATCTAGCTCTATAATCCACCGTTCTATCTGATGGTGCCAGTCTTCCCCTCACTAATATTCTTTTCTAGATGTTTCTTAGCTGCTCTTGTACCTTTACTCTTCCAGATAAACCCTGCAACTATTTTTTCAGGTTCCCAAAAAAATCTTCTTGGAATTTACATTGGGATTTTATTGTATAGATCTATAAATTGAATGAAAAAATAACCATTTTACTATACTCTGTCTTAAAGAGGTAATAAATACAAAAACTTCAACAGAATGCCTGGCACGTAGCAGAAAGCATTCAATACATGTTAGCTATTCCCATCCAAGAGCAATGCATGGGTCTTCATTTACAGACTTCTATTCTTAAAAGATAAGGATCAGCTAACAAGAAAGAAAAGTAAACTTACACGTCTTATTAGGGTTGATATGCTGCTTCAGGACATCGACAGTGCCCAAACTAACCACAAGGCGCCTGCCGAACCAGAAAGAGACCACAGGCCCATATCGCTCATGCAAATGCACCAGGAACTCGTGCAAACTTCCACTGTTCACGATATCAGGAAGATTACCATCTCTGAGAAAAGAGCAACATTTGACAAAATAATCAATTTAACTTGGAAAAACCAGAAAAACAACAGCTGATTCTGAATTAACTATGTCAATAGATGAGACCAAAGGTACATGAAACTCAAATTACTGCAAAATCCAAAACTCAATATATTTGACTTCTTGCTTTCTGTAGTTATATTTAGATACAGATTTGTCTGGTATTTTGACAATTCATAACACTTCAAGCCAAATAAGAAAGCTACACAAGGAACATCTTTGACCTAGACACTGGAAAACTATCCAATTTTTGCAGCACCTCATTTTGAGATAGCAATGTACATCTTTGGCTGATTTAAATCAGATCACCTATGGCAATTTTTTCTTCTTTCCTCTTTTTTTTTTTTTGGTGGGGGTGAGGAAGATTGGCCCTGAGCTAACATCTGTGCCAATCTTCCTGTATTGTACATGGGACACCACCACAGCACAGCTTGATGAGTGGTGTGTACGTCCACACCCAGGATACAAACTCAGGGCTGCCAAAGCAGAGTGCATGAACTTAACCACAACACCACCGGGGCAGCCCCTTCTTTCCTTCTATCTTAATCCTGTTTCTCTAGGGGAAGTGAAAGCAATTAAAGGTTTTGATTTATAACAACCCTCCTTTCTGTTCTTAACAAAGTTTAGATTGTATGCCCAGAGATAAATTTAGAGTAAAAAAGGAATTAAATAAGCTGAGTGATCTAAAAACATGGTTTAGTTTTGATACCAAAAATTATCAAAACTAAAAAAATTAAGAGTTGACTCTACTTGATTCCAAAAAGATAATTACTCACTTTTCTTCCGTTGGTGGAACCCCCGGAATTCCTGCAGCTTGTCTGGACGCCTTAAGAAAAAATTTTAAATTAGTTTAGTGTAACGAATTATCATATATAGCCCATAAGTCAGACGTGTTTTGCCAAGACTTCCGCAGGACCTTAAATGATAGCTTTCCAATTAGGTTAAATCTCAGGAATTATTGCTATATTAAATACAAAACCTGAGTTCTTTGTATTGAAAAGAATTATCTTAATATTCTTCCTCTATGTTAACTAAACTAAGTGTCTGAAGAATTTACTATCCATTCTACATCAATTAATATATAATCAAGAATATTTTTCTTTGTTATGAGTCTATATATGGTCCCATCTGGCTTGGCTCAAAAAATAAAAAAGTCATGTTTATCATAGTTTCATTCGTAATAAAGTTCACCTCTTTCTACTCAAAGAATTTACCAAAATACAACATGATATTCGTCTTTTGCTTTAACACAATCACTATTCCTCAGGTTCATACAGTCAGTGAGGTATCTGGTTTAAAAATAAATAACAAAATAATTCATAGCAAATTGTTAAAGTAACAACCTCTAAGGAATGAACTGGGGAAAAGTTTGGGGAATTTTAATTTTCACAATTTTGTACTACATTTACGGTTGCTGTGTTTTGGGGTCAGCATTATTTTTTATTTTACAACAGGCATACTACTTTTATAATAAGACTTTTATAAAATAATTTTTAAATTAACTATTTACAGGAAAAATAACCTAAAATATTCAACTCCAGAATCAATTCTGAATTTTGTCAATGATTTTGACTAGCATCTATCACAGTTTATCTACCTAGCATTCTGACCTTTTTTCTACTTAACATTATATAAATGAATACATATTTATTTATTTATTTGACCATTTAAAGGCTAAACTGAGTTACATCATGTAGTTGGAAGTGCTTATTCATTTTCCTTCTATACTGCTGTAAAATATCTGGGCTATTTCTTTTCTTTCTCTTGTTTTTTCATTATTATAAGTAATGCCACGAAAATCTTTGTACAGTTTACTTTTTTCCTCCTTTGGAATATATATGCCAAAAGATAAATACCAGGGTTTTGCCGGTTTGGATCCTGGGTGCAGACATGGCAGTGCTCATCAGGCCACATTGAGGCAGCATCCCACATGCCACAACTAGAAGGACCCACAACTAAAAATACACAACTATGTACCGGGGGGCTTTGGGGAGAAAAAGGGAAAATAAAATCTTAAAAAAAAAAAGAAAAAGATAAAGTCAACGGTATAAAAAAATCCTACCTTTTACTTTCTAGGCTGAAATTATTACTGACTGAAACAAGCTTCCTGATTTCTCTTTAAACATGGTAGATTGATAACATTTATTATCTCTTCCTCCTGAAATTCTGTTAGAATGAAAGTAAAGGGATAAGAAAGGAGGAAACAAGGATAAAGAGAATGGGAGAGGAGACAACAGTGGATGAACAATTCAATCAACTTTTCAAAAGAGTTAGCGGTTGGAGTGATTGACTGACATGGTTCAGAGGCCTGCTCTGTGGGCCTGCAGACGAGGATTCCCACAAGAAGCAATCAGATTTGCCCTCAGTAACTAGAAAGGCAGGATAAGACACAAGGCTTTAACAATTAGTAAAATGTCAGTATAGAGATCCCTCAGACACCCTAGGTGTCCTTCTCCATTCCTGTGATTACCTTCCTTTCGGAAAGAGACCTTAAGATTCAAGAACAGGCTGAGGGGTGGCAACCCCTGCAACCCTAAGGGAAAATTATTTCCAACCTAGAATTTTATACTGACCCAAACTATGACTCAAGCGTGAAGCTAGAACAGAAACATTTTCAAATGAGGAAGGTTTCATTAAGTGTATTTTCCATGCACTTTCTTAGGAAGCTATCGGAAAATGACGCTCTACAGCAAACAAAGGAAGTGAAAGAAAAAAAGAAGAGAATCATGTGGATCCAGGAAACAGGGTACACAACCTGGTGAAGGGCAATAAATACCACAATGAGAGTAAAAGGGCAAGAGCCACGCAGTGAACACGATGGTCACCAGCACTGACTGCGGAAGGATGATGGAGAGCTCCAGAAAGAACAGCTTCACAGGAAAGAAAACGCAACTGAAGTCTTTGAATATTTGAACAACTGCACTGAGCAGCTATGACAGAAATGTTGAAATATTTGGAATACACTGCTGACAAGTAGCAGTGAATAAGCTCTGACAAAGTGCAAAGTCCACCCCTAGCGCTTCGGCAGCTCCCCCAGGCGCAGGAAGAGGGAGCCTTAGGAGTCTGTGCGCTCTGAGGACAACGGCTCCTACACCCACCTCCACACTCCATTAGCAGAAACCAAGAGGGCGCCCCAGAAGCCCAGGTGAAATGTGCTCCTGCCCTTTACTAGATCCACATCTCCCAAATAACCAAAAGGATGAGAGGGATCCCAAGTTGCCATGCACCTGGGAAGACCCCGCAAAACTTCAATCTTCCTGATAATCGTAGCCTCGCCGCTACCATCTGCCTTGAGACTATCCAGAATAATGTTATTATGACCTTTTCTCTAACTTAAATTAGACACCACACGATGCCCAGGACTACCATCCCCAGGTCTTCCATCACCCCCGCGACTTCTATTCCTACAAGTTAATCCTCTTTCCTGAGCCATCTCTCAGCCACTCATCCCCATGGTCGTACACTAGATCTGGACATTGCCAATAACTTCAACATCTCAAGAGTTTTAACATCAAGCACCCAAATCTCCAAGCACCTCCTATCTTTCCTTCTCACTACTTTTAGTATCTTGCCTCTAAAAACTATTTTTACCCCAAAAAGACCTGTAACCCAACCCACTCATATACTCATTTTCCACTTTACCCAGGTTAGATTCCATGGCCAGTCATTATAACCACTCCTTTGCCCTGTATCCTTTCGTCATAATCATGTAGCAAAGCACCAATTCTAATTAAATCCAACCTTCTGTCAACCGCCCCTGGACCCACACAGCTCAAGAGAAACAAAGCCAGGCTGACTAGTCTTATTTTAATTTCATGAACTTCAAGTGAGCTGCCTGGAAATCACACTTCCCTAGGCCATCACTCTCCTAATCTTCTAGATAGATGGCTATTTCACTCCTCCTCTCTCTTCAAATCCCTATCCTCACCAGTAACTGACAATCTTGCTTCTATTTCATTGAAAAAATGAAGGCCATCAGGAGCTAATGGCCATACCACAGTGACCTATCTGCCTACATTTTGCCCATATCCCCCACCTTCCCTCTCACTAGGGATGAAGTGTCTGTGCTCCAAATGAAATGTACCCCCATCCCTCCACGCCTGCACTGGACCCCATCCCCTCCCACCTACTCCAGAAAATTGGTCCAGCAATTCTCTCCTCTGTTCTTACAGCATCAGTTTTCCCCTCCGGACTTGACAGTCCTCATCAGCATATGAACACAATGTCATTTCTCCCACCTTAAAAAATTTCCTTTACCTTGCTTCCCTTTTCAGTTCCCAGTCCCGCTTCCAGCAAAACTCTAAAGAGTTGTCTATACTGGATATCTCTGAACCCACTCCATTTAGGTTTATTACCACCACCATTCCACTGAAACTGCTCTTATTAAGATTATCAGTACTACGAAATTCTCAGGTCTTAACTTGACATACTGCAACATCTGACTTGGCTGATTACTCTCTTCTGCATAAAACACTTGGCTTCCTTCTATTTACCTGGCTGCTCCTTCTCAGTCTCCTTTGCCGGCTCTTCTTCCTCAACTTCTCGACATTGGAGAATCCAGGGCTTGGTCCTTGGGCCTCTTCTCTCCTGTACCACACTCTCCGGGAGATGGCAACTAGTCTCCCAGCTTTAAATACCATCTATACACTGACAGCACCCAAATTTATATCTCCAGCCTGGACTTTTTTCTTAAACTCAAGACTTATATATCCAGTTCACCATCTCCACCTGGATGTCTAAGAGGCATCTCAAATCTGGCGCATCCAAAACGAAATTCCTAATCTCTGTGAAGCCCAATACCTGCCACCAAAATAAAACTAAACAAAAACAACAGCAAAGCCCTTATGTTCCCTGGAGTCAATTCATCCTTCCAGCTACTAAGGCTAAAAAGTTTGATGTTCTCCTCGATGCCTCTCTTCTCTCACATTTCACATCCAATCCACTGGGAAATCCCACTGGCTTTATCTTCACAATGGACCAGTTCTCAGCATCTCTGCTACCATAACCTTGGTCCAAGCCAACACCATCTGACACAGAAACTGTTACAACCTCCTAACTACTCTGCCTGTTTCCATCCCTGCCCCAGGGATGTCTATTCTTTTAACATAGTAGCCAAAATGATTCTTCTAAAATTTAACTAACAAAATTAAATTCCCTTAAACTTAAATGTCACTCTTCTGTTGAAACTCTCCAGTGGCTAACCTCAGAGTCAAAGCCAAGTCCACAAGATGGCCTACAACTAAGGTCCGCCCTTCCTCCCCATCATCTGACTTGATCTTTGTGACCGGTCTCTTCCTGGCTCCCTCCACTCCAGCCACACTGGTCCCCTCGTTTTCCTGGAACACACCAGGCATGCTTCCCCCCGAAGATGTGCACTTGCTGTTCTCTTTGCCTGGAATGCCTCCCCAAATATGTGAACGACTTGCTTCTTCACCTCCTTCCCGTCTCTGCTCAAATTTGTCATCTCTTGACCATCCTACTTTAAAATAACAATCCTGCCTACCCCCAGCTCTACTTCGCTCCATAACACTTCACACGAACATTCTACATATGTCATCTGTTTACACTGTTTCCCCTCGCCAGAATATAAATTCCATGAGTCAGGAATCTCGTGTCTGGTTTGTTCGCTGCTGTTTTCCCAGCACGCGGAACCGTGTCCGGCACGTAATCGGTTGAAAGAATACAGCGTTGCTTCTATTAGCTAATCAAAGGTCAGTCTCATTTAAAGATGATCAAAGATTCAAGACCTGAGGCCACTAAATGTGTAGTTTCTCAGAAAAACAGACACACTGAAAGCTCCAGACTGCAGGGGCAAGATTCCGGGCTGATGCGCGCACCAGCTCCGAGGGCGCGCTTCAGGAGGAGTTCCGCCGCCACCAGCGACGTGCCTGGAGGTGGTCGGCTACACTCCGACTTTACCAGAAGCACCACCCCGCTTCGCGCGCGACACGTCCAGAGGCGACTCCTCCCGGGTCAGCTCCGCGATCCCGGAAAGGCCACGCGCCCCACCCCGCCTGAGAGCCCCCAGGGGTCTGCTGTACCCTCAGGACTCGGGTTCCGGCGGGGACAGCTCGGAAGACGCACGGAAAGGCAGACGGCACAGAAACGCCGGGACAATCCTCGAGAAGGGGGAAGGGAGAACGGAGCAGGGCGCCCTGGAGCGTCCCCCCAGACCCGCTAAGGACCGGAGGTCAGGGTCTGCAGCGACTGCCGAAGAGCTGCCTACTGTCCCTCAGAGCCTCGGGGCCGCGGGGGCGTGGCGACGCTGGACCCGGAGGCCCCGCCCCCAGCCCGCAGCCCCCGCAGCCGCGCAGGCGCCCCGCAGCGGAGCCGTCCGCCCCTCCTCCAAGCCGGCCGTGCGCGCGCCCGGGGCGCGTCACGTGCTCCAGGAGCCGGGCCCGCGCGGGCGGGGGCTGCGGCGGGAGGACCGGGGCTGCGGCGGGAGGACCGGGGCTGCGGCGGCGCCGACGCCCTGAGGGCGGAGCGCGTGCTTACCGGGTAGAGGTAGAGCACCGCTCCCACCAGCGCCAGCAAGAAGGTGACGGCGAAGATGGCGAAGTCCAGCATGGCCTCCCGCCCGGAGCCACGGCTCGGATTCCCTCTCGGGCAGCGGCGCCTCAGCCGGGCTGGCCCCGGGCAGGGACGGGGGCGGGGCGTCCGGCCCCGCGAGCCAATGGGCCGCTGGGGGCGTCCCCGCGGCGGGGAGAGCAGAGGAGCGCCCGAGCGGGAGGGGGCTGCGGTGGCCACGACTGCGGACACGTCCCGGGCGCGGGGCCCAGGCTTCGGAAGGACGTTAGGAGCTGCCACCGCTCTGCGCCGACCAACAGTCTTCCAGTGGATTTAGGGTCAAAACTTCTAAACCAGTGGTTGTCAAGTGGACCAGCAGCAGCAGCATCACCCGAGAACGTACTAGAAATGCAGATTCTCCATCCCACCGCAGACCTGCAGAATCAGACGCTCCGGGAGGGAGGGGGACAGCAATCTGCGTTTTAACAAAGCCGGTCCACGCAGTGAGCACCACCGACCTGAGCTAACCCGGCAAGCGTCTGAGTCAAGCACCGTTAGACGGCCCTTGTTTCGCAAAAGAATTTATACTTGAAGCGCTAGTAAATGTGATTCCTTGACCCCTTGTGTGCAGGCAGCGGAGTGCTCAGTGGTGGATAAGATTTCCTGGCTCCGCTAGAGATGCAGTAAATCGACTGAATTTTCTAAGCTTCCGTTTCCTCCTATATGAAACAATCGAAATAATACCACACAGAGTTGCCTGTAGGATTAAATTAGATAATTTATGAAAAGTACTTAGCACAGCTCCTGTTAGAATTAGTTGTTCTGAGCATAAGAATACTCTAGAATCCCTCTTCTGTTTCACATGACTCAGAAGTTTTGACGTGAATAATGTAAGGCAACTTACTGGTGCTTCATTTAGTGAAAGCGTCCTAATAGTAATTATAGATTTTGTAGCTTTAATAATACAAAGTGTCAAAAAAAAAAAGCAACAACTCAGCAAGAGAAATCATTCTAGATTTCATTTTAGAGCTTCTATGATAAATGACATTAGGTAATTATGAAACATATCTCATTGACAATGCCAAATGTTTTGGCATCTATAGCAAATAAAACACTGCTATTTTATCTTTAATTTAGCAGAAATTGTAATTTTAACTCTAGTTCCCTGCGTATAGATGTGTTTCAAAGGTTCATTTTTAAATCTGTTTCGAATTTTAAATACATTTCCCGTCGAAATCATGTTCCAAATAGGGTTTCAATACAGAAAACGTCAGATTTTTAAATGCCTAACGTAGCTACATAACAGTAACCCTAGGCACCAATCCTCGAGGATAGATACAGGCCTCCCATTTTAGTCCTATAGCTTCAGATCCTCAGAATTTTCAGAGTCTGTGAAAAAGAGACAAAAATTGCAGAGGTTGAGCAGGGCACAGTATTTTAGAGATTAAGTCTCTAAAACTGTACAACTACCTGCTCTTCTTGTGTTCTTCAAACTTTAGCCCAGATACTCCCTAAAAGTATTTTGAAAAGCCATGCATCCATATACTTTCACACTTTTTTTGTGTTGACATCTAAAATTTTTATGTTGACCTTAAAGGATTAGATTTCTGGTATATTGTAAATATCACATCTTAAAATTGTTCTCTCTCTCTTTTAAATGTTTATAAAGGAATTTAAATACCATAGTGATATGACGACTGTCATCAAGCTTTTGTTGTTGTTACTGAGGAAGATTAGCCCTGAGCTAACATCTGTGCCAGTCTTCCTCCACTTTATATGTGGGTCACTGCCACAGTGTGGCTGATGAGTGGTGTAGGTCCGCCCCCCACCATCTGAGCCTTCCAACCAGGCCACCAAAGCTGAGCACACCCAACATAACCACTACCCCATGGGGCCGGCCCCAGGCATTTTTTTAAATACATAAACTCTTTGTGAACAGCTGGAAATTTTCCATGGTTTCTTTTTCTGAACTTAATTCCATTTCACTTATCCCACAGAGTTTTATCCTAAAATATTTTTATCCTTGAAAGTCATTTTTTTGTCACCCATCATACTTCTCTTCAACATGTGCGCATGTTGAATTTTAAAATATTTTTCAGTTCTGTGACTCTAAAATTCCTCTTTTAAAACTCCTATGAAATATTTAAATATTTTTAAAAGATTTAAACATTTAAGTAAAATATTTTAAAATTTTAAATATTTGAAGTTTTAAAACAAATATTTCTTCAGGATCAAGATATCATTACAATTTTGTTACACAATTGATCAAAAAATAATTACAGAATTTGGTAAAATAGTAAATATAAGTAAAATTCTATTGGAAATGCATCTCTTCAGAGTGAAGGACACTTTTTTCAATTACTTCATGAATTTATGAATGAATATTATTTACTGCTAAAATTAGCCAGGATTCATTGTCAATTCTATTCCTGTTTTTGATTTTAATAAATGTAAGCTCCGAAAACCTTTATTCGCATAATCAGAGAGGACATTGTTACAGCAATATCATTTAATTTCTCACAGTCCTTTTGAGATACAGGCCAAAAATCTTTTATATGTATATATATGAAATATGATTTAACTATGATTATATATATATATGATTAACTATGATTATGCTTATATTTAATGATCTGTTACCTCACCTCATCTCAAGTCATCTTTCCATTTTACTGGAAGTAAAGAGTTGGAAATGGAAACATCAGTATTGGTTGTTCTCCATTCTCCCTCAACTGCCCGCGTACCATTATATGGGGTCTTTGCCCTCTATTGTGATCACTGGAGCTGATTCCTACAGGCTCCCCCATAAGCTCAGCCTGGTTGGGTTCCACCACTAGGAGGCATCAGGAGGCTAAGCCTAGAAGGAAGCAGTTTCCGAAGCTTCCTGTTGCTCCCTCTCAGCTCTGAACTGTATTGTCGGGCAGGGGCTGTATCCCTCTACAGCCATAGCTTTGAGGTAGAGGCTCCTCGTGTGATCCTCCAGCCCCCTCTAAGCAACAGTAATGTTTTCTCTCCTTGCCCCTTCAGACTTCGGAGTGATAATGCTTTCTCCTGTTTCTAGTCTCTGGATACTTCACCGTCCCTTGTTGGTGCCCTTAGACCTCCCCACACCTCCCTATCCCGTCCCTTCATTAAAGTCTTTTGAAGCTTCTGGGTTAGATACTGTTTCCTGTTAGACCTTGCTGGTTGGCACCAGGCGTGCTCCTGGAAACAAGATGGAATTCTGGACCAAGTTAAACACATATTTGATGACCTTGTGAATGACGTCCATCCTTGATAGTCTGTGGCATGCAATGACAACAAAATTATGCAAATTAACACCCATGGTGGCATGGGATGGAATGTCAATCAGGGACAAAACTTTGGGTAGTCAAGTGACTCCTGATGGCAACAATAGGGATTCCAAAAGATTGTGGAGTGCATGGCTATTTCTGACTGCATTACAGATCTTACGAAAGGAAAAAACTATAGCATAAGGCCTTGAATTCTCAATATAAACTACCTCCAAAAGCCAGGAAGCTTGTATGGCGTGTCAGAAGAATCCCTGGTCCTGTGCAGCTGCAGGGCTGAAAGGGCTGAGTGTCAGGCTCCAAAACTCTAACTGTGCAGGTTGTAGAGTTATGATGCCAGTAAAAGCACAACCTTGCTCGTTCTCTTATTCAAAAGTTAGGGCCCTGTTTGAAAAGGAATAGACCTCTGAGATCAGGACATTTAGTGACTGAAAGACAGAGCTGAACTCCTCATTCCTCTAGGCTGCCTGGCTGATGGGAGCAGGTTCTTCCACCCATCTGCAGAAGCTGGCTTCTCTGACATAAAAGCCTTAAAGAAATTTCTCTGGGGTCAGATACATCACAGCAGAAGGCCTCTTGTCTGGAAGAAGAACTCCCCTTTTTTTCTCACTGTCTCTAGGCCCATAAAGAGAGTTAAACCCCTCAGGGCCCAGGGAGAGAATAGTGAATTCAGTTTCTAGAGGAAATAACCTAACAGTAGCATTCCAGGAAAAAGAAGGCAGGTGATCGAGTGCTCTCAGCAGAGTGGAGTGATTTATCCCTGATGTTGTTTACAAGTGCCAGTACATGGTGATATTGAAAAAGCAGAAGATGTTTAGTTGGTTTTATTATTATTTTAAAATTCTCTACACAAAATGAACCCCCTTATTGCCTGGACCTGGGGAAGCACACTGGCTTATCCATCATCAAAGGACCAATAAGACCTTCTGATCTGTATCAGTGTTGGAGGAGGTCATCAAGCAGACATCAACACCCACTGGCCCTTGAGCTGGACCCAGGCAATCAGAGGCTCCTCTTCTCCCCTGTCCATGGAGTGTAAATTCTGCCAACCGTTCCCACAGTGGGAGCTGTTCCGAGGACACGGCCTTGGGTGAGTAAGGTATTGCTGAGGCCATTTGGACGATATAAGTGACTGAACCCAGTTAAGGCCTCTGTAATAAACTTTTAAGATTTGGTGGATAAGTGCAGAAATCTACTCCTCTTGTGACCACCAAAGGCAAGTCTTGTAAGTAAGTTCCTTTTCTTGTTAAAACTGCCACTTACCAGTTGGGAGTGGCCTGCCTCTTTCTTTGATCCCTTCTTGCCCTTCATGTATAGGGGCCAGTTTATAAGGCAACTAAGAGGGAACGTGGGAACCACGTCCTCTATTGGCATGAAGTCTAGGGGTATCTGTTTAAAAAGAATAAAGGCTGGCAAAGGCTAAATTTATTTACACAGTTTCATTCACTCAGGATTTGGGATTTTAATGTTAGGTTGAGCACCTGAGATTCGGTCTGAATGTGATTGCTTAATAAACGGAAGCCTGGGGCTGGCCCGGTGGTGCAGCAGTTAAGTGTGCACATTCCACTTCAGTGGCCTGGGATTCATAGGTTCAGATCCCAGGCATGGACATGGCACTGCTAGGCAAGACATGCTGTGGTAGGCATCCCACATATAAAGTAGAAGAAGATGGGCATGGACGTTAGCTCAGGGCCAGTCTTCTTCAGCAAAAAGAGGAGGATTGGCAGCAGATGTTAGCTCAGGGCTAATCTTCCTTAAAAAAATAATAAAAATAAAAAAATAAACTGAAGCCTAGATTCAATGTTGGCCAATAGTCATTCAAACTGAGATGACAGAAATTACCTGACATACTATTTTGCAGGGGTCAGCAAACAGGATTGCAGGGCCCCATCTGTTTTTGTAAATAAAGTTTTATGGGAAGACAGTGATGCTCACTTATTTATGTATTGTCTATAGCTTCTTTCATGTTACAATGGAGAAGTGAGTAGTTGCAACACAGACCGTATGACCCTCAAAGCCTAAAACATTTATTATCTGGTCCTTCACAGAACTTTGTTAACCTCAGCTGTGGAGGAAGAAGTCCACAGGTTTAGGAAGATGGGAATGTTGGCATGGATTTCATTGGCATGTCAAAATACTTACCTCTCACAAAAGAAGTTAACAAACTGCTAAATAAGTGATATTCTATCTTCCTGCCCTAAAAAATCTACCTTAATAATAACAAAATTAAAATATGTTTAAAGCTATGATTTTTATGACTCAAAGTGAACAAAATAATAAAGAAAGCTAAGCTTAATTGTTGCATATGTCTGGTGTTTTACGAAGGCCTAGTGATGTTTGGAGGAAAAGTAAAATATAGATACATAGGAGCGAGTGACATCAGCATCATGGCAGAGTGAGCTCTTCCCTTAGACTCTTCCCAGTAAGATACAGTGAAAAGGACATTCATACACCAACAGAGGACATTCACACAACACAAAAGACATCTGAGAGGCCCATGCAGCCCTACGTCTGAAGGTGGAGGTTCTGGGACCCCCCCCCCAACCCGAGGAAATGGAAGGTGGTAAGGGCATCTCCTCTTCCTCCCAACCAGCAGCAACCGCACAACTTCATGCAGCTCTGGGGGGGGTGGGGGCGGCCCTTCACAGGAATACCTTTGCTCTCCAAGTTACCTCACAGCCTGTGGGAAAGCCCCACACAGACATGGCTAAGCAATTGTGGGTGTGTCTTCATCAAGTTAGCACCCCAGGAGAGCAGATGGTGAGGGCAGAGTGAGAACACCTTTGGGATAGCCCAGGTGGAAGGAAATGCCTCTCCCCACACCTGGCACTCCAGGTCAGCCAGTCAGCCAGAGCACCACACAGATAGAAGAGCAGAAGCTGTGAGTGAGCAAGCCACGGATCATGATGGGCTCAGAATACACAGCTCTTGACCCCCACCCAGTGGCGGCAGTGGGAACATTGCAACCAAATACTATCACTATGTGGAGGCACAACTCCAAGCCGTCAAAGAGTATTAAAAAATATACTAATACTCCAGACCAGAAGGAAAATGACAAGCACCCAGAAATCAATCCTGAAGGCACAGAAATTTATAAATGACTGAGAATTCAAAATAGCTACCATAAAAAACTCAATGAGTTACCAAAAAAAATACAGATAGACAGTTCAATGAAATCATGAACTGCTTCACAAGAGATTGAAACTATAAAGAAAAACTAATCAGAAATGTTGGAGGTGAAAAACACAATCAATGAGATAAAGAAAAATGTGGACACCCTGAATATCAGAGCTGATATTATGAAGGAGAGAATTGAAGCTTGGAGGACAGAAATATAGACCTGCTTCAGATGGAGGAGGAGAGAGAACTAAGACTAAAAAGAAATGAAGACGTTCTCTGAGAAATATCCAAGTCAATTAGAAAATGCAACATAAGCACTATAGGTATTCAAGAGGGAGCAGAGAAGGAGAATGGAGCAGAGAGCTTATTCAAAGAAATAATAGCTGAGAACTTCCCAAACCTGGGAAAGAAGCTGGAAATATAAGTGAAAGAAGCTGTTAGAACCCCTAATTATATCAGTGTAAAAAGACCTTTGCCAAGGTGTATAGTAGTAAAGCTGGCAAAAATCAATGACAAAGAAAAAATATTAAGGTCACCAAGGCAGAAGAAAATAACTTATAAGGGAACCTCTATCAAGCTTTCAGCAGATTTCTCAGCAGAAACCTTACAGCCTAGGAGAGAGTGGAATGATATACCTAAAATTCTAAAAGACAAAAACTTTCAGCCAAGAATATTCTGTCCAGTGAAAGTATCCTTCAGAAATGATGGAGAAATGAAACTTTCTCAGATAAACAAAAGCTAAGGGAATTCATTGCCACAAGACCACCTATACAAGAAGTGCTCAAGAAGGCCCTCATACTTGTAAAAAAAAAAAAAAAGAAAAAGAAAGAAAGAAAGGTTTTACAAAGCTTTGAGCAAGGAGATAAATAGGTAGACAAAATCAGAAAATTGCAGCTCTCTGTCAGAACAGGTTAGCAAACACTTAGTTATAACAGTAAAGATAAAAGGAAGGAAAACATTCAAAAATAAATATAACCTCATGATTTTAACCAGAAACTCACAACACAAGATGGAATAAGTTGTGACAATAATTATTAGAAGGAGAAGAGGAGAGAGATGGAATTGGCTTAATCTAAGGAAATAAGAGGCTATTAGAAAATGGACTATCTCATCTACAAGATTTTTTATAAAAACCTCATGGTAACCACTAAACAAATAATCAGAACAGAGACACAAATGATAAACAAAGAGAAAAACAAGAAAACCATCATAGAGAACTGCCAAACTGAATTGGCAGTCCAAAACACAGGATGAGAAACAAGGGAAATGCAGAACAACCAGAAAACAAGTAATAAAATGGCAGCATTAAGCCCTCATATATCAATAATCACTCTAATGTAAATGGATTGAATTTGCCAATCAAAAGACAGAGTGGCTGGATGGATTAAAAATCAAGACCCCACAATATACTGCCTCCAGGAAACACATCTCAGCGCCAAAGACAAACACAGGCTCAGAGTGAAAGGATGGAAGGTGATACTCCAAGCTAATGGCAAACAAAAGAAAGCATGTGTTGCCATACTTATAGCAGACAGAGTAGATTTCAAGATAAAAAAGGCAATGAGAGACAAAGAGGGGCAGTATATAATGATAAAAGGGACACTCCACCAAGAAGACATAACGCTTATAAATATCTATGCACCCAAGACAGGAGCAACAAAGGACATAAAGGAACTATTGACAAGCCTAAAGGAGATATTAACAAGAACACAACATTAGCAGGGAACCTTAACACCCCACTTACATCAATGGATAGATAATCCAGTCAGAAAGTCAACAAGGAAATAGTGGATTTAAATGAAAACCTAGACCAGATGGACTTAATAGATATATGCAGAACATTCCATCCAAAAGCAGCAGGATACATATTCTTCTCATGTGCACATGGAACATTCTCAAGGATAGACCATTTTTTGGGAACAAGGCAAGCCTCAATATATTTAAGAAGATTGAAATCATATCAAGCACCTTTTCTGACCATAACGCTATGAAGCTAGAAATCAACTACAAGAAAAAAGCTGAGAAAGGGGCAAAGATGTGGGGACTAAATAAGATGTTACTGAACAACTAATGGATCATTGAAGAAATTAAAGGAGAAATAAAAAAATATCAGGAGACAAGTGAAAATGAAAATACACCTTACTGACTCATATGAGATGCAGCAAAAGCAGTCTTAAGAGGAAATTCATAGCAATACAGGCCCACCTTACTAAGCAAAAAAAGTCTCAAATAAACAATCTTAAACTATACCTAACAGAATTAGAAAAAGAAGAACAAACAAAGCCAAAGTCAGCAGAAGGAGGGAAATAGTAAAAATTAGAGAAGAAATAAATGAAATTGAAACAAACAAACAGTGGAAAGGATCAATGAAACGAAGAGCTGATTCTTCAAGAAGATAAACAAAATTGACAAACTCTTAGCCAGATTCACTAAGAAGAAAAGAGAGAAGGCTCAAATAAATAAAATTAGAAATGAAAGAGGAGAAGTTACAATGACTACCACAGAAACGCAAAGGATTATAAGACAATACTACAGGGGCCGGCCAGGTGGTGTATTGGTAAAGTTCACAGACACCATTTTGGCCACCAGGGGTTCGCAGGTTCAGATCCCAAACATGGACCTACACACCACCCATCAAGCCATATAGTGGCAACATCCCTCATACATAATAGATGAACATTGGCAACAGTTGTTAACTCAGGGCCAATCTTCTTCTTCAAACAAAAGAATACTATGAAAAACTATATTGCAACAAATTGGACAATCTAGAAGAAATGGATAAATTCTTAGACTCATACAACCTCCCAAAACTGAACCAAGAAGAAATGGAGAATCTGAATAGACCAATCACAGGGAAAGAGATTGAAACAGTAACCAAAAACCTCCCCAAAAATAAAAGTCCAGGACCAGATGGCTTCTCTGGAGAATTCTACCAAACATTCAAAGAAGATTTAATACCTATCCTTCTCAAACTATTCCAAAACATTGAGGAAGACAGAGCATTTCCTAACACATTGTATCAGGCCAACATCACCCTGATCCCAAAGCCAGACAAGGACAGCACAAAGAAGGAAAATTACAGGCCAATATTGATGATGAACATAGTTGCAAAACTCCTCAACAAAATATTGGCAAACTGAATACAGGAATACGTTTAAAGGATCATACACTATGATCAAGTGGGATTTATACCAGGGACACAGGGATGGTTCAATATCCACAAAACAATCAATGTGATACACCACATTAACAAAATGAAGAATAAAAACCACTTGATCCTCTCAATACACACAGAGAAAGCCTTTGACAAGATCCAAAATCCAGTTGTGATAAAACTTCTCAATAAGATGGGTATAGAAGGAAAGTACCTCAACATAATAAAGGCCATATATGACAAACCCACAACTGACATCATACTCAATGGGGGAAAACTGAAGCCGTCCCTCTGAGAACAGGAACAAGACAAGGGTGTCCACTCTCACCACTCTTATTCAACATAGTATTGGAGGTTTGGGCCAGAGAAATTAGACAAGAAAAAGAAATAAAAGGAATCCAAATATACAATGAAGGAGTGAAACTCTCACTGTTCACAGATGACATAATTTTATATATAGAACACCCTAAAGAATCCATCAGAAAACTTTTAGAAATAATCAACAACTACAGACAAGTTGCAGGGTACAAAATCAACTCACAAAAATGAGTTGCATTTCTATACTTTAATAATGAACTAACAGAAAGGGAACTCAAGAACACAATCTCATTTACAATCACAACAAAAAGAATGAAATATCTAGGAATAAATTTAACCAAGGAAATGAAAGACTTATACAATGAAAACTATAAGACATTACTCAAAGAAATCTATGATGACATAAAGAAATGGAAAGATATTCCATGCACATAGATTGGAAGAATAAATATAGCTAAAATGTCTGTACTACCTAAAGTAATCTACAGATTCAATGCAATCCCAATCAGAATCCCAATAACATTCTTCACAGAAATAGAACAAAGAATCCTAAAATTCATATGGGACAACAAAAGACTCCAAATAGCTAAAGGAATCTGGAGGAAAAAGAACAACACTGGAGGCATCACAATCCCTGACTTCAAAATATACTGCAAAGCTACAGTAATCCAAACAGCATGGTACTGGTACAAAAACAGACACACAGATCAGTGGAACAGGATTGAAAGCCCAGAAATAAAACCACACATCTATGGACAGCTAATCTTTGAAAAAGGAGCTAAGAACATACAATGGAGAAAGGAAAGTCTCTTCAATAGATGCTGGGAAAACTGGACAGCCACATGCAAAAGAATGAAAATAGACCATTATCTCTTGCCATACACAAAATTAACTCAAAATGGATCAAAGACTTGAAGGTAAGACATGAAACTGTAAAACTCCTAGAAGAAAATGTAGGTAGTACACTCTTTGACATTTGTCTTAGAAAGATCTTTGTGAATACCATGTCTACTCGGACAAGGGAAACAAAAGATAAACAAGTAGGACTTCATCAGACTAAAGAGCTTCTGCAAGGCAAAGGAAACCAGGAACAAAACAAAAAGACAACCCAGCAACTGGGAGAAAATATTTACAAATCATATATCTGATCAGGGATTAATTACCAAAATATACAAAGAACTCCCACACTGAACAACAGAAAGACAAACAATTCAATAAAAAAAAATGGGCAGATGATATGAAGAGACATTTTTCCAAAGAAGATATACAGATGGCCAAGAAGCACACAAAAAGATGTTCAGCATCACTAACCATCAGGGAAATGCAAATCAAAACTACACTAGGATATCACCTTACACCCATTAGAATGGCTATAACCACCAAGACAAAAAATAATAAATGTTGGAGAGGATGTGGAGAAAAGGGAACCCTCATACACTGCCAATGGGAAAGCAAACTGACGCAGCCACTATGGAAAACGGTATGGAGATTTCTCAAAAAGTTAAAAGTAGAAATACCATATGACCCAGCCATCCCACTACTGGGTATTTATCCAAAGAACTTGAAACCAACAATTCAGAGACTTACACGCCCCCATGCTCACTGCAGCATTATTCACCACAGTCAAGACATGGAAGCAACCCAAGCACCCATCGATTGATGATTGGATAAAGAAGATGTGGTATACGTATCCAATGGGATACTACTCAGCCATAAAAAAGATAACAATCATCCCATTTGCAACAACATGGATGGAGCTTGAGGGTATTATGTTAAGTGAAATAAGCCAGACAGAGAAAGACAAACACTGTATGATTCCACTCATATGTGGAAGACAAACTAACAGACGGCCAAGAGAACAGTTTTGTGGTTACCAGAGGGGAATGGGGTTGGGGGTGGGCACAAGGGACGAAGGGGCACATTTATATTGTGACAAATAATAATGTACAACTGAAATTCCACACTGTTAGAAACTATTATGATCGCAATAAAAATTTTAAAAATATAGACACAATTCATAAATTATTATATATTTATTTCATGAAAATTTTTTTCTTCCCTTCATTTCTGCAAAATCCCGATTTTTATAGTCAAGATTTTCACGTCATTTGTGTTATGTTGACAGTAATGTCAAATTAGCATGTCTTGGGTCATTGTAGTTCTTGAATAGATTTTTAAAGTAATCTTTTCAGGTTTATTGAGGTATAATTTATGCAAAGGATAATCTTTTAATTCACTTTGTGTGTGTGTGTGTGTGTGTGTGTGTGAGGAAGACTGGCCCTTAGCTAACATCCATGCCAATCTTCCTCTCCTTTGTATGTGGGACGCCTCCACAGCATGCTGATGAGTGGAGTAGGTCCACACCCGGGATCCAAACCCGGGAACCCCAACCACCAAAGCAGAGTATGTGGGACTTTAACTACTTAGCTATGAGGCTGGCCCCCTAATTCACTTTAAATTGGAGAAATTTTGCTATGTTGAGGCAGTAGCAACTGGAATTATCAATAAAATTTTTGAAGTAATATTAGATTCAGAGTGAACCATGAATTTTACCTATTGTGTTCAACTCTAATGGAGTTACAATGGTAACGTTCTAATTGCAGGGAATATTGTAAAGTAGTTTAAATTTTCACAGTTGTATCACTTAGACTGTGATTTTTTTCACCATCTCTTAAAGCATAACTAGGTCTGTACAGTAATATAAAGAACGGGTACCACAATTTACTCATGTTATGTCTAGACCTACACATATACTATTTCAAAAGGAAGAGTAATTTAATATAGAAAACTGTTCCTAAGCCACCAATTGCCGCCACTGTGGTCACCACAATAATTTTTAAGTCCTTCCATTCCACTAATTGGAACTCTAAGAGAGGAAGAAAATGATTGCTCAGCACTACCGGCAAATGGTATTTCTATATACAAGAATCTATTGTGTTTATGCTATCTGAGAACAAAGATTTGACGAATTAATTGATAGATTTTTATCTACCTATTCAAATCCTCCTTCCAGTCTTATATTCTTCTCCAACTTTAGCACTAGCACATCCTACAAATCTTTACAGCATTTAGATGTGGTCACATTTTCATTTGAAGACATAGGACCTGAAATGAGAAGAAGCCTTTCCCCTGGAGCCTGAGCGGTGTTAGCTGTGAGAGCGGATGTTGAAAGTTCACCTCACTGTGCAAACACTGCCACCGAATCCTGATTGACAGGGATGCCCGTGTGTTCTTTAATATTAATTTTTTATGGATTTGTGATCTCTGGGCATCTCTCAAGCATGGGACCCAGGGGAGGGGCCTGTCTCACCCTGGTCTAAAGGTAGTACTGCCCATATAACAGGACATTCAGTGGGCTCCCTAGCCCTCTGACTTCTGGTTGGGCTTGGCCAATGGGCAATAGTAGCATAAGATGAGAGGGATGAGAGGAAAGTAAAGTGACGATATTTATCCTCCTGGCTCTCATGCTGCGGACTCACTGTTGGCCCAGCTCCTGTCCTATGGGCTTCCCCATACGGTTACTCTTTCTAGGAACTGTAGCTCTTGCTCTTGCCACTTCAGTCTGAGGGTTGATGACAGCTCACCTCTGTGGCTAGTGATGGAGTATTGAAACTTTGTGGTTTCCTTAAACCCTTCCCACATCTTCATAATGGTTCCTTTATTAAACTCTCTTTAACTACCCAGTTTCAGTGTTTGTTTCCTGCTGGGACTCTGATCTACGTGATGATTGTTAACTTGCCTGTTTGGTAATTGCAAAAGTTTTTTCAAAATTCTAACGAATAAGGGCAATCAAATATAGTTGGCCTTTATTTAGTAGAGACAGCATTACAGTTTCAGAGTTTTACTCAAGGGCTGTGTCAATTCTCCTCTGTAATGTAAGATATAGTTTCTAACTTGTGTGTTATGGTATTCCGTATTACATCTTCCTACTCCATTATTTTGATGACATCATACTGTTGGGACTTGGTGAGCATAAAGTAGAAATGTCCTAGATGCCTGACTTAAATAATACATGCCAGAAGGTTGAAGATAAATCTCACAAAAATTACTTAGGAGTCTGCTGTATTAATAAAGTTTCCTTGGGTCCAATGGTATAGGGTTGTCGCACATTTCATCGGCAGAGTCTGCGGTGGAGTTTAGGATGCAAGATATTTATTAGGGATCAATATATGTGAAGGAAGGAAGCTGGTTTGGGCAGAGAGAAGTGAAACCGTGACCCAGGCCCAACGAGTCCTTGGCCAATATAGTGGGGAATTATGGAATGAGAATTACCCGTGAAGGTTGGGCTTTGCTGGGCCTTTTTAATGCACCCACCTTGCTCCCTTCTGAGGCAAAACTTAGAAGGCAAAAGTTAGCCTCTGCAGTTTATCTCAGGACCACTATTTATACTCATAATCTTCTTTCTCCTCTATCCATGCTAGATTCCCTTTGCTCAGCTACCAAGTCTTGGGGCTTGCCTGGTGTTTAGTCTTGGAGAATGACTGGATTATCTCAACTGCTTGAGCCTCTGGTAACCATGTCCTTCTCAGGCTGTGGTTTCTCTCTCTGTCCATTTGCAGTCACACTTGGGCACAGGAGTACCAAGTAAATCACCTGAGTTCTACATATATTTCTCCTTGTCTCCCTCATACATCGCAGCTGTACCTCTTCCTGATAATCTGGATCAATTACCCCTGGCAAGATGGTGACTCCTTGCCTGCTTGTCCCTGGACAGAAGGAAACCAGAATATGCAGGCAATAGCTATTTCTTAAAACAATGGGACTCTTGCTGTGTCTTCTGATGTAGGTGTGCCCCTTTGGACACTACGAGCTTTATAACCCTGAAAAGCCCAGATTTGTGCTATGGGAAAGACAACGTCTCCTAGTGGGTCATTAGGAGTGAAAGTCAGAAGGGTACTCTTGCGTGCCCAGACCCATGTATTACCCTCACTGCAGCCATAGCACCATACAAAAGTCTTTGATTCAATGAGAATAGTAAATCATTAAGGATAGCAGCTCATTCTCATAGAATATTGCCTCCAAGCTGATGCTTCAGCAAGCCATTCTGACACTTTACTGGGATGGCAGCTGGTGGGTGATGTAATGAGATATGAACAGTAGATTCCATTGTCATGGGCTCTTTCCAGCATCTATTTACTGTAAAATGGGTCCTTTGGTCTGAGGTGATGTTATGTGGGATCCCTTGCCAGTGAGTCAAATAACTTCAAGGCTTCAAGATAGTGGTGCTGGCTGAGACACTACAGACAGAAAAGGCAAACCTACATAAAATATCTGTCTATTCCTGTGAGAATGAACCTCTAGCCCTTCCAGAATAGAAAGAGCCCCAAATGGCTAACTTGTCAGCCAGTGGCCCCTTGATTTCCTTGAGGAGTTGTGCTGTATTGGGTGGTAAGCATTCATCTTTGTTGCTCGTAAGTTGCGCATTCAGTGGTGGTAGTAGTTAAACCAGCCTTGGTAAGTAGAGAGTTCATGCTCTTGAGCCCATGTATAGCCTCCATTTCTGCCATTTTGGCTACTTATTTCATGTACTCACTGTGCCAGCCCTGGAGCGGCCAATGGGGGGGCTACCTGGTATGAACTGGATTGGTTGTTTTGTTCACTGGATTGTTTAGTGCCTCTTTCATGGTTGGTGCTCCTGGGGTGTTAATATGTGAAAGATTTTCATACTTCTTTCCCACTCCCATATATCTAGCTACATACCTCTATCCCAGACCTTCTTGTCCCCAATCTTAAAATCTTTTTCCATTCATGCCTCTGACCAGCTGGCCAGGCCTTTCATCACTGCTCATGATTCCATATATATTCTAACTTTGGGTTTCTTCTCTTTCCACATAAAGTGAATGACATGGTGCATCACTAAAGATATGCCCATTGAGATGGTTTTCCCCTGCCAGTGTCTTTAAGACCCCCCATAAGTAAGGCTTCAACTCACCTGCTCCCCATTTTTGGCTTTACCCACATACTGGGCCATCCATTCTATAAATTAAGGTTGGGCTTTCTTGTCCTTCATCTGATCTTACAGGATCACCTATAAAACCAAATGTGTTAGCTGAGGAAGTGGCACTGGTGCAACAGTGGTGGATACGATGGGGATCTGGGCTACTTGCTCGTACAGCTTGCCTCTGACCTATGGTCCTCAAGACTTGGTGGTCTGACAAGACCTAGCTGATGATGGGCAGTGTTGGGAAACTGAGTCTCTTATGAGAAAGGTTTTAACTACCATTTTGTTCTGGACGTATCTCTTCAAGGATGTTTGTACAGCAAACAACTTTGGAAGGTAGAGATAGTCACCCTTTGGGACAGAAGGCAGGTTTACGTACTCATCAGCATGTCCCTCTCCAGGGCAAAGGTCAGGCAGGTTTGCTTTCAGCCCGTTATAAAAGATCCAACTTTCCTAAACTCAGATTCTTCAGCTGTGACATACGATTTTGAAATGTGTTCTTATGATTTCATCTAGAAGTTTACAGTTATAGCTTTTACATTTAGGTCTATAATTCACTTCAGGTTAATTTGTAAATGTGAGAGATCAATTTTATTCCATATGGATAACAAGTTCCAGCATTATTTGTTGAAAACACTGTTCTTTCCTCACTGAATTATTTTAGCACATTTGTAGACAATCAACTCATCATATATGTATGGATATATCTAACGGACTTCTATTTTCTTCCAGAGATCTACATGTCTATCCTAATTCTGACACCACAATGTCTGGATTACCATAGCTCTATAGTAAATCTTGAGATCAGAGAGTGTAAGTCTCCTAACTTTGTTCTTCTTTTCCAAATTGTTTTGGCTATTTTGAGTCCTTCGCATTTCTCTATAAAATTTAGAATCGGCTTCTCAATTTCTTCAAATCCCCATTTATTTAGGTTTTCTTCATTTTTTCCAGCCATATTTTGTAGTTTCAGTGTACATGTCCTGCAAATATTTTATTACATTCACACCTGTTTCATACTTTTCAATGCTATTGTAAATTACATCATTTTGAATTTCAATTTTTCATTACTAGTATATAGAAATACAATCTATTTTTATATATTGACCTTGTATCCTGTGACTTTGCTAGGCTCATTTATTCCAGTTGTTTTCTGTGTGTGTGGATATCTTAGGATTTTCTACATTTACCTCACGTTAACTGCAAAGGAGAATTCTTTTACTGTTTCCTTTCCAATACGTATGCGGGTTTTTTTTCCTTCTTCTTGTCTTATTGCACTAGCTAGGACTTCCAATACAATGTTAATTAGGAGTAGTGAGAATAGGTATTCTTACCTTGTTCCTGATCTTAGGAGGAAATAATTTAGTCTTGTGCCATTAAATATGTTAGTTGCAGGCTTTTCATAAATACACTTTATTATATTAAGGAAGTTCCCTTCTATTTTTAGTTTGTTGAGAATTTTTATCTTGAACCAGGTAACTTTTAAAATGTTAACGCAATCTTAAATTCACAGGATGAATCATGCTTGGTCGTGATGCATGATCCTTTTTTTTTTTTTTAAGATTTATATTTCTTTTAATTCCCAATTTAAAAGAATGTGTAAACCATATTCAGCGATTATTCATGATGCGCTCCACCATCTCTGCCTGGCAGTGGCAAATTCAATGGTCCACGCAGCCTTAGGTCCCAAGCTGTTGCTGTTTTGATACAGTGGGAGAAGACAAATTGGGGAGAGGGTGGATTACAACCTCTGTCCGTCTGAATAATTGAACTAGATATGCCAATCTGTATTTACAACAAGTCTGTGGTCTAAGGGTACAGAGGTGAGGCAAGTGGTAAAATTCATACACTGCCTATTGTTTACTGTAAAGTCCTAAGTAATTTCTTTTTAACTTTTTATTAAGATTATGATAGTTTACAACCTTGCGAAATTTCAGTTGTACATTACTGTTAGTCACGTTGTAGGTGCACCACTTCACCCTTTGTGGCCTCCCCCTACCCCCCCTTTCCCCTGGTAACCACCAATCAATTCTCTTTGTCTCTATGTTTAACTTCCACCTATGAGTGGAGTCATACAGAGTTCGTCTTTCTCTGTCTGGCTTATTTCACTTAACATAATACCTTCAAGGTCCATCCATGTTGTTGTGAATAGGATGATGTTGTCTTTTTTTATGGCTGAGTAGTATTCCATTGTATATATATACCCCATATCTTCTTTATTTAATCAGCAGTTGATGGGCATTTAGGTTGGTTCCACGTCTTGGCTATTGTAAATAATGCTGCAGTGAACATAGGGGTGCATGGGACTTTTGGAATTGCTGATTTCAAGTTCTTTGGATAGATACCCAGTAGTGGGATGGCTGGGTCATAAGGTATTTCTATTTTTAATTTTTTGAGAAATCTCCATACTGTTTTCCATAGTGGCTGTACCAGTTTGCATTCCCACCAACAGTGTATGAGGGTTCCTTTTTCTCCACAACCTCTCCAACATTTGTCACTTTTGGTTTTGGTTATTTTTGCCATTCTACCATCAGGTGTAAGGTGATATCTTAGTGTAATTTTGATTTGTATTTCCCTGATGATTAGTGATTATGAGCACCTTTTCATGTGTCTATTGGCCATCTGTATATCTTCTTTGGAGAAATGTCTGTTCATGTCCCCTGCCCATTTTTTGATTGGGTTGTTTGATTTTTTGTTGTTGAGCTGTGTGAGTTCTTTATATATTATGGAGATTAACCTTTTGTCAGATAAATAACTTGTAAATATTTTTTCCTAATTAGTGGGTTGTTTTTTTGTTTCAATCCTGTTTTCCTTAGCCTTGAAGAAGCTCTTTAGTCTGATTAAGTCCCATTTGTTTATTCTTTTTATTGTTTCCCTCGTCTGAGGTGTTATGGTGTCTGAAAAGATTCTTTTGAAACTGATATCAAAGAGTGTAATGCCCATATTCTCTTCTAGAAGACTTATTGTTTCAGGCCTAATCTTTAGGTCTTTGATCCATTTTGAGTTTATTTTTGTGAATGGTGAAAAAGAAGGGTCAATTTTCATTCTTTTACATGTGGCTGTCCAGTTTTCCCAGCACCATTTGTTGAAGAGACTTTCTTTTCTCCATTGTAGGCCCTCAGCTCCTTTATCAAAGATTAGCTGTCCATAGATGTGTGGTTTTATTTCGGGGCTTTCAATTCTATTCCATTGATCTGTGCACCTGTTTTCGTACCAGTACCATGCTGTTTTGATTACTGTAGCTTTGTAGTATGTTTTGAAATCAGGGATTGTGATGACTTCAGCTTTGTTCTTCTTTCTCAGGATTGCTTGACCAATTCGGGGTCTTTCGTTGCCCCATATGAATTTTAGGATTTTTTGTTCAATTTCTGTAAAGAATGTCATTGGGGTTCTGATTGGGATAGCATTGAATCTGTAGATTGCTTTAGGTAGTATGGACATTTTAACTATGTTTATTCTTCCAATCCATGTGCATGGAATGTCTTTCCATCTCTTTACGTCGTCATCAATTTCTTTCAGGAAAGTCTTATCGTTTTCGTTGTATAGATCCCAAGGTATTTTATTCTTTTTGTTGCGATTGTGAATGGGATTGAGTTCTTGAGTTCTTTTTCTGTTAGTTCATTGTTAGCATATAGAAATGCTACTGATTTATGTATGTTGATTTTATACCCTACAACTTTGCTGTAGCTGTTTATTATTTCTAATAGTTTTCCTATGGATTCTTTGGGGTTTTCTATATGTAAGATCATGTCGTCTGCAAACAGTGAGTTTCACTTCTTCATTGTCTATTTGGATTTCTTTTCTTTCTTTTTCCTGCCGAATTGCTCTAGCCAACACCTCCAGTACTATGTTGAATAAGAGTGGTGAGAGTGGACACCCTTGTCTTGTTCCTGTTCTCAGAGGGATGGCTTTCAGTTTTTGTCCGTTGAGTATGATGTTGGCTGTGGGTTTGTCATATACGGCCTTCATTATGTTGAGGCACTTTCCTTCTATACCCATTTTATTGAGGGTTTTTATCATAAATGGATGTTGGATGCATGATCCTTTTTACACACTGCTAGAATTGATCTAATATTCTCTTAAAGATTTCTGTGTCTTTGTTCATGACAGATAATGGACCATAATTTTTTTTGATTTTTGTTTTGTGGTGGTGGCGGTCAAGAGTAGGATTACATGTCTTTCAATATTTTTGTTTCTCCTTGGCTTGCAGGATCCTAAATCTGAAATTTCCCCCATTCTTTTTTTTTACTCCTTCACCATCCAGTCTTCAGAGGGACTGCAAGTTCACACTTTTCTCAAGAAGCAATGCCCTCTGAGATTGTCACCTCATATCCCTCAACCAAATCCATTTTTTTGATGTACGGTGCTCTGAGCCACTCAAACCCCTTTTCAATATTTTTGCACTTAGGATGGGCTTTCTTTTTAGCTCAGTCTTAGGTCCTCTGTTGTTCACTTACTCTCTCTCAATTTTTCTGGGCTCTCCTTGCTCTCCACAGAGGCTTACTCTATAGAAACTTAAGAGAGAGCTCTGCTGGAATTTTTCTTTTATATTTCTATTTTTAGCTAATTTAAAGTTTGTAGTGTTATCTGTCTTCTGGATATCTTGAAGCCATGGGGTTTTTGAGGTTGTATTTGTTCTTGCCTATCTGTACTTTCCTTTTGGGGAACATGTGGAGAGATTCAGGTTTGGATAACCATTATTACTTTAGGCACCCTGTAAATCCAGATTCATTCATTTTGGATCTGCTTTATGATTCACCCATTAATTTTCCACCTTGCAAAATTGTATTGCTTGTCTTCTCTATTTTCTTTGTCCTTGTAGGTTTATGCCTTCACTGTTGTTCTGATAGAATTTTAATATGGACCAAAACTAAATACAGTACTCATATTCAATCTATTAGCCTTTATCTAAAGTGTATAGTCTTTTCAAAGTTCTGTGCAAACAGAGCCAACTGTGGCAAATGTCAGGTGGTAAGAGCTCCTCTTACTTGATCACTATTTTACTTACTTAAGATTTCAAAAACCTAGAAGTAAAATATTTCATACTTTTAAAATAACCCAAATTAAATCCTACTTTTTGGATATTGATAGAACTCAGATTTTCCTTTAACAAACACCTTTTCATGCTGGTTAATTTAACTGGCTAACTAGGCAAAAGCAAAATGTTTCCTAAATGACACATATTTCCACTTCAAACCTCCATATAATTTTAGTGCGTAAGATTTGTGAACACTAATTGCAAAATGAAACTAATTATATCATTTGTTGGGGGATAATTTGGCTCAGGAAGCAAAAGAGGAAAGAATGCGTAACAGGCATGTTCTACCGGCTTTTCACATTCGTTACTGTTTTAGGGTGAATAATGGCATCCAGGTATGTTTACATCCTAATCTCTGGCATTTGTGAACGTTACCTTACATGGTAAAGTGAAATTCACAGAGGTGATTAAGCTGAGGATCTTGAAATGGGGAGATCAAGCTGGATTATCCACGTGGGCCCAATATAGTCACAACAGGACTAACAAGAGGGTCACAGGAAGAGGCAGAGGCAGAGAAGATGGCGATGGGAGGATGGAAGCAGAGATGGAAGCAATATGCTTTCAAGATGGAGGAAGTAGCCACAAGCGAAGGCACAGAGGGGACCGCTAGAAGCTGAAAAACACAAGGAAACAGATTTTCCCTGGAGCCTCCGGAGGAAGTCAGCCCTGCCGACACCTTGACCCCAGCCCAGTGAAACTGATTTTGAGTGTCTGACCTCCAGAATTGCAGGAGTGAATATATGTTGTTTTAAGCCACTAAATTTCTGCTAATTTGCTAACAGCAGCAACAGGAATGTGACATAATCACCTTTAAATGCAATGATGTACCTTAAATGAAGAAGAGGCAAGTTTATCTAATGTTATGATCAATACCATCTATCAGTTAAATACCTTATAGTAAAGGTAATTAGATTCAGGATATCAGCTATTCACTTCAAAGAAACTTACTTTGCCTCTCTTAAAAGATTACCCCTTGCCAGGGAAGTATAGATTCTTCATTTGTGGAAGATAATCTAAGCACTGAGCTCCTTGAATAAGGCTTGTCCATTTATTTTAAAAACTGTGTTGCCTTAACAATGTGTATTGGATATTCCTTGTTTAATAATTTATAATCTGTCATTAACCCTTCACGGCATTTTTATGAAGGAACTCCATGCTTGTTATCCTCTATGTGAACATCCCTAGCAATGATCTGGGTCCCTACAACCAATGATATGCCGATTATCCTACTTTCACTAGAGTGAAATGAAAATTGTCTATTACAATGGTATATTTCTCACCTCTGATCTTACAACATGATTTCATTTGATCCCTAAGCCATCATTAACATTGCTATTTTACAGACGAAGTAACTGGAATCAGATAGGTTAGGTGTCTTATTCAGTCATAGAACTAGATGATGTAGAAATGCGACTTGGAGCCAGATCTCTTGTTCCAGGTGCACGCCCTTTCCACCATATCACAGTGTCTCTTAGAGATATTTGGTATCTCAAAATCTTACCCAATACTGTCCACCGTAGATCACAATTTATTATATTTTCTGTTGTTTCTATGTATTTAAAAAATAGTAGTGACCTTAGTACACATCTGTTGATGGTATATAGGACAATTGTGAAAAATAAAAGAAGGAAGGTTGTCTTCGGAAAGAATGAGCACTGGAAATTAATATGCTGCATTATAATTAGTAAATTTGTATTGTAATTTACATATGTCACTCACTTGTGAACTTGTGTTAATTAGCATTCCAAAGCTTCATTATTTTTAGGATACTGATGGGGCCAGATCCTGAACCATGACAAGTTCATCAAAGTAATACCCTCCTGAGAAAGTGTGCACCTGGATAAGTCTCTCTGCATGACTATGGCTCTAATTAATAAGACTCTTAATTAATATAACCACTACTTAATCAATATGGGAAAACCAAAGTATTGCATACAACACAACTGTTCATATTAAAATGATTTGTTTTAATATAAGTTTAGGTTGTTTTCTCAAAAGTTCCTTGAACTATAGACTCAAATAAAAGCTACAGATGACCTGCATATTCCATTTCAGATATAAAATTTGACGAAGATTTTAAAAAATTATTTTGAGGTCATAACTGGTTTATAACATTGTGTAATTTCAGGTGTACATTTTTTTTGAGGAAGATTGGCCCTGAGCTAACATCTGTGCCCATCTTCCTCTACTTTATATGTCGGACACTGCCACAGCAAGGCTTGACAAGCGGTGCATGTCCACACCCGGGATCCGAACCAGTGAACCCTGAGACACTGAAGCAGAACGTGGGAACTTAACTGCTGTGCCACCAGCCCAGCCCCTCAGGTGTACATTATCATATATCAGTTTCTGTATAGACTGCATCATGCTCAGCCCCAATAGTCTAATTTTGATCCGTCACCATACATATGTACTCCTTTACCCCTTCGATCCAGACTTTTTTTTAAGCTCTCCATGTTGTTTTTCAATCCCTGACACTGTGCTCAAGGTCTCACGTGTCTTCCCATCTGTAAATGTCTCTGTGATGTTCCTTGAAAGCATTCTGACAAAAACTGCTTAAATAGGATTCAGAAACTACTGTTGCTCTAGGCTGAAGAATTAAATCCATCTTCACCTTCTCTTTAATTATCATATGCATATGACTTCGCACAAGATTTTCTTCTGAAAACCCACGATCTGTTAAAGGATTCGGGCTATAAGTTAAAGTTGAATAATGTAAGAAGGCACTTACTTTCAAAAAGAATTTTTTATCTCTAGAGCATGAATAATGGTAATTCACAATGTTTCTGTAGCCTTTCCCTAATTCTTCAGTCTCTGCAAAATGACAACTGAACCACTTTTGAATGGATACAACTTTAGAAAATGCACCAAACACTATGTAGGTAAAGAGTTTCTACCAGAATGGAATAGACTGACTGTCAAAATCATTCTACTAAGTTCACTAGTGAACAAAATAAAAAACTGGCCAAAAAATTCACAATAAAGCTTCAAAAAATTGTTTAATCTCAGATTCTCACCAAATAAACATTATATGGTGAGAAATTATAAGCTTCAGCATATTGTGTAAAACAAATACATTTATTTGATGCTTGATATGGTGTTATGGACTTATTTCACAAAAGCAAAGTGGTCTTTTTTTCAACTGAGGCAATACTGGTTTATAACATTGTATGAATTCCAGGTGTACATCATTCTATTTCGATTTCTGTATAGACTGGCGCTCACCATCAAAAGTCTGGTTTCCATCCATCATTGTATAAATGACCCATTTACCCCTTTCACCCTCCCCCAATCTAACAATATATTCTCTGTATCTATGTGTTTGCTGATTTTGCTCTTTTATCTTCCACATGAGTGAAGTCAGATGGTATTTGGCTTTCTCCAAGGCAGACTTAATTAAGCCTGTAAGGGCCCTGGCTTTCATTGTCCTGTGACTGACAAATCTCACCAGATGAATGAATGCAGAGGTTTCCAATTCTAGCCAAGTGTCTTCAGTAGAGGTAGAATAGCGCACAAATGGTACCAGACTAGAAAAAGGTTAATGTTCATTTCTGTTGTCTTGCTTTACTGGATCTGGAGACAAAAGTACTACATAGCAAGAATCCAACAGAGCTTGGATTCTGTCTTATCATGGATTAGGTTCTATTAACTTTAACAGAAACAGAAGGATTAGGTCAACATTTAGACATTAATCAAAAATTGATGAATAAAAGATTTTAATTATGAAAGGAAATAAAAGTTTTTTAAAAACCTCAACCTAATGTATTATTTGATAAACTACAAATGAAGATTTCTGGTGTATGATCATTTCCTGGGGAAAAAAATGTAGCCATATTTCTGAGGTGGCTTTAAAACGAAAGGCTTAATATCTGTTGTTACATATGACAAAAATTGGTCAATTAGCATGACGTTTATCTTGTGCACAGAAGGCTACAGAAGCGGCTCTGCTCACTTGAGAAGCAGCAGTAATGCATTAGCAAGCACTGCATTCAGGCCTCTGCCCGCTCACTCGGTGAAGGCCGAGTTCTCACCAGACGCCATGAGCTGAGACTCACAAACCAACCGAGGAAAGGAACAGCATTCTTTTAATTTGATTCCAGCCCATTTTCATATACAAAGCTATTTATTATGTACAAAATAAATGCACATTCTTAAAAACTGTTAGAATACAAATTTCCAAAGGACTAAAAAGGGTGCAAAATTTTCAGTTATCATCTTCAATCACGCTATACAGAAACAAAGCAAACAGTAACTCATATACACACACTGAAAAATTTCCAAACAGCTTTCAATGTAACAAAACAAAACATACATATTATATATTTAATTTTAAAAGGACGAGGAAGGGAAGAATATATTGCACCAAATTAACAGTAACTTCATTATAATGAAAATACTAATCAAAAGTATTTACACATCTTTATTACGTCTAAAACTCTCAACTTTAAAACCTTTTTTTGGCATACAAATATTCAGTCACAGTTTGCAGTCAATAATTAGATATAAATAAGGCTTAATAATCTTTTTTCATTGTCAATTCCAGTAGAATAAATGAGAAGGAACATTTATGATAACGACACAACTTTTGTGAATTCCTTAGATGTTTAAGTAGCAGCACGATTTGCAAGTTTTTTAACAATTCCGAATTTTCAGAATCCTCCTCTGAATTGACGACGCGCATATATAAGCATTCAAGTCACTGTCACCCTCTATGGTAACACCGAAATACTCCGATTTAATCTGAGTCCCAGAAAAACTGACATAAGAGACAAATCATATGCGTTTGATATTTTCCTGTCTTAATGGATTCACTTCTACGTACAGCAAGGCATCTGACAGAAAATGACTGTCTGGCTAGGTCTCTGATTACTTTTTTCTGAATTTGTCATTCTAGTCTACAAAAGCAAACAGCCAAGGCAAGGAAAGCCAGACCTGTTAGGAGTTTCTGAAGAGAACAGACCAGCCATATCGGTCTCTAACAGTTTTCCTTATGTAGAGCTAACTACAAAATAAACAGTAAGCAGCCACAAAACCTTTTTGGTGACGGTATTTACGAATCACAGAAAGCAGTACAAAGCAGAATAGGAAAAAACCAGTCTAAAATGTGAAAGACCTTTAACAGTAAGATTTACTGTAACATGCCATAATTTTGGAAAAAGTGTGGAAACTACTATAATTACTTTAAAAGTTACCCAAGAAAAATAATCAAAATCCCAAAGGAAGAAATAAAGTTATTTTCTTTAATCCCTATATAAGAAACTAAGAGGTTGAATTTTTTTTTTCAGTTAAGTCCGATAACTGATAACTCCTTACCAGAACCACTTTCTAAAGTGTTTATTGATTAATATAATTTTAGTATTCTGAAGAGCAAAATAATATGTCTATCACAGGTAAGTTTTTCCTTTCAAAAAGCAAGAGGAGTATTTGCTGAATTTGAGGGTTGAGCCCACTAAATCTTAAAACACATTGCTCACATAGTGTGGGAAAATGTTTCCAAGAGAAGGAATAGCAAAAATAGCATTTTAACATTAACTAGTTAGTACGCTGGCTACCAGAGAACCTCTAGTTTTAATATATATTGTTGAAATATATTATTTCCAAAATAAAATTTTAAAAGGCCCAATTGTACTAAGACTTCTTGTTTAAAAGTATATATTTTGATCAATAAAATATAATTTTTCCATCCCACCTAAATCCTAACTTGTTTTTTTATTTTCAAATTACAACGCTACATCGGAATAGTGTTACAAATAGCTAATCACTCTGCACATTCAAAAATAGTTATAAATTTTAAATAATGAGACAGCCATCATAAGTGAAAACACCCCCCCCTCCCCCAAAACTCCACTCACAGTCAACTTTGAAAAATGAATGGGTAATTCTTTCAATAACAACATTGTGTTGTTGTTATTGTTATTATTATTATGGTAATATTTGTAAAATAAGTTTCTAAGGAAACATTCAAAGTATATCATGGAAAAAAAATGTTGAATTAGTAAACTTCTACTTGTTCTTTTCCTCTGAATTTTCAGTTCTTAAGATTATAGGCATTTAGACAAAAGTAAATACAGTTGTATCTCTGTCCTTTTATTTTTCACTAAAACCGTTAGCTTCAAATCCTGCAAGGTGTTTAGAAATTACCCACATGTGACAGATGTCAATGAGGAAATGTAAGAAGACGTGTCTGACGGATTACTACAATCTCCCAGGAAAGTATTTGACAATATAGCCACTTTTACTCAAGATTCTTATACTGAAGAAAATCACATTAACTCCTATACTCGAGGATATTTTCAATGTAGAAAATGGAACCATTTCCAATATAGGCCTAAGTATCTTAAACGTTAATGCTTTATTTTCTGTACTACTAGGACTTTTCATTTGAAAACTTAAAGATTATTTAAACTTAATCTTAATTATTTAACTTAAAGATCATTTCATCTTTGATCTCAATTATTTACCATACAGAGGCTGTACCTACAGAAGTCATCAGAAGTCCTTAGGGAATTTGCCCAATCCTTTTTAATTAGGAAAATCTATTGATTACTGGCATCAAGGCTACAAGAGATCTAATTCTATGTTTTAAATCTGGCATTTTGTTACTTATGCTTTTTATTAATACTTTGAAATGTTACCTAATTCAAATATGCAAAATATTCACTGATAGTCACTAGGAACTAATAAAAGCAAACGGACACTTTGTTGGAGGCAAATATTAGTTATAATTTTCAAATGTGTAAGGTCTGAAGAGGGCTTGTGATGAGAATACTGCAACTGAAGAGGAAGTCTGACTGTTTCTATGGCACACAAAACAAAGAGAAGAAAGCCATTCCAAGCAAACTTTAGACAAAATGTCTCCAAGGATAATGATTAAACCTATTTTCAAATTAGCCTGTAAATATTAGATCTGATTTATACAAATGAATGGAGATAATCTCTATAGAGGAAAATACTTTAAGATTTAATGTAATAATCCTGAGTCATACTTTTTTTAATATCAAGAATATCAAGTAAAGAGATTCAGAAAGTCCAGAGCAGTACCTGGACTCCTGTGTATTAATAGAAGTTCGTGGACAAGTCTGACCTGCAACCTCCATTAAGAAACGCCAGCCTAGAAAATGCTAGATTCAATTAAAGAAGTCAAGTTGCAGCCAACATTTTAATAATATTGAAGTGATGACTGATAACGCTACACTGTTGTTGCCTAATGGCATCAGAAAAAGCTCTCCAGAACAATGTTCTCAGTGGGGTCACATTTAAAACAAATCAAACGCTGAGTATATATGACAAGTGAATCAGGCAAGACAAATAGTGAGAATGGCTATTTGTTGAGTGATGCAAATGTTTAAGACTGGTCATTACCGGGAAAGAACAGCTTCAGCTGATGAGGGGAACAGTAATGAGGACGAGACACGAGTCTGGCTGATAAAAGAAAACGACAGATTAGATTTAGAAAAGAAAAGGAATATACTTCACTTCCTATATCAGTCAAAAACTGTATCCTAAAGACAAGTAAGAACTTATTTAGGGAAGACAAGTTTAATGATGTATTTGAAGAAATCACCTTCAGGCATGCATGCCCGCACACACACACCCTATGATACTACATATATGATATTATTTTATATTATATATTATATACAATATTTATATTTAATATAATCCATGCACTTGCATCTTTTCATTGGAAAGGTGATAAAGACAATGCTACTCATTTAATAATATTTTATAAATATAAATATGTAAAAAAGGAGCTAACCTCTTTAAATTCAAAGATTTCCATTAGTGACTTCTTGAATAATAATAATATAAAATATATGTAAGGCAAGGGCCATGAGTCTATCATCATTAAATAAAAATCTAGTATTCAAGTTAACAGCTTTCTCCGCCTACTCCTATTCAAGCAAACATAAAAACTCTTAGGTTAAGATTCAACTTTCAAATCTAAACTCTAATTAATTATAGGGTCACACATTCCTTTAGAAGCATCAAGTTGATCTTCAGTACCAGCTCTTCAAGGATAATTTTTACATGCCTTAATAGAGAAAAAGGAAGGCTCACTGATGTTCCTCGACAACGATAAACGAATACTTGGCATTTTCTCTCCTACAGAACGATGTGACCCAAGAAAAGCGCTGTGGCCTGAGGGAGATTAATAAACAGAAGCTGACTCACAGCTCACATAAGCTTCACGGGCCTAAAAGACCTTAAACCAAGTGCCCAGGCTTCATTTTCATACATTTTCCTAATTGTCATGCCCTTATCTACTTTTTCTTCTCTCCTCCAATTTTATCTAAGTAATGACAGAATATTGATTGGGAAGAGTTGAAAAAGTCTTACAAAGCTTGTTTGTTCTCTAAGTGAGCACAGCTATTATTGTTTTAATACTTTGACCTCACTTTCTGAAAGTGAAACCATTATCTCAGGCAACATCTCTCCCCGTCACCAGGATGCTGAGGTTTTTATTTCCATCATCACCAGTGCCAAGAAACAAAAGCAGACAAAAAGTTCTGGCTGCAAAGACAACAGACTTTATAATAGCCAAGTTAAGATATATTCGATTGAAATGTCCACCTGTTATTCCATTCTAATGATACTGTTAATTTCTCCTATTATACAAAATAGAAATAATTTCTATGGATAACGTCTAAATACACCAGAATTGCCCAAAGTATATCTTTCCAGTGATTTTATCTAGTGATTTTTAATTCAGTGGGCAAAATTGGTTAAAAGAGGATTATTCAGCTAATGGTTCTACTGTGTTTGCTTATTTAATAGATAAACTTTAAGTTCCATTCTCAAAGATTTTCCTGAAAATTTTACATTTTTGGTTTTTACTTTTTGGAAAAAGTAATATAAGAAATAACTGCCTGCTCTGAACATCTATTATCAGTCTAGGTAGGATTTCTATTTTACTGTGAACAAAGCTTCTTCCTATTTCTGTGATAAAATGAATCCTGCCTCTTCAGTTCTTCCATCTTAAAAAGCAGGAAAGTCAAACACCATAAATTTAGGAATTTTCCCCTGATAATCTAAGTTAAACTTTTTCGTAACTTATAAGCATCCAAAATAATCTCCAAAACCAATATTAAGTGGCCTTAAAAATAAAGAAGGCATCCTTATACCAAAATCTCTTAATAAATAAGCAAAAGAAAACATTTCCAAAGTTTTGATTTACAAACAGTTTTAAAAAAATCAATCACGTTGGTTCTGTTGACTTGAAACCTCCTAAAAAACATAAGATAAGTGAAAATAGAATGAAATAAGGTAACAGAAGCAATAATCTCAGTAAATCATAATTATCTCTATTGACTTGTTCTGAGACATCTTCACCACAAACTCATGAAGTCCTCAAAAGGAAACCTTCACATTTACATACATTCTATTTGCACTTGCTGCACCAGTTTATTTCAGTGTTATTTACTCAAAACATAACTGTTTTTCACTGAATAAAACAGAGGATTTTAAATGACTGGGAAGAAAATTCCTCTATAATTTTTTATTAGTCTTGACTCAAACATATGAAGTCTATTCAAACAGCTTCCCTAAACAGAACTCTTTACTTCTTATAAACTTTTTACTCACTCATAAGGCTATAAAGTAAAGGGTATGAGATACTGTGGGCAACAGGAGAGAAGAACTGCAGAAGGAAAATTTCTCGAAGATTCAATTGAGAAGACAATGGGACGTAAGGAAATCTATGATTTGTGTAATAAAAAAATATTATTATTATTTTAAAAACACTATTATTGTAAAAAGCTGTGTTTTTCCCCCCTGATCATTGACCCTCTTAAAGACCCACAACCATTCACTCCTGAAAAATGTGCAGGTAACACACAGAACTTCAACACAACCTCAGGAGATTCGGAAATCCCCCAAACCCCATGGAATCTCAGGTTAAGGACACTCTCGGTTGTAAAAGCTCTCTGACCTAACTCAAAAGACGACCTTATAAAAGCACTAGGTTTAACAATCTCTTTGAATTCCAAAACAAACCTATCAGCCTTTTGCTTTAAAATCTTGAATAGTAAAGCATGTAACATTTAGCTACGTATAGTATATTAATTGTAACCCTAAAAGTTATACAGAACATGAAACAGAAATGCATATTTTTAAAAATTACTATATCTAAATGACTAGTTTAAGTTATGCATATCTTTTCAATTGATACATCAATCACATGGAAGTCCTAGGTAAAAATGTAATATATTTGGATATGCTTGTTAACTCTTCTAATTATCAGGGAAAACACAGTATTTGCTTAGTAAAGAAAACCCCCAAGAAATTTTGAGCTTTGCTGATACAAATTGTGCTGCAAATGCTACTTAAATGAGCCACTGTCAAAATCATAACCAACATTTTCCCTTAATTATACTACTAATGAAATACATCTACAAAGTGTATTTCCAGTTTCTCTGATTCCTACTCAATCTTTATTATTTAAGGATAATAATACACTTCAGTAAATTCTCATTAGTAATGTACTTAGTAGTGGAATGAGCCAATGTACCAGTTTCAATAGTCTTATTTTCAACTTATCATGAAATCCTGGAATTTATACTGAGTTTTGAAAATCCAAGCATGCAACAGATACCTTTAAAATATTACGTCCAACGAGGAGTTCCATAAATAAATTGACGTATTTTTAAATATAATGGTCAGTAAGCAGGAGGATGATAGAAGAATATATTAAAAGCCATATCTCTCAACTGTCTCATTATCTGTACTTTTATTAGAAATACCTTAAACTTTGTTGTTCTGAATAATAAGCGAACTGAATCTAACTTCTTCATTTTTAGACTTTTTTGTTTTAAAACATAGTAAGTACCTTTCAGAGTTTGTTTTTAAAAATGGATCTAATGATCTTTAGGAATGGACCACTAAATCTATCAAATGTATTTTCTCAAATACACCTTAGTGTAGACCAAGAAATACTTAACAAGATCGGATTTAATAATATCAACCAGAAATTTTTAAAGTGGATAATGTCACAACCTACGTCTTTATACACATATCATATGAAATTTTGGTAATTCCTAAATGATTTTCAGGGATAAAAGCCCTGAAACGATTCAGATAGTTGAGAGATGTAGTTAAAGTGACAAAGCAATAAATCAAGTTTCAGTTATCCATGACGGAAGATGGAAAGAACAATCACTTGGGATCTTGAGTATTATATTCAGTTTCTCCAGCTGAAATCTGGCTGAGCCGCTTGCTAGATCCCCACAGTTTTCGAGTGAGCTGACCTGAACGCATCTGTTTAATCCAGAGAAATGGAGAATAGATGTTATTGAGAAAGAAAGAGAGAAAAAGAATACATGAAATTGATATACAAGACACTGATTTTATAAAACACAGAAGAAATAAGTTTTGTTAGGAGAATCATTAACATTTTAATGTTCTTGATTAATAATAATCAAAGAAAGCCTTCACTAATTGATTGTCTTTCAGTTGAGAAACATCTAATGCCAGCCTGTAAATTTTTAAATTAAATGTCTCAGTTATGTCAAAATTACCAGCCTCTCTTACTTTATATATTAACAAAAATATATTTTCACCTTATTAAAATAATCTTCTCAAGTTATACTTGATCTAGCTAACAAGACACAGGTTTGGGGATTTTCTTTCTTAAATATTTGCAGTACTATTAACGCCAATCACAAGGATAAGAAAAAAGTAAAATAACATTTTGATGAAAAGAAAGTACTTTTAAAATATTTTTACAGAAGAATTTCAAAAATAATATTTAACAAGAGAATGACAAAAAGTAATTTAGAAACAAGAATAGCATAAGCTCTCTGAAGGCACATTTCGTCCACCATTAAATCTGTAGCACCTAGCACACTTCCCAGCAGGTAACAATTACTAATTAAACATTAAGTGAACCAGTGAGTAAATGCCCCTCTGAAAGTGCTTACACTTCTGGGAAGGGCAGAAACTCCACGTGGGAAACATTTCTCACTCTAACCCGGGATTTGCTGGAATTCCTTCCCCAAGTGCAAGCACTTTCTAATCGAGACTCATCTGCCGCGTTTCTCAATGGTTACTTCTCCAGGGTACATTTACTGGAGTGATAAAGACAAGCCTCATGTAAAGATACTCTGGCATGCCTGTTTTTGCATTTTCATTTCCAGGAGTATTTCCATTCCCACATTACCATCTGATTTAAAAATATGAATTTCATGCTGATAGTATAATACATAAACTGCTACATGATTTAAAAATACACATTAATCAAGATTTTGATCTTTTAGGTAAAAATAGATCTTGAAATAGAAATCTTTTCATAACTAAACATTGATCTTTTTAATTTCTGCCTTGTCATTTAGAATTATATGTTAATTATGCAAGATTCTAAGTATTCAATTAGATTATTTGCTAAATAAATCCATAATTCAGTTGATACATCCAAGGATGTAAAATAGGTAAAAAAATATTTTTATTCAAAATCTACACACAGTTCAGATTCTATGTTTTAGAATATAAATCTTTCAATAAGGACAAAACACTTATTTGGCGTAAATATTACAAAACATTGATTTAGGCCTAAGAAATGAAGCTGCTTAGATGTTTTTTCCAAATCAATTTTTAAAAAGAAAATGTGTGTACATACTAGTCATTTCATTTTTTAAAAATTCAGTAAAATAAGAAACTCAGAAGTCTGAGCAGAGTTCTAAAGTAATCACCACACGAGCGGAGGAGAGGAGGGCAATACTTATTGGGGAAATTTATTAACCAAGAAACTCTATTACTGTTGAATGGAAAAATGCTTCAAATGTTTAAATATAAGTGAGATACCAAGATATAGACTTACAAACATTGTTTGGGGGACCTGTTACCTCTGAAAGCAAATGTTGTTGCAGCCACTTTAACTTAAGATCTCTCTTTTGTTAAAATAACATCCTGAGAAAAGAGCATAAGGACTAACAAAATCTTAAAATATTTATAAATCAAAAAGGTCCCTATGATTGACGATAGATTTATTATAACCACTGACTGTTATTCAGTAACGTCTTCTCTTGAAATAACCCCTACAGATGTCATATTTTAGATTTCTCAGAAAAGACTGCTGGTATTAATAAATATTTATAATGCCTAATATGACTCTATGTAATAAAGTAAATTTTCTAGAAGAATTGCTAAATTACTTGGAGTATAGACACTAAGCTTGCTTAAGACAGTATTAGATTCATGATATCTGAATATTCAGTAATTGATAAACCACTGGCAAATAAATTTACAGTCACTATAGGGCACACACTGAGAATTAGCATGTTATATGGGGATATTTGTAGTTCCAAGTAAAAAATGATGCTTTTACAAAAGGACAACTGACATACAGTCACGCTGGGTATTTGTTGAAATTAAAGTAAGTAGTTTCATTGTTTGAAGCTATATTTCATTTTTATAAAGGTTTTTTTGTATTAGAAATTCAAGTAGTGGCCTCGAATCTAAATTTGGAAAGACAGAATAAAAGAACTTTCTTATTCACACAGAATGATGGATGGAAATGTCAAATGTGTGCTTTTCATACTATAAACATCACTCTTGAATACCAGCTTTATCCTCTTTTCATTTACTATCCTTTGAAAGATCAAATTTGTTTTTCAATTTGTTTATCCATAATGGAGACTTCTGATTCAACTGGAACGAAGGAGAAACAAAGGAATCCCCAAGAGTACGGGAAATGAAATTCTTGATACTAGGTTTTACCTCAGCTGGCTTGCCAACACCCACTACAATCAACTTGCCGTCTTCTAATCCTACAAGAATATGGCTGTGCTCTTTGGTTACGCAAACACAGTGGATAGGCAATCGCATGGCTAATGGGTTGATGCTGAGATTCAAACTGGAAGAGAAATAAGAAACACACACATAATTACATGGATATATAATGGATTCACAGAATTTTACACCTGGGAGGTAACTTGATCATCTAGTTCTGCATTCTAATTTCACAGATATGGGAGCTTAAGTTCTGAAAGCTTGAGTGACTCGCATGAGGGCCCACTTTTATAGCGTTACTTAAAACACTTAACAGATGTTTCCTCTATTCTCAACATATATTTCTCTTCTAACCATATATATGAGCTCTCACTAAACGACTTTCACATAGTTGACTAATAAGAGAAAATTGGATAGAAAGGGCAAAAGCTCAAAAGTTTATCTTTCGGGGGGAGGTAAGCTCAATAAAATTGGTCTATTTGCCTTATCTTAAAAGATACAACATATACAAAATATTCAAACATAAAGCATAATATTAGAATCCTATGATGTACATACTATTTTCTAGACTAATCTGCTAAAAGATCCCACTGATTTTTCTAACTTTGGATTCTCTTAACAATACCCTGAAATCAGAGTTGTAAAAGAAAATATTGGAAAGATATGATTGGAATGGGGACTCCATGCTCTACTCCAGAAGAAAGAATGACAAAAAGGAGAAAGAAAATACAAAAATAGGGAGAGGATGTTGGTACAGAAGTGATTCTGATATGAATGCAATAAGATAACACCCTGGATCAGGAAATGATCTAAAAGAAAAGGTTTTTTAGGCAGGGCCAAGATAGGCTGAGAAGTATAAATAAGCCATAATAAATTTTTTTTGAGGGGTAAGAAAAGAATGTATTTGGGCACACAGGGAAATCAGTGCTTTGTGTATATAAACTAGTAGACAGGCACATCCAGCATTCAAACATCCTCTCCTTCACTGGGTTAAATAACAAGATTCCCCACTAATTTAACACACACTCATACACAATCCTGAACAGATATGTTAGCCCTAAAAATAGTTTATTTTAACCATAGTTAGGAAAAAATTTAAAAAATCCCAACTTTACTTGTAAAAACTCAAACTATAATTGGACAGACTTCCAAATCCATAATCCAGGCTTGGCACTATGACAAGTTTTTTTCTGGCTATTATTTATTTATTTTTGGTGAGGAAGATTGCCCTGAGCTAACATCTGCCAATCCTCCTCTTTTCGCCTGAGGAAGATGTTGCTGAGCTAATATCTGTGCCAATCTTCCTCTATTTTGTATGTGGGGTGCTGCCGATGAGCAGTGTGTAGGTCTGCACCTGGGATCTGAACCTGCAAATCCCAGGCTGCTGAAGCAGAATGTGTGAACTTAACCACTACCCCACTGGGCTGGCCCTTTTTCTGGCTATTTTTTAAAAAACTTTTAATTGTGGTAAAATACACACAACATTTTCTACATTTTTAAAATGTACATCTATATATCATTTACTAATCCAAGAATACTTTAGTTTCCCCAATTATTTTCATAGTTATCAAAAAAGACATGTTCATAATAAATGATAAACCAAAAGATCAGAAATCTTACATTGCTGATTTCCACTCCAGGCTGAAAGTACTGCCACCTTTTCTTTCTTTTTTAAATTATTTTATGGCAGTCATACTGGCTTATAACACTGTGTAAATTTCAGGTGTACACTACTGTATATCAGTTTCTGCATAGACTGCATTGTGTTCACCCCCAATAGTCTAGTTCTCACCCGTCACCACACATATGTGCCCCTTTACCCCTTTTGTCCTCCTCCCACTCCTTTCCCCTCTGGTAACCGCCAATCTGTTGTTTTTATCTGTGTTTGTTTATCTTCCACATATGAGTGAAATCATACAGTGTTTGTCTTTCTCTGCCTGACATTATTTCACTTAGCATTTATACCCTCTGCCACCTTTTCTTAAGTGATACTTCAAGAATTATTATTTACCTGTGGAGATCTCTTATGGACAGGAACCCTTGCAAACTGCCTGTGATAACGTGCTCTCCAATTACACACATATCTGATACTTGTTCCTTCAGGACTTGAGACCGTAGGTACTTGCCATTTACAGAAAACACATGCAGTGCATTCTTATCCTGCAAAGATCAGATGAAGAAAATTTAATGATCTCTAATTAAAACTGTGTTTTACCACAACTAGAATGGACCTGCAACTAAGATATACAACCATGTCCCCGGAGGATTTGGGGAGATAAAGCAGAAAAAAAAAAGATTGGTGAAGTTGTTAGCTCAGGTGCCAATCTTAAGGAAAAAAAAAAAAAGACTCAATTTAAAAAAAAACAAAAAAACCTGAGTTTTAATATTATCAATTAAAACTATGACTACAACAGAATGATAACTGGGTTTAAAATTTTGGAATAAACATACAGTTATATTTAAAGAGAAAGTGTGTAGACAATATTATTAAAGTGATTTCAAATCAGATTGCCAATAAATATTAAACAAGAACTCTCACTCTTCCAAAAGAATTAAAATCTCATCCAGTTCAAAAAAGTCCACATTCTTAAAACAAAACAAAAAGATTCTCTTAATTTTTAAAAAGCTTTATATCTGAAAGGAAAATAAACATATAAAATTCATGGCTTGTTTATTTATAATGTGCCCTGTGCAAAAATAATTTAATTTTATAATTTCCACTTAAGCTTATGAAGTTTCAGATAATCAGAAATTATTTTTGAAGTTGCATATTATATAGACCAATAGAAATTCCTAAAACAAAATACAAACGTGAGGCCAAGACTCTGATAGGGGTCCATCTACCAGTATGGAATGAACAAACTGAATGGTGAAAGGAAAACATGCTATTTAAAGTGTGGTGTTTTTTCCTTCTTCAAAATGCCTCCTATATATAATGGGGGAAGGAAAAGATACGCTCATAGGGAGTCTAGCCCTATGCATGAAGCTGTTATATACCTTGAGGGTGGTCTTTTCTTCAATGCTGGAGTAGATGACAACGTGTCCTTCCCAAGATATAGCCAAACTGGGAACAGTCAGGAGCAGAGAACTCTCACAAGGGGGTCGTAAAGTCCTCATGTACTGACCTTTCTGAATGGTATGTATAATCACAGTGCCATCCTACACACAGGAAATGTAAGAAAGTGAAAAGAACAAAAAAGAAGAAAAGAAAGTGGGTCAGATAAAGAAATGTGAGACCTGAGAACATGGTTATTCCACATGTACCTTAGGAAAAATTCCAATCTTGAAATTTCAAATAGTATTTTATTTCATAAAATGCCCTCTTCCCTTAACTAATAAATTAGACCAGTAAAATATCAAAATAGAATGCAGCCTCTAGGTTTTTTCTTTCTGCATTATGTCACTTTTGCAAAGTCCTACACATAGTATAAAATTTCTATATTTTTACCTATCCCCCAAGAAAAAAATTTAAATATAAATACTGCTTCTGAATTTGTAGAAAAAATTACTATTTCTTAAAGGTGAAATCTTACCCTTGATCCTGACACTGCCATGTCTAGCTCAGTGCTGATGCCAACACTCAACACTTCATCAGTGTGTCCGTACAGAATCTGAAAGGGTTTAGACGCTAAGCCCACAGGAACACCACCCTAACAGGAAAACAGAGAAGCAAAGGTAATTTTCTTGTAGGCTATTTTCTATAAAAGGTTTATACTCTACTTAAACTGTCTAATCATTAACACTGCAACTAGTTTTTACCACTGAGCCTATTCATAATAGTACTCATTCTTGTCTTCCTTCCTGGATTCTCAAATTATTCTCAGTTTTTTGAAGCTCAGAAACTCAATCTGAATGGTTTCAAAGGTGATTGTTATGGATTAATTTTAACAGGCATATTATTTGCCCTTTTCATCCACAGATTTATTCTTCCTTCACTTCAAAGAAACTTTTTGTATTATATCTCTGAAAACTTTCTCTTTTCCATTTATTAGAGTCCCTATTTCAGGGACATCAATTGCCTTTATGCTGACTTGTCTTTGATTTCGATAGTTATCATTCTTCTTCTAATTGCTTTAATCCTTTTGTTTTTTCATTTGTGTTCACTTTGATTAACTTTCTTCCATGCTAATAATTTGATTTTCAGCCATATCAAATCTGTTCCTTGCTATTTCTGCTTTGGGTTTATTTATTATATTTATAATGGCATTATTTTTAATCTCAGTTTGATTCTTCTTCAATCTCTCTTTTCATCTTATATGCTACTTTATAATTTCACCTTTGAGGTTCTATTTTATTGAACTGATATTCTCATTATGTTCTTCTAATAGCACAATTTCACTGCAAGGGATCTCTCCGCACTTGAGTTGTTTTCTCCTAGAAGAAAGAAGATTCTCTCTTCATCTGTTTTTAGCATGCTTTGCTTGTATATTACTTTCTATAGTATAGAATGTTTGATTAGTTGCATGGTGTTTGTTTTATGGTGATCCTGGATAATTCTTTCCAGATCTTCTATCTGCACTATATAACGTGGATGAATTCCCTTTGACACTATTACCTGAGACATATTTGCCTTCCTCTAAGAGGGTCAGTCTGAGTGCTTAGTGCACTGTATCTAATTTTTTTAAATCAGGAAAATCCTATGCTATTTAGGCAATTCAAGTTACAGAGAAAAGAGATCCCTCTAAAATTAATTTTATAAAGCTTTCATATCTCAATACTAAACATGGAAAACACAGAACAAAAACAGATTTATTTCACTTATGAACAGAGGAATAAAGTACTAGCAAATAAAATCCTGCAGTACAATATAACAATACATCATGAATTATAAAGGTTTATTATAGGAATTCAAGGATGATTCAAACCTAGGACACTTCTCAACACAATATATGAAATTAAGAAAAAAGAAGAGAAAAACCATTAATAAAAAAGGAAAAGAAACTGGAGAAAATGGCTGGAAAGGATGTTATTTGGACTACTGACAAAATTAGAACATGGCCTGTGGATTAGATAATGGTATTACATAAATCTTAAGTGTTCTGATTTTGGTAACTGCACTCGGGTTATGTATAAGAAGGTCTTTTGTTCTAAGAAAATATACATTGAAGTGTTTAGGGGTAAAAGAACATAATGTCTCCAACTTTTAAATTATTCAGGAAAAAGAACGATGCTGGGAGAGAGACATGAGGAGGGAATGCTAACAGAAATGGCAAAAATGTACTATTTTTATAACTTTTCTGTAGATCAAAATTTTATTAAAATTAAAAAGTGACCAAAAGACAAAAAAAAAAAAAAAAGGAAATTAACTACTTAAATGTAAAAAAACAACACTAGTGAAACCCATCAGCAAACAGTCTACTAAACGGCACAACAGTGAGGGACTTTCATCAAAATCAGACACAAGACTGGGAGGCTCACCATAACTTTCTTACTCTATTGCATTAGCTAACAACGTAACAGGGTGCGAAAATGAAATAATTAGTATGTTGAAAAAAATAAAAACACTTTTATTTCCAGATCAAGATTGTGTATCTACCTTTTTTCCAGAAAATCCAAGAAATACTAATAATTATGAGAGCTCGATAAGAGGGTTTGGTAAACCAATTAGATACAGGATAACTGTATAGAAAACAATAGCTTTTTTGTATACTAGCAAGAATCAGAAATAAAAATAATTTTTAAAAATCCCACCAAAATAGTAATAAAAATATAATAATTAGAAGTAATACAAAAAAGTACAGGATCCAAACAGAAAAAAGTTACATTTTATCAAGGGACATAAAAGATCTGAAACAAACATGGAAAGATAGTTCTTATGTCTGGATAGGAATAATTATAAAAATGTCAATTCATATCACACTCATATATAAATTGAACATGATTTCATTAAGACTAAAATGGGGTTTTTTGAGGAGGATATGGTTAAAATATTTTTAAAGTTCATATGGAAGAATAAATACTCATATAAGAATAGCTGAGAACAGGGCAAATCTTCCTCAAGCAAAAAGAAGAAGATTGACAACAGATGTTAGCTGAGAGTGAATCTTCCTCAGCAAAAAAGAAAGGAAAAGAAAAGTAAAAGGAAAGAAAGAAAGAAAAGAACAGCTGAAAACATTTCTTTTATAGAGGAAACACAGTGAAGGAGAATTTGCCTTAGCAAATATTAAACTTAAAAAAAAAACATTTTGGTGTTGATACAGAAATAGGTAAGTACAAAAGAATGAGGAATCAAGAAAAAGATCCAATTCAGTGGGTATTCATTTATGCCACTCAGAAGTAAACAAAATCATATTTTTTAATACTCTATATTGTTATTGAACATATATTATATATTCTCTCTATATCTACATATTATATACCTAATATTATATATCTATTATAAAAATAATATTTTCTATATACTATATTGTTATACAATATATATTCTATATATACATGTTTTATATATCTATTATATATTCTATATTATCAAATATAGAAAAATTAATTATCAATGAATTAAAGATTTAAATCTAAAAAATAAAAAGAAAAGTATTAAAAGAAAACTTTTAGATAATATTTTTTATACATCTGGAGTGGGAGAGAGCCTGTTAAGCAAGGTAGAAAATTCAGAAACCATAAAGGAAGAAGACACTGCCTTGAAGCATTATTATGAGAGCACAATAAGGTTGATGAAAATTATAAATCTATAATTTCCAGTAGTCCCACCTGAAAGTAACATAGGAATATTGTTACGCTAACAAGACAAGAAAAATAATTGTTTTCCTAGAAGAGGTTAACAAGGAGGAGTTTCTGGAAAATAACAGAGGGTAAGGTCACGAATCAGACAACAAACCTAGGAAAAAAATGTGGTGATTGGGACAGGACAGAATGGGGGTAAAAGAACGGAAAGAAGCTCAAACAATCATTCAACGCCAGAGAAAAATTCACTACTCTACTAGAGCATCTCAACAGTATTCCCAGGGCGAACCTCTGATCTAAACCAAGAGTATTTAAATGTGTGACTACCTGCTGTGTTATCTGCCATATCATACACGTCGTATCTCTGGAACCAGAAATCAAATGTATTCCACAGTAATCTGTAGCTAAACAAGTCACAATATCTGTAAGAAGGAATTAAGAAAAATGAGATGGCTTGTTTTTGCTGGAACAGAACTAACAGGGCAATCTTAGTTTATGTCCACACTATTACTAAACCAGTTGTTCTGGCAGGGAGGAAGGCAGGAATGGCATTGGAAAAGCACTGGGAAAGAGCGACACAGGAAAGAAGCAGCGTTAAGGGCACGTAGGAGAGCCTTCTCCGGGGCTGCACCCTCCTCTCAGGTGAGGAGTGGGCATGGGTAGGGAATGCCTGTCAGTATCTTGGCGGGAGGTTAGGTGGCTTGAGATGGCCCCCCAGTTAATCCCGATACGCTTCTCTGCTCTCACACCCTCTCCTCCCTGTTCACCTCCTCCCACTGGCAACTGCAATCCTATAGAATATGTGTCCTTAACCAAAACAGTATGGAGCACACTGTAAATTCACAACATAAAATACATTTTGCCCAAACTGTAAAAACTTGATCTCAGTGACATCTTAGGAGTTACTGGTACAGAATTAGTAGCAGACTCCATTTCTCTTTCCCAATAGGTTTATCAAGAAAAAATCTACTCAGTGTTTTATTCTTATATTGAAGACTGAGACAACAAAAAGCAGCAGGTTAAACTACAGTCAACCATTTTATCTCTCTTGCTTTACTATTAAGAAGAAACGGGGCAGTTGATCTTATTCCACTATGACAGATTTTTTTTCCATTTTAGCTTAAAATTCTTATTTCTATCAACCCAATTTTTTGGATTTACCCTAACATCTTTCAGATACTATGAAGCTGTGTTTAATTTATGTAGTGCTTAGTATACCCAAAAATATATTAGATACTCTTAAAGAAAGCATATAATATTCATAACACTGCTCTATCAAAAAGTTCACTCAGCTTCAAAGGTAAAATTTAATGCTCCTATAAGGAGTACGCACACTTTTATAGTTTTTTGGGGAAAAAAAGTTAATGCTTACCCATGTGTCTGATGTTGTGTGAAATAACTTTGCCTTTTGTAAGTGACATCACTTGAATGCTATTATCCCAGTGTCCAGCACTGAAAAGCAACTTCGCATCATGTGATACTATAAATAGCTTAGAAGTGATCTCCAGCCCCGGAGCAAAAGGACCATTCATACTGCGCTGAGTTCTGTAAACATAATGAAATATTAGATTTTTCCTTAAAAAATCACTTAGATCAATATCAACTATTTTTAAATCTCTTTAAAAAAGAAATTATGGGGCTGGCCCAGTGGTGCAGCGGTTAAGTTTGCACGTTCCACTTCTTGGCAGCCCAGGGTTTGCCGGCTCTGATCCCGGGTGTGGACATGGCACCGCTTGGCATGCCATGCTGTGGCAGGCGTCTCACATATATAAAGTAGTGGAAGATGGGCATGGGTGTTAGCTCAGGGCCAGGCTTCCTCAGCAAAAAAGAGGAGGACTGCCAGTAGTTAGCTCAGGGCTAATCTAGTGGTTTTTCCTCGTAACAAGGTGCTGGCTGTACTTGTTTTACAGTAAATATTAATTTACTTACTTTGGATTTGTCACAGTTGGATCCCTGATGAACGTGAAGTAATTAGAAATGCTTCTGTCATAAGGCAGCCACCCATGGGTTCCGATTACATAATTCATGCTTACTGTTATCTGGAAAAAGAACATATGAAGAGGAAAATGAAATGAAAGATTAAAGAAAGTTGTATAGAATAACCAAATGCTAACATGATGTTAGCATTTATCATTCAGGGAAAAATGTGGGACTGTGTACGTAAAACATGAAACTCATCAAGAAAGTCTTAAATAATTTAAATGGAAAAGCCGTGTTTATCTTATTCAAAGAAAAGTTGTCTAATACATCCCTCTTTAGTAAGATTACTTTCCTCGTAATTTCTCAAAGTTTATTAACCTCTGTTAGTTGGCAGTCAGAAGTAATTAAGGGTCAAGCCTTACCATAAAAATATGATATATCATATACCACCTAGAACATAAATCAGAAGTATAACTTATGAACGATTGCTAAGAAGGTCTCCCTTCTTAGTGACAGTCATAGTGAATATTTTCTTTTAAAAATGAAAAGCTTTTCTCCCCCTTTGATTATAATAGATTTCCAAAAATATCAGGTAACTTTAAAGGCAACTTTAAAAATACAGGTATTGAAGGTGAAAATCACAAGTATCCTACCCCTCAAAAAGTACTATTATTATTTTTGTATCTCTTTCTAGACTCTCTTCTAAGCAAACATACAATATGCATAATTAGAAAAACAGGTCTAGTTCTGGAATCTCTACTGTTCACTGTGCTATACTCCATTTTTATAATTTCCAAGTGATAAAATTAGAGTAAGACAGACTTAGTTTGGTCCATGTGCCAGGGCCCCAAATCCCTTACTTGCCAGCTCTGTGACTTTGAGCAAGTTACTCCTGAGTTTTAATTTCTCATCTCACAGTAGCGCCTACCCTCACAGGATTGTTGGGTGGATTAAACAACAAAACTCCCGGAAAGCACTCATTAACATGCACGTGTAGTTAATCAATTCTGTATTATTTCCATTTTCATTATTATTACCGCTTTATGACAAATTTTAATATCTGATGTTATTTCTATTTTTGTTATACAAAATTTCCTAGTATTTTCACATATTTATTATACAAGATAAATTTTAGAATTACAATAACTACTTAAAATAAAAGCTGTGCAGATAGAAGATACATTTTTTTATACATGGTCAAAATAATTCTATAAAAATTTTCTCTATTATTTTTTCAAAAGGCTTTTAGAATACTGTATTTTCTCAAATTTTTTTGTAAGTTGTCATAGATATAGACACGGCAGTGTGAAAAGGTATAAATCAACTTACCAGTAATTCAGGACTGCCTTGGGACATAAAAGAACGAGATTGATTTTTGGGGACAATGGCCTTTATTAGTGGAATACCATCACTAATTCCCTATAAAATAAAAGACAGAGCTTTAGTGGCTAGTTCTGCTTACAATTTATTGCTTACAATTTATAGGTACAAATTATTGAAAACTTCTATTTCTTTAAACAAGGATGAAGCCTGTGAAATAGCATTTTACTCTATTAAAACATATCATCGGGCCGGCCTGGTGGCGCAGCGGTTAAGTTCGCACGTTGCGCTTCTCAGCAGCCCGGGGTTCACCGGTTTGGATCCCAGGTGCACACATGGCACCGCTTGGGACACCATGCTGTGGTAGGCATCCCACATTTAAAGTAGAGGAAGATGGGCACGGATGTTAGCTCAGGGCCAGTCTTCCTCAGCAAAAGAGAAGAGGACTGGCAGCAGTTAGCTCAGGGCTAATCTTCCTCAAAAAAAACAAACAACACAACATATCATCATTTAATTTAAAATGTAGGAAAGAAATTATACACCACGTTTGGATGGCATACTTGAAACTTCTGAAACCCATCACCTTCTATTCCACTACTCTGCTATTAAACAGAGATGCAGATTTCAAGGAGCGTCAACCATTTAAAACAGCCAGTGACTTAGGATCCTTCTTTTTCCCTTGCCATACTGACATGAATATAAAGTAGAAAATACAGACCATATAAAAGTGCATTTCTCAAACATGTCAGTGGGAAAACTGGTTATATTTTCTAGAAATTTCCTTTCTAAAAACAGATCTGTTCCATTAACGGAGGCACTCCCTGAAAGCCACAACAGGACCAGAAAACATACTCCTCAGAAAACATCCGCCTTTACCTTACTGCAACGTGGAAGAGAACAACGATGTGAACTATGTTTCTTGATGTGACAACAGTTCATAAATTACACCTAACCATCACTAGGTAAATTACAAGCTAAGATTATTGGGTATATACTCTGTGCCAGGTGCTGCTCTAAGACCTTTAAATGAATTAAACAATGAATTATAAACCATATAAAGTCAGTGCTTATCTTTTCTCTTCACACCATGAATTAATCAGGAAAAGAACAACTTCTATTTGAACAAGCATAAATCAAAATGGTGTCTGAGGAAATTCATTTATTAAGCTCTTGCTTTCACTGCCTCCTCCATTTTCTTCACCATTTTACCACCTAGGAAAAGATGACCTACAAAGAGGCCTTCTTTTTTCATACAAATGAGTAAGAACTTCTTCTCATATGATGATGAAAAGGGATTAACAAATTATTGGTACCCAGGGATATCTATTGTGTCCTTTATCCTGCTCCAGACACTGGTCCTGGGCATGGAACTCGGAATGTATTATCCCATAAAAACAATCTCACAAACGATTAGACATGATGAAAATACTTTATCAGCACGACATCATAAACACAGTATTACACATCCATCAGGTTATGGGTTAAATAGGTTTTTATGGGCTGCCTCATGTCCCGTAAAGAGTTAACAGAGCAGGACGGAGATTGCTCTGTTAGAAAGGCCCTCCTGCAAAGTTGGCCCTTGGTTGGCATCTGGGAACTTCGTGGGCAAAGAGTTCTTTACACTGATATAAAACTTGTCCTCAATGATAAGGGGGGCTCAAGGTACCCAGACTATCTGTGCAAACAATAGGGTTTATGCTGAACTCCCGCTCTTCTTCTGGCAGTCTGGAACTCTGGCATGTGCTAGGCACAGGGTACCTATGCGACCAGCCCTCAACAAAAACTGGGTGCTGAGCCTCTAATGAGCTTCCTTGGTAGAGAAAACCAAGTTTTCACATTTCTCTATGGGAAGAATTAAGCCTGTCCTGTGTGGCCCCACTGGGGGCGGACTTGTGGATGCTGGCACCTGGTTTCCTCCGACTTCACTCCCTGGGCCTTCGCCCTTTGCTGATGTCGCTTTGTAACCTTGCGCTGTAAGAGATCTTAGCTGTGAGGACAACTGTATGTTGAATCCTGGGAGTCCTTCTAGCAAATCACCAAATCTGAGGGACCCAGAGGTAAAATCACCTGGTCTTGGGGACCCAGAACACATCCTGGGAATTAGTCATCATTTCTAAGCATTGTTTCTGTGAGTTCTGAGTTCTAGGCAACTGACTTAGATGCTTTTGGAACACAACCAAATCTACAGAGTTTGTATTGTTAAACATTTAATAACTATCTCAACAAATGTGCATCTAGGACAACAGTAATGAAGAATATTTTGAACTGCTTTCACAAATATATGAAAACATATTTACATTAAAATACTGTGGAGCTTACTACAACATTGTTCATTTGAGTAAAATTCAGTAGAAAGCTGTAACTGTCATAAACTTCATAAAAACTTTTTAGGGGCCGGCCTGTGGCCTAGTGGTTAAGTTCGGCATGCTTGGCTTCAGTGGTCTGCGTTCAGTTCCTGGGCGCAGACTCACACCACTCGCCAGCAGCCATGCTTTGGAGGCATCCCACATACAAAACAGAGGAAGACTGGCACAGATGTTAGCTCAGGGTGAACCTTCCTCCAGCAAAAAGAGGAAGATTGTCAAGAGATGTTAGCTCAGGGTGAATCTTTCTCAGGGAAAAAAAATATTTATACCAAATTATCAAAAAATTCTATATAAAGATTTCCCAAGATATTGAACCTGAGAAGCACATTATGACGATGCCCTAATGCAGGATTTGACCAACTAGGCCTGTGGGTCAAATCCACCCAACCATCTGTTTTGTAGGCTGTGGGTAAGCTAAGAATGTTTTTTTACTTTATTTACTTATTTGTTTTGGTGAGGAAAACTGGCCCTGAGCTAACATCTGTTGCCAGTCTTCCTTTTTCGTTTCCCCAAGGCCCCAGCACTTAGTTGTATATCCAGGTTGTAAGTCATTCTAGTTCTTCTATGTGGGATGCCACCACAGTGTGGCTTGATGAGCGGTGGTAGGTCCATGCCTAGGATCCAATCCGGCGAACCCCGGGCCATCTAAGCAGAGTGCGTGAACTTAACCACTCAGCCATGGGGCCAAGCCCGGTTTCTACATTTTTAAATGGTTATATTTTAAGTAGTTTATATGTACCTATACAATATCCTTGATTTTGCCTGTGGATTACAAATTCCAAAACGTTTACTATCTGGCCCTTTAAGAAAAGGTTTCCCAACCTCTGCTGTGTTGCATGAGAGTTACTACTTGTTCTATGCACATCTCGAAACTATTCTTAGTAACCTTTTGTCATCATTTTTTGCCAAAAGAGTTAATATTATCTGTCCTAACCAAATCCATAGGTATGACTGCATTTCACATTCACATTCTGAACTATTCAAACTAATTCAATGTGTCTATTTAAACATCTGAGTTTGAAGGTACTCTTTCAATTACAGCATTGACTATCTTGTACTTGACTATTCCTTCTGATATCAGCAATCAACAATCTGATTTACTGGGCCATATTTTATACATGAGCAGCCATTATAATTAAGAATTATTTTAGACTTCCTCTACATATCATCTCAACTGTCACAAAAGGCAACTTAATTCAAATTATTTATTCTTCTTGGTCAAGAAAATGTGACTAGGAGAAAAAAAGCCACAAGAAACAGTTCAGACCAGCACATAGCAGCAAACAAGCTTTTAATAAGATTGCTTTAAAATCTAAGAACAGATTATTGTAGTACTATTTACTATTTTGGATTATATACCACCCCTACATTAAAGAATTAAAGGAACGTTGAGGTGTATAGAATTCAGAGAAAAACTCTGAAATTACCGAGTTGGACATTACCTCTATGAAAAATGACTTGAGTTCAGGAAGGTGTTGAAATAGGTTTAGGCTTGGAGTGTCCATTTTGGTCTGCTTCTGCACGGCTTCTTCTGCTGATAATCTAGGAGGGTGTGGTTCCTTCAAAATAATTTTAAGGAAAAACAATCCCACAATTGTGTTAGAACATCTCTCACTGTTTCCCTCACACATACGGGCTGCACCTACAATGGATTACGTACCGCTCAAGGCTGACAATTCCAGGCCGTTGCTCACACTATTATTCCCTCAGCAGAGGTCCTACCCTCTTCATTTCCAGAGAAACCCTACCTCTACTTCTCTTACTGATATCTCTCCTGAATTTCCAAGTCAGAATTAATTATTCTCTTTTATTATTTTCCTCAGAACATTGTTTTAATTAGTACTTATTTCTTTCTATGTTGGATTACATATAGTTGTTTATGGTCTGTCTTCCCCAACTAGGCAGTAGGTATCTTAAAGCCAAAAAACAAGTCTTATTCAGTTTTGGATTTTCAGCATCTAGTAACCTAAATACAGTAAATGCTTAATAAATGTTTGATAAAATTAAATGCATTATTAAAAAGTCAAAATTTGCAATATGGGTGAATCTTTAACTCCTGAAGTAAGATCAAAATGTCAATATTATCAGAATCAAATTTATAGATATTATTGCATTTCTTTTCAAATAAATTATTCTTCCTTAACTTTAATGTCAGAGATATAGAACAGTATTACTTTTATAAATAAGAAGTGACAAATCAAATTAACATTCCAAAGGCACAGTTAAAATGCAGAAAAGAATTCTACCGAAAGGGGATTCTTCTATCTCCATCATAAACTATTAGATTATAGGAAACAGATGTGACAGCTATAAGTACTTCAATATTTAGCACTCAATTATCCATGTGAATATCATTCACTTTATTTTAAATCAAAGGCTGATTTTGTGTCATTTTTTATGGTGATAAAAAGCTAATTAGCACTACTCTTGTTAAAAAAAAGAAAAAAGAGAGAGAAAGAGGGGCCAGCCTGGTGGCACAGCAGTTAAGTTCACACTTTCCACTTCAGCAGCCCTGTGTTTGCTGGTTCAGATCTCAGGTACGGACCTACACACTGCTTATCAAGCCATGCTGTAGCAGGCATCCCACATATAACGTAGAGGAAGACAGGCATGGATGTTAGCTCAGGGCCAGTCTTCCTCAGCAAAAAAGAGGAGGATTGGCAGCAGATGTTAGCTTAGGGCTAATCTTCCTCAAAAAAAAAGAGAGAGAGAAAGAAAAGTAAAGCAAGTACAAAAATATTATAGAATCTATATGTCAAAGCCCAAAGAAGTGTTCTGTTTTATTCTGTTACTTTTGCCTTCTGACTCTCCCGGCAGGAAAGGGATAATGCACTGATTTCAAACACGACCATTCTGTAAAAACCAATGTTGGAGGCTTCAAATAAACTGTTGCTAAGAAATAGTAACAATTATAAAGCTTAGTCTGACAACCCAACTAACAGAAGTACATTTGTAAGCCAGAGTTTAGATATATTGTTGCTGCAACAGCTTGGAAATTTCAATTCAACAATATTTACTGCACACATACTATATGCAAGAAAGGTACAAAGATGATTAAGAGAAGGTTGCTGCCTTTATAATATAGTGAAGCAAGTGAATAAACAAACAACTAACTAAGGCAGAAAGAGTCATAATTAGGATGTAAATAACAGCCCATAAGAACATGGGAAAGTGGTCTAGTTCTCCAATGGGGCTCACAGCTATGAATTGAGAGGAAACAGGGCTCGGTGGAAAGGCTTTGGAGTCAGATGGCCATGTGTGCAAATCCTGCCCAAGTCACATCCTAGCTGTGTAAACTTGGAAAAAGTATGTGATTTCTCTAAAGTGTTGTAGGCTAGGTATTAATTTCTATGAGGCTTGGCTTCATCAATCACCTGAAAAAGGAGGGTAATTGGACATTTACTGAAAGGGTTAGGTGAACCACCTAGCACAGTGCTTGCAAAAGAAAGTGTCAACTTAACAAATGGCGTATTATCGTGTATTCCCCATTTCTAAGCTCATCTACTAACAAAGATCAAGACATCTTTGAAAACTAATTTCTATGAATCCAAAGTTGTATGCAATCAGGAAGACAATAATTTAACTTCATAAACTAGTATGGGGAAAGAAATACAGTAATATTTATAATTTGATTCTATAATTTGATTTTTAGGACTGGATGTGGGTTCTGGATGGTAAGTCTCCTCTTTGGGCAGATGTCAGCTATGAGAAGTCTTATACATAGAATGAGTCCCAATGTAATGACAGTTTTAATGGTATAACCTAACTGCAGTATTCAAGCATTCAGTTAGAGCTCCTTCTCCATTTAAATAAAGGAGCGGCATCTCACTGACAGGGGCCTTCAACCTCAGCTTTTCCTTTCTCAGAAATAACAAAATAAGATGATTGGCTTTCTGAACAACTATAAATCCTCTGTAATTTAAGAGTAATTGACTGCATATGTGAATTTTGACTGCGATATTTTATTATTTCAAAATGGGAACAATCATTTAAATCTATTTTTTTTAAGTGAGAGCATAACTCTTCTGAAATTCTAGATAATTCTGAAATAAAGTTTTAAATCATTAAAATCCTTGAAAATACTGGCAGTACTATTCTTTAGCAATTAAATTCTAGACTTCTTATGTAATGAATAACTTCTATGATTTACCTTTAACAGTTGACAAGGTGTTTGCCCAAAATTATTAATCATCCCTTCTAAGGCTTTTCTTTCCTTCTCATCTGTTAAGGCATCCAGATCCACAGCTCCTAAAAGCAAGAGAAGCAGTCAACTCACTACAGAGTGAAAACAAACCAGCCAACGCACACAACTGATTAATATATCAGATTGATATATTTTCAACAAAATATTATCCCATTCCTCAATTTATGAGAACATTGTAAAGAGGTGATTTTTGAAAAATCAGTAAAGCTTCAAACATCACAGATGTATAAACATAAATTCCATCCAGTATAACTAAAATACTTTAAATAAAAGTTAACTTGCAGTCTATAAAAGTTTCTCTCAGAAAAATACAAACTATACACTTAATTGTTTTCTTCATGATAGTCAAGCTGAAACAAATGTAATAACCACACAAACATACTGCCATAAGTTACTGCCGATCTAACACATGCTGGGAAAGGTGATACTCTGGTTAATTGATTATACCCTGCCATACTTAATATGGATTGTTAAATGGCTCTTAATTGGCCAAACTAGGTAAGTCTGATTTCAAAGTCTATGCTCCTAACCACCATCCTATACTACCTCCCAATAAAACTATTATCAAATGAATATGGCAAAAGGTAAAAACATGTCTATTTACCAAAAGTCATATGGGCTCTGCTCAAATTCACCTAACTTCACACTATCCACAATCTTTAGAACTATTAGCTCTACTGAAGGACTGGAAAAGAAAGAACTATTTCCTAAGCCTTTCAAAGCCTTCAGAAAATGTTCTTGATCCTGAGGTAAACATTAAAATAATGTCATTTTATCATTTGAAGAATTTTTTATTTGTAATTCTAAAGGTTTTCTTTCAAAGTCTGCTAATAATTTAATACTGAATATTTAATGTAGGACCCGACTCAACAGGACAAATACGACCAGAGATCAGAAACTTCTATGCCACCAATAATTGACATTTATATTTAGATTTGCATACATACTCTTAAATACTATTTTTTTTAAAAAGCATGAGTCAATCTTTCAAATAGAAAAGATTACTAGGGGCTGGCCCCATGGCGGAGTGGTTAAGTTTGTGTGCTCTGCTTCAGTGGCCCAGGGTTTTGCCAGTTCAAATCCTGGGCGCGGACATGGCCATGCTGAGGCGGTGTCCCACATGCCACAACTAGAAGGACTCACATCTAAAAATACACAACTGGGGCCAGCCCGGTGGCGCAGCAGTTAAGTGCGCACGTTCCACTTTGGCAGCCTGGGGTTCACCTGTTTGGATCCCGGGTGCGGACATGGCACCGCTTGGCAAGCCATGCTGTGGTAGGCGTCCCACATATAAAGTGGAGGAAGATGGGCATAGATGTTAGCTCAGGGCCAGTCTTCCTCAGCAAAAAGAGGAGGATTGGCAGCAGTTAGCTCAGGGCTAATCTTCCTCAAAAAAAAATAAATAAATAAAAATACAGAACTATGTACCAGGGGGCTTTGGGAAGAAAAAGGAAAAATAAAATCTTTAAAGAATAATAAAATAAAAAAAAGAAAAGATCACTAAAACTATTTTTTAAATGTAGTCTTTCTCATATTAGTTATGTCCAAAATACCATGCATAACACATATTTAATAATATTGTCTATCAATATAATGCAAGAGAAAAAGCACATCGGCTTATACCTTCATAACTACAGTAATAGAAAACATTGAGTGCCTCTACTGCAGCCGGCCCCCTCTGTTTATAGCCAAAAATCAGATCTATCCATTCATGAAGATGAGCAGAAACATATTCAGACTCCTGGAAAAAGAACAAACTTAATAATTAACATAGAGATACTTTACAACTACAATGTAAATATGTATACTTTAAACGAGTAAGAGCAAATTAAGCATTTCTACACACAAATCTTACCGCTATAAATAAATAATCTCAAAATCATGTTAAAACGTTTTTTCAATATCTACTACATATATTGCCTATAATCTATCTAGTATAATGTAGACATCATATTTATTAATATTTACTACATATGCATCTCCTAACTAATGGGTGAAGAAAATAACAAATATTCTAATAGCGCAAACATGAACAACAAAAAAACTGATGACAGCTGTGGAATGCATCTTTGTTGTGAAATCTCCATTGAAATAGTTGTGTAGAAATCCAATTCAAGGACACAGTGAAACCACACTGCAGCTGATGAAAGACGGCTGCAAATCACTCCACCCACCCCACCTACCCCACTAAGAGGTGACTGGGTGGAAGGCAGAGGAGCCTATTAGTGATGTCTTGAAACACAGTAAGAAAATCACTACTGGAGACAGGAGAAAAAGGGACGCATATTTTAGTTACAGGAAAGATATAGAAAGGGTACCAATGGGCTTGTGAATCTGGGGATGGAGATTTTCAGGCAAAATGTTTTTAAGTGCTAATTGGCTTCTTTTAGCTGCCTGTGATAAAGTGTGGGAGGAGTAACATGAGTTAAAACATGAACTCTTGGGGTTTTAAGCATAATTTAAAAAAAATATATAGGAGCCAGGTCTTGCTGGGTTTGAAATAAAGTTATTTCTAATTTTCAGGATCACTAGAGAGCAAAGACTCTCAAAGCGAAAAACCGCCTAAGTCAATGATCAAATCAGAATCTTACCAGTAAAATACGGCCTCAGGCAAAAGTTTAGTTTAAGAGTATGGGTATAAAACAATCTGTTGAGACCTCAAAGATTTAGGTTGTGCCTCATAGACCCACTCAACTAGAAAACGGAGCATCTTAGGAATCTTAAGGGCATTTTCCCAGAGGAGCCTCCCACTCGGTCCAAAGGAGATAAGGGACTATAATGTAAGGTAATGCAAAATGGTTTTTGTCCAACAGAGTTGACATATGAGAAACCCATAAAATTTTAAAAGAAACTGTAATAGTTCATGAAGCTGAGAACAAATGAGTTAAAATCTTCCCTAGGTTAGAAGAAGGAAAACAAATTGAGGTAAGCTTGGCTAACTGCAGCTGTGCATACTCAGCACAGTCAACTGTTGTTAAAACTAACCAGATATTCCTGTCCCTCCTTGGTATATGAGTGAGTTGTTTTTCCCTGGAAGTCAAGGTCCAGACCGTCCAGAAGGAAGGAGACTCAGTCTCACAAGGCCAAACGAGGCTGAAGGCGCCAGCCAGCAAGGCCACGTGCTTCCCCTCCTCTGATTAGAGTTTCAGAGAAAAACCCTCTAGCTTCTTCCCTATGAGGAGGTGGATTTGAGTTTTAGCTCCCATCTCCTCGTCTGACTGCCTTTCAATAATAAACCTCTTTCTTTCCCATAAGCCTGACATTTTGGTGATTGGCTTACGCAGCGCGTCAGGTAAATGAAACTAAGTTTGTGTTTGGTTTCACTCAGACTGAGACAGAAACTGTTCAAAAATGAAGAGAGACCTTTGCCTCCAACTTACTATGGTAGGAAAGAAGCTGGCAAAGATACTCATGTAAACAATGCTTTTATTTATTTTTTAATGGAAAAGAAAGAATGACTCAGAGCAGGGAGCCAAGAGCCCAAGGGTAGAACAAAAGAGCCACGGAAAACCACTCTCAGGGAACAGCAGAAGGCCCAATAAAGGAACCGAGAACACAGCCCTGCTGGAATTCAGAGTTGTTATAAACCAGTTTCTGCTGGGTGCCTCTTTTTTCTCTCCCTTTTGAATGGGAGTGTCTATCTATTACTGTTCTCCTGTCCTTGTCACACGACTGTTACGTGGAGGCAGATAACTTGTTTCTACTTCACAGTCTTCAGCGTAGTTTCATGCACACATGGATTTGATTTAGATCACTAACAAGATTCTGGACTTCAGGCCTCACGCCACAATGCAGGGATCAGCAAACTACTGCCTGTGGGCTGCCAGATTTGCAGATTAGTAGAACACAACCACACCCATTATCTTTTGTAGTACAATGGCACAATTTCGACACATACCATAGAACCAAGGAAAATATTTCCTATCTGGTCCTTTACAGAAAAAGTCTGCAGATCCCTGCCTTAATGAGATGAGACTTCAGGAGGGTCCTCGGAGGAAGTATGTCATTTTCCATGTAGAAGGAATGTAAATAATTTGTGGCCAGAAGGCAGACTTTGTGTGGTGGAGTAAAGATGGCTGCACTTTCTCTCTCACTCCCACTATTGAGAGAAGAGTTGACTTTCCCTCCTCCTGAATCTGCGCTGACCCTGTTACCCAGTGGCAGACATGATGCTGTGACAACGAGCAGCCTCAGGCCTTAAGAAAATCTGGACGCTTCCACTTTTGCACTCTTGGGGAGCCCTGAGCTGTCACGTAAGAGGTCTGGCTACTCTGCTAGAGAGACCACATGAAGAAGAGAGATCCTTGAGATACACGGAGAGGATGAAAGGTCCAGCATCCCAGTATCTCAACGCAGCCTCCAGAAGACTCCAACCTCAGCAGCCACAGGACCGACAGGGCAGGAGAATCTCAAGCAAGACCAGGAGAACTGCCCAATTGAGGCCTGTTATCTCAGAGTCACTGAGAGACAACAAAATGGCTATAGTTTAAGTCACTAAAGCTTGGGATAATTTGTCCCACAGCAATACATAACTGAAACACAAACTTCTAACATCTTATAAATGAGGAGCATATCTTCCTAAAATCCTGGACCCCTACTTCATGTCACAGATACTACAGAGGAAAGCATCCGAGAAGTTCCTGGCTAGCTGATAAGTAACAGATTATTTTTTCAGAGCTGTTTTATTTTTTTCCCAATTTCTTATTCATGCATAAGGTTAATGTTTATAAATATCATAATCTAATCCAGAATTTTGTAAATTTGACAAACTGTGTACTAATGAGAAGGAATGTTTCCAAGTATTGGCCTAACTAGTTTCATAGTCTGCAACATTTTGGTTTAGACAGAGAACTAAGTGGGCTACTGTGGGGAAAAAACCCACATCATCTGCAAGATAACCACACAATATCCCGTTAAAGTAATTCTCACCTGTCCTTCAATTCCAAATTGGAAACTTAGCCAAAAACTAGTTATATTTTTTTAAAGTGGCATTTAGGACTTAGTTGTCTTATTAAAAACTTACTGAAACCCTTCAGAGAAAACAAAAATGTACTTATCCTGTTAGGTTTGAAACAAATGTGGGAACTACAAAACATCAAACCACATCAGGATGATGCTTGGAGGGCAGGTGTGAGTCGCTCAACAAAGGGACACATTCTGAGAAACGCATCCTTAGGTGATTTTGCCATTGTGTGAACATTGTAGAGGGTACTCACACAAACCCAGAGGGTATAGCCTACGCCCTACTACCACCTAGGCTATACAGGACTGATCTTATGGGGACGCTGCCATATCCGCGGCCTGTCCTTGACTGAAACACTGTTATGCGCCGCATGACTGTAGTTTCATGTATTAACAGGCAGATATCTTATAGAACTGACATTTGCTTTGCTATATATCCTTTGACTGTCCTATATTCTCACTGTATCAGAAGATCCAGAACCTCAAAATAAATTACTATGTTATACTTTCAAGAACAGCATGTACAATAGATTACAAATTAATCTAGAAAAATCATTAATAGTCAGGTATAGTTTACTCCATCCTCTGGAAAACACATACATCTTTATCTTATTACTCTGTCTCATAACTAAACACAAAAATCTTACCAGAGCTTTTCTATGTTTATAGATGAAATCTTCAGCTGACTTAGCCCATTTGGGGAGGATGACATCATTCACTAGTTCTTTGGAAACTTGTAGACGACCCAAGTTAAACTCTAAGACATAAAAGATAAATGCATCAAATCATTTAGATTTAAATAAATCAAGTAAAATAAATATGAGGGCACATTCCTTAGCAATACTGAAGTCTTTTTTTTCTTCTTTAAGAGTGAAAGATGAGAATCAAGTTTCCTTCTTGATCTAAAATCACTGAGTAGGTAAAAATAATTCTTATCTGTGGGGGCTGGCCCGGTGCGGTAGTGGTAAAGTTCCTGTGGTCCACTTCGGTGGCCTGGGTTCATGGGTTCAGATCCAGGGTGTGAACCTACAACACTCATCAAGCCATGCTGTGGCAGTGACCCACATACAAAATAGAGGAAGACTGGCACAGACGTTAGCTCAGGGACAATCTCCCTTAAGCAAAAGAAGGGACACTGGCACCAGATGTTAGCTCAGGGCCAATCATCCCCATCAAAACAAAAAACAAAAAAACTTATCTATTGGAATGCCTTTTATCAGTTGATTAAAAAGACAAAATGAAAGTAAAATTAGTTATTACATGGTAAATCAGATTAATAATTGATTTTCTGTTGAGAAAAGTGGGGGAAACTACAGCTATGACCAAAACCTTAATCTGAACAAAAATGCAACATTAAGTATTCTTCTTATATTAAAAATAATTAGCACAGTTCCTCTAATGGTTAATTTACAAAATACAGCTCCTGAGAGCTTGCTGGTGCAACTTACACCTTAACCTCACTCAGTAGAAGAGTTATATTTGTCTTATGGAAGAACAATATACTTATATACCACTATTCTAAGTAGATACTGACATCACAAAGATTTGCTCATATAGTTAGAACACAGTATTTTGAGAAAATTGTCCCAAAGGTGAGGTTTTCTTGTTCATGCAGTGTGCGGAGGGAAAAGTGTTAACACAAAACACCTTCATGAAAGAAGCTGCCTTAGGATATCAGTGTGTCTCAAAGGCGGAGAGGTTGAAATGTCACAGAAGGATAGGTGCGCAGGGTCTCTGCCTTCATTAACCCAACTCCTGTACAGTAGATACTGTTGGCCACCTGAGAGCCACTCCTCCTTATTTGGCAGCAGAAACTGGATTTTATTCAAGAGCCCATCCCTGCCCTCTGTTTCATGCCTGCTGCAGGTGACTGGTGTAGGGGTTGGTATGTGACCCAGCTCTAGACAATGAGGGAGGTTATGAGAAAGGTTTTCTCACTCTTAGGAAACGACACAAAGAATTAACAGTCCCACTTCTTTCTAAGATGCTGTTGCATCTGCCTGTGATGCCTGGAACTGCTTTAGTCGTTTGTAACAATGAGAGGAACTAGCAGAGGACAAAGCCAAACCCTTGGAACAGCAGAGTGAAAATACAGAAAGAACTTGGCTTTGATGATGTTGTTGAGCTACTTGAAGCTACCATACCTCACTGTTTTCATTATGGAAAATACTAAAATGTTCTTGATTGCACAGTTATGAGTTTGTTTTATTAATATTAACACTAATGTTAATTAATATTTGTTGTCATTCTAACTAATTTACTTTGCTTTCTCCCACCCAGCACATTTCAGATGAAGAGGCAACGTACAGTTAGAAATGGAGGGCTCCAGCACAGTCGTGCAAGACAGCAACTGGCTGCCTGTGGTGAATGGCAGAAATTGTCAAGCTGAGAGCACCTTCAATTCCAAATTTAATCTGCTCGTCCTCCTAACTCAGATACTCTGCTTTAGGAGACTCCAGTCCTAGGGCTGAAGGAGAGCCCACGATCAGACTCAGTCAACAGATTCACTTGATTTTCTGAAAGTGACCAATTCTAACTGCCTTACTCAGAATCAGATGCCGTGCCTCCAAGAGCCTGTCCCAGAGTGCATGATCAAAGGATGTGAAGCCCTGGATATGCTCTCCCCAGAGAGACAGATAAGTCTACTGAGGTAGAAAGGGTCAAACATTAACATTACTTGCTAGGGGACGCAAAAGAAGTTGGTAATGACCCTTTGACACAGGAATTTCCCTAAAGAACACCAGTAGTAACAATCTTGCCAATTTCCTTATAAGTACTTCATAGAAAAAGCATTTGGATATTTTTAAATATTTAGTTCCATGATTCTCTACTTCAAAAACATAATACAACTTTTCAAATATTGTAGTAACTTATACTCTGTCATTATTTTCAATTTGCCTCATGTCTTCTTCTCTAAGTCAGAGTCAGCAAACTTTTCCTATAAAGAGTCAAAGAATAAATATTTTTGGCTTTGTGAGCCCTTATGGTCTCTGTTGCAACTACTCAAATCTGCCATTATACTGTGAAAGCAGCCACAGTCTATATATTAATTAATTGGCTGGCTGTGTGCAAACAAAGCTTTATAAACAGGTTTGGCCAACGGACCTGTAGTTTGCTGACCCCTGGGCTAAATCCTCATCTTATCTAACTCAAACGCTTTTAAGCTAAGTGGTTATATGGCTGGAAGAGCATATGGCCATTTTGCTTCTCTAGTAAACACCGTACTCTGACAGGTTCTCCTACCAATTGTTTGACTCACTTATCTTGGTCACTGGAGCACTTCCCTGAAAGGTAAGACCAGCGCCTGGGCATCAGCTAAGCCCTGTCACCGAGTAATACACAGTCAATGGACCTTAAATCCTCTATAGGGCATCACAAATATGTCCTGAAAGATATTTTTCAGGATCCTCCATTGGGACTTTTGAGTCAAAATGTTAATCTCCTATTTCTTACCATTTTGATTTTCTAAAAACTCTGGGAAGTAGAAGAATTCAGGAATAAGTTCCTTTACATCATAGGGATTGTCCATGAGAGCCTGCCAGGTAGCAGGGATGGAATGGAACTGTCGATCTGCACAGTCAAACCTGCATGTGGAGATTGAAAGAGAACAGCGAATGTCCAGTGAGAGCAGCAACAGGCAGGAAACAAACCTTCAAACTCCCCTCAGGTTTCCTATTGACTAGAGTTTCCCCTTAACGTCTAAACACACAATTTGTTCTCCTTTTTATGACAATCTATCTTTCATATTTGGTTGTTAGGAACTAAACACTGTAATTTTAATCATTAGTATCATCGTAGTTAAAACAGCTGAAAACCAATTCACACTGGACAAAATTTTCAAGTAATTAAATATAAATCTAAGAGACTTTTAAAAAATGGTATAATTTTTGCTGAGTAAAGTTTATTCCAGAATGTGAATAAATGTTATTTGGATATTTTAAAATCACAGAGTTTGTCCCTCTAAGCATTGTGGTGGTGACATATGTGGTTAACAGAGCTATAGGAATGCTTCTGACTTAATCCTCGATACAGAAATATCTTTACAAACTCTTCTGCCAAAAACCAGAGGGTGAATTAGGAAAATAGTTCTGTGGCTAAAGCTTTATATTTTACTTGCATATATTGTTATCTTATTTTAACTTCATTTTTAAGTTCCATTACAGGCCTAAGGAAGTTGAAAGAAGCTCAAATGGTCATGTTGCAATTTCATTATATTTTCTTTAATCACAAAAAGCATAAACCCCTTCTCTTTCTCTCCTTTGACATTGTTTTCCTAGGTTTATTTCGTAAATAATGACTTACTAAGTGACACTGATGACTAATTTTGACTCTTTTTATGCCTACTAATCTTGGTTTGGGGCAGAGCTGAACTTAGCAGAACTCAATTTAATTATAGTCAATGACTGGGTCACCAATAAAGTCTAATGATGGAGTATCCAAATTCAAGGAGAGGTACAGCTTTAATGCTAGAATCTTTTCGTTTGGGTCGGGGAGAACAGCTTTACTGAGATATAATTAACATACATATAATTCACCCTTTCTAAGTAGACGATTCAATGATTTTTAGTCTATTCAGAGTTGCCCAACCATCACCACAATCAATCTTAGAATATTTTCATCATTCCAAAAAGAAACCCTGTATCTACTAGCAGTCACTCTCCATTCACCCTACCTCCACCCCCCTGGCGACTACTTATCTACTTTCTGTCTCTGTGGATTTGCCTGTGTTGTACATTTCATGTACTGGCAGCCCTCCACATTGCAGGTTCCCAATCCACGGATGCAACCAACTGCAGACTGAAAGCCCTATGATGGCTGTGTCCTTACTGAACATGTAGGGACTTTTTAATTGTCACTATTCTCTAAATAACACAGTATAACAACTACTTATGTAGCATTTACACTGTATTAGGTTTTATAAGTAATCTAGAGATGATTTAAAGCATATGAGAGGATGTGCGTAGGTTACATGCAAATTCTACCCATTTTATATAAGGGACTTGAGCATCTGAGGTTTTGGTATCTGCTGAGGTCCTGGAACGAATACCCCTCAGATACCAAGGATGACTGTATACCATACAATACGTGGCCTTTTGTGTCTGGTTTATTTAGCATACTATGTTCAAGGTTCACCCATGTCATAGCATGTGTCAATCTTTCATTCCTTTTATTCATTCATGGCCAAATAATATTCCATTGTATGGATATACCACATTTTATTTATTCCTTTATCAGTTGATGGAAATTTGGGTTGTTTCCACTTTTTGGCTAATATAAATAACGCAGCTCTGCATACTTGTGTGCAAGTTTTTGTGTGAACATTAGTTTTCAATTATCTTGGGTATATATCTAGGAGTGGGATTGCTGGGTTATATGGTAATTCTCTGTTGAATCCTTTAAAGAACTGCCAGATTGTTTTCAACAGAGGCTGCATCATTTTACCTTCCCACTAGGAGTTCACAAGGCTTCCAATTTCTCTACATGCTCATCAACACTAGGTACTATCTGTCTTTTTGATTATAGCCATCCTTGTGGGTGTGAAGAGGTATCTCAACTTGGTTTTGATTTGAATTTCCCTGGTGACTAATGATGCTGAACATCTTTTCATGTGTTTATTGAACATCTGTATATCTTCTTTGGAACCATGTCCATTCAGATCCTTTGTCCAATTTTTAATTGGGATATTTGTTTTTTCATTATTGCATTGTAAGGGTTCTTTACATATCCAAGATACAAGCCCCTTATAAGACATAAAATTTACAAATATTTTCTCCCACTGAGTGGACTGTCTTTTCACATTCTTGCTGGTGTCCTTTGAAACACAAACAGAATCTATTTTTGAAGCTTTCTCAAAAAATAATTTATTCATAAAAGCATTAAAAGCTGAAAAGATCCAGTTATACTTTACTGGAGGAAAAATTACCTGCTATCATGGCAAATGTAACGTTTGGAGAGGTATAGTGATCTTGAGGTCAGAGTCTCTTCTTGAAAGTCAAGTCACTGTACTGTATAAAGACCCAGGAATAAGGGACCCAGGCTAATTTTAAGACATAAAAGCTACATGGAAAGAGAGTAGAATAGACAATATTTACATAGCTTTCAATTGGGCAGGAAAGGCAAAATGGTAATGTTAGAGAATAAGGCAACCTGGAGACAAAATGTGAATAAGTAGAGAGCTATCTGGAGGCTACATGGGGAGCCGAGAATTTAGGGAGAAGTTTGCTCCTCTAGGATCATTAAGAAAATGTGAAACGCAGGTAAATTATAATATTGACAGGCAACATGATAGACAGTGATGCCACGGATCTGTCTGAGCTGCTACTAATAACGTTAAGAGCTCCTCATTCCTCCCTCTTTTCATTCTTCTTGATTGATAAATATTTTTAGGGGGACTACATAGCATTGATGAGTTTTGAAGCTCTGGTAAATGTTTTAGATCTAGGTCTAAATCAGTTCCAATTCTAAATTTCCGGTATGTTCCTAAAACCAGTAAGAATCACAAAGGTACACCGCATAATAGTAAAAAGGAATTTATCTTAAAAGTCATTTGCATAAGTCAGTTTGAATGACTCATTCTAAAACTAGTATGGCTATTTTTATCTAGAGGTTATTATATGAATCAAAACTTAATAGGAGAGAATAAAAAAAATAAGGCCCTGTTATACAGTACATTATATGAAGGCAAAGAGTTTCAACACTAACACATAGTTTTAAGAAAACATCTTATTTACCCAAAACATACCTTCCACTCTGAAGCTGGATGTGGAGGGTGGTAAACGGTTCTGTACGAATAAGATAGTGCATAACCCCGGCAGAATTTGAGTAGTGAGTACCATAATGAAATTTATCAATAGTTCCCATAGGATCCTCAAAATTTTCATATCTAAAAAAAGAAACTAAAGTTTTTTAACCACAATAGTAAAAGTAAATTAGGAGGACATAAACTTGTACTGCATTGCTGAAAACACAGTTTTTAATAAGTCCTTTTTAATGTTTCATTATCTATGTATTTGTATCATCACACCACGTTAATAAATCAAAAAAAATTTATTCATTAATATCTTCTTCTGAACAATGAAATGTCATTAACATTGGATTCTTGAACAGTTTTGTACTATTCAATAATACATGTTCACTGTAAATAAATTAGAAAGCAGAGAAGCAAAAAAGAAACTTAAAATCAACTATAATTGCACTTTCCAGAGATAATTCATATTGACATATTGGTGAACATCTGTCAATCTTTAATGAATAATACAAATATATTTTAATATAAAAGTGCTATACATAATATATTGTTCACAACTTATTTTTTCATCTAACAATTTTCTATTAATGCCTTTCCAAATGATTGATTAGTCTATTTTTAACAGTTACATGGTATTTTTAACAGGTATGTGTACGGATATATGACAATTTAACTATTTCTTACTTTTAGATTTTTAGGTTGTTTCTGTTTTTCTGCTATTGTGATATTTAGACATGACAAGCAATGCGATAATTAGACATCCTTTTGTGGCCAAGGTAACGGAAAAAAAAATACAGAGGATCAGTCAAGAGTTGTGGAAGTGAAGATCTAACAATCTAAAGGTAAAAGAAGGAGACGGTGGATAGGAAGAAGGCCTAAACCAAATTATTAGCAAAGGACAGATACAGTGATTCACAAGCACTGTCACTGACACATGTGTAACTGTTTTGAATGGTGACATCTGAATTAGTGGGTATAAAATATGAATAAAAATGAACAGTTTTGGGGAGGTGTTTATTGCCTCCCAAAATAAGCTTTCAAACCAAAATAATAATCGGTTTATCAAACTGAGGTCAATTTCCTTTTACATAGAAATTATTAATATTCAAGGGAACAAACAAGTTTTTCAGGTCAAAGTCATTTGTACCCACGCAAACAAATACACTACTGAAATCTGAACCTTATATCTTTGATTATCAATAAAATAAGTTATTTATATGACAAGTATTTCCTGTGGAAGTGTCAAAAAAAACCTTTTTTTTCATATTGTCAGAAAAAAAACTTTGACTAATGAGATAATAGATACACAGTAAAATCCCACTAGTAAATCAAATCGAATCAAGTACTAAACATTGCAAAAAGTCCTAGGGAAGACTTGCAAATAAAAAGAAAAAAATAGGAATACTGTACCATCTACTCCTAAATAAATCTACAACTAAGTTTGTTTGCAAAACAGTTATTTGTCCTTATTATTAGAAGTCATAACTGACAAGTCATCCACAAGTTCACATGGAGAAAAGGGAAATTAAAATTAGATTATTCTTTTAATCTCACAAAAAGACTGTGAGACATTTACAGGGTCGATCATAAATATATACCACTATAAAAATTTCCTTTATTAAAATGACACTGTGTAGATTTCCACACATTTCACTGTTCTTTATTCACACTATTCATGGATAGGTTAGACTATTAATTTTACATCTACTAAAATATTCTATTATATGAATATTTTTACACATTAAATTAGTAGGTTATTAAGTCTAAAATACCTGGAAAGAAAAATTTCAAGAACCTATTACCCTTGAGCACATACTTTTTACAACATGAAAAGAAATTCTAAACAGTATCAATTTAAATTCGGCAAATAAGGGAAATAACAGATTATAGTTAATATACTTGAAGGACAAGTGATATATTTTCAAGAACACTTAATGAAGGAATTATCAGACTCTGATGATTAAAAGTAGCTGTGCATTTAAAAAAGGAACGCTTGGTTGGCCGCAGCCGAAATCAATACAAATTCAAACAAATGACGGGTATCTTTCGAAAGGGATAAAAGGCACTTACTTTTCTCGCATGGCTTTGGCATTTTTATCATTAATTACCCCAATTGGTTTGGAAAGATCTCGAAATACAGATGGGTTATTAAGGTCCAACTCTTCTGAAGTATAATCTTGTAAAATCCAGGGAAACTAAAAGAGCCACAATTTACAATTTACGCATTCCTTCTTGGAGAAGCTACTATCCCCATATCTAATATCAAATGCTTATCTAAAGACAAAAAGGGACAGTCTTTACAAATATTTTTTCCCTGTTGCAGTGTTTATTCATCTTTAGTTCAATAATCACAAGTATTATTTCCTGTAATTCCACTGGAATATTTTCAGTGAAATGAAAGAAACAAGGCTTTTATTTTTTAATTACTTTTCATGTGTATATACTTCTTGAAAATAGCAGGGCAGAAAATATACAGAAGGGCAAAAATAGTTTGTTTTTTTTTTTTAAAGATTGGCACCTGAGCTAACAACTTGCCAATCTTTTTTTTTTCCTTTTTTATCCCCAAATCCCCCCCAGTAGATAGTTGTATACTTTTAGTTGCGGGTCCTTCTAGTTGTGGCATGTGGGATGCCACCTCAACATGGCCTGATGAGAGGTGCCATGTCCACGCCCAGGATATGAACCTGCGAAACCCTGGGCCACCAAAGCAGAGCGCGCGAACTCAACCACTTGGCCACGGGGCCGGCCCCCCAAAATAGTTTTTATATCTTTTTTAAAAATAAAAAATAACTAGCATGCACATATATTTTTGTGTATTATGAAACTAAAAGGCAATTCCACATTAATGAGATTTATATAAAACTTACCACAGGATACTGTGCAAGGTCATTATAAGTTCGTCCTGCCATTGTATTTATTTGAATGAGGTAGTCAAAGTTTGATATCTCTCTGTTTACCCATTTCTAGACAGCACAACAAAGAACAAAATCAGAATCAATCTCTGTCTCTTAGAAATCAGCAACTATTACTGACAGCACCAACATAAGCTTTTGTTTCCATTATGTCCACCATCTTTCTGATAAAAGGAATAGGGCTTTAAAAAAAAAGCTTATTAACAGGGAGATAAAATCAACATACTTTTACTAAATTCGCTTCCTTTTAAAAACTGGTCTCTAGAAAAGGAACAGAAAAGTCAATATAAATCTTATACTGCAGTCTAAAAGATCTCCATAAGAATTAAGTCTTTTCTTTAATTAAATAAATATTTTATTTGAATATCTTAAAAATTTTAATTCTAGGACTGTCCAACTTTGAAAATTTTGTTATAAATTGAAATTTTCGTAAGTGCACATATTAAAAAATCAGTATCTTAATGTATTAAAATGGCCTATGAATTTTAAATAAACATGACGTTAACAACCCTCAGAAAACTGCCCTTACAGAGCAATGGTAGATGGGATTTTGCTACCGTAAACACAAAATTTTCTTAAGAAAGATACTATTACTATTTTCTTCTGATCACCTCAGTGTCCCTGGCCTGCTGCCTGCTCCACCCAGCATGGGTGTGCTCAGGGTTCCGTGGACAGATTAACATGCACCTCTAAGTTTACTGTGCTCCTTAATCGCAGGACAGACAGGGAAGGCTGAATACACGTGTATGGATTTTACAGAAAGCCCCATTACAACTGTCCTCAGTGCCAAACTGAGGAATAAGTACTATAATGAATAAAGTTTTTTCCACAGAAAACAGAGACTGTACTTTATTAAATAAAGCTTATTCCATAAGCAACAGGAAAGGACTGCTGATGGCTTTTGAACACGAGCAACACTGAAGATTAATGCACACGGAGGAGGAAGGAGAGAGCTGGGAGGCAGAGATCCTTATTAGGAGACCACTAACAGTCCGGGAAAGCAGAAAACGATAGCCTTTCCTTGGATTTTGGCAGTACAAATTCAAGAGAGGCTGGGATACAGGTGAGGGTAAGAGATCAAGAGCATTAGTTAACTTTGGCTGATAGAAGGATTAACAATTTTTTTTTTTTGACCTTTTTTCCATGGTGCCTTTTGCATTTTCCCATTTTTTACCTCGTGCATGGATTATTTTTATTATTAAAAAAACCCCATGTTATTCTTTTAAAAAAGAAAATTATTAAGAAAGAAGTCACAAGATATGTCCATAAACTGAATGATATGAGAGCTGGAGAACAGGACACTGTGTGTGTGAGGGAAACAAAGAAAGATTCAAAGATTAAAGACCAATCTGAATGGAAGAAGAGCAGTTGTAATTATCGAAATAAAATAATCAGAAGAAGAGAGTTTTACTTTTAAGCAAAAGTCTGAGATATGAACACCAAAACAGCGACTGTTAAAACTTCCCACCTGCGTCAATCCTGAAGCTTTGAATAACTCCTGTGGTGATCTGGTGCCATAACTATTTGGAGAATGAAGTGACAACAGTCTGCTATACACTTTATTTCTAACCTAGAAAACACAGCATTTTATAGCTTAAAAACTGATTAAGACAAACCAGGATTACTGTTTTATGACAGCTTTATTGAGATATAATTCCCATACCATAAAATTCACCCTTTTAAAGTATACAATTCAGTGGGCTTTTTTGTATATCCACAGAGTTGTGCAACCATCAACATTATCTAAATTTGGAATATTTTCATCATCCCCAAAAGAAACTCCATATTCACTAGCCATCATTCCCGAATTCCCATTCCCTGCCATCCGCTGACAACCTCTAATCTACTTTCCGTCTCTGCAAATTTGCGTATTCTGGACATTTCACACAAACAGAGGATTATGTTTTGACTTCTCTACTATCCTACACTTGGAGAAGTGAAGACGTGTATTTTTTGAGAAAGTTATAGAGTACAATGGAATTTGTTCATCAGACACTAAATCAGAAAACTAGCTAAAGTCTAGTTCAAATTTAGTTGTCATTTACTAATCACCTTGAAAAATAAATTAATTTACTGAGTCTCACTTTTACGTTAATGTCTACCCTTAGACTTCTGTGAATTATTCAAGGCTATATAAATGTAAAGTAATAAAATTCATCTGTGAACTTCAGTCTCCTCATCTATAAAAAAAGTAATAATGGAATTTGCCATATCTAATCTGAAGGTTGTTATGGAGATTAGATACTACATACAAATGTGCTTTAAAAACTATAGTTATACAAACGTACAGTATTCAACACAGCTTTCTAAAACACACATGCTTTGTATTTTCCTATGGGAGAAAATTTATTTTTAAAGTAAAAAAGTATCCTTTTGTAAAAATAGAAAAATGCTCTGTAACATCTGAATCAAATCATCCATAAGTAAACCTAGATCCCACCAACGAACAGAAACTTAGCTACTGACTCTGCTTAATCAGGTCATCTGAGAAGCAAATGCCAAGACAGAATTGAACATGCAAGGGTTTTATTAGGAGAGAGATCTGCGAGGGGAAGCGGAGAGCTAAGCAAGGCAGGAGGAGCTGTCAGATCGTGAGGCAAGTCTGACCCCAAGTGAGTGAACGAGGGAAGGAGGACTCGGGGCAGGTGACGTGCTGAAGGTTACACAGCTAGCGGTGGAGCTCGTACCCCAACCCAGGCAACCCTGCTCCAGTGGTTATCTCTGAACCACCTAATTTCATAAATCCAGTCATATCATATATATTGCATATTATGTCACAATTGGGTACTCTGAGGCACCTGTTGGCTGACACCCAATGTTCCACTGACTTCTTTATCTACTTATATACAGAACCTGAAAACAAGCACCCTCCAAACATTCAAACATAAATCCAAACAAAAATTCATACACTGCTTAGCCCCCAAAGTACATATTTTTTCCTCTAATATTTTGACTCGAAAGAGCAGAGTCCAAAGTTTCATTACAGCTCACTAGCTGGAAAATTACTTCAAGCTAATGCTTTGGGCCTTCCAGGAAGGGAGCATCTTACATACCTCTTTTTTAAAATTGAGAAAGTAGTTGGACTGGTCAACATGAAAAATCTCGAGGGCTGACCTCCTTAAGTTGTAACGCCGTAGGTGAATCTCTCGAACTTGAGAATGAGGCCACTTGAAATCAAAGCCTACTCCTGAAAACAGAAGAAATCTTGTGACTGGGGCACCATATAAAGTTACTATGCAGAAAAATATCTCCCACTTCTGACAAAAGTAACACTTAGGGAAAAGGAATTCAATTTTTGTATCATCAAATCTATTTGTTAAATTTAGTGGACATTTAAATGTTTCTTTTAAAACTATTTCAAAATTCCTTAGGTACTCTACTTCCTTTTCATGAGAAGAGAGAAAAATTATGAATATTGTATCTTAGAAACATTTTTCCTTTTCTCTTTCTGTTGGCATCTTAGATTTTAATATCCTTTTATTTTCAGATAAAGGATTAGGTGAGAAGCCTGTAAGAGTAAGTGTACATACAAATAAAATTGAGATTGTATTTTTTTTTTTTTAAGATTTTTATTTTTTCCTTTTTCTCCCCAAAGCCCCCCAGTACATAGTTGTATATTCTTTGTTGTGGGTCCTTCTAGTTGTGGCATGTGGGACGCTGCCTCAGCGTGGTTTGATGAGCAGTGCCATGTCCGCGCCCAGGATTCGAACCAACGAAACACTGGGCCGCCTGCAGCGGAGCGCGCGAACTTAACCACTCGGCCACGGGGCCAGCCCCTGAGATTGTATTTTACAGCTTAAGTTTATAGCAATCCCTCTAGTTAAACCTTTTAAAAAACATTGATAATTTTAAAAAGCATCCCCTTCAATACATTGTTGAATAATTTAATCCCATACTGACTTTCCATTTCTCTTTGTACATGACAGACTACAATTCCACAGTCCCATCTTATTGCTTTCTTCTCATTAATGATTGATAAACAGGATACTTAACTATTGAACAACAGAAATTATTCCCCCAGAACTCCTCACCATCTTCTTTCTCAATGCTGCCATCATAGAAGTAAATGTGTTGAGTAGTGATTTCTAATCTGCCAGGAACCACATCAATCATTGTAATGAGTTCACAGTCTTCTGACAACACTAATTTTTCTTTTTGATCCTGTTCTTCTTTCTCATCACTGTAAAAACAAAAACCAACCAAACAAGCAAGAAACATCCAACAATGTGTTCTGTGTAAACGGAAAAGAATAACATATTCAAATACAAATCTTACGTTTGGAAAACTAGTATTCAAAGAGTATCCGAATTATCTACAAAAAAAATTCCATTGCATGTTAAATTACTAAAATATTATCCACGTAGTCTTATTACCTAATAACTTAATTTCAAAAAAATATTTTTTACATTTTAATTGTATATGACTCATTAAAACGAAATATAGTGAATCTTTAGTACTACTGGCAAAAGACAGTTCAAACACGCAGCAAGACCGGTCATGTCATTTGAGTTATATTTGGGAGCCATAAATTGACCCAGGGAACATAGGAATCTGTGAATAAAGGACTGCATCATTAGTGGTGCTTTGTAAATAATTATTAGAAGTACTCATTATCATTGATTCTTAAACTGTAAAATGAGACTTTTCAAGAGCAACTAAAACTAGAACATCATCACAGCGTTCCCTGACCGTGGAAGTGGAGAGAAACAAAAAGCTGCTATGCCAAACCTTCTCTTAGGAGGACTGTTTTCATTTATGTTTATTGGAGGGGATGCAGGGGAAGGGACAGCTTTCTGGGAGCCTCAGTGACTTTTAACTGCCAAGTATAGAAATGGGAACTCTGACCACTCATGGAATGTTATTCAATTTTATCCTTCAAGTCAGTTGCTCTCTGGTCCTAGATATTTCACACTGGACTCATCTCCAGGATAGCAATGACTAAGTCTAATTTGGTTTCCAATGGATTTCCATGAGCAAGCTCTATAAGTATCACCAACTTAACTGGTAATACTACAACTCTTAACTTAAAGCTAAGCTTAAAAAAAAAAATTCGGGGCCGGTCCCATGGGTAAGTGGTTAAGTTCGTGTGCTCCACTGTGGCAGCCCAGGGTTTCGCTGATTCGGACCCTAGGTGCAGACATGGCACCGCTCGTCGAGCCATGCTGAGGCAGTGTCCCACACAGCACAACCAGAAGGACCCACAACTAAAAATACACAACTATGTACCTGGGGGCTTTGGAGAGAAAAAGAAAAAAAAATTAAATCTTTAAAAAAAAGTTAAAAATTAAGGATATTTTCTTAAACAGAGAAATTCCAATATTTACAGTGATGAAATGAAGAAATAAATGACCTAAGAGAGTAAATAGTCTGAAGGCTATTTATATTCTATGAAACAAAGTGTTTTGGCTTTTCAGTTTAAAATGAATGAGACTGACATGTATGGAATTCTCTAGTCATTGAAGAAAGAAAATAATATCTCTATAAAAAGGCTAACTAAACAATCTACCAAAGATAGCTCCCTAGATAACTATCCCTACCCAGTTCCCTGAAAATAATCAAAGAAATCTTTAAAAATTATTAAAATTATATGAACAAAAATCCTGCTCTGCCAACAAAGGATATTACTGAATCTGGTCAATCTGTAATATTAAAATAAGTTCCAAAGAAATACTTGCCATGTCTAGTTTATAATCCAAACAAAGTGATGTTTAGAATAAATCAAATACTTGAGACTTAGCTACTCATTCTTGGCTAAATATGAGGCTTTACAAACATAGAAAGTAAAAGTCAGGACAGATGTGTAAATCACCAAATTTGAATGCATTCCTATTCCACACTCAGATCCACTGGCAGAGTGGCAGTCTTACTGGATCAAGGGGTTCAAACACAAACACAAACTAATCACTGGTTGACCACCAAGCTATGATGTCCTAGGGGCAACCCCTAGCAGGCCAGGCTTTAAAAACAAAACAAAAATCTAATGAATACAGACATCACTGGCAACACATTGCAGGTAAAACAGACTCCACAGAAATAGTCTAGGAAATTCACTTAAACAAAGAAACCAAAATACAACAATAACAACCACCATTGAGGGAAGGGATCAGAAACCAGAGTGGCTACAATTTATCATCTAAAATGCAGTTTTCACAAAAATTATGAGACATACAAAGAAATAAGAAAGTATCAGCCATAAACACAAAAGCTCTAAAAAGAAACTGTCTCTAGGGGACCTAAGATGTTCAACTTAGTAGACAAAGACTTCAAAGTAGATATCATAAATACATCAAAAGAACTAAAGGAAACTACGTTTACAGAACTAAAACTCATTATGGGAACAAAGCCTATCAAATAGAAATTTTCAATAGAAAGATAGAAATTACGTATTTTAAAAAGGAACCAAACGGAAAATTCTGGAATTGAAAATACAATAACTAAATGAAAAACTCACCAGAAGGACTCAACTGCATATTTGAACTTGCAAAAGAAAGAATGAGGGCTCTTGAAGATAGATCAAAAGAAACTGTCCAATTTGAAGAAGACAAAGAAAAAAGAATCAAGCAGAATAACGAAAGAGCCTCAGAGGGTCACCATCAAGCAAAACAACCTATGTGCAAAGGGATTCCCAAAAGGAGAGGACAGAGAAAAAGGACCAAAAACTCTATTTGAAGGAATAATGGCTGACAACTTCCCAAATATGAAAACAATTAATCTACACATCCAAGAAGTTCAGTGCACTCCAAGTAGGATAAACACAAAGATGCCCATACATGGACAAAAAGTCAAGTGTTGAAAGCCAAGAACAAAAAGAATAACCTACAAGCACCATTATACAGGACATCGCAATAAGATTCACAGCACATCTCTCATCAGAAACAATAGAAGCCAGAAGGTAGTGGCATGAGATATTCAAATGCTGAAAGGAAAAGACTGTCAATCAGGCATTCTATATCCAGCAAAACTATCCACCCAAACAGAAAGCAATGGTCCTGGGAAAACTAGATAACCACATGCAAAAGAATGAACATGAACCCTTACATGAAGCCATATACAGAAATTAACTCAAAATGGATCAAAGACCTAAATGTAAGAAATAAAATACAAAACTCTTAGAAAAAAATAGACAAATGGGACTTCATCAAGATTAAAAACTTGTGCATTGAAGGATACCAACAACAAAGTGGAAGAAAACCCATTCAGTGGGAAAAAATTTTTGCAAATCATATATCTGATAAGGGATTTATACTTAGAATATACAGAGAACCCTTACAACTTAATAACTAAAAGACAACCCAATTTAAAAATGGATAAAGGATTTGCATAAAGATTTCTCCAAAAGAGACATATTTATAGATGGCCAGGAAATACATGTAAAGATGTTCAGCATCACTAGTCACCAGGAAAATGCAAATTAAAATCACAAGATACCACTTCAAATCTTCTAGAATGGTATAATAAATTAAGGGAAAAAAAGAATAACAAATGTTGGCATGGATCTGGAGAAATTAGAACCTCACACATTGCTCAGGAGAATGTAAAATGGTATAGTTATTGTGAAAACACAGTTTCACAATTCCTCAAAAGATTAAACATGTAACTACTAAATGATCAGCAAAGTTATTCCTAGTTATATATCCAAGATAACTGAAAACGTACATTGACACAAAAATTTGTACATGAACATTCAAGGCAATGTTAGTCACAAAAGTAAAAAAGTAGAAACAAACTAAACGTCCACCAATTGATGAATGGATGAACAAAGGTGGTCTATCCATACAATGGAATATTACTCAGCCATAAGAAGGAATGAACTACTGTTACACGCTACTACACGGAAGACCCTCGGAAACATTATACTGAATGAAATAAGCCAGACATAAAAGGCCACATACTGTATGAAATAGATGATAGGTCAAAGACAGGCAAATCTATAGGGCCAGAAAGCTGATTAGTGGTTGTCAGGGGATGTGGGGAGGGAAAATTAGGACTGATGACTAAAAGGCACAAGATTTCCTTTAAGGGTGATGGAAATGTTTTGGAACTAGATAGTGGTGACGTTGCACAACTCTGTGAATATACTAAAAACTAGTGAACTGTACACTTTAAAATAGTTAATTTTACGTTATGCGAATTTTCAAAAACCTATCTCAATTTTTGAAAAAAAGTAGCCAAGGGGCCGGCCCAGTGGTGCAGCGGTTAAGTTCGCACGTTCTGCTTCTCGGCGGCCTGGGGTTCGCAGGTTCGGATCCCGGGTGCGGACATGGCACCACTTGTCAAGCCATGCTGCGGCAGGTGTCCCATGTATAAAGTAGAGGAAGATGGGCATGGATGTTAGTTCAGGGCCAGGCTTCCTCAGCAAAAAGAGGAGGACTGGCAGTAAAAAAAAAAAAAGTAGCCAAAAATGAAGGCAAAATAAAGATTTCTACAGATAACAAAGATTGAGAGAATTTGTGGCTATTAGACATTCCTTACAAGAAATACTAACGGAAGTCCTGTAGGCTGAAAGGAAAGGACACTAGATGTACACAAAGAAATAAGTATGATAGTATACATGTGATAAATAAGTACGTATGATAAAATGATAGTTATGTAGGCAAATATAAAATATAGTTACATACCTTTCTCTTCTCTTCCCTTAACTGATTTAATGATAACTGCATAAAACAATAACTATAAACTGTTTTCTTGGGCATCAAACATATAAAGGTCTAATATTTGTCACAATAATAACACAAAGGAGACACGAGGAAATGAACGTATTTTATATCTGCTAAGGGGAAGTTTTTAAAATACAAATTTGAAATTTAAAATATATTTAAAGCTATTCAGGTTATATATTTCTTCCTGAGGGAGGTTTGGTAATTTGCATTTTTCAAGGAATTTGTCCATTTAAGTTGTCAAATTTATTGGCATAAAGTTGTCATTTCTTTTTAGTCATTTTAATATTTGTAGTGTTACCTCCTCTTTCATTCCTGATATTGGTAATTTATGTTATATTTCTTTCCTAACCAGTCTGGCTAAAGGTTTATTGTTTTGTTATCTGTTTTTTAATAACCAGCTTTTGTCTTCTCTGATCTTTCTATTTGTTTTTTGGTTTTCTCTTTCATGTATTTCTGCTTTTATTCTTTTTAATTTCTTCCTTTCACTTAAAGAGTTTATATTTCATGCTGTACTTTCCATCTAAACACAGCTTTAGCTGCATCCCATAAATTCGATACGTCATGTTTCCATTATCATTCAGTTCAAAATATTTCTAGTTTCAAGGTCCAGCTCCAAGTTATCCCAGCTCTAAGAAGGTTCCTCAATAACCTCAGTTAACACTGACGGCCTCCCACCAACTGATACAGCAGTAACTAGGGGCCCTGGAAATGCATAGCATTAGAATTTCAAGGAAGTACCTTCCACAATTTCACAGTCCCATTTTTCAGAACAAAATAATTTTAAATTCTCCAAATACTTATACATACATATTTACTCTGGCTGTTATTTCCTCTTCAGGAAGATCTAATTTATCCTCCTCCATATCACTAACTTTTACTTGTTTCACCACTTCCAAAAGCAATGAATCACTGGAAGGCTGTGAGTGCTGGACACCTGTTTAAACACAAAATAGCTATTAAACACAATATAGCCCTTCTGTAATTTCTGATTGTTAATTATATGATAATAATGTATATTATAAGTAAAGAAGGTACTTGAAATTTTCTAAGATAAAAAAACTAATTTACTACAGAAAAGTCATTATACATGATTTAGAGTAATCTATGCTGTTTGTGATTTTTAAAATTACTATACATATAATAAAAGGAATAAATGTTTTAAAATATGATATCTATTTTTAATGGTGGTATTATGTAAGTTTCAGAAATAGGACAATTAATCTCTAATCAAATTCACTTCTAAAGCATGCCAATAAGTAAGTCAAAGAAAGAAGTATTCTCATTGTACTAACAGAACTATTTTTACTATGCAATTGTACTAAAAAAATACTAAGAAAGAAGTGACACATTATCTTGCATTGGAGGATAATACACAGAACAAGAGCTAAACTGTTCCTTTCTGGAGCACAGGGAATTTAATAGATAATTCTGACACATATCTATGCAACAAATGTAACGCATTTTATAAACTGTGAATTTTGTAAGAGAGCAGGGCTAGCGTAAAGGAAAGAACACGGGCTGAGAGGTGGTCAATCTACATTCAAACTCTGTTCTGCCATTTATTAACCATATGACTCCTCTCTGAATTGATGTTTCTGTGACTGTAAAATGGAGATACATTACATTACACAAAAAATAAATGGTAGCTATTATTATTGTAATCGACCTCTCAATTATCCGATTGGCATAAGGACAGTAATAACAATGTATGCATAATTTATAGGTAGGACTGGAAAAAATTTATATATATAACTACGAATAAAGACATTTCATTTGTGGGAAATAAAAATAATTTATGCTAAATAACAAAATACTACAAATATGACAAATCTACCCTTAATTTCTCAAACAGTATCCTTGCTCAGACGTATGAAATGAATCAGCCTAACGGACAGTTGCATTTTTCTGTGTCAATCTCCCTTGATCACACCTTTCTCTACACTAGGAAGTACTGGCTCACACTTTCCCTAGAACAAGTAACTATTTCTATGGAACACGTTTTTTTCCTGTGGTATAATGTAAGGAAAAATTTATTGTTAAACATTTAATTAAACAAAGCACGTGAGAGTGCAATAAAAACTGAAAAGCAGGAAGTCTAGATAATCTGATACAAATAGAAAACTGACTTTATGTAGATGGATGACAGTACTCCAGTAAGAGTGTAAGCTGAAAATCTGATGGGAGATTGGTGAGTAAACTGAGGGCAGGAAGGACGGCAGGAACGGGGGCCAGTTGGGACACCATTCTAAGTTTGGGAAAAGACAGCACCAAGCTAAGCCTTGGCAATAGCAAAGAGAATGCATATAAGGAAAAACATTCAAAATATATGTAAGAGAAAGAATTAACAGGACATTGTACCTAATGAGCTATTCTGTGTAGGGATTAAGAGGCGTGAGGACAGACTCATAGTTAATACTAATGATTTAAGCATGAGTAACTAATAGATGGAGACAATGATAACTACATTACAAGATACAAGAGAAGCAGAATGTGGGGTGAGGCGTAGACAAAGGGGAAAAGATAAGGAACTCAGTTTCAGGAATGTTTTATGGAAGCCCCTGTGGAAGAATCCCAACAGGCAGCTGGGAACCTTGGTCTAAAGTTTAAAAGGCAGGTGAGAATTAGAAATACAGGTGGGAAAGTATCACTTTATATATACGTAATGTATCATTAAATATATACTGTAATACAGTGGTGAAGCCAAGAGATCACCATCTCGTAGGGAGCACAGGTAAAAGGCAAGACAGCCAGGCATAGCTCTGGGAACACTATCATTTAAAACGCGAACAGAAAAAAGGGTCAAGCAAAAAAGACTAAAACACGGTAAGAAAAGGAGGAGGTTAAGCATCAGTGCTAAGAAAGAAATACACTTAAGGAGGATAACTACCAATGCTTCAGAGACCTCGGAAGTAGGACTAAAAATAAGCTGTTGCATCTGGCAATCAGAAAAGATTATTTCTAATGAAGAAGTGTGGACAAAAAAATTTTCTAAAACTAGGGGCCAGCCCAGTGGCACAGTGGTTAAGTTTGCACATTCTGCTTTGGTGGCCCAGGGTTCACTGGTTCAGATCCCGGATGTGGACCTATCCATTGCTAGTAAGCCATGCTGAGGTGGCATCCCAGATCTAAAATAGAGGAAGATGGGCACGGATGTTAGCTCAGGGCCAGTCTTCCTCAGCAAAAAGAGGAGGATTGGGGGTAGATGTTAGCTCAAGGCTAATCTTTCTCAAAAAAAAAATATTTCTAAACCCAAATATTTTTAATGATACATTTAAGAATACACTTTCTGGGGCTGGCTCCGTGGCCGAGTGGTTAAAGTTCCGTGTGCTCTGCTTTGGTGGCCCAGGGTTTGTGCATTCGGATCCTGGGTGCAGACCTACTGTACTCATCAGCCATGCTGTGGAGGCATCCTACGTACAAAATAGAGGAAGACTGGGACAGATGTTAGCTCAGGGCTAATCTTCCTCAAGCAAAAAAAAGAGGAGGATTGGTAACAGGTGTTAGCAGAGGGTAAATCTTTCTCAAAAAAAAAAAGGAACATACTTTCTTTTCGACTATTGAAATTACATAATTTACAAGTGGATGTGTTCTAAAAGATACTTCACAAATCACTTTGGAATTCATAATGAACTTTCCATCAAAAATTTTATCAATAATGGTTAACTTTGAAGGTTAGCCCATAATGTAAAGACTATTCTGTACATATGCAATGGGATACTTACAAAGCAGTACTGGGATAAGTGAAACAAAATGAAATAAGAAAATATTTCTTTAGAAAACCACCATGAATTCTGGCAGCTGATGAAAATATTTATACACAAACGCAAAGAGTAGGTAAAACATTGTGCAGTTAATTCTGATGCATACTTCAGGCAACTATAAAGAGTTCTAAAGACTGATACCACTGGTTTTGTACTATTTCCAAGTTCACTTTGAAATGTACGAATTTTTTCTTCTGTACAATTATACTGTCACCATTATACTTGGGCTAATTTTGAAAACTGTAAAGAGAAAAAGAGAAAAAAAGATAGGACACTGGTTTTCTTGGACTTAAAACAATTGAGACCAAGAAGAAGGGACACAAAATTCTATCTGTGTACATGTGCAGAGGGGTGAGAAGGAGAGGTAGAGAGACAAGGAATTTCCTGGGGTGGGACCTCTTGGCAAAAATGCAGAAAAAATAGGGAACACTAACTCCTTAAATATTAGATTCAAGTCATTCACCAGAACATGTTTTCTGGTGATAAGCACCATCAAATTTCAAGGAGGAGATGAAGAATAACAGTTTCAGAGGACGTGCAGGAAGGACACGCTAGACCCAACTGCCTGTTCCTATCGAAGATACTCTCCAAGTTAGTGTTTGTATCATGGGTAGGTACATTATTTTGCATTAAGGAAAATCACTTACTGTGTCTGATTTACCTTAGAATGTAAGACCCTAAATGGCAGGCATCATAGCTCTTTAGATTAATTTCACGCCATCAACTGTATTGGCCAATATATTAAGGCAATTTTAAGAAGTAATATTTAAAAACTGGTACTCATTTCATCTATAACTTAGTCTTGGAACACAAGGTGCACAGGTGGTTATGGTCAAGTAACTACAATTTAGTATACACATAACTGGTCAATGACTCTTAACAATCAATATTTTTGGGTATTTCACCCACCTCTCTTCAAAAAGGAAGAGATGCCAAGTCAAATGGTTAGAAAGAAAGGGCTTCCTAAAGAATTGTAGTCACTCTTTAAAATCTGTTCTGAAATATTGCTAAGGCTATGTATTTTTAAGCACTGTCCCCTAGAAAAAGCCATTGGCCCACCTAAGACATTAAGTGTCCAGAGTTCTATAAGAAGAACAGGTTATAGAAGAAGGATCTAAGAGTTGTAAGATCTCTAAATGCGTCTGACACCAGGCTCAGTCGTGGTGAGCAAAAGGCTACGGGAAAAGGGCTACCGTTTCACCGCACCATAACAGATAGAAGAGACAATGCGTTTTACACCAACTACAGTCTAAGTTTATGATTTTAAATTATGTTTTACTTTGAAAAATTACAATCAATAGAAATAGAAAGTCATCTTAATTTAGGCCAAAGGTAACAGCATTTAACATATACAACCATTTAAATATGAATTATAAAATGTCACTCCTTTCATGAGGAAATACTTTTGAAACAATTAATAAAAACAATAACCAACCCCATCAACATCTTCACCATCCTCAATGAATAATTAAACAGCCAACGGAACTCACCTAGATTATCTCTCAAAGCACTAGCTTCCTCATGGGTTTTGAAGTTATAATTCGGTACCAATTTAAGTCTCATGCGGGAATAATTTTCTACATTAGCTAGTTTCCAGTGAATTGGATTTTGTTTCCTACAAATATTCATAAGTAAACATGGAAAATTATTTAGCTTAAAGTTACAAAGATTGGTTGATCAAAACACAGTAAAAGTATCAGGTACTTTACATTTTTTAGCATCATTTTATAAAAACATTCATATTTATAATCTCATTTGACCTAAACAACACTGAGAGAAAACCAACATGAGTAGAAATAGCTATAGTTTATACACGAGGAATCTAAGACAGGCTAAACTATTTGCACAAGATGCCATATGGTTTACAGGTAGCAGAAATAAGATTGGTACATAAACCTTCACACTTATAGCCTAATATATTTTACTCTTTCATGGTTATATGGAAGTTCTTAACTACCTATACGAGTTTATTCCAAATACAGTTTTCAAAATAAAATAATTTTACTACAGATGAAGATAATATAATTGCAAATGGATCAAAGATTTAAATATAAGATTTAAAACTCTCAGAAGAAAAGATAGGGGTAAATCTTCATGACCTTGGATTTGGGAATGGTTTCTTTGACATGACGTCAAAAATACAAACAACAAAAGAAAGAGATAAATTGCACTTCAAAATTCAAAACTTTTGTGCAGCAAAGGCCACTATGCAGAAAGTGAAAAGATGGGGCCAGCCCTGTGGCCAAGTGGTTGGGTTCTCAGGCTCTGCTTCGGTGGCCCAGGGTTTGCCAGTTCGGACCATGGGTGCAGACCTACACACCGCTCATCAAGCCATGGTGTGGTGGGATTCCACACAGAAGAACTAGAATGACCTCCCACTAGCATTGTGCTGGGGCTTTGGAGGGGAGGGGAGGGGGAGAGGAAACTGGCAAAAGATGTTAGCTCAGGGCCAATCTCCTCACCAAAAAAAAAAAAAAAGAGGCTGTAGCACAATAGGCTGCCATTAAAAAAAAAAGTGAAAAGACAATCTACATATTTACAAATAATATCTGAAGAGGGTATATTATTGAGAATATAAAAAGAATTCTTACACAGAAAAAGAACTCAACCACAAAAAGTCAAACAACCCAATTTAAAAATGGGCAAAGGACTTGAATAGACATTTCTTCAAAGAAGGAGGAAAAGTTATAAATGGCCAACAAGTACATAAAAAGACGCTAACGTCATTAGGTAAATGCAACAAAATCATAAAATCTCACTTCATACCCAGTAGGATGGTCATAATAAAAAACTTGGAAAATGACAAGTATTGATAAGGTTGTAGAGAAACTGGAACCCTCACACATTGCTGATGGGAATACAAAATGGTACAGCTGCTGTGAAAAACAGTTTGGCAATTCCTTAGTCAGTTAAACACAGAATTATCATACGACCCAGCAATTCCACTCCTAGGCACATACCCAAGAGAATTAAAAATAGGTGTTGAAACAAGCACGTGTTTGCAAACATTCATAGTAATACTATTCACAACAGTCACAAGGAAAAAAACCCAAATGTCCATCACCTGATGAATGAATAGAAACAATGTGGTATATCCATACAATGAAATATTATTTGGCCACAAAAAAGGAAAGAGTACCAACGCACGCTACAACATAATGAAAACATTATGCTAAGTGAAAGGAGCCAGACACAATAGGCCACATATTGCGTAATTCTATTTATATGAAATATCCAGTATAGGCAAATCCATAGAGACAGAAAGCAGATTGGTGGTTGCCAGGGGCTGGGGGACAGGATAACAGGCAGTGACTACTTAATGGGTCCAGGGTTTCTTTTTTTTTGTTTTGTGCTGAGGAAGATTAGCCGTGAGCTAACATCTGTGCCAATCTTCCTCTACTTTATATGTGGGTCACCACCACAGGAAGGCTGATGCATGGTGTAGGACTGTGCCTAGGATCCGAATCTGTGAACCTGGGCCACTGAAGTGGAGTGTCCCAAACTTAACCACTACACCACAGAGCTGGCTCCCAGGGTTTCTTTTTGATGTGATGAAAATGTTCTGAAGCTGGACAGTGGTGATGATTACACAACATTATGAATGTAGGTAATGCCACTAAATTGTACATTTTAAAATGGTTGAAATAGTAGATTTTATATATGTGTATTTTACCCAATAAAAAAAGGGCTGAAAAAATTACATGTATATAAAATAATTAAGCAAAACAGAAGTGACTTAGGATCAAGTAAAGAAAACGTAAAATATTCAAACACATAGCATCACTAACCCCAGATCAAAGAGACGGTGTCAGTAAGACAGAAGTAAACTGATTCAAAACAACTTCTATATCAAAGGGTAAAAGGAAAGAAAATAACTCCATTGTGAAAAACATACACAAACAGGGCTCTAAACATACCAGACCCGTAATTCACAAAAACAATCTAATTAATTAAAAGCAGTCTTCTATAAATTGGACATTTTAAAAATTGGACTGGAGAGGCCATTGGCTCAGAAAGTTCTAGACCAGAGTTCTAAAGAAAAAAGAGTATTTAATAAATGATGTATTCCTACCTTTCAGCCCAAGGTCCCCTCTCACATGTAAGATAGAGCTGTACTGCCTTCCAGCGTCTCAGAGCGGCTAACTGTTGACTGCTAAGTTGTTTAAGCATATTATTATACCTCAAGTTCTCTTGGCGTGCTTTCCGATTAAATGGTTCCACAAAAAACTCCTGAAAGAAACAGCAATACAAAATAGCATTGAATCATATATTTACAGGTATATTTAAATTTAATACAATAATTTAAAAAATTTGGCCTACTATCATGCAGTAAAAGAAGGAAGCTGGTAACCAAGAGAATTTTCTTATTCCATCAGAATCATTTTCTTTAATGAAGCATATGATTCTAGCTATAATCTATTTGTATTTTTTTAAAACTTAAAAAACTAACTAAGAAACAGGTGAAGAACTGCAGAAATGTAAAGTATCTCAACACAGGATTTTTGAGCTCAGTATTACCCTCACACTGTCAAGTGAAATGATTTTCTTTTGGGATCTTTTGATTTATAAGGCATCTGGAATGAAATGCAAGTTTAAATAGAGGGAAGAGGAACCACATTTCACACTACTATTGATGGCCCGAAAGGCAATGCCAGAGACACAGAAATCTACAGGGGCCAATCTCTCACAGTGAAAACTTCCATCACGGAGACTGCTGCTCTCTGAACAACATCCTAGCTGGCAAATTAATTCACATACTCATTCCAGTTTTCAGGATACAACAGATTCTGATAATAGTTTCCACCAAGATATAACTATAAGCCCTGAAACTACAGTTTTACAGTTTTCAAAGAGACAAATGGTAAGACTGCCTTATCTAACTCACATTGAAATTCATCTATTAGGAACTAAAATGACAGTATTAATGTTTCAAACAAATCAACACTGTATCACATTAAAAAGGACAGTTAAAGACATGGATTTAAAAGATATCTTTTAGAGAGAAGTACAGCAGTGTGTGACGAAGAACACAAGCTTTGGAGTTAGACTGGGTACAAATCTCAGCTACTTAATTCTCCGAGGCTCAGAATCATCGTCAAGGTAAGATGAGGTTGACAATATTGTCATCATAAAGATTAAGATTTAAAGTGCTTAATATTTGTGCCGGAAAAGTAGCAAGCTCTCAGTAAACTGCAGTTGTTACTAATACAATTGTTATTGTAATCATTACTGGACTCTGGGAAATCAATGATTTGGGATACGGTGTTACCAAACATTTAAAACAGATCATTGCTGAGAAAATCGAAGAAGTCATGACAGCTTCATGATAATTAAACATCAATTTCACAGTTTTTTGAAGTCAAACATACAAAGATATTCTTAAATTAAGCTTTTCTAGAAAGGCTAAAGGGGAAGTCAGAGAAAAAAATGTTGGTTGGAATAGAAATTGGTAGAATTTCTATGAAGGCAACGTAACAGTATTTATCATAAGTGCTGCATACCAGTAACTCCACTTATCCTCGGAAAGTCATCCTGGATAAGTACAAAAATATGATTATAGAGATGATTAATACTATTTATAATAAAGAAAAAACGGGTAAATTAGGTCCAAAACTGGGAAATAAATTTAACACATGTTCTCATATATAATATAGTGGAATACTAGACAGTCATAAAATGGCATGAAAAGATGTTCACAACATATTTTAAGAAAAGAGTAGCAAATGAAACTGAAATATTTTGGTTTGGTGCATTTGAGGCCTTTCCGTTTTCTAATGTAAGTGCTTCACGCTATAAATTTCCCTCTAAGCACTGATATACCTCCAGCCTCCTTAGAGATATGTACTATCAGCTTAATAGACTTTTCACATAATTGCTATGTATAGAACATTTTGATATTAATTTTTTGTTACTGATCAGTGTTTTTTTCCAATGCTGAAATAATTTTCAGGCAAATGACAGAAAATACTATTTGTTTTCAAAGTTCAGACTTGTTATTACTCTCATTTGAATATTAAATACTTGAAATCAACATTAAAAACTGGATACTAAAAATACTGAATAATTTTACCTGAAACTTGAGCTTGCTTTCTCCTCCCTCCCGGTCTCGTTTGTGCATATTCACCATTAAGGCTTCATAACAATCCTTCCAATAAAGTGCCATGTTCTCATGACCATCATAAAACGTATGGGTCTCATACTGCTTCATATAAGGTACAATCTTGTAAAAAATATATATGCAAAATTTAATATATATTTCCATTAAAATGGCAATTTAGTAGAAAAATCTTACTCAAAAAAGATAAAACTTACATATTTTTCAATGTAAACTTGCCATTCATTTGAACTGCAATATTCTTGAAAATCTTCAAAAAATGAAGAGCTACCATTGGTAAAAGGTAAAGAAGGCAGGTGCAAGTTCATGAAGAGCAGCTCATAAATTTTGGAAACCAGGGTACGCACAAGGGGAATCAGAAACGAGTAGGTTTCAGTCTGCTCCTTGACTGACTGGCTTAGAACGTGTTCCAGCTTCCCCAAAATGTAACACGCTTCATCCTGATTTTCAATCACTTTGGTCTGAAGAAGTGTGTTTAGCTTAGCTGATGCCATTGCACAAACCTGGAAGAAAACAGCTTAGGTGAGAAAGAGCAGAATAAAACAGACAATGAGCGACAGCAATAGTTCTTTGGCTCTTATTGAAGTCGTTTCTTTAAATATATAATAAAAGGAACCCATATTTAATTTGGAATATACAGAAAACTTGTGATGGATAATTAATCACTCCAATGTCCATTCTACTGCTTCTTATAGTTTCTAAGGATACAAGGGTGATTCCATCTTTTGTTCCAACAATAGATCCTAAAAGATATAAGCCGAACAGAAAATCCAACCCCTTGCCACAGTGACTGGTCCAGGAACTCATCTTTCAGCCAACTCATGGCACTGCCTTTGTCACAGGGATTCCTTCAGGCATAGCTTCATCAGTGCGAGTTCAGAATTCTGACACAGTAACTGTCAAGAACCGTGAAGGGTCTCTGATGCTACCTCACCTCCAACTTAACAAGTTAGCCTACCAGAGTTTCACAGATGCTGGCAGAAGACACGAGACTCCTCGGTCAGAGACACGGATCACAGCATTAACAACAGCTGGAACATCAGCATTCTCCCTAGTTCCCCGAAATGCAATTCCCACGGCGAGAGAGTAACAGGACTAGATGGTGCCCGTGCACACAGTGGTTGTGTCACAGGAGTGCAACCCAAAGCAGAAGGAACTCAAATCTCTTACAGTGGGGAGTGTGCCCAAACTTTGCCTTGGAGGGAGACATTATCTTTATTATATCGAACAGTAAACGATCCTGCCTTTTGCTCTGGAGGGAGACATGATCTCTGTCTTCCAATCCTCAAAAAGACAGTTTATAACAAAGGCATGCAGTGCCTCTTTTCAGATGTGCAGAACACAAGAGATCCCCGAAGAACTGCCTGCCAACAATGACTGCAGGAAGAAGCACTCTCTGTCTCTGGATATGAATGGGGAAGCACGTAGCCTCAACTGCTGTTGGCAGCCATTTTGTGACAATAAGGGCAGCCAGCTTAAGACAAGCTGACACACGCTGGAGAGCAATCCTGTGAGAACAGCAAATAAAGGGAACTGGATCCTTGACTGAATCATGCCTTAAACTCCTACTAACTATTGAATTTTCAACTATATGAGCCAACAAATCCTCTTAACTGCGTTAATTTGAGTTGATATTTGTTATTTGGAATCAAAGGCATTCTGTTACAGAAAGGACAGGTTTGTAGGAGACTGAGTCCTTGATCAGAAATCTAATTACCCTTAAAGTTCCAAGAAAATACATATTCAGGGCACAAACTGAGGCAAAGGAATACCCTATATTACTCTTAAGCTTTAGCTTTAAACTCCAACTAAGAAAGGGGCCTCATTCTGTCTAGGCAAGAGAAAGAGCCAAGCTTTAAAAACCATAGCAGGACAAATGTGCTTCCTTCTCCCTCTTAACCCTAGAATCCAGTTTTGCATCTTATTACTTAAAAAGAAAAAAAGAGAAAGAGAGAAAGAAAGTATTAGAACCTGACATCACTTCAATAATGTATTTGTGCCAAAAGCTGATCTGAGCTGTGCACACAGGCCTTCGCAGGCCAAGACAAGAAGCAGGGACCCAGGCAGCCCTTCCACGCAAGCCTTAAAGCAGCATACGGCGTCAGAGGAAACAGTCTCTAAGACAGCTCAAAACTAACTTTTCTACTTTTACCTTAAGCTTCTAGTAGTGAAGCTTCTCTGCCCTTCTCAGATTTTCCCCTAAACTTTTCACTTTAGCCTTTGAATTTGACTAAAGCAGCTTAATTCAAATAGAGGCCAACAAACGTAAGAAAAAATATCATAAAACCCCATCATCCAGGAAACACCAATGCTAACATTCTGGGCTTTTTGCTATGTGTTTTTAAAAATACTTCTTACATAAAAAGTTGAATATTCGGTGCTTTGCTTTTAACTTAATATGATGGTACTACATAAACACTAAGTTTATGTTTTACCTAAAAGTATAAAGATACATTTGATGAATATAAAAGAAGCTACTTGACCATCACTTTAATTTTGGGAAATCCTGACATTTTATGGGAAATCTTCTAACGCTTAAATACTGGCAATTAAATAACATATAGGGGCCAATCAAAACAAGTTTGCTGTCAGATTCCCTGTGCAGGCAGCTCCACTTAAACCTGCATGAGGGAAGAGGCTCCTCCCCCAGCCCCTAACACGCACAGCCTCGGGGAATATGCTTCTGCTCCTGAGAGAATGAAAGCCAACAACTTGCTAGTGAGAAAGGTTCCAGGTCACTAACTACGGTAGACAGGATCAGCCTATTTATTTAACAAGTACTTATAATAGAGCCCTACCATGGGATGGGCACCGGATATTTAATGCTGAACAAATTAAAGAAACAGACATTTTATTTAGGGAAACTTCATCAAAGAGAAAAACACTGAGGGTGACTAGGAGTGGAACAAAAATAGAGTGCTAATATCTGAAATAAATAACTACGTGGCATCCTGGCTGCAATTGCTTTAACTGCTATCAGGCTAATATTGATGAAAAAGCCAAAAAAGCTATCCTCATTCTAGTTCTAAGTGGAGAAACAAAGCACACTACAGTGAACATACGTTTACAAGGATTGTCTGGTCTTTTACCATGCTACCTCAGGATACGGTTTTAGAGTAGAACTACTAGATAAAGAGTACCGTAATTTTTTTAAAGTTCTTGGTTCATATATTTTCAAACTGCATTTAAAAGGGGGTACAACTCAAATTTCCACCATCCATGGATCAGAATGACCATTTTCTGTTTAACTTTTCTGCATTTTCTACGTTTTCTATAATGAACATGTGTTACTTTTATGATTATGACAAAAACATCTTTAAAAAATGAGTAACACAGGGAAATGAGTTTGATACAATTGTAAGAGAAAGAAAAAGAACACAAAATTATCAAAATATATTATGATTTCAATCATCTGAAAAAATAGGCGCATAAGAAAAAATACTAAATATAGAAGTTGTTTCCTCTTAGGCTACAGCACAATGAATTTAATTAATTATTATTTAATTTTTAAAGATTTTAGTTTTTTCCTTTTTCTCCCCAAAGCCCCCCAGTACATAGTTGTGTATTCTTAGCTGTGGGTTCTTCCAGTTGTGGCATGTGGGATGCCACCTCAGCACGGCCTGACAGCGGTGCTATGTCCACGCCCAGGATTTGAACTGGCGAATCCCTGGGCTGCCACAGTGGAGCGCATGAACTTAACCACTCAGCCATGGGGTCAGCCCCTTGACGAATTTATTTATTTTTTTCTCTTTATGTTTTTGTGTATTTTCCACGATGAGCATGTGTTACTTTTACAATTGTAAAAAAATATCTATTGAAAAGTATGGCTTTTTAATTTATTTTTGTTTTTTATTTATTTATTTTTTGGTGAGGAAGACTGGCCTTAAGCTAACATCTGTTGCCAATCTTCCTCTTTTTGCTTGAGGAAGATTTGCCCTGAGCTAACAGCAGTGCCAATCTTCCTCTATTTTTCGTATGTGGAATGCCACCATAGCATGGCTTGATGAGCAGTGGGTAGGTCCACACCCAGCATCCAAACCTGTGAACCCTGGGCCACCAAAGCGGAGCACACAAACTCAACCACTACACCACCAGGCTGGCCGCAAAGTACGGCTTTTTTAAAACAAGGCAATCGTATGGAATTTTAACCTCCTCATGTTCTTATCAATATTATAGCAAGTTTATATATCTTAGAAATACATAATATATCTCCATCAAGACCCCCTTGCCCCAAGTACTTAAAATTCCAGTATCAAAAGAAAATAAACAGGGCCAGGTAAACAGCTAAGGGACACATGTCATGACTAATCCAACCGAGGTCACCACAAGCATCCAATGTAAATGGAAAGATGACAGACTAAAATGCACATGGAACTTTTCCAACTTTTAAAAATTTTAATTAAAAATAGAAACAAAAAATGTTCCTTGGGTCTATATTTTATTTATGTTTATTTCAGAAACCTAGTACAATGCTAACATTGGGTAGGTACTCAGTGAGTCTTTGACGAATGAAAATATATGAAGTAAATGTGAAACTGGATTAGTAGCTTCATAGAGTAATAGAAAAAGATTTTGAAAGGAACAATTTAAAAATCGTTTTCCTAAAAATGCAAGCCCCAAACTGTACATGTACAAACAGCCTATGCAGGCTGCACAGCAGCACTAAATACAGATGACACGAGCAATGCCTTCTAACATAAGCCATGTGCGAATCCTTTATACGGAAACCTTAAAATTATACGGAGTGATAAACATCAGGGAGAGATAATTAGCTGCCTCTCAAGCTTCTTTCTGATCTCAAAACCAAAACGTAACTGAAATCACAGATATTTTTTTGAACTAATTAAAAAAATTAAAATATCGAAAACGTTTTATCATTTAGTTATCACACAAATAATACCTATGTTGCATGAAAGTAGAGAAAATAATGTAAAAGAACTGACAAACCTGCAAATTACCCCTTCCAATGAATCCTAGAAGCAACTGGATTTGAATTTGAGAGAGTTTTACCCATACTGGACTTTCCGAATACCAAACTGAGAGACCATCGAAGAGCTGCATCATATTCTCTAAAAGCTGTCACAAAGGAAAAATTGAGAAATAAAAACACTCAGTTTGTAAATCTTCCAATGATGCGTGTTCCCCAACAGAAATGCAAATCATAAATATTTCAAAAATGGTTCAATGTTCAGTTGGCAAAAGCGAAAAGAACTATCCTAGTAAGAGCTAACAAAACCTGACTTTTACCACATCCTATCCATGTTCATTGCTTCCGACTAAATACCAATGCTCTGAAAAGAGGGAGTACAAAATTTCTTTCCTTGAATAAAGTCCTCCACTACCAGAAAAGAATTTCAAAGAGGTCTTACTGTACCTTCTCCGTCCACACGTTTGGATTAACCAGCCCCTCTGACTGCAGGAAGTCCTGTACGATCAGCATGAGCCGGAAGGCATTCTCAGCAGTTACCGGATTAGTTTTTGCCTCTCTGTTCTCTGTGACTGTCCATTCTAACATCTTCTGCAGCAAACTAAGTGTAAAACAAAGTCCTCTTAAAACAATTTCAAGTTTAGAGAAATCGCAGGACATGGAAAAAAGACCCAGTTACTTATGAACAGGACTGTATCTCCAAAGATACACTACTACTGGCAGGTATCATAAGACATTGTGGATGGAATTTAGTAACAATGAAGCAACTTTTAATCTTTGGAGTATCTATTTTTAATACACCTAATACTAAAAGGCAAAAAAAAAGTTACCTGTTTGACTTGACCATAAAATAGCTATGAAAATAATTCACATTCCAGTCTCCCTAAGATAGTCCAGAGTTTCTTTAAAGCTGAAATTGGAAAGACGAGGGTAGAAAGCCTAACCCTGTGGAAAAACAGAGAAGTGTTCTCCCCGAGTATGCTAATGTTACAGAGTTCTCTCAGATGCAGAGAACTCAGCCCTTTGGAGAAGCAATTTTCATGAAAAGACTACTCCCTTCCCTCAGCATGGAAACACTCAAATTTGGATAAGACTGTAGAAGACAAGGCACCAAGTGCTTAGACACTGCAGCAAACAATTTAAACAACAAGGAACACGTAATCACTTAAAACCCAAATTAATTTAAGATTTAAATCTCCTCACACTGGAGTTAGTTCTGGATTTCTCTCTAGATCCCACTGGAATGGCAAAAAGACAGGAAAAGCACAAAGTTTCTCCTTTTTCCTCTCAACACCCACTGAATACTGAATAAATGTTCAATAATAAATATTATTTTAGACTCCTGCCCACTCCAAAAGGAGAGGGGAAGTCACCAACTGAATGCTTACATTAGTTTTATTTCATCTGATGGTCGAAGCAGCTCACTGGATATCCCTGGTTTAGTTAGCGCTGCAAACACTTGTCCCCGCTCAATCCAAGCGTCGTCATCAGACTTCTCCAGCCCCTTACACATCACATAACTCAAAATGTTTGTCAGTAACTGAAGAAGCTCCTCCTCACATCTCTACACAAAACATAAAGTGATGGTAAATTATCGGGGGGAGGGGCTGTTAAAAGCACATCGTAAGAACCATCACATACACTAAACCTGGAACTTTGGGTTCAACATTATACAAAGTCAGAGATACAAGGATGAAGAAAACACTGGCTTTGCTCTCAAGACACACAATTTAGTGACTTCTAGGCTTCTAATAGCTTAGATCATGAGACTCAGAACATGAACATAATATGAAATTGTTAACAATTACATACATCTAAGGATCAGAAGTATACATAGACATATAGAAACAAAAAGAGCATTTGGACAGATAAGGAATTTTACCTCCTGGCTTTCAAGTAAAGAGAAGTCATCGCTGAAGCCCGTGTCACTTGTGATGCTGCTTTCTTTGTCAGACGGCACAGAAAATGATTTAGTAGACTCTATGGGGGATGGTGTGCTAGGCAGGCTGTCTGGCATTTGACCTCCACTGTCACTCAGTTCACAGGAGTCAATTCTACTGAGATCTAAACTCAAGTGTGAAGGACTATGATGCCAGAATTCTTCTTGGTTCTCTGATTTGAAAGACAACTCTCCCACAGAGCTATCTTCTTGAAATAATGGTGTGTTTGAGTCTAGAGAGCGTCTATCCTCCAGACTCCACTGATCTGAAGACACATTAGTGGAGGCAAAAGAGTTGATTTTTTCCTCATCCATCTTTTCATCGAAGTTCCTCTTATTATCGTCAGCTGATATATTTTTATCATTGTCTTTCATTGAAACAGCCCTACTGTGCTTATGAAGAGTATTTCCATTTTCAAAATTTGCTTTTAAAAAAAGCCTAACTAAAGTGTCTTGCCAACCCACTTGTTGAGATATTTGATGTGCTGCATCTGGCTGGGATTGTAAAATCTGTAAAATCTACAAAGAGATGAAGAATACAAAATTCGTCAAAAAGTACACAGTATTTTACATCAAAAACAATTTCTTTTCAGTTATTTTAATGACAAAGTAACAATGAGAAACTTTGGGAGGATATACTTTCAAAAGATTATGTTCTTAAGTGGATTATAAGCTATATGAAGGGCAGACATTGTGTTTTTAATTAATCTGCATATTACTCATTGTACAGAGTAGGGATGTACTCAAATATTTGCTGAAAGATAAAAAAGGAAAAAAGAAAATGATCCTCCACATGTCAACACACTCATGTTATTACTTTAATTTGGTGAGAGAGGAAATATAAATAGAATGAAAGTTTGCATCAAGTGTAATAAAGTTATGTCCTCTCAACTAACAACTTTCCACGAGCCACCACATTTGCTCAGCAAACACTGAATATCTACCATGAGCCAGGCGAAGTTCCAGCACTGGGGACAGGAGGAAACAGGACACACAAGACACTATCAAAGTGTCTTGGTACTTTGGTATCAGACCCTAGGAACCCCAAGAATAAAGTTTTCTCATCTCATTTTCTTTATCCAGGCAAAGTTGATGGTTGCTTTTGCAAAAACATGTTTTTTCATTAACGCTATATTGTACAAACAAAACAAAAACTAAACTTTTAATTCCAAAAAACTAATTCCAATAAGACGGATGCTGCTATTTAGCTGGATTAAGAAGCTGAAATTAAAGAGTAGACACTGACGTAGCACTAAGTATGACCTCTGTTATCCATTTGATTTCACATTTTTTTGATAAAAACAAGTTCTCAAACACTGTCAGAAATTCAGTTACGATCTTTAAGACATTTTTATCACAAAGCCAATAAACTCCTACGTAGAGAGGGCTGGTTCAGCAGCGTAGTGGTCAAGTTCAGTGCGCTCCGCTTCGGTGGCCCCAGTACACGGGTTCAGATCCTGGGCGTGGACCTACATCACTATCAAGCCATGCTGCAGCAGCGTCCCACACACACAAGAGAGGAAAGATTGGCACAGATGATAGCTCAGAGCCAATCTTCCTCAAGCAAAAAGAGGAAGATTGGCAACAGGTGATGGCTCAGAGCCAATCTTCCTCAAGCAAAAAGAGGAAGACCGGCAACAGCTGTTAGCTCAAGGACAATGTCCTCACCCAAAAAGAACATATCTTCTATGTAGATGAAAAGAACTTTGGCTCCCAGTGTTTAGAGTGTCTCTTTTATCAGAATTTCTAGCTCTGAGAAGTTTCACAGCAGGAGATGAATAATGTTGGTAGGGACTTCAATATTAATGGTTCTAATGTATGCTGACGTTGATGCAGAAAGCAGATCACAATGACGTGAAATTTCTTTCTTCACTAATGCTATCAATAATGAGAAACCATTACTCTATTGGTGCAGAATAAAAATTTTTTTCTTTCAGATTAAGCTTCGCTTGGCAAAGAAACCTTTCATGACTTTAAAATTTCCATATAGTAAGACTTACTTTATGTCTATTTTATAGATATAAATGGATAAAACTAGGCTGCACTGAAAGCTGTTTCTAATTGCACACTGAAAGGAACGGATCAATTTATGTGCCTTTCACACAGCAACTCCATTTCACAGATTATGTCTTACAGACGTACATAAGTAAAGGTATATGTAAAAATAAGTTTTTAACAGAAGTTTATTAACATGGAAAAACAGGAAACAACCTCAATGTCCATCAACAAAGAACCAGATAATACTTTATAAACAGCCATAGAATGAAAAACTATGTAGCCATTAAAGAAAGAGATATATATGCAGATTTACTGAGGGAAAAATACTGTGACATAATGAGGGAGTAAGATAAAGAAGCGAATACTAGGCAGGTCAGTGGCTCCAGGGGAGGAGAGAGAAGGTTACAATGAGCAGAAAGCACACGGGATGACCATTCTTTGACTCAGTTAAAAGTCAAATGGGTGCACTGAGTGCAAATCACTGTTGGAATACTCATAAACGAATTGCAGAAAATTCTTCCCACAAAGTTCAAAATTTTCAGAAACTCTAAAATATGGTACATGAATTAGAAATGTTCACAATCATTGAAGGTTCTTGATAAAGAAACTACTCTCCAGTTACAATTTTTTGACTCTGCAAAGCACACATTTCCCGGAGCCCATGCAGAGCTAAGAGGAAGAAATCCATAGGCTGATTCCTTGTGATTACATGAAGTTAATTCACCTCAAAAAGGGGGACTGTTCATTTATAAAATGACAGATGTTAAAACTTACATCTTGTGCAAAATATTCAAGCTAAGAATTATTCAGGGTATAATGATACTGCTATTCTTAAACTGCATCTTAAAAGTTTACTAACCTTTCTGCAGATGACCACTCTGACATTGATGTGCGCTCTGCGGGACATATACACCACAGATAACAGATCTTTGAAATTAATAGCAGGATCTATCATGGGAAAAACAAAAAGTTAAAATTAAATTCCAGAGATAACCAAAGAAAGAACTGTTGGTAATAGTACATAAACGCTGAAATAACTGTTTTGTTTTTATTTTCTTTTTTTGCTGTCAACCACAGATGCCCTTTATTTTTGTCCAGCTTTGGTGAGACAATTGACATAAAACATTGTGTAAATTTAAAGTGTACAACGTAACGATTTCATATACATATATATTGCAAAATGATTACCACAATAACGTTAGTTAACACATCCATCACCTCATATAGTTACTATTTTTCTTTTTGTGGTGAGAACATTTAAGATCTGCTCTCTTACCAACCTTCAAGTATACAATAACACAGTATCGTTATCTACAGTCACCATGCTGGCCATGAGATCCCCAGAACTTATCCATCTTATACCTGGAAGTTGGCACCCTTCAACCACCTTCACACACTTCCCCTACTCTCTTGGCCCCGGCAACCACCAATCTACTCTGTTTCTACGAGTTGGATTTTTTTGGATTTCAGATAGAAGTGAGATCACATAGTATTTGTCCTTCTCTGTCTGACTTAATTTCACTTAGAAGAATGCCCTCCGGGTTCTTCCACGTTGTCACAAATGGCAGGATTTCCCTCTTTTTTATGGCTAATAGTCTATTGTGTGTGCTCTAATATTTCATTGGAGCACCTTTTCATGTACCTGTTAGCCATCTGCATGTCTTCTTTGGAAGATGTCTATTCAGGTCCTTTGCTCATTTTTTAATTGGATTTTTTTTTGCTATTGACTTTATGACTTCCTTATATATCTTGGATATTAACTTCTTTTTATATTTTGATTTGCAAATATTTCTCCCATTCCACAGCTTGCCTTTTCATTTTGGTGATGGTTTCTTTTGCTGTGCAGAGCTTTTTAGTTTGATGTAGTCTCATTTGTCTATTTTGACTTCTGTTGCTCGTGCTTTTGGCATTATATCCAAAAAATCACTGCCAAGACCAATGTCAAGGAGCTTTTTCCCTATGTTTTCTTCTAGGAGTTTAACGGTTCAGGTCTTACATTTAAATCTTCAATCCATTTGAGTTAATTTTTGTGAGTGGTGTAAGATAGGGGTCCATTTTCATCCTTTTGCATGCGGTTATCCAGTTTTCCCAGGACCATTTACTGAAGAGACCATCTTTTCCCCATTGAGTATTCTTGGATCCTTTGTCAAATATGAGTTGACTGTATATGCATGGGTTTATTTCTGGGCTCTTGATTCTGTTCCTGTGTTCTATGTGTTTGTTTTTATGCCTACAGCTTACTGTTTTGATTACTCTAGCTTTGTAGTATAGTTTGAAATCAGTAAGTGTGATGCCTCCAGCTTTCTTACTCTTTCTCAAAGAAAGAACCGTGGTTAATAGTTATATAAATGCTAAAATAATTACTTCATTTTCAGTAAAAATTATAGATGTTCAGGGGCTGGCCCCGTGGCCGAGTGGTTAAGTTCGCGCGCTGCGCTGCAGGCAGCCCAGTGTTTCGCTGGTTCGAATCCTGGGCGCGGACATGGCACTGCTCATCAGACCACGCTGAGGCAGCGTCCCACATGCCACAACTAGAAGAACCCACAACGAAGAATACACAACTATGTACCAGGGGGCTTTGGGGAGAAAAAGGAAAAAATAAAATCTTTAATAAAAAAAAAAAAAATTATAGATGTTCAAATTTTACAAAGACAATAGGCTTGGAATGTTTGACATCTTCTGAGTAAATTCGAAATAACTGTTCTCTTCTTTTCACTGCCTGAACACATTGTCCATACTGCTTGGATCTTATACTATTATTAATCTTTTTATGTATATGTCTTATCTTATCAATGAGATGGTAAACCACTCAAGACAAAGAACCTTATCTTACAACTTTTTGAATCCCGGGCACCTGATATAAATTTCACAGTAAGTACTAAAAACATGGCTTATAAAAACAAAATCAGAAACAAAAAAGAATATCTGAAACTAGTTTTCATTTTGTCTTTAAGAATTTAACCTCCAGGGGCCGGCCTGGTGGCACAGCGGTTGGGTTCGTGTGCTGCACTTCAGAGGCCCCGGGTTCACCCATTTGGATCCTGGGTGCGGACCTATGCAGCGCTTATCAAGCCATGCGGTGGCAGGTGTCCCACAATATAAAATAGAGGAAGATGGGCACAGATGTTAGCTCACGGCTAATCTTCCTCAGCAAAAAGAGGAGGATTGGTAGCAGATGTTAGCTCAGGGCTAATTAACCTCCATAAAAAAATATTTTGTATATATTTTCTCTAGTGTCATTTTCTTGTTACATAGACTCAATTATTTACTAATCAGTCAGCAAATAAACATTTACTGAAGGCCTACCAAGTAAGGCGCTGTGCTATGCTCTGGGGAGTCAAAAACAACAAAGGGACATCAGCACCCAAGCAAAGCTCTGCTGAGACAGGTAACAGGTAATTTAAAAAGCAACCTGAGGGAGGAAGGGGAAAACACTTCAGGAAAAAAACCTGAAAACCATCAAATAGAATTACGTCACATGAAGAACACGTCTTGAATGTATCAGTACTATCAGTCTCCGTCATACCTGCGTTTACAATTTGATTGGTGAGGTTTTTCAAGAGAGAAGTATTCACGGGTGCTTCACTAAGAAGGAGTCCCAATCCTGAGTAGCCAACTTCTCGGAGTCGAATACGTTGTTTACTTCGTTCATAAACATTTGTGCATTTCAGCATTTGTTCCATAACCTGGTCACAACAGTAATATATTCTTCTCAATATAGACAACTGAGAACAGGTCGTCACTTACATTCATATTGAATAAAATATTAGCATACAAGGTTTTTGGAGCATCACTTTATTCCTTAAATGTTAAAAAAAACCCAAAAAACCCAGCACTAATAGGGAAGAGCACTCCATATCATACTATCATTAAAAAATGGATCTAAGAATAAATTGGACTGAAACACATCTGTATTTGAATAATTAATACATTTGAATCTCTAATTTACATATATTTCTTGGCAAATGAAAGAAAAATAATGTAAAATTTTATTTTAATGGCTAAAGCGTAGATGGAAACAAACCCTGCAGCTTTAAGAGGAACAAAGGTGTGTTCTGAAAGAGAACGAGCATACTTCTAGATCAAGCTGGTAATCCATTTCAGCGACAGTTACAAAATAATTTCCAAGAACAAGGAAACATTTTGCGAAGAAACGGTCCACTGCTGAAATGGGAGAATGAATTTGTAACCCCACACTTCTTGCAGTGAGATCAACATTTTTCAAAGTGAGATACTGAAACTCTATGTAGAAATGGTAATCTTGGCAAAATAATATTGTGAACAATCCCTGGCAAGGCCAATTTTGGAGAAATAACATTTAATCTCCATGAAGGACCTTGTGTGGCACATGCTTTAAAGAGGAGCCTCAGGGGTCACCAGAACTAACACTCAGGAGAGAGTATGTCAGACCATTTCTACTGTGCCTTTGTTTTCCAAAGTTTAGAGATTTCAAACATAGGCAATCTAAACACAAGCCCAAAAGTAGATTTGATAATCTAACACCGATGATGTAAGAGGAAACAATTGTCGCAAGGCACTTGGGTCTTAATAATGAACAGGAGAATAAATCATGAAAAGAAGAGAATGTATTTGGCAGTAGAAATATGATTGACTCCTCTACCTGTTGTTAACAAAAAACGTGGAGCGGGTGGCTTCAGCCAAAGTTCAAAGTTTTGGATATTATAAATAGCTTAATAAAATATGTTCTATATCCTTTTATGAGTTACTAATTTCTCTGGCCTCAGTTTCTTCATCTGTAAAGTGGGGATAATAATAACATCCACTTCACAAAGTTGTTTCAAAGACTAAGTAAGCTAATATATGAAAAACATTTAGTTCATGAGAAATAGTGAGTGCTACATGAGGTTAGTTAGTATCTGCCAGGTAGACCTACTGTAAGTCAAAAGGGAAATGAGAGATTTTATATTGAGGGTGGTATGACAAAGTAGATTTTCCACTGAAATGATTGATCAGATGACAATACAATTAGTTTTTTAATATGCAAATAACAAAAACATGAAAAATATATTTCAAAACACACTGAACAATTTAAAATTAGATAGAAGTAGATATGAAAAAAGAATTTATATTCATAGAATGGACATATTCCAATGAAATTCATATACCCATAAATGCCCCAAAATATAAGGATGATTAAGAAACGTCTGTACCTTAAAAATGACTTCTCTTAGTCTGTCAGAGTACTTTTGGTTTAAGAGCAAGGCATAAAGTATGTCAGCGTTTCCTGGTTCAAACAGCAGTAAGAAAAGCTGACCTCTAGTTGGGCTGGTACGCAGGAGACTGAAGAGTATATCCAAAATTCCAAAGAGCTTTTGAAATTAAACAACACAAAACAAACAACCACACTCACATACGGAAGCACAAATAAAGTCATAAACCACGAACAGTTATTCAACTAACTTCTATATACCCTCACGTTCTAGCTTACCTGGACTATCTGATGTCTTCTGAACTAGCCCTGCCTTTCCCCTCCATTACGCTTTTGGCTTATTCCATGTCCTTTTGTAAATCCTCTCACATTACCCATATTCACCTGCTGAACCACACCTGTCCTGCTCTGTCCATACGAAAAGCCAGGTCTTCCATAAAGCCTTTGCTGGTCTCCTCAACATGTATTACTCTCCTATGAACACCTCATAGGACTCTGTATCTCTCTTATAGATTACCACACTCTTTTCTGTTTCACAAGTATTTACAAACCTCTCTTATCCAACCCTGCCTCCATTAGGCTAAAAGAATGATAATTCATTCATCATTATACACAATGTCCACTATTATTCTACGTATATAGTAAGTTTTCAATAAACGATTCTTTGACTGAGTTGACCAAGAAAATATCATTGGCAATGAATCACAGCGGGTGACAATAAGCTATCATGAAATAAGATGGCTACCCATGATTCTAAATAATGGCAAACTTTTGAAGTAGTTCAACCTTCAGGGAAACAGCCTAAGTTAATTCATCTATCCAGTACCAACATGAAGTCATGTAACCCTTACTACACAATGAATATTTGATGATAGGGGGCAAAATATTTGAGTCAACATCAATTAAGGCTGTTCAAATTTGGTGTAGAGAGCGGTATACAAAAAGAGCACAGAAAGAGTAGTAAATACACCTGGGTTCTAGTTCCAGGTTTATCAGCTATGTGACTTTTTAAAGTTAAGTCACCTAATCTCTCTGAACGTACATTTCCAACTGCGCAAACGAGAAGAGTAATTCCTAGTCTGTAATCACCAGGAAGGCTTGACTTTGCAGTATATGTGCATTTCTAACAAGTTCCCAGGTAGCACTGGTCAGGGACCATACACTGAGGACCACTGTCAAAAGGGTAGCTCTGAAGTATAAATAAATAATGTATGTAAAAGTTTTTAAAAATAGAAATACATTTACAATTTACTCTTTACGCAAAACTTTTATGAACCTATGTTATGTTAAAATTCATGTTAGAAATCTGCCCAGTAACTTTGATGACAGGTAAATATACATTATGTGACCTAGGAAAACAGGCTTCAGAATAGCCAGACAAAGCAACTTTTTCCCCATACTGCTTTCTAGCTAATTAAAATATTTTATTACACTGCCGTCTATTTTAATAACTTTCAGTGAAGAGATAAAATTTACTTCTTTAACTGCATAATACTGTATGGGACACTATAAATATTTTACTCTTAAAATATGTTTAATATCAGGGCCGGCCCAGTGGCGTGGTGGTTAAGTTCATGTGCTCTGCTTCAGCAGCCTGGGCTTCACAGGTTTGGATCCCAGGCGTGGACCTACACACCACTCATCAAGCTGTGCTGTGGTGGTGTCCCACATAAAACAGACTAAGGCTGGCACAGATGTTAGCTCAGGGACAATCTTCCTCACCAAAAAACCCCCACATATATATATGTTTAACAGATATATATATAAGTTTAAAAGGAGATGATATAGCAACATAAATGTTAAAAAGAAAAAACAGACTTATCTCGGGCAAATACCTGTTCTTCTTCACTGATAGCAGCTATGTAACCCATGATACTTTGTATCTCTTCATGAGTTCCACCTTTGCACAGAAAATATTTAATCAGTCCATACAAAGAAGTCCTTATTGTTCGAATATCATCTAAAGACAGCTCACTATATTTACAATCACTCCTGAAAAAGAAAGCAAAAGCGCAAAAATTGAAATTTTTAATTTTTACATTTTTGTACTTTTTAAAAGAATTTACAGTTTAAAAAAGACGGTAATTAATAGAATTAATGTAATAATAGAATTCATGGTATCTTTGGCTTTTCTTTTTAGGGAAAACCTTTTGAGGTTAGCAATTTCAATGACAAAGATATAAATTGTTAAAACAGGTTATATTTATGCAACACTCACTATGTGGCAGACACAGATCTAAGTGCTCTATACATTATTAATTTATTTAATTTATAATCCTCAAACAACCATAGGTTGTCAGTTTCATTATCTCCTTGTCACAGACCAGAAAACTTAAGCACAGAAAAGTTAAGTGAGTTGCCTATAGATAGACAATTAATAAAACACAAGATTCAAACCCAACGTATGTGATCCATTGTTTGTCATTTTAACCTCCACACTAGGATATTAGAATTCCTGGAAAATAAATAACCCAGACATTCCAATTAAGTAGCAGACAGAAAACAATATCAGACTGAGAAGGAGCAAGGACATCATACCCATAATAAATCCTAAGTGTATCCAGGAGAAATTGCACACCATACTTCTTTCGGAAAACTCTCCTACTGTCTTTGATGATGGTAGAAAGATATTGTATATGACCTAAAATAGAAAGTTCACTCTTAAAATGATATACCCAAAATAAAGTTACATAGGTAGTTATAAATTTCTAAAACTATAAAACCTTAAACCTTATCTAACAGTCTGCTCTCACCAATTCGAAAGGGAAAATCTCCACGGTTCCAAATACGGAAGTCAAAGAGTAAATATTGATACATTTGTTGCAGGAGCTGCATATTCTTCTCTAATGATACCTGTTCAATTAGCAACTGAATTGCCATCAATACATTAACGTCCATCAAGGTGCTTGGCACCTGAAATCCAAACAGAATAGGGTTCTGTAAAGTTCACTTTAAATAATTGTCATTAAGCTATAATTTCCAATGATTAATTCAGAACATCTACTAAATACAAAAATCTTGGTTAGAAAAATATAAACAACTTAAACATTAATTTTTCTGATGTAACACTAGAACATACTTTCCTAATGTCATATTCCTAAAACAGAATCTTAAACTGATCAAATATCCCAAATACGAAAGCCAACAACCAAGGTCCTATCCATCAAAGATTATACACTGTTATGTAAGATAAGTAATTCATATGATTCAACAGAAGTTTATTTATTTTTTTGTGGAAGATTGGACCTGAGCTAACATCCACTGCTAATCTTCTTCTTTTTTCTTGAGGAAGATGGTCCCTGAGTTAACATCTGTGCCACTCTTCCTCTATTTTATGTGGGATGCCACCACAGCGTGGCTTGACAATGGTGCTGGGTCTGCACTTGGGATCTGAACCTGCAAACCCTGTGCTGCTGAAGTAGAGTGTGGGAACTTCACCACCACACCACCAGGCCTGCCATCAACAGAAGTTTTTAAAAGCTGCTTGTGAAAAAAATTATATCTACTAATATAACTTACGCTGTAATAGTGAAATTTAAAAATATATATATTTATTTATTAGGAAGAAAAAACCCCAACACTGACTGCTAGTTACAATCATCAGCCACACCTACATCAGGTTAGACGAGCTCACCTTCTGAAGTAAGGCACCAAGAGTGGCAACTCCATGGGAGTGAATAAGATTATCCTGGTTAATAGGATGTCTTTGAATAAAGTGTTTCACAATCAAGATAAACGTTGCAATTAAATTTCTCTCTAGTCTTGACTCTGGAAATGTGAACATGTCATTAATTATTGTAATTACTCTAATCACTTTTATATCACTTTTTCTACATCATAATGCACATTATAACAAACAAGGAATCTGGTTCAGGAATTTGCCTCCGAAGGTCACTTGCAGAACAGAAATATCAGAGAGCACAGCAACTGCATACTGTATACTTATATACACATCTACATATTTTCTCTACCACAAATTTAACAATGTTGTTATATTTCTACTAAGAACACAAACCAACGATAGTCAAGAGTAAAACTAACATCTTAAGTTTTTCGACCAAGTATTATGAACTCTCTGAACTACATTAAAAAAATTAGGGATGGGCTGCTTCAGCAACAAATGGTTAAGTTTCTTCCTAGTGGTGGCAAGACACTTTAATCTATTTTTTGATTAATTCAAGTTTCTCAATGACTATTTTATGTTAATTTCATCTTAATACCTGATGCCTTTGTGGAGGTCAATACCACCCAATCTCCTTCCACAGGTGTTATCAACTCAGACACTGTGCTTTCATTCATTCCTTCAGCAATCTGTCCTTCACTGGAGTGGCTGATTTGTTCCAAGAGAGGAAAGAGTACATTTAATCCACCTATGCAGTTTATGATGTCCTGAAAAAGAAAATTACAATTTTATAATCTTATAAAACAAGGGCAATTTTGTCATTTAATATCTACAAGGCATGCACGAGGTTACAATTTGAGATACCTTCAGACAATGTATAGGATAGCCTCAGCTAGAGAAACCCTTGTATGAGCAGATGCTTGAAAGAGCAGCCTCACGGTCACCATAATCAATATTTAAGAGACCAGGCCAGACCATTTTTACTTGTTTTCTAAAGTTTAGGAATTCCAAACACAGGCAATCCACATGTGACCCCACAGGCAGACTTCATAATGTGATACCAATGATATGAGGAAAAAACTGTCACACGGCAATTAGGCCTTAATAACAAACAGCGGAATAAGTCACAAAGAAAAGGAGAATGTATTTGGCATAGAAATAAGACTGACTCCTCTACTTTTAGTTAATAAGAAAGGTGGAGGGAGTGGCTTCAACCAAAATTCAAGGTGACTATTTTGGATAGCTTAACAAAATATATTCAACATCCTTTGATAAGTTACTCATTTTTTCTGGCCTCAGTTTCTTCATCTGTAAGATGGGAATAATAGTAATTCCCACTCTATAAAGTTGTTAGAAGGATTAACTCAGCTAATATATGAGAAGTGCTTAGCCTGACATCCATGGTGGGTGCTACAGAAGGTTAGCGATTATTAACTGCTAAAATGTTCCAAACTTCCGTGTAGACCCAGCCTAAGTTTGTAAACAACCTTTTCATATTCTTTGCCTGTTTTTACATTCATTTTTAAGAGCTGTGTACAGTAAGTAAATTCGCTTTCTAATATTTTTTCCCCAGCTGTCATTTCATTTAATTTTTTTTGTCTTTGATTTTGTTGCAGTCTAAAAATGAAAGTCTTTTTCTTGATAACTGTTTCTTTTTGATTTTGATGTAGCTGTAACTCAAGGCAACAAAGACTGCTCTGATTTTCAAGTATGTACAGCACAAATAATCAGCTTTCTTTATGTAAGTAACACAGAGAACTAGCCTTGTAAAACCAATCTTAGAAGTGACAGCAGAAGTTATCTGATAAAATTGGCAGACGTCATAATCTTACTATGTTAACAAACGAGAATAAGCGTTCCAGTCTCAGAGAGAAAAAGCTTTATACCACATGAATAACATGAGATTAATACTAACTGATGGATTCATTTTTACACAGGCAGAATTATCCGAACGATTTCTGTTCCATTAAAACAATAAGCATATCTGATTGGTGTTAACAGACTAGAAGATAAAAGTTTTTTGCTGATTTACCAGCAAGTTCCTTCACAACTTTCATATTTCTTTTGATTTTACTTAGGCTATAATTTCTATTTAAGACATCTAAGGAAATGTTGTATTTTCGGAATAGGATCTCTCTGCCCTTCATATTAGCCCAAACAACCTTTACTAACGTAACCATTCAGTCCACCATGTTGTGGCACATCCCTGCGCCAGGACTGGCGAGAAAAGCACAGGCCCTCCTTAGACGTTCTCAAGGCTACTGAAGAATCGGTCACCATGATGAGTGAAATGACAGTGTGACAGGAACACAGGACACAAGCAGTGAACTCAAGTCTTGGAAAATAAGCAGAGAACTTAGATAGAAGTGTATGTGCAGCTTCATATAAATATGAGGCACATGAAAGAGGCAGACAAGATGGAATAGCGAGAGGCAGACGTGTGAAGAGAGAAAGTGACTCATCTTCAACCTTGGAGAGGAAAGATCTGCTGTTGTTTAAAGCTGAGGGACAGGAGACTGTAGACAGGGAGAAGCGTGTGGTTCAGGAGAGAAGGGAGAATCAATGAAGTCTCTGAGAAGGTTAGCAGGGGTTGAAATCTGCCACACAGTTTCTGGGATTAAATATGTTAAAGTGGAGCAATTAACTAAGGCAGTACATTTTTCTATGGAAACCATTAAGATCATGGCATGGCTTAAAATGGTAACCAAGTTTCAAGCAAATCAAACAGTCATTCAACTACTTATTCGTTTATTCTTCAAACTGTCTATCTTGCCTGCAAACATTTTAACCAGGACTTATTATTCAGATCAGGTTGGTGGTGCTTTTAAACAAACTCCTTTAAAGCATCACTAAACTTACATACTATGTTGCCTGTCATTGATCATTAACTTACCTTAATGTCCCAGTTCACTACTTTGTTTCCTGTTAACCTCCCATGCAAACAATTAGCAGATAAATCAAGACAGATTGAATTTTTGCAGGCCTAAAAATAAAAGAAAATATGGCAAACAGCTAAGTGCAATGAAGACAAAATATAACTCTAAATATGGAACATTTCACTATAATTTCAAAAGGTATACAGTACAGTCAATGCTAAGATGCTCGCGACATGAAGTTAGTGTTACTGTTGTGAGTGCCTCAGAGGAACCAGGACTAGATGCTAAGGCGCTCACTCATCAGATGCAGGTCACTGCTCCTGCCATCTGACCCACGAGCTGTAACTACAATTTATGAGTCACCAATCACAAAGTTTTTAAACGTTTCTCTTTTAAACCAATATATGCAAACAGATTTTTGACTTTCTAAAAAATTCAGTGTTTTGCTCCCATTAATACTTCCTTGGGACAATTTCACGATACACACAAAAAATGTGATTAAATATGAGATAGAGAAACCACAGAACAGAAAAATTTATCAAGATAGGAAAATCCAATCCCAGGCATAAGACACTATTTTCCCTCATGTTACAGACTGACAATGCTAGTTATATTCAGATTAAGAGCTTAGTCTGCAACTCTAGAAATGGTTAAAGTAATTTAAGTTCCATAAAGGCTTGTAAAGCAGGTAACTTCACGTTTAATCTGTGAATTTGCAGGTATTGAAACATCCTTGCATCTAATCTCCATTCCAAAAGAAAATAAAGGAACCTGCACATTTTAGCACAGATGATGTGGCTATTGCTTTCCTCTTAAGGCAACTGAGAAAAACTGCCTCAATAAAACAAACGGAAATTGAGTTTACATTTAACTTCAATGTAAAATTGGTCCAGAGACAGAAATGTCTCTCTCCCGCTACTACCTTAGTTTGGGTATTGTGCATCTATGACTTCTCCTACACAGTAATCTCCTAACGATATGACTGCCTTCAGCCACCTACCCCTCCAATCCAACTTTCACACTGCAGCTTGAGACCTTTTTCTAAATGCAAACCGCATCATAGTACTCTTTGGCTTAAAATCCTGTCCACTGCCTACCATTTAGCCTGGCACAGGAGGTTTGCTATGATCTGGCCTCTGCTTGCCCTCTAATCATTTCCTGCCATCTTCTCCTCCTGCTGAGAGCCCTATACCCCAATACATGTAGAACCCACTTTTACAGTCTACGCCTCTGTAGGTGCTGCTTACTGTTCCTTGCACATCCCTCCTCGATTTTCCCTTTAAAACACAAACCAAACCATCTTTTCTATGATATTCTAATCTCCTGGAAGAACCAACCATTCTTCCTTTGTACCTGCACTGCATTTTGTACAAAATTCCAATAGAGAAATATTGTACAGCGGTTAAGGATACAGGTTAAACAGGCAGGCCTTTCACCAGGATTATGAGGCGAGGCAAGTTACTTTCTTTAACTCAGAAAGTAGAAACTAGAAAACCAGAGCTCAGAAAACTACAGCTTAAAAAAGGTACAGATAATACCATACACTCCTCAGAGCTTCTGTGAAGATTACATGAAACAATACATGTGAAGCATTTAGCAGAGTGCTTAATATATTGTAAACACTCAATAAATGGTAGTTAAAAAGAAAAATGCTCATGAAGTTATACTGCACTTATTTTTTTTTACATATTTATTTCACTTTAGATTGTAAGCTTCTTAAAGCCAGAAACTTTAATTTATCCATCTTTGTATCCTTGGCACAGAAAAGACACTCAAAAAATTTTAAACAAATGGATAGTGAAACACCTCCTATAAAGGAGACAAAAACGAAAAACTATTAACTGTCAAAAAATCCTCTAGAGTAGCTTTCCCCAAACTAGCGTTTGTTAATAAGTGAGATAAAAACAAAATGTGCTCTAGGCTAAAATAACTGATGAGAAGTAGGATAAAGCAAAAGGAAACTAGTTTCTTCATAGCAGCGTTTTTCAAGTGCACGATCAATCTCCCAGAGGGATATCCAGGAGGCAACAGTCCCCCAAACCTATTTAACCATAGAACACTTATATCACCATTTTCAAGAACTATTCCTCCAATAAACTTGTTTTATTGTATATATTTGTCATATTGTGTTTCTTGAGGCAAAACAGTAACAGCTATTTTTTTAATATCACAGAATTTTCACTTCCAACAGTAAAAATTCAACTTTAATGTTATCAAGATCACAGCAACTTTGAAAAAAGAACATGGCAATCATAATGCCAAAAAGACCCAGTGAGACATCAGGTCTAGACACGCCACCAGTTATACAGTGAGATTAAATCCAATTACTTTCTATTTATCTATACTAGATAGTTATAATGAAAATAAGAATAAGATACAGTCCCTGCCAAAAAAATAACATAAAATCTAGTTTGGTAGACAAACATCTATCTTTGGAGAAAAGTTAGCATTACAAAAAGCAAACAAACAAAAAATTAGACTCAAGACATTATAACCAAAGCAATGCATGAACCTCAAATGGATCAAGGATTAAATTTTTAAAAGGCTAAACAAATATTTTGGGGAAAATTTGAATGTGGGTTATATAGTCCATGAGTTATTGATAATTTTTTTAGGAAAGTTAAGGACTATGTAGAAAAATTTAGGAGTAAAGGGTCCTGTTAGCTACGTCAATCTGCTTTCACAAATGATTTATGATAAAGAAAAATGTGGCAAAATGTTAATAAGTGGTGAGTTTAGGTGGAGTGTACACATGATTTCAACCTAGCATTCTTTCAGCTTCTCTCTAGGTTTGAAATTAATCAAAACAAAAAAGTTAGGGGGAAATATCAACCAATAAGTAAATTTTATTAGGGTAGCTATAACAAATAAGTATTCAAAGTAATATATGACAACCACGTACTAGCTGGCTAAACCAGAAAAAAAATTCTATGACGTAAAATCTCACACAACAAAGCATTTTCTGGGTCAATGGAACATTCACTATAATGAAGGCAATTACTATTGTTGTTTATGCCACTTCTCCCTTTTCTTTTTCCCAGTTCCACCTTTGATCTTCTTTTCCTCAGCCCTTGCTGACCTCAATTACTTTGACTAGATAGTGAAAGTAATTCCTTTCCTTGAAGGAAAAAGGACTGGGCATGGTATGCATATAGGTAGTTCTTTTTTTTCCTCCTGAAGTGAACATTTCATTTTTATTATTTTCTTGCTAACATCATATTTAAAAAACAAAGAAAATGTTGAGCACAATTCTGTTTCATCTCTCCTTCCAAAAGAATACAAGTTTAAACAGTTTCATTTACTGAAGTCGATTCATTAGACAAATTCCCAAGACAACTACTGCCATCCATACTATTGGGACGACAACGGTAACGTTTGAACCCTAGTTGAGAGTTGCACCTTAATTTTTTACTGCTAACTCAAGCCCCTCCTTCTCAATTACCCACTGAAATGACAAAAGAAATTTAAAAAAAGAATTTTAGTTCACAGCACAGCTACATCTAGACGGACAGTCCACGCATTTACTCTGACCTTTGCAGTGTAGTGAAGGAGGACGTTACCCGGCAGGTCAGCCATGTCAGACTCTTGAAATTTCCAAGGGCTTAAACAGTTGGGACCTGAAAATTATATATACACACACACATGTATCATTGAATATATATGGTCTCCCCAGTTCTGTATAATCAGAACAAAATTTAAAATTAAGCTGTTTCAAGCTACTCACATAACATAGTTAAAACACACAACCAAAATGTACTTTATTTTTTACATCACCTCCAATTCGTGCAAAACCTAGAAAAGTTGGCAGGTGGGGGCAGGGTGTGTGGATCAATCTCCACTACAGAAACGAAATTTTATATAGCATTAAAGAACTAATATTGAATATAACAAAGTTTATTAATTTATCTGTCAGACAATTCAAATTCATAAGAAAAACTAGCAAAAGAGTCAATCAATAATGTGAATAGATAGCACAGAAATGGAATAGCAAATGAGTAGGAAGGAACTGTTGACTTCACTAAAAAAATCAAAGAAATACAAATTAAAACAATGCTCCATTTTACATCAAAAATGGAGGAAAGCACTGACCATTCCCTCCTAACAAGGCTGTGGTCAATCTGATATACTTATGTATTCCTGGTAGGCACTATCAACTGGTATACCCCTTTTTGGAAACTGATTAGGTAAAATCTATTGAGAGCTGTAAAAATATTTACAATCTTTGAATATTTATCCTGGGAATTTATCATAAGTAAATCTATCAAAATAAGAAAAAACCAGTAAGTATGACAGGTCATCATATTTAGTACTTTAAGTTTACAACAATATTAAAAATTATAAACTTAAGTAAATCATGCATGATGAATCCAATGAAATACTATGCATCCATTAAAAATGATCATTATGAACTATATAATAATTATTTTTAAGAGTAGAATTATAAGTAGGAAAAATTATAAAAACAAAATCCAAATTACACAGCTGTAATGACTACATTAAATGACTTATTCACTTGGAATTTGTTTAAAGATCAATTTCAAATACTTTGGTGAGTTTTAAAGTAATGACAAGGTTCCAGTACAAACTCTGAAAGTCTGGACAGTCTCATTCATCTCAAAACTCCCATGTAATCTAAAAAAGACATTTTGACAAATAATTAGCTGTTTTGCAGAGTTAATATATCTCTCTACTTAGAGGCTTAACTCTTGAACATCCTACTAAAATATAGATATAATTTTGAAAATAGTTATGATCCAATAACAATCAATGTGTATCTTTAAAATCATAGCCAAAAAGAAAAAGCCAAAACACAGCTTATAATTTTATTCAAGGACTCCTAATTCTACTGCCTTAATGAATTCTTGAGGTATATTAATATATAAATTATAAAAAAGATAAGTTTTTAAATGTGATTTCTCATGAAGACAGGTCTGTATTTTGTTTCATCAATTTATTAAAATCTGTCAAAAGTACTGGAAGTATTATGGGTGAACTGTGGGAACCCCCTAACATTCATTTGTTGAAGCTCTAACCCCCAATATGACTGCATCTGGAGACAGGGCCTTTAAGGAGGTAATTAAGGTTAAATGATGTTGCACGGGTTGGGCCCTAATCCAATAGGGCCCCACAAATGAAGAGGAAACGACACCAGAGACATCTCTCTCTGCACACGCACACAGACGACAGACTCCCTCTGAGGACACGGCAAGAAGGCAGCCATCTAAAAGCCAGAAACAGAGGCCTCACCAGAAACCAAGCCTGACAGAAACCTGATCCTAGAATTCCAGCTTCCAGAAGTGTGAGAACATAAATAGTGTTTAAGCCATCCAGTCTGTGGTATTTTGTTATGGCAGTCCTAAGAGACTAATGCAGGCAGTATTATGGGTGATATCTAAAATATATCCCAAAGGTTTGCTTTATTTATGCCTACCAAAAAGGTACGGTGTACTATGATTAATAATACTGTATAACATATTTGAAAGTTAAGAGAATAGATCTTAAATGTTATCAACAGACATAAAAAAATGGTAATTCTGTAAGGGGATGGAGGTGTTAACTGATTTTATTATGGTAATGATTTTGCAATATATCTGTGTATTAAATCATCACATTGTATACCTTAAACTTACATATGTTCTATGTCATACTATCTCAACAAAGCTGAGGGGAAAAAAGTATGATGTGTGGTGGGCTTTTTCTTTCCTTTCAGCTTCAATTAAAACAAATACACTCTTGAGATCAAACATATTCTTCAGAATATATTTAGGCAACAGAAGAAAACTATTTAAGTTCAATTAAACACACGGATTGTATATGCTCACCTGCTAAATATAATGCCTTCACCTGAGGAGGTTGTAGTGCTTCACAGAAAATTATAACAGACCCTAGCTGACCCTCCAGAGATGTGGGACATCCCCATTCACTGTCTTGAGTGCCAGCTGATATCAATTTGGTAATCAGTTTTGATTTTTCAATTGTTCCTCCCCAGGAGGCTGATGACAGAATCCCACCAAATGACGTCCGGTGAGGGGTGATGGGAGAAGAAAAAGGTGGATCTGGGATTTGGGATGGTGGAGGAGTGGTGGTTCTTTGCCCAGCTGAACCGATGCAACAAGAAACAAAAGCCTAAAAATTAAGAAACAATATAAATCACACAATTTTAATTAAATCTCTATCCTCATGTTTAAAATGAAACAGTCCAGAAAATTAAGCAAATAAATGCACTGAAAACTAAAAGTTTTATTTTTATGGGATTATGATGTATGCATGTGTGTACACATAAGAAATCATTACATACATAACCTTTGGGCTCTGGGATTTGGACACATTACTTTTATAACTCATTTTATATCCTTTCGTAAATTTTGAATTTTTAATGAGTGTATATTAAAAAAATCTTTTTAAAACAATTTTACTATATTCTAAATTAGATAAAACTACTTTTCCCCTTAAAATTTATAAACAAAGAATTACACATCAGTATAACAATGCTAATCACAAGTTATCCTGAAATGGTCACTGAGATGAACAGCAACAAGAAATTACTAGAATCCTAGAAGGATCTGGGAAATAATCTAATCCATTCTGTCACCTTCAGAAAAGGCCCTTTCAAAATTATCCAAAAATCCTCAAAGAACTTTTACACTAATGCTCTTTAAGAATCACCTCTACTGAGTAAATTCCATCTTATACCTAATTACAATGGAAAGATTCAAGTTCCTTCAGTATTGTTTCAGGTTCAGTGGAGATGGAAGAGTCCATCATAACAGTCTCTAAGCATTTCCTGTGCTTGGAGAGCTTCATTAAATGATCCTTTGCTCTGCTCTATTCAATTTTTTTGGCTTTCCTGTTATAAGTCTTTTGTTCTAACCCTTAAGTTACATTTGTTTCTTCCTTGAATTGTTTTTCTTTATTACATCTTGTCTCACTTCATCTAATGATGACAGGCTAACAGAAATATTAACTTACTATATCTCAGTATATAAAAAACACTAAAATTTATGGGCATATATTTAGAATAAACAGAACCTTCTACATTCAAGTGAAAATTTTCAAGAGTTCTCAATCAACTGAGCCCATAAAGAGGAGGTTAGAGGTGCTTACTTCATTCATGGCAGGAAATCTGAGAGGCGCAGAGACCTTCTGCTGTCCATTGTCGTAGATAAAGACAACGCTCTGACCGAAGGGCCTTTTCCCAGGCATGTGAACAATGGTTATGTTGTGCTGGTAAAGTAAAACATGTATTTAAAAGGTGAAAATTACATCAAGTCTTTGGAATAACAAATGTTTTCAGAGTAATACTCTATAATTCGAGTGAAGAGTAGACCATTAAGATTAAGCATAACTAAATGCTGACTAAAATGATGTTCTTAAAGTAAATAATTTTTTCTGTAGTACTATAAAAGCACATACATCAACTTTAGAAAATCTACACACAAACGTAACATAGTATCTTTTCTGCATTTTCCAAGTCTGTAAGTATTCTTTAGAACCGATTTTTGTAATAAGAAGCATTTTATATCTTCAGAAATATATAAAGAGACTAACAGAATTAAGAGAGTAAATCCTATGCGTTTTCATCACAAGGAGAAAAGTGTTTTCTTTTTTCTTTCTATTGTATCTATATGAAAAGATGGATGTTGGCTGAACCTATTGTGGTAATCATTTCACAATATATGTAAATCAAACCATCATGCTGTACGCCTCAAACTTAGACAGTCATGTATGTCAACACGACTGGAAAAAAACTTAGTTTAGAAATGGCTACAGATAATTTCAGATCTAAGCATTAACCAATTAAAAATTATATTCCTAGGTACACTAACTTATTTAGCATCAAAGTATTATTGAGTATTTTGCAGCCATAATATGATTTTAAAAAATAGTCAAAGGCTGTCTTGTTGAATATAAGAATAAGTCTCCCTAAATTTTTTACTAAGAATTAATTTAGGAAAACCCGGGTATTTGGTTTCTTTACTGAGCATGGTGTGACGGCATTTTCAATTTACTATAAATTATTTTATTTTTGATATGGTATGTATCAACTTAAATTTTTCCTCTCGCTTGATATTCTTCCCATACTTTTTTCCTCCTTTCATTATACTCTTTAAGTATGTACTACACATAGACTAGGAGAAGAAATATCTTTACTTCATGAATCAAAGACTCTCATCGAAGTCCATAATTAATGTTGAGCTCTCTATTTCACTGATTCATCTACAACGAAATCATTCCGAGGAATTTTTGGAGTGCAGATGTGACTGACTGATGTCTCTTCTATAACCAGTCTTCCTTGCTACCTCTTTTTCTTTCCTTTTCTCTCATTTATTTCACAAATGTGTTTAATGACTATCATGTATCAGGTCCTTTGAAATCATCTTGGCATTAAAAAATGATTTTAAAAAAAGCAACAGAAATAGATTGTTTTTAACACTTTATGCTCTCATTTTAAATTGAAATTCAGAATCAAATTTTATTCTAGAAAACTTGAAAGAAATCATAACATTTCATTTTTTTAGCAGAAAAATGATAACTGCTGAATTTACAATGATGATGATAAACGATATTAACCTCCTTATAGATGAATTTCAACATGAATAAAACTTCAAAGTGAAAATTAATCAACTCTCAAAAAGCACAAGCCAACAGCTGAGGTACATGCACCACATGTGTGGTTTTTAAAGGAAAGAATCAAGAAGTTAAATATGATGCCCCAAAGTCTTACCCAGAGGGAATCGCAGAAACTGTGGTCGGGAAGCATAACTGTTGCATATTCTCTTTTTGTGCACACTGCCACAACCAACGTACCTGAATGCGTAATGAAAGCTTCAAAACCCATTCCACTTCCTGTAAAAAAGCTAACAAGAATATATACTATCAGAACTTTTGAAGTCAGTTGTTCAGTTTTATCCTTACTGAAGCACAGAAAACCATAACGTCATCATCAATATTGTTACCAGACATGCTGTGGCTTACACTCTATTGCCACACATCAGGCCAGGCTTGCTTCAAGGATGATTTTTAAATCTTTTTTTGGCATAAGAGTTTTGTACATTAAAAAAGGTAGCCTTATAAGCGGAACTCCATTAGCCAACTATAGTAAAACTATAAACTTTCAATTCTTTCAAGTAAGATTCAGCAAGCATGAATAAAGGTCTTAAAAATCACAAGGCATATCAAAAATTAGTAGTTACTGAGGTAACTCAGTTTGGATGTACAAGTATATAGGTTTTCCGGTCCTTCATAGAAATATATAGCACCTTCAATGGAACAGAGAGCTCACTATTCATTTTCAAGTTTATTATTTCTTTTTTTCTCCACTTTTAACAATATTTTTAAGAAGGAACTTTGTTTCCAAACTAGCCTCAGAAGTTAACTGCAAACTATTTGAGATATATACAACTATTATTATGAAAGCACCAAACTAGTTATAATTCAACTGTGTATACCCTAAGGATGAAGAGGCTTCAGATAAAAGCCTCTGCTGTACATTTAAAAACTAGATGCTTGGAAAAGCTTTTTCCTGTTTAAGAATCACAGCATATATTGTTATGACAGTGTACATTTATATTCCATAACTTGTACCTGTACAATTGTTTTCTTTTTCCTCCTTTGTTAGCACTGCCAGGAGTCAACTGATCCTGATCTAAGCAAAACCAAGCATTGAAAGAAAAGGCAGACCCTGGCCATTTCTGTATTGAAGGCACAGTAATTCCTGCCATACTATGTGACAAGTTGAAATACTGGAGGGCACTCTCTAGACTTTGTTTCCGGGCCATTGTCAGGATTGCTCGAGTTACAGGAGTGGCATAAGGGTGAACACACTCAGACTCATCCACTCTCAGCAGTCTGAGCAGTCGACGGATTTCTTCTGAGCTCACTGACTGACTCCCCAAGGAACCATGGAGTGCAATCAAGTTCTCAGCACAAGTTCGGTGGAGGGAAGAATGGGAATCAAGGGTTTCAATGATTCGAATTCCCATGTTTGCATTGACACAAGTAGTTCGACTCTGCCTATTAATGCAACAAATTCTTTTCAACCAATCAGAGATGAAGATTTGCAGGTCATGGGATTCTAGCTCTGGAAGCCACTGGATAAGAAGCAAGAGAGGCTGGACATTACTAATGCCCAAAATCCCAACTGAAGTGTGGTCACCCTCTACAGCCTGTAAAGCAATAAGAGACAAAAGGTTAGTTACTGTCTTTGACATGGAAATAAAGAAACTTCTTTTAATAAAGCTAAAAAACTCACCATATTCATAAGTTCTTTAAGTAGTTCCACTGCTGGCTGACCCAAGGATTTTAATACTTCAAACATATGTGTATAACCAATTCTTTCTTTAAAGACTTCCTAAGGGAGGGGAAATCAATACATCAAAGCACATTTTCAAAGACTGAATTTGTCGGAACATTAAAAATGTTGAATAATATCCATTTAAGTTACCTTAATATTTAAAAGATTATGAATTCAATATTTGTTTTCTTAAGTTACCTGTCTTCATCTTAAAATAGATTCCATATGGAATACAATGTTACAATAATCTACCAAAATGTAAAATAAATGGAATTAGCAAAAATTGTGCTATAAAATTACTATATTACTTGCAGATTATTTACTCTCTTCACTTGATTTGTAACTAGTATACCATTACGTGAAGTCAAAACAAAAACGGAGGAAAAATGAAGAGACTCTGGGGGTGAAAGGAGTCAGACAATAGCCTCAAAGGACTAAATTAGAGTCCTGGCAATACTGAGTAGTGGTCAGAAAAAAAACTGGGTACAGGTCTCTCTCTACTTTGTGTCTAAATGGTCTGAATTATCTGGAGCATCAAGTACATTTTAGTAAGGTCTAAGGCACATGTATTTTTGAACTAGTGGGCACCCAAAGCCCTAAGTAAAATATAAAGACAATCAAAAAACCTAGCAATTCTAAATTGGTCCAGTAAATTAGGTAGGAATGCATACACTAATTATAAAATCAAAAGATGTAAACAAAACGAGTAAGATTGGTTGTCTCCGGGGAGGGGAACTAGTTGACTATGGGCCAAGGGTAGGAAGAAAATCTTTTTTCAAATGGCGTTTTTTTAAATAATCTTTTGAACTCTACCATGCAAGGCACTATATAGGAAAAAAAAAAGAACATCTTAAAAAGATGTGAACATCATTTCAGGTTTGAATTTCATAATACAGTAAGGGAGATCTGCTATACTCACAAACCAATTACTTAGAACTTAAAATGATTTTTTCCTAAAAGAGACTATTATAAATGGAGATCAGATTCCCAAGCCAGGCTTTAAAAGTTGTAAAGGCCTATTCAGTAGGAATCTAACCTACAAGTTATATATAGCAACATTTATAGGGCAAAAGTTAGTCTCCTAACAAAAACCAAAGGAAAGTAAGGAAGGCATGGCTTAGGGAAAAGGAGTAATTCATTCATTTCTGGTACTAGAAAGGTGAGGCATGAAATATACTAGAGGTGGTGGATAAGAAGGTAAAATCCTAATAATAATAATAGACACTGACATTTATTAAGCACTTACCATGTGCCTGGCACTATGGTTACCACTTTACACAGATGATCTCACTAATCCCTGAAACTACTCAAACAGGAAACTAGTAGCACAAAATGAGCATATGTGAACAGTGGGACAGATTCAGTGATAGTGAATGAGAAGTGAAACAAAATCCTGATGGTTAGTGACTACAAAGAAACAGAATTTTCATGGCCATCTGGAAAAGTCCCAAATTGACAGCGCTGTTCACAAGTGAAAAATGTTCATAGAATAGGCAGTCATAAGCTGACCAAGTAGTGAAAGAGTGATTACTTTATTAATAGCGACAAACTATGATACAAAATTTAATTCTTTATTCCAGTACTAAGATGAGATATTTTGCAAACTATTTCATTTCAGGCATGAAATCACTATGCATTATGTACTTTCATGCATTACTTTGAGAACTATATAGTGAAAACTGGTATAGCTAAGATAGCATCCTAGAGCTTGGGGACACACGCTTCACCTTAGCAGCTGGAGATTTGTTCATGACTGCCGTCAAAGCCTGAATGGTCGATACAGCCAAACAGTCCAACTGTCCCTGAAACACCTACCACAGGGGAAAAAGTAAGACATTAACAAATGTGTTCAAGATTCGTATTCAGTTAGGAAACCTCCGCTCTGAAAATCTGAAAAATAATTACTTAACATGCAATACATTCCTCTTCCAATGAAATGGATTTCTGAAACACTATAACCTGCAAGAAAAGCTACCTAGTGACCACGTGTCAAAAAGGATAAAGATACATTCAACTCATTACATTAAAATGTTTTGAAGAAAAAAAAAACCAAGGTTAATACATGCTTTTTAAAAATAATGGACAATCTCAAGAGGAAGGGAGGGAGGTCTATCATTGGAAATTCTATTATGTTTTAATTTCCTTCAAAAATAGACTTGGACTTCCTAGGTCTGAATTTCATTAGCATGTATAATAAGACATCTAAAATAGTCTGGTCTCCTCAGCTTCCAAGCCCTGTGTTGTAACTGAAATGGTATGTGCATACACCAATCAATCCCACTTGCAAATAGTAAGGTATATCTATTTTTATATAAAATGAGGAATTTGAGGTAGAATAGAAAACGAAAAGTGTATCTATAAGCATCGTCCTGTTTTCGAGAAGGCAATCTTTAATGCCAAAAGTTGTAAGAAAAAATAAAAAGCAGCTCCATTTTGCCTATTTCTGTTTAAGCTTCATCATAAAGAAGAGAGGTGTTAAATTTCAGGGCAGTGAATTTATAGTAAAAAGACAAAAACAAAATATAACATCAACAATATTAAAAAACTGAATTATATCATCAGGCTTAGTCAACCATGAAAGCATAGCATGAGGACTAGAACGTTGGAAAAACTAAAAGTCCTGAAAATCTGCTTTCGGGAATATATTACTATGACTTGAAGCTAGTCACTCCACAAAGAGGATTTTCCTCTTTCCTTCACTCTAAAAAGATCTGAGGAAAAAGGGACTGATTAGATCTTTGTTGTTTTAAGCTAAGCTCTACCACTTTCAGACAAGTATTTAAGCTAGTAACTTGGTTTCTGTTGATATTGTTTATTAAACATTACTACATAAAACAAACACATTAAATATGTAATAAACATAATATGTGTTAAACATTCTGCATACAGAATTTCATAAAAATAAGATCTTTCCTAGACTTTATCCAAGAGGACTAGGCAACACAGTACCTACAATCAGGAATACTAACATAACCCTCTGAGAAGACCATTACAACTGTCTCATCCGTCTATATAAGGAGGCTTTAAGAGAGATTAACACTTATACAGAAATCTAAAATGGTACTTTGTAATTGCTATTTCACATCCGGAACAGAAAATAATAGATTATCATGTCTCTTTTCATACCACAGCTCTATTTAGAAACCTGGACATCAAGATATTGTTAATAAAAGACACCATATAAGCTCCTCTCAAACATTTTGGGAAAGAAAACTAACAAAGCAATTTTTGTAGGTAGTTTTTTCCAAACTAAATTACCTAAAGTATTGTGAAAACGAACATAAACTGCATATTTCTGCCCTATACCCACATAGAGTTGAATTTTTAGAAAAGAAAAAAGATAAGTTTTATACTAAATTAAGACTCAAAGAGTTTGGCATCTTCTTCCCTTCCTCCAAGATTCGGGTTGTCCATTGAATTACAATCATCACTTGTCAAGAAGAAGCAAAGAATCAAGATATTAAAACTGATCATACATAGTCACAAACAAAGCCCTAAGGTCCCAATACACCACAATCCTCAGAAAAAGAAGCCCCCAAAATATGAAGTCACCACCAGGTGAACAGCATTGATATGGGGATCCCATTCCTGTACTTTGTATCTCCTCAAACTAAAAAGAACACACACAGACAAAGAGAGAATACTGTTGTTGATGGTTTATATTAAAAACCAAGATTTCAATATATTTGTCTTTTAGATGAAAGCAACTTTTAAATTGCTTTTAACAATTTTCAAAATAATGAAGATCAGAATTAGATAATGTTGTATATTATAAGACATGGGAAGAAAAGTACAGGAATAGTTGCTCCCATTGACTGATTTTGGACTTCAGCTGAAACAAGATGCAGGCTTTGTAGATACCTGGTCCTCATTCATTTCTGTCAGTAATTTGTTGGCAAGGTCTTTCTCGTTCTTGTCTGCCACCTTATTGTTAGCATTTAAAAACAGCTGTTAAAAATAGAGACAAGAATAATGGAGAAAGAACATTAAATTGTTACCTATGAGCAGAAATGAAGCTTAAATGGATTTCCATGTCTCTTGAAAATAAACCCAAGAATTCACTTGCAAAGTATACCGCTTGTAAACTGACAATCAACTACTCACATTTTGGATTACAAACCAACATTAATTCATATACTATATAATTATTATTACTTTCTCTCATGGAACTCTAAGTTACTAAAATAAAAAATGGCAGTAATTAAATTAGTTAATATTCCTAAATTCTGAAAGGATCAGCAGAGGACGCCTCACAGAAAAGAAGGATAAAGGGGCTGGCCCCATGGCCGAGTGGTTAAGTTGTGTGCTCCGCTCCAGCAGCCTGGGGTTTGCAGGTTCGGATCCCGGGTGCAGACCTACACACCGCTCATCAAGCCATGCTGTGGCAGCATCCCACACAGAAAAACGAGAAAGACTTACAACTAGGATATACAACTACGTACTGAGGCTTTGGGGAGAAAAAAAAGAAGGAAATGTGCTATTGAGACAGACTAAAGATACTGTAGTAAATAATGTACAGTAAGGGTTCTGTAGCCACGTATGTTTGTGAAATGCTATTAAACTAACTTTAAAAGGGTTCTTTCTGGAAATATTTCTCAGAGTCTCAAATATGCTAATGTGTAGTTGGACAAGGGAGGTTAGCATGAAGCATTTCCCGAATTTATCTGATCACACATTTTGTTAAAAATTCTGTAACACTATTCTCCAAAATTATCAAGAATTAAGAACAATTTATATTAATTTCTTTACTAGAAAGGGGGATTAGGATTATCTCTGATATACATGGAGACTGCCCTCTACCGAAAGAAGGATAGGAATAAAGTATTTAAGTATAAAAAACTCAGAATCCCAAAAGATCTCAGTTGCAGTCTGGGTAAAGAGAAAGATAACTCAAATAAGACTGAAAAGGGAGAGAAAGTTAGGTCATAAAGGGATTTAGCAAGAGCATTCTAAGAAGGAAGTTCTTCTTAGGAAGTTCTATCATTTTAGAAATGAGAAAACAAAAGTCCAGTAATGTGCCGAAGTAAAGTGGTGTAACGTGGACAAACATATGGTGTGATATGGTATGCAAGAGCACACGGAAAGCTTAACCTGAATATAGATTCGTGAACACAATATAGGCTTTGGAATCAGAAACCTGGATTAGAATCTTGACTCTGCTACTTACTAGCTGTCTGGTTTTAAGGAAAACTATTTAACTTCTCCAAGCTTGTTTCTCAAAAATGAAAAGAATAATATCTCATGAAATAGGTGTGCAGATTAAATGAGATAATCCATGCTAAGTTATTAGCCCAGTGTCTATGCTAATGGATACTATTAGCACATAATAAGGGTTTAACAAATGCAAGCTGGTATTATCAGCAGCAGCAAACATTGTTAAAACAGTGATATTCCATATTATCAAGGTGCAGGGACACAGAAAGGCTCAGAACTGACGAAACCAAAAACGAGTGAAGTCTTTCCAGAAAGCAATCCATATCAAGAATTTTAAGAAAAGTTCTTACATTTAAATCAATAATTGTATTTCTAGAAATATACCCTAAGAAAGAGTCACAGACTCATACCAAGATTTTAGAACAGAGATGCTCACTTCAGCCTTAATCACAATAGCAAAAAATAAGAAACCACCGAAATAGCCAACAATAGTAGAATAGTTAAATAAATAACGGTTCATCCATTGGTTGAAAGAGAAGTCCTCAAACTTTCTGGTCTCAGGACCCCTTAACACTCTTAAAAATTACTGAGAACCCCAAAGAACTTTTATTTATATGGATAACATCTATCAATATTGACCATATCAGAAACTAAAACCAAGACATTTAAAAATATTTATTTATTCATTCAAAAAAGTAACAATAAACCCATTACATGTGACCTAAATTACATATTTTTATGAAAAATAACTATATTTTCCAAAATATATCTTAGCGAGCATGGTACTGCTTTTACATTTCGTGAATCCCCTTAAATGTCTGACTTAGAAGACAGATAAACTCTCATATCTGCTTTTGCATTCAGACTGTTATGATAATGCTACTATGGTTAAAATTTATGAAGAAAATCCAGCCTCAAACAGAAATATTATTAAGATTAGACTTTGCAGACTCCCTAAAATGATCTTGGATCCCACACTTTGAGAACTGCTGGCCTGAAATGTTTGCAGTCATTAAAAACAATGTTTTGAAAAATGTGTGATGGCATATGGGAAGACTCATGCTGAAACATGTTTAAAAGCAGGATAAAATAGGGGCTGGCCCCGTGGCCGAGTGGTTAAGTTCGCGCGCTCCGCTGCAGGCGGCCCAGTGTTCCGTTGGTTCGAGTCCTGGGCGCGGACATGGCACTGCTCATCAAACCACGCTGAGGCAGCGTCCCACATGCCACAACTAGAAGGACCCACAACGAAATATACAACTATGTACCGGGGGGCTTTGGGGAGAAAAAGGAAAAAATAAAATCTTTAAAAAAAAAAATAAAAAAAATAAAAATAAAAATAAAAAAAAAGCAGGATAAAATATTCAGTAGCATCCAATTTCATAAAAGAAAATATATCCACATTAAAAATACATATTCAAATATTGTTATGTATACTTTAACCACACTTTTAAAATTTAAATATTATATATATACACTTTGTAAAAAGATTTTAAACATTTTTTTATACTTTTTTCCTCCAAAATCTCTATTTTGACTGCATATTGCTGTAGAATTTAAATAAAACTCTATTTTAAAAAAACAAAAAGAAACTGCTCAAGGTCACCAAGGCAACATGTATGAATCCAGGCAGGTGTGACCCAGAGTCAGGCTTTCAACTACACCATTCTACTCATCCACTCCCAACACTCTTTCCATAAAGCAGCCCTCAGCTGCGCCTTTCATAAATTCTCACTCCTATTAAACGTATGGATGATAAATTTTTGTTGTAGTTGGTTTTAAGGGGTAGATGTGAGGAAGAAAGGGAAAAAAGTAAATAAAACGAATTAAATAAGATGAACAAGACTACAATATAAAGAGCTTTCCAGAATCTGAACACTTAAGTCCTCAAATGGAACTTTGCATAATTACAATATGCTGCAATGCCTATATTTTCAAAACAATGATTTTAACTTCAAAGTAGAGTGCTAAAGTCAATGTGATGGTTTTGAGTCCTTGTCTTTACTACTAGACATTTGTTGTTAGTTTCTTCTCATTAATTCAAATTTCCTTGCACAGTTTTTTTTTAAAAAAATTTACATTAATTCAAAGCATATCTCCATTCCAAAATGTGATACAGTAAAACAAAATACCTTAAATATTTAAGGTTCATCACACCTATCATAAAAGTTCAATGCATGATTCCATGGAATGGTCCTTTAAGTACTTTACAGTTTGATGAAACTCATTTTGACCAGCCCAGAGATCTTTACACAAACACTTAAGGAAATTAATGCATACTCAAACTGGTTGGTGAATCTCATAAAAAAGAAAGGAAAGAAACTGTAGCCATAAGCCTAAGGTTTTCCATGTAATTCATAAATTGTTTATGGCACTTTAAGCTTTAGTTGACAATGTTTCCAAAGGGTCTGAATATTTAAATAATACTACTCTTGATTCTGTATTACTATATAAAATGGAATAAATGACTCATTCCTTACTAACAAAAACCAATTTAAACAGAAATCGATCACAGACATTCGTAGCATCCTGTAACACATTTGAGAACTTAAGTTTTTACAAGGTTCTAAACACTTTTACATATTATGGAATCATATCACCTATCTCCATCAAATTTGTCCGTCAATAAAATCTGCAATTCTCCTACATTTAATGCACAGAAACATTTTTTCTACTGACTAAATAGTGATCTTAAGTACTAGTACTAGTAATACCCAGTTACAAAACTATGTGTAACAATGAAGCATGAAAGCAGGACAGAATATCTAGGTAAGAAATCCTAGGGGCCGGCCCCGTGGCCAAGTGGTTAAGTTCGCGTGCTTCGCTGCAGTGGCCCAGGGTTCGGATCCTGGGCGCGGATATGGCACTGCTCGTTAGGTCACGTTGACCCACGTTAGGTCCGACATGCCACAACTAGAAGGACCCACAACTAAGATATACAACTATGTACGGGGGGTTTGGGGAGATAAAGCAGAAAAAAAAAAAAAGATTGGCAACAGTTGATAGCTCAGGTGCCAATCTTTAAAAAAAAAGAAAAAAAGAAATCCTACTTCCATCATATATAAGTGTTAACCCTGGGCTAAAGACTTAATCTCTTAGGACATAGTTCTTCATTTGTATAATAAAACAGTTGCACAGTTTATTGCACAGGTTTCCCCTTGTTTTTAAGACTTAATGACTCTAAAGTTTAATGATGAATCTACAGTGATTCTTTTTTTTCTTTCTTTTTTTTGCTGAGGAAGATTACCCTGAGCTAACATCTGTGCCAATGCTCCTCCGCTTTATATGTGGCATGCTGCCACAGCATGGCTTTGAGTCATGAAGGTCTGTTCCCAGGATCCCAATCTGTGAACCCAGGCCACCAAAGTGGAGTGTGCCAAACTTAACCAGTAGGCCATGGAGCTGGCCCCAATCTACAGTGATTCTCACTAGAATATTCTAGAAATAAAGACCACTGCCAGCAGGTAAGGCCCAGATCCCAAAGTATGGCTTTCCCCTCCAAAATGGGTTTCTTCTCTAGCATTTCCTGTTTCAAAACAAAATGTGATTAGTAGTATCAAATAACTAACTTTTAAAACACTATGACTATTAGCAAGTTTCCAGATCTAAATTATAAAAAATTTTGGCCTGAAGCTGGCCCAGTAGTGTAGTGGGTTAAGTTCACATGCTCTGCTTCGGCAGCCTGGGGTTCGCAGGTTGGGATCCCAGGTGCAGACCTACACACTGCTCATCTAGCCATGCTGTGGCAGTGTCCGATATACAAAATAGAGAAAGACTGGCATGCATGTTAGTTCAGGACCAATCTTCCTCACAAACAAAACAAAACAAAAAAACTTCGGCCTATACCATAGTAGAAAGAGCAGATACTAGCTCACCATCATGACAGCTATGCCAAACAGCTTTGTACTTTTTAAAAAGATATTGTTGACCTGGAATGGCAGAGATTTTTATTACATCTGAGTTTCATATTTTGAAGAAGAGTACATACTAATACATTTTAGTAGGAACTACATTTTATCCTGGCGATTTACATTCTACAACGTGTGACTGGCAGGTTTTCTAATTGTATGAGATTTTGTCTTTATCACTAAAGTTGCCTTTATAATTGGATAAAAAAGCCACACTGCTTTCTTACAATGAACAGAAACCTTTATAAACATTTCTCTGATGCTGCGTTCATCTCTCTAGGATTTCTTTCCCAAGTATGATTTTTAAGAGATGGGGGGGACGCATCTTGACTCCCCAGTGGTAATTTTGTACTTTTGTTGACTTCATAAATATTCATTACTATTTACTTCATCAATATATTCTTTATTATTTTATGCTATTCTTTACTATTTTATAAAAAGTAAGTAACATGGTGACATAAATGTTTTCAGGTATATCCCTCCAAACAGTGTGGAAAAATTCAAGGAGCTGATATTAAAATCCTTATTCTGGAATATTCTCACAGAACCAGAATGAACATCTAGTATTTTTCAGCAGGGAGTCCATGAAGGGAATACCTCAAATAGAAAGAGGTAAAAGTTATCTGAAGTAGTTTTATTTTCAAACACTTCTCACAAAGCTCTCTAAAAAATTTCTGATACCATCTTGAACTTCATGGAAACAGGATCTAATAATAAGAGATATTAGTTATTACATACTTACACACAAATGTGCTACAAGTGTAAATCAGTAAAAAATAAGAAAAATGATAAGCAAATTGGAAGTATACATCAAGAACCCTAGTAGTATTTCTATTTTTCTACTTTTCTATATTTTCCAATTACTTATAAGTTGTTTTTAAACAATGTTCCCGCATTTAAAAAACCCAAAAGCTTATGCCCTTTCACTTAGTAATTCTCCTAGAAATAGAATTCTAGGAGCCAGCCCCGTGACCAAGAGGTTAAGTTCGTGCGTTCTCCTTCAGCAGCCCAGGGTTTCGCCAGTTCAGATCCTGGGCATGGACATGGCATGGCTCATCAAGCCATGCTGAGGCAGCGTCCCACACAGCACAACCAGAAGGACCTACAACTAGAATATACAACTATGTACCGGTGGGGCTTTGGGGAGAAAAAGTAGAAGAAAAAAGAAGATTAGCAACAGATGTTAGCTCAGGTGCCAATCTTTTTTAATTTTTTTCCCTTCCCAAAGTCCCCCAGTACACAGTTGTATATTCTAGTTGTAGGTCCTTCTGGCTCTGCTATGTGGGACGCCGCCTCGGCATGGCTTGATGAGTGGTGCAATGTATGTACCCAGGATCTGAACTGGCAAAACCCTGGGCTGCCAAAGCGGAGCACACGGACTCAACCACTCAGCCATGGGGCAAGCCCCCTCAGCTGCCAATCTTAAAAAAATAAAATAAAAAGGATTCTATTCTATGAAACTTGAAAGAGTTATGTAATAGCAAAAAAACTGGAAATAAATTAAGTATCTACCAATTAGGAATAGTTAAGTATGGTACATCCACCTAATATAGTATTATGTAGATATTAAAATTCTAACAGAGGAAAATGCTAATGAAATAATCTCAAATGAAATAAAAGCACAAAATTATATGCATCAAATGCTCACACCAAATTTTTACAACACATAAATAACAAAAAAGACTTTAAAACTCAACAACAACAAAAAACCCAACTAAAAAAATGCACAAAGGACTTGAACAGACATTTCTCCAAAGAGGATACACAAATGGCCAATAAGTACAGGAAAAAATGCTCAATGTCACTAATCATTAAAGAGAGAAAGGCAAATCAAAACCACATGAGATACCGCTCACACCCATTAGGATGACTATTATCAAAAAGAAGAAAATAACAAGTGGTGGTGACGATGTGGAGAAATCACAACCCTTGTGCACAGTTGGTGGGAATGTAAAATGGTGCAGCTACTATGGAAAACAGTAAGGTGATTATCAAAAATTTAAAAATTTAATTACTATATGATCCAGCAATCCCACTTCTAGATATATACCCAAAAGAATTGTAAGCAAGGTCTCAAGGAGATATTTTTACACTCATGTTCAAAGCAGCATTATCCACGATAGCCAAAAGGCTGGAATCAATACAAGGGTCCATCAACAGACGAGCGGATAAACAAAATGTAGTATATACATACAATGGAACATTACTCTGCCTTAAAAAGGAAGGATACTCTGCAAAATGCAACAACATGGAAGAATCTTGAGGACATTACGCTAAATGAAATAATCCTGTCACAAAAAGACAAATACTGTATCAGTCCACTTATATGTGGTACTTACAGCAGTCAAAATCATACAGACAGAAAGTAGAATGGTGGTTGTCAGTGACTGAGTGGAGGGGAGAATGCGGAATTGTTTAATGAGCATACAGTTTCAGTTTTACAAGACGAAAACAGTTACAGGGCATGGATGGGGGTGATGGTTGCACAACAATGTGAATACATTTAAATACTTCTGAACTGTAAACTTAAAAAATGGTTAGGATGGTAAATTTTGTTACATGTATTTTACCACAATTTAAAAAATCAGTAATAATAATATGCTCAAATTTGAATCAAAACACAAAATAATAGCTTCTTAAAATCAAAGACAACAATAATAATAGAAAAATACCTTGCAGTTCTGTAGCAGCCGTATGAGATGCTCAAAGCAATTGCTGTTAAGGAAAATGGCCTGAAGAACAGGCCTATCTGTGCAGTCTAACATGGCTGTGATAGTATCTAGGAAAATAAAAACAAAATTGTCCATTTGTAAAGCGGAAAATTTGGGATCATAGAAACATTTACTCTAGCCATATTTGTAATTTAGGCCTTTCAGCTAACAAACAGATGGAAATTCTTTAGGAAATAAGAGGGACAGGGAGTAGGAAATGTATTTATTATTTATTAAGAGAAGTGAACATTTTTATACTTTATTATAACGTATTTAACTTTTTATATAAATAACTTTTATTATAAAGTATTTAACATATATATATAAAATATATATATAAAAATATATATATATATATGAGAGGGAAATATTTCCCATTTACTTAGTTGTTCTTCCATTATAACGCTCAAGTATAACCAACTGTGGTTCCCAATTTGCTATTAATAAGCAGCACCTGGTTATGTTTGGCAACATGGTCTCACTTATGCAGTAGAACTTTAACAAATGGCCACTGTGAAAATGAGACTTAGGTAATTAATCCATTCCAGATGACGCTTTGCTCTTGTTTCCTACTGAAGGGATATCCCCATTCAGAAACCAAGGGACAGTTGGTATAGGTAATACAATAGTTCCTAACAAAAAATAAGTCCATTTAACATAGACTCAAACTTCCTGATCAACTTACAATTTATAATTATAAAACATGCCGTGTTATAACATGTAAGAGAATAGAAACTATATAAGATGGATCTTATTTTCCTACAAAAACACTGTTGTAACAAATCATTAAGATTCACCAAGAGCTTGATGTCCAATATTTTTAAGTTGCACACCACACACATATACCCACACACAAACATTTTTTTAAGTCTCTAGAGCTATACAACAAACGATTAATGTTGGTTAAGTCTGGGTGGCAGGAAATAAAAAACTTTTATTTTCTCTTTACTTATCTGAATTTCCTGGTTTAGCTGCAATGAAAATATTTTATTTCTATAAAAAGGAACTCTCAGGGGCTGGCCCGGTGGCGCAGTGGTTAAGTGCGCACGCTCCGCTTTGGCGGCCCGGGGTTCACCGGTTCGGATCCCAGATCTGGACATGGCACCGCTTAGCAAGCTATGCTGTGGTAGGCGTGCCACATATAAAGTAGAGGAAGATGGGCATGGATGTTAGCTCAGGGCCAGTCTTCCTCAGCAAAAGGAGAAGGATTGGCAGCAGTTAGCTCAGGGCTAATCTTCCTCAAAAAAAAAAAAAAAGTAACTCTCAGTTAACAATATTTGTACCTATCAATCTAACAGAAGAATGCAATAAGAAATCACATGTATTGGTGAAGGAGATCACAGAGAGAAACAGATAGAAAAGCACAGAATGACACAAAACAGAGAGAGGAAAAGAAAAACAAGACACACACACACACACACAGAGGATCTGAGAAAACAAAACAAAAAAACAGAGGCCCTCCAGAAGAAGGACAAATGTTGAAGTGACCTCTATCAGAGATGTTACAGAAGCACATACAAAACTGATCATACATGACTCCTTGCCATGGGTTAGAAACTACAAATGGCACTTTCTGAAAATTTATTTTTCCTACAATTTCAAAATCAGCGCTGACCTTCTTTTTAACATTGATGCTTTTAGTGGATTATACTTCCAAAAATGAATATAGAGTTTTGATTTTGTCATTGTTAAAGCAAAGACGTTGACAAATCAATTCCATATTAACTATTCTGAAGTTAACATCTAGTAACACAATATCTGAATTAAACAATACTTTCTATACAATGGCCTTGTATTTCAAATGAAATTGGGGAATGTGAAAGTAAAAAACCAGACTTAGAGCAAACCAAGTCTAACGAACTTCATGTAATACTTACTCAGCATTTTGATCTGCAGAGCTATGAATCGGCTCTCCCACTGTCTGGACCTCCTTTGATTAGGTAAAGCTGAATGATCAGAATTCAGCAACTTAAAATAGTTCTCCAGAAGAGTGCTGGTTTCCACTTGCCGCTGGTCAGAGCTGCTAGCGAGAAGGATATGCACCACTTCTGTAAGGCACTTCAGAGTAAGCTCTACCTTCCTACCCACTTCTTCAGGATTTCCGTCCTCCCAGGAATCACAATCTGCCAAAACTCTCATAAGAACTTCCATGGTGGCTGGAGAAATTGCTTGCAAAGCATTCCTCTGAAACATGAGAGACATTCTGTTGATTATAGCAAACCTAACTGAAGTCTTGTATGTTTGCAAAAAAAAAGAGAATTTAATAAATCTGCAGACAATTTTTCTCTTAATAAATCAACATATAAAAAAATTTTAAACACTTTGACAGACACTGCTAGTATTTTATGCCTATTATTTTACACATCATTTCCTCACTACTAATAGAATTCTGATTTTATTCAGATAGCAATGTGCCCACATGGAAAACTTGCTTACCACCTCCCCCTGCAGCTAGGAGTAGCCATGTGACATAATTCCGGTCAAGGATACACGCCAGTAGACTAGGAAGAGGCTATCACTTCATGAATAAAAAGGGAAGGACCCTTTGCTCTTGGCCTTTTCACCTTTTTCCTGCCTGAAGTGTAGACATGATGCTTGGAGCCACCTTTATAACACGAGGAAACAAGCCCAAGAATTAAAGTAGCAGGCTAGAGAGCAGAACAGGAGTATCGAAGTACCTTAGTCTCTGATGATACCACTGAGCTGCTATACCAGCCCAGAATTGCCTACATTTGGCTTTCTCATGCAAGAATTAAAAAACACACCTCTACTTGGGTAAGTCTCTCTCAGGCTTTCCGTTGATTACAGCAGATCCATCCCAAATGATAAAGATATATAAGAGGACTGGCTTGGCTCCGATTCTACAAACATATTTCGGAAACTCTAACTAACTGGTAGCTATTTGAGGTGATCCATTAAACTTGAAAATAAACAACATACACTGTCCTAAATTATTAAATTGATACATACTGAATCAGAACATAGCTATCAAAAGCATCTGAAAGTAATAGTACTTAGGCCATTAGGACTTGTTATTATCAACATAATAAATAATATCAACAGTAAGTGCTACTATGGAAAGAACTGATGATGGCCCACCCAACATCCATTTTCCTCCACTTCCTTAATAATAGAACCCCTAATGTTCTGGTGGACACATGGCTACCAGGAACAGAGATTACATTTCCTAACCTCCCCTGCTGCTAAGAAGGCTTAGGAAGTAAGTTTTACCAAATTTTTTATCTGGACATATTCGCCTTCTTTGCAGTTATCTGATGGAGTCTGGCAAATGAGATAAAAAAGACATCGAGCGTCTGCTTTTCATTACGTCCTTTACAGACAGTTGGCAGACGCCATTTGTCTCTTTCTTCATCTCCCCCTCCGTGTTTGTGCCAAAAATGCAGATATCATGGCCAGAACTCCAGAAGCTACCTTGCAGCACAAGAAATAATAGTAAAGATAACAAATTGACATTCAGAAGGAAGCTGAGTCCCTGAAGATCCTAGTCCATGAAATTAACTCTGAACTACTGACTGCTATTTTCTTTTTACTGAGAGAAAAATGTAAACTTCCAACTTGAGCTGTTATAACTTTACTATTTACTGCTACTTACAGAGGATCATAAATCCTACGGACACCTGTCATTCACTTAGTTCTTACAGGTGCAGGCACTTTATTAAGTGCTTTCCATATATTACATGTCATTTGGTCTTACAACTATCCTACAAGGGTTACGATTCCCATATTATAAATAAAGGAACTAAAACACATGTAAATAGTTTATCCGAGGTCACACAACTAGCTAGAGATGGGCATGGGAGTCAAATCTATGTCAGTCTGGCTGCAAAGCCCTTGCTCTTCACATAACATAAAACAGAACAAAATGCCATTGGGAAACCCGTGCATGATGCTTTGGGAAGGGAGACCAGTCATTGGACTTCAATCTTTCTGCTCTTTATGACAAGGCCATTCTTATGCCTTTAGACATTCAATCCATCTAAATACCCTGTACTGATGCTACAGCCACAAAGAACCTTCTGACTTCAATACAGCTGCACCTGTAACCACAATCTGATTACAAGAATTCTGAGTGTTTTCAGTATGAAACAATAAATCGGGCTTCCAGCATCTGCTTGATTTCCATGTTGAGTTTTAACTACTGGAGGTCTCTTGGGGCTCGATTACCCTTGGCACTAACAAGAACGAGCCTCTGTCTATTCAAAAAGGAAATGGGATCCCCCCAGCTTTTCCACTAGTCAAAAACAAGGTCATTTCCTATTTTATTCACAGATACTTATTAATTCTTATTCTTAACAGTGGAGAAATGATGAAAATGGGAGACACTGAAGGAAAAGGCTATCAGCTAATAAGGGCAGGCGACAAAGCAAACAAACTGAAAAATAAGATTCTGGTCATCATCCGTCTCACTACAAAGAGACTCTTCCACCAGTGTGAAGAGGAGAAGTCAAGGTAGTCAACCAGGGACCCCAGTGGTATCATTAGCAATACCTGTGACTTTGTCACCAACAGAAATCATATACATTTTCATACACTGCAATTGTTGCAGCGTCCTGAAACATGACTTACGTTCATCTCCTCTTTGAAACTGCATTAGTCACTAGACTTGCTGCTACTGCTAATGTAATGTGCTATAAAGAAGCACATACTATGTTACAAATTTGCTTTATTACTATTTTAGTAACTGCATTTCAGTATAATTAGTTTCCTTTGTGATCTTATGTATTTTATTTTAGGCATTTGAAAACATTCTCACAAGGGGCTTTATCAGACTGCCAAAGGGTTATGCAGTACAAAAAAGTGTTAGAAACATCTGATCTAAACTGTGTGGTTAAGAAAACACATAGAATGTTCTTTCTGAACTATAATCCTGTTTTCAACTAGCAGTTTTACTCAAGTTCACCATAGATAGCTTTTAAGATGCTCAATGTAAAAAAAATAAAGAAATAAACATTACTAGAATTTCTTTCTTGTAAATTATAAAAAAACTAGCTGGGTTTGCTGGAAAAAACGCATATAAACCCTGAATGTATACATTTAGTAATTATAGGTAGACAGAAGAGTGACCAAATTCATATATCTTAGGAAATCAAACCGCTAGAGTATAGAGGTTAGTCAGCCCTATTAATCCACTTGGTGAGCTCAAACTCCAGCAGTTTGATGAGTCTGATGAAATCAAACATTAGCAGTTTGGACTAACAGGGCAGACTAACCTCTATACTCTACAGTAAGAACTAATAGCTGAAAGTCAACACAACGAAGAACTTACAATACCCCCAAAATTGTTAAATCTGGTTATTTATGCAGTAATTTTATTGTTAGTGTTAAATATTATTACTTAGGGTTTTTGGAAGTTGATAAATAAAAGAAGTATGTAATTAGTTTTAAACAAGATTTAAAATCAGAAAAGTATTTCTATGGTTCCAGAAATTAGAAAAAGACAAAAAATACATTAAATAATCCATGGAAAGCTCTTCACACTGTTAATTATTGTTTTATATACTAACTTTCAACACTTTCCTCACCTGCCCACCAGCTATGATGGCTCCAAAGAGATGCAGTAAGCAACACTTAAGACTTTCTTTGAGATGTTCACTCTCTTGAAAACACTCTGCGGATATAACACACAAACAAGTAAATGAGAGTTCTCTTTCACAGTATGATTCATCTCTAAGGAATGTCTGACACTGAAACATTAAGAACTATTTTTAAAAAGGCTAATATTTGTTAAAAGACAAGGTTGATACACAGTTTTTCATAGGAGAGGAAAAGAGAAACCATCTATCAGGTAGCATTTTAGATACTTTATTTATGTTATCTCATTTAATTCTCATAATACTCCATATGAGGATATTTTACCCCATTTATAAATGAGCAAGTGGAAGGTCAGAATTTAATATCTTGCCTAAAGTCACAGGGCTACTAAGTGGCAGAGCTAGAAATAAATCCAAACCTGACATAAAACTAGATGTCTTTTTTAATACTACTACTTACTGCCTCTTATTTGAATAATTAAGTCAATTATACCATTAAAAAATCGAAAGAGTTGGACAAAAAGATTTCATGGGTCCACTTCGGGGCCAACACTGTAAAGGTTTAGTACTGACAGTAACCTTTCATCTAACATTATCAACTGTTTTATTATTTTTAAAAAGTTATATACACACATGACAAAGAAAAATTAAAACAACATAATTAACAAGGAAAAGCCAGTCTCCCTCTACCCGACGACTCAGTCCTCCACGCTCCCCACACCTTAAAAGAAAGGATAGCTGTATGCACACTACTGCATCCCACTTTGTTTTGACCTTAACACGCGCTGGGTATTATTACACCTTCACATGTACTCGGCCTTATTCGTTTTTGTGACTGGAGAGCACATCACCACAATGAGGTACCTGAATTTACTTAACCAGTTCTTTCCTGAGAAACTTTTATCCTTTCCCTTTCTTTTGATATTGCTAATAACCCAGAAATGAATAACCTTTTCTATATATCATTACACACAAAAACAAGACTATAACAATAGAGTTATTTCCAATCTTATACATAACAAACATTACCAAAAAGAAACAGTGCTGAGGTAAAATGCACTCATAGAAATTTACATATAAAAAATTAAGTCATTTCTGGGGCTGGCCTGGTAGCATAGTGGTTAAATTTGCACACTCTGCTTCAGTGGCCCAGCGTTCACAGATTCTGATCCCAGGCACGAACCTACACATCACTCATCAAGTCAGGCTATGGTGGCATCCCATATGAAAAAGAGAGGAAAATCAGCACAGATGTTAGCTCAGGGCCAATCTTCCTCACCAACGGAAAAAAAATCAAGTAATTTCAGCTATGCTGGAATAACTGTCACTACACATGGCTTCCTGATATAAATAACTAGAAAATTGGACAAAATAGGTTCTAGAAATTTTCCTTCTCCTGTGGGTAGAAAAGGCAGGGAAAGCAAAGTGATCCCAAGGATCACCTGCACTTCCTGTTTACAGACATTTTCTGAACAACTGCACAGACAGGGGGAACCCAAAAAGAACATGGGTATTTGATGAGTTAGGAGACAGATAAACAGTTTGGGAAGGCCTAGTTAACAGGAATTTGTGAGCAGTACTGGAGTGGAGGAAGCTGTACAGAGAAAGAACTCCAGAAATATGCACAGGGCTCACACTGAGCCGAAGAATCAATCCTCAATGATAGCGTGAAATCCCACAAGACAGGCAAAAACCTACCAAGGCACTGTAAGCTGAATAACTGTCAGATTTCACACAGAGCTGGAAGATGACAGAGTTCTGTTCAGCACACAGAAAACACATAAAAAGGATGTAAAACGATACAGCAAGTAAAGTCTAATCATCAGATTGCTAGAGTGGTTACGTGAGTATCTGACAAAGTAGGCAAGGAATATCACCATGGTTAGAAAGGGACACTCATTATCAAAAACACACCATGAGCGGGCCAGCCCCATGGCGGGGTGGTTGAGTTCACGAGCTCCACTTTGGCGGTCAGGCGTTTTGCCGGTTAAAATCCTGGGCGTGGACACAGCACTGCTCATGAAGCCATGCTGAGGCGGCATCTCACATGCCACAACTAGAAGGACTCACAACTAAAAATATACAAGTATGTACCGGGGGGCTTTGGGGAGAAAAAGGAAAAATAAAATCTTTAAAAAAAACCCCAACAAAACAGACCATGAAAGTAAGACTCATTTTTTTATCTGCAATAGTTTATTTTAAAGACTTTACAAGTACTTGGGATAAATACTTAGGGATAAATTAACAAAATATGTGCATAATCTATATGCTGAAAACTACAAAATATTGATTGAAGAAAAAAACCATAAACAATCAGATATATCAGATTCATAACTAGAAGTCTCAACACTCTTTTTTCTTTTTTTTTCCTGTGAGGAAGATTGGCACTGAGCTAACATCTGTTGCCAATCTTCCTCTTCTTGCCTGAGAAAGACTGTCACTGAGCTAACATCTGTGCCCATCTTCCTCTACTTCATGTGGGACGCCACCAGAGCACCGCTTGATAAGCAGTTCTAGGTCTGTGCTCGAGATCAGAAACAGCATACCCCAGACCGCTGAAGCAGAGCACACAAACTTAACCACAACACCACCAGGTCGGCCCCTCTCTCAATATCCTTAAGATGGCAATTCTGCTCAAACGGTTCCATAGATTCAATACGATCCCAATCAAAATCCCAGGCCTTTTGCAAAAATATTGAAAAAGATTCTAAAATGTATATAAATATGCAAAGGATCCAGAAAAGCCAAAACAATCTGAAAAACAAGAACAAAGCTGGAGGGCTTAACGATTTCAAGACTTCACATCAAGTATAAAGTCACAATAATCAATATAGTCTGGTGACAGCATTAGGGCAGACATGAGGAACAAAAGGGAATCCTGAAATCATCCCACACTATATGGCCTCCTGAGTTTGACAAAGATGCCACAGTAATTCACTGGGAGGAAGAACAGCCTTTTCAACAACTATTCCTGGAACAATAATGAAAAACCTATGCTGGCTAGAAAATATTAACTCAAAACAGAAAACTGACCTAAATGTACAAGTTAGAAGAAAACATAGGAGGAAATCTTCACGACCTTGAGGTAAGCAAGCTTCCTTTGATAAGGCACAAAACCACAGACCATAAAAGAAAGAAATTTATAAATTAGATCCCATCAAAATTTAAAACATGCAATGCAAACCACATTTAACATGTAAAACTTCTAACGTTTTTTTTAAACACTCCACTAATTAAATGAAAAGGCAAACTGAATAGGAGAAAATACCGTCAGTGACCAAATTTGGAAAAACTTGAGCATCCAAAAGGATTGACTATAACTGACTGCAAAACAGTGAATAAAAGTCACTGAGACCATGGCGATACACACAAAAAGAGAGTAATAAAAGTCACTTGCCCCGCCAGAAGTGACTATTATTTGAACTCATTTTGAAAACAGTAAAAGGTAAAGATTTAAGCATTTTATCCAGCCTTTTTAGGAACTGAAGTTTACCCCCAGTTGATGAGGGAAAATTCTTTTTTAGAGAATACAATAAGTGATAGATGTAAAAGGATAAGAGAATTAGAAAACCATAATTCTGCAGACCTCAATGAAATAACTGATTCAACCAAGGATCATCAACAGATGCTAAAACATTAGATGAAAAGATGTTGAAAAACAAGATATTCACACCGTGCCTAAGTACCATCCTGAGGGTAACTAGCAAAATTGCAAAAGGAAAATCATTTTGATAATTGGAAGATCTCACTATCACTACTGTGAGCAATGGTTAACAAAGGGTGGGCAAAACTCTCTCCTTCTCTATAGGAAAACAAACGAAGAATTATATCACTGGAAATCTGACAAATGTGGACAATCAGTGGACTAGGCAACGGCACTTACAGTAAAAATGGTCCTTGCTGTGGACTAGGAGAGCTATGAAGGACTATCAATACCCGATGGGAATGCATAACCTTGGGATTCCCTGACTGCAGTCTAACTTGTAACTTAGGCACCTCCCTTCCCAGGATCTGGAAGTCACATTCGTGGACTCCTACATGCGCAATGGCTCCTACAGGCTACTGTGCTTCACAGCCGGGGTGGCCCACACACCCGCCAATTTGGTCTCACTCTCTCACTTGGAGAACCCAAGAACAGCCCTTGGAATGTTGTGAGATCTCCCACTGGAGAGAAACCCTGCACTGTTCTACTGGCACACTGGGTTTCTTGTCCTGCACCCTCCAAGTGAGCCCAGTTCCAGGCGGGACCTGCCTGTGTGAACAAGTGAAGCCACATCACTTCTGGTGGTCAAGCAGAGGGGGCACTGCAATCATCTTCACCAAGCAACAAACAAAGCACTATTTCTGTCTTATTTCTTAGGGGAAAAAAGGAAAGAGAACTGAAGCAAATATGGCAAAATGTTAAGATGTGACAAATTTGAGTGAGAAACAAGGTATTCCTTTTATATTCTGCAAAACTTTCTATATTCTTGGAATACAGTATAATCATTTTTTTAAGAAATAAAACTAGAGTCCATATAGGTCACATGTACGGTGGTGGCCAATTCTCTTAAGTTCATTATTAGCAAAAACTCTGAAGTTCTAAAATATACTACCATCTTTAAAATATTTAGCTCTTTTAAGAGAAAAACGCTTTGAGAACAGTAAATAAAATAAAACCAAGAACAATAATCACAACAAAACTTGAATCAAGTACTCCAGTGATCGGGTTCTTAACATCTTTATCTTATAAATACACAAAGCTGAATCAAGGTTAGAACTGGAATAAGAATAAAGAATAATCAGAAGTAACATCAAAATCAAAGTAAATCAGAGCTGTTACTTACGATAAAAGAAAGGGACGAACTCCACTGTGAGAGAAGCTGGTTTATATTTCTGTCTGCTCTTTTCCACAGTACTAAGGATTCGTCTATCATTAAAAAGAAGTTAATACCAAATTATAACACAGGAAAGTAAAGATGGCACAATTACAGAAACTATAAAATAAATTTAATATTTTATTTTTGATTTGTGTACTGAATAACACATCTCCAGGACTGGCATAATCTTGAAAAAGAAGTCTAACCGAAAACTTAAATACTCACCAATGAAAGGATTTCTTCTTTTGAATTAAGCAAAAAAATTTACAATGCTTAACGGTGAAACACAGCAGACAGGTTAAGTCGCCAAACAACTGGAAACAGAAAAAGGAACTAGCCATTTAAAATTCCCAGTCTGTCAAAGAGCTTGCTCAGCAGCTCTGTAATCTGACCCCTAAGGTAGGACAGCTTACCACTACAGTGCAAGTGAAAGTCAGGAGAAATCAGGCTACTCCGTGCCACCTTCTGAAATTTTACCTGCACACAAAGAGTCTATACCACTGGCTTCTTCCACCTTAAGGATATAGATCCAGTGGAATGGGATTAGTTTTGTTTTTAATGACAATTCCAATCCTTTTGATGGCTGAAATATTTCTACAGACTTTGGCAAGGCCAACACAAATAGCACGTGCTTTTACCAAGAACATTTCAATTCAACACAAAATGAGTCTCTTAGATAGGCATGGCAGTCTAAGGATTGAGGAATAAAGGCTACTGTTACAATGATACATCAACTGGTGGACTGCTGAAAAATTTTAAAAATCACATTTTTTTCATGCCCTGAAAAAGCTCTTAACATTGTTAGATAAAACCAACAAAAATGGAAAATATTTGAAGAACAGCCACATAGAAATTCCACACATCTAAATATGATCTACTGATAAAGCATGGGTTTAAGATGCCTCCTCGTTTTTTTTGTGAGGAAGATTGGCCCTGAGCTAACATCTGTTGCCAATCTTCCTCTTTTTGCTTGAGGAAGTTTGTCACTGAGCAAACATTTGTGCCTATCTACCTCCATTTCATGTGGGACGCTGCCACAGCGTGGCTGGACGAGCAATGCTAGGTCTGTGCCCCAGATCCAAACCCATCAACCCTGGATCACCAAAAAAGAGTGCACAAACTTAACCACTACGCGACCGGGCTGGTACCAAAGATGGCTTCTCCTTAACAACTATAATTGAGATATTAAAATTACTTTCCTTATAATTATTCAAAGCTAGAAAGAAAAGAAAAGCCAACTGACTGTAGAATAAGCCAAATAGGAAAGGCACAGCTGAAGTCAGTAACCATAGAACAAAGAGTTCTAAGACACTGATCTAACATTCGGATTTGGGAGAAATCATATTAGAGACCATTTGTTCCTGGACTGCCTTCCAAATGTATGCCTATTTCCATTGTGTAGAAGGCATAAGAATTATCATACTCTCTGTATTTATTTTAATTTCAAACATAACATCCTAGAACACTATTGGATTTTCCTATTTAATTAAGACCATTATCAAAGATTTTTTGTCTTTACAAAAACACAATATCACTGGAGTTTCAAATAAAAAATTCAGTCACGCCTTTAAAAAAAATTCAGTCATGTGGTAGAAAAATTGATTTCTAATTGATTTTATTTGGCTTTCAGTTAGTTTTTTCCATGAGATTATTTACGCCTTTCACATTAGAAATTCTGATATTAACTAACAGATTGGATACACCCTATCCAAACACCTTGTGCTACAAACAACAGTAAACACTCTGACTTGGTTAACATAACGAAAAGGTATTCCTGCAATTTGTGATTAGCGAATTATTCTAAAGGCTCTGTATTAGATGTTATAATTTCCATTATAGTGGTGGTTAAATCTAATATGCTAACATAAATAAAAGGGGTGCAAACTATCATACATACCACAAATATTAAAGCATAAGTAGTTTACACTGAATATTTTCAACAAGTTAAGATAGAACAGCTAAAAATGTACCATTTTTAGAACATAACATACTTGGTTGCTCCACTATTACGATATTTGGGCCAAGCATCTAGCACTTAGCAGATGGGAATACATATCAACAAGTTTCTGAGAGGGTTGCAAAATGTCTGTTTGCATCTCGGTTTTCTAAGTTCTTGTCCCCTGGTCAATTTTTCTGTGCTTCTTTTTTGTGCTCCCATTACACCTAGGACATAACTATTTTTCCTAAACTTTTTATCTGGAAATAAGGTCAAGCTCTTGCAAAAGTTGTTTGTAAGTGGGTCAGGCTAAATTGAAAATGAAAATGGAAAAACCTTAGGACTGAAAATATAGCAAATTTGGGAGACCTAAAAAAGAGGTCTGATTGTGGGTGATGATACAAAACTCTTCCTATTCTGTGACCATAGGGAGGCAAGACATATGAGTTTAAAATTCTCTTTGAGCTCTGTACTGGTAATTATGCCACTGTCACTAAGCTCCAAACCCATCATCTGATATCGGATCTGTTTTGTGATGCTGGGACAGGCACTCTACAAACCACATTTCCCTTCTTCCGGCTGTTGGGTTCACCAATAGCAGGTACTAAACGGAGTTTGGACGGTTGAAAGAGTGAAAAAGGAACTGATTCCTTATTTTCTACCAGCCTGCAGTTCTCAACTGTAGCGTCTGCAGTTGGTTCTTGTCTTCAGCGTCTTTTTGGCAGTCCCAGAACGAGCCTCTTCGTGGCTGCTCGGCGATACCAGAACTGGCTAAGCAACTCTCCTTCCCCAGAGGCCTGAGCCCCAGCACTGCAAAGCCTCTTCTCCAAGCTTGTAGTCTCTGATAACCCCAATCTCTTCCCTTTGTTCCCACAGCCCCAGGAAGTAGCTGCTTCCTGAAGTCACTATCTCTGCATTACATCAATGTCTCCCTTTTGCTGAGTTCTCTAATTCCTAATTAACAATTTCCTTGTGCTATATTCTCTCTCTTTAAATATCTAGTATGGTTCCTGCTTTCCTGAGTGACACAAGCCTCACAATTAAAAATAAATAGACAAAATATTGTTAAAAATAATTTTCAAATTATGAAATATGCTTTAATAAAAGAGAACTTTTCTTGAAAAATATGTACACTCTACTTAATGCTACTATGCTCTGAAATTTTCCTATCAGATTATTAGCATTCAATTGTATTACAAAATAAAAGTCCAGGGTAAATTATTATCTGGAATTGGTATTTATCACTAATTCATTACCTCCAACATAGTTCTCTATCTCAGGATAGAGACGGGGTCTTTTATACACATCTTACCAATTGCTTTCACAGACAATAAGACCTGCTTTGCAGAACTGCATTTACTGTGACATTCAGGTTTCAAATGAACATTATGATGTACAAGACATACCCTGAAATTCTATGCCTCCAATTTCGATACGGATCATATAAACTTTCACAAAATGCCAACGCATGGATCACAAATTCTTCAATAGATGTCTGATCTGCCAATTCTTTCTCTTTTTTTTTGCTTTTTAACTGAGAATAAAGTTAAACATAAAATTACGTTTATTTAAAAATATTAAACTGTGTAACATCCTTACCTACATCACTAAAAGACTACATGTTTCATTCATCATCTAATAATAAATCATTTTCATTCAAATAAGCCTAAGTGCCATTTGAGTCTAAAGAGAGTCGGTTAATCATAAGGACTGGATAAAACCTCTCCAATTTTCAACGCTTCCCAGGAAGAGTTTCCAGTGGACAGCCACACATCTTTCCAAAGGAGAAGATGTTTCCAATAAGAGGGATATTTGATGAATAAACACATTGTGTCAGAAAACGGCACATTGTGTCATTTTAAAAAGTCATTCGTGACACACTTTAACTTTTAATTAAAATAACGAAATATATTAATAATTGCTTCTCTATTTTTAGATAATATGTATATAAGATGCCTGAAATATATAGTACCCAATGATAATTTTCTCCTCTGAACTATTACTTCCTATGAAAACATTTAACTTTACCATAATATTTAAAAGGAAAACCTAGTTATTCTCAGTAAAGCAACAAAAAGGAATACATTAATTCACACGTACTTGCTGAATATAGAGTGTTGTCATAGTGATGACATAATTAATGTATGAACACGTTCCAATTTCTTCCACATTAGACAGATTTCTGTAAGAAAAAAGAATATCCGTATATTTATTACATATGAATAGTGAGAAAAATGTATGTTCATGTATTCCAGTTGAATTTTGAAAACATTCTTCGTAAAGGAAATACAAATGACATTTATTAAAACTTAAAATCAACACGGTTACATAACTGCTTTCCCACTGAGAATGTGGAACACACCTCAAGGACCACTTAACTACTATAAAAAGAATGTTTAAGAAATACATGCTGCTTAGCATTTATTTATTATAGAAAAGTGGAAAATATCACAAAGCAGAAACAAAAGAAAAAAAATCACAAATATTCTTACAATCCAAACATTAGCAACTGCTTACATTTTGGATTATTTTCAGGTTTGTTTTTATCTTCCTATGCAGATTCTTAGTTTGCTTTTTTTAGATGTTGCTACCATTATAACACGTGTAGTTTTATAGTTTTCACTTTGCTTTTAGTTCCCTTTTTAGATCTAATGCATCCCTTTCTAGATCTGATACATCTTCTCAACTATGTTAAAAGGTCTTGATCGAAGAGCCAGCTTCTACACATACTACAGACATAATACCGTCTTGTTTAAAGTAGAGGGTCAATAAGCACGTGGTGTTTAATTAAAATATAGTCCTCATTTTTATAAGACTGAAGAATGACACATAAAATGTTAACATTTCCTCTATCTAACATCACCAGTCTTTTTCTTGGCATAATAAAACAAACTCTATTAATTTTATGAGACATTGTGACATTAAAAAATAGTTTCTATCTTAAAATCTAGCAGATGCTAAAAGAACAGGAAAAATTAACTAAGTTAACAGACTTTTTAATGTAAGAAGTCAGACTAGCATGACATCTTTGAGAAAAGAAAGTGTAAAGGAGAGGTAAAACTAAGACTCTGTGGAGGAATCAGGGAAGATGGCAGAGTAGGAAGCACCAGGAATCCATCTCCATACCTACAAAACAATTGCACTGGTAGAACTGGTCTGATGTAACTATTTCGGATCTCTCAGTCTAATGACGGCTCCCAACTCTCAGGGGAAGACTAGGACAGTAAGTTGCAGTTAATGTTGGTTAATTTCAGTCTATTTCAGCCACTAGCATAGTAGCAATCACCCATCCTCCAACCCTAGCCACGGGGTAGGTAGCTGTGCACATGTTCCTAGAACAGCCTGCTAACAGCTTAACAGAACCAGAGTGGGCAAAAAGGACCCTGTCCTTGGAACATCAGGGATTTGCCCTCTGATCGCTGACTGCTGCTCCTGATCACAGAGGTGCAGAGAAAGAGGCAGGCAGCCATTGCTCTTGCCCCAGCCCCCACTGTTGCAAGCCCCTTCCCACCTGGCTGAAGTAACTTCCAGGGGACTTAACTGGCAACTGAGGAAACTACCTCAACATAATAAAAGCCATGTATTTTTGAAAAATCCACAGCAAACATCATGCTCAACGGTCAAAGACTGAAAGCTTCTCCTCTAAGAACAGGAATAAGGCAAGGATGGTTGCTTTTATTGCTTCTATTCAACAAAGTACTGAAAGTTGTAGCCAGAGCAATTAGGCAAGAAAAAGAAACAAAGAACATCCAATTGGAAAGGAGGAAGTAAAATAATCTGTTTGCAGATGATATGATTTTATATGTAGAATAGTAAAGATTCCACACACACAAAATTATTAGAACCAATAAATGAATTCAGCAAAGTAGCAGGACACAAAGTCAACACACAAAAATCAGTTGCGTTCCTATATACAAACAATGAATAACCTGAAAAGGAAAGCATGAAAAACATTTCGCTTAGAATAGCATCACAAAGAACAAAATATTTAGGAATTAACTTAACCAAGGAAGTGAAAGACTGTACAATGAAAACTAAAAAACACTGCTGATTTAAAAAGACATAAATAAATGGAAACACATCATGTTCATAGATCAGAGAACTTATTATTGTTAAAAATGTCAATACTACCCACAGCAATCTATAGATTCAATGCAGTCTCTATCAAAATCTCATGATGTTTTTTGCAGAAATAGAAAAACCCATCCTAAAATTCATATGGAATCTAAAGGGACATCAAACAGCCAAAACAACCTTGACAAAGAACAAACTCACACTTCTTGATTTTATTTCTTAGCACAAAGTGACAATAATCCAAACAGTGTGGTACTGGCATACAGATAGACTTATACACCATTGGAACAGAATACACAGCCCAGAAATATCCTCACATATATGGTCAAATGATTTTTGACAAGGGTGCCAAGATCATTCAATGGGTAAACGATAGTCTTTTCAAAAAATGGTGCTGGGAAAATTGGATATCCATATGCAAAATTGGACCCTTACTTTACACCATATACAAAAATTAACTCAAAATGGATCAAAGACTTAAGAGCAAGCCCTAAAATAATAAAATCCTTAGAAGAAAACATATGACAAAAGCTTCATGACATTGGATTTGGTAATGACTTCTCAGATATGACACAAGAAGTACAGGCAACAAAAGAAAAAGTAGACAAAGTAGACTCGATAAAAATTAAAAATTTTGTGCATCAAAAGACACCATCAACAGAAGTAAAAAGGCAACTCACAGAATGGAAGAAAATATCTGCAAATCATATATCTGACAAGGGAGTAATATACAGAGAACTCCTAAAACTCAACATTAAAAAAAAATCAACCAATTCAAAAATGGGCGAAAGATTCAAATAGATATTTCTCCAAAGAAGATATATGAATGGACAATAACCTCATGACAAGATGCTCAACATCACTAACCATTAGGGAAATACAAAACAAAACTACAATGAGATAACACCTCATACCCATTAGGATGGCTACTATCAAAAAAAATTAAACAGCAAGTGTCGGCAAGAATGTGGAGAAACTGGAACTCTTGTACGTTGCTGATGGGAATGTAAAATCATGCAGCCAGTGCTATGGAAAATAGTATAAGAGTTCCTCAAAAAATTAAAAATAGAATTATCATATGATCCTGCAATTCCACTTCTGGATATATACCCAGAAGAACTGAAAGCAGGGTCTTGAAGAGATATCTGTATACTCATATTCATAACAGCATTATTCACAATAGCTAAAACATGGAAGCAACCCAAAGGTCCCTCAGTGGATAAACAGATAAGCAAAATATGATATATGCATACAATGGAATTTTTTTTTCTGCTTTATCTCCCCAAACCCCCCCTGTACACAGCTGTATATCTTAGTTGCATGTCCTTCTAGTTGTGGTATGTGGGACGCTGCCTCAACGTGGTCTGACGAGCAGTGCCATGTCCGCGCCCAGGATCCGAACCCTGGACCACCGCAGCAGAGCACGCAAACTTAACCACTCGGCCACAGAGCCGGCCCCATACAATGGAATATTATTTGGCCTTAAAAAGGAAGGATACTCTGCAATATTTTACAATATGGATGAACCTTGAGGACAGTATGCTAAGTTAAATAAATCAGTGTCCAAAAGACAAACACTATATGGTTCCACTTATATGTGGTAGTTAGAGTAGTCAAAATTACACAGACGGCAAGTAGAATGGTGGTTGACCGGAGCTGAGGGGATGGGAGAATGGGGAGTTACTGTTTAATGGATACAGAGTTTCAGTTCTACAAGATGAAGAGTTATGCAGATGGATAGAGGTGATAGTTGCATAACAATGTGTATGTATTTAACACCACTGAACTGCACAGTTAAAAATGGTTAGGATGATGGGGCCGGCCTGGTGGTATAGTGGTTAAGCTCAAGCAAAAAGAGGAAGATTGGCAACAGATGTTAGCTCAGGGCCAATATTCCTCACCAAAAAAAGAAAGGTTAGGATGGGAAATGTTATGTTATATGTCTTTTACCACATTAAAAAAAGTGAAAAAAAACAAGATAAAAGCAGAAAAAAAAATAAATACATGATTTAAAAAGTATATATGCCACAAGCATCTGATAGGGCAAAATAAGCTTCTGCAAGAGTTCTGTTTTCAATGATGGTGGACTAGGACCAATCTTCCTCTAAGGATAACTAGTAAAGATAGTTGTTAAAGTAGTAAAGATAATTAAAAAAAATCTTTTAAAAGTCTCTTTAAAGGCATCAGAGAACTAACAAGGTAGTAAAAAATTACAAAGCCAAGATGCTGAAAAAGTAAAGCTGTAAAGAGAAGGGACCTGTATTTAGATCCATTTCTCCCCTCATGACTTCCACCTATCCTGACAGAGGCAGCTGTAAAAAGGGGAAGGTGATGAGTCCTTCCGACAGTCCCACAGTGCTGAAAGAAGATAAAAACTGGAATTCAGAGCCCAAAGAGAATAGTTTCTAAGGCTTTGGTTTGAGATCCCAAAGGGCAACACTCAAGAAGTAAGAGTGAAAAGAAATGGATCAGGGGCTGGTCCAGTGGCACAGTGGTTAAGTGCGCATGTTCTGCTTCAGTGGCCTGGGGTTTGCTGGTTCAGATCCTGGGTGCAGACACGGCACCACTTGGCAAGCCATGCTGTGGTAGGTGTCCCATATAGAAAGTAGAGGAAGATGGGCATGAACGTTAGCTCAGGGCCAGCCTTCCTCAGCAAAAAGAGGAAGGCTGGTGGCAGATGTTAGCTCAGGGCTAATCTTTCTCAAAAAAAAAAAAAGGAATGGATCAGTATTCACAGAGACCAAAGACCAGATCATTCCTACTGTTGACTGTATTAGGGGGATCTTAGTGTTCTGAAAGCTAATGCAAATTATCTCTGAAGAAAGTATCCTCCTAGGCCTGAAATTATAATTTTTCAAAAACAATGCCTAACACTCAATGAAAATAACTATTCACTTCAGAAGACAAGTTTGAAAATCAAACTAAGCAATACAGAAAAGAATCAGAGAGCCTGCCCTGATGGCCCAGAGGTTAAAGTTTAGCGTGCTCCACTTCAGCAGCCCAGGTTCAGTTCCCGGGGACAGAAGCACACCCACTCGTCTGTCAGTAGCCGTGCTGTGGTGGCAGCTCACATAGAAGAACTAGAAGGACTTACAACTAGAATATACAACCGTGTACTGGGGCTTTGGGGAGGGGAAAAAAAAGAAAAGAAGAAGATTGGTGACAGATACTAGCTCAGGGTGAATCTTTCCCAGCAAGGGGAAAAAAAAGCAAATAAATATCTTGTTGTGATTTTAAAAAGATAAAAGAAACAGATCCACAAGTTGAGCAAAAACAATTAAAGACCCAAAATGAAAAAAGGAAAGAAAAAAAAAAAAGGAAAAAGTCAGACATAAAACAATAGAAATTTAATCAATTCCATTAATGTGAAGCTAAAAATTAGACAAAATTAATTCATAGTATTAAATGTCAGGATAATAGTTACCTTTGGAGCATGGTGAGGGGTAGCAATTAAGAGAGAGCATAGGACGGACTTCTGGGGTGACAATAATGTCCTATATCTTGACCAGTGTGGTGATGACACAGTGTATTTTATAATTTATTAAGCCATACATTTACAATCTGATCACTTTATGCATGTTATACTTTAATAAAAAACAGTGTCACACCAAGGATAAGGCAGTAGAAGCAGTATGTGCTGAACGTAGACAACAAGAGGATACACTGTAGTAAACTGAAAGACAATAATAAAACTGATGAAAAGTCTGCTTTTTTAGTATCACCAAGTGCCAGTAATTAAAAATATTCCTTTCTGGAAAAGTATCTTTTTTTTTTTAAAGAACTGTTTTATTTTTTATTTTATTTTTTTTTAAGATTTTATTTTTCCTTTTTTTCCACAAAGCCCCCCAGTATATAGTTGTGTAGTTTTAGTTGTGGGTCCTTCTAGTTGTGGCATGTGGGATGCCACCTCAGCATGGCCTGATGAGCGGTGCCATGTCTGTGCCCAGGATTCGAACCAACAAAACCCTGGGCCACCAAAGCAGAGCGCATGAACTTAACCACTCGGTCACGGGGCCAGCCCCATGAAAAATATCTTTTGTTGGTCTAAGTTCTAAAACAACTGAAGCAGTTGATTTTTGAAAATATAATCTTCAGATAGCAGATCTTTATTACTTATCTTTTCATAAACTTTGTATTCTACATGAAAGTTAGTTAAGAGAACTCCCAGTTATATCATTAGCCCCTGACAACCACGGATCCAGTTATACAAATCCATTTTGAGAGTAAACTTGTAGCGGTTTGGAATTGCTCATATCTATTTCAGGCACAGTTCGTGTCCTCAACCCCTGTGGTACTTTATATTCCTACAATATTAAAAAAATTTGAATAAACAATGATAGCTCAATGATTACAAAAACAAAGAAACAGAACTTGAGTTTCTTGAATTCTATCATGATATGACTTGGAGTCTTTGTGTTTAAAGTTTAAAACAATGATGTCTGCTTGATAATATGAATTTTAGTTCATGAATGAAATACATTTGTCTTATTTCATGCCTATAACCAGAAATAATTTTTACAATACAGAAGAAAGGGATGTTAAAAAATAAGCTGCTCCAGGTGCTAAATACACCACATGGGAAAATAATTTTTTTAACTAATTAAATAAAAACTCAGTATGGAAATAACCAAAGATAACTGCATAGTGTGAAGTAGGAAGGAAAAAGGCAGACTAAATTTCCTCCATGATGTAAATAAACCTCAATGGACACTTTGGGAAATTATTTATCCACCATTCACACCAATATTCATTTGTGTTTTTCCCATCAAGTACTACAGAGTCTAAAGTAAAAATGAGAGGAAAATAACTTTAACTGAATGTTCTCTGTGTGTCAGGTCCTAACATGGCTGCTCTTATACATTAAATTGTCTCTTTTAAAACTTGTAACAGCTATCTGCAGAAAGTAAGATAATCCTCAGCTGACAGATAAAAATGTAACTTTCTAAACTAGTTGAAAAGTGATAAGTAATTTGCTCAAGATCAAAGAAGTATTTAATGACAAGATTAGGATTCAAATTTGAGCCTTTTTGCTTGGTTTTCAGATTAGGGACCAGGGATATGAGGAAATTTTAAAACCTAGCCAAAAGAAAGGAGAGAGAGATAAGAAGATAACACTGGTTCAAATTAAAAGGCAAAGCAATGGTAAATTTTATGTTATGTATATCTTACCACAATAAAAATTTTTTTAAATAAACCAAGGCAAAATAACAGACACGCCCCTCCAGATCTGCACCATCTAATATGGTAGCACACTAGCTTCGACTGGCTAGCCCAAATTGGGACACGTGGTAAAGTATAAAACACACATCAGATTTTTAAGGCTTAGTACCAAAAAAAGAACTTAAAAACCTCACCACTAACTTTTTCTATTTATTGCATGAAATTATATTTTGGATGTATTAGGATAAATAAAATATATTATTAAAGATAATTTTACCTGTTTCTTTTCCTTTTTTTTATGAGGATACTAGAAAATTTTAAATTATACATGTAACTCACAGTGTATTTCTATTGCACATACTATCAACACTCTGTAAGCTCTATATAGAGAGGAACTGTATGTATTTTTTCCCCCTGTAACCAGAGCACTAAATACAGTATACACATGTAGCACATATCTAACTTATTTATTAAATATGTTTATTTATTGAATAACTTAGTGAATGAACTAGAAAAGACTTAAAAAAGGTATTATGGCTAATAAGTGCATGAAAAGATGATCAACATCATTAGCCATGAAAATTAGTTGCAAATCAAAATCGCAATGAGATAACGGTTCATCTCACTAAGAGGCTATAACAAAAAGACAGTAAGTTTTGGTGAGGATGTACAGAAAATTAAACCCTCATACACTGCCGGGTGGGACTGTAAATGGTACAGTTACTTTGGAAAACAATCTGGCAGTTTCTTAAGAGGTTACCCACGTGACCTAGCAATTGCATTTCTAGGTATATACCCAAGAGAAAAGAAAATATATGTCCACACAAAAACTTATAAATAAACTCATACAGCTCAACAACAAAACAACCAACAATCCAATTAGAAAATGGACAAAAGATCTGAACAGAGATTTCTCCAAAGAAGATATACAGATGGCCAACAGGCATATGAAAAGATGCTCAACATCATTAGTTATCAGGCAAACGCAAATCAAAACTACAATGAGGTATCACCTCACTCCGGTCAGAATGGCTATAATTAACAAGATAGGAAACAACAAATGTTGGAGAGGGTGTGGAGAGAAGGGAACCCTTGTTCACTGCTGGTGGCAGTGCAAACTGGTGGAGCCACTATGGAAAGCAGTTTGGAGTATCCTCAGAAAATTAAGGATAGATCTACCATATGATCCAGCTATTCCACTGCTGGGTATTTATCCAAAGAACTTGAAAACACAAAGGCATAAAGATACTTGCACCCCTATGTTCATTGTGGCATTATACACAATAGCCAAGACATGGAAGCAACCTAGGTGCCCATCAAGGGACGAATGGATAAAGAAGATGTGGTATTTATACACGATGGACTACTACTCTGCCATAAGAAATGATGAAATCCGGCCATTTGTGACAACATGGATGGACCTTGAGGGTATTATGCTGAGTGAAATAAGTCAGAGGGAGAAAGTCAAATACCATATGATCTCACTCATAAGCAGAAGATAAAAACGACAAAAAAAAAAAAAACACATAGCATTGGAGACTGGACTGGTGGTTACCATTGGGGGAGGGGGGAGGGCAAAAGGGGTGATTAGGCTCACATGCGAGGGGATGCACTATAATTAGTGTTCGGGTGGTGAACATGATGTAATGTATACAGAATCTGAAATATGACGTATATCCGAAAAAAATAAAAATTAAAAAACAAAAACGAAAACAAAAAACATGGTATATCCATACAATGGAATATTATTTAGCCATAAAAAGGAATAAAGTATTAATACATTCTACAACATAGATGAACCTGGAAAACATTAAGTAAAGTGAAAGGAGCAAGTCACAAAGGACCACATGAGTGTATGATTTCATTTCTATGAAATTTCCAAAATAGAAAGTAGACTGGAGGTTGCCAGGGGTTGGGGGTAGGGTCAATGAGGACTGACTGCTAATCAGTACAGGGTTTCTTTATGTGGTGATGAAAATGTTCTAAAATTAACTGTAGTAATCATTGCATGATTCTTCAAATTTATTAAAAATCATTGAATGATATACTTTAAATGGGTACATTGTATGTTATGTGAATTATTTAAAAATATAGTTAAATTGATTAGTCAGAGGTTATTTGGTTTCATTAGAGTACTTCAAAGGGCAGGATTTTTATATATTTAACAAGGAAATACCTTACATATAACTTAAGCATTCCTCATAGCTATGCTTCTCAAATGCATAGGGAGGGGAGTAATACGGTGCAGATTACATGAAAATGTCAAATACATGTTTATAGTGATACAATGTAATCCATGAACTGGCAAAACATTAAAACTGTCACTTTTGATAGACTATGGCTCCAGCCCTGTCTATATTTCTACAAAACTATTTCTCTCTTTTTTAAAACCCTTAACTTTAGATTTTCATAAAAAATAAATGTGACTTCCAGTTTCCAGTCCAACAATGTAAAGAGCTTGGGAATCATCATTTCCATCCTTACAAGTGAAAACCTGAACAAACCAAAAATCAGTAACTCTTCTTAGAGTCATCAGAAACCACAGAGAAAGGAATAGGTAAAGGCAAAATGCAATCTTTTATTTTTCTTATTCTAATTAGATCTAACATAAGAGTTTGTTCAAAACAATAATAGTAACAATATTTTGGGTGATTATAGCTTATGGATAAGCGAAGCGAATGACAGCAATATTATAAGGGATGGGATGGAACCTAAAACTTCTAGAAGATAATGTAGGCAAAAATCAACTGACTTTGGGTTTGCTGATGGCTTTTTAGATACAAAACCAAAAGCGTGCTCCATGAAAGAAAAAAATTGAAAAGTTGGACTTCTAAAATTAAAAACTTCTGCTCTGCAAAAGTCACGGTAAGAGAATGAAAAGACAAGCCACAAACTACAAGAAAATATTTGCAAAACACATAACTGATACAGGAATTGCATCTCAAAATATTCAAAGATCTCTTTGAACTCAACAATAAGAAAACAACCCAATTAACAAATGGCAAAGAATCTAGATACTTCCCCAAAGAACATATCAATGGCAAATAACCATATGAAAGGATAATGAACACCATATGTCATTATGGAACTGCAAATTAAAATGAGATAGTACTACACATCTATTAGAATGACTAAAATCTAAAGCAATGACCTCACCAGATACCAGTGAGGAACTCTCATTCACTACTGGTGGGAATGCAAAATGGTACGGCCAACTTTGGAAGACAATTTGGCACTTTCTGACACAGGCTTACCATATGATCCAGCAATTATGCTCCTAGGTGTTTACCCAAATAAGTTGAAAACTTATGCCCACATAAAAATCTGCACACAAATGTTTATAGCAGCCATATTGACAACTGCCAAAAGCTGGAAGTAACCAAGATGTCCTTAATTGGGTGAACGAATAAACAAACTGTAGTACACCCACAAATTGAGTATTATTATTCAGTGATAAAAAGAAATGCACTATCAAGCCACAAAAAGATGTGGAAGAACCTTAAAAGTATATTGCCAAGTGAAAGAAGTCAGTCTGAAAACAGTACATACTGTGCGATTTCACATCTATGAGATTCTAGAAAAAGCAAAATTATAGACATAATAAAAAAATCAGTGGTTGCCAGAGGTTGGGGCATGAGGTGGGAGAAATGAACAGATAGAGCACAGGGTATTTTTAGGGTGGGGAAGCTATTCTGTAGGATGCTGTAATGGTTGATACATGACAGTATGCATTTGTCAAAACCCAAAGAACTGTCCAACACAAACAGTGCACTCTACTGTACACTATGGACTTTAGCTACCATATCAACACTAGTTCATCAGTTCTAACAAATGAACCACCCTAACGAAAGATGTTAATGGGGGAAATGTGGAGGGACGAGAAGGAACATGTGGGAACTATACTTTTTCCAAAATTCTTACGTAAAACCAAACTGCCATAAAACATAAAATGTGTTAAAATTTTTGAAAAGGAACTTAAGAAAAAAAAAGTAAAGTCCCTGGAAATAGAAACATGTTCTGTGATTGGTAGCTATTGAACATTAAATTTATCATCAGAGATTATCTCCTACTTAAAAAAAAGTGTTGAACATTCCAGTGCTTCTCTCTATTGTTGAGCTAAATATATTGGACTTAAAACAATTACTTGTCTATATAATTTCTGATTTCAGTAAAATTGTACTAGGTAGTTAACAGAAGAAAATCTACCAAATCAACCATTATAGAGGAAAACTCATGTCTTACCACCTCAGTAAACCCTTTTCCTTCAACTCTTATAATCCTTATATTATTGTTCTAAATTTTAAGGTTGAGAAAGAGCATAAAATCAGAAATGTGACTAAGGTTCTGGGAGAGCCCAAAATGTGGAGAAACGTTTTAGCAATTATTGCTCAATCCTTCCAAGATTCCTGCAATCAAATGCAAAGAGAAAGTAAGTGAAAGGTAAATGAGTATATTAAGTCCCTATTTGTCTACTAATTAATTATAAAAGTATTTGTAAAACGAACAGTATGTATTATGGGAATGGCTTTCAGAAAGAAGATAGATTTTACGAGACACACGATGCCCCTAACCGAATGGTTCTTATGTAGATAAATGTGAAATTTGTGAAAAATCAAAATGCATGAGCTCTTTGGAATCTTAACTTCCGTAAGTAAGGCTCAAGCTCTGTATCTCTATTAAGCTTCCCAGTTGATACTGATGCACACCAAAATTTAAGTACCACAGATGTAATCATCTATAAACTTGGAAAATATAAGCTGTAGAATAATTATACTTTCTTTGGTAAAATTATAAAATGAAAGATCAGAAAAATACATTTCACAAATGATAAAGCACAGTAGTAAAAATGTACATACGTTTACAGGTGAGAACCATACAGAAAATACCAGTGCAATAAATTCTTGGTTAGGTAAAAACTCCTGACAACCAAAAGAATAAAATATCTAGGAATAAACTTAACCAAAGAGGTGAAAGACCTATACACTGAAAACTATAAGACATTGAGAGAAACTGAAGAAGACATAAAGAAATGGAAAGATTCTACACTCACGTGTTGGAAAAAAAAACATAGTTAAAATGTCCATACTACCTAAAACAATATACAGATTCAATGCAATCCCAATCAGAATCCCAATGACATTCTTCAAGGAAATAGAACAAAGAATCCTAAAATTCATATGGGGCAACAAAAGACCTCGAACAGCCAAAACAATCCTGAGAAAAAAGAACAAAGCCAGAGGCATCAGAATCCCTACCTTCAAAATATACTACAAAGCTATAATAATCAAAACAGCATGGTACCGGCACAAAAACAGACACACAGATCAAAGGAACAGAATTGAAAGCCCAGAAATAAAACCACACACCTGTGGACAGTTAATCTTTGACAAAGAAGCTAAGAACATACAATGGAGAAAGGAAAGTCTCTTAATAAACAGTGTTGGGAAAACTGGACAGCCACATGCAAAAGAATGAAAGCAGACCAATAGCTTGCACCCTACATGAAAATTAACTCAAAATGGATCAAAGACTTGAATGTAAGACCTGAAACCATACACTCCTAGAAGAAAATATAGGCACTACGCTATTTGACATTGGGCTTAGCAGCATTTTTTTGAATACCAAGTCTACCTGGGCAAGGCAAAACTGAAGAAAAAATTAACAACTGGGACTTCATCAGACTAAAGAGCTTCTGCAAGGCAAAGGAAGCCAGGAACAGAATGAAAAGACAACCCACCAAATGGGAGAAATATTTGCAAATTACATATCAAACAAGCGGTTAATCTCCAAAATATATAAAGAATTCACACGAGTCAACAACAAAAAAACCAAACAACCCAATCAAAAAATGGGCAGAGGATATAAACAGACATTTTTCCAAAGAAGACATACAGACAGCCAATGGGCACATGAAAAGATGTTCCACATCACTAATCATCAGGGAAATGCAAATCAAAACTACAATGAGCTATCACCTTACACCGTCAGAATGGCTGTAATCACCAAGACAAAAAACAACAAATGTTGGAGAGGATGTGGAAAAAAGGGAACCTTCACACACTGCTGGTGGGAATGTAAACTGGTGCAGCCACTATGGAAAACAGTATGGAGATTTCTCAAAAAATTAAAAATAGAAATACCATATGACACACCTATCCCACTACTGGGTATTTATCTAAAGAACTTGAAATCAACAATTCAAAGAGACTTATGCACCCCTATGTTCACTGCAGCACTATTCACAATAGCCATGAAATAGAAGCAACCCAAGTGCTCACTGACTGATGACGGGATAAAGATGTGGTATATATAATGGACTACTACTCAGCCATAATAGAAGACAAAATCGTCCCATTTGCAACAACATGGATGGTCCTTGAGGGTATGATGTTAAGCGAAATAAGCCAGACAGAGAAAGACAAATATTAAATGATTTCACTCACATGTGGAAGATAAACAAATACACAGATAAAGAGAACAGATTAGTGGTTACTAGAGGGGAAGGGGCTTGCGTGTGGGTGAAAGGAGTAAAGGGGTACATACGTAGTGACAGACGAAAATTAGACTACTGGTGGTGAGCACAATGAAGTCCATATAGAAATTGATACACAATAATGTATACCCCAAATTATACAATGTTATAAACTATTATGACCTCAACGAAATAACCGAAAAACAAAAAAACAAAAAACAACAAAAAACTCCTGTCATTGTCTTTACTCTAAAACAATTTTTTTTCCTTATCTTGGCCGAATCTCTCTATAACTATATATAGTAACTAAAAGGCTTTCCAATATAATGATAAATCACAAGCCTATTGCAAAAGGCACACTCATTCTTTAAAGCTTCATAAGAACAACAAACACCATTAATAATCAATAAATGCATTATTGTTTTGGTAATAATTTTCTAAAACAGATAACTAGTTTAATTTGTAACAGATACCTGCAAAGAATAATGAAGAACTTGACAAGCAAAATTGACAAGGCTTGTTGTTGTTCTTCTAACCCATCTGCCATTTTCTGAACACACTGCAGAAGCTGGATCCTCAGAACCTGCAGAATATTATCAGGAAGCAGCGATATTCCTGGAGGCACATCATCTACCCTACAATACAAAGGGAACAAAATAAGAAGGGTGTTTAAATACAGGAAGAAAATCGTTGGCACTTTAAAGAAATTGCATTTTCAGCTCAAATCCTAAAGAAGCTCTTTTATTCCAGATACTTTGTGCCTTCTGCTCTGCAAGGCACCATCAGATTATTAGTGACATTTTAGAAGATTATTAGAGCAGAGTGCTTAGTCTACTTCAGAGGAGGCTTACTGAAGAGAGAGAGAGAGGCTATTTATCGTCAACTGTGTCATTTTTAAAGAAAATATTTAGAATATAAATTAGTTCACTTTCTACTTAGAAATACAATATATACATGTGTGTATACCATTTCTAAAAGAAATAACTAGCAAATAAAAATGGTCTATAACTAGTTTAATATCCGTCAACTGCTTTACTAAATAAACTATATTCACCTACCTATAGGCTCCCTAAACCATGTGATCGGAAGGGGGAGAAGACAACCAGCAAAAGGAAAGGAGAAAGATAAAGAGGTGAATGTAGAGCCGCAAGCACGAGTATCACTAGAAGATTTTTTTAAAGGAATATATCAATATTTTGTGACAACTGGTTTCTCTGTAAGAAGACTACATGGTTCTTTTTTTTTTGGTGAGGAACATTGGCCCTGAGCTAACATCTGTGTCAAAGTTCCTCTGTTTTCTATGTGGGATGCGGCCCAGCATGGCTTGATGAGTGGTGTGTAGCTTTGTGCCCAGGATCCAAATCTGCCAAACCCCAGGGTGCCAAAGCAGAGGGCGCAAACTTAATGACTACGCCACAGGGCCGTCCCCAGCTACATGGTTCTTTAAGGGCAAAAGCCAACACCAGCAGTGACTGGCTCTTCTTGTATGTCTCTCACAATAAAAACCCCCGAGATTCAAAGTTAGAAGAGCTTCATGGTAAGTTCCATCTCTGTAACAAGAAGCACTTCACTGATTCTCTGAAATTCCCTAACCTATAAAATTGTAATATCATCCGCCCTATTTCACAGGGCTCAGAAGCAAGAAAGTCGATGTGCATTTTCATCACTGAAATGCGTAAAGAACTCTAAAATGTGATATGTTTTAAACATACTATCACTAAAGCCTAAAGTCTCTTCATAAGCCACTATATATTCATTTCCCTTATCTTTATTAAGAAAAATGCCCAAATCACAGAGGAACACCCTGAAGAGCTCCTATGATTAAATGACAATTATACTTTATAATACTCTCTTCTTCAGATAATATGAAGTATTATTGCTATTTTTACACTGACTAAAAGGCTGTTTCACTCACTGTGGATGGAAAAATTTGAAGCATGAGTAGTCACATAAATACATATGATAAATATTATGAGACTCTTTCTGAACCACCCTTCAACATAAATTGAGTGTTTTATAAAATAAACACCTGGTTTTAATTAAATTACACAGACAATGAAGCACAAAGCACATTACCAAGACTGCCAAATTCTATAGCCATGTTACAAAAATACATATTTCATTTTAGTGTGGGCATCATTTCACTTGCAGCTTTGGATTCTTTCATTCTCTCTTATTTACAGATGGTACCAGAAAAATTCTCATTTTTATATATAATTTTTTTCCTGCTGAAGAGCTAAAAAGAGGTGATTAGAAAAAACAGAGTAACTCAAAATAGACTTAAATACAACTGATTTTCAAGACTAAGCTAAAACTATTCCCCTTACTTTTCCAAAAACATAAGGCAACAAGAAAGAAAACAGTAGCTTTCCCAATATTAAATGCTAGTTACTTAAAGGAGTAGTTCCTTTTGTCCTCAGTTGTCCCATTCTCTATTTGCACTTCTTTTTTTTGCTGGCAAAGATTTGCCCTGAGCTAACAACTGTTGCCAATCTTCCTCTCTTTTTTCCCTCCCCAAAGCCCCAGTACTTAGTTATATATTCTAATTGTAAGTCCTTCTAGTTCTTCTATGTGAGCCGCCACCACAGCACGGCTACTGACAGATGAGTGGTGTGGTTCTGCGCCCAGGAACTGAACCCAGGCTGCCAAAGCAAAGTGCACCAAACCTTAACCATTAGGCCACCAGGGCTGGCCCTATTTAAAAATGATTTTGATTTTACTAGACAGAAAAAAAATCAGCTTCTAAAAATGAAATCTACATTTTTTTCTTTTTGTTAATTCTCATTATAAAACTGGGACTTGGTTAGGACATGATGTACAGACAAAGTTGAAATTTTTGGCCATGTTCCTAATGTGATGAGGATTTAAGAATTTAGAAGCATTTTCCCACCTCTAGGACTTTTACCACCCAAAATTCTCAGCTCATTTTGCTGAAATTCCCCAAACTCCAGAAATCCATCCCACTCCTCTGTTTGGGTATTGAATGTCTACTGTAAACAGCTGTCAACTGTTGTCTCCCTCGAACAAAGGAAGAAGTCTAGCCTAAATTGCAAGGCTTTAAATTTTGGTAAAAGCAATTCTTGTTATGAATTCTCTAACTTGGAAATTCTATACAGTCAGTTTACTCTAAATGAGGATAATTTGACTTTCTTATGTTTAAGGTGTCTAGACTAGTTTTATACAGCTTGCACACAGCATTCACGTGAAAAATTTAAAGTTTTCTACTACTAAAATCTAAATTCATGGTTCAGTTTTCTGACAAAGATATGAAATACAATTTGAAATAAACCAACTAAATCACAATAAAGAACTGCTCTTTCATTCATTCTTCATTTTACTTTAAATATAGTGGCAATATAAGTCTACAAATGTTTTCAGAAATGACCTCCCAAGAAAGGAGTTATTTACAAGGTGCGGATGATAACAAGTGCATCTTAGGAAATCCCAAGCATTCAAAGGCCCAAATCCTGACTCCATAAAACCCTTAGGCTCAAGACTTAAAGTGAGCCATAAATTATTAAAATAAAGCACTTCTAAGCACAAACTACGAAAATTTACTCTTTTATGAGTAGAAATCAATAATCCGTGGTAATCTTATTTTGAGGTCAAGATTTAATACTGATTTTCAACCTTTATAAATCTGTTACAAATAATCTAATGAGGAAGTACTCTGAAACATATTTATAAATAATAAAGCACTAGTGCTTTCTGAGCATAACCACATCCTTTTGTAAATTCAATACCTTCTTCCAAAGCTCTAATGATTTTTTCCCTGAATTATTACATTACCTCTTAAACTGGGCTTCTTGCCTTCAGTCTCAACCCCTTCCAATGCAACCTCTACAATGTCACACCAAAGTGACTTAAAACACAAACTTGATCGTGACACCCTTACGCAGAAAATTTTTCAGTAAAGCCTTGTATCTTGCTTAAGAAATATCAAAGCCCATCAGCATGCATGGCATTTCCTGATCTGGCTCCTATTTCATTCTCCAGATCTAACTCACCTGCGCCTATCCTCCGACTGCCTACCTCCAGCCGGAACGGCAGACAGTCCTCCTCGAAGATTTTTAACTCTCCAGATACTCTTTCTCATCATCAACCACCACCCATTTCTTCTCGCCCCTCTCGACACACCTCTCTAAATAGAGTTGATTTTGCGGCTAAAAGTGTCTCCTCATTTCTCCAGCTTTTTATCCCAGCCAACCTAACCTCTCTCACCTAAGAACTACTAGGTCTTCAAGATGGCTCAAAATACAGTAAAAATTTATCTGGGAAGTGGGCCTGGGAGAACTCTGAGAGTGGGAAATGGTGGTGGGCAGAGGAATGGGAGAAAAGGTTTGTACTTTCACTTGTACTTTTCCATGAGATTTGAATTTTTCCCTCATTTTATGATTTTCAAATCTAATTTTTAAAACTCTGAATACTTCACCTCCTCCAAGATGTTTTCTAAGACCCTACTCTAAGGCCAGGAATAGAATTAAGTTTCAATTTGCATCCCTGTAGTATAACAAAGAAATTTTAGGCAAATGAAGTGATTCACGATGGGCCCTTAAATACTTTCAAGAGAGGGACTGGCCGCATCTGACAGACCCATCCCCCAACTTTCTGGGAGGGGAGAGGAGCTGGAGACTGAGTTCAATCACATGGTCAATGAAGTAATTAGACCCAGTAAAACTCTGGACACCCAAAGCTCAAAGAGCTTCCTTACTTGAACACACTGATATTCAGGGAGGGCAACACATCCTGACTCCATAAAGAGAGCCTGGAAGTCTTCCAGGCCCTGTCCTACATGTATGCCATATAATAAAACCATAATCATGAGTATAGCATTTTCAGTGAGTTTTACAAGACACTCTAGCAAATTATTGAACCTGAAGGAGTGGTGAGAACTCCCAAATTAATAGCCAGTTGGTCAGAAGTGTGGGTGGCTCCCAAGACTTGCAAATGGTGTCTGAAGTGAGGGCAATCCTGTGGAGGACTTTGCCCTTAACTTGTGAGATCTGGCACTAACTTTGTGTAGTGTCAAAATTGAAGCAAATTGCAAGACATCCAGTTGCCAGTGCCTCACCAAAGCAAAGAGGCTTCTAGAAGCCAAGTCTAGTATCAGCAAGAAAGAGTGATCAATTAGCAATGTCTGCCATGAGAGCAGGGTCACACAGGAGTATCATGTGTGTCACACAACTGCCATCCTTGTAATATGCCATCAGTGACATCTTTGGCCAAAAATTAGCAAACTTACCCAAGGGTAAGAAATTAAGTGTTTCTACATACCTGGTAGGCAGCTTTTCAAAGTCAACATCTAAGAACTGTTCATAGCTAGAAACAAAATTGTCCAACCACAGCTTCAGGTAATCTGGATCTTTCTGAAATAAGAAAACCATTATAATATTAAGTATACCTGTCAAAAAAAAAATGCTTTCACACCTATTAAGCAGATATGAATTGGTAAATCTAAAGAAGCAACAATGTGAAATCTCTAATTGATATTCAGAAAGACATATATGTTGTTTTAAAATGTGTATTAAGTAAAGTGTGCCCTTAAATGGCTTCCTATATCACTCACACAAAGAGCTACAGTTTTAACAATGTCCTATAAGATTCTAAACAATCTGCCTTTCCCTATCTCTGTGATGTTATCTACTCTTACCCTGTACTACACTGGCTTCTGGCTGCTACTGGGACATGCCAGCCATGCTCCCACCTTAAGGCCTCTGCAATGGCTGTTTTCTCTACCCAGAACATTCTTCCCCCAGATAGCTGGCTATCTCCCTCACCTTCTTCAAGTTATTCTTTAAATGATATATTCTCAATGAAGCATAATTTTACCACCCTATCTTAAAACTGCAAACCTTACAAACTGTTACCTTACTCAATTTGGTTGCCTCACCTCATGTTTCTTTCTCACCTTCTAACCACTCTATAAATTTGCTTATTTATGAATTTATTTTCTGTCATTTCCCCTAGAATATAGGCTTTACAGGTGCAGGGCCTATATAATGGCCCACCATGACTGATTTCTTTTTGTTTACAACTGGATACCAAGTGCCTAAAACGGTGCCCAGCACTGACCAGGTAGTCAATAAATATTTGTTCAATGAATTAATAAGAAATAGAGGGGCTGGTCCCACGGCTGAGTGGTTGAGTTCACATGCTCTGCTTTGGTGACCCAGGGCTTCACTGGTTCGGATCCTGTGAGCAGACATGGCACTGCTCGTCAGGTCATGCTGAAGCGGTGTCCCACATGCCACAATTAGAAGGACCCAACTAAAATTATACAACTATGTACCATGGGCTTTGGGGAGAAAACGGAAAAAATTTTTTAAATCTTAAAAAAAAAAAGAAATAGAAAATGCACAAATAAACTCAAATCAGAGATGGATCATTAACCTAAACAATAAAAGTAAAATCTTCTAAAAGAAAATATGGGAGAACTTTTGCAACCTTGGGGTAAAGATTTCTTAGCTAGGACACAAAAATCACAAGCCACAGAAAGAAAAATTAATAATTGGTCTTAATCAAAATGAAAACATCTACTCACCAAAAGACACCATTAAGAAAATGAAAGTGTACCAACAACAAAAGACACATTTGTCTTAAGTACACATGGAATGTCAGAGTAATGTTTGCAAAGGAATCTGAGTTTGTTAATGTCACTGAACCGTATACCTAAATATGGTTAAAGTGATCTCCAGAAACTGACCCTAAAAACACAAACATCTTTGAATTAAATGACAAGGAATTTAAAATGGCTGTCTTAAAAATGCTCAATGAGCTAAAAGGAAACACAGACAAGTAAACGAAATCAGTAAAATGATGTGTGAAGAAAAATAGTTAAAATCGTAAATGTTATGTATATTTTACCATAATTAAAAAAATAATTAAAAAATTAAAAAGGAAATGAAAAGGGAAGCCATATACAAACTGAAAATATTCTTAGTACATACATCTGACAAAGGACTTGTACCAAGAAGGTATAAAGAATTCCGATAAATCAACACCAAAAGTATAACAACTCAATTGAAAAATAGGGAAAAGGGTCACACACTTCAAAAAAGGGGACATACGAATGGCCAAACAGCATACAAAAGTATGCTCAACATCATTGGTTATCCAGGGAAATGAAAACTAAACTCAAATGGAATACCATACACACTCACTAGAATGGCTAAAATTAAAAAGACTGACTATACCAAGTGTTGGTAAAGATGTGCAGTAACTGGAATTCACATTTCTGGTGGGAGTATGAAATGGTATAATCACTTGGAAAACAATTTGGCAGTTTCCTTTAAAGTTAAACATAGATTTACCACATGGCTGAGCCATTCCTCTTGAAAGAAGTGAAAGATATATCCACAAAAACACTTGTAAAAAAGTGTTCATAGAACACTTATTTTTAACAGCCAAAAGCTGGAAACAACCCAAACTTCCCCAACAGGTTAAGTGATAAACAAATTGTGGTATATGCACACAATGGAATGCCATTCTACAATAACAATGAACTATTGATACAACAACAAACAGAAATATCGAAAACATGTTGATCAAATGATGTCAGGCACTAAAGCATATACACTGTATGATTTCATTTCTACAAAGTTCTAGAGCAGGCTATGACGACAGAAATTAGATCAATGGCTGTCTTTAGGAGGACTGACTACAAACGGGCACAAAGGGAACTTTCCCAGGTGATAGAAATTTTCTATTTTTTGATTAGGGCAATAGTTACATAAATGTTGGCTTGGTCTTAAACTCATCAAATTTGATACTTAAATTCTGTGCATTTTATGGTCTATAAATTACACCTCAAAGCAGACTTGAAAAATACTATGATTCTTTGAGTGACATCAGCATCATGGTGGAGCAAGCTCTTCCCTTAGACTCTCCCTACTAAGATACAATGAAAAGGACATTCATATACCAACAGAGGGAATTCACACAACACAAAAGATGTCTGAGAGACCCACACAGTCATATGTCTGAGGGCAGAGGTGCTGGACCCACTGGGGAAGTAGAAAGAGGTAAGAGGATCTCCCCCACCACCCTCTGAACAGAGGAGACCCTGGGGGTGGGACCAAGGGCAGTTCTGAGAGGAGAGGGGAGGGGCGGCCCTCTGCAGGAACACCTCTGTTCTCCAAGTTCCCTCACAGCCCACAGGAACACTACACAGAGGTGGCTAAGCTATTGTGGGGGTGTCTTCATCAAGCAAGCACCCCAGAAGAGGAGATAGCAAGGGCAAAGCAAGAACACCCCCAGGATAGCACAGGTGAAAGAAAAGTGCCCCTTCTCCCACCCAGGACTCCAGCTCAGTCAGTTGGCCAGAGCATGCATGCATACGATAGAAAAGCAGCAGCTGTGAGTGAGCAAGCCGGGATGACGGTGGGCTCAGCATACACACCTCTAGACCCCCAACCAGTGGTGGCAGGCGGCAGCTGCAACCAGATACTATAATGATGTGGACACATAAATTACACCATCAAACAGTATGAAAAAATATATGAATCCTCCAGACTAGAAGAAAAATGACAAGCACCCAGAAATCAATCCTGAAGGCAGAGAAATTTATAATCTAAATGACAGACAATTCAAAATAGCTATCATAAAAAATCTCAACAGGTTACCAGAATATACAGATAAGACAGTTCAAGGAAATCAGGAACTTCTTCACAATGAAATCAGGAACTTCTTCACAAGAGATTAAAACTATGAAGGAAAACCAATCAGAAATGTTAGAGATGAAAAATACAATCAATAAGATAAAGAAAAATCTGGACTCTCTGAATAACAGAGCTGATATTATGGAGGAGAGAATGAGCAGTCTGGAAGACAGAAATACAGAAATGCTTCAGATGGAGGAGGAGAGAGAACTAAGACTAAAAAGACATGGTGAAATTCTCCAAGAAATATCTGACTCAATTAGGAAATGCAACATAAGGATTATAGGTATTCCAGAGGGAGAAGAGAAGGAGAAAGGAGCAGAGAGCTTGTTCAAAGAAATAATAGCTGAGAACTTCCCAAACCTGGGAAGGTAGCTGGAAATAAAAGTGAAAGAAGATAACAGATCTCCTAATTATATCAATGTAAAAAGACCTTCTCCAAGGCATATAGTAGAAAAGCTGGCAAAAGTCTATGACAAACAAAAAATACTAAGGGCAGCAAGGCAGAAGAAAATAACTTTCAAGAGAACCCCATCAGGCTTTCAGTGGATTTCTCAGCAGAAACCTTACAAGCTAGGAGAGAGTGGAATGATATATTCAAAATTCTGAAAGACAAAAACTTTCAGCCAAGAATACTCTTATCCAGCAAAAACATCTTTCAGATATGAGGGAGAAATAAAAATGTTCCCCGATAAACAAAAACTAAGAGAGTTCTTTGCCATGAGAATCCCCCCTCTCACAGAATAAATGATCAAGAAGGCCCCTATACGTGGGGGAAAAAAAGGAAGGGTTTCAATCACCTTGAGCAAGGAGATAAATAGGTATAAAAAATTAGAAAATTGCAGCTCTCAATAAGAACAGATTAGCAAACACTTAATTATAACATTAAAGATAAAGCAAAGGAACACATCAAAAAAACATATTATCCTCTCATTTTACCAAAAGCTCACAAGATGGAATAAGTTTTGACAATAATAACTTAGAAGGGGAAGAGGATGACATCGGCTTACTCTAAGGAAATAAGAGCCTATCAGGAAATGGACTATCTCATCTACCAGATTTTTTATACAAACCTCATGGTACTCACTAAACAAATAACCAGAACAGAGACACAAATGACAGATAAAGAGAAAACTAACAAAACCAGCATAGAGAACTCCAAACTGAATTGGTAGTCCAAAATACACGGGACAAGAAACAAGAGAAATGGAGAAGAACCAGAAAATGAGCAATACAATGGCAGCATTAAGCCCTCATATATCAATAATCACTCTAAAGGTAAATAGATTGAATTCTCCAATCAAAAGACACAGAGTGGCTGGATGGATTAAAAAACAAGACCCAACAATATACTACCTCCACAAAACACATCTCAGCTCTAAAGAAAAACACAGGCTTAAAGTGAAGGGATAGAAGACAATACTCCAAGCTAATGGCAAACAAAAGAAAGCAGGTGTTGCCTTACTTATATCAAAGTAGACTTCAAGACAAAACAGGTAATGACAGTCAAAGAGGGACAGTATATAATGATCAAAGGGACATACCACCAAGAAGACATAACCCTTCTGTCCCAAGAGAGGACCACCAAAGTACATAAAACAATTATTAACAAACTAAAAGGAGATATTAACAACAACACAATATTAGCAGGGGACCTTAACACCACACTTACATCAATGGACAGAACATCCAGACAGAAAGTCCACAAGGAAATAGTGGACTTAAAAGAAAAACCAGACCAGATGGACTTAATAAGTATATATAGAACATTCCATCCAAAAGGAGCAGAATACACCTTCTTCTCAAGTGCACAGGGAACATTCTCAGATATAGATGATATGTTTGGAAACAAGGCAAGCCTAAGTAAATTTAAGAAGATTGAAATCATATCAAGCACCTTTTCTAACCATAACGCTATGAAACTAGAACTCAACCACAGGAAAAAAGCTGGGAAAGTGACAAACATGTGGAGACTAAACAGCACACTACTAAACAGCCAATGGATCACTGAAGAATTAAGGAGAAATCAAAAAACATCTGGGGATAAATGAGAAGGAAAATACATGACACCAACTTATATGGGATGCAGTAAAAGTGGTCCTAAGAGGGAAATTCATAGCAATAGACCCACCTTAACAAACAAGAAAAATCTGAAATAAGCAATCTTAAACTACACCCAACAGAACTAAAAAGAGAACAAAGCCCAAAGTCAGCAGAAAATAATAAAAATTAGAGCAGAAATAAATGAAATTGAAATTAAAAAAAGAAGAAAGGATCAACAAAACAAAGAACTGGTTCTTTGAGAAGATAAACAAAATTGATGAACCCTTAGCCAGACTCACTAAGAAAAAAAGAGAGAAGACTCAGATAAATAAAATCAGAAATGGAACAGGAGAAATTACAATGGATACCACAGAAATACAAAGGATTACAAGAGAATATTATGAAAAACTATATGCCAAATAATTAGACAATCTAGAAGAGATGGATAAATTCCTAGAATCATACAACCTCCCAAAACTGAATCAAGAAGAAATAGAGAATCTGAATAGACCAATCACAAGGAAAGAGATTGAAGGAGTAATTAAAAACCTCCCAAAAAATAAGTCTAGGACCAGATGCCTTCTCTGGAGAATTCTACCAAACATTCAAAGAAGATTTAATACCTATCCTTCTCAAACTATTCCAAAATATTGAGGAAGATGGAGCACTTCCTAACACATTCTACAAGGCCAATATCATCCTGACACCAAAGCCAGACAAGGAGAACATAAAGAAGGAAAATTACAGGCCAATATTGCTGATGAACATACATGGAAATATCCTCAACAAAATATTGGCAAGCCAAATACAGCAATACATTAAAAAGATCATACACCATGAACAAGTGGGATTGATACCAGGGACACAGGGATGGGTCAACATCCACAAATCAATATATGCGATAGGCCACATTAACAAAATGAGAAATAAAATCACACGATCATCTCAATAGATGCAGAGAAAGCATTTAACAGGATTCGACATCTATTTATGATAAAAACTCTTAATACGATGGGTATAGAAGGAAAGTACCTCAACATAATAAAGGCCATATATGACAAACCCACAGACAACATCATACTCAAGAGGGAAAAACTGAAACCCATCCTTCTGAGAACAAGAACAAGACAAGGGTGCCCACTTTTGCCACTCTTACTCAACATAATTTTATATATAGAAAACCCTAAAGAATCCACTGGAAAACTATTAGAAATAATCAACAACTACAGCAAAGTTGCAGGGTACAAAATCAACTTACAAAAATCAGTTGCATTTCTATACTCTAATACCAAACTAATAGAAAGAGAACTCAAGAATACAATCCCATTTACAATCCTAACAAAAAGAATAAAATATCTAGGAATAAATTTAACCAAGGAGGTGAAAGACCTATACAATGAAAACTGTAAGGCCTTACTAAAAGAAACCAACGATGACATAAAGAAATGGAAAGCTATTCCATGCACATCGACTGGAAGAATACAAATAGTTAAGATGTCCATATACCTAAAGCCATCTACAGGTTCAACGCAATCCCAATCAGAATCCTAATGACTTTCTTCATGGAAATAGAACAAAGAATCTTAAAATTCATATGGGGCAAAAAAGACCCCAAATAGTTAAAGCAATACTGAGAAAAAAGAACAAAGCTGGAGGCATCACAGTCCCTGACTCCAAAATAGACTACAAAACTATAGTAATCAAAACAGCACGGTACTGGTACAAAAACACACACAGATCACTGGAACAGAATTGAAAGCCCAGAAATAAAACCACACATCTATGGACAGTTAATCTTCAGCAAAGGAGCTAAGAACATACAATGGAGAAAGGAAAGTTTCTTCAATAAATGGTGTTGGGAAAACTGGACAGCCACATGCAAAAGAACGAAAGTAGACCAATATCTTGCATCATACACAAAAATCAACTTAAAATGGATCAAGGACTTGAAGGCAAGACTCGAAACCATAAATTCTTAGAAGAAAATATAAGCAATACACTCTCTGACAGCAGTCTTAGAATGATCTTTTGAATACCATGTCTATTCAAACAAGGGAAACAAACAAAAAAATAAACAAGTGGGACTTCGTCAGACTGAAGAGCTTCTGCAAAGCAAAGGAAACCAGGAACAAAACGAAGACAAGCCACCAACTGGGAGAAAATATTTACAAATCATATATCTGACCAGGGGTTAATCTCCAAAATATATAAAGAACTCACACAATTCAAAGATGAAAAAAAAACCCGATCACAAAGGCAGAGGATATGAACAGACATTTTTCCAAAGAAGATATGCAGATGGCCAATAGGCACATGAAAAGATGTTCCACAACACTCATCATCAGGGAAATGCAAATCAAAACAACACTAAGATATCACCTTACACCTGCTAGAATGGCTATAATCACCAAGACAGAAAATAACAAATGTTGGAGAGGATGTGGAGAAAGGCAAACCCTTGTACACTACTGGTGGGAATGCAAACTGTTGCAGCCACTGTGGAAAACAGTATGCAGATTTCTCAAAAAATTAAAAACAGAAATACCATATGACACACCCATCCCACTACTGGGTATTTATCCAAAGAACTTGAAATCAACAATTCAAAGAGACTTATGCACCCCTATGTTCACTGAAGCATTATTCACAATAGCCATGAAACAGAAGCAACCCAAGCGCCCACCGACTGATGATTGGATAAAGAAGATGTGGTACATGTATACAATGGAATACTACTCAGGCATAAAAAAGACAAAATCATCCCATTTGTAACAACATAGTTGGACCTCGAGGGTATTATATTATGTGAAATAAGCCAGAGAGAGAAAGACAAACACTGTATGATTTCACTCATATGTGGAACATAAACTAACACACGGACAAAGAATAGTCTAGTGGTTACTAGAGGGGAAGGGGGTTGGGAGTGGGCACAAGGGGTGGAGGAGCACATTTATATGGTGACCGACAAATAATAATGTACAACTGAAATTTCACAATGTTAGAAACTATTATGACCTTAATAAAAAAAACTATGATTCCTCAGAAATGTCTGTTTAAATATAAACTGCATCATTAAAAATGATGCTCAAATTGGTTTCCTTCCCCTCTTTAACACTTCTTTACTTCAGTCAATTTCAGCATCACACTCAGGAGTCTTACTTAGTCATTAAATATCATTGGTTAGGCACTGCTCTGATAAAGGGAACTCAAGTAATTTATCTCTAAAATAAAAGCATTACACTACAAGTCAGAATTCCTAAAAGAATGTTCCCAGAATATGCACAAACTGCTGACCCTTTGTGTATTTGTTTTTTCTATTAATATACTGTTTCAAAATCAGATCGTAAATTGCCACTATCTACATCATCACTGAGAAACTAGAAGGAAATATTTCAGCAAAATAAGTACCTCTTGTGAGAAATTTTCAAGAGTTTCATTACTTGCTTTTTTCATTTCGAACTAGCATATCACTCACTTATTCATTCACTGGTTTATCCATTCAGGATAGGACCACAGAAACACAGGCAGGTGGAGTTTCTTTTATCATCGCTCCTTTTTGAGAAAGCAGAGGATTATCTCTCTGCAAAGGTTAGACACAGAACAGTCTCATAATGCCATAAGAATTAAAGCATTTCTCCTCATGTTTATTTAGGAACTGTTCCGGATCTGGTTCAAAGTCTAAAGGTCAGGGCGACCAAGTGTTTGGCAAGTACAGAGTTCCACGAAGCTCAGCAACAGTAAGGAAAGAAGTGGTACTTAAATTTGGAAATGTTTCATTTAGTAAGAAGGCAGTTACAGTTTTTTGAGCACCTGCCATGTGCTAAATACTATAGCAGACATTTCAAAAATATATATCATCCCACATACTCCTTACAACTAGCCAGAGAAGGTTTCATTTTCCCTGTTTTACAGGTTAGAAAAAGGAAGTTCTAAGGATATGTAACTTGTCCACAGTCACACAGCTAGTATTCGATTAAATGCACGGATATCCGAATCGAGTTGTACTCTTTCCACTACACTACACTGTCTTTGAACTGTGAGCAGGAATAAAATGAAGCTTAGTGGGCAAAAAGAGGAAAAGAGGAAGTTAGTCAGGACCAGAAACTCAAGGCCATAAACAATTTAACACATAAAACAGCCCCATTCCACACAGCCTGAGAAAACCTTCAGAAGATCTATACTTGACTACCTAAGGCCATAAAAAGAAAGAGCTCCACACACCCAGAAACAGCACTAACTAAATCGCAAGCTTAGTCACCTTCATGGGTAAGAGAGTTTGGCATATGAAACACCACAGTATGGTCTATCTCCCCATTTGTACATTATTTATTCACACAGCACACAAATGTATTAAGTACTACATGAGCACTGGGGCCAAACTACCTAGACTCTAAACCCTGCTCTGCCACCTTCTTCAACAAGTCATCCTATGTTTGCACATCAGTTTCTTCCTCTATAAAGATGAAGATGACAGTAGCTTTCTTTACAGGATTGTTGTGAAAATTAAATAACCTAATACTTGTCAAGGGCTTAGAACAATGCCCAGCACGTAATACATGCTTGATAAATATTAACAGTATTTTCATAACCTACTATGTATCAAAATCAGGAAACTCCCACAAAACAGGAATGTCTATGCTACACATAAACATATTTAAATATTTCATGATTCCCCTTGCCACATGATTTTAATTGTACTCTTTTTCCTCTCAAATCTTTTTGCATTTACTATCTGTGTGACTTTGGGCAATTTACTTCATCTCTCTGATCTGTTCTTCAGAAGTATAAAATGAAGATAATACTTCCTACCTCACAGGGTTGTTAAGAGCACTAAATGAGATAATACATCTAAGGCAAATGCTCAAAACAGGTTGGCTACCATTATTAACATATAGACTGTTATCAAGTTGCTCATGGTCCAATGTAATAAAATAAACAATTATAAAATAATTACAAAGTCAACTTTATTATTTTGTACTCAAATATTCATCCACTCATCTGCCATTGTTTAACATAAAACAGCCTTTCATTTGGACTGTATTTAGCTCCCTACTGGTCTTTCTAACTTCAGTTTCACCCACCTACATACAGCTACCAATGAGATTTGTTCAATTTAAATTGAGTCATCTCTTCTTCCCTCCTGCTCAGATACCTTCAATGGCTCCCCATAACTACAGTATGAAGTCTAAACACAGAGATGTGCTGTCCAATACAGTGGCCACTAGTCACACATGATTATTTAAATTTCATAAAAGCACAGGAGGCTTATCTTCTCATAACATGCACTACCCTGCTGCAAGGCTTTTGTAGGTAGTGGAATTAAGGGATCCATATAATTTTACCTAGTTCTTAAGGGGTAGAGTTATAGGTAAAAACAGAGAGAACGCCTTACTTCCTCCATGCAATGATATTTCAGTTGTAGTATTCCTTCAAATTTTAAAACTATAAACTTTTAGATATGTATACATATTTCAAGCATGTTGGGCAGCTCCCAACTTATATATAAGATGCATTTAAAAGTTCACTTAAATCAGGTATATTCATAATATATTTTCTAACATCCTACCAGAAGAAGATAAATTCCCCCCATAGAAATGCTATTATTAATGGCGATTAGACTTTCAGGCGAGCCCTCAAGTTTTTGTGATAGAATCTAGCTACTTCAAAAAACATTTAGTAAGTACACACCAACCATGTATCAACCAAGGACAGTGCTAGACTCTATAGATACAAAATCAAACAAAACTCTTATGTCAATTATACCTCAATTAAAAAAACCCTACAATCTTGTATTCAAAGTGCTTTTCCTTCAATAGAAAAGCATAAACAAATAAATGCAAAAAGGCATGAGAAGGAAAGCAGTTGTGAAAAGTACTGAAATAATACAAAGAAGCAGGTGCAGAACCTCTGTCAAGGTTGGAAGTAACTGAATAGTTACTCAAGAGTTTTCACAGATCATAAGCAGAAATTCACACAGAGGGAGGAGGGAAGAGGAGAATTCCAGACAGATAGAAAATAGCAATATATGTTCAAAGAGGTACAATATTTGGTACTGTTCCAGTGTGGAAATAACAGGAAGCAGCGGCACAGGTACACAGGACGGCAGGACTGGAGAAGTCAGCAGGCCCTAACCAAGGACTTAGGAGCACTGCTCACTTGGATGAGGACAGATTTGAAAAGGTGGAAAAGAAAAAGAAAAGATGGCTGTGCTTAATCAAGTTTATAAGTATTAGTCAAGCAAAATTAAACAGGGCTTTTAACAATATGTTATCTTTAAGATGAAACATGCCTTACAAATGGCATTGGAAGGGGCAGATACAAGATGAAATTTCCAAAACATATATAAACACAAACCTTATCTTCCTGACTCAATTTCATTAACCAAAGAAGCATCTTTTAATTTGATTGATCCTTTCCGTTAAGTTCATTATTTTATTAATTTCTGCTCTTTCTAAAAGCACTTTATTATACAAAATGTCCAACATACATAAAAGTAGAGAGAATGGCATAATGACTCAGCTTCAACAATTATCAAATCATGCATAATCCACATTCTTTCACCTATATCCCCATCCTCCACTGGATTATTTTGAAGCAAACCCAGCTATCGTATCATTTCATCCACAAATATTTCAATATATATCTCTAAAAGATATCTTTTAAAATATGACTATTATCACATCTAAAAAAATTAATAGTTCCTTAATATCAGTGTTCAAATTTTCCTGATTTCTTCATAAATGCCTTTCTTAACTGTTTGATGAGGACCCAAATAAAGTCCATAAATTACAATTGGTTGACATATCTTTTAAGTCCTTTTAAACCTAAAGGTTTCTATTACCTTCCATTTTTGCCCTAATTTATCTGCTGAAGACACTGGCTCATTTGTGGTGTAGTATTTCTCACATCAGGGATTTTGCTGACTCCATGACCGCATATCTTTATGCCATTTAACATGTTCCTCAGTCCTCTGTATTTCCTACGAATTAGTAGATCTAGAGACTATCAGATTTAGGTTCAACTTTTTGGCAAAAAATACTACACACGTGTTGTTATATACGTCCTTCAGAAGGCACATATCTGGTTATCTCTTTTGTGACGTCAGAAGCTAATGATCATCATTTCATAGATCCAGTATTTTATAAATGAGTAAATTCTGCAACAAACCTTAAAATTTCCTTATAATACCACCATGACCACTAGAAGGATTTTCACAAGAGGTATAAATTTACACTCGATCTCACTTCCAGATGTTAAGATTATATCCAGATACAGATTACGTTTATGCCATTCATCCCAAGATGTTATATAATGAATAACGTATATTAAACATATTCCTTAATACATGTCAACCTTCTTATATATGTATGTTTTCTGCAACAACTGAAAAATAAGGATAATAAATCTGAGAATTTTCACATAAAAAGTTATAATTTCCTTCACTCTATTATCTTTGGGTTTATCTTGTTCTTATCTTCTTGAAATGGATGATATATTAATAATCTATTCCTGTATAACAAATTAAATTTAGGAGCTCAAACAACAAATACCATCTCACAGGTTTTTAGGGTCAAGAATTCAAAAGCAGCTTAGATGGGTGGTTCTGGCTCAGAGTCTCTCATGAGCCTGTAATGAAGATGTCAGCTAGGGCTGCAGTCACGGCAAAGCCTCAGTGGGCTGGAAGAACCCCTTTCAACGTCACGCACATGGTGTTGGCAAGGTGTCAGTTCTTCATAACATGGGCCTCTCCATAGGGCTGGCTTCTCCCAGAGCAAATGACCCAGGAAAAAAGGAGTAACTGAGATGGAAACAACAGTGTCTGTTCTAACTTCAGAAATGACATACCAACACTTTTGCCAAATTCTATTGCTCACAGAAGAACCCTGGTACAATGCAGGAGAGGACTATAAAAGGGTGTGACTACCAAGAGGTGGAGATCTTGAAGGCTGGCTGCCTTACATGACTAATTCATTAAATTTTAACCTTTTTTCTTTTCTAAGGTACTTATTTAAAGCGATAAATTTTCCTAAGTAATGCTATAGCTGCCCCCGACCAAGTTCTAAAATGCAAATACTTTTATCATTCAGTTCCAAAAAAATTCTAATTTTCCTTTATTACTTATTCTTTAATCAAAGGTTTAGTTGGAAGTGTATTTCATGGCTTCCAAACTTTTTTTCAATCTTTTTGCTATTGATTTCTTCCTTAACTAGAGTCATGTCGCATAACGATGTTTCAGTGGCGGACTGCATAGATGACGGTGGTCCCATGAGATCAGTACCACACAGCCTAGTGGTGTAGCAGGCTATGCCATCTAGGTTTGCGAAGCGCAATCTATGATGTTTGCACAATGATGCAATCGCCTAATGATGCATTTCTCAGAACATATCCCTGTTGGTAAGTGACATGTGACTGTACATTCTTGTCAGAAAACACACTGTATTACTTCAATCATTTGAAATTTGCTTTATGGTCTGCTATATTACCATTTTTTTAAATGTGTGTGCTTGAAAGGAATGTATGTTGGGCACTGTGTTCGAAATAAATTCCTAACATCAAATACATTAATCCTATCATTTTAAATCTTCTGTACTTTTACTGATTGTCTGTTCATTCTATGAATTACTGAAAAAATGTGTTAAAAAAACCTACTGAAACATGTTAATAGCAAAAAAACCTACTATGGCATATGTTCATTTCTCTGTAGTTCTGTCAATGCTTGCTTTATTCATTTTGAGACTATGTTATGAGCTGCACACAAATTTCAAATTGTTACATTTTCCCAGTAAATTGAACTGTTTTCGTTTTCCTGAAAGTGGCTTTATTTCTACTACCCATTCCCTTCCATCATTATTACTGAAAAATTAGCTATTAATCTGTCATCCCTTTGAAGATAATCTTTTTTTCTCCGGCAGCTTTTGAAATTTTTCTCTCTTTGGTTTCCTGCAAAACCACTATGGTTTCACCAGATGTATCTTGGTATGGAATTTGTTTTATTTTCCTTGAGATTCACTGGACTTGCATCAGTCCTGGAAAGTTCTCATCTGTAATCTCTTGAATATTACATTTGTTTCATTCTTTCCCTCAACATGTATTAAACCTTTTCACACTATCCTTCCTATCTCTTAACCTTCCTTCCATATTTGCCATCTCTTTGACTTCCTAGGATGTATTCTAAAAGACTTCTTGTGATCTCCCTTCCAATTCTCTAATTCTCTTCAGCTGTCTAAACTCCTATTAACCCCATTCATTGGTGTTTTGTTTTTTTTTTTTAAAGATTTTATTTTTTCCTTTTTCTCCCCAAAGCCCCCCCGGTACATAGGTGTGTATTCTTCGTTGTGGGTTCTTCTAGTTGTGGCATGTGGGACGCTGCCTCAGCGTGGTCTGATGAGCAGTGCCATGTCCGCGCCCAGGATTCGAACTAACGAAACACTGGGCCGCCTGCAGCGGAGCGCGCGAACTTAACCACTCGGCCACGGGGCCAGCCCCCATTCATTGGTTTTTAATGATCATTATTGGGTTTTTTTTCTATTTCGAGGTATTCTATTTCTTTTTTGAAACTGCTAGGTCACTTTTTATATCATATTCTTGATTCTCTCTATATATACTTTTACATTTTGGCATCTCTGAAATCAAAATGCATCTTGCAATTGCTCTGAGAGAGGCCACTGTTATGACATATTTGTCATTGCCTATGCAAAACTGGTAATCGGTGTTCATATTGACGTCTCTGCTAGATTTATGTGCACAGTTGATACTATAACATGTTGAGTTTAATTGCTGTTCATAATGTCTTCAAAAAATTATACTGCGATTAGGCCATAAAATGAAGTTATTGTGTACACAGAAAGGCATGAAAACAGAGCAACAGGGTATAATTGACATTAATGATGCAAATATTCATTACTGTAGAAGTGATCAGAATTTTCTATTTTCTTCCAAAGCAACAGCCAAGTGCTTTACAAACTTGAGAATGGGAGATAACCTCAAACAGCTGAAACTGAAATACATTCAAAAGAATTATCTATCATATGCCAATCAATGCAAATGAAGATAAGAGAATCTGCCAAAGTCTTTGGAAACATGAAAGAAATTTCAAAGTAATGAGAGCCTGGTATGGTTGATTCATACATCATGAATTGAGATATTAAGCTGCAATCTGAAAAAATATTTAGTATCTACACTGAAGGTTTCTTCTTCCAGAGGGACTTGCATTTGCTTTTTGGAACTTCTCTAGAAGAAAGGTGAATTTGATTTGCAAATCCATGAAAGAATCAACTTGTGGTAACATCTTCTCAGGGACTTTTCACCATTCTGCTCTGCTTAACAAAGGCACTTCTCCCTAAAGTCCTCAACTTAGGGTGGGAGAGTGAGGTGGGTTTGCTTCTAGTTCATTCTCACCCCAAGAGTGTATGCCTTTGGGATCATAAGGGAAAATCTATTAGACGTCTTGCTCTGGTTAGTCCCTTGGCTTTGACTTCTGTCCATCCACAAGGCTGTGAAAACAAAAGTTCAAGTACACCAGGAAAAGTAGCTTCCATTCTCCACCTACCTAAGTTCCTGCTTTCACTAAGATTTAGCCTCATAATGCCTTACTATCCTGCCAGCTTTAAGATGTTCAATGAAATGGATGATACAAAATTCTGATGAAAGGAAAGCCGGTCACATCCAGGAAAGGTCTGGAAGCCATTTTAACACAAAGAAAAGCAGCAATATTCTAATAGAGGTCTCTGTGTAAAAACAGGCTTAGAATACACCGATCCCTAGTGAGAAAGACTGCAAATTTTACTCTAGATATTTCTTGAATTTTAAATAACTACTCATTCAGATAACTACCCTAATGAAGTTCCAGGTTTGATTAATATAGTGTAGAAAATTCACAGTTAAAATTAGCAAGGCTTATGGGGCTGGCCCCGTGGCTGAGTGGTTAAGTCTGTGCGCTCCGCTGCAGGCGGCCCAGTGTTTCGTTGGTTCGAATCCTGGGCACGGACATGGCACTGCTCATCAAACCACGCTGAGGCAGCGTCCCACATGCTACAACTAGAAGGACCCACAACGAAGAATATACAACTATGTACTGGGGGGCTTTGGGGAGAAAAAGGAAAAAATAAAATCTTTAAAAAAAAAAATAAAAATAAAAAATAAAAAATTAGCAAGGCTTAAAAAGGTCAACAGCTGGAATGTTGGAACGTTAGGTATAATATGTCTTGCTGTGTTAATTTTGTGTTCATCTTGGATTTTCACACAGTGGACAGGTCAAGCAATCTCTGGTTCAAGCATTTGTGGGAAGTCAGTCGAGTGATCAAAGGTACCACTGTCGAGCGGGATGTCGACAGCAGAGAAGGTTGTGCACATGTGGGGACAGGAGGTACACAGAACTCTCAGTACTTTCTGCTCAATTTTGCTGTGAAACTAAAACTGCTCTAAAATAAAGTTTATTTTAAAAAAAGAGGAAAATATAAAATTCAAGAGATAAAATGACAGTAACTAACGTGCAAACAGCATGGCATGATGAGTGGTACATAGGTCCATGCCTGGGAATATATATTGGGTTTCAAGACTGATATGATGGGATAAGACTTTTCGAGTTCCCAAGATGGACAGGAAGTAGATTTTGCATATGGGAGGGATAAGAATAATTTGTAACCAAGAAATCAGACTGTGGTAGACTGGATACTTGGCCCCAATTTTTCACTCCCTTGTAGTAAACTGGCCAGGTAATTCTGCAATGGGAAAACGCAGACGTAGAAAAGGCCAAGTAGCAGCAGCATGTCAGATAATGATCAAGGTTTACGCTTCTGAAACTGGGGTTCAAAAACCCTGGGGATTATCAGAAATATTTTCCAAGTCCATAAGGTCCACACAAGAATTTTTAAACTTTTGTTCTCATTTCTATTAATTTTTAAATTAATTTAAGCATATTACAGTTGACTAACCTGTAACTAATACTCAATTGCAGTAGTCACATTTGTAATGGTACCAAGTGACCATCAGTGACTGTTCAATTTGTAGAGCAGTATTTTTCAAATTATAGATGGATTCTTGGCAATCTGAAATTTTTCAGAGGCTCTGGAGTACTACCACACAAAGTGTGGTACACAGACCAATAAAGGTCCTTGGCCAGATAAGTACAAAAGTCAAGAGTAAACATTCAAAAACTCTAATAGCAGTTTGGCAATAATTTTAAATCTTAAATTTAATTTAAAAATTAATAAAATGGGACTTGCATTTTTAACACCTTCTCCCCCACTCTTTTTAGAATTATTTTGCTAAAGCTACCAATAATCTCTTAACTGTCAAATCCAACACATGCTCCATAATGCTTTTCTTCACTGCTATGCTGAATTTGACACTACTGACTACTCCCTTCTCTATAACAGCCCTCCACTATCTGAGACAAACACTCACTCTTGATTTTCCTTCCATTCAAACTCCTTACAAACTCTTCCTCCTCTATTCTCTTCTTAAATGACAATGGTCTCCAGGACTCCCTGACTTGGACCCTCTTCTCTTCTAATGTTCATCTAACTCTTCAATAATTGCCAATATGACTCTCAAATCTTTATTTCCAGCATAGAAATAAAGGTGCCCTTGTGAACACCATTAAATGGGGTATATCTCTAACTAGATGACCCACAGGCATCTGAACTCACATGTTTAGCTGAAAACCTAGTGAAATTGTGCTAGCTAACCTGGTGAGTGGGATGACCAAGAACTAGTTTCCAAAACAAAAAACCCTGAGAATCATTTTAGATTCTTCCTTTGCCCTCATGTTTCACATCTATACATTTAAGTGCTATCAATTCTATCTTCTATCAGAGAAACTTAAATTTTGATATTCAAAAGGAAATAAGACATTTTCATGCATCTCATCAACTTTTTAGAGTACTGCAAAAGCTCCTGAAGTCAAACCACAAAGGTACTATTCTTTTCCTAAGGGCTACTCCCATGTCTATTGATACAAAATATGCATACCTTGCTTTCACACCTAACCTTCTAAAAGGAACACGTTAATTGGCAACCACTAGGCCTGAGCAGCTAACGATTCTGTTTTGTTTCGCTTAGATTCTGTTTTGTTTCGCTTAGAGTCAAACATTACTTTCCTTACATTCAAAGTCATTATTAAGCCACAGAAAGTAAAGAGCCACTTTGCACGTACCAGAGACTTATTAAACATGGGTTAAATTATAAAGGTTGATGTACATTGGTTCATGTTACTAAAAGCTTCACTAAGAATTATAACCAAAATTATACAAATAAATTATAATTTTCTCATTAGAAGAGTATTTGTTCATTCCATTTTTTCCAAATCTATGTATAAAAAGAGGTACTTGCCTTTTGATCTGAATAAAACACCTTGAAATTTTATTTTCTTTATGAAGCAGAACTTTTATTCTGAAAAGGAAGTTTATTCTGAGCTCATTGCAAAACTATCTATTTCAGTCATATTCCAGATTTAGCAGGACAAAGGGCAACAGCAGGAAATGGAGCATCACCAAAGTGCAAAACAAACTCGGTTTAGAGTAAAGATTAAAAAATCTCAAATCGCTATTAGGATCATAAGCACTATGCTTAAAAGCAAAAATAAATACAGATTAAAAATTAAGACATTCATGAGCACAGCTTCACCACTACTGATAAAAAGAGAATATGGCCGTCTATTATTATATAATAAAAGGCAAAATGGAAGTAATCTTGATGCACACACTCTCATGCTCATGTATATATTTTAATACTAATAAGGATTACATTTTTATATTTTTTACACTTACAAGTGCATTTAAATACACTCAATTCATTTTTTTTCTCAACAACTTTGCAAGAGATACAAAATAGTTATTTTTTCCATTTGACAGATGAGAAAACTGAAATATAAAGAAATTCAGTAACCTGTTTTCAGGTCTTTAAGATCAGAAGCAGAATTGGGACTAAATCTTGATTCTGATTAAAATGAATTTCCCAAAAAAAACCTAATGACAAAAATGAACCATGAATCTTAACCTGCACTGGCGCATTTCAAAAATGTCATGCTTTTTGAGTCACTTTGTGTCTTTTTACTAAGTTAAAGCATTTGATAATTTCTACTAGACAGAACAAAAATAATCTTATCAAAGAATTTGAGAGGCTCAGTTTCTTTTCTGCATCTTCTGGTGACCAACTGTAACACTCCCAAAAGGCTAAATATGGAACAGAAATATATCCTCTTGCCTATTCAAGAGGAGTTGAGATAGGGACTTCATGATACACGTCTTGTTCTACGCAATATACGATTTCCAAAAAGCTGTATGATAATACAGAGACCAAAATTGTTCTCAGCACTGTCTCTCTTACCACAAGAATACTAAGTGAAGAAATAACGTCACAAGATAGGGGAATAACATGGTGCCTAATACAGATAATATGAACTAAAATCTTTAGATATTAAAAGACAAATCAGAGGGCCAGCCCCGTGGCCGAGTGGTTAAGTTCGCGTGCTCCACTTCGGCGGCCCAGGGTTTCACCGGTTCGAATCCTGGGCGCAGACATGGCACCACTCATCAAGCCACGCTGAGGCGGCATCCCACTTCCACAACTAGAAAGACCCACAACTAAAAATACACAACTATGTACCGGGGGGCTTTAGGGAGAAAAAGGAAAAATAAAATCTTTAAAAAAAAAAAGATAAATCAACTTGTCTTCTATACTTAAGGAAAATATGCTCAGACAAGAAGTAGTTAACTACTGAACTAAAATCCAGATACGAGATCAAACCTCTTCAAATTAATGTTTAACTTATAAGAGCTATATAAAATGCACTGCTAATGAAATCCTTGACCCTGGGTGGAGATGACCACTTGGAGACAAGAAAAGTTCAGATTATGTAATTTGAATTAGTAGTCTTATACACTGGTGAAAGAATGTGTAGAGAGCAGGACCATTGGGTGATCAGAAATCATCGTGCCTGTATGACGTAATAATAACTACATGAGGCTAACAAATAACCTACTAGGAAGACAATGCAATTAAATCCTATTCCTAGAAGGAGAAAGTCAAAAGTCAACCTGAAAAGTTTGGTTAAAAAAACAAACTGTAAAGTTTTTTACCCAAAATCTTTTCAAGTATCAAGTTTAATATGTAGGGACCCATGTGCTAAAAATGGAAACCAGTAATTTCTTTTAATTCTCCTTAAAGGACTTTAATCACTAGTATTTAGGCTTGCAACTCAATCCAGACTAACAGGTAGAAGACATATTTACATAGTCTTAGTATTCCTTTGACCAACCAGTGTTACCCAAGGTTTATTTCTGATCTAATGCTTTTTTTTTTTTGAGGAAGATTAGCCCTGAGCTAACATCTGCTGCCAATCTTCCTCTTTTTGCTGAGGAAGCCTGGCCCTGAGCTAACATCCGTGCCCATCTTCCTCTACTTTATATGTGGGACGCCTACCACAGCATGGTGTGCCAAGTGGTGCCATGTCCCCACCCGGGATCCAAACTGGCGAACCCTGGGCCACTGAAGCGGAACGTGAGAACTTAACTGCTGTGCCACCGGGCTGGCCCCTGATCTAGGGCTATTTAAATACCTCCTTAACTTTTATAACGCTCAATGGCAACTTCTAAAACATCACATTACACAGAAACACTATGATGGTACCTTAATACTGACCTATTGCTAACACACTCTGAACACCTGTGCCAAGGTTAGCACTGTGGCGCGGAGAGCGTCTCAGCTTCACGGCCTGAGACAGACCTTCTCAAGTCTTCACAGTCACCTTCTTTAACCAGCTATGTGTACAAGTCTAGAACAGACAGCACACCAACTAGGGCAGCAAAATGACAGACAATGTTTAAATTTTAATCATTAAAGATAAACTTGACACTCAAGAAAAATAACTGGTCACCTTGGGAGGATGCTAGTAAATCAAGTCATTATTCTGAAAACAGAGTAAAAAATCAAACATTTATTCTGCCTGCTTTCTCTTTAAGGAACTGTCATTAAATAATTGATGAGGGGACATTTCTCTATACATATTCTACTAATAAAGAAAGAAATAATAGAATTGGAATATCACAGTTTTTCTACCTCCTAATGAAATAATTAATGCATCAAGCAAAACTCACGGATGGCCAAGATACCCATGAATGATTCTAGCCTCCCCCCCACCAAATAGAAGGTGAATCAACCAAGCCTCTAGATCAGCAGAGAGGAAGAACTAACTAAAATCAAGGGAATCCAACCAGCAAAACCCAGACTGAGGAAAACTCTAATGTCAAAACCTAGCTTCCTCAGCAAATAAATAGAAGAAATTAAAGAACCTGGTGAGGGGGAACCTATGAGACTTAACAGACACTTTCAACAAAATATGACACGTATACTTTGTTCAAATAGTGAGTCAAACAGTAGGAAAAAAAACCATTTATGAAACCACCAGTTTCATAGTTTGAACACTGACCAGATATTTGATGGTTTAAAGAATTATCATATTACGATTGTTTTTAAGAGGAGTTCTTATTTTATAGATATATTTTTAAATATTTATGGATAAAATCATGTTGTCTGGGATTTGCTTTAAAATAATCCAAGGGTAGAGACAGGGTAGTGGAGGGTTACAGATGAAACATTACAGAACATGAATTGATCGTTACTGAAGCAGGGCGACAGATACAAAAGGGTTCACTATAGTTTCTTCTCTCTTTGTGCCTGCTTGAAATTTTCCATAATAAAAGCTTAAGAAAGAAAAATGAACTAAAAAGTTTTATATGACAATCCACAGAATAAGGACAAAAAAACTCCACGTCCCTCAGAGGTCAAAACAAATGAAAATCTTAAGGGTGAATTGGACAGGTATTCTCCCTGTACACACTCATACAAGCACACATGTACACACACACTATTACTCAACAAATGAGAAGACCGAGACCCAAAGAGGTAAGTCTTGCTCAAGGTCACAAAACAAAACAGCAGCAGAGCTAAAACTGGACCCCACAATTCCAAGCCCAGAAAGAGGTTTAAGCGGGAGCTCAGTTGAAAGATCTGAGCAGTCCTGAAGTGGCTTGAAGGCCCATCAAAGCTGTAAAGAAAATTCTCAAAACCTAGTCAAGTGAAAAAAAACAGGCGGTTTGAAGGGCTATATGTGAGTGAGAGCAAGAAGGCTGGAGAGAGTGGAGAGAACAACTGGGTATTTAGCAATCGCCCTTACTAGGGAGCAGAACTGTTAAATCTATGATGTATATTTGGAACGACTTGCTTTCAAGATGTTTGAAGAAAAGAAAGTTGTTATCTAGCTTACAAGCAGCTTACTCATGAACCAGTGAAACATAAAATCTTTATCCTAAATAACGATTTTTTTGGAAACATTTTTAAATCTTATTAAGTGCACAAGTGATTTAAATATTAAACATAAAAATGGGATTTATCTTCCTATCCAAGAAGAGGTTTCAAAACCTGACCATGAAGGGCCTTCTTATTTACTTAGACATTTTCATAAAAGAGTAAGGATTCACATTTATATAAAAAAGCCATTAAGAATAAAATTCTCTGCATGCCAACAAACTATGCTATCTTTTCAATAAGCACAGTGTCACTTAAATAAAACATGAACTCGACCTAGAAACAACATAACTACTAAATAAGACAAGGTAACCTCATTTACCTTTTATCATTCTGAAAATAGTAAAACCTAGTAAGTCTGATGTATTATAGGTAAATCATTTTCAAACTACTGGGCACTCACAGTAAAATGCATTTTAATTTTTGGCTGTCATGTGTTAGTGACTATTCTCAAAAGTGTCTGGTGAATTGGATTCCTTTTTTATTGGAAGAGTGGTCTATTTTTAAAAAGACATTTCTGGCATTAAATTACACAAGACTAAAGGCTATTTTAAAAATCCATTTTAAACATTTCAAAGTATATGTCCTTCAGTAACTGTAAGAAATACCAAAGCAGGAAGTCAAAGAAAATTCCAGTGAGATCTCTAAAATTTACTATTACAGATAACTGAGATCACTTGTTAAATAACTTGTTCTTTAAGGAGCTGAAAGTAAAAAAAGGAGCCTGAAGGGATAATGCAGAAAGGGAAGCTGAGACTTGAGAACTTCACCACACAGACCTAAAGTAACTTAAGCAGTAGATTACAGATCTGTTTCTCTGACCATTCCCAGTATCTTCAAAGTAGCAATGTAGCTCCTCACTCGAAAAACATGTTTTTAAGTAGTACCCTTCTCCTCCAGTAACCCAGAATCAAAGCCGGCATGTAAAAATTCAAAAGACAAAAAGAGGAATGAAAATTATTTTTGAATGACAAAACCAAAAAATATTAAGGGAGTCATTACGGATAGGAGCATGGATGTGAACCAGGCAGTACTGAGTTCTGTGCTCGGTTCTGCTCCTCACTAGCACCTTTAACCTCTGCATCAGCCTTCTCAGTATTAAAAGGGAACAACGGCCACCTCGCGGTATTGCTGTGAGGATTAAATGAGACTGCTCACAAGGGGCTAAGGTTATGGCAAGCTCACAGCAACCACTTCAAATCAATAACCTTTTTTATACAATTTAAAAGGTGAATTATGAGAAAAATGCTTAATGCCCTTCTCTTAAAAATATCTCTATCCTACTCCCACTTGTGGGAGAAAAAGAAAAGCACAAACAAAAGAAAAATATTTTATTTTTCCCTTAAGGTCATAGTTTCACTTATATAATCTTGCGATCACTGAAGACAAATAGCAAATAAAAACCACACCCTCCAGTTTTTAACTTCATGCAAATATTGAGTGTATGTATGAACTCCAAAAAGTGGAAAACAGAAAATCCCATGTTTTTAAATTTGCGGTCATTACTTGAATAAATATGCTTTTATCCATCAAATAAATTGATAAGGACAGCCACAAAATTTTACAATAGAGTATTTTAACTTAGAAATAAAAAGGAAAGCATTTACCTTCGTACAATAAAGCATCCAAAGTTCAAAGAGCCTCTCTCTGGATGCCATTCTGGCTTTCAGTCAGGCACTTTAATTTTTCCTCAAAAAAAAAAAGTTATGTTCAAGACCACAGCATGTTCATTTTATTTTCCAAGTTTTTCAGCCGTTACAGTAAAGCTCAAAGCAGCAGGGAAAACAAAAAGAAGTGAAACAAACGGACTTGTCTTCTGGTCAATAAAATTCGGTTTCAGCAGTTTCTCCAACTTATCTTCATCAGCGGTAGCTGGGCAATTAGATAAATCTGCGAATGACAAAAATACGCAAAGGATGGCTAGAAAAAGAGGCCATATCAAAAATTTCAGATTTATCAGAACTAGTGATTTGTTTACTCCACGTCCCACAACCAACCGGCTACGCTTTTGCACTGATTGACTAGATTTCATAGGAACTGGGGTTTCAGGAAAACCTCAGAGCTGACACTCTCCCATCAACACCAAGTGAGAGTCCTCCGGGGCAGACCCGGAGATGCGTCCTCGAGACCAAGCAGGCGTCCAGGGATGGTAACAGCAAGACGCCGCTCCTGCGCACACGTTTTCCATAAACGTAAAGAAAAAGCACACTTGGTACTGACATATTTCAAAGACGGAGAATCCCTTAGAATTTCCAGTCCGCCTCGTACAGCCAGCGGGAACGTCCGCGGGACGGCCGGCAGGGCGCGGGGAGGGGGGGCGGAATTCCCGATCTGTTTGCGCGAACGCTCCTCAGGGAGGGACGGGCGACCTGCCCACCTGGCACCACCTCTCCATCCAGGAAGAAGAAGGGAGCACGCCCCGGCAGGGAAACACCGGGAAAGCCGCCCAGGGGTTCCGGGGACCTTTAAATCCCCTCCTCGCATCCCAGGCGACTGGAGCCGAGGCAGCCTAAGGGGCGCCCAGCCGCCAAGAGAGGTTCTGGCGACCGGGCGACGGGAGGTTGGCGTCCGCGCCCCGCTGTCCGCGCCGGCCCGGCCGCCCGGACACGCCCGTCCACCTCGCCCCTCACGCCGCCCCGCACTCCCCCGCGCCGTCACGCCCGCGCCCCGGCCCTCCGACTCGGCCGCGCGGCCCCTCTGGCCACGCCCCGCTGCCCTCACCGCGCTCACGTCGGGGGTCGCGCCGCCGCCGGGCCGACGTCCCACTCGCTGCCCTCGCCCCCCGCCCGGGTGAAGCCCCGTGTCACCCCACAGCTAGAGAGCGGGCGGGAGGGGGAGGCGGGGCGCGCGGGCCGGGAGGGGCCGGGGGCGGGGCCGTCCCCTCGGCTAAGCATTCCGGCCTCTGAGGATTTACCCGGCCCCGGGGCACTCGTTGTTCATTGGTCGCGCAGATGGGAGGGGGCGGGGTGACCCGAAGCCCCGCCCCAGCATACCTGCGCAGTCGCAGTCGACAGGGTCCGCAGACCTGGGGTTGGCGCCAGCCTCGGCCCACTGGTCAGTCATTCCCCAGCTGTACGCGTAGGGTGAGCGACGTGCTGACGTCCTCGCCCTGCCACTGCTGGGGACGGCCAGACGTAGCGCTCGGTTGATGGCGTCATTTCCGGGAGTCATCTGAGGGCGGGGAGCCCTACAGGGATAACTGAAGGGGAATTCGTTTTGAGTTCTTGTTGTAAAGAGGAGGTTGGTCCGTGGAGTATATATTGTAAAAACAGGCAACTTCCCCCACAACCCCCAAAATCCTTTCCCCTAATCGTGTTTGGGCCTCGCTCTGTTTCCGTCGCCAGGTGTCAAGTCCGTACCCCACTAAGGGCTTCAAAAGGATTTTGCTCTTTCAGGAAAAGAAATAAAAGGAAAACGACTGCATTTACTAGATATAGACAACTTGCGGGGTGGGCGGGGGGGACTGTTTCAGGGAGAGGGGAAGAGACATAAGAATAATAACGTTTGGTACACTTCAACATTTTTAAAACTTTTATTGTGAAAAACTTGAAGCATATACAAAAGCAAGCTACAGTTACCTGTGACATAAAGCGTTTCGCTCTAGGAGGGACCACATACACAACCGTGGTGTCGTAAGATTAGAACCACATAGCCTAGGTGTGTAGCAGGCTTCACCATCTAGGTTTGTGTAAGTGCACTCTATGATGTTCTGGCAATGAGGAATTCGCAAAACGATGCATTTCCACAATGTATCCCCATGTTAGACGACTCATGACTGTAGCATAAGGAAACCCCATCACCCATCTTCAAAAATTAACTGTGTCATCTTGTTTCATCTATACCAGCAGTCAGGAAACTGAAAAGAGTCGGAGAATAAACAGTTAAGGTTTTGCAGAACATCCTGCTTGCAACTTACTTAAAAATCAAAATAATATTTCAAGAAATGTGAAAATTAGACTAAATTCAAGTTCCAGTGTCATAAAGTTTGTTGGAATAGCCAGGCCCATTCCTTTACTATTAATATTTTCGCTCCAAAGTGACGGAGTTGAGAGTAATTTCGAGTGCTAGTTGCTTGCAAATTATGCCTTTCAACAGCTCTCCTTGGTAGTCTAGCAGGCATGCAAAACCTAACATGTGAAAACTTCGGAGGGAGAGGGTGGAATTACTCTTGCTTTGGGATCCCCCATTTTAGTAATTAGCAACTCCGTTTTTTCAGCTGCTCTGTCCAAGAACATAGGAAGTATCTTCACCATCTTTCTCATATTCCTTACATTCAATCTAATCCTTTCTGCTATATCTTCAAAATACTTCCGAAATCTAACCATTTTTCTACACCACCACTGCTATCACCCTGATGTGTATTACACTAAATCTTTTCTGGATTATTGTAATAGCCTTCCAGTTTGTCTCCTCTGCCTATGCACTCTCCCCACCAATGGATTATTCTCAACATAGCAACCAGAGTGATCTTTTAACATAGAAATAAGATGTAACTCCTCAGCTAAAAACCCTCTGATGGCTTCCCATCCCACTTAAAACGAACAGCAAGGACCTGTGTTTTCCTCCACTTCCCTGTCTTACTTCTCCAACTATTATTCTGGCCTTCCTTTATTTCATTCTAGACACATGGCTATCTTGCTGCTCCTCAAGTTCACAAAGCACACTCTAGTCTCAGGGATTTTACATAAGCTGTCCCTCTCCTTGGAATGCTCTTTCTCCAGATGACCACACACAATCTTCAAGTCTCTGCTCAAGAATCACCTTGTTTATTGGTATACTCTGAATATTTGTGTCCTCCCAAAATTCCTATGTTGACATTCTAACCCCCAAGGTGGTGGTATTAGGAGGTGGGGCTTTTGGGAGATACTTGGATCAAGAGGGAGGAGCCCTTATGAATGGGATTGGTGCTCTTAGAAGATAGATGTCACAGAGCCCCCTAGCCTATTCTGCCATGTGAGGATACAAGGAGAAGTCTGGGACCCAGAAGAGGGCATTTACCCAACCATGCTAGTACCTTAATCCCAGACTTCCAGCCTCCAGGACTGTGAGAAATAAATTTCTGTTTATAAACCACCCAGTCTGTGGTATTTTGTTGTAGCAGCCCAAACAGACTAAGACATCCATGAAGGATTCCTTCATTCTTTAGACAATAGCATCCCATTTTCTCCCTGCCTCTATTCTTCACTGTAGCACTTCTCAGCTGACATGTAATTTCTTTGTCCATTGTGAGTGCCCCCCTAGTAAGATGTCAGTAACATGAAAATAGGGACTTTGTTCACTGCTATACTTTCAGGTCCTTGAATAGTGCCTTAGACACAGTAGGAGCTCAATAAATATTTGCAGACTATTTAGTGAAAGAAATAAATTACCTGTTTCACTATATGTCTCTGTACTATCCCACCTCCAGTTTTCCTCCCACTACAAACTGTTAGTTTACAGCATATTGGACTCATCATAAGAATAGCAATATAAAACATAAATTTAGGGGCCGGCCCCGTGGCCGAGCGGTTAAGTTCCCGTGCTCCGCGACGGCGACCCAGGGTTTCCCTGGTTCGGATCCTGGGCTCGGACATGGCCCCGCTCATCAAGCCATGCTGAGGTGGCATCCCACATGCCACAACTAGAAGGACCCACAACTAAAAATACACAACTATGTACCGAGGGGCTTTGGGAGAAAAAGGAAAAATAAAATCTTAAAAAAAAATCCATAAATTTAATCAATTTGTAAAATTATTTCAAAAACTCATAAATATGTTGTCCATAAACAAAGGTGATAATATTGTTGTGCACATTTCTTCTCCAACTTTCAAGTGCACACACAGGACCTGGGGATTTTGCTAAAATGCTGCTTTTGATTCAGTAGGTCTGGGATTCAGTGGGTCAGCGGGCTATCAAGCTCCCAGGTGACGCCAATGCTGCTGATCCACAGTCCACATTTTGAGTATTAAGGTTCCCAGAGTTAATAGAAGATGCATTCTGCTTTGTTTGGGAGGTAGTACTGATAGAGTTACATGGATTCATCCATCTATTCTCATCTTTACCTTCCCCTTGTGACTAGTGACACAGGTACTGAAGAGATGTAGTCTTTGACACAAAACTAAACCAACTGAATTCTCTGAATTCTCTCGTATGGCAGTTTTGTAGTTACAGCTAGGAAGAGATAAACATATTATCTGGGATGACACATGATAGTTCCTGCTGGGACATAAAGGACGGCAGTATTTTGTTTTAGTATCTACGTCATGGTGGCAGCTTTGCCACCAGTAAGAAGACTCCAGGGCACTGACTTACCCTAGTAAACTCACAAAGGACTAATGCATGTAATCTGTGTGGCAGGTCCCTCCTTTCTGTCCCATAGGAGGTCTCTAGCTATGCACTGAAGAGGAGAAAGTCAGGGAACTTATCCATATTGTCTCTGAGGAATCTGCCAGTTGATTCTCTTTCCCACCTAATAATTCTAATAATGGGGTAGGCTGGTGCCCATCACACTTCTGTGAACAAGGATTATCCCAGTCTAATATCTCCTTTCCCTTTCCTTCAGACAAAATACACACTGGATTGCAGTGGAGCATAAGCAGTTCTTTTGCTGAAGATTTCAAGTCTCCTAAAGCTATATAGAGAGAGTCAGGGGAGATCAGGAGTATGGATCTGGTTAATTCCTTTCCTTATACCACATACAAGGAAACAATCACAATACCTTACTGCATAGGTTTAAATAAGATGTGTCTCCTGGACAATCCCTGTTCCCTTTGCTCTCCCAATTCTCGTCAGTTTTCCATGTGCCCCTCCCCAAAGTCCTATCTTTAAGCTGTTCCCCTTGAATGTCCCCATTATGCTCACAGAATAAGAAAGTGAGAACTCCAGCACCTTCTTGAGTCCATCAAATTCTGTTGCATTTAGATGGCATCTAGGTGTCAGCTAGATGCCAACAGTTTTCCTCTGCTGAGGCCTCTGATGGCGCCTGGGAGTGGGGATAAGGTTTGGTTTTATGAGTGGGTCCTTCAACAGCACTTAGGCATCTCTCCACCAGTGAAGCTATGGCCACCTTTTCTCCAGACACACCTCAAGGTAAACACATTTGCCACCAGGAGAACACATTTTCTTAATAAGACTGTTACCCAGCAGCCTTCCAACACAACATAGCCTTGTTATATTAAAATCATGTTTCTGGCCTGATTTTCATGACAAAAGGCATACTCATGAACTGAAATGGCCCTGCCTAAATCCACTGGGTGGTCCTGTGTTCAAAGAGTTTCTCATCTGATGGCAAGGTTAGGAGTTTCAGTTCACCTCACCAGATATAACCTTAGAAGGTTACTAAATTAACAACAAAAATTACATCTGCCAAGTCAATTGGACTACTCATGTCTCTCAGTCAGGCCACTATCTCCCCATAGAAAGAACTACATAAAGAGGGAAATTATAATCTCAGAGTTGCTTTTTCATCATGATCCAGAGAAAGTAAAATTAAGCAGATTAACTTGATAAGTAGTGACATCCTGTATAATAAACTGCAGGCAATCATTCCCTCTGTGGGCAATCTGCCAACGGAGGCAGATACTCATTTGTGTGAGACAGAACAGTTTCCCTTGGACAGAGTTGGGGATGTATGGACAACTTTTTGCTCTTTGACTTTCCCTTTCGTAAATTCTGTCCTGGTCGTCTCCCTTCTGTCCATACCTTTTCAGTTAGCCTGGCTAGAAGCTTGTCAATTTTATTGATCTTTTCCCAAAAAACAGCTTTGGTTTTATTGACTTTCAATATTGATTTCCTGTTTTCAATTTCATTGATTCCTGCTCTAATTTTTATTATTTCTTTTCTTGCTCGTCTTTTTCTAGTTGCCTAAGGTGGAAGTTTAGCTGATTGATTTCACATTGTTCTTCTTTTCTAATATGTGCATTCAATGCTATAAATTTCCCTCTAAGCACTGCCTTTACCACATTTCACAAGTTTTAATAAGTTGTATTTTCACTTTCATTTAGTTCAAAATGTTTTATTTATTATGAGATTTCTTCTTTCAGCATGTGTTATTTACAAGTGTGTTGTTTAATTTCCAAGTATTTTGGGATTTTCCAACTATCTTTATGTTACTGATTTCCAGTTTAATTCCATTGTGGTCTGAGAGGAGACACTGTATAATTTTTATTCTTTTAAATTTGTTAAGGTGTGTTTTATGGCTCAGAATGTGGTCTATCTTGGTGAATGTTCCATGTGAGCTTGAGAAGAATGTATATTCTGCCGTTGTGTGAAGGAGTCAATAGATATCAAGTATATCCTGTATGATTGATGGTTCTGTTTTCAACTATGACCTTATGTTTGCCTGCCGGATCTGTCCATTTCTGGTATAGTTGGAATCTCCAACTCTAATAGTGGGTTCATCTATTTCTCCTTGCACTTCTATCAGTTTTTCTTCATGTATCTTGATGCTCACTTGTTAAAAGCATACACATTAAGAATTATGTTTTCTTGGAAAATTTGCCCCTTTATCATTATGTAGTGCCCCTTTTTATCCTTGCTCAAAACTTTCCCTGCTCTGTCTAAAATTAATATAGCTATCCCCACTTTCTTTTGTTTAGCGTTAGCATGGTTTAACTTTCTCCATCAATTTACTTTTCATCTATATATGTCTTTATATTTAAAGTGGGTTTCTTATAGACAAAATATAGTTGTGTCTTGTTTTTTGATCTATTCTGATAATTTCTGTCTTTTAAATAGCGTATTTAGAGCATTGATGTTTAAAGTGATTATTGATATAGTTGGATTAATATCTACCATATTTGTTACTGTTTTCTATTCGTTGCCCTTGTTATTTGTTCCTATTTTTTTCTTCCACTTTTTCTTACTTCTTGTGCTTTTTTGTTTTTGTTTTTCTTTTAGGGGAAGAGTCACCCTAAGCTAGTATCTCTTGCCAATCTTCCTCCTTTTTTTTTTCCCCCTTTTTCCTCCCCAAAGCCCCAGTACATAGTTGTGTATAGTTGTAAATTCTTCCAGTTCTTCTATATGAGCCACTGCCACAGCATGGCTACTGACAGACCAGTGGTGTGGTTCCCCACCTGGGAACCGACCAGGGCCATGGAAGTGGAGCATGCCGAACTTTAACTGCTAGGCCACTGGGGCTGGCTCTTCCTTTTGTGGTTTTAATGGAGCATTTTATATGATTCCATTTCCTCTCCTTTCTTAGCATATTACTTATACTTCTTTTTTTAGTGGTTGCCCTAGAGTTTGCCATATACATTTACAACAAATCTAAGCCCACTTTCAAATAACCCTACACTGCTTCACGGGTATTGCAAAAACTTTATAATAACAAAATGTTTTTAATTCCTGCCTCCTGTCCCTTGTATCATTGCTGTCATTCACTTCACTTAAACATAAGCAGATATACGCACTTATATACCTAAGTGTGCATAAGTGAATATATTGTTGCTATTATTATTTTGAACAATCTGTTAGATCAATTGAGAATAAGAAAAATAAAGGTTTTTATTTTACTTTCACTTATTCTTTCTCTGATACTTTTCCTTTCTTTATGTAGATCTGAGTTTCTGACCTATATTGTTTTCCTTCTCTCCGAATAACTTTTTAACATTTCTTGCAAGGCAAGTCTACTGGCAACAATTTCCCGCAATTTTTGTTTGTCTAAGAAAGTCTTTATTTCTCTTTCACTTTTGAAGGATAATTTTACCAGGTACAGAATTCTAGGTTGGTTTTTTTCTCTCAATACATTAAATATTTTACTCCATTCTCTACTTGTTTGCATGATTTCTGAAGGAAGTGAGAGGTAATTTTTATCTTTGCTCCTCTATAAGTAAAGTGTTTTTTCTCTCTAGTTTCTTTCAAGATTTTTCTTTATCTTTGATTTTCTAACATTTGCATATGATATCCCTATGCCAAGGTGTACCTTTTTAGGCATTTATCCTGCTTGGTGTTCTCTGAGATTCTTGGATCTGTGGTTTGGTGTCGGTCATTACTTTGGATAAATTCTCAGTCTTTATTGCTTCAAATATTTATTCTGTTCCTTTCTTTCTTTTCCTTCTGGTATTCCCATTACACATATTACACTTTTTGAAGTTGTCCCACAGTTCTTGGATATTTTGTTCTGGGTTTTAGTCTTTTTTTCTTTTTGATTTTCCATTTTGGAAGTTTCTATTAATATATCCTCAAGCTCAAAGATTCTTTTCTCAGACACATCCAGTCTACTAATCAAAGGCATCCTTCATTTCTATTACAGTGTTTTTGATGTATAGCATTTCTTTTTGATTCTTTCTTAGAATTTCCATTTCTCTGTTTACATTGCCCATCTCTTCTTGCATGCTGTCTACTTTATCTATCAGAGCCGTTAGCATATAAATCATAATTGCTTTAAATTCCCTGTACAATAATTCTCAAATCCCTGCCATATATAAGTCTTGTTCTGATGCTTGCTCTTTCTCTTCAAACTGTGTTTTTGCCTTTGAGTATGCCTTGTAATTTTTTTAATAGCCAGACATGATGTACTGGGTAAAATGAACTGCAGTAAATAGGCCTTTAGTAATGTGAGGTGTTAGGGGAGGAGAAGCTTTGCCTAGTTCTATGATTAGGTCTCAGTCTTTCAGTGAGCCTGTACCTATGAACAGTGAACTCCACAGTGCTTCTCAGATTTTTCCCCCTTTAGGTGAGACAGGATGGCTAGAGTGGGCTGGAGTTGGGTATTTCCCTTCCCCCAGATCAGTTAGGCTCTGATAAAGCCCCAGTAGTTTAGGCTCTGGTGAAATAATTTCTCTTAATGGCTGGACTTTTTTAAAAGAACAGAATGCTCTGGTTATTTGAAAATGGTTCCTTTTCCCCTCCCCCTACTGGAAACATGAGGAGATTTTTCTCTGGTATTTACTGTGAGAATCTAAACAAGCTCCTAGAAGTAAAACTCATAAAAGTTGGGGGGGGGGGTCCCCCCCATGACTAGGACCTCCTGGAGTTTTCAACTCTCAGACTTGTTGACTCTGAGCCTCCAGCATTCATCAATTACAGTTCAGGATTTCCTACCCCAGTATGGATTCCCATGGAGGATTCTGCTTAGGACTTCTGCTCTGGTATGTTGTGATTCTCTGTATTCACCTGTCTCTCCAATTTGGGGGCAGACATTTACCCTGTGACCTCACTTCTCTGATGAAGCTAAGAAGAATTGTTGATTTTTCAGTTTGTTCAGCTTCCTACTTGTTGATAGCATGGAGCAACAACTTTCAAGATCCTTATATGCTGAACCAGCAACTCAAATTCCTCTTCATGCCTTTTCAGTAGGTACTACACAGTTGTCTGAGCTACAGTGTCAGACATGCTAATGCAAACACTCTGATTATGATTACATTCATTGGGATATGGGTGTTTCCAAAATTCCTCAGCCACCCATTTACAGATTCTTTTATTAAAGGAGATAACTTTATGTATTTTCCTTTAGAATCACAGAACTAGAGAACTGGAAGTTACCTTAGAGATCATGGAATTCAATATCTCCATTTTAAATGTTAAAAAATCGAGGCCTGAATCTGAATATAACCAAGCCTCTAGACCACCATATTCAATAGAAACTTCTGCAATGATGGAAATGTTCCACATCTGTACTGTTTAGTACAGTAGCCACTAGCCATATGTAGCTATTGAATAATTGAAATGTGACTTGTTCGACTGAGAAATAAATTTTTAGTTTTATTTAATCTTAACTCAACTAGCCACATGTGGCCAATGGTTACTGTTTGGGACAGTGAGCTCTAGAGATAATTTGCACTGTAGGAAACATAGAGAATAGACGAATAAATAAGCTGACAATTTACTGAAAATAAATTGAAGTCTAGAGGAGTTGCCTTGTCCAGTAGCACACTGCTTTTGGTTGACAGAACTGGAACTAGAACCCAGAATGCCTTAATCCTAGGCTTTTTTGACTCTCTTAAGCTGCCTTTTCAGAGTCCACAGGATGAAGAGTTTAGAGCAGGGTTTCTCAACCGCAGCACTGTTGAAATTTTGGACTGGATAATTTTTTGTTGCAGGGAGCTGTCCTGTGCACTGTAGAATGTTTAGCAGCATCCCTGGCCTCTATCCAGTAATGCCAATAGTATCTTCCAGTTGTGACAACCAAAAATGTTTCCAGACAAGGCCAAACATCCTTGGGGCGAAATCATCCCCAGTTGAGAACCTCTGTTTTCCAGGATTTCCTAGTCACATAAGAGGTCCTCCAGGACCCCCATGAGAAGCAAGGTCCAACTTACTTGATACTGTAATGAGAACTTCAAACATGTGATCTAGTTCTAAAAAATGAAAATTAACTCAAGATAGGGCTGCCTATTGGTGGCTACCACTAGAAAGGGGACTAAAAGCCAAGTATGCATTATAATCATTTGTTGAGCACCTATGTACATAGTTCATGCTTTACATCTTTTATCTCTAATTCTTAAACTAACATTACAAGGCAGATGGAATTCTCATTTTACAGATTAGATAACTGTGGTTCAGAAAGTTTAAGGAACTGGTACAAGGTCACACAGCTAGCCAGCAAAAGGGAGAGGCAAAATTCATGCCGATTAGCCATATCTGAATTTAACACCCATGTACTTTCTACTTTGATACCCATCTAACAACCTCTTTAGCTCTCAGGTGTTGTGGAAGAGGCAGATCTGAAGCATAAGATAAAGAAAGGAAGAGAGAGCCAATCCTGATGGCCTAGCAGTTAAAGTTCGGCATGCTGTGTTTTGGTGGCCTGGGTTTGGTACCCAGGCATGTAACAGCACTACCTGTCTGTCAGTAGTCATGTTGTGGCAGCAGCTCACATAGAGGAACCAGAAGAACTTACAACTACACACAACTATGTACTGGGGCTTTGGAGGGGAGAAAGGAAGAAAAAAGGAGGAAGACTGGCAACAGATGTTAGCTTATGGTGAATCTTCCTCTGCAAAAAAAAAGAGAAAGGAATAGAAATAGAATAAAGAGGATTCTTAAAGAGGTAAAGGTACATTCAATGGGGAGAGTTGCAGGGAGATACCACCAAATAACTACAATGGTTAAGGAAGGCTTCCAGTAGAGAGTGGTATCTGAGCTAAGCCTTGAAGAAATGTTAGAATTTGGGTGTCCAGAAAGAAAGAAGAGAAGTCTGTAAAGACAATGCCTTAGGTAAAGTCTTGACTCCTGAGGAAATCCTCCTCCGCATTTTGAGGAAACCATGACTGACCTGAGCAGTCTAGCTGGGGTGGAAGGAGGACAGAGATGAGGTTGGGAAGATATAGTTTGCATCTAGCTCACAGTGGGTCCTGAATGCTGGCTCAATGATTTAATTTCATTCGTGTAAAATTAGAGTTTTTAAGCTGTTTTGAGTTTTTAAGCAGTTTTAAATTTAATGGCAAGATTACAACTATATCTGTTGTCCTCGACCTTGTGATATCTTTCCCAAGGCAACAGGTAATCATACACTCCCCTCACACACAGAATACAGTAATTAAAATTCAGTTGAAACATGAAAGCAAACTACTTTGCTTTCATGTACAATGAACTTTCTATAGTGGCTGGGACGCTAGTTAATTGAAAGACTTCCACAGTCTACAGTAGAGAAAAATTCCTTAATCAAGAAGAAAAAGGAAATTACAGGAAAATTTTACTTAAAAGTTAGTATTTTCTCTTTTTAAATTCCTATTTCCTTCTACTTAAATGTGAAGAAAAGCAAATTTTGAGACTGGGGAGATTTATTGTTCTAAGAAAGAGGCTTTCTTGAAATTCAAGTGCTCTAATTCAAACTCAAGTTATTCAATACCTGAGATCTCTTTACTTGTTATGTATCAAGAAGTATTTCTTTCTTACAGCAATATAATACTATAAGAATTTAAAATAAGAAAAACCTTTGTGTAATTTACCCCGGCATCTGCTGTACCACCACACATCTCAATTAATTTTTCCCTACATTTTTCACAGTAAAAGTCAAAGAATGTATGATATTTCTGACATCAATCTATCAGTACTCCTAGGAACTATATCTGCACTGTGTTTTCAGTGTTTTCAATAATTATTTTGATTTGTATATTGGTTTGATTTACTGGCTCCTTTTACTTTTTCTCTTTAAGTAAGAAAGCAGATTATCAGCTTCTCTGGAATCAAGGTTATGAAATCTAGAGTTTCAGTGGTAAATAATTGTAACCGTGACTCACAGGGCTTTACTTTTTCATGCTACACCAAAGTTTTATTAGTAATCAAATAAGTAACACACAAAAAATAGGGCTGAGATCAGCTAGTTCCTACTTAAACTGACAGTGTGACATATTAAAGGCAGTCAATTAAACAATGATTAAAATAGGAAATACTTCACAGTTTTTTAAAGAAATTTCTGAAAAAAGTTACATATTTCATTTTTCCTATTTTGTTATAATGGATTTAATGCGGAGGGAAAGATCTTTGTTTACTGAGCATTCCATTCTCATATTTATTTCCTGCCAAAAGGATCCTTAGCTTTTGTTTATCACATGATTCACCAAAGTGAAACAGATTAGTAGATTAAGAAGATTGTAGTTTCTAAGAGCGAATGAGCAGACACAAAATAGTGCCCTAAAGAAATAAATATGAATGAAACAAAGCTTGTTTAGTACAAGTTTAGAGGGAGAATAGAAAACTAAAGAAAACAAATTTTTTTCAGTTAAGTTTTTGAGTTTCCAAATGAGAAACTAAGCAGCCTCTGTAAAGGATATACCTTTAGTTGAATAATTTTGCAAATAGACATGGAATCACAAAAGCCTAGTTTCCTAATTATATCTTCTTATTGTTTGCAGTTACCCAGTTGGTCCCATTAAAAGCTTTCTGATGCTTTAGTGGATACTGAAAGATCATTTTATTACAATAAATGGGGAGGGGTGTAGATTGGGGAGTCATTATTTAATGGTTACAGAGTTTCATTTTGAGATCATGAAAAAGTTCTGGAGATGGTTAGTGGTGATGGGTACAAAGGGGTGTGAATGTACTGAATGGCAATGAACTGTACACTTAAAAATGGTTCAAAAAGTAAATTTTAACCTTATGCATAGTTCACCATAAAGGAGAGAGAGAGAGAGAAGCTGTTTTTCCATTTGAATAGGTTATGGCAAAAAGGCAAGAAATTCTAAAAGCCTAATTAGACATTTTGTGTAACATTTCATGCATTATAAATTTTATTTCTCATCAGTCAGTTGTAACAGCTATTAAAAATAACAGAAGTTATGGAAGCAATTACAAACTCCTGAGTGACCAGTAACTGACCAGCTGAGTCAGCATATAGATAATGAAAATAGTAACTTCCTTTCTGTTCTAGGTTCCTTATCCAGGCTTTAGAGCTTTTGCTTTCAAGCGATGCCTTGGTAATTGCCAACCTTGCCAACTTCCTAGGCTGTGCTCCTAGGAATTCTATTATCTTTCGGTCTTTCCACTCCTGTTCTTAAGTACCTGTATAAGTGAGAGGGGCAGTTAAGCTAATGTAACACAGATGCCATAGAACACAGTGGATTAAATAAGACAGGAATTTTAAATCTTTTCTAATGATCTAAAAGTAGGTAAGCTCCCCAGGTGGTAGGGCAACTTCATTCCACAATGAGATTCAAGGACCCTGGTTCTCCACTTCGCATTGCTCTTCCAAGCCCAAGGATTGGAACCAGCTTGTCAACCAGCTCACAGGAAGGGAGAAAGAATGGAAATGAAGGGCAATTTCCTTCCAAGCAAGTGACATAGAAGTTGCAAATCACTTCTCATATTCCATAGGCAGGACTTTAGTCAATGGCTACATCCAGCTGGAAAGGATACTGGAAAATATTATTTCTCACTAGGAATCCATGTGCCTAGCTAATACTATGGAAAAATGAATTGGGGGAAGAATTTGCAGTCTCCCACACCACCCTTCTCCCACCCTTATCAGGATGACTGAACTTGGTTTGTTTCATTCTCTCTATAATATCAGTATCTCCAAGGACTAAAAACTATGAAGTTGTATCTATCACAACATTCTTCTAAAGGTTTCCATAGTCTTAAAAGTTCTCATAGTTTTACAATTCCTATATAACAAATCACCTAGAAACTTAGCGGTGTAAAACAGCGATTTTATTGTGCTCACAGATTCTATGGACCAGGAATTTGAGCAGAACAAAGAAGGGATGGCTTATCTCTGCTCCACAATGTCTGGGCCTCAGCTGAAAGACTCAAAAGGCAGGGAGTGACTCAATGGCTGAGCCCCGAAATAATCTGGAGACATCTTCATTTACACATCTGGCGCTTGATGCTGGCTGTTGGCTTGGGACTTTAGCTGGTCTGTCAACATAACACTAACCTGTAGGCCTTACATGTGGTCTACTTGCATGGGCTACTTTAGGCTTCCTTATTGCATGGTGGCTGGGTCCCAAGAGCAAGCACTCCAAAAGGGCAAGGTGGAAGTACCTGGTATTTTTATAATATAGGCTTGGAGGTCACACAGCATAGCTTCCATCCTACTCTGCTGGTCGAGGCAGTCATAAATATCTTTCCAGTTTCAAAGGGATGGACATAGACCTGACTACTTAATGGGATGAGTGTCAAGGTCATACTGTAAGAAGAACATGTGGGATGGCAGATATGGTTGGAGGAATCATTGGAAAATACAATCGGCCAAAATTCTCTTAAAGCATTTTAAGTGTATACAACCAATATGGGATTGGTTAAGCTAATTATAGCACATGCATATAGAGGCAAAGTACATATCTAGTACAAGTCATAAAAGTCACATAAAGAATATGGGAAAATGTTTAGAATGTAATGGTGGGTGTATCAGTTAGGAATGCATTTGCCAGCTAGTAAGAGAGCAGGGCTTAAAGATGGTAGCTTAACAAAGACAGAAGTTTATTTTTCTCTCTGGTAATATGAAATTCAGAGATGGGCAGTTGTTTGGCATTCGTTCCGTGGTTTATGGAGGTCAACAAGACATTTCTCTTGGGCTTTCCCTCGTGGCCCCCTGGTGGCTGCTAGTGCTCCAGTGCTAACACCTGAGTTCCAGGCAGAACAAGGGAACTTGCCTCTCAGCTGAGGAGGAGCCCTTTACAGATATTTTGTGGAAACTCAATGACTTCAACTTACATCTTGTTGGTCACTTTTACCTACAAGGATGACTGAGAAATGTAGTTTTAGGGGGTCGCATTGTTATCAAAGCCCAATATCTTACCTTTTCCTAAGGAAAAGGTGGGAAATGGGTATGAGATGAGCAGCTAGCAGTCGGTACTGCAGTGGGTATTTTAAAACAGGTTACCAAACATCATTACCAATTTTGTGAACAAAATATTTATCCATTCACTCAAAACACTGTAAAATCCCTACTCTTTGGAGGCATTATTGTAGGCACTAGGGGTACAACAGTGAATAAAACAGAAAAGAGGCATTATTGTAGGCACTAGGGGTACAACAGTGAATAAAACAGAGAAAAATCTCTGCCCTCAACCGTATTTCTACAGATAAGCAACTGGCAGAAAAATGAAAACAATTTAAAAGATATGATTTAAAATAACAGCACAAAATAAATTAGATGCTATATAATAGGACAAAAAAAAAGAATGCTTTTTAACATATTCTATGGGACTGGTATTATCCCTGATGCCAAATGCAAACAAAGAAACGTTGAGAAATAAAAAATCAGTGTCAAAAACACAACAACAACAAAGTTGGGTTTATCTCCAAATTATTTAATATTAGAAAACTATAAATGCAGTTTTCCACATTAATAGATGAAACCGAAAAACCTCAATCATCTCGATAGCTGCTCAGAAAGCATATGGTAAAATTCAACATTAATTCATAATAAAAACTCTTCCTACATTAAGAATAGAAGAAAATTTCCCAGTCTTGATATAGATTAACTATAAAAACCTAGAATAAACATGATTTTAAGTGAAGAATTTCTAATAAAATTAAGAACATGAAAAGAATACCCATTATCACCACTTTTATTTGACATTGTATTGGAACCAGTGCAAATTCAAGGAAAAAAATTAGAGGCATAAGAATTGAAAAGGAAGAAATAAAACTATCATTATTATGTGACTGCATACATAGAAAACTCCAAAGGATCTATGGAGAAAAATATTAGAAATAATAGGAGAGTTTAGCATGGTGGCTAGATTTAAGATTAATATACAAAAATTAGTTGTATTTGTATACAACAGCAATAAAAAGCTAGAAAATGTAATTAAAAAGAAAAAACTTTATGTAGAATCAAAGAATATCAACCACCTTTAACTATCTAGTAATAAATCCAAGAAAAGAGGAATTTCTCCATTACAGGGGAAATTTTTAAACTTTTAAAAAGATAAGATACAAGACCTAAATAAGGGAAATATAGACCATGCTTATAGGTTGAAAATTTTGTTACTGTAAAAATGTCACCTCTCCCCCAACTGATTTGTAAATTAAATGCTATCTCAATTAAAATACTAATAGTTTTTGTATGAATGCCTGGAAATAGAAAAAAAAGTAATTCTATCATATGTTATATAAAATGTGTATGAATATGGAAAACAACAAGAATCTTCAAGGATAAAGGGTAGAAATATGCAAATAGCCCAGAATAGCCAAGATATTCTTGAAAAAGAGAGCAACATGAGACTTGTGTCAGCATGTATCAAGATTTATAAATTTATAAAATTATAGTAATTAATACAGTGTGATGGTGGTGCAAGGCTAGACAAACAGACACATGGAACAGAATAGAGTCTAGAAATAGACCCATACAAATATGGTCACGTAACTTGTGACAGAGGTGGCACTGCAAAGAGGTGGGGAATGAGCAATCAATAAATGGTGCTGAGATAACTGCTCTCTGAATGGGGGGGGGGAAAGAAATTCGATCCCATTTCATACCATAAACAAAAATCCACTCCAGGTAGACGACAGACCGAATAAGAAGCCAAAACTGTAAAGCTTTTAGTAGATAATATCTTCATTGTTTCTGAATAGGGAACGATTTTTTTATTGTGGTAAAATATATATAAAATTTGCCATTTTAACCATTTTTAAGTGTATAGTCAGCAGCATTCATTACATTCACAACATTGTGCAACCATCATCATTACCTACTTCCAAAAGTTTTCAACACCACAAACAGATATTCTGTAACCATTAAGCAATACCTCCCCATTTCCTGCCCACCCAGCCCCTGGTAACCTCTAATCTACTTTCTGTTTCTATGGACTTGCCTACTCTAGACATTTCACATACGTGGAACCACACATTTGGCCTTTTGTGTCTAGCCTATTTCACCTAAATCCATGTTGTAGTATGATCAGAACCTCACTCCTTTTTATAGCTGAATGATGTTCTGTTGTATGTATGTGCCATATTTTATCTATTCACCTGTTGATGAACACTTGGGTTGTTTCCAACTTTTATCTTTTGTGAATAATGCTATTATGAAAATTAGCATACAAGCATCTTTTTAAGTCCCTGTTTTCAATTCTTTGGGGTATATACCTAGGAGTGAAACTGCTGGGTCATCGGTAATTCTGTGTTCAACTTTCTGAGGAATCACTAAATGGGAGTGACTTCTTAAACAAGAAATAAAAAAGCACTAGCCATAAGGGAAAATACTGGTAACTTTAAACTACGTTAGGATTAAGAAACTCTGTTCTTCAAAAGCACTCGAGAGTGAAGACTCTAGAATGGGAAAATGTATTTGCAACACATATTTTTGATAAGACTCTTATTTGGAATATACCAAGAATTCCAACAAATAAGTAATATAAACTATCTAAAATTTTTTTAATGGGCAAAATATTTGACTTGGCCATTCACAGGAAGAGAAATACAAATGGCGAACAAATATTGAAAAGGTCCTCAAACTTAGTTGTGATTAAGGAAAAGCAAATTAAAATCACAAATAAAAACTACGACATACTTATGAGCTTCGCAAAAGTTAGGAAGTATTGTTAGACAATAGAAAGTATTGTTAAAGATATGAAACAACAGGAGTTATCATACATTGTTAGTGAGAGTAAAATTGGTACAATAAGTTTGAAAATCAGTTTGGCATCATGTGGTAAAGCTACAGATATGAATATCCAATGACCTAACAACTACTTTGCATATAGGCTGGAGAAACCGTGCACATGTGTACCAGAAGATATGTATGACCTGTACCATTTGAGCATCAATCTATGTATTTCACCAATTTAACAGACTAAAGGAGAAAAACCATATAATCATCTCAATCGATGCACCATATGACAAAATTCAACATCTATTCATAATATAAACTCTCAGTAAACTAGAGAAGATCTAAAATCTAAAGAGCTCCAAATGCGTACGAACTATAGAATGTAATGCTTACTTTCCAATTTAAATATCCTCTGAACTATTTGGCATACAAAATCTAAGATAGTAGCTCAAGACCAATGTTCCTTAAAGACTATTTATTACACCTTTAGAACATCTTTATAATTAAATGTTTTGTTGCAAGGGATTTCAATGATCAAGGTGGGTTGAAAATAAAGTGTTAATACTACTTTGGAAAAAAATGTTAGTTCCCACATTAATATATTAATGCATATCCTACAGTCCCTTATCTGAAGCACCACCTTTTAATTTACAAATGGGACCTCTCTAGGTTGGCAGGAGGCATACTCTCCCTTACGGTGAATTTTGCTAGTTCATAAATTGTTTAATTTAGAGTTAAATCTGGTTAGAACATGGACTTTAGAGTAAAAAAGTCTTGGATTTAGATCTCCAGTTCTTGGCTTCCTAGCTTTATGATCTTGGGCAAGGTATTTAATCTCTCTGAGTTTGTCTTTCATAAAATTGGAATTAAAATAACACCCAAACCAGTTGTGAGGATTAACAGATCAACATAAAGAAAGCATCTGGCACTCAATAAATGTTATCTATTATCATATTTTGGCACTAAGCTAAGTACATATACTATGTTAAGTGAACAACACTTTTGTTTCCCATCCTCGTTGACAGTCCACGTGCTGCATGGTTTGGGAAAGGGCAGGGCAGGAGGTTAGAAAGAAGGTACCTGCTGCTAGATAGCAAGTCATTATGCAGTTCTTCCTTTTAAATATCTGTCTGAAATACTAAGGCTTGCATTGTAAGTTCCATGTACATTATTGAAAAAAGAAATGATTAAACATATTGTCATTCACTGTGTGTTTAATTTTATATCTATGTACAAAGCCCATATAGTTTTCATAAGTGAATATAATTCCTCTTTCATAACAAGTGACTCAGTTCATTTCTGCTCATTTGCTCTTTAAAACAAATGCTTTCTGCCCTGCATTGTGAGTAGAATCATTGCAAAGCTGGGGAAAGTAAGAAAATTTAAGAAAACCAAGATTTAATGATTGTGGCTTATCTAATCTCAAATTTTAAGATTACTCAGCTAAGTAATTTTACTTCCAAATAATTAAGTCTATCTAATTTCAGCTTCAAATGATTTCACAACTAATTAAAAAAAAGTCACTTATTCCCTACGATTTAGTGTCCTCCGCTAAAAGATAGGAAAACAATATTTACATTTGGCTCTATCACAGATATTCTGAGAAGGAAAGTTAAGCAACATATGAAAATGCTTAGAAATAAAGTGAATAACAAATCCTACCTCTCTCCTGAGAGAACTATAAAGATCAAATGAAATATTGTATATACAACAGGTTTTTCCACAAACTGTACACCAGATTGCAAGGTATTATTACTACTACTACAAGACATTTATTGAATACAATAGTATCTAAAGGGGAGATTAACGTAGAAAATCAGAGTCTAGGGCCAGCTCTGTGGCCAAGGGGTTAAGTTCGCGTGCTCCCCTTTGGTGGGCCAGGGTTTTGCCGGTTCAGATCCTGGGTATCGATCTAGCACTGCTCATCAGGCCATGTTGGGCAGCATCTCACACAGCAAAGCCTGAAGGACCTACAACTAGAATATACAACTATACTCTGGGGGTCTTTCGGGAGAAGAAGAAGAAAAAAGAAGATTGGCAACAGATGTTAGCTCAGGTGCCAATCTTTAAAAAGAAAAAAACGTACCTTGACTGTTTAAAAACAAAACACAGAAAATCAGAGTCTATAAAGTCAATTTTTATAATGCAGACAGTATTAATAGTAGCCAATTTTTATATGTAAATGCAGTGAATGCTGATGTAATATTTCACAAAATCCTGTCTCATTCATCTGCTTAATATCTATGAAATTTTAACTACTTGGTTCATCTGTTGTGACCTGAATTATTTAGCTCCTTTTTATTTAGTTTAATATTCTAGTATTTTAAGTACAAATGTTTCTCAAAGTGCCCTAATACTTAGAGTTGAGAAGAGAAAAAAAAGAAGGGTACTTTTCCACTCAAATGTTTTTAGCAATTAGATGGCTTTCTCCTAATTCATTACCCATCATTACACAAATGAATCTCTGCTGCTCATTCTAAAGTCCAACTCATGGAGCTGCCCAAGTGAAGCCCCTTGATCACTAATCAATATCTCTTGTGACCTTCAATTGGGACTCCTATTTAAAATCACTCCTTTTGGGGCCGGCCCCGTGGCTGAGTGGTTAAGTTCACATGCTTGACTGTAGGGGACCTACACACTACTCATCAAGTCACACTATGGCAGCATCCACATAGAAGAGCTAGAGTGACTTACAACTAGGATACACAACTATGTCCTGGGGCTTTGGGGAGGAGAAAAAAAAAGAAAAAGAGGAAGATTGGCAACAGATGTTAGCTCAGGGCAAAACTTCCCGACCAAAAAAGCATTAAAAAAATTTCTTTAAAGAAATAAAATCACTCCTTTCAGTCCTCTGTCTGAATGCCTGCATGGCATGTGTCTCTGAATAGTCCTTTATTGTACACGGGTCTCTGACTTGATCTGCTCTCGAAGGTGGCTCTCTCTTCAATTCGCCCCTTTGGACCTCCAGACATGAATTTTCTGTGCACCACAAAACTTACAAGTTGAACCATCATAAACATATCCCCTAAATTCGGTGAACGTGTTTAGTCATTTTTGTATGATTCAGTAACAGGTATTAATTTAACTTAAATTGATCAACAAAAGGGAAATTTATCTTGTTTTGGGGGATCTAGATTTTTGCTTAATGCCATTTTTCAGTGTCATGACTAGATTTTCTTCTATGTTCCACTTAATCTTCGATTTTTATATCAGGACAAATTGTTTTATAATCTTAGGTACCCACTAAATCATTTGGTACTTACATGTGATTCCAATATTTGCTTTTTTAGGCTTTGGAATCAGCTAGGCAATTCTGCCCTTTCTAGGTGATCTGGGGAAAATTATTTAATCTCTTTGAACTCAGCGTCTTCATCTAAAAAGTGGGAATAACAGTACCTTCCTCATAACACTCCAAACCCCCTACTTCTTGCAATCCACCCATTCCTGCAAGGGTGAATTTAAAAAATAATTCATTTCATTATGTTGGGAGAATTGTTTACTTGAGAAAAGACTCCATTTAAACTTTACTTATTGTCTGCACCAAAATAATTTCAATATTTAAAAAGAAAGACTGAAGAAAGCTATAAGAAATTTTAGATAAATATTTATCTGCTGTCTAGTTGGAGAAGGACTGTCTAGCATAGATGTTATCAAATTAAGAGGCAAACTAGAAACGGAAAAAGAGCTATTTATAGACAGAGAGTTAGTATATTTAACACATAAAACATGTTGTTTCTCAAGAAAGCCTTGAGAAAAAAATGAGATAGACCTAGTATATTGACATGGTAAGAAATCCAAGCCAAAAACAGGCATCCACAATAAAAACACAAACAAACTATATATGACAGTACTGTATAATAATTTGACTCACCTTTGTCTCTGGTTCCTGGGAGTGAATCTAAATTCCTAGAATTTCACAAGTAAAAGGAGTGTCTTTGTTATTCACGAGCCCCTTGGATCACTTCTGGGTTTATGCAAATGAGGTGACTCATTGTGGGCCCTTAGATAGCTTCAGGATCAGGGCTGATCACGCCAGAAAGACCAATCATGTGATTACAAGGTTGAGGCTTTGAGCCACATGATATCAGCCCCATCTCCTGACTTTGGGAAAGGAGAGGTCTGGAGAACGAGTTCAATCACAGGCCAATGATTTATTCAATCATGTCTATGTAACGAAACCCCAATAAAGACTCTGGACATGAAACTCAGTGGTGCTTCCTGGAGGGTGAACACATTGATGTGATACGAGGGTGAAGTGCCTTGATTCCACGGGGAGGAGGCACAGAACCTCTACATTCAGGACCCTCCCAGACCTTGCCTTATAAGTCTCTTATTTGGCTGTTCCTGGTTTGTATCCTTTCTAATAAGACTGTAATTGTAATTATAGTGCTTTAGTGCTTTCTTGAGTTCTGAGTCGTGCCAGCAACTTATCTAATCTGAAGAGGTCATGGGATTGTAGCCAGCTGGAAGTGCAGGTAGCTAGGGGACCCTACTTTTGACTGGTGTCTGAAGTGGGGACAGTCTTGTTAGGGACCACGCCCTTTCATTTGTGTGGTCTATGCTAACTCTGGGTGGTTAGTGCTGGAACTGAACTGCGGTATACCAGTTGGTGTCAGAATAAACATCAATTACATAAAATACATTGAGATGCATGAAAGAATGGTTGCCAAAATATTAATAGTGTTTATTTCTTAACTGGTTTCAGGTGATTTTTATTGTCTGAAAAACATCTTTCACGTCTTGATCAAATTTTTTTGTAATGTTCAATAGGGTGTGGGGGAAAGCTTTTTACACTGTGGGGAGAAAAAAGTAAGCTCCCAAATGCACACTATTAAGTGAAGAAAGATGCTGAATAACCGGTATTCTATGATCCATTTATATTTTTATATATATATTCCATGTATCTTTATATAAAGAATATGAAGATATGTGCATATTAATAGAATGATAACAGGAATAATGTACTCTAAAATGCTGTTGACAGTGGTGATCTGTAAGGGAGGGAGTCATGTGCTATGTATATTTCTATATCGTTTGAATCTTTTACAACTAGAATATTTGTGTTATTCAAGTAATAAAAAAAAGACAAACGATCCCATAGAAATGTTAAAAAAAAGGCCCACAGAAATTGATTTTCTTTAAAATATATTACAATATAAAAATGGGCTAAGTGAAAAAATTGATGTTTCACATAAGAAAAAAAGTAATATATGAAAAATACCTCACTAATAAAAAATGTTAATTTTAACAAAAGAGAGATATTTCTTTTTAGAAGTTAGAAGTCTTTAAATTATCATATTTAATTTTCATGAGGGTGTAATCAGATGCACAAACAAAAATTACTTTTAGATAGAGTACATAATTTATAGAAAAAAACTGATAATATTATTGAGTGTGAAAGTGCTTATGCTCTTTAAATAGTAATTTCATGTTCTAGAATCTAAACCAAGAAACATAGTAGTCAGAGATGCAAAAAATGATTTTTATACAAAAAAATATTTGGCATTAAAAATTGGAAATATCTAGGGGCCAGCCTGGTGGTGGAGTAGTTAAATTCACACACTCCACTTCAGTGGCCCAGGGTTCACAGGTTTGGATCCTGGGCACGGACCTACACACTGCTCATCAAGCCATGCTGTGGCGGTGTCCCACATACAAAATAAAGGAGGACTGTCACAGATGTTAGCTCAGGGCCAATCTTCCCCACCAAAAAAACCAAACTAAAAATGAAATATCAAAATGTCCAAGAATATAGGGAATGGATAAATAGATGTGAAAATCCTATAATATGCAATATTACATATCCATTAAAAAAAACCAACAATTTTGAAGAACTTTTAAGGCAAAAGAAAAATATGTCATAGTGCTCAGTTTAAAAAAAGCAGGATTTATAACTGCATATGATTCAAATTATGTTTACAGAAGACAAATTACTCAGTTTTAAATACAATTATTTTTCTATCTTTTTCAAAGTTCCTTAATGGGAGATTATTATTTTAATAATTTTTATTATTTTTTAAATTAAATTTACTCAGTGGCATTTTAAAGCAATGTTTCAATCAGTTGTCTGTTTAATTTTTGGTTTCCTGATAGAAACCTAACTCAATACAATAAAAATATTTTAATTCATGGATAAAGCACTGAACCTTTTAAGGTTATAGCTCTAAATCTGACACTAACTGTAGAATTCTGGGAAAAGTATTTATCCTCTCTGAGCCAAATTCGCTCATCTGTTTAACAAAAAAGCAGTGGGGGCTGGCCCTATGGCGGAGTGGTTAAGTTCATGTGCTCTGCTTCAGTGGCCCAGGGTTCATGAGTTTGGATCCCAGGTGGGGACCTACACACTGCTCATGAAGCCATGATGTGGCTTGTATGTATTTTGTATTATCCCACATACAAAATAGAGGAAGACTGGCAGAGATGTTAGCTCAGTGACAATCTTCGTCACCAAAAAAAAAAAAAAAAGCACTGGATCAGATTTCCAAGGTCTGTTCTAGGTCTAAAAATGTTATGATCCACTGACTTAGACACTTTTTGAATAAAATAAAGCAAATGCCATGAAATGAGTAATACTTTCAAATTAATGCATATTTTTATTAATGCAGTTGAACAAATAATCATATGCATACATGCAAGTCATTTATTTGTTTAGAGACAGTATTAGATTATTATATCCCTCTGCAAGTAATCTACAACCCTTCAGGGATCTCAACCAATAGGTAGGAAAATACTGATAAAGACAACTGGCAAATATAAATAGGAAAGAAGCTAAATCTCAGTTCAGAGTAAAACTTCAAAGTGATATTTTAAACTGTATCTTCAAATGTTGACTAGCACTTGGCAGAATTATCCTCGTTTGAGTCTCAAATTCTCATTTATAAAATGAGAATAGTAATTGCTGCTTATAGGACTGCTATAAAGATTGAAAGATAATTATGTGAAAATACAATGCATAATATACAGTAGATATTCAGTAAATGTCAGTTCCTTTCCCTGTGCCCTTTGCATTCTGAAAATGACCATAATCGAATAGGAACAGAACCTGTAAAACTTCTATATCTGGAAATTTAATGATACAGAAAGGGAAAAGAAATAAAAGATTTTCTAGCTATAAAATCTGTATTAGACCCATTTAGTGAATAATTTGTCTCATTCCATAGCTTCCTGTTCCTGACCTGCATCCAGTCCCTGTGACAGACACCACGTCATGAGAACTGTCATCAACATCGGGGCCATGTGGATAGTTTCCACAAAGTCATGGGTTCCGTAGAGCCAACATATTTCAGAGAACCATTGAATTCTGTCACTCATCCTCACTCTCTCAAGTTGCAGGTGAAGAAGTTGAGGGCCAGAGAAAGGAAGGCATGCACCCAAGATTACCAAGCTGAGCAGGTGGCAGAAGTAGTTCTCTGCTCCTTCTGTCACTTGACAGCAGTCTCACACCTCATGTGCTACTTATCCCACCAACATCCCCGCTGAGTTTCCTATTTTAGTTTACTTCCTGGGAAAATACTTTTAGCCGAAGGGTATAGACAAAAACAGAAGAAGTAATTGGATATAAAATTGCAGGGCAGGTTTAGGAAAAATTAGAAATAATCAATATACAGCTAAAGCTTGAAACTGAATGAAACTCATGGTCATTTTAAACCATCTTTTCTTCTTTTGTACTTTTTAAAGTGGAAATGGGTAAAGCCCTAGCTTCTGTGCTTACTACAACAGAGTTAAAATCTATGGAACTGTAAACTCTAGTGTAATTAAAAATTAAAACGACCTCAATGTTTCCATGGAAATAAAAAGACCTCATGAATAAAGAATTACTATTATGCAACTGATATAGAAGTCTTTTACTCTGAAAGCCACACGTTGTTTTGTAGCTACTACAAGCTAGATGTTTTTGTTTTGTTTTATTTCTGCCTATATCCTTTGGTTAAATTCTTCCTGAAAGTCTAAATACATCCATATTTTTGATGAATGTAATTCTGATATCAAAACACTACAGTGTATTTTCAAATGTTAACCAAACCTAAAAAAAGAGGAAAGACCTTAAGAGAGTTAACATATTTACATAATTCTAATCATGTTTTTAAAGCCAGAATTCATAATTCCATCTAAGCATATTTTAGGTAAAAGCAACATAAGTGAAGAAGTTTAATAGTTTATTAAATCTAAAATTGAATAATGTATTAAAAGACAACAAAAAATTGATAGTTTAAGACAGTTGGTTAAAAAAAAAGACAAGAAAGCAGAAAGACAGACTTTTCCAAAATACTTTTGTAATCAAGCCTAGAAATCTGATGCCCCTCGCTGCAAGGGAGCGTTGTATGTAAGTATGGTATGTTAAGCAGCAGTTAGACTGGTTACCTTATATTGTAATGTTTCTGGGACACCCCTGTTTACAATACTCAATACGTATTTGTTGGCTAAGGAACTGAAGAGATTGTTTCAATTAGCAACTAATATTGAGGTACTTCCTGCCCCTACATTTCCTCACAGGTTCCAAAGTGGACTCAACTGACCAGTTTGAAGCATTCTCGGTGTTCCTTTTACCTTCTTAGCCATCTTTCCTGCTCTAGGTAACCTAAATGTTGGAGGGCCCCAGGGCTAGATCCTGGGGATTCTTCTCTTCTTTATCTACATTTTCTTTTGAGGTGATCTCTCTGTTCTCTAGTTTAAATACCATCCACATGTTGATAAATCACAAAAAATGTTTACCTCCAGTCCTGATCTCTAGACTTTATAAGTGCCTACTTAATCTTTCTATTTGGAAGTCAAATTCGCCAGGTCTAAAAGAGAGGTTTTGCTTTTCTCTTCTGAAAATATTCGTCCCCATCAGTTTTCCTCAAAGTGGTAAAATTCATTACCAGTCATACAGCAGCTCGAGACTAAAACCTTGGAGTCATTCTTCATTCCTCCTCTTCCTTCACACACCATCTCCACCCCCCACCGCCCATCAATCTGCAAGTTCTGATGATTCTGTCTCCAAAACAGATCCTGAATTTGTGCATTTCTCTTTGCCTCCTGTATCACTATCAATCTAGTTCCAAATCACCTAAGGTCTCACCTGCGTAACTGCAATAATAACCTCCTAACTGCTCTCCCCATTTCTATTCATGTCCCTCCACAACTCATGCTCCTACAACATAGAAACCAAGGTATGTCACTTCTCCACTCAAAACCCTCTAATTGTTTTCTTTGTACTCAGAATGAAGTTGACCCTATGATTACCATGGACTCCAGGGCTTTCTATACTTCCCTGACCTCATCTCATACCATCTTCTCTATTGCTCTCTCTCTAAGCTCATGCCACATTGGCCTTCTTTCTGCCCTTTAACACTTTTTTCCACCTCTAGGCCTTTGCATTTACTGTTCCTTCTACCTATGAAGCTCTTACCCCTGCTTTTTTGAATGATGGCCACTTTTCATCTGTTGAATGCCAACTCCTTGAAAATACCACCAACCAAAATAACCTGTTGATAAAGCAAAACTAAGTTTTCTGCTTACTGTGGTAGGAAGAATATTACCTTGACAGATCTTAGCAGTATCTCTGAGGGGTAAGGGCAAAGGTGAGATACTTTTGAGGTTTCTGGAGTCTAGCTTGAGTTTTTCAGTGCAAGGACCTGATTGGTATTGAGTAAAGTCTGCAAGGCTGATGGGGGAACCTCGAATCAAAGTTACCCATCAAGAGTCCTCCTTCTCAGAGAAATGGGCCTGCCTTCGGACCTTCGCCACGCTCAGTCATCGGCTGGGAGCAGCCGGGAGCAGCACGGCTTCTGCAGAAGCACTACAGTAGAGTCAGAGCATAGCAACTGGGGCCATCTGTCAATTCTCTGCAGAAACAGCTCTGAGTGGCTTATTTTCATAGCTGCTACAGCTCGCCCCTTGCGCTGAACAGATTTCTCACAGGTCCAGGGTGCAGGTCTACCATGGTTCCTGCGGGCCTGTGTTCCCGAGGGGAAACTCAGAAGGGACCTCTGACACTGCAGTTGATCTTTGGGGTTACAACTGGTACTCATGCTCTCCCTCTTTCACTAGCTATTCTGATTTCCCTCATTCTAAAGTAAGACTTGGGGACTTACTGGTGGGGTGACTCAAATCTTAACTCCTGAGGGGTCCGAGCCATCATACTGTTCTCAGGCTGACGACTGCTGCATGCGTCCATCCACAGCTACAATGAGACGGGAGGACCAAAAAGTTCCCAAATGGCTCATCTGGGTTCCACATGTCCTCTTCCTGCTGAGCAGGGTCGAGCACCCCTGCCAGAATGCTGATGTCTGGATACAAGGACTTCAGAGTGCACTGCCAGCAGCCATATCCTAAAGTTCAATAAAAACTTTGTGTTCCCCGTGGCAAGACTACGCCCCCTTTGGGCACCAGGACCTCCAACCCTACAGAGCCCAGAGTTAAAGGGATGAGAGGCATAAAATCTCCCAGTGTGTCATTGGGAATGATGGTAAATGGGGCCACTCCTGCTTCTGCCCCTTGATTCTGCCCCATGTAGTCTTGCTGTTGGGAACACAGCACCATGCAGAGGTATCTGATTTGACGCATATACTACACGTTCAAGGATGGCACCCATCCTTTCATGCTGCAGCTCTTTTAGGAAGCCACTTCAGCATTCCATGAATTTACCATCTTAAGTGCAACAATTCTTTAAGAAACAAACCAGAGCAATAATATTGCATACATATTCACATCTCTCTGTAATTATACTAAATATGGTCTTAATTGCTCCACTTAACCTAGGTGACCAACTTCTTTTTCTCCTGGAAAAAACTAGAAGACAGAAAACCAGTTACTGTTTAACTATTTTTCTAATGGGCATGCCTTTCATATTATCTTTATAAATTTTAAGGAGGTTATTTGTATAACAAAATCCAAAGGCATTTTCACATTCTCTAAATCTATATCTTTTTTTTTCTTTCTTTTTTTTTTTTTTTTGCTGAGGAAGATTCACTCTGAGCTAACATCTGTTGCCAATCCTCCTCTTACTTTGCTTGAGGAAGATTAGCCCTGAGCTAACATCTGTGCCAATCTTCCTCCACATTATATGGGGTCACCACCACAGCATGGCTGATGAGTGGTGTAGGTCCATGCCCAGGATCTAAACCCTTGAACCTGGGCCACCAAAGCAGAGTGTGCCCAACTTAATCAGTATGACAAGCGGCCGGCCCCAATATATCTATTTTTAAGTGTATAAGAATAACAGTGGGGGCTGGCCCCGTGGCCGAGTGGTTAAGTTCACGTGCTCTGCTGCAGGTGGCCCAGTGTTTCGTTGGTTCAAATCCTGGGCACGGACATGGCACTGCTCATCAAACCATGCTGAGGCAGCGTCCCACATGCCACAACTAGAAGGACCCACAACGAAGAATATACAACCATGTACCGGGGGACTTTGGGGAGAAAAAGGAAAAAAATAAAATCTTTAAAAAAAAAAAAGAATAACAGTAAAATACAACTGTTTAGTGGCAAATGTTGTGCCTCTCATTTTTTTTCTTTAGATTTTGTCGAAGTATTCAAAGATTACATATCAATAAACTTAGTTTAACAATTGCCTAAGGTATTTAAGTTAGCTAAAAATCTAGAAATTACAATTTTAGTTAAATATAAACTTAAGAATTTTGATATTACAGAAATATCATAAGATTATAAACCTTTTTAAGATACCCATCATTACAATTTTATCTAGTTAATCATGATTCTAAATTTTTGTAATCTTTAAGAATTTGTAGAAATAATAATAAATTGTTTGTCCCATAAAACCAATGCAAGGAATATAGGAATTTTAAATTACGAGACATTCTATAATCTTGTATAAAGTAGAATATCATGTTGGCATTAACTTCATATATTAAAGTTAGGAAGTAGATAATTGGTTTCAACCCTTTAAACCAAAATGATAAACTCATTCTAATTTGTCCAATGATTCATCTATTTATCAGGAATATTTTATGCACATTTTATATATAATATATAAGCTTTGTATTCATAAATGAAATTATAAAAATTCTTTATATTCTGTTTCAATGCCCTTATCCTTAGAATCAAGGCCTTTTCTTCTTTTCCTGTAGTTTTAACCAGAAATATCTCTTAAAAGCAATTTTAAAGAAAAAGAAACACAAAACAATTTAATGATTTTGCTTTCTATTTCAGAAATTCTTAATTAGATATTCCTAGATTTAGCACATAATGACAGAATAATTATTTTCATCAATTAATCTTTAAAGATCTCCTAGGGAGGAAAAAGGAGAAGAGTAATAGAAAAAATGAGAGGGAGCTAGCTTTAGTCAAATACAAAATTATCACTGTAAAAGACTAATTATCTTTCCTTAATTAAAGAGAGGGGAAAGTATAGATGCAGGAAAACCTATTTTGACATACAAGCACATGAGAGAGGGAGGGGAGGAAAGATGGGGGAGAGAAAAAGAGAGAGTCATTACAGCAGGTTTAAACATTAACTCAGGCCCTTGACAATCTGATTTGTATGATTCAAAGACCAGTAATTATTAACAGTTGAAGTATGGAAATGAGAGGGGTGTCTCATATTAAACAAAGTGATCTTTCTCTTTTAGACTAACAAGACCATCTCCTTAGGAGGTGTTTTCAAGGGAAGGAGAAAAAGTCAGAAGGATAGATGGGACAGAGGGAAATAGAGGAACATAGGATAAGGAAGTGGAAAAGAAGAATAAAGGATATTATATTCAAATTGTGATTTGAAGGAATCTAAAAGAGATAGTTTTAATATGTTCACATTTTTCTCTTGCCTTTGCCCAGGAACCATTTAAGGAAGCAATTTCATAGTTCTTTGACTATATTTTGGAAGTTTCCTCTTGCCTTAAAATGTAGACAATTGTACGTTTTTGATATTTGCTTCCTTTTTGCTTCAAAGAGCCAACCAAAAGGAACAATTTTGTTCATATCAAAAGTTCTCCAAAGCAATCATTATATTCCAAATAATCCTCATATCACATAGAAAGTTAAGAAGGTACATTTTCATGTTAGTATAAATACATGTAAGAGGCAGGAGTCCATCCCAGAGTGGGCACAGAACTAGAGATAAACCTAGGAGTCTCGTGACAGTCAGTCAAATATCGTGCACTTTCTATCTTGGGGAACTCCTTACCAAAGAGAACTAGACTTTTATGGACAAAATAAAACCAGAGTGAGTAAAGTTCTGATAAGATTTTCATAAATGATCTGAGACAGTGTTTCCTAAAGGATGCCAGTCTGAAGAGAAACCTTCTGAACATACAAGCCCATCCTCATCCCTATGAACTTTCTTTTATCAATGCACAATGAAGAAATGACAAGGACAAACAGACAAACAGTAGGGTTGTCAGTCATAATGCAGATTTCTACCAAAAATAAAAGTTTTTCAAACCTGATCAATCACTGGACTTTTAAAAAGAGTTTCTTATTCCTAAATACTACTCTCAAACTAAATAAACTAAACTTACCAGTTTGGAGTGTTTGTTGAAAAAATAAGAAATGAGAGCTCAAACCCAGTAGGAACTTACCTCGCCATCATCATTGGAAAGACCCTGTGCAGGAGGCTCAAAGGGCCTCAGAAAAGCACGCTGTTTCCAGGGTGACCAGATTTTGATGGGACCTCCCAGCTTGTCAAATGCTGGCTCCTTTAAAATATCTCCAAAATAACCTGTTGATAAAGCAGAACTGAGTTTTTTGCTTACTGCAGTAAAGGAGAATAGCATCTTGAGAGTTTTAGCAGTGTCTCACAGGGAAAGTGAGGGAGACAGTATTTATGAGATTTGGGAATCTGGTTTAAGATGAGTTTTAAAGCAGGGGATCTGATTGGGATCAGGCAAAGTTTTTACATAATAGTTTTTGAGTGGACGCCATGAGACGAGTCTTTGGAAGTGGCTCTTTCACAGCTGTCTGCCTTCTTAGACTAATCTGCTATTCCCTCCACAACCTGAATTGTTCACTGGCCTGGAATAACTTCTTTGATTTAAGATGTTTTTTCCTGTGTTTGAATTGATAGTACTTTTCACACTATATCACAACTGGTTGATAGTGTAATTGTGTGCCCCTACACTGTGAGTAGGGCTAGGATTAGGTTTTGTTAATGTTTCCTACAGCCAGCAGGTAACACAGTGTCTCATTCTCAATAAATACTCAGTCACTGTTGATAATGATTGGAGAAAAACACACAAATGTGCCGACTAGTCTGATTTTCAATTTATGAACCTGAACCTCAAATGAACTCTTAATCAAGTAGGCCCATTAATAATATTATACTTTCCTCATCTAATTACTCTATTAGCTTTTTTCCTCAACTCCCCAACACAGTTCCCCAACAAACCCATCTTAAACACTTCCCTAAGGGCCTTGCTTGTCTCCCTGAGAACACTGAAGCAATCAGTTTTCCACAAACTCACACTTGTCCCCCCCAGCAGTATCTTTACCCATGTAGTATGCCCTGTCATCTATCTATAGATGAAGTACGTATGCTCCCTCTAAAGTCAAACCCTTCAGTTGGGCATTAGATCTCATCCCCTTTCTCCTACTCAAAGACATTTCTTCAGCAATTCTCTCCCCTCAACAACTTTCCCATCTCTTGTTAAGTTGTTTCCCATTTATTTTCTATGAGGACACTCTAAAATCTTCAATGGCCATTTAAATGGTCATTCATTCAAAAATATTTTCCAAGCGTCTACCCTGAGATACAACAATGTACCAAAAGAGACAAAGATCCCTGCCCCTGTGGTTTATAACCTAGTAAGGGGAGACAGATAAATTGTAAAGTTTATTCTCAACACAACGGCCAAAGTGATCCTTTTAAAGGGAAAGTCATATTATGTCATTTCTTTGCTCAAAACTCAGCAATGGCTTCCCATTTCCACAGAGTAAAAGCCAAAGTCTTTATAATGGTTTATAAGATCCTACATGATCTGATTCCCTGTTACCTCTCTGACTTCATTTCCTGGTACTCTCACTTGCTCACTCCACTCCAGCCACATTAGCCTTCCCGCTGACCTTCAGGCATACTGGGCAATTCCCAATCTTGCAGTTCCCTCTTCTTGACACTACTCTGCATGCTATCTGCATGACTCTCTTATTCCCTTCCAGGATTTGCTTACATGTACCTTCTCAATGAGGCCTGCTCTGGTTCTTTATTTAGAATTACAACTCTCTCCACACTGAGCCCCTATTTCCCTCTTTGTCTGTTCCACTTTTGTTCCATATCACTTATCAACCTAACATATAAAAGTACATAATATACATATAATAATTAATATAAGTACATATAATATGCTTATATTATAGTATAAGTACTATAATATACTTATTTACTATGTTTATATATACCCATTTATTATGTTTATTATTTATTGTCTAGTTCTCTCTTCTGGAATCTAAGTTCCAAAAGGGCAGGAAACATGTCTGTCCCGTTGAATGAATGAATGCCCATCTTTAAGACTTTAGAGTGTCCTTGTAGCATATAAATGTAAAAAATCCAAGTGTTTTGAAAAGCAATTATAGATGCAATAGTCATGACCAGAAACTTGTTACACAATTTTATTACCGTAATCAATAAATTATTCTATCACCTCCATTTGGACATCATAACTATCTTCAGAAATCTGTGAAGCTCAATTTTTCACCCAGATTTTCGGAAATTTTTTTGATTCAATGGGCTCCTTTAATAGATCATTTTAATAAGATTTTAACCTAACACATGCTAAGCAAAATGTAAAATTCTTAGCCCGGCCTTCTAGAATTTCTACCACTTAGCCTTTCTTATCGTTCTCCAGCTTCTTCATTGAATCCTAATGTTCTCACAAAAATGAGTTACTAGTATCCCCAAATGTGCCATATAATTCCTTCTACTTGCTCCCTGAAGTCCATACATCTACATTTTAATCTCATCTTCATATCCTGTCATGAGATCCAACTCAAAGATCCTATCATGAAAAGAGCACTTGCTTTTCTGGACTGTGCAGCAAAAGGAATGGGGATTGGGACTGGACAGACCCTGGTACCAATACGAGCTTTATCACTTAACGGCTGTGTAACAAACTCAGGCACATTATTGAATTTCTGAATTTCAGTTCTCCCATTTGTGGGAGACACAACTGTGGCCTAAATGATATTCAAAGAATGCTGTCTTTTTCTCTTACTAAAACACAATTTTTCTTGGGGTGGTAATGTGCCCAGATTTTAAAAAGAACTACATTTCCCAGCATCCCTTGTAACTAGGGTGGTCATACAACAATGCTCACCAATGTGATACAAGTGGAAGCTGCTGACAGGTCTTCTGAGAAAGACCTCTGGCTCACTCGTCTAGCACAGGCTGTTTGCCCATTGCATTCTTCCTGTCTGAACTCTTGTTAATGCAGGAGGTGGAACAACCATCATGGGCAAAAAGCAACAAGCATGTAGCTGAAAGCCACAGGTTAGAGATGGTTATATGAAAAGATTAAAGGAGTCTGAGTTCCTAATGGCAACATGGAATCACCATACTAGCCTGGTCAGACTGCCCTTGGACTTGGTTTCATAAAAAAATAAAGAAAAGAAAAGACCTCTTTGGTTAAGCCATTATAATCATGTCTGTGTTGCAAGCAGCTAAAAGTGCTCCCCAACAAATACACCATCTTGAAATAATGCTTACCTTTCAGGATTTTAAAGTCCATTATTAATTTAATTAATTATAAAAATTAACATATATTGAATGCCATGCATCAGATTCTGCTGGACCAATCAGATACCCTAAGTCTCACAGTGATATCCACACTTGTCTTGCTCAGATTTGTTGTACTCTACTCTATCTCATCACCTATCCTTGCACTTTCCTTACAACGTCCTACTTCATCTCCCAACTTCACTGCTCCTGCAGAAATCCAAATGTTACATTATGTTGAACTGTCTGGAGAACTTCCACATCTAGTGTCAAGATGGAGTAAAAGTGACCAGATTTAGCCTCCTGTCTGAAACAACTATAAAATACATGAAACAATGATCCTCAAAACATTGGACATCACGCAACAGAAGACAGTAATCCCTGAGAGATGGAAACCAAATAAGATGAGGCCTGTGTTATCCCAGATTACCACCCAAATAGAGTTCCTAGGCTGTGGCACACGGATGGGGAAGGTAGGCAAAGCTTCTCTGAGAAGAGGAAATCCAGGAAGGTCAAAGCAGGTGGAGTTTACAGGACAAAGTACTGGAGAAGAGAGAGCTACAGAGATAGAAAACTCCAGAGATCTGCAGAAGGCCACTCTCTAGCACTTAACAGAGTACTTACTGTTCAGTGCCTGAGTATAAGGAAACTACTTGAGGCTAGGGAAAGAACAATCCCTGAGGCTCACATGGGAACTATAGTCTGCTTATTCCCATCAGCCAGAGAAGAAAATCTCATTAATTCAAAATCACACTGTAGAGTACTAAGAAGGGTTTTGCCTCAATAGTGGGACAAAATTAACACAAGGTTAAGTGCTGCTCTGACCCAAAGCAAGATGTTAAGGGAACAAACCTTTTCCAAGAAACTTAACTGCATCCTAGAACAAAACTCAAAATATTTACAGGAATATAAAAATATCCAGCACTCGACAAGGTAAAAGTTATGTCTGAATGCCAATCAAAAGTTGCCAGGAATCAAAGAAGCAGGAAAAAATATAAAAATAATGAGTAGAAAATCAATCAATTGAAATTACCTCAAAGAAAAAAAAAAAAGACGATAGAACTAGCAGACAAGGATATTAAAATAAAATAGTTTTACAGCCACATTCCATATGTTCAAGAAGCTAGAGGAAACATTCAAGGTGTCAAGTAGAGACATGGAAGATACAAAAAAATTCCCAAATCAAACTTGTAAACATGGAAACTACTTTGTGTTGAGAAATACACTGAATTATTAACAACACCAAGTTGATCTAGGATTAACAACAGATTAGACATTTTAGACACTGCAGAAGAAAATATCAATGAATTTGAAGACAGAGCATTATAAACTGTACAAAATGAATAGAGATAGAAAAAAAGATGGGAAAAAATGAACAGAGCATCAGTGAGATATGGAATAACTTCAACCACACCAATATATACATATAATTCAAATCTCAGAGAGTAAGGCGAGGAGACAAAAAATGTTTTTGAGGAAAAAATGGTTGAAAATTTTCCAAATTTGATTAAAACTGTAAACCTAAACACCCAAAAAGCTCAAAAAACCCAAAATACAAAAAACATAAAGCAAATTATACCAAGGCATATCATAACCAAGTTGCTAAAAACCAGTGATAAAAAGGAACAATTAAAATCAGACAGAGGAAAGAAAGACACATACACTAAAGAACAACGGTAGATTTCTCACTGAAAATAATTCAAGGTAAAAGACAGCGGAGCAATATTTTTCAAGTAACTTGGAATTTTTTATCTAGGGAAAAGATTAAAAAATGAAGGTAAAACAGTTTCTCAGACATGATAAACCTGAAAGAATTCATAAGCAACAGACCTACAGCACAAAAACATGTTAAAGGAAGTTCTATTTAAAGGAATCTTACAGGAAGGAAAAGGAAAAATGACACTGGATGCAAATGTGGATCTCCACAAAGAAATGAAGAACATTGGAAATAATAACTATGTGGGTAAATAGAAATTTTTTTACTAGGTAAGTCTCTTTACAAGATAATTGATTGTTTAAAGTAAAAATAATAACAATGTACTGTGGAGTTTATAAGATATACAGAAATAAAATGTTTTACAACAATAGCATGAAGGCAAGAAGGGGAAAATAAAAGTACACTCGTGAGATTCTTACACTGTATGTGAAATGGTGGAATAGTACTTGAAGGTAGACTGTGACAGTTAAAGATGTACAGTATAAACAATAAAACAATCATTAGAATAACAAGAGTTACAGGACTTATGTCAGCATCATGGCAGAGTGAGCGCCTCACTTAGACTCTCCCCACTATGATATAACAAAAAGGACATTCATATACCAACAGAGGACATTCACGCAACACAAAAGACATATGAAAGGCCTATGCAGCCATACATCTGAAGGTAGAGGTGCTGGACCACCCAGAGGAAGTGGAAGGAGGTAGGGGGATCTCATCTCTCTCCCCTAATGGCAGCAAACCAGGGCGCAGGACCATGACCAGCTCTGGGAGCAGAGGGAGGAGGGGTGGCCCTCTGCAGGAACATGTTTGCTCCCCAAGTTCCCTCATAGCCTGTGGGAAAGCCCCACACAGAGGTAGCTAAGCTATTGTGGGATGTGTCTTCATCAAGTCAGTACCCCAGGAGAGCAGATAGAGAGGGCAGAACAAGAACGTCCCTGGGATAATGCAGGTGAAAGGAAGCACCCCTGCCCCCAACTGGCACTCCAGGTCAGCCAGTCAGCCAGAGTGCCTGAACAAGTGATAGAAAGGCAGCAGCTGTGAGCCAGCGAGCTGCAGATTGTGGTGGGCTCAGAATATACAGCTCTCGACCTACACCCACTGGCAGCAGGTGGAAGTTGTGACCAAATACTATCACCATGCAGAGGCACAAATCCACACCATCAAACAGTATGAAAAAATATATTAGAACTCCAGACCAGAAGGAAAATGACAAGCATCCAGAAATCAATCCTGAAAGCACAGAAACTTATAATCTAAATGACAGAGAACTCAAAATAGCTATCATAAAAATACTCAAACAAGTTACAAGAAAATACAGAGAGACAGTTCAATGAAATCAGGAACTTCTTCACAAAAGAGATTGAAACTATAAAGAAAAATCAATCAGAAATGTGGTAGATGAATAACACAATCAATAAAATAAAGAAAAATCTGGACTCTAGGAATAACAGAGCTGATATTATGGAGCAGAGAATTAGCAGTCTGGACGGACAGAAATGTAGAAATGCTTCCGATAGAGGAGGAGAGAGAACTAACACTAAAAAGAAATGAAGAAATTCTCCAAGAAATATCCAACTCAATTAGGAAATGCAACATAAGGATTACAGGTATTCCAGAGGAAGAAAAGAAGGAGAATGGAGCAGAAAGCTTGCTCAAAGAAATATCAGCTGAGACCTTCCCAAATCTGGGGAAGCAAGTGGAGATACAATTCAAAGAAGCTAATAGATCTCATAATTATATCATTGTAAAAAGACCTTCTCCAAGGCATATAGTAGTAAAGCTGGCAAAAGTCTATGACAAAGAAAAACTATTAAGGGCACCAAGGGAGAAGAAATAACTTACAAAGGAACCCCTATCAGTGGATTTCTCAGCAGAAACCTTCCAGGCTAGGAGAGAGTAGAATGATATATTCAAAATTCTGAAAGACAAAAACTTTCAGCCAAGAATACTCTATCCAGCAAAAATGTCCTTCAGATATGATGGAGAAATAAAAACTATCCCAGATAAACAAAAGCTGAGGGAGTTCATCACCACAAGATGCCCCCTCCAAGAAATGATCAAAAAGGCCCTCATACCTGAAAAAAAATGAAACAGTTTATGAAGCCTTGAGCAAGAAGATAAATAGGTAGACTAAACAAGGAAATTGAGGCTTTCTATCAGAACAGGTTAGCAAACACATAATTATAACATTAAAGATAAAGGAAAGGAAAACATCAAAAATAAATATAATATCATCATTTTAACCACAAACTCACAATACAAGATGGAATAAGTTGTGACAACAACAACTTAGAAAAGGAAGAGGAAAGGGATGGAATCAGCTTAGTCTAAGGAAATAAGAGGCTATCAGAAAATGGACTATCTCATATATGAGATTTTTTATACAAACCTCATGGTAACCACTAAGCAAATAATCAGAACAGAGACACAAATGATAAATACTAAGAAAACCACCATAGAGGACTACCAATTCAGTCAAAATACATGGGATGAGAAATAAGGGAAATGCAGAAGAAACAGAAAACAAGCAATAAAATGGCACCATTAAGCCCTTATATATCAACAATCATTCTAAATGTAAATGGGTTGAATTCTTCCATCAAGACACAGAGTGGCTGGATGGATTAAACAACAAGAGCCAACATTATGCTGCCTCCAGGAAACACATCTCAGCTCTAAAAACAAACACAGGCTCAGAGTGAAGGGATGGAGGATGATACTCCAAGCTAATGGCAAACAGAAGAAAGCAGGCATTGCCATAATTATATCAGACAAAGTAGACTTCAAGACAAAACAGGTAATGAGAGACAAACAGGGACAGTATGTAATGATCAAAGGGAGACTCCACCAAGAAGACATAACACTTATAAATATCTATTCACCCAACACAGGAGCACCAAAGTACATAAAGCAACTATTAACAAACCTAAAAGGACATATTAACAACAAGACAATAATAGTAGGGGATCTTAACACCCTTAACACTCTGCTTACATCAACAGATAGGTCATCCAGACAGAAAGTCAACAAGGAAATAGTGGATTTAAACAAAAAACTAGACCAGATGGACTTAACAGATATATATATATAGAACACTCCATCCAAAAACAGCAGAATACACATTCTTCTCAAGTGTGCATGGAGCATTCTCAAGGATAAACCATACGTTGTGAAACAAGGCAAGTCTAAATAAATTTAAGAAGATTGAAATCATATCAAGTACTTTTCCCAATCATAATGCTATGAAACTAGACATCAACTACAGGAAAAAAGCTGGGAAAGTAACAAACATGTGGAGACTAAACAGCATGCTACTGAACAACCAATGGATCATTGGAGAAATAAAAAAAAACTAGAGACAAATGAGAATGAAAATACACCATAACAACTCATATGGGATGTAGCAAAAGTGGTCTTAAGAGGGAAATTCATAGCAATACAGGCCCACCTTAACAAACAAGAAAAATCTCAAATAAGCAATCTAAAACTACACCTAACAGAACTAGAAAAAGAAGAACAAACAAAGCCTAAAGTCAGCAGTAGGAGGGAAATAATAAAAATTAGAGCAGTAATAAATGAAATTGAAAGAAAAAAAATAGTAAAGGATCAATGAAACAAAGAGCTGGTTCTTTGAAAAGATAAAACTGACAAACCTTTAGCCAGACTCACTAAGAAAAAAAGAAAGAAGCCTCAGTAATTAAAATTAGAAATGAAAGAGGAGACATAACAAGGGATACCATAGAAATACAAAGGATTATAGGAAAATACAATGAAAAACTATAAGCCAAACAATTAGACAACCTAAAGAAATGGATAAATAGAATCATACAACCTCCAAAAACTGAACCAAGAAGAAACAGAGAATCTGAATAGATCAATCAGAAGTAAAAAGATTGAAACACTAATCAGAAACCTCCCAAAAAATAAAAGTCCAGGACCAGATGGCTTCTCTGGAGGATTCTATCAAACATTCAAAGGAGATTTAACACCTATTCTTCTCACACTATTCCAAAAAGTTGAGAAGACGGATCACTTCCTAACACATTCTACGAGGCCAATATCACCCTAATCCCAAAGCCAGACAAGAACATCACAAAGAAGGAAAATTACAGGCCAATATCACTGATGAACATAGATGCCAAATCCTCAACAAAATATTGGGAAACTGGCGGCTGGCCCAGTAGCACAGCAAATAAGTTTGCACGCTCCGCTTCAGCAGCCTAGAGTTCACTGGTTCAGATCCCAGGCACGGACCTCTGCACTGCTTATCAAGCCATGCTGTGGCAGATGTCCCACACATAAAGTGGAGGACAATGGGCATAGACATTAGCTCAGGGCCAATCTTCCTCAGCAAAAAGAGGAGGATTGGTGGCAGACCTTAGCTCAGGGCTAATCTTCCACAAAAACTCCCCAAAATATTGGCAAACCAAATACAAACCAGCAATACATTGAAAGGATCATGCACCATGATCAAGTCAGATTTATATAGGGACACAAGGATCTGTCAACATCCACAAATCAATAAATGTGACAGGCCATATTAACAAAATGAGGCATAAAAACCACATGATCATCTCAATAGATGCAGAGAAAGCATTTGACAGGATCCAACATCCATTTATGACAAAAACTCTCAATAAGATGGGTACAGAAGGAGAGTACCTCAACAATAATAAAGGCCATATATGACAAACCCAGAGACAACATCATCCTCAACAGGTAAAAACTAAAAGCCATCCCTCTGAGAACAGGAACAAGACAAGGGTACCCACTCTCGCCACTCTTATTCAACATGATTTCTTTTTTTTTAAGTTTGGCACCTGAGCTAATAACTGTTGCCAATCTTCATTTTTTTTTCTTCTTCTCCCCAAACCCCCCAGAGTACATACTTGTATATTCTAGTTGTAGGTCCTTCTAGTTGTGCTATGTGGGACATCGCCTCAGCAGGGTCTGAAGAGTGGTGCCATGTCCGTGAATGGGATCCAAACCAGCAAAACTGCTAGCCGCCAAAGCAGAGCACATGAACTTAACCACTTGGCCATGGGCCGGCCCCTCAACATGATTTTATATATAGAAAACCCTAAAGAATCCATTGGAAAACTACTATAAATAATCAACAACAACAGCAAAGTTGTAAGGTACTAGATCAACTTACAAAACACAGTTGCATTTCTATACTCTAAAAACGAACTAACAGAAAGAGAACTCATGAATACAATCCCATTTACAATCCCAGCAAAAAGAATAGAATATCTAGGAATAAGTTTAACCAAGGAGGTGAAAGATCTATACAATAAAAACTGTAAGACATTACTGAAAGAAATTGCTGATGACATAAAAGAAATGGAAAGATATTCCGTGCACATCAATTGGAAGAATACATACAGTTAAAATGTCCATATACCTAAAGCAATCTACAGATTCAATGCAATCCACATCAAAATCCCAATGCCATTCTTCATGGAAAGAGAACAAAGAATCCTAAAATTCATATGGGGCAAAAAAGACCCCGAATAGCTAAAGCAATCTTGAGAAAAAAGAACAAAGCTGGAGGCATCACAACCCTTGACTCCAAAATAGACTACAAAGCCACAGTAATCAAAACAGCATAGTACTAGTAAAAAAACAGACACAGATCAATGGAACAGAATTGAAAGCCCAGAAATAAAACCACACATCTGCGGACAGCTAATCTTGGACAAAGGAGCTATAAACATGCAATGGAGAAAGGAAAGTCTCTTCAACAAACGGTGTTGGGACAACTGGACAGCCACATGGAAAAGAATGAAAGTAGACCATTATCTTTTGCCATACACAAAAATTAACTCAAAATGGATTAAAGACTTAAGGTAAGATGTGAAACCATAAGACTCCTAGAAGAAAAGATAGGCTGTACCCTCTTTGACATAGGTATTAGAAGGATCTTTTGAATATTATTTCTATTCAAACAAGGAAAACAAAAGAAAAAATAAATAAGTGGGACTTCATCAGACTCAAGGCCTTCTGCAAAGCAAAGGAAACTAGGAACAAAAGGAAAAGACAACTCACTAACTGGGAAAAAATATTTGCAAATCATATATCTGACAAGGGGTTAATCTCCAAAATAAATAAACAACTCACACAACTCATCAACCAAAAAAACAAACACTCCAATCAAAAAATGGGCAGAGGATATAAACAGACATTTTTCCGAAGAAGATATACAGATGGCCAATAGGCTCATGAAAAGACATTCCACATCACTAATCAACAGGGAAATGCAAATCAAAACAACACTAAGATAGAACCTTACACCTGTTAGAATGGCCATAATCACCAAGACAAAAAAATAACAAATGTTGGAGAGGATGTGGCGCAAAGGGAACCCTCATACACAGCTGGTGGGAATGCAAACTGGTGCAGCTACTGTGGAAACCAGTATGGAGATTTCTGAAAAAATTAACAACAGAAATACCATATGACCCACCTATCCCACTACTGGGTACTTATCCAAAGAACCTGAAATCAACAACCCAAAGAGACTTATGTACCCCTATGTTCATTGCAGCAGTATTCACTACAGACATGGAAGCAACCCAAGTGCCCATTGACTGATGATTGAGTAAAGAAGATGTGGTATATATATACGACGGAATACTACTCAGTCATAAAAAAAGACAAGATTGTCCCATTTGCAACAACATGGATGGACCTTGAGGGTGTTACGTTAAACAAAATAAGCCAGACAGAGAAAGATAAATACCATATGATTTCACTGATACGTGGAAGATAAACAAAACACACACAAAGAGAACAATTTAATGGTTACCAAAAAAAATAACAGGAGTTACAGCTAACAAATCAGTAATGGAGGTAAAATTGAATCATAGAAAAAGCTCAATTGCACCAAAAAAGGCAGAAAAGGAAGACTAGGGTAACCAAGAACAGGTGGGACAAATAGAAAACAAATAGCAAGATGGAAGACTTAAACCCAACCCTATCAATAATAACATTACGTGTAACTGAAACTCAACAATACGTAAAACAGGATAATGCATCCCAATGAACAAGTATGATTTGTTCTAGGAATGCAAGGATACAAGGATGTTTTATCCTTTGAAATTCAATCAAAATGTCTTACCATATGAGAGGGTAAAAAAAGAAAAGCCACATGATCATCTCAATATATGCAGAAAAAGCACTTGACAAAATCAAATATCCCTTCCTCATAAAAACTCTCAGCAAGCTAAGAACAGAAGGAATCTCCCTCAATTTGGTAACGGATATGCAAAACCTATGGTTAACATCATACTCAACGGTGAAAGACTACATGCTTTCTCCCTAAGATCAGAAACAAGGCATGGATGTCCACTCTAACCACTTCAAACTAAAATGGCACTTTAGGTTCTAGCCAGCATAACAGTCGAGAAAACAAGATGAAAGGCATCTAGATTTGAAAAGGAAGATGTAAAACAACATGATTATCTATCTAGAAAATTTGATAGAATTTACCAAAAAGCTATTAGAACTAATAAGTGAGTTTAACGAGGTTGTAAGATATAAGATTCATGTAAAAAATCAATTGTATTTCTATATAACACAAAAATCAGAAATTGAAATTAAAAGCCAATGCCATTTATAAGTTCTTAGCGATAAATCTGACAAGATATACGTAAGCTCTGCACCCCGAAAACTACAAAACACTGCAGAGAAAAATCAAAAAATCAATATTAAGATTTCAATTACCCTTAAATTGATCTATATATTCTACATAATCCTAGTCAAAATGCCACAGGCTTTCGTTTCGTTTTTTTAAGAAATTGATGGGGTTGGCCTGGTGGTGCAGTGGTTCATATGCTCTGCTTCGGCGGCCCAGGGTTCACGGGTTCAGATCCCGGGTGCAGACATGGCACCGCTTGTCAAGCCATGCTGTGGTAGGCGTCCCACATAGAAAGAAGAGGAAGATAGGTATGGATGTTAGCTCAGGGCCAGGCTTCCCTAGCAAAAGAGGAGGATTGGCAGCAGATGTTAGCGCAGGGCTAATCTTCCTCAAAAGAAAGAAAGAAAGAAAGAAATTGATAAGGTGATTCTAAAATTCACATGAAAAAACCAAGGACTTCGAATAGCCAAAACAAAGCTGAAAAAGAAGAGGATGCAAGGACTTATACTACTTGACTTCAAGACTTATTATAAAGCATAGTAATCAAGACAGTGTGGTACTGACACCAAGACAGACAGTTTATCATCTCAGTACTATTGACATTTGGGGCCAGAATTCTTTCTTGTGGGGGCTGTGCTATGCATTGTACGATGTTGAGCAGCATCTCTGGCTTCTATCTACTAGAAACCAGTAGTATCTCCCTCGTTGTGAAAACTAAAACTGTCTCCAGACTTTGCCAATGTCCCCTGGGGGCAAAATTGCCCCAGTTGAGACCATTGAGATAGACAATAGATCAATGGAAGAGAACAGAGAATCCAGAAACTGACCCACATATATAAGATAAGGGATTTTTCATTAATTCAACGGAGAAAGTATAGTCTTTTAAGAAAAATGATACTGGAACAATTGGATATTCATACGCAAAAAAAATAAGTCAATCTATACCTTGTACTATGTATACAAAAATTAACTCAAAATGAATCATGGACCTAAAGGTAAAACGAACAGAAGTAGGATAAACTTCTACTCCTAGAAGTAGGATAAAATTTAACCTTGGGTTAGGCAAAGATCTCTTAGATACAACACAGAAGTATGATCCATAAAGAAAAAAAGATAAATTGGACTTCATCAAAATTAAGAACTTCTGCCCTTTGAAAGATTCTGTTATGGGAGTGAAAAGATAAGCTACAGATCAGGTGAACATATTTGTAAATTGTATTGTTAATAATTGACTTGTATCTAGAATATACTTTTTAAACCTCTATATAATAAGAAAACAACAATTCAATTTAAAAATGGGTGAAAGATTCAAACAGACACTTCACTAAAGAAGATATGCATATGGCAAATAACACATTAAAAGATGCTCAACAGTACTGGTCATTAAAGAAACAGGAATTAAAACCACAATGAGATGCTACTACGAACCTAATACAATGTCTAAAATTTAAAAGCCTGTCAATACCAAGTGATGATTAGGATATAGAGCACCTGAAACTCTCATACACTGCTGATAGGAATGTAAAATGGTACGATCACATTGGAAAATCATTTGAGTGTTTCTTAAAAAGTTAAATATATACCTACCATATGACCCAGCCATTCCACTCCTAGATATTTACCCAAGAGGAGTGAAAGCATATGTCCATACAAAGACTTTTACTTAAATGTTCATAGCAGTTTTATTTGTAATACCAAGAATGTAAACAACCCAAATGTCCATCAACAGGTGAATGGATAAACAAATTATGGTATATTCATAAAATGGAGCACTACTCAGCAGTAAAAAGGAATCAACTATTCATACATCCTGTGACACACATGAATCCAAAATAACTATGCTGAATGACAAAAGTCAGATAAACAGTTTAGACTATATGATTTCATTTATACAAAGCTGTAGACAAAACAAATTGATCTCTAGTGACAGAAAGCAGATCAGTAGTCGTCTGGGGAGGGTGGGGTGAGGAGGAGAGGCAGGGAGAAGTGGGGATGGATTACAAAGGGGCACTAGGAATCTCTTGAGGGTGATGGATATGTTCATTATCTTGACTGTGGTGATGGTTTCATAGATGTATACACATATCAAACCTTATCAAACTGCACACTTAAAATATGTGCAGTTTATTGTATGTCAATTATACCTCAACAAAGATATTTAAAGATAAAAATTCTGCTGGTATCAGACTCTCACTCTGTCCTCTGGTTTTAGAATTCTTTTTTCTTTAATTGAGATATAATTGGCATATAACTGTGTAAATTTAAGGTGTACAATGTGTTGATTTGATAATTTATATTTTGCAGTACGATTCCCACTGTAGCATTAGCTAACATATCTATCATGTCACATTATCATTCCTTTTTGTAGTGAGAAAAATTAAGATCTAGTCTCTAAGCAACTCTGAAGTTTATAATACAGTATTGTTGACTGCAATCACTATGCTGTATATTAGCTCTCCAGGACTTATGCATGAATATATATACATATACTCACACACACTAGTTGCAAGTTTGTACCATTAAACAACATATCTCCTGCACTCTCATAACCATATCACATTCTCAAAGGTTTTCCATATTAATCCATTTATTTTTCTAATGAATCAATTTAGCATCCATTAATAAGTGAGATTTTTTCAATTCTAGTTTTAAATTTTCTTCTTCCTCAAGTTTTATGAATTCAGTTGACAGTGAATTTTGTATTATCTAACAAGAGAATTTATAGTTAATATGTACGTGGCAAAAGATCACTAAGGCTTTGCCATTACGACTAAGTTAATTAAGCAGAATTACAAATGTCTAGACATCAGAACAACATATCATTTAAGATGTCTAAAGCCTAAATCAGCTGATGAGGAGAAGTCACTGCAGTCCCCCTTCTGGAGAAAGTAAGATGTTCTATGGTCTTGAAAAATAGGCAGAGTGGAATAAAGCAGAAAAAGCAGAGGGAAAAAATTAATGATCCCTCCTTTTGAAGTTACATACTTCTGTCATTACTGCTAAAATATAAAGCTGTGCTTGAAGATCTCACAGTGTCAAAATGTGGGGAAAAAGGGACTATTTATACCTTATTACACACATTGTTTTAAAATGTGGATGGCTGGCTGAGTTGAGAGTACTAAATGCATATATATATCCCCAAATGTGATGATAACCGGAGTTACTGGTAGTTATGCTTAAAAACTTTCAGGTTCCAAATTTAACATAAATCTCTAGCCAAAATTCTCAGGTATTAAAGTGTTTATTGAGTATGTTCAAGATGAACAAAACTACCACTAGCTCCAGGAAAAGTATAAAAAGAAAACTAATAAGTTTAAGAAAAAAATACAGGATTTTTTTAATGAAAAAATTACATTATAACAAGGACACTATACATTAAGTTACAATATATATACACATTTTTTAAACTTTTTAAAAAATCTGGTACAAATTAAACATCTTTCTCACACTGCATGATTAAGTGTGTATTTTAACAGGCAATAAAGATGAAACACAAGCTGGTGGGCCTCAAAATTAGAAACTTTAAGGCAGGACCAGATCCCAAAACCTGTTTTCTATCACATTTGTGACTTTTAGAAAACATTTACCTTTACAAGATATGAAAGCTTTTCCTTTTAATTACGTTAAATGCTAACACAGAAATTCCTATTGAAGGAAAGGCCCACCATGGCGATGATTATCTGTAATCCACCGTAGGACACATAAAGTTCCCTTGGAGGCTTGGAACACGAAAACCACGAGGAAACAAGCTCAGCTGTAATTATGAATTCCTAACTGCTTATTTTGAACGTCCAACTTACTACTTTAGCTATTATACCTTGTAATACACAACACAAAGGAGCAAATGTTAAACTTTGCTGTAGAGCTGTTAGGAGAATGCCAAATATAGCTACTAAAAATTTTATGCACTTGTATTTAATACCCTTGCATTTAGAAAATAATTGAATATTTAAATATGTAAACATACTTTTTAAAAAGCAATTCTAAGCACCTTTAAACTACAATACTGACATATTGTGACTGAACATGCATTTAGAGGACAAATGAATTTTTAAAAACTAATCTGAAACCATTTTTAAAAGGCTACTAATTGAAATACTTACATGAAAATATTGATAGTTCCAGTTTCTACCTAAAAACCAAAAGAGTATACAATTAGGGATTTAAACCTTCTTCATGCTCTTTTTCTTCTTCTATTTTTGGTTTGTGGGGAGGATGCACTGTAACTTTCTGTCCTCATAATAAAAAAACAGTATCAGAAGAGACATTCACATCGAACGGAGTGAGAGAAATGTTTTTAAACTGTTTTGTTCTTGATCAAGTGCCAAAGTCTGAATCCTCCGACATCCCTCATCCTCACGGGCAACTGACTGGAGTCTGTATCTTAACAAGCATTTCTCCTTAGCAACTCAACATCAAAACAGAAAGGAATGTCTCCAAAAGAATATACTGCAACTGGTGAAGTATTTAATAATAAACCATTACCATTACTGAAAGATGAAGAGCTATTATTCAAAATCTTGAAAAAGTTTCCATAAAAACTACAAATAACAAATGAAAGAATATTGCCTACAATAAGCTATAAATTAATTTGGACTTCTTCCTTTTAAGTTCATGCAGACTTAAGAGAACTCTGGGTTTGAGGTAACTAAGAGTTGTATTTAACTTAGCATAACATAATCAGATTTGGCAGCCTGCCTCTATAAATGCCAACATCAAATATTTTCAATTCTTAGGCAAAAGAGAAGCAATTCTTACTAAAAATCACATACGTAACGGAATGTTAACTTTGCATTAAATAGCAGTATAAATAATAAACTTTATATTAAATAGGATATAAATCTACAGAGCAAGGAATTTTAGAATTCCACCCACTTCTAATGTAACAGTGCTTTATGCTTAGATACATGTCATGTACCTGAAATAATTCAAGTAAATTAAGAATGAGAGATTGGACTTAGAAAAGCCAAAAATGACTCATATTCATCTAAAATATTAAGGTTAAGTTTCTTATTATTTTCTGCATGCTTTGAATATTAAACATTTATATCCATTTAAAATCATTATTTTTAAACAAAATTTTAAATATACCCACAAATGGCCTCTGGGGGAAAAAAGTCATTAGTTGATTTCTTGACAGTTATAATTGACATTTCTAATTTACCAACCTTCCAGAAAACAGAAACTTATAATGAATATACTGATTAGTACTTATTCGGTATTTAAAGTACATATACTTACTCAACAAGCAAATATAACACATTAGTTGTTTTAAAGTTTTAAATATGAACCAAATTTTAAACTATAAATACTTACCTTGAAATACTATAAATTCTAATTCCATCGATTCAGTAAGAACTCTGGCATAGAAAAATAAATACAACTCAAATTCCTTTCTAACCAGAGCTAAATCTTCAGTACAAAATAGGGGGGAAAAATCCTCTGCTGATATCAAAAAGCTCCCCAAATTATCTGTAAACACCAGAGAATTGTATTATTCTTTCTGAATTCTCTCAATTTCTATGTCTCTCTGACATAAGTAGTGTTTTGCCTACAATACTGTATAAATCCATGCAATACACATTTATTTCTGTTGCTTATCTGATTAATTCAAGTTAAAATTCTCATTACTTACCAAGACACTTCAAATTTCTACTAGATGACCATTAGGATGCTATCGGTTTGTAGTTATAAACATAAAAATTAGAAGGGAAGAAGCTAAAATGCAACCACAGTTTCCACGTGTATGACTGCTGGGCTTCGTGTTAAAATGTAGAGTCTATTGTTTTATCTTTCCAACTGACACAGACAACAAACATTCTCTCACCTGTCTGCCAATTTAAAAAATTTCCTCACAACTTTAAAGATTGAATAAGTCATTTTAGAACTTAAAAAAAAGTTATCACACACACACACAAACATACATTCACACATTGTTTTGTTTTTGTTGTTGTTTGTCTTTTAAGAACCCAAATTGGATATTTCCAGGGGATGAGTTAGATAACTATTTGTGTTCAGACTATATTACCATGAATAAGTTCAGATGATCTTTTGAAATACTGGCCTTCCTCATCAGATAATCAAAAAGCATAAGAATTATACAAAATAAAGGGATTAAAATATCTCTTAAGGTAAAAATATGGAATTGGCAACAAACATATCAGTTTTAAACCAAAGCTGCTCATTGAACCAGTCTTCAGTCCATATATCACAATGCCGCACTTTGACTATATTCACCTTCTTTTCTATGACATCAGCAGTCACCAGAGTTGTAAAGTCTGAAAAGCTTCAATAATTTACGTAGTAGATAATTTCTTATAGTCCAAAATTGTTTTTGTGTCCATAGACAATGCTGGTTCTTTGGGTTCTTGCTTAACTTGGTTCACAGAAATGGTACCTTCTGGATTTTCTTCAACTTTAAAACCAAACATAAAAGAAAAACCCTAAAGGTTAATATAATTTTTAACATTATACTGTTTAGAATCATATGAATTTAGAAGCAAAGCAAAAAACAGTAGTTTAGAAAAAGAACCAAGTAATTTAGAAAAGCAGCCAGTATATTTGAGAACTCCGTGCTTCTGACATCTTAATGGTCACTCATATTAAATTCCGTCAGTATGCTTTTAATAAGAAAAAAAGAAGAGATCAAGAAAACTATAAAGTTATTCCTTCTAAAGATACCTTGAGAAAAAAAGCAGTTCATAATTTGATACAATATGAGGAATATCTCATACTTAACCGTCTTTAAAAAGATGTGTGAATAAAAGTCAGGAAGCTTCCATTATTTGAAAATGATTTGTTTTGCAAACAGCAGGCATATGTGTTACAAATTCACAGATGTCTTACCATTCCTATATAGTTTCCATATGAGGTCATATATCAAGGAAAATGTTCTCTCCCTAAGAAACTTTACTACATAAGAACTTTAGAAAAAATATGCCACGTGTTAAATCACAGCTCTGACTTAGCTGCATGAACTACGTGTTTGCTTTTCTGACACATTTCAGAGTGCACTTACCCTTCTGATTTCAAAGTACTTACGACCAAATTAATCTAAATGTAGTATACCAGCATCACTATGGTGAACTGGCAGGTGGGATGTCTAAGACCAAACCTTTCTCTCTCTTTCTCAGGAATATCAGTTTTTCAGTTGCTATAGGGAACCATATTGCTCAGAGAAGTGTGTTGAGCACAGCAAATGCTTGTCATATATTGGTGTACTGGTGTTTAATCCAAGCCACAGAGAACACCAGGAGGATTCTGGATTTGAGTGACTCTGAGAATGCATATTCAGGTGAAGCAGTCCCTTAGATTATGATCTAACTTGATAAATCATGCAAGTTCAGATCCAAAGAGGGTCTCCTTCAAAGCATTCTGACTTAGAGCTCCCAGAAATACCTTGGCACGACCCAGAGGGAGGAAGCACGTTAGAATGGAAAGCAGCTTTGTAGGCAGACAGATCTGGGTTTGAATTCTGCTCTGTCACTTACTAGATGTGATCTTTAGGCAATTCCTTAACCTCCCTGAGCCTTAGTTCCCCCATCTGTAGAATAGGGACACCACCAACTATTTCATGCAGTCATTGTGAGGAGTAATTCATATATATTCCTTTCCCGCCCTTCTACCAAACTTCCTCAATATTGACAACTGCCACAGCCCTCTGGATAAGTTTTCTTAAAAGTAATGCTCCCAATAAATTTAAAAGACAATGATTCTTTTCTGGAAGGAACTATCTCACAGTTTTCCTTATCCAGAAGAATGATGGCTAAGAATGAAGAGAAAGTACTTTCTATGTTCTAAGGATAATTTCCATGAAGATTTTTGCTCTTCAAAGCAATCTGCTAATCTTTGTCCACAGCAGTGCCTAATCCAGAATAACCTGTTTAAAAAGAAGTGACACAGCTAGGTCAAGCAGGACTTAACAGACTCTACTACCATGTTGACTGGGTGTATTACAAAGTGAAGGTAGCAAGGTCTTGGATTAGAATGAAGTACTCACGTCTTACTAGTTACCTTCCAATTTCCGTAGAATTTAACATTTAAGTCCATGACTCAAAAATCTTCCTTTTAATCTTTATATCTGCCTACTTCATTCCATTTTTCTTTGTTCGTGTGTACATAAATTTTTCCAGAATAACTTTACACTAAAATAGTTTTATTTTTTCAATTTCTCTTATTTCTTTCATGTACTCTAACATGACTTTCCCGCTTTCACATCACAGATTTTTCATGTAAAACTAGGCAACTAGGGAATGAATAATTTTGATATGAAGAAAAAAATTAAAAAGTTTAAAAGTTACAAAACTCACGCTGATATCTTTTCCCTTTTTCTCATATTTTTACTTGATTTATTTATATATTATAAATCCAATGAGTAGAAATTCTAGTTTTTTCTGTAATGTGATAGTGATGATAGTCCATGAAGGTTAAAAAAATAAAACCATAAGTAGTTGTAACTTACTGAGAGCTGAGTGGCTGTCTATAATCTGTATTGGAATGTTCTGCACATCTTCCAAGAGAATCCGATGAACACTTCCTTCCAGATTCTCTGCATCCTCAACATCTCCAACTTCTACCAGCTGGTCCATTGCAACCAGATTTTGATCTGGTCCTGGAAGGTTGCCCACAGTAGATGCAACACTACTGCTTTGTGTTAGGCATGAATCTGTCTGAAGACTATGACTCTGACCAAGCAGTGGAGAATTATTATTCATTACAGCACTTCCTACTGAATCCAGAAGTCTTGAAGGACTGGAGGACGGATGGTTATTTACTGATACCGGAGCCGGTGATCCATCAGGAGAGGTGAATCTTGGTTGCAAATGCAAACCCTTTTAAACCAAAAAGAGTTATATCAAAATGTTTGAATTTATTATGTATGATTTTTCTTCCAGGATATAGTACTCTTTTGACAGAAAATTGTCTCAATAAAATATAAGGGCACAGTTACTAACAAATATTAAGTGAGGACAGAAACAAGGGCCAAAGGAAAAATAATACAACTAAATTTTATTGCATGCATAGTCAACTCAAACTTTTTTGAAACATATTTTAAAAATTATTATCTTAAATCAAGACACAAAAAATTCAGGAAATAATGAAAACATCTTTGATCATTATCATAATTCTACAACAATTCTGCAAAATCCCTAGAAGAAGAAGAGAGGAGATTGAGGAAGAAAGACAAAGGTGTTTGGCTGTTTCACTAGATACCTACCTGTAGTTGTGTAAATATTTTTGGCTCAAATGAGGAAAGCAAGTGGGCTGGCTCTGGAGACAAAGCACTCCTTATCTGATTTGTCTCCACTTTGCTGGTAACTGATTCTCCTGGTGAATTTCCTAAATTATATAGAAAAATAAACTGTTAAAACAAAATGATTCTTATGGCTTCTAGAATACTACACTTTATTACAACCCTTACTATCAGAATTGGAATAAGAAATAAGGTCAACGACATTCTTTACAGAATTAGAACAAAGAATCCTAAAATTCATATGGGGCAACAAAAGACCCCAAATTTCTAAAGCAATCCTGAGAAAAAAGAACAAAACGGGAGGCATCACAATCCCTGACTTCAAAACATACTACAAAGCTACAGTAATCAAAACAGCATGGTACTGGTACAAAAACAGGTGCACAGAAGTAAGGTCAACGATTTGGCAAGGACTTTTTAAGAAGTTATCTATCTAGTCCACTATTTCCAGAACCTGGTAGATCATCAAAATCACTTAGAGAACTGAAAAATTCCATCAATTCCTAGGTTCAACCTCCATTAATTTTAATTTAGTATATCTAGGATGGGATGTAGGAAACTATTATTTTTCTTGAAAGATTCTCTATCTGTAACTCTAATCTAGTCCATTTCCCATGCTACAATGCTGGACTACACCTAAACTTCTCTAGAGGTGGGACACCTACTGAGCCCCTTAATTACAAAGACTAAACTTAACTCATCTCTGGCAGCTGTCGTGCCTAGGACAACGCCTGGCATAAAGCGGAACTCAATAGTAACTATTAAATTTCTTTCAATAACTCACTTTGGAAAATATAAAAGTAAAAAGCTCTGTTTTCTTAATTATCTCAATGTTTAAAGTAATTGTCCTTAGGGAATTTGAGTCCTTCTCAAGTAATTCTTATGTTAACCCAAATATATTAATCTCTCTGAGTCAATCAAAAACCAATTAACAACAATTATTTATTGCTTCCATACCATAACTGAGTAATTTTTTAAAATGGCCCTGGTATCAGATAAGGATGGATTTAAGTGCTGGCTTTTCTCTGCAACCTTAAACATGCTATTTAACTTGGTTTCTACACTTCAGTCTCCTCACCTGTCAAATCAGAATAAGAGCCTCTTCCTCGAAGGACTGCTAAGAGGATTAAACAGCACTCTTATGTTTCTTGGTTTCTTAATTTCTAATTGTCTCTACTTGACACTGCTGCAGTCGCCCACTACTGCGGCCATACTCTGGACTACTCTAAATCTAAAATCTCTAATCCAAACATCCCCTCTCTGATCACAGCCTCTCACTCTCCCAGGGATTTTGGTCAGGTACTCCACGACAGCTGTTCTTCAACCTCACCTGAACCTCCAGTCAGTGGATCTCTCAGTGTTCTTCAGATCCATCAATCTCTTCCTTAATAAAATTCTCTCCCTATGCAGCTTAGAGTCCTGAGTTTATCATTTCAGTCACTCTCTTGCAAATACCTTAAACTCCCTGTCTCTGTGTCCTTTGGTCATACCTCCCTGGTAAAATCCTAATTCTGCATGAAAATGGCTTCCAGCGCCTACACACGGGAAGCTGAATGATGCTGGAGAAGAAACTCGCTGCTACTGCTTTTACCAATTCATGATCGTCAGCTTCTACAGGACCTTCACCTGTACCTGACAACCTTACAGTGTTTCTCTCACTCTGTATTAGGGATGATACCTAATCTCCATTTTCCTCAAATCTTGGCCACCCTTAGAGATCTTAGCTCATTCTTAGCACTCTTATTTAAAGAGTAAAGAGAAGCTATCAGATAGAAATTTTCTCAACTTCTCATCACCAAAGCTATCAAGTTCCTTCATCTTCATCTATCTCTGCAGGTCTCTCCTGTCTTAAAATACCTTACTTCAACCCCTCAACCATGCTCCCTTCACAGCAAACTTCTTGAAAAAGTGGTCCACATTGTCTCCACTTCTTCATTCATCTCCCATCCACTCTTTGCCCACAATATGGCTTCCTCCCAATCCACTCCACTGAAATGGCTCTGATACTCAAGCTTTCCAAATCTGATCTCATGATCTTTTCTTTTCTCCCCGCTGCCACCAGCGATAGCCTATTCTTTTTTTATTTACTTATTTTTGAGGAAGATTAGCCCTGAGCTAACTACTGCCAATCCTCCTCTTTGTGCTGAGGAAGACTGGCCCTGAGCTAACATCCCTGCCCATCTTCCTCTACTTTATACATGGGATGCCTATCACAGCATGGCTTTTGCCAAGTGGTGCCATGTCCGCACCCGGGATCCAAACCGGCAAACCCCGGGCTGCTGAGAAGCGGAACGTGTGCACTTAACTGCTGTGCCACCGGGCCGGCCCCAGCAACAGCCTATTCTTATGCCAGTGTTGCTGAGCTCAGTAAATGCCACTATCAGTCAATTGCTCATGGAAGAAACTCAGGAATCAACCCAGATCATTCCCACTCTTTTACCTCCCACTTTTGGTTATTCAATCAATAACCAAGGCCTTTGAATTCTACTTTTTAAATAACCCTTAAATCCGGCCAATTCTAGTATAATTGCCACCAACTATAGTTAAACCACTATCACCATTCATTTGGACAGCTGAAGCAGTCTCCTAAACTGTTTTGCTTATCCAGTTTTATCTCTAAGTATTGTCTACGCTTAAACCACACTAGCTTTCTTAAGTTCCTTGACCATGACAAGCTCTTGCTTGCTTAGCCTTTGAACATGCTATTCCTTTGATTGCCAAATTCCTATTAATTCTTCAGTTCTTAGTTTAAAAGTCACTTTCTCAAGAGTCCCTTCCCTACTCCCTGGACTAAATTATATGTCTCTATCACTATTCCCATGCAATTCTGCACAACTTTCATGGCACTTTCCATAATAGTAACTAATTAGAATATATTTGTCTACTGTCTTTTTCTCTTGCTAAGCTTTAAATTCAATGAAGCAGGAAACTTCCCTGTTCTTTTTATGCTCTGCATTTATCACAGTAAGTAAAATATGTGCAGAACAAATGAATAATGCTAAAATATTTGAAAGTTATTCTGTAGGCAAAGTGACTCTTAAAGGTTAGTAAGCTGAAGAATAAAGAAATAATTGTACTGTACATAGTTATTCATTAATTTATTCTAAAGCATTTATTTATTTTTTAAAGGCTTAGGTTTATTTTTTATTTTTATTTTTTTGTGAGGAAGATTGGCCCTGAGCTAACATCTGTGCCAATCCTCCTCTATTTTGTATGTGGGACACTGCCACAGCATGGCATGATGAGTGGTGTGTACGTCCACACTTGGATCCAAACCCACAAACCCCAGGCCGCCAAAGCGGAGCACACAAACTTAACCACTACACCACCAAGCTGGCCCTCTAAAGCATTTATTTAGGTGTTAACTTTTTAGCAGGCATTATGCTAGGAAGTAGGTATATTAATTTGAATAAAATACAATCCTAGTCTCCGAGGAGCTCAAATCGTAATGAAAGATACAGATGCGTAAACAAAAGGATACCAAGTTAAACGCAGGAGTAAATACAAAAGAGTAAACATCTAACATTATATGAGGGAAGTAAAGAGAACACTTAACGTCAAGAGACTGAGATTGCCATTGGAGCAGTGAGAGGAGTCTGCCGTGTAGAAAAGGAGAAAAGACACTTCCAGAAGAGAAATCAAAAGGGCTGAAATAAGCTTGGAATATGGAGAGAACATAGGAATAAGAAGGTAGGAGAAAAAGCAAACCATACAAAATGGACAATAGTTTCCTGATCAAGGCATCTTAGGGTTATTACTAGTGGAACCAGCCTAGCTTTACAGTAAACTGTGCTAGTAATCAGACTCAAAATTTCAATCATAAAGAAGCAAAAAAGCTGATTATAGGAGGAAATTTAAACAGCTGGAATTATTTTGAAGAATCCTAACATAGTTGCTCTTGCCTCTTTGGGCCAACGTTGCCTTATCTATAAAATTTGATCAGGTGAGATAATATTTAAATGTCTTCCAGTTTCAACACTTTGATTTCATATTTTAAAGGTATTCAAGATAACCTACCTTCTGCAAATGTAACTGTCACAGTTTCTCTGAGAATATTCCCGCTATCTGTAGTCCATTGAAGCTGAAATGGGAACATTTATTTCAGTAAAAATGATAAAGTACCTATGCTGAAAAATATTTTAAAACATCAATATAACTGTCATATTTTATTCAGTCCTAGTATAATTGTGCTTTGTTCTGTAATACTCTCTTCACTTGTTCATATTCTCAAGCCCTAAGATACTTCACCATCCAAATACATTAGCTTCCCAAGTTCAGATAGCAAGAATTTGGATATTAAGTGTCCATGGCGAGGACCATTGCTAACCAAATCTGTTTCAGTTTCTGAATTTTGGATAGGGAATAATTAAGAGTTTTGGATAGCACAGAATAGTAGCTCTAGCTTAAAAAAAATCTGAATTTATTCAGTTACTGAATTTGGATAGTAAAAATCTGGAAAGCAAAGAATATTACTACTAAGATTTTAATGCTGTAATCACTACCTGCATCATAATTAGTAGTTCCTGGGTAATTATACTAATCTCTTCAGAGTAGCCAAAATTTTCATAGAAATGACCAATATTCAGCGGGAAACTACAGTATCACAGTATAAGGTAAAATTGATACACACAGATGGCATATGGAACCAACATCAAGTTGTATAGTCAAGTCTGAACTATTCTACTTAAACTTGCCAATCTATTTTTAAAAGAGGGGAGATATGTATAGTATGTACTCAGTGTCTGTTAAATGGATAAGATATACTTTTTACAGAGATAAACTATGTTGATTTTTAAATGAAGATTACTATTGTCATTATAGTCAGAGTTAGAATTCACTGATTTTTCTTCTTGTGAGAGTAATAAAAAAAATTTTAGTCAAATAATCATCTAAGAGTTCATAGCGTTTACATTTTAAGAAAAAGATACTCCTATTTTTTCTTATATCACAGTTATTTACATGACCTAATAGCAACTATCCCTAACAGCAACCATTAGGCCCTATTAGGCCAGAAGCTAAGAAAGATTCTGTAACAAAACAAGGAAATACAGTTGTAATCATACCGTTGCTGGAATAATCTCTGAGTTATATACACTATCTCCATTTCTCAAGGATTTCTGTACCTCATGGATGTGATTTTTTATGTCATTTACAGTTGGAAAAAAGGATAAATTATGTCTTTCAGGTACCTCATCAGGTTTGAACAGTTCCCTTTCCACAAATTTTCTGTGGAGAATATAAAATAGAATAACATAAACAATCTAGCAATCTACTTTACATCAAAGGAGAGAAAAAAGTTCTCTTTTATCATAAACCTCTGTAAAGCAAGGTTTACAGCTTTATAAGTAATTCCTATTTTTCTATTTTTAATTTTTTCCATACATGAGATGATAGAATTCATGAAGATCAAAGAAATGTAATATTTTCATTGGTTAAACACCTGTATATCTTAGAGTGAGCTTTGACATTTTTATGAATTTAAAGGAATCACTGTTTTCAACGTAATAAGTTTTTGAATGCTCATTACGTTAGGCCCTGGACTGAACACTTCACATCAAACATCTCCTTTAACCCTTACTATAATCTTGGGAGGTGGGTACAATTATCACTCCCACTTTACAGATGAGGGAACTGAGGGCTGCAGAAGTTAAATGATTTGCCCAAAATTATACACCTACTTAGGAAAGAAGAGAGCTTGGTCCTATACCCCAGTTACATGCATAGACATCATGTTATATTGCTTCCAAAAGGCATCAATTATCATATGAAATATTATCTGCTTGAATTTTACAAGTAGATGAAAGAGAACATACATAGAAGGTAGCACTGCCAAATAAGCATATAAAAAATAAATACATTTAAAAAATGACGAAGTTCAACATATATATGCTTTGTGCATTACAGTGGTAGACCACACTGCAGAGCTGTACTAGACCTCTGTTCTTGGGATTCAAGTTTAGTAAAGAGTGGATGGCTTTACCAAACTTTGGCTCTGTTCTAAAAATGCCCAAGAAAGCTGTTAAATAGAAAAGTCATGTATTAATTAATACATAATCCTAGGAAATACTCATTGTGTTATTCAGATCAGACTACATAATAACCAGTAGGAACAAGGTCAGTTTAGTACCAGCAATCCTGGTGAAGAGGACAGGCTACAGAGTTAGACCTAGATTTCAGATCTGCCTCTGCTTCTCAAGCTAGTTATTTAACCACTCTGGACTCTCTATTTTCTCATCTGCAGAATGGGGATAAATATACTGACTTCATAAAGCTATAAGAATAAATGAGATTGTGCATATAATGTGCTTAGCACAATACTTGGCACACACATAGTGCGTGCCACATAATAATAATAATCATTATTATATCTTGAGTATCAATAAAATTAGACCAGAGTGCTATATATAAAATTTCATTAGACAATGAACTAACCATATTCTTTCATTGTAATAAAATTTAATTGCATTTCAAATAGCTTAAAATAAGTCTCTTGGCCTCGGTTTTAAAATCTTTGGTTCTACAAAGGTTTTTTTTCTGGGTATGCAGTATATAATTCAATTCATGTATCATTTAGAAATAATCCAATTTGCCAAATCTGAATATGGAATGTCTCAAGTGAGTAATTTGAATCACTACTCATTGCTTGCCAAGCATCTGCTGGAAAATGATGAGTTCATAAATAAGATTATTTTAGTATTTAATAAACCATATTCCTTATCTACTCTGATAGTATATATCTTGCAAAATGTATATAACGTTAAGTGTATTATTTAAACCAAAAAACAAAAATGAAAAATGTAAAAAAAATGTGTTTCTACTGTACCTTAGCTGTTTCCTTACTGCATACACTTGTTCTATTCCCTGTGACACTAATTCTTGAATCTTACGTGCTACTTGAGGATGCAGACGTGAGGGCAATGCACAATTCTCGTCTCTAACTGCACTGTCCTCTTCTTCAAGAGAAGACATAGGAAAAGGGGAAGGTGACAGAGGGAGGCAAGGAGCCTCTAATTCGTGATACTGATGAGCCTGCTGGGTGGGTAACTGTACATACCACCTGGCAAGAGAAAACATTTAAAATTATATTACTAGACAAAGGCAAGAATCACAGTTAATTATGTTAATACCCATCAAGATAAGAAATAATCTTTTAAGAAAAAATTATATATGATTGCATCATATTAAATATAAATAAAATTTTGAAAATAATAAATTAAACATAAATAAAATAAATATAAATAAAATTTAAAATGTCCTTTGCTTAACTCTTCTAAGAGTGGCTTTATACTCAATTAAATAAAAATATTTATTAAACATTTACAGATTTTTCTTTGCCCTAAAGTTAGAGGGTGCAGGATTTAAGTACATATGAAAATGGTATTTTAAATTTCATATTAAGTAAATTTTGCCTCAAAGTAATGAGACTTCTTTTGTTTGTTTTTTTGCTGAGGAAGATTAGCCCTGAGCTAACATCTGTGCCAATCTCCCTCTATTTTATATGTGGGTCGCCACCTCAGCATGGCTGATAAGTGGTGTAGGTCTGCAGCCAGATCCAAACCCAGGAACCCAGGCTGCTGACGTGGAGCGTGCAAACTCAACCACTGCCACAGGCTGGCCCTGTAATGAGACTTTTGAAATCATTTTCTTTGAATTGTGCATTTTCCCATTCTTCTACCATTTTGTACCCAGATTACAACTTCTGTGTTGCACCTATAATTCTTTAACCAAAGACAGGATATAATTCAGAGCCAGTTAGGACTGAGTTATGTGGGAGGATCTTCTTCAACAGGAGCTCAACCTGTTGCCTCTTCTGCACTGCAGCTCCTGTTGCCCCAACAAGCAAGGGAACCAACTAAAAGGTGAACCCAGGTCTCTCGCATAGCAGTGCAGTACAAAAAACAGATGCTAGGAGAATGAACTGATCTGGGAGGAAACTGTTTTAATTGATATTTGTGTACAAAATGCTTGCAATGACTGGTATTGCATGACATGGAGCCTACTCAAAAATTATACACAATGTTCTCCAAACTGAAGGATCTAATTATTGACTCCATTCATTTTTCATATATCGGAAACATTTTTTCAAGATCACACAAAGACTATATTCCATAAACTTAACTCCATTATACAGCTGCAAATTCTTCACATGGACTCACACACAAAGGAAAGTAAGAAAGCTAATTTTTTTTAATTTAAAATCTGAAGCATAAAAGATATAAAATGGAATTTTATGTAGGGCTTAGAATTTATTTCTAGCTGCCATAAGTAATCAAAGATGGGTTTAAAACATATACAGGTGGGGCTAGCCCTGTGGCCGGGTGGTTAAGTTTGTGCGCTCCACTTTGGCAGCCCAGGGTCTTGCCACTTCAGATCCTGAGTGCAGACCAAGCACCACTCATCAAGCCATGCTGAGGCTGTGTCCACATAGCACAGCCAGAAGGACCTACAGCTAGAATATACAGCTATGTACTGGGGGGCTTTGGGGGGAGAGGAGGAGGAGGAGGAGAGGGAGGAGGGGGAGGGGGATGAGGAGGAGAAGAAGAAGAGAAGAAGAAGAAAACAGAAGATTGGCAACAGATATTACCTCAGGTGTCAATCTTTAAAAACATATATATATTCACATACATATACACACACAGAGGCAAGTTTGGCTTTTAATAAGTGTCTGAAACAAAGTACTAAACATATAATGAACTGTGTTGCTAAATATATATTTGTTGTTTTGGGAAAAAATTTCCATATGGTATAAAGAATTTTTGGGTCAAAATTATCCACAACATTTGGCTGATAAGCTCAATGGCTTATTCAGTGGCAAATCATGTTAATACTTAGGATACCACTAATGAGACATCTACCTTATAAAAACCATTTCTTAATGAAATAATTGGAAGATATAATTATAATTTCTCTTACAGGAAAAATTTTTGCAAATGGAGATAATTAACTTGTAAAATAAAAGAACTATATAAATGGCATACCTAAGAACACCACCAGCATCCACCAAATTCTTCTTTAGCATATTAAAGGCTTTTTCCTGCTCCATTCGGATTATTTTCTTATCAATTTTAGGGTCTGTAGGAACTTTATATTCAGGAAACTTCTGCACCTTTTTAATGTAAATCCTTTTTATAAGAAAAAGAAGAATTTGTTTCACTATATTATAATCTCAAGAAATCTAATTTATCAACCAGAAGTTTAAGCATTAAAGTTTAGAGAAAATTCAAATAATCTAGAAAGCATTCAGAGGATTATGTGAAAGATATGCCAAATTCTCAGTGCATAATTAGCAAATTAACAAAAATCATGAATTCAGTAAAAATACGTAAATATTTATGGATATTAACTTTTTTTCTGGATTTGCCTCTGCTCTATTCTCCTGGAAGCCATAAACCTCATGCCTGGATTACTTTAGTAGCCTCCTTCTGGGTCTCTGGGCCTCCACTCTTTCATTACTTAAATCCACTTGATACATCAATGCCACAATCTTTGTTCATATTTATAGTTCTTTGTTGAAGAATCTACCTGCTCTTTAATCAAGTATGAACTTCTTGGCAGCATTCAAAGCATTCCATATGATTCTAGCTTATTTACCTAATCTTACTTTCAATTACTGCAAGTATAAAATTGCTTTTCCTGTGAAGTTTATCATCTTAATATGTTCCTTCCTCCTCTGATACCAAATATACAATCTCACTATATCTTTATTTATATAGGTATCCTGGCCTCAATATGTGCCAATTGTCTACCTCTCCAAATTCAATCTAAATTTCATCATCCAGGCCAAGCTGGACTTTCTTTCCTGTTAATGAGTCTGCATGGATATATTCCTTTCTGAAGACAGTCAGCTGATCCACACATTTGACACTATACACTATACTCTTATGTGCTCTAATAGTTTTCTGTTTCTTGATCTACTCCAACAATATTTTAAGCTCCCTGTGATTAAGCAAAATCTTATACCTCTTTTAGTCTCCCTCCTTCCCATGGCACCCAGTGAAGCTGCTGGGCACAGAGCAGACACTCAAAAGTACTTGTAGAATGATAGAGAGAATGAAATCATTTCTTTGCATACAGAGATTTTTCTCTCAAGTTATACCTAAAGTTTTAGATTTATTATATTCCAAAAGCAATTGAAAGTTTTGTTTCATGGTCAGGTTCAAATATTGTTTAAAGTTAACATTATCAAATTGAACACGAAAAGCCTTCTGAACTGGCTTTAAAAACTTCTTAAGAATGCTGAGATTTATGAAATGAGATAGGATGCTAAAATAAAATGTTTCGAACATCAACTAAATCCAACCTTTACATGTTATCTTTTTAAATTTTGTTTTATCTGATAATTTAAAACACTCTGAATGTCTGAAAAAAGAATATTAGTTAAGGACATTATAAAAATCTTTTATTTGTTCACATTTTTCATTGTGATCCAGAGCACTGACTACTCTGTAGTCCTATTCTATCTAAAACTTACTATGTTGGTCTCATACATTGCTGGTATAAATATAATTGGCAAAATATCTCTAAAAATCAACTTTGCAATACCTGTCAACATTTAAAAAGAATATAACCTTTGCCCTAGCAATTTCATTGCAAGGAATAATCCTATTGATACACTAGCACAAGTGTACAAATAGGTACAATGTTATTAACTGCAGCTGTGTATATAATAATAAAGAATCCTTTTCAGAGCCTACATGTCCATCATTAGAGGACTAGTTAAGTAAATGATAATTCATCTATAAATGGAATATTATATGGCTATTAAAAACAAGGAACCATGAAACTAACATATGTCAATTATATATCAATTTTTAAAGTAAATAAATAAATAAAAACAAGGAACCAGTGCTTTTATGTACAGATATGGAGCCAGCTTTGAGAGATATTGGGAATGAAGAAAAAAGCAAAAGATAAAGTAGTATATGTCATTATATTCACACCAGTATGAAGCAGAATAGCTTGCAGTTAATAAGGACAAAAGGCATTCCAAGTGGAAATAAATCAATGTGAATTCATAGCAGGAAAGAAGGTAGACCACTACCTAACTTTAAGGAAAGTATTAGTAAGCTTTACTGAGATCTTCAACATTTATGAGGGTAAAGGAGGACATACATATGTATATATATATGCATGTACACAGAATATCTTTGGAAGGTTAGTCAAGAAACCCTAGTAAGACTTGCTGCCTTAGAGAGGGACATAGGGAGCAGGGATAAGAGAAAACTCAGATTTCACGTATACTTTTTGGTGCTGTTTAAACTTAATAAAAATGTGCATATTAGCTATTCAAAAATCAGTACTTAATAAAAAGAAATAAAAGAAAATAAAGCTTACCGGGCTGGACAAGTGGCTTTGTAGAGCTGACAAGACCTGCTTTCCTGCTCACTGATTTTTTTTAACTGGAAACCTTTTCTCCTTGGCCCATACTGACACTCCATTACCACGGCTCTACTCCCTGTGGGCCCAAACCAACTATTGATATTAATTCAAGTATCCACCTGTTCTGAATACTAGATTGAAAACAACTTGCTGGCGGAAATGTCAAAATCTATACTTCCAGTTACACAACTTTAAGGAAAGAAAACATCGGTAAGTCTTACTAAGATGTACAAACACATACATTTAAAGGTATATTGTAATATTTACCAAATGTACCACATTATGGTAAGGAAATTGGCAAATACCACATTTACTGAACATCAATTGATATTTATATACATATGATTTTAATGATAAAATTTACCACTTTATAAACAGAATTTAGCAAATCCTAAATTTGTTAATAAATATTAGAGTCATTTAAAATTTTATTATTATTCTTTCCTTTGAGGGAGATTGGCCCTGAGCCAACATCCGCTGCCAATCCTCTTCTTTTTGCTAAGGAAGATTGGTCCTGAGCTAACATCTCTCCCCATCTTCCTCTGTTTTATATGTGGGACACCTGCCACATCATGGCTTAGGTGCTAGGGCCACGCCCAGGATCTGAACCTGCAAACCCTGGGCCTCCAAAGCAGAGTGCACAAACTTAACTGCTGCACCACCAGGTCGGCCCCAAAATTTTATTTCTTTTTTTCCTTTTTTCCCTTTTTTTAATTTTCTATTTTTTTTAAGAATTGGCACCTGAGCTAACAACTGTTGCCAATCTTTTTTTTTTTTTTTTGCTTTTTTCTCCCCAAATCCCCCCCCAGTATTTAGCTGTACATTATTTTTAGTTGTGGTCCTTCTAGTTGTGGCACATGGGATGCCACCTCAACATGGCCTGATGAGTGTTGCCATGTCCGTGCCCAGGATCCGAACCCTGGGCCATCAAAGTGGAGCGCACAAACTTAACCACTCGGCCATGGGGCCAGCCCCTATTTCTTTTTATAGTTATTCATTTCCTTATTTCTATTTGGGCTGTTAGATAATGTGATAACCAGCTTCTAAGATGGCCCCCAATGATCCCTGCCTCCTAGTACTTATGTCCTTGTATAATTCCCTCCCCTTGAACATGGGCTGGACTCATTAACTTACTCCTAATGAATATGGCAGAGGTGACAGGATGCTATTTTTGATATTAGGTTATAAAAAGACTGTGACTTCTGTCTTGGGTACTCTCTTACTCTTGCCTGGACTGCTCTCTGGGTGAAATCAGCTGTCATGTGGTGAGGCAGCTCTGTGGAGAGGCCCACAGGACAGGAGTAAGGCCTGCCAGCAGCCCCGTGAGTGAGCTTGGGTACTCTCTTACTCTTGCCTGGACTGCTCTCTGGGTGAAATCAGCTGTCATGTGGTGAGGCAGCTCTGTGGAGAGGCCCACAGGACAGGAGTAAGGCCCGCCAGCAGCCCCGTGAGTGAGCTTGGGTACTCTCTTACTCTTGCCTGGACTGCTCTCTGGGTGAAATCAGCTGTCATGCGGTGAGGCAGCTCTGTGGAGAGGCCCACAGGACAGGAGTAAGGCCTGCCAGCAGCCCCGTGAGTGAGCTTGGGTACTCTCTTACTCTTGCCTGGACTGCTCTCTGGGTGAAATCAGCTGTCATGTGGTGAGGCAGCTCTGTGGAGAGGCCCACAGGACAGGAGTAAGGCCCGCCAGCAGCCCCGTGAGTGAGCTTGGGTACTCTCTTACTCTTGCCTGGACTGCTCTCTGGGTGAAATCAGCTGTCATGTGGTGAGGCAGCTCTGTGGAGAGGCCCACAGGACAGGAGTAAGGCCTGCCAGCAGCCCCGTGAGTGAGCTTGGCAGCAGATCCTCTCCCAGTCAAGCTGTGCGATGAGTGCAGTCCAGTCACCTTACTTGCAGTCTTGCGAGAGAACCTGAGGCAGAGCCACCTTGCTAAGCTGCTCTGGGATTCCTGACCCACAGAAACTGTGAGATAATAAAAGTCTGTTGTTTTCAGCCACCAAGGTTAGGGCAATTCGTTACATAGCAATGCATAATACAAGTAAGTAGATGTGAAAACTATGCAGTTTAAGATTTTAGTTGGATACCCTACTCTACGTAGGGTGTAGCAAACTTTTAAAATATGAAACCAAAAGCACTGTAATCACAAATAAAAATGTTAATAAAACTGGCATTAAAATTTAAAACTTCTACTTAAAAGACACTATGAAAAAAGGTAAAAGGTGGGGCCGGCCCAGCGGTGCAAGTTAAGTGCACACGTTCCGCCTTGGCGGCCCAGGGTTTGCCAGTTCGGATCCCAGGTGCGGACATGGCACCGCTTGGCACGCCAAGCTCTCGTAGGCGTCCCACATGTAAAGTAGAAGAAGATGGACATGGATGTTAGCTCAGGGCCAGCCTTCCTCAGCAAAAAGAGGAGGATTGGCAGCAGATGTTAGCTCAGGGCTAATCTCCCTCAAAAAAAAAAAAAAAGGAACAGGAAAATAACAGTTTGAGAAACAGTATTTTATAATACATATAACAAAGAACTAATACGCAGAATATAAAGAACCATAAATAATTTTTTAAATTTAAAATTAAAAAAACAAACAGAAAAATGGGAAAGGCTATGAAGAGACAATTCAGAAAGAAAAAAAGGATATTAAATGAACAAATAAAAAGATGTTCCACTTCACTAGTAAACAGGGAAATGCAAATTAAAACAATAGCAAAATACTATCTCACACTTTTCAGACTGGCAAAAACAAAAAAAATACAATACTCTAAAACCGAATCCACTGATTAATCTTAACACCACAAAAAGGTGTTAATGCACAGGTAGCAATAAGAAGGACACAGTGCACCTACGGAGTATTCTTGCAAAACACCTTAGTGAAGATTTAATCTTCATTTAATCAAGCCTCTAGATCTAAGAGTTTACAGGAAATACAGGAGATAAAAGGACATGGTAAACTACACCACAGAGAAGGAATCTGCAAAATCCAGGATCTGGCAAACTCTAGAGGACAAACTACCTGGGGAAAGAGGAGAGAAATTTCTAGATGAAATTTAAGAGAGATGTTAATCAAATGTAACCCGTGAACTTTGTTTCGATGTGAATTTGAACGGACCTGTGGAAAAAGAGTTAGAAGTGGAGAAATGTGAACACTGGACATTTTATGACATTAAGAAATTACTATTAATTCTTTTAAAGTGTGATAATGGGATTCTCATTCTTCATATGTATAAATGTATATAAAGAGTCCTTATCTTTTGGAGATATACTTTAGTATATACCGTATACTTAAGTAATTATAGATGAAATGATATGCTATGGGGAATTTGCTGTATAATCTTCTTGGGGTGGGGAGTGAGGTGGGGGCAAGGGTATAAATGAGACAAGACTGACCATATGCTGACAGGTGTTGAAGCTGGATAATCACATGGAGTCACGGAATTTCATATACTATTCCCTCTACTTTGATATACATATGAAAATTTCCCTGATACAAAGATTTTTAAAAGTCTGACAATGCTAACTCACAGAGTGAATGTGAGAAAGGTAAATTTTCATACGTTACTGAAAGGAGTAAAAGTTGGTATAAGTCATCAGTCTTTCACGTACGATTCTGAAATCTAAAGAGCTCAGAAAATAAAATTTTTTGGAACTTATTTGGATACAAAACCTGAGGCTATTTATAGTCCTTATTTATTTTATATATGAGGTTATTTATAGTCTTTATTTATTCCTCTTGGTGTGACTATCCATAAAGTATTGTGATATTGCCTATAGAATACTTGCTAGTAGTATTTTACAATATTACCATATTAGATTCCAAGAATTCAGAATTCTGAAAGACATCTGGCTAAAAAAATTTCAGAGAAGAGATTTTGGACACGTACAACTACTCTAGAGAGCAATTTAAAATAATCTTGTAAAGATGAAATGGGCATACCTCACAACTCAGCAATTCTACTTTAATGCATACACTCTAGAAAAACCAATTGTATCTTTTCAACAGAAAACGTATATTGTGGAGCTCTGACTATAGCATTCTTTGTAATATTGAAAAGTTGGAAACAACCTAAATGATTGTTAGTAGAAAAATAACTGCAGTTTGGTATATGCTGGACTGTTATACAATAGTTAAATTGAATTAACTAGGATCTATAAGTATCAATATGGACAGATCCCCAAAAATAAGGGTGAGTGAAAAATTTACATAACAATGTCTACAGTTTACTATTTATGTATATTTTAAAATATCTGAAACAATAAAATATATTTTTATAAATACAAATATGTATGTTAAAGTATAAAAATATAGACTGGAAAGATAGTGGCTGCATGTGGAGAGTTAAGAATGGGATTAGAACTAGGGTCGGGAAAAACACTGCATTTCTTTTATAGGATATTGATGAAACCTCGGCAGAGATGGCTATATTTATCTCATCTTCCTCTAAGTATTTCTCTTTACCCTCAGAGGCACAGGATGAGGCTGCAGCTCTTCCAGCTGAACCAGTACCCCACAGTCCTGAAATAAATCACTGATGTTTAGGTTCTTTGGGGTTGATTAGTTCTAGGGTGAATCTCTGGGAATAGTTTGAAACTCTACTGCTTTAGTAAATGCTAGCCCAGTGTTTGAGAATACTGTACGTAACACAGCTGATGCTTGAGAACCCTAATATTAGAATTCTATATAATAACTCCAAATCATATACAAATTCTACACAGCAACTCTAGAGTCATAAGCCATACAAAATGAACAAAAATTTTTCCCCCAAGATAAATCAAGAAACAAGGAGAGAATATCTGGATTAGATGAAAAAAAAAACCCAACAGATATACAATTTAAATTAATAAAATGGCTCTATTGTTTAATTTTTATTAAATAGGTCTACTTGGAATTTCAATATTATTTTCTATTTATTAGCATAATATCTAAAGAAAGCATTATTTATTTACACTAACATATTAAAATGCAATTTTATGAGATAAAATAATTGGTTATATTTACTATAAGTTTTCTTTTTAATTTGATATGTATTTTCACCAATTAACATTCAGTTGTCATCTACCAAAATGGAAATGTACCACCTTAGGAAACTATACTTTCACAATGGATCACAGCTGCTGCTGAATCTTTTAAAATAATTCTTTTAAAAAGTACCTGCATTGACAAACGGGATTCCATCATATGGGACATACTGAGATTTCCACATCAAGCGTGTAGCCGGCTTGGCTGGGCTCGGAGATTGGCGGGTCCCCCAAACACTCTGTGTTTGCTGCTTGTGAAATGTTAGGACACTTTCCAATTCAGTCTCACTTATACAGTAGCCACGATATGAATCTCCAATTTTCTGCATGTAGTAGAAATTAAATAACAAAATTATCAGCAAATATGTTTCATTGTACAAAAAATGTAATGCAGTGGTTGTCCAAGATGAAAGACTCATCAGCTTTCAAAACAGAATGTCATGTCTCCCTTCAGATCAATAGTGTATTACAATCAGTGAGTCTGATCTGAATTCAACCAGCATCACCAAAAAGGAATTGTCCAGGTATTTGTTAGAGAATACATAACACCAAAGTCACTGCCACACTATCTTTATCAAAACCTTCTTTGAGAGGAATAGTATTTAGGGAGGATAGCTTCAAGATCATATCATGTAACCATTCTTCCAGATATTTAAAATTCTACTCCTGGATCCAACCAGATCAGCATAAAACTAGGCACAAAGCACTGGTTCCCTGTGGGAGATCTTTTACGGAAATTGATTTTGATATGATGCCATAAGTCTATTTGAAAACCTATGAAAATTGTGATGATATCTCCTAGAAAAATGATGTCAAAGAATTTTACCATTTTATCAAGATTCTTTTTATGAGGATCCTTCTCTGAAATAAATTCCTGCCTGGCCCTAGTATAAAAAATAGTTAACAGTTTTCTTTTATCTTATAGAAATTAGCATAATTAATTTTATCTAATGGACACAGAATTTAGTAACTAACTAGGTTTCCCCTTCTGAGATGTAGATGCTTAGATTATGGACAAGACACACATTCACATCCATACAGTTCATTAAGATACACATCTCTTACTTCCCTTCTACGGTTCCATTCTTGTTTTTCTTTATTCTTTAGCTTCTCTTTTAATTTCCACCTTGCTAAGATATTTTATGTATTTTTGTAAGCTGTCTTAAATTCCTTTTGAAACAAGGCAAGGTATAAATAAATCATGTAAGTAAATTGATATTATCTACCCACAACTATGTGAGTATCCCTTAACTAGAGGAGAAGCTTTTTCTACACCAACAGAGATAATCTGTTAACTGTGATCCCTTACGGTGCAAGGCATACAGACCTAGAACTGACTCCATGCACTGTAGGTAAAAATTAAAATAATCATTAGATATTTACAGAAAAGATATATAGGACTTACAATGGAATTTGAAGACTAGTTAGAAAGGTAAGTAGAAGAAAAAATAATATATTAGGAAATGGAGATAAAAAAGAGCGAAAGCAGAGATAAGGGAAGATTCTGAAGTATTTGTAGGAAGTAAGAAGACTAGGCTAACAGAAATGAAAGTCCAGTTGCAGAAAAGTAGGGATAGGTAGGACAAGATTCAGTGACACCAGGTCCTGGAAGACCTTGAACGCTAGCTACAATGACTAAGTGATGTGGAAACAACACTGAACCTAGAGGGCAGTGAGAAAAGACAACGAAAGCAATGTTTAAAGACAAGCAGTTTTAGAAAACTAAACGGTAAGGAGCCAAAGAGATTAGAAGGAAGGGTGTTACTATAATCAAGTTCAAGATAACAAAAGGTCTGTGGAAGAGGAGCCCCTGCCCCTGAAAAAGAGAGACCTTAAAGGAAAAACTGAAATAATCAGGTGACTCCCTGAATATGGGAAAGGAAGAAATTAGTCTAAAATGTTGTGCCCGGGTGTCTAAGAAAATGCTATTTGTCATTACACGGACAAGGAATTTAGGAAGCAGAGCCAGTTGTGTTCAGGATACATTCTGTGTAGGATATGGTGAATAAGAGGTGAAACCAAGTAAAGCTTCAAGTACTCTAAGTAGCTGGAGATCTGGGACAAGAGCAAGGGCACAATTACAGAACTGGTGATCTAGATTTGGGAATCGTTTTTATAAAAGCAATAGTTGAAATTAAATAAAGTTGATGAGCTCTCCAAGGGACAAAACGTAGAGAAATAAAATCAGGTCAAACTGTGAACCTTGAAGAATTTCCACGGAGAATATGAAAAGAAATAAGTGCAAGCAGAGAAAGAGAAGGAATGGTCAAAAGATAAAAAGTAGAGAAACACGGTAGTGAAGTTTCATGAAGACAAGGGAAAAGAGTTTCTAAGAGCAGAGATGACAGTGAAGTGTGAAGGGATTCATATGATCTCTGCTTTAACATAGTTCACAATCTCTAACAAACAAAAGAATCGATGAGATCAGATTTAGCATAAACATGAACAAAATATTACAGATACAGCTTCTATTAGTGGTACTCAAAAGTGGACGTTGCGGGATGAATTGTAGTTATAACCGATTAAGTGCACCTAGGTAAGGACTATTTTTCACTCACCTCGCAGCTCCTAAGACGGCAGGCCCACATGGGTGTGTTAGAAGAAAGTGTCTGGAGAGGGCCCAGAAAGGGCTCTTCAAACATTCTGGAACAGGAAAGGAATATAGACAAATATACACCACGAGTTACACACACCTCACTCAACTGCTTTCTCCTGCCAGCCAATGCTAAAGACAATATATTGAGGTCATCAATAGGAAACTGTAATATTAACGACAGATTGATCTGATGGGTATATTAATTATAATTTTCTTTAATCATTACTATTTGAGTAACTGCTAAAGCAAAGGCCTCAGTTTGTTCTTCTAAGTACCTGTAGTCCCAACAAATTTAAGTATTTTATATCTCTCTCTAAAAGCTTATTTTGTATTCTTTCATTATATAATTATTTTTCACTTATCAAAAAATGAGCTAATAAAACATCTCAGGTGACTTGTTAGGAATAAAATGATATTATGTCAAGTTCTAACACTAAATGTCATAAATATGGTGTTCATTTAAAAATATTTTCATAGAACAATTAAAAGAATATAAATAATACAAAAACTATGTCTATATTTTCCTATATTATTATAGGTAGCATTATTTTAAGGCAAAAATAAAAGCTGAAATAGATGTCAACAAAAAACATTTTAGGGGCTAGCCCCGTGACCGAGTGGTTAAGTCTGTGCGCTCCGCTGCAGGCGGCCCAGTGTTTCGTTGGTTCGAATCCTGGGCACGGACATGGCACTGCTCATCGAGCCACGCTGAGGCAGCATCCCACATGCTACGACTAGAAGGACCCACAACGAAGAATATACAACTATGTACTGGGGGGCTTTGGGGAGAAAAAGGAAAAAATAAAATCTTAAAACAAAAAAAAAAAACCCAACATTTTAAACACTTCACCACAGAGGAATTAAAGGCATAATAATGTGATGAAACCACTAGAAATTTAGGAACTAGAATGGATATTTCTTGATTCTAAACACTCTGTTAGTGTCAGACAGGTTTTCAGACGGCTTCAGAAGCTCACAGGCAGGTGTCCCGGAGGAAAAGCAGCACTGGGGCATTTAGAGCCTCTAGAGCAGCCTCCTTGTTGCCAAGATGCCATTAAAATAATTGAAGAGACATCTGACGACAGCTTATTCTACTTGCTGAATTTATGATCTTTTCTATAGTCAGGCAGCTTTACATGTAAGAATTTTTTAAAAAATTTCCATGGTGATACCAAAAGATGAGCTGCTGTTTCCCACGCACTCACCTGGTCACTGTCTTTTTGGACAATGTGAGGGATGCTTGGGGATGAAGAATGTAACTGCTGCTGTTGTCTGCTAGAGCATCCACTCTTACAACAGGTAATTTTCTGTCACTGGGCTTCTCCTCAGAGACATCTTAACAATAACAACAAGAACAAAGCAACATCAATATCTTGAATAAGACCACGAGACTGCAACTAACTAGAACTCATATATTTGAAACAGGAAAGAGAAGTGATACTCTGAAGCTAAAGATGACAACACTTATCATGCTTTATAGAGAATTTCTCTGATAAACTTGTTAACTTTCAAATTATAATACTGACTATTGCAATTTTGTAAGTAAGTTTTAGAAACTTAGATTGAACAGCTAGGATGTAAAAGTGGTAGGAGTAATTGTCATATTAAGAGTTTCACAATATAATAGGAAAATGTAAAACTGACTCTTTTGTTTCTATACCATCTTTACAATGTTTTCTGCAAACTATGGTTTTTTTTCTTAAGTTTTAACGACTTTAACAAAAACAAAGAATCATAACACTCAGGCAAAATTATCTACGTTAAACCATTAGCTCTGAAGGAGCAACAAACAGTGTTGCTATCATGTTAGAAAAGAGATTCAAATAGATAGAAAAGGAAGCGAAGCAGAAGGAAGAGAACTAATATGGATATTATCAAACAGGTAAAGAAAGAACAAAATACAAAGAAATGGGGAGCATGATTCTCCTTTCTGAACCTGAATGAAAAAAGGAAAGAAGAAAAGAGCACACGGGATGAAAAGAATCATTAAAAAAAAGTAACGAATCACACGGCTAACAACAATATTGATAAAAATACAAATGTAAAAACTTCTCCAGTAGCTGTTAGCACTATATTCTTGTTATTGTTGCTGTTATTATTACTGTTATTATAATTAAGAAAAATTTATTTTATGCTCACTGGTAATTTGGGAGGAAGCAAGAGTCAACCAGCTTCATAGAATTCCAAAATGAAATAGACAGCTAACCTAGACAGGAGTTGAAAAATGAACTTGAAATTTATTTGGGCTAAGAAACTTTTTCTAAGTATTCAGTTCACAATCTCACCCAAACATCAATTTTAGCACTGATTTTCATGAGGTGATTTTCTGAAATACACACTTGTTCTTTAAAACATTCTCCATTCCCCTACACCCCCTTACTACTCACCCTGAGGACTAGTCACATCCACAAGCTGCCCCTGAGGTATAACCACTGGGGCCATTCCTGTCTGCGTGGATGGAATTACACGAAGCACCTGTCCATCTTCTGACGGGCTGGCAACAATCATCTGGGAAGCATTAACAAAGAAATCAAATGCATAAGCCTACAATGATTTAACAAAATTAGCACTTAAGTAAATTACTAAAGATATGTCTACCACTACAGTGGACACTATCATTTCCCTCATTTTATAGATGAAAACACTGAGGTACATAAAAAAATTTGTTCAAAGTCTCACAACTGATAAGTGGTAAAGCTAGGATTCAAACAGGCACGTTGACGCTATGTCCTATGATCTTAACCACCATGGTCTTAATCACTACACATCATGAGGTCTAATTACTTAGTAATCTGAAAAGGCTCTGACTGGAATTAATATATTTACTTTTTTCTATTTATTGTATCATCCATATGTGTTTGATCTATTTGTGTGGTAATCATGTGTCCCACACTCTAAGTCATTTTCATTAGTTTAAAAACAGTAACTTGGGGCCAGCCTGGTAGTGGAGAGGTTAAGTTCGTGCTCCACCTCAGTGGCCCAAGGTTCACTGGTGCATATCCCAGGCGCACCGCTCCTCAAGCCATGCTGTGGCAGCATCATCCCACATAAAATAGAGGAGGATTGGCACAGATGTTAGTTCAGCGACAATCTTCCTCAAGCAAAAAGAGGAGGACTGGCAACAGATGTTAGCTCAGGGCCAATCTTCCTCACCAAAAATAAATACATAAATAAAAATAGTAACTTGTTAAATGTCTAGCTAAGCAGGATTTATTTTTATATCTCTGCATTTACACATATCCTGTTTTGGTCCATAAGGAATACCACAGAGTACCCCCAAAGTCTGCAAACATAGGAAGAATCATATATTTATTATACTTTTTTTCTCAGTTTAACAACTGAACCCATTGCCTCAAATTTAGAGGAATGTCAACTAGAAAAGGCACCTAAAGTTGAAGAAAGGCATTTTGAAGCTATCATTTGAAAATTTAACTAATACACCATTTGAAAATGTTTACCCTATATTTCCAGACTTTGTGGACACCCTATAAACTTTATTACCTGACATACGACTCTTCTACTGACACACTTTTACTGTTTTACTCCAAGTCCACTGTTCTCAGTTCCCCTGATCACAAGTAACTCCTGTTAATCATTCACGATCCACTTTCCCAGACTTCCCTTTTGCTATGTAAGACATGAAAACACTGCTGATGCCTGATAGAGACTGACTGCATTCTTACTTTTAAAAGGGTCATTTGAAAAAACTTAAATTTGAAAAAAAATTAAATTAAATAAAACAACTCAACAAAGTAGAATGCTTTAAACATAATCATTAACATTTCCCAGAAATTAAGAGTAGGAATTGCTTCCCTCCCCTAGTGTTTATCAAGTTTCTTAAGATAAAAATATCTCGCCGTACCTCCTATCACTTGAGCATGAAAGAGTAACTGTCAACTCTGATGATGAGAATTTCTTTACAATTATTGAGTGCATACGGAGCAGCAGGACTTTACATGTATCACCTTATTTAACCCTCATCACATTTATACCAAGTATATACACTTTACATACAAGGAAATTGTCACAGAGGTTATAAAACTCACGCAAGGTAACACAGTGCTAAGAGTGAGGTAACAGGTACAAGTGTTACAGTGTAACAAGCTAACACAGAGCTGAGATTCAAACCCAAGCAGTCTGACTCCCCTTAATCACTCCTCTATACTGCCTCCCAATATCTGATGATGTTATTTAAACCTAAAAAAGACAAAAGCAAAATAATACAAAAAAAAACCCTGCTGAACTTTAAAAGGCAATGGTAATAATATTGTTTTAAATTCCGTATTCCTTATAATGAGATTAAATATCTGTCAAAACTATTTCATTCATTCTTAGAAAATGAGAATGCTGTGGTTATTTTTAAATCTGAACAAAACACATATATTTATAATTTACTCATTCACATGAAAATTTCTTATAAGACTGATGTGTGGAATATCCTCTTGATTTTGAAACTGTTTCCCAAGCACAGTGGACAAGAGTCTCCTTCATTTTCTCTCTCCTTAGCTTGTTCCACCTGGTACCTAAAAAACTATTTTTAATTCACATAATTTCATAATGGTGATGATAATATGACTTTTCCTATTTAAAAAAGCTAATTATCTTTCATCTTTGCTATGAAACCTAACAGAGCTTTGAAGTCATCTGCTGCAATACATCCTATGGCGGCAGACTCTAAATGAGTAGTCTCATATTTGTTGGGCTCTTTGTGTACAATATATCTAATGAATCCAAAATACCATCTCTGCCTCACTCCAGAACTTCCTCATTCTTTGCAGTTTCACCCACTACAGAATCTCCAGGAGTTCCTTGATAGCTTCTACACAAAAAATCATATTGCAACAAAAAGAACAAGAAAAGTCATTTGTTTCAAAAAGCTCCACTTGGGAGGAGATGTTGATAATGGAGAACACTATGCATGTGCGGGGGCAGGGGATATACGGGAAATCTCTGTATCTGCCACTCAATTTTGCTGTGAAACTAAAATGACTCTAAAAAATAAAGTCTGCTAAAACAAATAAAAAAACCAAAAAGCTCCACTAAGTTTCTCAGAATATCATCACTTTCTGATCTTTGGTTCTTTGAAGAAAATACTTTCTTATACTCTATGTTTCTTACACTTATTTCCATGCTTCATGCCACATGTTTCTTATTTCATAGCTTTAAATAACCCTTTGTATCCTCTCCTATCCCAAAATATGTAAAATCACCATTATAATCACTTCGTATAGAAAGTTTAATACAATTACAAACAGAAGGGGAACTCTAACCTCTTTTTAGAGTCAAACAAACAACTTTGACATGCTTTTTAGGAAAGGTACCATGTATAAAATGATAACCCTTCACACATTTAGACTCTTGATCCTTCTGTTAGAACATACAGTCTTTCTAAATATTCTGAAAGAAACTGGAACAAATGCCAAATAACAAAAGAAATTACAGTGTTTCATTCTGGACACGAAATATTAAAATGCAGTTGGCTCACATCTAGGTTATCTGCTGCACGTGAACCTCTGCTGGTGATGAAGTATGTAACAGAAGCTCACCCTCACTTTGTATGTCAGTCCTGCAGGAGGCCCAGAAATATGCTGAGCCTGAACACACACAAAAAGGACTTGTCTACACTTAGCCCCCTCTCAACCCCGGAATTTAGCTGGATTATAAAGGGAAAAAAAGGACATATTAACTCAAGAATGCTCTAGACTAGAAACAGAAACAAGGATTAATTTTAGGTAAAATGGTTGCCTACTGTGGTACAATTTATAATTGAAGTACTGATTTTAAAAATAATTTTATTATGAAACTAATAAATATTCATTGTAGAAAATTTGGAAGATACACTTAAACAAGAGATACATTATTCTTCATATTATTACTAATGTAAGTATATTCTTATTAATCAGCAACTTAGAAGTTTTTCTCAGTAATTTTCTTTATTTCAAACAAAACCATCTTTCCTCTCTTCTACTCTAACTACAAACTTGGTCATAAATACTTTTAGTTAACAGTTTAAAGTAGCACTTTCATCTTTATGCATTGTTATTCACATGACACATACATATCTACCTACCAAGATCAGCAAGGGTATGGCTAATTGCCAGTACAACATGGTACTTCCATGGCTTTCTTTTTCTTCAAGAAAGCACACCAGCACGCAGCATGCCAGTCGGTGACTGAGATGTTGATAAAGCAATGACTTTGAGTTCAGTGAAATGCATATATAAAAAATAAGTGTAAGTTATATGTAAACTCAGGCACGTCAGCACTAGTTACAGATTATGCTACATTTCCAACTGATCTCAAAGCACCAGTGTGCCTAGACGTGGTGGCTGGGAAGCACTGCTTTGAACTACTACTTGTAGTCCTGAAAGGAAACCTTTTAAAGTCCTTACATAACTTAAAAATGAATGTCATGGAAATAGTATTTTCAAAGCAATAGTGTCAAGAAATTAAGGTCATCTAGTAAGACTATTTTGCTAAATAGCATAAAACTGGTTATTCATCACATAGACTCACCATTTGTGCGTTAGAATCCCCCAAGGACTGAAGCTCATATTGAACAGGTTGCCCATTTTGGTCCACTAGATGGAACTGCTCTGCAGAAAGAGTCTGAGTCTGAGTCAGGGGCCCTGGCACATTCTGTGATGTGAGGGAATCATCTGCTTCACGAGTAGTAATGGGTAAGACTCTAGGAGAACCATTTTGTCCAAAGGAAGGGTCCCTGGAGTCCATACACGTTAGAAGCTTTTGCAGAGAAAAAAAAATCACTTAGATGTTTGTAAAATATAATGTCACAATTTTTTTTAAAAAACAGAATGTTTATAATAAAAAGGTAAAGAATTCATTTTTCAGTTAACTATTCACTTTACTTTTTGCAGGAGCTGTCAATTTACAAAGACTGATATAGACACAAAGCAGTTCTTAAGTGAAATTGTTGACTTTTGTTATATTTTATTTCAATTTTATTTGAAATAAAATTGTCCATGGGAATGCAACCTGAAATGATGAAATATAATTCAACATACATATTTTTCTTTATATATAAATTTTTATGAATACATTATGTTAAGTAAAGCTCTATATTATGAAATTAAATATATGTGGAATTGTGGGTAATTAAGTGTCAAGATTCTTGAATACATCAAATATGACACTGTTCCTGAAGTATAAAATGAAGTTACATGGCATGCTGTTTTCCCTTAGAGTGGGAGGAAGTTCCCAGTTGAACCCCTCCTTCACATACCTGAGAATCTGTCTGTGACTCTTGGGAATCATTATGGTTGACTCCTAAGGAATCACTGGACTGCTCCATGCTGATATCATATTCGATTCCATTTTCTTCAATTATTCAATAGCTGCAAGAGTTCAAATCTCTGATCAACTAAAGCACTTAACATTTTTATGGAAAGTTTGTTTAAAACAGACCTCTCACCTGCCCTACAGCATCACCCTATACAATTTAGCTTAAATCATATCCCTTCTACAAATAAGAAGATAAACATTTCTGTTAAATGACTTGCCAAAGCACCAGAATACATTCAAGGCAGAGCAAAGATTAGTGTTATTTAGTTTCCTCATCCTATCCTTAATTCCACTCATGTACTGGCTTATTAAGGTTGCTATTAGGTGACAGGTATTGTTGTAGCCCTTCAAAAACTTCTAAAATTCTTGGGGCTGGCCCTGTGGCCGAGAGGTTAAATTCACGCACTCTGGTTTAGCAGCCAGGGGTTTCGCTGGTTCGGATCCTGGGTGCAGACATGGCACCGCTCTTCAGGCCGTGCTGAGGCAGCGTCCCACATAGCACAACCAGAAGGACCCACAACTAGAATATATAACTATGTACTGGGGGGCTTTGAGGAGAAGAAGAAAAAAAAAAAAAAAGACTGGCAACAGATGTTAGCTTAGGTGCCAATCTTTAAAAAAAAATTACAACAAACTTCTGAAATTCTCAGTTTACAAAGATTTAATGCAAATAAAAGTTTTTAACTTCATGAGTTGAATGCGCCCTATTGTAGCATTAGATAATCTTAGAAAAGATCTCTTGGTATAGATGGAGACTGGGTATACATAACTCTTAACATAATATACAATCATACCCCTTAATATTGGCTTGACAAGCTTTGACAATGAAGAAATGTGTATTCCAAACAGTCTGAGACACTTAGGCCTAGAACAGTGGTGTTCTAGTGGAGGCGACTTTGTCTCCTCACACAGTTCTCTGCCCTTGGGGATATGTGGCGATGTCAAGAAACATTTTTGAGACACTTAGGCCTAGAACAGTGGTGTTCTAGTGGAGGCGACTTGTCTCCTCACACAGTTCTCTGCCATTGGGGATATGTGGCGATGTCAAGAAACATTTTTGAGACACTTAGGCCTAGAACAGTGGCGTTCTGGTGGAGGCGACTTTGTCTCCTCACACAGTTCTCTGCCCTTGGGGATATGTGGCGATGTCAAGAAACATTCTTGGTTGTCACACCTGGTGGGGAGTGATACTGGAATCTAACGGCGAGAAGCTAGGAGCACTGCTAACCATCTTGCAATGCACAGGACAGCCCCACAACAAGATGTCGATGGTGCTGAGGTTCACAAACCCTGGCCTAGTATATTACAGTGACTACAGGATTCCGTAATATCTAAAAAGAATGACATTTTATGTCTCAAAATTGGAGTGCAGTCAAATGAAACTGGACGAATACCATTGAAACATTTATAATATAAAATAAGCTTCTGGAGTCTTTTTAAGAACCTACCCATTTAATTTTACTTTTCATAAGACAAAATAAGTTCTTTTTTAAAAATCTTTAAAATTTTATTTTTTAAATTAACGCACATTAAATTGAACTCTTTTTTTGGCATATAGTTCTATGGATTTTAACATATGTAACCACAAACACAATGAGGATACACATAATTCCATCACTCTAAACCCTAATTTAAATTTATACCTTGTACTTAAGATTTATTCAGTATACATATTTGAATATATTGAAAATTTATTTTTCTGTGATAGCATCTAAACATACATTTGTAAAATTAACCATTTCATAAAATCTACAAGGTTTGCCATTTCATTTTTCCAAAACATAGTAAATACTTCTACTCAAATATAAGTTGTAATAGGCTATAAAATCAGTCTTATTTTAATATATGACTATAAAATATCTTAAAACTGCTTCTTCTTTAAGATTTTAAATTATCACTTGTATTCTAATCTAATTTATTATAAAAATTCCAAAAACCTACAGTTACCTCATAGGCTATTAAAGTAAGAAAAAATTTTTTATAACTTTCTTTTCTGTTCTGAATTTTTACACTATAAATACATTAGTCAAGAATAATATTTTTTAGAAGGGGTTTAAAAAATAATAAGAAAGTTCCATTAAGAACAATACAGCAGGTTAGATACTGTAGAAGGCTCTCTTGTTAGATAACAAAAAACAGAGTTGATCTAAAACAAAATCTTTATTTTGTGGCTGGGCTCTGCTACAGAAAGTAACAAAAACCAGAGGCCACTCCAGTCCTCCAGCCTCTCCCCCCAGAAAAAAGAGAAAAGAAAAAGCTGTGAGCTAAAACTTGAGTGATGAGCACAAGCAGAGGAAATTTCCAAGGGCCATGATAACACACCGGTTTTGTGGCTGGGACACTGAAGCTTGGACAAGCAGCTGATAGGGGAGGAGAACTTAAAAATCCCAAGGGGAGACTAGGAACATGAAAGGTCCTGCTTCTGGTAAGAACAAACGCAGCTATTATTTGAAGGCACATAAACCCAATTAAGGCTCAGTTTCCCTTCACATTAAGATCAATCAAATATAAGTTTACAGTCAAAGAGTGTCAAAAATACAAGGAAATAAACCACTGCAAGAGAGGGTGAGTGGACTTGGACACCCCCAAAGACTTCAAATGTTGGAACCATCTAATAATGAACATAAAATAATTATTTAATATTTAAAGAAATAAAAGAATGAATCACAGGAATAAGCAAGCAAGAAGAGACTACAAAAAGCTTAATTTGAAAAAGAACCAAATAGAAGTTTCAGAAACGAAAAATATCAATTAGATGCAGAAGAATTACTAAATTGGAAGACAGATTCTAAAAATTGCCCAGAATGCTTCATAGGAAAAACAGAAGATGAAAAATACGAAGAGACTTAAAACTAGGCAAAATAGAATGAGAAATTATAGCACATCTATCACTGGAGTCTCAAAAGGATAGAAAAGAGAAAATGGACAAGAGACAATATTTGAAGAGATAATGACTGACAATTTTTCAAAACTGAAGACATGAATTCCCAGATAAAGTAAGTACAAAATGTACCAAGATATATCAAAAGAAATCCATACCAAATGTAGTGAAATTGCAAAATTCTAAAAAGAAACAGCAAAATCTAAAATGCAGTCAGAGAAATAAGAAGATCGCCTGCAGAGTACTGACATTAGATATACAGCAGACCACCCAATAGCAGCAATGGCAGTAATGTCACAGGAACAATAAAAAAGAAAATAACTAGCAATGTACAAATGTATATGCTCAAAACAACTTTTTTGCAAAAGAGGATGAGAGAAAGACATTTTAAGATTAAAAAACCCTGAGTTTACAATGAACAGATCTTACACGAAAGAAACTTCTAAAGAATATAGAAAACAAAAATGATTTGAGATGCTAGAAAAATGGTAGCCAAAAAAAAGTAATAACTCTATGAAAATTCTAAATAAACACTGCACAAATAATAAGATTATAATTTTGTGTACGTGTGTTTTAAGGATAGAAATAAAATACTGGAGAGCTAAATAAAATACACATAACTCAGGAGGGGCGGATGATGGATAAACACAATATATCAAAACTTACGGGATCCAGGGAAAGCAGTGCACAGAGGGATATTTAGAGCAATAATGCCTATATGAAAAAAAGATAAAATCTCAAAACAATAACCTGACTTTATACCTTAAGGAAAAGAAAAAGGAGAGCAAACTAAACTGAAATCTAGCAGAAGGAAGGAAATAATAAAGATAGAGGGGAGATACGCAAAATCAGGAATAGAAAAACAACAGAACTATCAATGAGTCTAAAAGTTGGTTCTTAGACAAGATTGACAAAATTGACAAACTTTTAGCTCGACTGACAATAAAGAAAGAGGGAAGGCACAAATAACTAAAATCAGAAATGAAAGTGGGGACATAACTACCAATCTTACAGAAATTAAAAAGATAACGAGAGAATACTAAGAACAATTGTACAACTATCTCTATTCAGATGACATGGTCTTATATATACAAATCCTGAAGAATACACAAAAAACTATTAGAGTTAAACAAATTAAACAAAGTTGCAGGATACAAGATAAACACACAAAAATCAGTTGTATTTCTATATACTAGAAATGAACAACCCAAAAATGAAATCAAGAAAATAATCCATTTATAATAGCAAGAACAAGAACAAAATACTTACAAATAAATTTAACCAAGGAGGTACAAGACTTGTATGCTGAAATGATAAAATACTGCTTAAAAAAAATTAAAGAAGACCTAAATAAACATATAGACATACTGTGCTCACAGAACTGGAAGATGTGAATACTGTTAAAACGGCACTACTACCCAAAGCAATCTACAGATCCAATGCAATCTCTATCAAAATCCCAAAGACCTTTTTCTCAGTCATAGAAAAGCCAACCCTAAAATTCATATGGAATGCCAAAGAACCTGAATAGTCAAAACAATCTTGAAAAAGAAGCACAAAGTTGGTGGACTTGTTCTTCTCAATTTCAAAACTTACTTCAAAAAAATGCCCTAGAGTACTCGAAAGAATGTGGTACTGAACTAAGGATAGATATGTAGATCAATGGAATAGAATTGAGAGTCCAGAAATAAACTCATATATCTATGGTCAAATAATTTTCAACAAGGGTACCAAAAGCATTCAATGGGGAAGGAATAGTCTCTTCAACAAATGGTTCTGAAAGAACTGAATACACACATACAAAAGAATGAAGATGTACCCCTACCTTACACTATATTAAAAAAAAAAAACAAAAATGGATCAAATAACTAAATGTAAGAGCTAAAGTGATAAAATTCTCAAAAGAAAACATAAGGGTAATTCTTCATAACCTTGAATTTGGCAATGTGTCTTTAGATATGACAACAAAGGATGAGAACTAAAAAAAAATAAATTGGATATTATCAAAATAAAAACTTCTGTGCAAAGGACACCATGACAAGAGTGAAAAGACAATCTAGGGAGAAGATATTTAGACATCAAATATCTGACAAGGGTCTATAATATATAAAGAACTCCGACAACTCAATAACAAAAAGACAACCAAAACAACCTATTCAAAAAATGGGCAAAAGAGTTGAATAGACATTTCTCCAAAGAAGACATACAAAGGGCCAACAAGCACATAAAGATGCTCAAGTTGATTAATCATTATGAAAATGCAAATCAAAACAATAATGAGATATCAGTTCAAACCTGCTGGGATGTCTATATTTTAGAAAAAGAAAATAACAATGGTTGGCAAGGATGTGGAGAAATTGGAATCTTCATGCATTGCCAATAGGCAGGTAAAATGGTGCAGATGCTGTGAAAAACTGGCAGTTTCTTAAGAAGTTAAACATAGAATTACCATATGACAGCAATTCCACTCTAGGTATATACCCAAAAGAATTGAAAACAGGTGTTCAAACGTAAACCTGTACACAAATGTTCATAGTAGCCCTATTCATAATAGCTGAAAGTGGAAACAAGCCTAATGTTCACCAGCTTATGAATGGACCAACAAAATGTGCTATCTTCATATAAAGAGATAGTATTCAGCCATAAGAAGGAAAGAAGTAGTGATACATATACTACCACACAGAATAACCTCAGAAGCATCATGCTAAGTGAAGAAGCCAGACACAAAGAGTCACATATTATATGGTTTCATTTACATAAAACATCCAGTACAGGTAAATCCATACAGGCAGAAAGCAGACTGGTGGGTGCCAAGGACTTAGAGGATGGGGGAACAGAGAGTAACTGCCAAACAGGTATAAGATTTTAATTGGGGATGATGAAAGCATTTTGGAATTAGATAGAGGTGGTACGTGCACAACACTGTGAATGTACAAAATGCCACTGAATTATCCATTTAAAAACAGTTAATTTGGGGGCTAGCCCTGTGACCGAGCAGTTAAGTTCATGCTCTCTGCTTCGGTGGCCGAGGGCTTCACTGGTTCACATCCTGGGCGTGGACCTAGTGCCACTCATCAAGCCGTGGTGAGGCAGCGTTGCACACAGTAGAACTGGAAGAACCTACAACTAGTGTATACACCTATCTACTGGGGGGCTTTGGGGAGAAGAAGAAAGAAAAACATTTTTAAAAGATTGACAACAGATGTTAGTTCGGGTCAATCTTTAAAACACAAAGCAAAAAATGCTTAATTTGGGGGCTGGCTCTGTGGCCCAGCAGCTGGGTTCAGAGTGCTCTGCTTCAGCAGCCTGGGTTTGGTCCCAAGGCCCGGACCTGCACCGCTTGTCAGCAGCTGAACCATGGTGACGACTCACATACAAAGTGGAGGAAGACTGGCACAGATGTTAGCTCAAGGCGAATCTTCCTCAAGCAAAACAAAAGAAGAAGATTGACAACGGATGTTAGCTCAAGGCAAATCTTCTCAAGCAAAAAAAGTAATAAAAACAGTTAATTTTAAGTTACATGAATTTCATGTCAATTTTTTGTGTGGTGCTGAACTAACATCTGTGCCAATCTTCCCATATTTTGTATGTGGGATGCCGCCACAGCATGGCTTGATGAGTGGTGTCTAGGTCCATGCCCAGGGTTCAAACCTGCAAACCCTGGGCCACCAAAGCGGAGTGCATGAAATTAACCACTACAGCACTCAGCCAGCCCTCACCTCAACGTTTTTAAAAAAGTAAAATGGTACCAAAAAGAAAAAACAGATGTACGTGTGTGAGTATGTTATGTGTGTGTGACAATCAGGAAAATGTGAACATGCATTATATAGTTGATGATACTAAGGAATTTTTGGTGTGTCTTTAGGTCTGTGAATGATATTATGGATGAAATTAATTACATGATGTTATGATATCCAGGATTTGAGGTGCTCTCTCTCTCTCTGTGCCTACTACTTACCTCAGTTTCCTCTTGTGTGGCTCTGTGTGGCATGCACGCCTCTTCTTGGGAACTGTGAGTAAAAAGCTATTTTTTCAATGGCAATCATCTCCTGATTTGTTGGCCTCACCATATCTGAATAGAAATAAAATCTATTTTAGGAGTGAAGTCAGCATCATGGAGGAGTGAGCTCTTTCGTTAGAGTCTCTCCCCTAAGATACAATGAAAAGGACATTTGTAAAGCAACAGAGGGCATGCACGCAAGACAACAGACATCTGAGAGACCCAGACAGCTGTACATCTGAAGGTGGGGGTGCTGGACCCTCCAGAAAGCAGTGGAAGGAGGTATGGGAATCTCTCTCCCTCTACAACTGCAGCGACCTAGGGTGCTGGACTGCGCGTGGCCCTCAGGGGAGAGGGGAAAGGGGCAGTCCTGCACAGGAACGCCTTTGCTCTCCAAGTTCCCTCACAGCCCATGTAAAAACTCCACATGGAGAAGACAAAGCAACCTTAACACCCCAGTTACATCAATGGATGGATCATCCATATAGAAAGTCAACAAGGAAATAGTGGAATTAAGTGAAAAACTAAACCAGATGGGCTTAATAGATATATATGGAACACTCTATCCAAAAACAGCAGAATATACATTCTTCTCAAGTGTGCATGGAACATTCACAAATACAGACCATATGTTGGGAAACAAAGCAAGCCTCAACAAATCTAAGAAGACTGAAATCATACCAACCATCTTTTCCAACCATAATGCTATGAACTAGAAATCAACCACAAGAAAAAAGGTGGGAAAGTGACAAATATGTAGAGACGAAACAACATGCTACAGAACAACAAATGGATCATTGAAGAAATTAAAGGAAAAATAAAAAAATATCTGGAGATAAATGAAAATGAAAATACACCATACCAACTCATATGGGATGCAGCAAAAGCACTCCTAAAAATAAAATTCATAACAATACAGGCCAACCTTAACAAACAAGAAAAATCTCAAATAAGCACTCTTAAACTACACCTAATAGAACTAGGAAAAGAAGAACAAACAAAGCCCAAAGTCATCAGAAGGAGGGAAATAATAAAAATTAGAACAGAAACACATGAAATTGAAACAACAACAACAAAAAAACAGTAGAAAGGACCAGTGAAACTAAGAGCCAGTTCTTCGAAAAGATAAACAAAATTGACAAACCATTAGCCAGACTTACTAGAAAAAAAGAGAGAAGGTTCAAATAAATAAAATTAGAAATGGAACAGGAGACATTAGAAAGGACACCACAGAAATACAAAGGGTTATAAGAGAATACCATGAAAAACTATATACCAACAAATTAGATAATCTGGAAGAAATGATTCATACAAACTCCCAAAACTGAAGCAAGAAGAAATAGAGACTCTGAATAGATCAATCACAAGTAAAGAGATTGAAACAGTAATCAAAAACCTCCCAAAAACAAACATCTTGGACCAGATGGCTTCTCTGGAGAATTCTACCAAACATTCAAAGAAGATTTAATACCTATCCTTCTAAAACTATTCCAAAAAGTTGAAGAAGATGGAGCACTTCCCAACACATTTTACAAAGCCAACATCACTCTGATCCAAAAGCCAGACAAGGACAACACAAAGAAGGCAAATTACAGGCCAATATCGCTGATGAACATAGATACAACGATCCACAACAAAATATCTGGCAAACTGAATACAACAATACATTAAAAAGATCATACACTATGATCAAGTGGGATTTATACCAGGGACGCAGGGATGGTTCAACATCCACAAATCAATGTGATACACCACATTAACAAAATGAGGAATAAAAACCACATGATCATCTCCATAGACGCAGAGAAAGCATTTGACAGGATCGAACATCCATTTATGATAAAAAAGCTCTCAATAAAATGGGTATAGAAGGAAAGCATCTCAACATAATAAAGGCCATATATGACAAACCCATAGCCAACTACTCAATGGCTCTGAATGGCTCTGACTCAATGAAAACTGAAAGCCATCCCTCTGAGGATAGGAACAAAACAAGGGTGCCCACTCTCATCATTCTTATTCAACACAGTACTAAAGGTTTTGGCCAGAGTAATTAGGCAAGAGACAGGAATAAAAGGTATCCAAATTGGCAATGAAGAAGCAAAATTCTCGCTATTTGCAGACGACATGATTTTATATGTAGAAAACCCTACAGAATCTATCAGAAAACTATTACAAATAATCAACAATTACAGTAAAGTTGCAGGGTACAAAATCAACTTATAAAAATCAGTTGCATTTCTATACTCTAATAATGAACTAACAGAAAGAGAACTGAAGACTATAATCTCATTTACAATCGCAACAAAAAGAACAAAATATCTAGGAAAAAATTTACCCAAGGAAGTGAAAGCCCTATACAATGAAAACAATAAGACATTATTGAAAGAAATCAATGATGACATAAAGAAATGGAGGGGGCCAGCCTGGTGGCGCAATGGTTAAGTTTGCACGTTCCGCTTCAGCGGCCCAGGGTTTGCTGGTTTGGATCCTGGGTGTGGACAGGGCACTGCTTGGCAAGCCATGCTGTGGTAGGCATCCCACATATAAAGTGGAGGAAGATGGGCACGGATGTAAACTCAGGGCCAGCCTTCCTCAGCAAAAAAAGGAAGATTGGCAGCAGATGTTAGCTCAGGGCTAATCTTCCTCAAAAAATAAAAAAAGAAAGAAAGAAATGGAAAGATATTCCATGCACATGTATCAGAAGAATAAACACAGTTAAAATGTCCATACTGGGGCCGGCCCCGTGGTCAAGTGGTTCAGTTCATGTGCTCTGCTTCGGTGGCCCAGGGTTTTGCTGGTTCAGATCCTGGGAGCGGACATGGCACTGCTCATCAGGCCATGCTGAGGCAGCATCCCACACGCCACAACTAGAAGGACCTACAACTAGAATATACAACTATGTACTGGGGGGGCTTTGGGGAGAAGAAGAAGGAAAAAAAAAAAAACATTGGCAAAAGATGTTAGCTCAGGGCCAATCTTTAAAAAAGAAAAAATTGTCCATACTACCTAAAGCAATCTACAGATTCAATGCAATCCCAGTCACAATCCCAATGACACTGCTTGAGGAAATAGAACAAAGAATCATAAAATTCATTTGGGGCAACAAAGGACCCTGAATAGCTAAAGCAACCCTCAGAAAAAAGAACAAAGCTGGAGGCATCACAATCTCTGACTTCAAAATATACTACAAAGCTATAGTAATAAAACAGCATGGTACTAGCAGAAAAACAGACACACAGATCAATGCAGGAGATCTGAAAGCAAAGATATAAAACCATACATCTATGGACACCTAGTCACCCACAAATGAGCTACGAATATACAGTGGAGAAAGGAAAGGCTCTTCAATAAATGGTGCTGGGAAAACTGGACAGCCACATGCAAAAGAATGAAAGTAGACCAATATCTTTTGCCATACACTAAAATTAACTCAAAATGGATTAGCAACTTGAAGGTAAGACCTGAAACCACAAAACTCCTAGAAGAAAAACAGGCAGTACACTCTTTGACATCAATCTTAGAAGGTTCTTTTCAAACACTATGTCTACTTGGACGAGGGAAACAAATGAAGAAATAGACAAGTGGGACTTCATCAGACTAAAGAGCTTCTGCAAGGCAAAGGAAACCTGAACAAAATGAAAAGACAACCCACTAACTGGGAGAAAATATTTGCAAATCATATATCCAAAAAAGGGTTAATCCCCAAAATATATAAAGAAGTCACACAACTCAACAACAAAAAAACAAACAATCAAAAAATGGGCAGAAGATATGAACAGACATTTTCCCAAAGAAGATACACAGATGGCCAACAGGCACGTGAAAAGATGTTCCACATCAATAATGAGCAGGGAAATGCCAATCAAAACTACACTGAGACATCATCTTACACCTGTTAGAATGGCTATAATCACGAAGACAAAAAAGAAATGTTGGAGAGGGTGTGGAGCAAAGGGAACCCTCATCCACAGCTAGTGGGAATGCAAACTCCTGCAGCCACTATGGAAAACAGTATAGAGATTTCTCAGAAAATTAAAAATACAAATACCATATGACCCAGCTATCACATTACTGGGTATTTATCCAAAGAACTTGAAATCAACAATTCAAAGAGACTAACACACCCCTATGTTCATTGCAGCATTATTCACAATAACCAAGACATGGAAGCGATCCATGTGCCCATCAACAGAAGAATGGATAAAGAAGATGTGGTGTATATATATATATATATATATATATATGTATATACATATACAATGGAATACTACTCAGCCACAAAAAGACAAAATTGTCCCATTTGCAACAACATAGAGGGACTTAGAGAGTGTTACATTAAGCAAAACAAGCCCCACAGAGAAAGACTAACACCTTATGATTTCACTCATATGTGGAAGATAAACTAACACAGGGACAAAGAGAACAGATTAGTGGTTACCACAGGGGAAGTTGGGGAGTGGGCATAAGGGGTAAAGGGGCACATTTAAATGGTGACGGACAAATAATAATGTACAACTGAAATTACACAGTTATAAACTATTATGACCTAAGTAAAAAAAAAAAGAAAAGAAAAGGAAATGATAGGCTTTGAGGTTGCCTTTGAAAGCAGTTGGGAGCTCCTTGGCATCAAGAGAAATGTCTCACTGCGAGGCTATTCTCTAGAAAAGATAAAGTTTTCAGTCCAATAAAAAAAATCTATTTTAAAATAATCATAAACATATAAATGCTAGCATCCTAAATAAAACCTCAGCAAACAAAATCCAGCAATGTATAATAAAAAATGTTCTATCTCAGATGCCACCAACTTTAAGTACAGCCAATATGAACAGTAAGTTTAGACTAGAATTTTATATGAACAAAGTATGATACCAGCTGCCTAAAATAGCACAATGGCATTAAAAAAATGAAAATTCTAGAGATAAACTTGACAAAGATATGGAAGATCTATGCACTGAAAACTACAAAACCTAGATGGGAGAAATTAAAAAACTGTTAGAATTAATAAACAAATTCAGTAAAGTTGCAAGATACAAAATCAATACATAATTTGTTATTTCTATACACTAATAATGAACTATGAGAAAGGGAAATTTAAAAACCAATCCTATTTACAATTGTATCAAAAAGAATAAAATACCTAGGAATAAATTTAACCAAGGAGGTGAAAGACTTGTATAGTGAAAACTACAAGACATTAATGAAAGAAAGTGAAGATACAAATAAATGGGAAAATTTTCAATGCTCATGGATTGGGAGAATCAATATTGTTAAAATGTCCTTACTACCCAAAGCAATGAACAAATTCAATGCAATCCCTATCAAAATTCCAACGACACTTTTCACAGAACTAGAATAATCCCAAAATTTATATAGAACCACAAAAGACCCCAAATAGCCAAAGAAATCTTGAGAAAGAAGAAGAAAGCTAGAGGTATCATGCTCCCTGATATCAAATTATATTACAAGGCTATAGAAATTACAACTTAATGGTATTGGTATAAAAACAGACACACAGATCAATGAAACAGAATAGAGTCCAGAAATCAATCCAGGCATATATGGTCAATTAATTTATGACAAATGAGCCAAGAATATACAATGGGAAAGAACAGTCTTTCAATAAATGGTGTTAGGAAACCTGGACAGCCATATGTAAAAGAATGAAACTCAACCACTATCTTATACTGTACACAAAAATAACTTAAAATGGATTAAAGGCTTGAACATAAGACCTGAAATCACAGAACTCCTAGAAGAAAACATAGGTGGTAAACTCCTTGACATAGGTCTTGGTGATGATTTTTACAATCTGATACCAAAAGCAAAAGCAACAAAAGCAAAAAAGTCCCAAGTGGGACTACATCAAACTAAAAAGCTTCTGCACAGCAAAGGAAACCATCAATGAAGCAAAAAGGCAACCTACTGAATGGAAAAAAATATTTGCAAATCATATATCTGATAAGGGATTAATATCTAAAATAAATAAAGAATTCATACAAGTCAACAGCAAAAAATCCAAACAATCTGATTTAAAAATGGGCAGAAGATCTGAATAGATATGTTTCCAAAGATGATATACAGATGGCCAACAGATACATGATAAGATGCTCAACATCATTAATCATCAGGGAAATGCAAATCAAAATTACACCAATTATAGTATCATAAAGAATTGTTCCATCACCATAAAAATCTCCTGTTACGTCATCTATTTATCCCTCCCTAACACCCTTCCACCCTCCAACACCATCCCCAACCTCTGACAACTACTGATCTTGTTACTATGTCTATAGTTTTGCCTTTTCAAGAACGCCATATATTTGGAATCATACAGTATATAGCCTTTTCAAACTGTCTTCTTTCATTTGTCAGTGTGCATTTAATGTTTCTCCATGTCTTTCTGTGGCTTGATAGCCTATTTCTTTCTATCACTGAATAATAATAATTCATTGTATGGATATACTACAGAGTGTCTATACATTCACCTATTGAAGGACATCGTGGTTGCTTCCAAGTTTTGGCAATTGTGAATAAAGGTGCTATGACTATCCATGTGTAGATTTTTGTTGGACATAAATTTTCAGCTCATTTGGGTAAATACCTAGTAGTACAATTGCTGGATTTTATCGTAAGCCTATGATTTTTATGGTGATGAAACAATTCTTTATGATACTGTAATGGTGGATACATGACTTTACGCATTTGGCAAAATCCATAAAACTGTCCAACACAAAGAGTGAACCTTAACGAAAACTAAGGACTTTTGTTCATAATAATGTATCAACAGTGGTTCATTAATTTTAAGAAATGTACCACACTAATGCAAGACGCTAATATAGTCATGTGCCACGTAAAAACGTTTTGGTCAACAACAGACCATATATATGACAGTGGTCCCATAAGATTAGTACCATAGAGCCAAGCTGTAGAGTAGGCTATACCACCTAGGTTTGTGTAAGTGCTGTATGGGAGGAAGAAATTTTCCTCTATACTCCTGGCTGGTCTAAGAATTAAACTGTCATGAGACAGATTAACAGGAGAAAAACAAACAAAAGTTTAATAACATGTACACATGGGAGAAACAGAGGAAAACCAAGTGACTGACCAAAATGGCTGGAGCCCTCACCTTAAATGCCATCCTCAGCCAAAGATAAAAGAAAGTGTTGGGGGTGAGGAGAGTGGACTTCAAAGGGAAAGAACACAATTCACAGGTAGGTGAAAAGGAGAAAATGTTTGGAAAACAGGTGTTTGGCCACACAGAAACAGAAGAACACAGAGGGGAGCCCAAGAAACAGATTTTTCTAGGTTCCTCCCTATCTACCACCTAGTTCATGTTACGCTAAGGTGGTAGCCTGCTTCCTGAGACATGTTTTTTTTACCTGAATTCTTTTGGGCAGTTAAGGTGGAGGTAACGAAAAAAAAAACCAGATTTTTACGAATCTTTCATTTCTTAAAAAGAATCAGCCTAAAATAATCCCTACGTTAAAGAGACACATTTTGGGGTAGAAAATTTTGTTCCCTTTCAGTACACTCTATGATGTTCGCACAACCACAAAATCACCTAAGGACGCGTTTCTCAGTAGAGATCCCTGCAGTAAAGCAACGCATAACTGTAACGGAAAACAGTGTGCTGGGGGGAGGGTGGGAGACGAGGGGGAGGAACATGGAAATCTTTGTATTAGCTGCTCGATTTTTCTCTAAATCTAAAACTGTTCTAAAGAAAGTCTTTCAGTTAAAAAAAAAAAAAAGCAATCAGAGAGACTGTAAACCAAAGCCAACAACAAATCACAGTATATGAACTCCAAAATTATCCTGGAAGTTTTGGTTAAGTTATCACACTCTGGACAATGTTGGAGTTAGGTTGCAAAAGAAAATATATTATTTTTTCACTAACTTTTAAAATAAAAATGAGAAGGTTTTGTCAGTAAAATTGTATAAAATAGTTGAAGAGAGTGTTCTGTAGTGATAGGGTATAGGTTTGAATTTCAACTTTATACTTACTTGTCAAATTAGCTAATGACTCTGAGACTTAGTTTTCTCATCTGCAAATTGGCAATACCATTGTATTCACCTCTTTGGGTTGTTACAAAGATTAAACAAAGTAATGTATGCAAAGGGCTTGGTGCAATTCCTAGTACAAGGTCAGTGCTCAGTAAATTACTTTTCAATCTTTAATTGTGCAAACTAAGATTAAAATTTCACCTACCCAGACTAAATAAACTCTTAGCTTCTTAAGGGCAAAAATTTGTTAACAGTCATCTCATCAATGTAATCAAAACTTTCATCAATGTAATCAAAACTTATCTGGACTTAGTATGAAGCTTCTAAATATACTTTTCTATACTGTCTGAAAAAAATTACAAAAAGTTTTTCAGTTTTAGATGACTAATAGACTCTATTTCAACATTACTATTGTTTAGTTTAAAAATTCACACATCTTTGGGGCCAGTCCGGTGGTGCAGTGGTTAAGTTCACACCTTCCGCTTCGATGGCCCAGGGTTTGCCAGCCGGATCCCAGGTGTGGACCTATGCACCGCTTGACAAGCCATGCTGTGGTAGGCGTCCCACATATAAAGTAGAGGAAGATGGGCATGGATGTTAGCTCAGGGCCAGTCTTCCTCAGCAAAAAGAAGAGGATTGGCGGCAGATGTTAGCTCAGGGGTAATCTTCCTCAAAAAAAGAAAAATTCACAAAACACATAAATGTAATAGAGAAAGAACATGGGGTCAGTCTAGATTTAATGAAAAATTCAAATTGCTAATTTCTCTGAACTTCAATTTCTAGTTCTTTAAAATGAGGAGTTGGTATGGGTGATATCAAAGATCCCAGCTAGTTCTAAGATTTTATGTTTCTAACAGTAGATTATCCTGACTTTTTTTTTTTTTTTTTTTTTGCTTGAGGAAGATTGTCCCTGAGCTAACCTCTGTGCCAATCTTCCCCTATTTTTTGTATGTGGGACACTGCCACAGCAGTGCTTGACAAGTAGTGTGTGGGTTCACACCTAGGATCTGAACCCCCAAACCCCAGGCCACCAAAGTGGAGAACACAAACTTAACCACTACACTACTTGGCCGGCTCCTAATTTTTTTAAGTATATTGAAATATTCACTGTTTAAAGATATTGACATTAAGATTTAAAAATATTTTTGAGAGCTCTTTAATTTTTTAATGTAAGTATTATTATGATAGAATAAAGATTATGCATTTAATTGTGATAGCCAAAAAATAATTTAATGTTTATAGACAATTATTAGCTAGAATCATTAACAAACACTCTACTGTTACGTGGTGTAGGACCTATTATCACCATTTTACAGAAAAGGAAACTGAGGCCCACTGTTCAAGGGTATAAGGTTATCATTTATTGAGCACTTAGCATAGTAACGCACTATGCTAAAGCTGTTTTACATACATCATTTTATTTAATCCTTTCAACAAACCTGTGATTCAGCTGCTTTCTCCAAGTTACATATAAGGAAATAAGAATCAGGCAATTAAATAACTTTCCCAAGATTACAGAAATACTAAGCGGCTGAGCAAGGATTCAAACCTACATTTATTGATTCCAAAGCCCACTCTTTATTATCACAATAGGACCGCTTTCAAGGTAACAGACAGCTCCCTCCTTCCTTCATTAGTCACAGCTTTAAATCTTTTTTTGAGGGAGAGGATAGGTTAACAGATAAGAGATGCTAAAAAAAGTTCTTTGTGCATTTGTTCTCAACTTGTCCTGGTTGAAATTTAATTACAGGCAGTCCCTATGACACACAAGCCCCCCCTGCAAGCAACCTACAGCTCTCTAACCCGATGAAGAGGCCAGAGCTCTAACCACACAGGCATGGCGTCCACTGCGAAGACCTTCTGTAAAGAGAGTCAGGAGCGCAGCTCGGGAAAGAGAGGGAAAAGTGCAACTAGCTTAGGGGAAAGAACCCTAAAAACTCACGCCTAGTTTCCCAATAGGTGCCCTGATCCTGTTACAAATTGTCCCCACTGGCCTACATCTTTTTCATTTTGTTTACTTTCTCTTACCCTATCTGAAATTTCACCAATGAAATAAATTTTCATTGGAGTTAACCAGCATTTTCTCTCAAAAAGCGAAAAACTCTGGAGAGACTATCAGTCATTAAGAAATTTGTGTAAATTTCTATCAGGATATCTTTCCTCTTTTAAGATGAGTTAAAAACACCTACCCTGAAAAGCTTAATTTGGAGGTGAGAAAGCAAGTGCATTTGAACTCAAAGCACTTAAACTTAAAAGGGATTCGGCAGGCCTGAGCTAGGTGCTGCCGTGAAGACGCAGGGCAGGGTGACCGCCCTAGGGAAGGCGTGGGGAGGATGCTCACAGAGAAGCTTGCCAAGGCAAACCTCTTACTTCAGAACTTTGCCCAGACTGGGATCTGGCCAATGGAAGAAAGACAACTTCTTTTCTCTATTGTCTTCTGAGAACACAAAACTCAAAATTTTCCCTTCAATATGCACCACAGGACATCTGAAACAAGCCTTTGTGATTGTTGTTAGTGCCATTGTGTCGACTCTGACTCCTAGTGACCATGTGGACAGCACAGCCGAACCCCGCCCAGCCTTTTTGCGCCATCCTCTCACCTTCCGGCGCTGTATCAGACAATGCTATTCACAGGTTTTCACGGCCAAGTTTTTCAGAAGTGAGTAGCCAGGTCCTTCTTCCTAGTCTGTCTAGTCTGGAAGCTTCACTGAAACCTGTCCACTGTGGGTGACCCTCCTGGCATTTGAAATACTGGTGGCAGAGCTTTCAGCAGCACAGCAACAGTATGACAACCAACAGACAGATGGTGTGGTTCCCTGACCAGGAAATGGTCCCGGGTGGTGGGGATGAGCGCACAGAATCCTAACCACTAGACCACCAGGGTTGGTGTTATTGTGATTACACTGATGAAATACTACTTTAAGTAGTTTCTATATGCAAAAGTGGGTTTCAATATCTATTGACCTAACCCATTGTTGAAGTGGAGATTAAAAGTACATTTTTAAGGGGGTGGCCCAGTGGCATAGTGCTTAACTTTGCACGTTCCACTCTGGTGGCCCAGGGTTCGTGGGTTCACATCACATCCCAGGTGTGGACCTAGCACAGCTCATCAAGCCATGCTGTGGTAGCATCCCACATAAAATGGAGGAAGATTGGCACAGATGTTAGCTCAGAACAATCTTCCTCAAGCAAACAAATAAAGTACATTCTTAAGTTACAGACATCCTTTTTGAAAAATAATTTGAATACAGTGAAAAGTATTACTCCTTCCTCCCCTAATTCTTCTATCAATCTGCATTACTTTCTTCAAGCTTGACAATTGCAGGGTGATTCAAAATAGCCGATTTTCCCATCTAACCTCAATGTTAGTATGTGCTGTAAATATTATCCCTAACTTTCAATTAACTATGTGAAAGTAAAGTTTTTAAGAATGAAGATATTAATATTAAGTAGCTAGGTATAAAATGTTCTTTTCCAACTGGTAACCACAAACAGAACAAAGTACCTATAAACAAAGTACAATTTGACTTTTTCATTAATATGTAATAGGCAACAGTTGATTTTTATAGAGCTATAACCTTCAATTAGTTAAAAATAAGACTATTACCTTCAGGCAGTAGCTCAAGTTTAAATTCCAGGCCTGGAGCATTCTACTACCCACAAAATGCCCTCTCTTGTTCACTGAAGTTCTTCCTTTTGGGGCACTAAATCATGATAGTTGTAACTTCATTTATGTGAAAGCTATAATTATATCTTCATAGCAGCATTTTTTCTGTAATGAGAAGGCAGGTATTCATATACATTTTACTTTCCTACACATAAAGAAAACTAGTTTTATTATAAAATAGCCATCACCAGCCTGGTATAACAGAACCATCAATTGACTCAGTTAAAGAGAACTAAAGCCTAGGACTGACTTTACAGATAACTGCTTGTGTCCTGGGGCAGGTGACTTAACCTCTCTGTGTTTGTTTCCTTATCTAAAGTTAGGTAGTTGGACTAAGGTTTTAACTCTCACATTCTATAACTACTACTGACACAAAGACCTCTACAGGAAATTACATTTTTCTCCATAAGAAAAATATTTACAAATAGGGCATCTTTCGGAGTCACGGAAGCTTGAACACAAAGGCCCCCCTCCCCACATCCCACTGCCTGTAAAATCCCAGCCTTGATTTGACAAGCTTATTTCTTAGGCAAGTGGAATTGGGATTGGAGAAAGAGAGCTGAAAAAAAGAAGAAAGTATTAAATATGTAGTCTAGACAGTTAATCATGATTGGACTTCAGAACATACACTAACGCATTAATTTTGCTTTCTAGAACGTTTCATATCACATTAAAAAAGTGGATGTTACCTTATATTAAAAGCAAAGATTAGGAAGAAAGTGTTAAATTAAAAATTTGCTGTTTTTATTTATAGAGGAAAGGGCTGTTTATTGTTGATACATAATGAATGCACGGCAGAGGGAGGAGACTGCTCGGGCTGTAGTGACCCACATCTCTGCGGATCATACGTGGTCTATTGCTGTTTTGATTTTGTTGAACAGCATTTCTGTGTGTTCAAAATTTGAGAGGTAATTCTCAGCTGCAATTTCTAAAATATTGTCTTAACATCTGATCATTTTGTTGAGTTTCTCCTACAGGCTTTTGTGTAGTAAAATGTATGCGTTAAAACCAGTGGTCCGAGAATAAATCACCAGACAGGATAACTCAAGGATGAAGCCCCTTGAAGTTTAGTCAGAGTTTCTCTTAATTCTACGTAGCTTGGTTACTGTCTCAAGATTTAAAGGATCTTGAAATTTATTCAATATCAGTGTCAGATCTTATTAACTACATTAAAAAATATTGCTCAGAAGTACTTTAGAAAATACAATTTCTCTCCTCTTTCAGGGTAGGTAAATGACATAATGTTCATTTTATGATGTATACAAAATTACTATGAATAAGTGATGTCAAAAATTAAATCAAGACTCCTAGTTCACAAATAATTTATAAAATAATTTATTTTTTTAAAGATGGGTTTTGAAAGTTGTAGTATGTTAAATCAACATCAAATTTTTAAATGTATGTAAATATACATAAACAATAACTCATTTTAACTTTTCAGTGAAAAAAATTTAACACTAGTGTTCACAATGTCTCTTTTATCTAAGGTTTGTCCTCCCTATAAACTTCCCTGTAATCTTGGTTCTACCCATTTCTTACCCTGTACACACATACCTCTTTTTACCTCTTTGCTCTTTGACACCTTCACAAATTATTCCCTATAATCCTCACAATGCCTATGAGGTAGATCTTATTATGTCGAGTCATAGGGAAGAAAACCAAAGCTGTCAAGTGAGTCGCTCAAGATCACAGACAGCATCAGAGCTCAGATTCAAGACTAAGCAGGGGGAAAAAAAAAAAAGAACAGTGAGGACTCCAAAGCCCATGCATAGTCTTTATACTATACCACACCATGACCTCATATACAGAAAAAAGAAACATATAATCAAGAAAAATATATTTTCCAAGCTGTGGTTCTCCAGCCAACAATGAGTCTTCATCGGGACCGTAGCAAACGAATCATGCAATCATGCAGGAGATGGTTAAGAACCAAAAGCTTGCAGTTAATCTTCTAAGTAAATTTAAGAAAAACAAAGTAAAAGCACTAACTACCCCAGGTATTGCACAGAGGCAACACCAAACATGACAAGTCACTGTTGAAAAAATACCAAAGCCATCACACTGGGAGTACACTTATTCTGGAACACTTATTAACTAATTTTCCCTTAACTAAAGGTCACAGTCAAATGAAAAATGTATTTCAGTGAATTCAACATTTCTGCTTTGCAAATTGAAGATTCTTCTTCCTAAGCATTCAGGTTCTGTATCTTACTGATCATATTTTTCAATTCAAATTAAGATCAACCTGTATTGACTCCATCAGGTATTGTATTTTCTTATTTTGATAGATTTCAAATTAATGATAGCTAAAAATGTATTAGTCTACTGATTAACTAAACATTTTTAGAAGATATTTTAACCAGTGATATATTATCAATAATAAAAAATTATCTGAAAAAGAACTCAATTATTTGAAAATTTAGGTTCTAAGAATTTTAATTGAAGCAGTTTTACTGCTGTAACTCAAAAATCACTTAATGTTTAGAGGAGAATTTTAAAACTGTCAAATTTCTTTCCACTTCTCCAAAATTTTAAAAATATGGATTAAACAGCAGGACTTCAATTTAAAAAGTGTTTCAAACTTCAGGTGGTCTAACTTACAGGACACACACAATTCTCACCATTGCAATGAATCACACGGTTAAATGACCACCGTTGCCATCTGCAAGCCCAGTCCTTTCCTAGAACTTCAGCACCTAGGCTTTCTCATTTTATTCTTCTAACCATGAGGCTGTTCTCCCTTATTCACATTGGCAAACCATCTACTTCAACTGACATCAAATGATGATGGTAATAACAGTTAACGTTTACTATGTGGCATTTAATTCTCACAGTTGAGGAAAGCGTGGCACAGAGAGGTTAACAAATTAGTAGCTGAGGCAGGATTCAAAGTTCCTGGGCCCGCATTCGGGTTCCAAGGCCTGCATTCTAAACAGGTGAGTCAACTGAGACCAGTCCTAGCTTCTCCGCCACGCCTCTCTAACAAAAGATTACCTTTCGCTTACAATTGTTTAAATCACTTCCCATATTCTAAGGTTGACTTAAATGTCGGGTGTCTACTAGTAATTTCAGTACATCTTCAGGCAAGGGAAAAGAGGACAGCTTCAGTCGTCTTCACCTGCACACAGCGCGCCCCGCCTGATTCTAAACCACTGTCTCCTGGAGGCCCCCTCTGGGAGCTTTCCTGGAGAACGCCCTAAAAAGCGACTTTGAGATCCGGATAGTTCTCTCTCCGTCCATCCTCCCTCAGAAAGACAACTACGTTAGAGTAATCCTCGGGCACTGCGATGAAGGCACAGGCCTTTGGGTAACTTCAAGACAAAAAAAAAAATGTCGGAGCGCGGAGAGGGCGTGGGAGGACGCCCTTCCCGGTCTACACGTACACTAACACGGGCGCACACAGAGAAGAGCCCCCGAGAGCGCGGGCGCCGCCGCCCGGGGCCGTCCTTCCCGCGGCGGGGCTCCCCGGGCTCGGCTCCCCGCCTCGGCACGCCCAGCCTCCACCCGCGCCGCCGGCCTCGCCGGGGCCCGCGAGCGCGTCCCGGGCGGGGTGGGCCTCGCCATGGAGGGCCCCGCGAGGCCGCGAGGCGGGGCGCGGACGCCTCAGGGCCGGGCTGCGGCAGGGGCGGGGACGGCGGCGGCTCGGGGGCCGGCGGGTCGGGAGGTGACGGGAGGAGGACGCAGGAGAGGGAAGGGGGCTGGGAGGCAGCGTCCGGTCCGTCGGCGCTGACAGCTCTGCCAAACCTCCGACTCGCCCAGTCCCGCCGCCGCCGAGAGCCCTACAGGGCGAGCAGGGAAGTCCACCAAGTGCTGGAGCAGAGGGGAGAAAATTCAAAACGAGTCTACTCAACCTCGTCTTGGCTCCGAGGCCCCGCCATGGAGACCAGCACCATGCGCAGGCGCACCACTCCGAGAGCGCGCAGCGCAGGGCCAGGAGAAACGTCCACTGTCGGCCACCGTCCTCGGTTGCCTTTCAGATTCGCTCTGTGTTCTGTATTCCAGACCCTAACCTGCATCTAAAGCGTAGAGGGCGGGGCGAGAACCCACGAAAAATCTTGACGGAGTGATGTTCTGATTGGGAGTATGCGAGAGAAAATAAACCCAGAAAGCCTTTAGTAAATGAAAGCTGAAGGCAGAGAAAATATAATAGATATTGGGCTGGAGTCTGGAAGGTTTAATGCAAATTAGATATCCCGAGGGCGGCGCGGCAAAAAGACTACGATTCCCATGGTGACAGCGTCTGAGAAGCGCTGCTTTCTGGGAGTTGTAGTATCTAGGAGCTGAATGTGAAGTGATCGGGTCTAAAGACAGCTTCTTAAAATTTAAAAAAAGAGAGAGAGAGAAGCAGATTTGAACTGGGCCTTTCTGTTTCTTCATAATCCATCACAGGCCTAAATATATTAAAAGAAATCCAAAAAGATTAAGGGGACACGTCGCCTTTAAGGCTGTGCCGTACTAATCGATGATTCCTCGATCTGGGATAGGTAGTTGATGTGTGTGGGCTGGTCCTCTGAGGCGGCGCAGCCTCGTGGTGCCTTCTTGCTGAGGAGCCCCGAGGAAAGGAAGCGGGGCCCGGTCTTGGACGGCAGCCTCTCGCTGCCCTGTGCCGTCTACTGTTGAGCTGCCTCCTCTTGCAGTCCTCAGAGACCAGAGCGCCGGTCGTCCGACTGTTGCCCCGCGCGCATCCGCAGGCAAGTCTCGTGTGTGCTCCCCGCCATGGCTCAGCTCCAGACACGCTTCTTCACTGACAACAAGAAGTAAGTAAGCCGCCTCCCCTTCTCTCCCGCCTCCCTCCTCCCTGGGATCCTTTCCAAGGACTCCTTCGGTATGACCTTGTGGATCCCTGTTTGTCTTTGCCGTCATGTCACTCGCCCACCCCACCCCATTTTTTGCTGGGCTCCTCGCTTGAGTGCGTTTTCTGCTCGAGTGGAGGCGGGACCTTAGAGCATTTCTCAGGGACCGACCTCTGAGATCATCTCTTTTCTGCCTAGCTTCTCAGGCTCTATATAATTTGAACTGTGAGTGCAGAGGGCCTGAAGGGCTTCAGGTTTGCTTCCAGAATGGAGTACATTATGTAATGTAACAATGAACAATGCACCAAGTCGTTACAGGCTGTCTGCTAGTGGAGTTTCACAGTTTCTGGCGACACAACTTTTTCTTTTAGGTAGGTGATAGACAATGCTTTTCTAAACCAGGTTGGAAAGCGGAACTCTGAATAGGAGGTTGGTAGAATTCGTTTTTGATAGAAGTGTGAAGTCAATTCAGTTACAGATTTGTGTATTTGTATACATACATATACACGTATGCCTTTGTGTGTATATATATATATACACCGCGTGTGTGTGTGTAAACATACATGTATATATAAACATTTTTACCAGTGGTCCCCAGGTCTGTAGCATTTGTTTGAAACCTAATTATCTTCTGCCTTGTGGTGTATATTACCGTATTAACTTTTCTTTGTGTTTGCCTGGTCTCTTCAACTATATTGTAAAGCTCTTAATGGTAGGCACTATGTATTAAGTTTCTTAGATTGACTGAGTCAGCAAATGTTTGTCAAATTCTTCTGGTACTGATAATAATAAAGATTTGTTTTATTAACAAGGTTATGTCAGCTATAAGCTCGAAAACGCCCACTTCAATTAAGATTATATCTTTGTGTTTATAGCTTTATGAGTTGACCTCATTTTACTGAACAAAATAGTAAATGAAAGAAAGAACCAAAATTTTTAATTTCTAGGTTTCATTATCTTTTGGGGAACCTAAATAACTGCTCACTTTCTTTGGCATGAGAAATATGTAACTACAGCCTTACTATTCGAAGTGTAGTTTAGGACAGGCAGCATCAGCATCACTGGGGAGATTGTTAGAAAAAAGCAGAAATCCTGGACTCCACCCCAGACCTGCTGATCTGGAATCTACATTTTAACAAGAACTGAAACACCCCTCACACCCCCATTGTAGCAAAAAGAGAAACTTTTCCATTCTCTGCAGATACAGCCTTAATTCAGGCCTTATGGAGACTTTTTTTATTACAACTTTATTGAGATGTAATTAACATACAATAGAATTCACACATTTGAAGTGTTCAATTCAGTGTTTTTTAGCATATTTGCAGAATTATGCAACCATCACTACAGTCAATTTTAAAACATTATTCATTCCCCTTTAGCTCTTACCTGTCCCCAATCCTTCCACTACCCCCAACCCTGGGCAACGATTAATCTACTTTCTGTTTCTGTAGATTTGTCTGTTCTGCACATTTCATATAAACGGAATTATATAATATGTGGTCTTTTGTAACTGGCTTCTTTCACTTAGTATAATTTTCAGGGTTTGTCTGTGTTATAATATGTATCAGTACTGCATTTCTTTTTATGGCCAAATAATATTAACATTGTATGGATATACCACATTTTTTTCCATTGTTTAGTTGGTGGATATTTGGGTTGTTTCCACCTTTGGCTATTATGAATAACGGTAATGTGAACGTTTGTGTACAAGTTTTTGTGTGGACATATATTTTCATTTCTCTTGGGTATATAATTAGGAGTGGAGTTGCTAGGTCAAACAGTAATTCTATGTTTAACTATTTGAGGAATTGCCAGATTTTTCCCAAGCAACTGCAACATTTTACATTCCCACCAGCAATGACTAAGGGTTTATCTACATCCTCACCAACACTTATTATCTGTCTTTGTTATTGTAGCCATCCTAGTGTGTGTGGAGTGATAGCTCAGTGTGGTTTGATTTGCATTGCCTTGATTACTAATGATGTTGAGCATCTTTTCATGTGTCTGTTGGCCATTTGTATATCTTCTCTTGAGAAATATCTATTTTAATCCTTTGCCCCTTTTTTAAATTGGGTTGCCTTTTTATTATTGAGTTGTAAGTGTTATTTATGTATTCTAGAATCAAGTTCCTTATCAGATGCATGATTTGCAAATATTTTCTGCCATTCTCTCTTACAAGAGTTTCCTGGTCTCTTCTTTCTGTCATGTGTTCTTCTAATCCAGCCTCTGCAGTGCTGTCGAGAAAGATCTAATGATCTTCCCTAATGATGTTATTCCTTAACTCCGACTACTACAGTGATTCCTCATTACCCAGGGAAAGAAAGAAATGCTTCTTCACACAGTATATAAACTACTCCGTGCACATCTCTTTAGCCTTATCTTTGGTCACTACCTAGAGCAAAATTGGACTTTCTGGAACAGGCTGGCTGGGCAGTGTAATAACTCTCAGTTATTGTTTTGCTGCTTGCCCCACTTTCCCGCACCCTTTTTCCTGTCCACCCACCTTTCACCTGGCAAAAACTCGCTTTTCTAGATAGAGCTGAAGGCCCTGCTCTTCTATCCTCCTTTTCTCTGGTTGAAATGACCTAATACTTTGTTCTCCCAGTTTACTTGTCACTTGTAACATTGTTCTTAAAAAGTCTGATTGTAGTTGATTACCAGACTTTAACTCTTTGTGAGAACAGAGACCATATCTTAATTCGTTTTTGTTAACCCCATGTAGCAAGATATCTGGTATGTATTAGATACTCAGTAAATGTTTGTTTAGTGAGTAAATGGACATTTCTTAAAATATCTGTAGACTTGATCTTGATGTATCGTTTCCTTTTTATAGATATGCGGTAGATGATGTCCCCTTCTCAATTCCTGCAGCCTCTGAAATTGCTGACCTTAGTAACATCATCAATAAATTACTGGAGGCCAAAAATGGTGGGTATACATGCTCTGAGAAGTTACGAAAGGGCACAGTGCCACTAACTACACTAAAATATATCACATTTTAATTTTATTTACATTTTTTTGGCTTTATTTTATAATACTACATGCATTTTATAACGGTAAAATTTATGAATTATATGGGTTTCCCTGCTACATGATACTCTGAAAAATGCTTTAAAATAAAAGTTTTCAGAAAAAAATATTACAGTTTAATCTGCTTTTAAGGGAACATGGAGATAAGGTGGTTGAGATTTAGGAATAAAGATGTTGATATAATAGTCGTGATGTAGAGGTCATCAAGACATTGGGATTGTGCTAGAGAGGGCTGGGCTGGGTAGGCATGAACGAACATCTTGGTTCTTGGGCCTCACTTGCTCTACTTCTGCAAGGCAAAACGACATTATCAGTATTTGAGTATTTTGGGTAATAACAGATGCCAAAATTAATAGTGGTATTTTTTTTTTAAGTATTTAGAATTCATAAGACAATTAATGGATAAAGCAAACATTTATAAACATGCAAGAGTATCAAGTAAAACATTTATAAAGGTATAAATATTAAACATATGTATTGTACGAGTATAAATTATTAGCGCATAAAATTAATATGAACAATGTCTGCAGAAATATTGATTAAACAAGATTGGCCATAAGTCGATAATTGTTAAAGTTGGGTGATAGGTGTATGAAGGTTTATTATATTATTCTCTACTTCCGCCTCTGTTTTAAATTTCCTGTAATAAGATGTTTTTAAAAAACTAATGAAACCATACATAAAATAGAAGATTTAAACATGAAAAATTGAAAATAGCATAAAGTGTGATGTTTAAAAGAAAATTTGTCCATGGAATCACCATTTAGAGGCAAGCATATTTTCACACAGGTGTTTCTGACACTTCAAGGCTCTTTTGATTCTACCCTAGTTGGAGGAATGGGGAGGTGAGAGTTAGAAACATTGCCTAATATTTTCCCTTCATCTTCACATAATCCCGTAACTTTTTTAAGTTTGAGATGATGTTTTTGAACATCTGTTTTGGGAGGGGCAGGGTCTGTAATCTTTTCATTGCTAGCAAGCGGTAGTTCTTGATTCAGAGGTATTCTGATAGCATTTCCTATCAGTCCTTGTCTTTACTTTCATCAGGAATGTATGGAGATTCTGATGCATAGTTACTTTTCTAAATTTGCTGGAAAAGTCTTTGAATTAGAAGAAGAATTATTTTTGCAATAGAGGCTTTGCAATAGCAGTATATAGTTGTTTGTTGTTGCCCAAATAGTTGAATATTTTTCTAATCTTGTAGATAAACATTGGTTTGTCTTTTTGTATAAATTAAATAACTGAGTCATTGCTCTTGAGTTGAAGATGCAAATGATTCAGATTTCAGATTTTTAAAAGTAACAATCTAAATGGTCAACGAGGGAATTCTTTCAGAAGGATTATATCTAATAAATGCAGAAAGAGTGAAACATTTTCAGCATTTTGTAACTAAATTAAGTAATGGATTTAAGTAGTGATTATCAATAGCTGCTAAAACCATTAATTAGGTAAAAGGCTGACAGAGAACATTATGATGGGTGGGATCAGACTGACATCATCTGAGCCCAGAGGTGGATCTTAAAATCATAAAAAAGACACAACAGGATACTATGCTTCCTGTGATGCAGTAGGAAATGCACACTACTGTGTGTAAATATTCTTGCCTCCTTGCCCAAAAAAAGCACACTTGAAATCTAATCTAGTGTTTAGGTCTGCCTAGTATACAGGATGTACAGGTGGTAGAGGAACATGTTAGAGGACACCTTGGAGTTGGAATCAACCAAACCCAGAATGTAAGAAATATTACAAGACAGATGTCCCAGTTTCTTCAACAAATAAACGGCAAGGGAAGAAAAGGAGGAGAAACAGTTAAAGATTAAATAAAACGTATTAATCAAATATAATGTGTGGATTTTGGGTGCTGGTTCTAAAAAGCTCACTGTAAAAAGACACTTGTGAATTGAGGAAATATGAACATAGGCTATTTGATATTAAAAGGAATAATTGTTAAATTTTTTAGCATTGTGACTTTTTAAAAATTCCTTATAGCTTAGAGATACATACTAAAGCATTTACAGATGAAAAGATGTGATTTCTGAGGTTTGCTTTAAAATGAACCAGTAGAGGAATGGACAGAGGAGTATAGATGAGTGTCCATGAGTTGGTAATTGTCAGTGTGTGGTGGAGATGGGGATTCATTTTGTTATGTCTCCTGTGGTATATATTTGAACGTTTTCATAGAATAAAAAGTTTTTTGAAAAATTAGACGAAAAATAACAATAAAGAAATTATATCAACAGAACAAAGTATTTCTGTTCTTAAAAATCACATAGTATGGGGGGCTGGCCCGGTGGCATAGTGGTTGGGTTTGTGCTCTGCTTCAGCAGCCTGGGGTTCGCTGGTTTGGATCCTGGGTGTGGGCTTATGCACTGCTTATCAAGCCATGCTGCGGCAGGCATCCCACATATAAAATAGAGGAAGATGGGTGCAGATGTTAGCTCAGGGCCAATCTTCCTCAGCAAAAAGAGGAGGATTGGCAGAGGATGTTAGCTCAGGGCTAATCTTCACCAAAAAAGAAAAAAGAAAGAAAGAAAATCACATAGTATATACACTGGAATACATGGCCTGATTGTCATGGAGAAATTCTGGAGAAACTCAGAGGCCACACTGGAATAACAGGTCCCTGTTTGTTTTGAGGTGTCTCGTGTACCTCTGCCAATCCACTTCATGTCCTAAGAGTGATAATTTTATCATGTATTTTCTTTAGAGTTCCACAAACATGTGGAGTTTGATTTCCTCATCAAGGGCCAGTTTCTGCGAATGCCCTTGGTCAAACACATGGAACTGGAAAACATCTCATCAGTAAGTTCAGTGCTCACCTGCTCTTTTTTCCTTACAGTATTATCAGATAATGTAGGTAACTCCGGTTAGAATCAGCATGAATCTACAGCAACCAAGATCTTTTTGATTATTGGTTTTTCCTAGAAATTTGAGCTTCAGTTTCTATATTAAATTTTGAAATCCCCTTTTTTCTTCTGAGAGTGTATTTAAGAAATGCAGATGAATGAATATGGAAAGATACCTTCATATTTGTGGAAGAATGATCAAGAAAGGGCATAGCAAATATATGTTTACTACTAATAAAGGTGTACAAAATGATTGTGCACATATAAAAACTTACAGGTGAGGTTATTGTGATTTATAGTGACTTCTCCCCTTCCTCTAATCTCCAAACTGCTTTTAATATTGCTTCTATAATTTAAAATGCAATTTATAATTGCTTTTATAATTTGGGGGGTAATTTTTAGAACTGTGGTAAAATATACAGAAAATTTACTATTTTAACCATTTTTAAATGTACAAGTCAGTGTCATTAAGTACATTCACAGTATTATGCAGCCATTATAACTCCATTTTCAGAACTTTTTCATCATCTTAAAGAGAAGCTCTATACCCATTAAACAAATACGCTTTTATGATTTTATAATTTAAAGTTTCTTATATTCTTTTTTCTACTTTTAGCATAAATTTTCCAAGGTCATTAGTATTTCTTTATATTACTCTTAGCATACTGTTAGGTCAAATAAAGGTTTTCACTGTTTGCGTGGCTCCACATTGTCTGGTTGTGAAGGGGACTTAGGTGAAGGAGCTGTCTTAAATGGGGTGTGTTATCTTCATAATGTGCCATCTTAAAACTGCACCCCCTGATGGGTGTCTGGTTTCTCTCTGTGACCAGGAAGAGGTTGTGGAACTGGAATACGTGGAGAAGTACACCGCACCTCAGCCCGAGCAGTGCTTGCTGCACGATGACTGGATCAGTTCCATCAGAGGGGCGGAGGAATGGTATTGCCAGATGAGCATTCTCGTGTCTGATTCCTTATGCCACCGCATCACTCTTTTTAAGTGCATGATGTGCATGTTTGTCTCTGATTCTCTGTTCTTTTGTAAAAGTGATTTTGTGATAGACGTATCAGTGACCATGCCAAAGATCTTTACGTTCATATAGTCAAGAAGAAACATATGTATTAATAGGTTTTCTTTTCTGTCTCAAGATGTTATAGTGACATATGTCTTTGGAATAAGTCTAGTGTCTTAGGGTATTTATTTGATTGAGCATGTTGCTTTTAAAAACTAGGTTATAGTTTGTTTCATAGCCGGAAAAAAACCCTTTTATAGCCACAGATTTCCTGGCCTACTACCATGAAGATGCAGATTGTGCTATTTTAGGGCTAAAAGGGGCAGACTGGGATCAAGAAGGTATGGATGGCTCAGAGCAAACCCCCACTGGCCTTGCTTGTAGAACAGCACCTCAAGAGTGGATCATAGTAGGAGCTTACTTTCAAAGAATGTCTCCCTGGAGTTATTACCCAAAGTTATGTTTTTACTGGTTTTACTTTTTCTTTAAGTGGTTTTACTGTTTTTCTATTTAATGGTTTTCACTGGTTAAATACAAAGGACTATTAACGCTTTACAAGCAATTTGCTTAGCTTCCCTGAGAGTTGTAGTGTTTACAACGATAGTAAAAGTGAGATCTAGGGTTTGTTGGTTATGTTTTTATTTTTAGGAGGTCAGGAAAAGCCAAATGTAAAATCTTCTGATCTATTCTAGTGTGTTTTGAAATCTTAATCTTCGTATTAAAGAAGAGTTTGAAAGAATAATCCTCAAGAAATTGCCTTAGAAATACAATCAATTTTAGGGTTTGAAAAAGCTGCTTTTTGTATTTCATAGGATTTTTTTCTCCTCATAGGATCCTGACTGGTTCTTATGATAAGACTTCTCGGATCTGGTCCTTGGAAGGAAAGTCAATAATGACAATTGTGGGACATACAGATGTTGTAAAAGATGTGGCCTGGGTGAAAAAAGGTGGGACTCTTTGCCTGAACTAAGAGGGTTGTGGATAGGGAATTGGCAATAAGCATTTTCAGTGCTGGGGCAGAATGGGGACAGGGTAGGAAATGTCTCATGTCTCAGTTATTATGAGGTCTTTCAAAAATATAGAGTTCAAGGGGCCAGCCCAGTTTCGCAGTGGTTATTTTTACGTGCTCCGCTTCAGTGGCCTGGGGTTAGTAGGTTCAGGTACTGGGCATGGACCTAGCACCACTCATCAAGCCATGCTGTGGTGGCATCCCACATAAAATAGAGGAAGACTGGCACAGATGTTATAACGCTCAGCACCAATCTTCCTCAGACCTGCAAAATATATATATAGTGTTCAAGAACAAGAGGTTTATATAAAAAATTGAATAAATTAGGGAAAGTGAGTCCTTCCTAAAATTATATCAGATAATATACATTTTTAAGTTAATATTGAGTGTGTGAAACTCACACAGTATAGTACTTTTCTAGTATTTTTGAAGATTGTTCCCTTTACACTGTAAGTTAACTTCGGTTTCCAAGCCGCCTATGTGAGCTCTTTTATCTTTTTAACGTCTTTCTCAACAACAACAAAAAATTCAGTTCTTTGGTTTCAGAACATGATGTATTTTAACTGTTCTTCTGATTTGTTTCTGATTGTGTTCTCCTCTTCAGACAGTTTGTCTTGCCTGCTGCTCAGTGCCTCCATGGACCAGACTGTCCTCCTGTGGGAGTGGAATGTGGAGAGAAACAGTGTGAAAGCCCTGCACTGCTGCAGGGGTCATGCTGGGAGTGTGGACTCCATCGCCGTCGACAGCACAGGGACCAAAGTGAGTAGCTGTTGTCTCATAGGACTCTGTCGAATGAGAATTTGAGCTTACGCAAAAGGTTTTTTCTCCACGTATTCATTGTGATTGGCCTATTTTCATATCAGTTGTTTCAAACGAAAAGTAAAGACTCATACAATCAGAGATGCAAAGATTCACTTCCTCAGCCTGGGTATCTCTGGTTTTGAACTTTATGTAAATTACAGAAATTTTTAAAAATCACATAAACAAGCAATTTCTTTTCCCTTCTTAAGTCATAGTGATTGACATTTTCAATCTTTCAGCTACTCACAGTGCTGTCATCAGCTGAAGTGTATAGTTGATTGTCTAAGCCTTAGCACACACTAAGGTTAGTGTCAGTAGAGGTTGTTTTACTATCATTGCTGATTTACTCTTTGTCACGACGAGGTGGCAGAAGTTAGTTAAAAGGAAGCAAACCTGAAGACAACACTGTATTGACTCTTGAGGGCTTACAAACTCTCTCACCATTTGACAGTTCCCTAAACCACACTGAAGTATTCTGGATTTAAGAGTGCTTCTTCGGCATTTCTATGCCAGTTTGCCAGAACAGAGGACATTTGATGTATTCAAAGGAAAAGAGTTATGATTATTCATATTGAGCCATGAAGAAGATTTCCATGTTGTTGAGTCCAAACTTAAGTGAATTCACTGTACCCTGTTTTTTGGCTACGAGAGACAGAAGCTCCTCTTGAACTTATTCAGCTTCAAAGATTGTGAGATCCAAGGAAGGAGTGGACAGTCACACCACCAGCAGGGTGATGAGGCAGTGGGGTCTCAGGACCCAGTGGAGTGGAGGCTTGAACGTGGCCGTCACACCCTTCCCTCTCCTGTTTCCCCAGGCTGACTTTTGTTCTCTCTCGCCTCAAACTGGCTCTCTCCACATGGCAATGAAACCTGGCCTTCACTAATTCCAGATTTTACGTCCTGTGTCATCTGTCCCTGGAGAAAGACTAACTTCACCTCCCAGGAACAGAAGTTTTCAAAAAAGGTCCTGAAGGAGGAAGAGACCTATTGGCACAGTGTGGTCACTTGCCCACCCTGATCTGAGCAGCCGTGGCCAGGGCACAGAGCCGTGTAAGAATGGCAGCTTCCTCAACTGCCAGGAGATAGAGGGTGCAACCTCCAGGAGACTAGGAAGACAGGCAGATGCTATCACAGTAGTAAGGATTTCAGAGCAAAGGAAAGGTTTTAAGTTAAATAGCAGAAAAAATAAGGCAAATAATATGATGGATTATATTACATACTCGTTTTCCCTTCATATTATTCTGTTTAGTTTTGCAGCGGCTCCTGGGATAAGATGCTAAAGATCTGGTCTACAGGTAAATTAAATATTTCTTTTGCTTTGACTTATTAATGATATTTCAAGAATTTTGCTGGAAGAGGAGTTTTTAACCCATATTTTGCCAGAGCTTTTTATGATACAAATAAAGAAGCATAGTATAGAGAAAAATTAGTGTATTTCTTTGTGTTTCAAAATGTTTTTCTATCCCACCACCCCTTATTTACTGGACAATGTCACTGAATTGCCACAAGTATCAATAACATGTTTGGTGCAATGGGACATAACTACCTTAGTTCTCAGAGTTCCCTTATTCAGGAACTTGGAAATAAACAAAAATACCTTCTGAGTCATTTTGATATACTTTACTGTTAGAGAAATTTCTTAGTTAAGCTGATTTACTTAAAAAAAAACCTTAATACAGTTTTACCAAACTTAACTTTTTTACTTTGAAAACATAAATTAAAAGGAACAACTAAAGGAGGAGGAGGGAGGAGTCTTAGAAGAAGGTGCCTTGATAGTGCTAAGAAGACGCCGACAGTAGAAAAGGGGAAAAAAACCCACAGACATTTAAACTTTAAGAAATGGTGGTCTAAAACAGTGCACAGGTAGACAGATCAGAAGGCTTCTGTTACTTCTGAGGGAATTGCCGTATTACAGTATAATACCCTAAATACAATTCACAAAGTAGAGTTGGGGGATCAAGAAAAGCTTAAACAGTTTTAAATAATTATGCGTAAGATGGCAGGATATATATAATCCATTTTAGTAGATTTTCCACAAATGCTTAAAGCAAACAGTTTTGAGGGAGAAAGTGGTTTGTTTAGAAATTTTTCCTTTTGTGGAATATTTTATTCTTTGATAGCACTGGGTAAATGAGATATTGTATATGATTAGTTGTTACCCTAAAGGCATTTATAGGGAGAAAGCAGATAATATTTATAAAATAGTTAAAAACATTAAAATCTATGGTTTTCCATCTGGGTTTGGTATCTAGCTAAATGATATATCACAAAGATTTTTTTAAAAAGTCAAAAAGTAGAGCTGGCCTGGTGGTGTAGTGGTTAAAGTTTGAGCGCTCTGCTGCAGTGGCCTGGGGTTCATGGGTTCAGATCCTGGGTGCAGACTTACACTCTGCTCATCAAGCCATGCTGTGGTGCTGTCCCACACACAAAATAGAGGAAGATTGATTGGCACAGTTGTTAGCTCAGCTTGAGGAAGATTGGCCACAGATGTTAGCCCAGGGCCAACTTCCTCACCAAAACAAAACAGTCAAAAAGTAACTATAAAACATCTGATTCATTGTTAGAAAAGTTAAATAATCAAGAAGAATAAACATGACTGGAATGTGTGTTTGTTTACCTTGTCATTCCCTTCTTCATAATAATAGATTATTATCTCCTACAACTAATAGAATATTCATAGATGTGGTAAAGTGATGAGTATTCATGATGATGATCTTAAAGACATAGCAAGATATCAAACTGGTTAGGTTTTAGGGTTTTAGTGTACTTTATTTTTTGCTTTGTCTTTTTGGAAGATTGGTAACCCAGGTATTATTTTATATATAATTTTCTATGAACCAAAATAAGGAGGAATATGATTCCCTAACCAGTTGAGATAACATAGAGAAAGTATATACCCAGAAATGTTGTAAGAATTCTTTGAGACTGTTTGCAATTAATATTTACCATAAATTTTAAAAATATCAACTCTGACTCTCTGTGGTACAGTCCCTACAGATGAAGAAGATGAAATGGAGGAATCCACAAATCGACCCCGAAAGAAACAGAAGACGGAGCAGTTGGGACTAACGAGGGTAAGTATTTGTGAGAACTGACTATACTTGGCTTAGGTCTGTATTAACAAATATCTGGTAATTTAATGTAATCTTTCCTATTTAAATTTCCTTTTGTCTTGCTTTGCTGCTTCAACCATAATTAGGCTTTCTTTCAGCAGATTTGTAAATTTTTCTTATAGATACTCTATTATGCTACATTTATCTGTCATTGAATGTAGTAGCTTCGAGCCGGCTTACAGATCAGTAGGTTGATTATTTAGCTGTTATTTGATCTCATGGTGCATTTTGGAGCAGGATCTTTTAATTGTTAAAGTTTGCACTAAATTTAAGTGAAGCATCTCATTACCTGATGATTTAATAATATTGTTTCATACACTGAGGATATAATTCTTATTAAGGATGCTAGTTATATCTCCTAAATCACTAGAAACCGAGAGTTTAATTTGGGTTTTGATTCTATCATTTAGCTCTTAGATCCAATTAAATTGAACTCAGAAAGTTCATCCAGAGTCTTATTTGTTCTGCTTTGTTAGGAAGATATTTGTCATAATAAGGTCTGACCTGTCTTAATGTCTTACTGAGAAGGACAATACTGAGGTTTAGGAAAACATAATCTTCATTCATTTTCTAACAGCTGTAATGAATGTGCAGTAAATCAAGGCCACATTTGCACATTATTTCTTGTAGTCACCAATAACAAGATATAAAAATTGTTGAAAATGAGGAATAAAGTATGATCATAAGTAATTCATCAAACTCACATCAAATGCAATTAACAGTAGCACTTACTGGTTCCAACTGGAAGTAATGATTTAAAGTTTCTTAATACATTTAAATATTGACTGCTGAATTGCAAGAGGAGTGATCTGGCAGCAACTCAGCTTCCTTATCACTTAATCTGGTAGGACAAATGAAAGCTGTAAATGCCTTACCAACTGGGTGTTGTGCCAGTGGTAATTTGCTGATGCATATCCCTGATCAACCTCCAAAGAATATATCTGAGTAGAAAAGATTTCTTGAATTATAAAAATTCTTTACTCAGAAGGTAACTTTTTTTACCTTTCTTTTAATTTGAAGTTTGGCATACATATGTTAAGTGTACAGCTCAATGATTCTTTACAATCGTGTATACCCAAGTAATCACTATCCAAATCAAAACACTGAGAATTAGCAACAGCCTTGAAGACTCCCGCTAGCCTCCCTCACAATCAGTAACCCCCAGAAGTAATCACTCTTATGACTTATACCATCTTAGATTAGTTTCACCTATTTTCAACTTCATGTCTGTGAGATTTCATGCTACTGCATGTAATGATCTTTAATATAAAGCATTCCATTGCATGAATATACCAGAATTTATCTTCTCTTCTTCTGTTGGACATTTAGGTTGTTCCTAGTTTTGGCCACCATAAAGACAGTTGCTAAGAAAGTTCTTAGGTGCATAAGCAGTGATTTCTGCATATATAGAATTGCAGAAGTACAATTGGCTGAGTCATAGGGAATGCACATGGTCAGCTTTCTGGATATTAGATACTGCCAGAAAGTTTTCCAAAATGGTTATACGAGTTTTTGGTCCCACTGACAGTGTATGAGAGTCAAGGTTACATCCTTACAAGCACGTGACATGGTCAATTTTTTAAGACCATAACTGATTTTATTTTACCACATAAACGTATGTTTGCATTTACTTACTGTTGAAAAGTGTATCATTTTGTCGATTTCTGGTGGTGTGTAGTGGAATTTAAGTCCTCGCCCTTTGATATCTAATTATGAAGTGCCTGTTCATGTTTTTAGCCCATTTTTTTTAAGTGTGTTGCCTATCTTTTTTTAATTGATTTACTTTGTAAGAGTATTTTTAGGTGTGTACTTTTTATAAGCTCACTTCCATTGTTCATTTTATTTGAGAGAAAAAATAATATGTTCATTTTCTTGTTTAGGTTTTTATAGGCTGTAAATTCATGCATTCATAAATTATTAACTGGAGTTATGCTGGCAATCCTTGAAGTGCTATTTAAAGTGAAAAATTGTGCTGCAATGGAACAAGTTGGATTTTTAAGACCAAAATGATAAAACAAATATCAAAAATAGTTATCTTTTCTCTGAGTTTCTTTCTAGTACCTTACTTGAATTATCATGACTAATGCTACCAGTCAGTTAATTTACTTGTCATTTGTTTCATATGTCAACATATAGTAAGGTTTTTTCCTCGTTTCTTTCAAAATTGCTTTTTCCCTCCAGTGCTATTCTACTGGAGTTTGTTTGTAGTAACGGTGTCAAAGTTGACTTTTCTACCTTTTTTAAAAAAAATTTACATATAGGAAAATTCACTTTTTGGTGAATAGCTTTGAGTGTTGATAAATGTGTAGAGTGTGTGACCACGACGTAATCGGGACATAGAGCAGTCCATCACCCCCTGAAACTCGTGGCCCCTTCGTAGTCCCCCTTCCCCGCTGCTTCTCGCCTGACAACCACTGCTCTGTTCTCTGTTCCTATAATTTGTCTTTTTCCAGAATATTGTGTAAGTGGAATCACACAGTATGTAGCCTTTTACATCAAGCTCTTTTTCACATAGCACAATGCATTTGAGATTCACACCCCCCTCGTTTGTTTTTTTTCCCCCAGAAAAGAAAAGATTCATCTAGGTTAATGGGATCATGGTTTGTTCCTCTTAAATGCTGAGTAGTATTCTGTTGCGTGGATATACAATGGTTGGTTTAATCGTTCACAAGTTGAAGGATATTTGGGTTGTTTCCAGTTCGACAGTTATGAATAAAACTGCTGTCACCCTTTGTGGACAGAATTTTGTGTGAATCAAAGTTTTCATTTTTCTTGGGTAAACATCTAGAAATGGGCTTGCTTATTGCTGTAAGTTTGCCTGTGGATCTTGCCATGCCGAATCCTCTCCTGGAGCCTCTGATGGATTACCTTTATGTTCCTTGCTGTTCATTCTCTTTCGGGTCACAGAGCGGTGGTTCTGTCCCTCACTCGGCTGTCAGGTTCCTTTACTTCTTTGAGGAAAATTTTAGAGGTGGAAGAGAGACCTTACGGCTCATTTGGTCCAGGAATTGGCAAACTATAGCCCAACAGCCGATTTGGCTCTGGCCTGTTTTTGTACTACAGAGAGCTAGGAATGATTTTGACGTTTTCAAGAAGTTTTAAAAACAAGAAAGAATATGCAACAGAGACTGTATTTGGCCTGGAAAAGCTAAAAAATTTACTTTCTGGACCTTTACTGAAAAACTTTGCTAATCTCTGATCTAGCATACCCCCCTCATATTACAGATGAGGTAATACTATTTAAGGAGGTTAAATGTAACAAAGTTACAAAAGTAGATTAACTGTCTCCCATTTCAGAATTCTTTCCTTCTGTCTTTCATATGTTCCTTATATTTCAGACAGACACTATACCTAGTTTGGGGATTTTAATTTGAGAAAGACATTAGAGATTTTGGAGTACTGACAGATGAGCCATGGACATTATTTAAAGATTAGATGCTGAGGAAATGAAGTGGCGAGAATAACCTATTGAGATTAGTTTACCAGGAGGAGTCATCTAGAAAATGGCAGCACCTTTGATTGAAACTGAGATCTTCTGACCCAGAGCTTTTTTCTGCTAACTTCTACACATAACGTGTTTGTCAATGGGGAGAATTAAGTTAGTGTTAATATTAATACTCCTCAAAATGACAAGCGGAACAGATGGGGAAGCAGCAGAGCACAGTGGGAAGACGATGAACTTTGGAGTAGTATGTGGGTTTAAACTTAAATCTGCCACTTACAGCGGTATGACCTTGAGCACGTTATCTTTCTCAGCTTCAGTGTCTTCCTCTATAAAATAAAAACGAAATATCTATCTTGAGGATTATTGTAAAGAAGAAATTAGGCATGATATGAAAGCTAAAGCACCTGACAAAACATCTCGCATATGGGCTTCAGAAGTTATAACTGCTATTATTGTCTTAATTATTCTAAACGGAAAATGCTTTCCCTTTTGGGTATCTTTCATTTCTAGACTCCCATTGTGACCCTCTCTGGCCACAAGGAAGCGATTTCCTCCGTCCTGTGGTCAGATGCTGAAGAAATCTGCAGTGCATCTTGGGACCACACAATTAGAGTGTGGGACGCCGAGTCAGGCAGTCTTAAATCAACTTTGGTAAGAGTGATAAATTCAGTAGTTCTCTGATTAACTTTGAGCTTTTAAGTGATAAACTTCTAGAGATAATTACTTTTAGCCCAGCATGGTTAAATGTTCTTTCCTTTTTGTTTTTTCAGACAGGAAATAAAGTGTTTAATTGTATCTCCTATTCTCCACTTTGTAAACGTTTAGCATCTGGGAGCACAGATAGGCATATCAGACTGTGGGATCCCCGAACGAAAGGTGAGTTGTGTGAAGCACTGGAGGAAAAATATGTGTAAATAGTATCAATTTCTTTTCTCACTAGAGATTTGTATAAAAAGATAATTTTCTACAAATTTTTTGGGGGGTTTGTTCTGCCTACTCCTCTTTTCTAAAATTCAATAATGGTTCATCTCGTTTGCTTTGTTCAGATGGCTCTTTGGTGTCGCTGTCCCTAACGTCACATACAGGCTGGGTCACATCAGTGAAGTGGTCTCCAACCCATGAGCAGCAGCTGATTTCAGGTTCTTTAGATAACATGGTCAAACTGTGGGATACAAGAAGGTAAATTCTATTTGTGATCTACACTAGAAATCTGTCAATTGCCCGTTGTATAAGAGAAAATGAAATGAATACTGAAATGATTATCCAAAAGCAGAAGGGTGAAAAAAAACTTCTTGGTCATACAACCTGAAATGATAAATATTGATATCGAAAAGAAAAGCCAGGATCAAAGGAATTTTCTCCGTGTTAATATGTTGTTTTTTGCATTCTGAAAGAATTGTGATCATTTCTCTTTTGCCAAAAAAGAAAAAAAAACCCACAAGTTTATAAAAGCCATCTTTCTGACTTTGTTATATAAAACAAGAAAAAAAGAGAAAAATTATCCTGACCCTTAATATAAATATGATAATTATAAAAGCAGAAGGCCAGTGCTCTCTGAATAAATGGAACTGTGATCAAATTATAAATTATATGTTAATAAAAAATTAACTAAAAATACAAATTTTTAAAGATAACCAGATATTAAAGGTTCCTTTCTTACTCATGGACTAGTGCTATGTTTCTAGTGTATGCAGATATAAAATGCATACACAATTTAATTACATATTTTTATAAGTAGAATGGAGAGGCATTCACCCAGATACCTGTTTGTTTGTTGTTGTTTACCTTAAATCTGCATCCTAACATCCTCATACTACCTAATGGTACATGATTTGTTACTATCTAGAAGGTATATGCATTTTAATTGGATGCTTTGTATAGCAATTAGCATATAGTTTCTGATAATAGTAGTAAGTGCTATAACAAAAATGAAGCAGAGTACAGGGGCACTTCTTTGATGAAGGCCTCTCTTTGAAAGTGATATTCCAGTGGTGAACTGAACAATGTGAAGGTGTGAGCCATGCACAGATCATGGCAAAGGGAACAGCAGATAAGGTGGGGAAAATCTTGGCATGTTGGCAAAATAGCAAGAGGGCCAGTGTTGATGGAGTAGAGTAAGCGAGGAGAGTGGCAGGGCATGAGGCAGGTGATGGTTACATCGAGCAGGACGTTATGGGCCATGGTAAGGAATTGGGGTTTCATTCTAAGTGTAATGAAGAAAGCTTTGGAGGTATCTGAACAGGGGAGCAAGAATGGAGGCAGAGAGGCTATTGTAGTTCAAGAGACAGATACTGGTGATTTGGACTGTGGTGGTAGCATCATAAATAAGTGGTTGGATTTTAGGTGTATTTTGAAGATAGCTCTTTGGCAGAATTGGCTCATGGGTGGAATATGCAGATAGGAATCAAGGATAATGCCCATATTTTCTGCCTGAGCAATTGGGTGATTAGTGGTGCCATTTACTGTGATGGGAAAGAGTAGAAAAACAGGTTTGTGAGGGGAAATCAGAGTTTTGTTTTGGTTGTAGTGACTCAGGAGAGAAGTTTGGGCTAAAGATATAAATTTGGGAGTTATCAACATATATATGGATAGACAAAGGGTATATAAAGCCATGAGTTGGGGGGAGAAGAAAAGTAGTCAAGGAAGTGTGAAAATGGGCCTAATTATAAATAAATTTTTATAAATAGCATTTTTCCTGAATATATTTGTTGCAGTAAATCTCTATAGTCTGCTAATGATACAGGAAAAACAGGAGAGGTAGTCAAGTAAATACTCAGAATTTTAAGGTTAAGTGGTTATTGGGGTAAGAATGGTAAAATCGGTAATGTTTTCAGAAAAGTATAAGTGATTATTCATATATGGTTGTTTTAATACTATGAAATGCATATAACCTGTTAATATTTTATCTTTTAGTTGTAAAGCTCCTCTCTATGATCTGGCTGCTCATGAAGACAAAGTTCTGAGTGTAGACTGGACAGACACAGGGGTAAGAATTTATTAGTTATTTGGTGAAGAGGAAAATTTTTATTTGAATAAATCTGGTGTTTGTGTTTATGGAGTTACTAGTTTAAATATATCTGATATTTATAATTCAGTTTTCTAAGTTTCCCTTAATATTATTCATAAAATCTCATCTCATTCAAAGAAGAAACAAATTATTTTTGAAGTATAGTTGACATAAAATATTAGTTTCAGTGATTCGACACTAATTCAGTGTCGAATTAGTGATTCAACATTTATATATATTACAAAATGATCACTACAATAAAGAGGAAACAAATTTGTTGTTTAACATTAGGAGTAGTAAAATTTGAAAATTTTGAAGCAGTTTTTTCCTCTTGAGTATTTTAATGAAATGTTTTAAGTCTGTAAAACTTGCTACTTCAGACTAATTGGATCAAAGTATTTCCCACTTAGAAAAATCTTACAAAATTAGTCTAGATTATAAAATGTGTTTAAAGAATTACAGTTTAATTATTTCTGTGTATATACATTAGCCCTTATTGCCTAAGAATTCTTTCCAAATACAGGTCCTAGTGCTACTTGAATAATTTGTAATGTCCATTTACCCACAAACAGTTAATGTGCTGCCCTTTAAAAACTTAATTTTCTTAAATAGGTAAAACTATATCACTTTTCCAACTTTTTAATTTTATTACATTTCTTAGCACATGCTTCATAGAAAATACAATAGCATATTATGCCTCAACCAAATTCAAATGGTCACTTTTCAAGTTTTAATATACTGTTGTAATATAGTAGTGAAAAGTGATGTAATTGGTGCATTTAAGTATTAACTCTCAAGGCAAGTTATCTGCTCATCCATAATTCCTTCTATAATCAGAGTCATCAGTATTTAATTAGGTTGGCTGTCATATGAAATAATTGTATTTACTTCTGTGTTTGTGTTTTTTTCTCTCCCTTTTTACACAGTTACTTCTGAGTGGAGGAGCAGACAATAAATTATATTCCTACAGATACTCACCTACCACTTCCCATGTGGGGGCATGAAAGTGAATGATAAATGTGACTACAGAGATCCTTTCTATAAATGAACGCAGATGCAGAAAGCAGATTTTGAGATTAAAGTTCATATAATGTGTCACTCTCAGTAACAGTTATCACTGTTTTTCTTTATTTTGTATTTATTATATAACAGTTGTGTTTATAATCTATAAAATGTGGCCTGTATTCTCTACATTATGCAAATTCTTGAAATTAAACTGAATTTTGAATTTCTTTTTAAAGATACTGGTTTGAATTAAGATTTTCTTTTGAAATGCTGTAAAAGCATATATTAAAAATATAGTAATTGTCCATATTTTTATTTCTGATGGAGAAACTTAACTTTTTAAAGTTAGCTGTTTTAAAAAAAAGTATCTTTAAAAAAACCTAATAAATTTTAATAGAGAAAAAATTAGAAATACAATTTGCTTTTTGGGAAAATAAGTGATGTCTAACTGTAATAAGACTTTGTAAGTATTCAGAACATTAAAACATGTAGATGTTGCCAATTTATTAAGAATTTGTTGAAATATTTTAAGTGAAGTACTTCATATTAAAGATATATCAGAAACCTTTAGAAACTGCACACAAATTTGATGGTAACCAGGAATATCTCTCCCAAACTTATCCTCGTATATACATTAGATTCTTTAGACAAAATTTTTCCATCCGTATTAGATAGTAAACATTCTACAAATGTTAAATATTAGCATTTATCTAAATTCGTATGTTATATACCAAATATTTAAAGTAAATCTCTTAGTATGTGAGTTCCATCTTTAATGGATTGGTATTCCTCAAGCAGAGCACTTCAGCCTCTGAGTAATCTGTGGGAATCAGTCTGGTCTCATCACTAGGCTAATGCAACGTCTCTCACTCGAGGTTCCTCTCGCAGAGGTCTAGGAAACAACAGCTATACTTGGCTGCATTTGAGAGCCAAATTCATAGTAGACGAAACCAGGTGGGAGTTTGGTTAGAGGCAGTCCAGGGCTGGTGGAGTGGCTTTGTTCCACACCCCTTAGGGACCCAGCTAGCTCTCCTCCTTTGATACAGTCCTCATTCTCACACAGACCAAGAGCTAGAGCTCCAGTTACGTCATTTCTTAGAAGAGGGTATATTTTAATGCCCCAAAAGTGAATAAAGGTAGCTGGAAAATTCACACACACAGTCTTTGTTTTCCTCAATTTGTGCAGACTGGTATAAATTTCATCATATCTGTAGTCTCTGGAAATCTAACTTTCAGAAGACAAAGATGAATTTATATTCCTGTTTTGGACAAAGTATACCTAATTGCTGAGTAAGTCAGTTCAAGAAAAAAGGCTGAACTTCCACCATTTACCAGGGTCTCTAGTGGGATGGAGGAAAGAGAAAAAACACAGAAATGTAGAAAACATGGACTTTTTGACTACCTTCAAAAAGTGCACATTCTGGAGCTGGCCCCGTGGTTGAGTGGTTAAGTTTGCGAGCTCCGCTGCAGGCGGCCCAGTGTTTCCTTGGTTTGAATCCTGGGCGCGGACATGGCACTGCTCATCAAACCACGCTGAGGCAGCGTCCCACATGCCACAACTAGAAGGACCCACAACGAAGAATATACAACTATGTACCGGGGGGCTTTGGGGAGAAAAAGGAAAAAAATAAAATCTTAAAAAAAAAATGCACATTCTTACATGGGAGATAGTCATTTAAAAATTAGTTACAAGAGTATCCTAAGTGCAAAGGAAGATGGAAGGTAGAAAGGTAGCATAGAGATGGGAGGAATTAGCTTTGTGAGGAGCACGTTGGCTGTCAAGGAAGGTGTCATAGAAGAGTGACATTGGAGCCAGATTTGGACAGATAATTGGTTAGGAAGGTGGAAATGCAGGTTATTTCTGGCAGAGGGAGCGGCACAGAGCATCAGAAATATAGCTCAAAAATACTGTGAGCAAGGAAGTGAGCATAATATTTCTTCATATGCTAAGAAGTTTAGTTTTGTTTCTCTCTTTTAAATAAAGCTGCCGTTCTTGCCTTAACTAAGACATGATCTTTTCTTTTATTACTTTTTTTTTTTTTTGGAGGAAGATTAGCCCTGAGCTAACATCTGCTGCCCATCCTCCTCTTTTTGCTGAGCCACTAATTGGAATCAGGTTTTATTAGGCAAGTAATATCCAAACTTTGCTAATCAGAAACTGCCAGATATAAAAACAGGAACTTTTAGTCACTTTAATATGGGAATTTTTTGACTGTGACTTCTAGTATCAAACATTAATAATGTTATTTTGTTATATAAACCAAATATATCTTAATGGTACTTAGTAGAAAAGTATTTTTGGTTTGTTTAATAAATTGGCTGTCTGTTCCAATATTAGTTCCACTGATTTGCAGCTTTGAGGAAGTAAATTATTTTCTGGCAGTGGTTATAAAAATGGCAAAGAACATAACACCGTAGCAATCCTCTGGCATAGGTACTAAAGTGACCTGTATTTTGAAGAAGAGGAATATATATGTTAGAAGGTGAAGTTATTTGACCAGATTTCAGGCAGCCAGTAAATGGCAGGTAAGGATTTGAGTTTCCCTGAGTTTCGAGCTGAAGCTCTTAACTAATTCATATTCTGCCAATTCTTCAGTCATGCACAAGAACGATGTTTTTATAAATGTAAAGAATAAGTGTGAAAATGTCTTCACATGCTTGAAAGAAAGGTTATATAAATTTAAGTGGCATTTATTAGTACCAAATCACTATAATGTTATGTTCAGCTTTGCATGTTCTTGCCTTTAAAATTAATTTCAACTTTAGTATGCCACTAAAGGTATTAGCATAATAATACAAAAATGTGTACTTTAAAGATCCATTTCTGTATTTGCATATAGGAATTGTTTATGAGCAAATAGGAATTTTGGAAATTTTCCTGTCGTTCATATTATTTGAATTATCACGTTATTTGTGTCATTAAAGGAAACCACAACCCAGACAGGTTAAAGAGCCTATGTGAAGGTATAGAGCCAGTTAGTGATGGAGACAGGAGACATGGCTCTGATAATAAAGACCACAGAGAAACGATCTTTAGGTTTCTGTACAGGTTTGTATCAGGTACAACCTGATAGAAAGTTTAGAAACATGTGAAACAACTTATATGTATTTAGTAAAGGTATAAATAACATGCCTGGGACTTATTAATACCAAATTAAGTTTAATGGCTGTTTCAGGGGGAGGAAATACTTTTTTTTATGTGTCTACAACACTTCACATTAAAAAATCCTTTTAATAATGCTGTCTCTAATTCTAGCCTTACTTGAATAGACAAAGATGTAGTAAGGGAGAAAGCCTGTTTAGCTTGCCATGTGTAATTACTAGTTTGGGCATCTGGGGAGATGGCTGTCCATACCCTCACCGCCTGCCACTGACCTGTTGCTTCTGACTTCCTTGATGAGATGGAACAGATGACAAAGGAAGTGGAACACTTTGAAGAAATGGAGTTATTTCCATGACATCAGGTTCAGTAGATCCCTAATTCTTAATAAAACAGTACAAAAGGGTAGAATTCTTAACATGTTTTCTAATATCAATTGAGGTTTTATTCGGGAGATTAACCAGAGGTTTGCTTGATAGTGCAAAAATAAAAGTAAAGCTCACTGTCCTCTAAGGAAATTAGGACTCAAGGTTGGGATCCCAGATTTGTGGGGCCCAACATTCCAAGTCATCTAATGGTCTTCTTTTCTAGTTAGCTTGTAGAATCCTACCACGGAGGAAAACACTTTATACTAGGAAAAATCTTAATATGTTGATAGGAAATTAAATAACAGTTCTATAAGTGTTTGTACTTTTAAATGAAATTAAATCTTCCCATATAAAAGCATTTTAATGGTGTTAAATCCTTTCATTTTCTAAACGAGGTTTTTTATGAAATACTAAATTTTAACTACTGCAGCTGCCTCATTTGTTAAGGGACTAGTACAAGCCATTTAAATATTTCCTTATCAGTCCTACAGCTAGAGGAAGATTATTAATTTATTCCACAAACATTGAATAGCATGAGTAAGCAGACCCGATTCCTGCCCAGGAGGAATGTCGGTATCGCTACCTCGTTTACTGAAACCATTCCGATACTGTGCCCCGACTTGCACGCTTTTCTAAGTGACCTGTGAAGAAAAAGTGATTATGTGTAAATGCTACATTTTATGGTGGAGACACTGTGTATCTTTTGGTAATTTTCCCCAATTAAGTGAACAAAACCCATAGGCCTGGTGCAGAGTCACTACTCTGACTTACTGGTGTGTGCCTTGGAGGGCCTTTCTCTGCTTCAGGTTGAGTTGAAGAAGCTATTAGTCTAATATCCTCTTGAGTTAAATGTTGACCAAGCATTTTGTAAAATATCCCAAGAAACTTACGATGGTGCGTGGTAACATTTTGAAAGTCATTTTGCTTACCATATTAGAATGAGTTATTCTCTGGGGAGAAAGGTGTTCAGTTCTTGTTAGATAGTTTATACTGTATCCTTCAGTCATCAATTAGCTATCTTTGCTTCTATTCATTTATTGATTGAACAAACCTTCAGAATCTAGTATGTATTAGGGACTGTGCTAAGAGAGAAGACTATGGAAATGCATAAGGTTTTCACTCCGGAGGAGCTCAGCATCTACTGGGGAAGACAAGCAGGCAAACGATTACGGTACAGTAGAGTTGAGGGAGAGTAGAGGCATGCCGTTAGTGGGGACGCCAAACTGAGCATGAGTGAGTCAGGAAAGATGTGAGCAAGTACAGCAATCATCAGACTTGCCAAATGCTAATTCTTGCCCTTTTAAGGATCTGGACCTTGAGAATCTGAGGAAAGCTGTGCATTCTTTCCTAACAAACAAACAAAAAAACCACCATACCAAAATTTTGCATATTATCTTAGGTATTCATCCATTCCTCAAAAGCCCATATATCTCAGGGTAAGACTCCCTGGTCAAAGACGTCTTAATATTTTCAGTCCAACTTATCTCTGTAGTATAAATAGCCTACCCTTTTTCCTATTCTAAAACTACTTTTTTCAGGTTTTCAAGGTAAGAACTTTGTTATAATCTAGAATCTCACCCCATCTTTGTCTCTTTTATGATCTTACAGCCTTTAGTTACCACCTCAGGTGTAAGCTTTTTTCCTTTCTAGCCTATATGTCACAGTTTTAATTCGTATTTCGTAAAGTTTTAAGAAAGCTGATAATATTTTTGAATCACCTTTAAAAAGAAAGCAATTTGAATTTATCTTCCACCAGAAATATAGTTTTACTTTTGCCTTCTATTTTTTCCTTGAGGTTTTTAGGTTCAAATTTTACCTCTGACTCTCGAAGGCTCATTTATGACAACAAATTATCCTATGTGCATGTGCCTTTGAGGTGAGTTTTTAACAGTTGTTAACTTAATCCTCTTTAAACCTTTACAGTAAGAGTTAACGACAGCGCGCGAGCATTCACCGCGTGCCGGCACTGGCAGAAGCCCCCGAGGACTCAGGAATGACCGGGGCTCAGAAGCCTCTAGCAGCTTCGCAGGGGTGGCCCTGAGGGCCCGGCAGGTGCAGGGGCTCGGAGGAGGCGGGAGGACCCGGGCCACGGGCGCGGGGCTCAGAGAAGGAAGCCGAGCATCCTTCCCACTTGCCCACGCCCCGGAGGTCTCAACTCGGTTCCTTACACCGGTGTGCGGACCGCCGTGGTGTCTTCCTTTCCCTTGATGAGGTACGGAGGCGCCCGGGAAAGGGGGGACAGAGAGGCCGCCCCCGGGGGCAGGCTGGAGCCTGCAAGGAGCGAGCGCGGCGGCCGGGCCCAGGTGCCAGGCGCCGGGTTTCAACCCCCGCCCCCGCCCCCGGAGCCGACACTCCCCGCACCGGGGCGGCGGGGCGCGGGCTCGCGGGCGGCGGTGGCAGACGGCCCTCTGCACGGCCGAGCGCGACCCAGGCGGCGGAGCAGCGGCGCGGCGGCCCGGGGGCGCGGTGAGCGTCTGCGGCGCCGGCCCTCCCTCTCCGGCGGCGGCCGCGCCCTCCCCGGCCCTCCCCGGCCCTCCAGCCCGAGGCCGAGCCCGCGGTTCCCATGGCGACGCCCCGAGGCGGAGGCGCAGGCGCAGGGGGAGGCGCGGCGGGAGGCGCTGCACGCGCGCAGGCGGCGTCTCGGGGCCCGGCCGGCCGCCTCGTGGAGGAGGTGCTGGGCCGAGCCCCTGCCTGTCTGCGGGCGGAACGGGCAGCGGTGGCTTTGGCGCGGCCGGGCGCTCTCGGCGCCGAGGGCGTCCCACCCACGGCCCCCGGGGCCAACGTGCGCGGCGGCCCGAGGCTGGCTGCGGGGCTTTCCTTCGAAGGCGGCGGGCGCTTCCGTTAGAGGCAGATGCTCACAGCCTTTAGGTGCTTTCCTGCTGACCTCCTTTTATGTCGTGCTCATTTTTATGCCATTATTTTGTCATGGGAATGTCTTTCGAAACTAAGTGGCCAGCGATTGGTAAAAGCAAAACCTAAGTAAATGTGCGGTTTAAAGCGAACTGCGGAAGGCACGAGCTCCCGAGGGGTTGCGGGTACAAACCCTGAGGCCTTGAACCCAGCCCCGCGCACGGATCCGGCTTGTGGAAACGCGGATCATCTGGTCAGGTGCCCAAATGATGTCACTGTCAGATACCTGATGCTCTGGGAAAGATGGAGAGGGGAAAAATCCGTCCTAGCAACCAACCCGCCATGCCGTGGGTTTGCCGGTAGAGGGGGTGGGACTGTTGTCCATGTAATAGATGATCTTGATGCACAGAGCATAGAAGCTGTTATAAACTATGGGTCACTGTCACATAGCTTGTTGGGAAGATAACGTTTATCCGTGGTTTTGGGTTTTCTCTAAGTATTTTGAGTGTTGGTTAATTTGATTCTGACACAGGCAACGCACTGTAAGGCGATATTCCTTTAATCATCTTCACATCAATATTTATGGAGTAGCCACAGGTGCCTCCTCCTTTAGTAAGAGTTAATGATGCGTTTTTTGGCCAAATAAACATCTAACGGTATGTATATATTTTTTATATGACCAAAGTTTGTAACCTTTTTATATTTGTTGTCTGTGCCTAACCTACCCAGTATTCCTTGAAATTTCTGTGTTTATTCAATCGTGTAAAATGATGTACCTCTAGCCATTAAAACAGTTGTGTGCAAGACATTGTTCTAATTGCTAGTGGTTATAATTGCCAGACAAAAATTATAATTTTAGAGTTATATGGGTGTTCAGAAATCAGCCCGTCCAAGTGCAAAAAATGCAAACATGAGACTGATGAAAAATCTGGGAAGCTATATTTTTATTAGAAATATTTATTAATAAAGAAAAACTATACCAGTGACTGAACTGGGACCAAATATCAAAATATTAAATATCATACATAAAACCTAATATATTGTTTTGATCTACTATGCTGTCCAACCTTGTAAATTCATTCTGTGATACAGCCTATATGTAAAATTTTTGCTTTTATAGTTTACCTTTTTCAGTACTCACTGTGCCTTCTTTAAAATTTTATTCTTTTTATATTTGTTAACAGATGAGGTGTGTGACTTTTAAAGATGCCTGTAACTGGGAAAATTTCCCCAAGTGAACTGGCTTTTGTTGTTTAATAATATCTTTATTCCTTTTTTCCATTTTGTCTGTTTTTCATTCATCCCTTAGGTTTTTCCTTTTTTCTGAAGGTAAACGTTTCGAACTTCTGCTTGGGTCCAATATTCACTGTTAAAAGTTAGTCGCCCTCTATGTAACCCGTTATTATCATTGTTATCATTAGTAGTAGTACTGTTTTGCCACTGTTGACTTGTTTGCAAATAACAGTTTTTAGATTTTTAAAATTTCTTTTTGTGTCTTTTTCTTTGTTTTATCATTTAGTGAAAATTATTTTAAGATTTTGCTGATTCATTATTTATTGAGATGCGTTATTTTATTTCCAAATATTTGGAAATTTCTGTTGCTATTGATTTCTAAATTTGTGATGTTGTGAGAGAACACACCCTTTATTATTTCAAGACCTTTAAATTTATTGTTTTTTGCTTGTGTTGTTTTTTCTGCCCAGCCTATGGTCTATCTGGGTGAATGTTCCAATTACCTTTGGGGGAAAATGTGTACTTGGCTGGTGGTGAGTGGAGTGCTCTATAAGTGTCAATTAGGTCAAGTTGATTGTGAAGCATTTTACATCCTCACTTTTTCTGTCTCCTTATCCTGTCGGTTGCTCTGGAAGGAGTATTAAATCTCTAATTATGATTGTAGATTTGTCTATTTCTCCCTTTAGTTCTGTCATTTTTTTTTGTTTGGTGGCTTTGTTGTTAGTCACATACACATTTAAGATTGGTATGTCTTATTGATAAATTGAACCTTTTATTATTATGAAATGTCCATCTTATCTCTGAATATCCTTTTTACTTGGAAACCTGTTTTGTCTGACATTCATATAAGCTTACTGTTTGCCTTAGATCTTTTTCTGTTCTTTTCCTTTTAACTCACGTGTGTATTTATGTTTGAAGTGTGTTTCTTATAAACTACATATGATTGGGTTGCACTTGTTTATCCAGTCTTTCAGTTTCTGCGTTTTAATGATGTTATATAGTCCATTTATATTTTTGTAATTTTTTCTGGGTTTGTATTAGCATATTGGTGTCCTTTTTCTATTTTCCCACTTACTCTTTGGTCCTCTTTCCTGCCTTCTTTTGGGTGAATTGAGTTTTTAAAAAAATATTCTATTTTTTCCTCCTCTCTTGACTTTTTAGTTTTGCCTCTTTGTGTTATCTTTTTATTGGTTGTGCTGGAGATTACAATATGCATCTTGAATTTATCACAGCCTATTTTCAAATACATTCTAGTACTTCATGGACAATGTAAGAATGTTATAATTTATGCTTCACTTACCGTCCTCTCATCTTTGTACTGTTGTCATGTATTTTACTTCTGCATATGCTCTATATTTTTATTATTTTTAATTTAGAGAACCAATCTTTTAGTGAAATTTAAAGATGCATGTGAATATGTAATTTTTAAAAATTCCTTTGTATTTATCAATATATTTACCCTTTTGGATTTCTCTCTTGCTTCCTATAGAACTGAGTTTCCATCTGTTATCATTTCCCTTCACCCTAAAGAATGAATATCTAGGCCTGCTTGGGAAAAATTCTTTCAGCTTTTAACTGTGAAATTTTATTTTGTTTTCATTTTTGAAGGATATTTTTATTGGATATAGAATTCTTAGCTAACTTTTTTTTCAAGACTCAAAGATGGGGCCTGGCTCCGTGGCCAAGTGGTTAGGTTCACCCACTCAGTTTCAGCAGCCCAGCGTTTTGCCGGTTCGGATCCCAGGCACGGACATGGCACTGCTCATCAGGCCACGGTGAGGCGGTGTCCCACATGCCACAACTAGAGGCACTCACAACTAGAATATACAACAGTGCACTGGAGGGTTGTGGGGAGAAGAAGAAGGGAAAAAAAAAGAGGAAGATTGGCAACAGTTGTTAGCTCAGGTGCATCTTTAAAAAAAAAAGACTCAGAGATGTAGGTCCCTTGTCTTTTGGCCTCCGTTGTTTTGTTGAGCAGCTCACTCCTCTTCCTGCTGTTCTGCCAAAGTGGAGAGCAGCTGGGGCTGTCGAGTCCTAGGTAGGGCTAGTCACCTTCTGGATTTCTGTTCAGTAGGTTTTTGCACCCTCAGCTCTCTGATGGGCTTTAAGAAAACGCATAATTTTGTGGGTTCTCCAGCTTATTCTCATGGTTAGAATGGGAGTGTTCTCTTGCAACTTTCTAAAGTGGGAATGGAAGATCAGTACAATACGGATTTAATTAGTATTGCTTAAAAATCTGTCATTACTCTTACTTTCTAGATTTTTTCCCGGTTATTCTTAGATTTGTTTTCCCAACGAGTTTCAGACTCAGTCTGTCTTTTTTAGCAGAGCTGCAAACAGTGTCTTGGTAGGGATTTAGATTCCACTGAATGCATTGATTAGAGACAATGACTGCTTTACTTTGTTCACTCTTCCTATCCAAGAACAGGGCATGGCTTTTCTTTTTGAAGTTTTCTATTTTAGTAGTGTTTTAGTTTTCTTCTTGTTAGTTACTTGATGTGGAATTTATTCCTAGGAATTTTAATTGGGATGAATTTTTTCTTGCATTATATTTTCTGTTTATTTTTTGGAAATCAATAGGAAAACTGCTCGATTTTGTATATTAATTTTATAACCAGCTACCTTCTTAAAAGACCTTATTGCTTCTTCTAATAATTTCTCAGTGAATTGTCTTATGTGTTCCAAGTATGCTATCACATCATGTGTAAAATGATACTTTGGCCTCCTGCATTTTGATATTACTCCCTCATTTCTTTTTTTAGTCCCACTGTATCACTTAGCAGTTCTAGAACAATGCTAAATAATAGAATAATGGGGGCTGGCCCCGTGGCCGAGTGGTTAAGTTTGCGCGCTCCGCTGCAGGCGGCCCAGTGTTTCGTTGGTTCGAATCCTGGGCGCGGACGTGGCACTGCTCATCAGACCACGCTGAGGCAGCGTCCCACATGGCACAACTAGAAGAACACACAACGAAGAATATACAACTATGTACCGGGGGGCTTTGGGGAGAAAAAGGAAAATAATAAAATCTTAAAAAAAAAAAAATAATAGAATAATGGTGGGCTTCCTTGGTGTTGTTCCTTGCTTTAATGGGAATGCTCTTGGTGTTTTACCATTAAGCATTATGGTGGCATTTGTGTGTCTGTGCGCCTCCCATTAAGGTAGAAGCCATATAGCTGTTTTTTATTTTTTGAGGAAGATTAGCCCTGAGCTAACTGTTGCCAATCCTCCTCTTTTTGCTGAGGAAGACTGGCCCTGAACTAACATCTGTGCCCATCTTCCTCTACTTAAATGTGGGACGCCTGCCACAGCATGGCTTGTCAAGCGGTGCCATGTCCGCACCCTGGATCCGAACCAGGGAACCCTGGGCCGCTGAAGCAGAACGTGCACACTTAACCACTGCGTCACCAGGCCGGCCCCTATCTGTTTTATTGAAAGATTTCTTTTTAAAATATCAAGAATGGATGTTAAATTTCATTAAATGCCTTTTTATCATGAAGGATGAAGAATATATCATACTTTTCTTCTTACTAAAGTTTTAATGACACATTCTGGAATTTTTTGTCCCAGGTGGTTTTCATCAAATTTTTCTTATTTTTACATTATGTACCAATTATTTTAACAGTTAAAACAAGTCAATTCTGTTTTGTTTGTTGTAATTAGTTAGATTTAACTGAATTAAGTGCTCATTGTTAATCCTTTTCATAATTTCTTGATTTTATAAATTCTTGATTTTAAATATATTTTAGTCATATGGATTGTGGCTTCAAATAATTTTTGTTTTGTTTGTTTTAGGAGGGATTTGTGGGCTGTGTATTCCTGATTCTTGCATATCTAAAAAACCTTTATGGACACTCAGCCTTACTAAATGACATATTTCATTGATCCTAAGAAGCACTTGTTCATATTTTCACATCTCTGACATCATTTTTGAAATCTGAACTTTTTATGTATCTGACAATTGGTTATTTGAAAGCATAGTTTAGTTTGTAGCTCTTTTTCTTTTTTTGTGCGGCAGATTGGCCCTGAGCTAGTATCTGTTGCCAATCTTCCCCCTTTCTGCTTGAGGAAGATTGGCCCTGAGCTAACATCTGTGCCAGTCTTCCTCTATTTTGTATATGGGACACCAGCATAGGGTGGTTTAATGAACGGTGTGTAGGTCCACACCTAGGATCCAAAACTGTGAACCCCAGGCTATCAAAGTGGAGCACCCAAACTTAATCACTATGCTACCAGGTCGGCCCCTGTAGTTCTTTTTCTTATATAGAAGTACATAAAATGATGGTCACCTTTCAAATGATGATATCTTCAATTTGATGAAATATGGTAATATAATTGCAAATTATTACTTTACTGAAAAATGATTTTTTATCTATAAGGCTGGCAAAGATCAGAAAATTTAATAACACAATGTGTTAGTGAATTGTGGTGAATAAGTCCTTTCCTACATTATTGGTGGGCATAAAAATTGGTACAATCTCTATGGGGGATAATTTAGCAAAATGAAAAAATTTTTAAATGCATATATCCTTTGATTCAGCCATCATACTTCCAGGAATTTATCTCATAGGTATACTTCATGTATTTTAAATAATATATATATATGTTTATTCATTGCAGCATGGTGGGAAATAATAACATTCTGGAAATAACCTAAATATTCATCAATAATAGACCAGTTAAATTAATTATACTATATCCATACAATGGAATGTGATATATCCATTAAAATTATATTCCAGAAAATTCCATGTCATGTTCTTTTTCCCTCAGCACTGCACACAGTACTCACTTTTATCCGTTATCTAACATTGCTGAGAAGATGTCGGAGGCCAGCATAAATTATTTAATTTGCAGGTGGCCCTGTTTCTTCTGTCTAGATGCTAATGGAATTCTTTCTTTATCCTTAAAATTCAGCAACATTTCATAGTATGTCTTGGTCTTGATCGTTCTCTGTTCATTTTTCCTGGAACATGATGAGCCCTTTCAATTTTCAGCTTTATATCCTTGAATATTTTGGCTGTTCCATATGTCTCTCTCTGTCCAAGAGTGTTGTTTATGTTAGATCTCAATTGTTTATCTTCCAAATCTATCTATCATCTTTCTTCTACCCAACCACTTTGTTTGAATCTAACCACCTTTATCCTGTACCCTTCATTCTGAGTGATTTTCCCAGGCCTGTCATCCATGTTACTAACTTGGTTTTCTGAAGTATCTGTTCTACTTGAGTTGTTTCTAATGTGGTTTCAAATTCTCTGGGTTTTTCCCTCTTCTTTTTTCTTATATCTTTTACTTTCTTCAGCTCTTTTTAAAATCTGTTTTATGGAGTTATGTTCTATTTATCTGCATGCAGAGAAGCTTTTCTTTAAGCTTCTATTTTATGGAGCAATTCTTCAAATGTGTGTGTTTTTTCTCCTTTTCACATTGTGGTTCCTCCTTCTTTTCTTGCAGTGCCACTTTTTCATGTCGTTTATTTTTCATGTTCTTTATTGTTAAAAGGGGCGATTCTAGTCTGGTCTACTCTTTGCCGGAGAATGGCCTACGTGGAGTCTTCCTAGCCCCCTCCCATCGGCCTTTAGAATAACTGCCGTAGAGGCTGAGATAGCAGACTGGATACATGGTTGTGAGCTCTCTTCTTTATCTGACTGCTGCGTGGCAGTTCTCATATGTTCTCTCTAAGCAGTTTCCCATGGTGTGTGTTAATCGTTGGTTCCAGAGACAAGTCAATGCTGGTATGTCTCTGATTAGTCTACTTAGTGTGCTGTGCAAGGCTGACTACCAGCTTGCTGTTTCTGTTTCTCTACAGCCATGCCTTGCCTCTCGGCAGGGAAAATAAAAAATGTCAAGGCTACCATAGGTTTTAGGGAGCCCAATACATAATACCTCTCACCTTTGTGTTCCCTCCTGAGTTTGGAACCGATTCAAACGTAGTCAGAGGAGCTAGGCAGACAGAGAAAAATATCAACCTGACCACTGAGAGAGCTATTGGAGGATGTATATATGCTGTCAGCGTTCTTATTCTTCGTGCCCCAGTCCAGACCTGGACCAGCCCACCAGAAGGAAAGTTTGGGTCTTCATAATAGACACACTTACCTAAGACTTTTGCCTCACACTGATTAAGTTACAAGTCATGGATAAGAGGTTAAAAAAGAAACCAAATTTCCTAATTTTAAGACTTTTGATAAATTAGGTCTACCCAGCAAAGAAGTGTGAACCAACGGTAAACTCACCAGTCAGGTTTCACACTTAAGGGAGAAGGGGCGAGAGGCTGGGGATATTTATGGAAAATGCCTCCTCATGGAAACCAGAGGAGTTGAAAAGAAGCATTCCCCACCTTACACATCATGATCCCTTCTTCAGTAGTCTTCTTTGCTACCCTGTGATAGGGAGATAGGCACCAAGTAGAATGCTGTCTACTTCTTGCATACGTCTGGTTGCTGTGCCTTGAAGGACCCATGTTTTCAAGTTACTGATTGATTATGTGTATTGTCCTTCGGGACCCACTTTTCCCAGACCCAATCAGCGAGAGATTAGAGGAGAAGCATGTCAGATGTGGCCATCCTCTTTAACTGTGATGCAGACTTCACTGGTCTGACCTTTATTCATTGTGTCGTGAGTGCATCAGTCCCATGAGATGTGGCCATCTTGCACAGGAGTTTCCTTCTCTGATTTTTGTCATATTTTGGTCAGGGAAAAGAATTATGCAAACGTGCACTCATTCTCTCTTTTTTCCCAGAAGCTGTTAACCTTTTTGATCATTGCTCACCTGACAGATGAACATATTTTTCTTTCGTTTGTGTTTGTCTAGTTACAAAAGAGATTAAATAACATTTTTGTGTACAGTATTCACTGGACTTCTGAAGTTCTTTTGTGAATTGCCTATTCTTGTTTTGCCCTTGTTTTTCAATTTGTGAGTTTGTCTTTTCACTCTTGAGTTATGAGTTCTTTAATTTAAAAATATTAACTTTTTCTTCTTCATATCTTTCCTTACCCAGTTATTTCTTTTCAAATTTTGTTTGTGCCCCGTTTTTTAAAATATAAATTTAAATTTTTTATGATGTCCTACATGATTTCTGTGCCTGATATCATGTTAGAAAGGTTTCTGACCCCAAGTTTATAAAACTCCCATATGTATTTTCACATGGTATTGTTATAAGGTTTTAACATTTAAATTTTGAACCATCTAAGAATCAAACACTTTTTTCAAATAGGTGGTTAATTGTCCCAACAATATTTACTGAATAATATATCCCTTTCTCAGTGATTTGAAATGCCGCGTTGATTGTAGTGGACTGAATGTGACCCCAAAGAGAACAGATCCTAACTCCTGCAGTCTGTGCATGTTACTTCATACGGTAAAGTTTTTGCCAATGTAATTGAGCTAAGAATCTTGAGATGAGATTATTCTGGACTACCTGGGAGGGTCCTAAATGCCATCAAAGTGTCCTTATTTTAGAGAGAGGCAGAGGGAGATGAAACACTCAGAGGAGAAGCCAGTGAAGACGAGGCAGAGACAGGAGCTGCCACTCGCCGAGGGCTGCCCGCAGCCGGGAGCAGAAGAGGGCAGGGATGTTCTCCCCTCGAGCCCCCAGAGGGCAGCCCTGCCAACGCCTGATGTTGGGTGTCCGGCCCCAGAGCTGTGAGAGGGTAAATTTCTGTTGTTTTGGGCCACCAAGTTTGTGGGGATTTGTTACAGCAGCCACAGGAAATTAATATGTTGATCACATACTAAATTCTTTTATACTTTTTGGTCTCTTTGTGGACTTTTTTTTTTTAAGGAAGATTAGCCCTGAGCTAACATCCGCCATCAATCCTCCTCGTTTTGCTAAGGAACATTGTTGCTGAGCTAACATCTGTGCCCATCTTCCTCTGCTTTATATATGGGACACCTGCGTCAGTGTGGCTCGATGAGCAGTGCATGGTCTGCACTTGGGATCCAAACTGGCAAATGCTAGGCGCCAAAGTGGAACATGCAAACTTAACCACCATGCCGGCCCCTGTGGATTTGTTTTTCTGTTTCATTTGTTCCACTGCTCCATCTGTTTTGGTGCTGGTACCATTCTGTTTTAATTAGTAAGGTTCACATTCAGGTTTATTTTTCAACATAATTGTTATTTTATTAAAGTTGTACACATACGTGACCTTTAAAAGTCAAACATTAAATGATTATAATGTGTAAAAGCAGTCCTCCCATTCCTGCCCCAGTTCCAATCTCCAGTAGCACCTACCTTCAACCCTTCTGTGTCCTCTGGGATTTCCCGCCGTACTTCTAAATCACATGTTTATATGCTGCTTTTTGATTTATTAGTTGAAGGCATTATCTACTTACTTTCCACGTGGTAGATGAGGACTAGCTATCCTTCACCACCACTGTCCCCACTTGTCCTCCCCCAGTATAGCTGTGTTACGATTTTTATTGAATCAAGTAAGTGTTTACACAACTGGGGGCTATTAAGTATTGAAACAACTTAGTCAGTAGTGCCCTATAACCATGCCTCCTTTTTTGAATATCCTTTCCCTTCATTTTTTATTGGAGTTAATAATGGTTTTGTTTTTTTATTTACCCAATTTTCTGACTACCATTGATTTCTTTTTCCCAAGTTGCTCTAATGTTTCTGCAACATGGCTATGACTAACATGTTCAAACCTATCAGTTATGTTTCCTAGAAATCTCCTTTCCAGAGCCCTTCGTCCTCCTGCTTGAGTGTGAGCTGCGTGCTCTGTGAGCTGTCATCGGGGGCCTGCCCTCTGTTGCTCTTCTGGACCGGACTTGGTCTTCCATCTTGCTCTGCTGCTTTCGAGCAATCTGCTCTTCTTCTGACTCCCAGTGCTTTGTATGTGATCTGCTTTTTCTCTCTTCAAACTTTCAGGACATTTTTATCCCTGGTTTCCTGAAAGTTCACAATGATGCATTTTGGAATACATCTCTTTTTGTATGGAGAATCTGTGTCCTTCAGTTATAGGAAAATGTCTTCAATTATTTCCTCCCTTAGGCAATCTTTAGAGTACTCTTTAGTCAAATATTGGACTTCTTGGACTGTCTCTAATTTTCTTACTTTTTTAATGTTTCTACTTTCTGAAGTATTTATTTTTCAACCCTTCTATTAAATTTTTAAAAATTTTGTGTATCCTATTTTTTCCCCCAAGGTTCTTTCTTACTCTTTTGTTATTTCTTTCTGAGTGATAGTCTGTTCTTTCTTTCATGGAAGAAGCATCTTTCTCCCTGAGGATGTTGTTGGAGGGTTACGTTTGGTTTGGTTTTCCTCCCTGTGTTGTCTTTGTTTCCTCTCAGCTGCTTTCTTTTCTCTATTTGTTGGTTTAGGTCAGAAGACTTTCCTCAGGTATGAGGTAATCTTTGGCTCTGCATTTGTTTTTAAGAGTAAGACTATAACAAAGTTAATTGGAAGCTTTGTATGTATGAGTGAGCTTGTCACTTGTGAGTTTTACTCTAGGGTGAGTAGGCAAAGATCCATCCTTTTAGAATGTCCAAATGACATATTCCTTTTTTCTGGAGCTTTTAATTTTTTCCAGAGAAAAGAATATTCCAGTCTTTTCTGAAGAGTGGAGAGGTGTGTGTGTGTGTGTGTGTGTGTGAGAGAGAGAATGCTTTGCCATAGTGAGCAAGGAAGAGGAAAAGAGCTTGTCATTCAGTGATTCAGTCGATAGACTTTCGCTGAGTCATTTTGTTTTGAGACCAAGACCTCTGTTGTGTTGGTGTGCCCAGTCCAGAGCTTTCCCAGTTCAATTTCTTCAACTCCCGTTGAGTGACACAGATTAAGGAGGGGTTTCAGAGTCCGGCCATCTGTGTACAGACTTCAGTGAATTCTCCTTCTACTTCCAGATGCTGAGTCTTTCAGACATTCTGCGGAGTGCTTGACTCACTTCTCATTAGCATTCCTGTTAGTTGCTTAGGGTACTACTTTTTCTGTTGCCTTCCAAAATTTATTGAAGTTTCTCACCTGCTCTTGTTGCTATATTTATTCTCTCTATTCTTATGAGTTGCTAGATCACTTTTTTCAGTTTAATCCTCTACCGTTGTTTTAGTAGGTTTCAGATAAGTAAAATCGCTATATAGAAGTGTAAGTACTTAATATATATTTAATGATACATGAATGAATAACCTTTGAATAAGGGAGTGCTAGTGTTGCGCAGTAATAGTAAATAAAGTACAGGCGCACCTCGTTACTGCGCTTTGCTTTATCATGCTTCACAGACACTGCATTTTTTACAAATCGAATGTTTGTGGCAACCCTGAGTCAAGCAAGTCTTTCAGCGCCATTTTGCTAACAGTATTTTTTCACTTCTTGTCTCTGTCATATTTTGGTAATTCTCGCAATATTTCAAACTTTTTCATTATATTTGTTATGGTGATCTGTGGTCAGTGATCTTTGGTGTAACTATTGTAATTGTTTTCTTGCACCACAAAACGCGCCCATAGAAGACAATGAACTTAATTGATAAATGTGTGTGTTCTGACTGCTCCACTGACTGGCTGTTCCCCCATCTCTTTCCTTCCCCTCGGGCCTCCCTGTTCCCTGAGACACAACAATATTGAAATTAGGCCAAAATAACGCTACAGTGGCCTCTAAGTGTTCAAGTGAAAGGCAGAGTCACACGTCTCTCACTTTAAATCAAAAGCTAGACATAATTAAGCTCAGTGAGGGAGGCGTGTTGAAAGCTGAGATAGGCTGAAGGGTAGGCCTCTTGTGCCAAACAGTCAGCCAAGTTGTGAATGAAAAGCAAAAGTTTTCTTTGAGGAAGATTAGCTCCAAGCTAACATCTGCTGCCAATCCTCCTCTTTTTTTTTTCCTGAGGAGGATTGGCCCTGAGCTAATATCCGTGCCCATCTTCCTCTATTTTATATGTGGGACACCTGGCACAGCATGGCTTGATAAGTGGTATGTAGGTCCGTGCCCAGGATCTGAAGTGGCAAACCCCGGGCCACCAAAGTGGAACATGCAAACTTAACTGCTGAGCCACCAGGCCAGCCCCTAAAGCAAAACTTCTTGAAGGAAGTTAAAAGTGCTACTCCAGTGAACACACAAATGATAAGTAAACAGCCTTATTGCTGATATGGACAAAGTTTTAGTGATGTTGATAGAAGATCAAACCAGCCACAACATTCCCTTAAGCCAAAGCCTAATCCAGAGCAAGGCCCTGACTCTCCTCCATTCTCTGAAGGCTGAGAGAAGGGAGGAAGCTGCAGAAGAGTCTGAAGCCAGCAGAGGCTGGTTCATGAGGTTTAAGGAAAGAAGCTGTGTCCATAACATAAAAGTGCAGGGGACGCAGAAAGTGCTGACGTAGACGCTGCAGCACATTATCCAGGAGATCTAGCTAAGATCAACAATGAAGGGGCTACACTAAACGAGAGATTTTCAGTGTAGATGAAACAGCCTTATATTGGAAGAGGATGCCATACAGGACTTTCATAGCTAGAGAGGAGAAGTCAGTGCCTGGCTTCAAAGCTTCAAAGGACAGGCTGACTCTCTTATTAAGGGCTAATGCAGCTGGTGACTTTAAGCTGAAGCCACTGCTCATTTACCATTCTGAAAATCCTAGGGCCCTTAAGAGTCATGCTAAACCTACTCTGCCTGTGCTCTACAAATGGAACTACAAAGCCTGGATGACAGCACGCCTGTTTACAGCATGGTTTCCAGAATAGTTTAAGCCCACTGTTGAGACCTATTGTTCAGAGAAAAAGATTCCTTTCAAAATATTACTGCTCATTGACAATGCACCTAGTCACCCAGGAGCTCTGATGGAGTTGTACAATGAGACTAATGTTTTCCTGCCTGCTAACACAGCATCCATTCTGCATGGATGGATCAAGGAGTAGTTTCAACTTCAATTCTTATTATTTAGGAAGTACATTTCATAAGCCTATAGCTGCCATAAATAGTGATTTCTCTGGTGGATCTGGACAAAGTAAATTAAAATCTTCTGGAAAATATTCACCATTCTAGACGCCATTAAGAGCATTTGTAATTCATGGAAAGAGGTCACAGTTTCAACATTAACAGGAGTTTGGAAGAAGCTGATTCCAGCCCTCATGGATGACTTTGAGGGGTTCATGGCTTCAGTGGAGGAAGTAAGTGCAGATGTGGTGGAAAGAACTAGAAGTGGAGGCTGAAGATGTGACTGAATTGCTGCAATCTCATGCTTCTTATGGGTGAGCAAAGAAAGTGGTTTCTTGAGATGGAATCTACTCCTGGTGAAGATGCTGTGAATATTGTTGAAATGACAGCGAAGGATTTAGAATGTTGCATAAACTTAGTTGATAAAGCAGCGGCAGGGTTTGAGAGGACTGACTCCCAATTTTGAGAGAAGCTCTACTGTGGGTAAAAAGCTGTCAGACAGCATCGCAGGCTACAGAGAAATCGTCTGTGAAAGGAAGAGTCAATTGATATGGCAAACTCACTGTTGTCTTATATTAAGAAATTGCCACAGCCACTGCAGCCTTCAGCAAACACCACCCTAATCAGTCAGCAGCCACCAACATCGAGGCAAGACCCTCCACCAGCAAAATGATTATGACTCGCTGAAGGCACAATGATGGTTAGCGATTTTTAGCAATAAAGCTTTTTTTTTTTAAAGATTGGCATCTGAGCTAACAACTGTTGCCAATCTTCTTTTTTGTTTTTTCTGCTTTTTCTCTCCAAATCCCCCAGTACATAGTTATATATTTTAGTTGTGGGTCCTTCTAGTTGTGGCATGGGGGACGCTGCCTCAGCATGGCTTGATGAGCGGTGCCATGTCCGCGCCCAGGATCCAAACCAGTGAAATCCTTGGCCGCCGAAGTGGAGTGCATGAACTTAACCACTCGGCCACGGGGCCGGCCCCCAGCAACAAAGCATTTTTAATTAAAGTAGATACACTTTTTTTTAGACATAATGCTGTTGCACACTTAATAGACTACAGTAACGTGTAAACATACTTTTATATGCACTGGGAAACCAAAAAATTCGTGTGACTTGCTTTGTTGCAAAATTTGCTTTATTGTGGTGGTCTGGAACTGAATTGTGCCTGTAAAATAATAAATGTTAATAGAATATAAAAGAGAAAACTAAAAATTATAACTGAGTTTGTTAAGTATTTTTCACAATAATGAGTTATATAAAAGCTAGTTGTACATGTTAATTGTAGTAAATTTGGAAACCACAGAAACTGTCACCTGTTATCCCACTGCAAAGAAAACTTTGTTGACATTTTGCAGTGTTTCCTATCAGTTTCCCCCCCAAAGTTGAGTCATTAACAAACTGATTCTTTGATGAAACGTTGATTGTGTTTGTAAGAAAATTCATGGCTTGGGAGCCACAATAACCAGGAACACTATATTAATATTAAACAGCAAACTTGTCTGCTGCATTTTCTTAATCGCATCAATCACAGATTGTTTTTCTCAAGGGGATTTCAGTGCTTCAGTTTGCACATTACCATCAGTCTGATTTGCTTGCTTTTTAGTGATGTCACGGTAATGAGATGTTATAAGAGAAGTGAGGACAAAACTACCTCTAAAGATAATATTGATCTGTTTTAAGATTTGTACTCCAAATCTGGGAGATAGCTAAAAAATTCAAATATTGTCTAGTGCGTAAATGAATAAAGTGTTCTATGTAGTGACTGTGTTCAAGTGAAAAAAAATAATTTTTACTAGAAGTAAAAGATTTCTAGTTAAGATGATATGGTAAGGTTTGCTCCAAATTCGTAGTAGTCACAAATAAAAAAACAAACCCCAAAATGTTATACCTTGGCTGGATAATAAGATAAACATGAACCAGAAACAAAATAGAAGACAGAATGGTGAGTGGGACTGAGACGGATGTGCTGAGCTGTCAGTATAGAAGTAGGCCCTGGCCTCTGGGAGTTCAGTTTCTGCAGGTTGGTAGAAATTGAAAGTGTTTCCCATGCAATGTTCCTTCAACTCCCTGATTAGATCAACATTATTTCAGATATCACTGTATTGGGGGCCCTAAAATGTCAGTATAAGACACTGTGGAAGTGGATGTAGATGTCAACATTACACTGAACACATCCATTCACCAAACATCCTGCTTTTAAAGCATCCTGTTCATGCTTGTAGCTTCATCTGCTTATGTGAATGCACTTGAGTTCAAGTACATTCTGCCAAGTTATGATTTGTGTTGGTGAACACAGATGCCATAATATAGGCTGGAAATATCATGTTTTGCAAAAAAGTTACATCCAGAATTTTTGCCTGCACCCACTGTGTGTTTTGTTCTCAATTGAAATGTTCATATAAAAGGAAAGATAATTATGTGATTCATTTACGGGCTGCAAGTAAAGAATGTGTGAATTCAAAAACAAAAAATAATGGTGAGCTTTCTTCTTCCACTTCCCATCTGAGGAAACTTGCCATGATCCAATTACTTCTGACCAGTTGAAAAATTTGTTTAGTCCTAATGCTCAGTTAGGAGGACCATTTAGCTCTGACACTAAACTATATCCACAAATTTTGCCATTGTTAGTAACAAAAAATGGTATTTTGGCTTTCAGCTGCTACAGTTTATATTATTTGTTCTCTAAAAGTGATGCCATTTATTGGGTCCCCTCAGAGACCCAAATATCTCATGTAATGGTGAGAACATTGAGAAATAAAACAAAAACGTGGAATTTGGTGTAGTAAAATATACAGATGTGAAGGCTTTTGGTGAGACTGGGAGGTGTGCTATTTATAGTAGCGTCAATAAACATAAAATACTTAGGAATGAATTAAACAAAAGATGTGCAATACCTCTATATTAAAAACTCCAGAACACTGTTGAGAGAAATGAAAGAATACCTAAATAAATGGAGATACATGCTGTGTTCGTGGATTGAAAGACTCAATATTAAGATGCCAGTCCTGCACAACTTAATGTTTAGATTCAGTGCCATCCAATCTAAACCCCAGAACTCTACAACTCAATAGTAAAAAAGACAAACAACCCAATTTAAAAATGGGCAAAAGACTTACAAACACTAAACAATGGAACATATAAAAATGACCAATGAGTACATGAAGAAGTGCTCATCATCATCAATCATCAGAAAAATACACATTAAAGCCATGAGGAAATACCACTACACAGTCTCTAGAATGGATGAAACTAAAAAGACTGTCAAAGTGAAATGTTAGTGAGGATATGGAGCAATTAGAACTGTCATACACTGCTAGTGGGAATGTAAAAATGGCAATTTCTTGTTAAGGACGCACCAATCTTGTGACAGAGAAAATCCATTTCTAGATCTTTATCCAAGAGAAATGAAAATGTGTCCATGAAAAGACTTGCATAGGCATCTTCATAGTAGCTTTATTTACTATAGTCAAAAATGAAAACATATTGTTACCTTCATAGAGTGGATTACTATTAAGCAATAAAAAAGAACTAACTAGAGAAGGAAAAACTAAGGTGAAAAAAATCAAAACAGTTATTACTTCTGGTAGGCTAGGCATTGTCTGGAAAGAAATACAGGGAACTTTCTTGGGAGCTGGAGATGCCCTATGCCATAATATCCATTTGCAAAAGCATACAGCTAAACACTGTACGCTTCAATGTAGGTACATGTTATCAAAAAGAACCTGATGATGACGATGACGACGATGGAGTGAGGTGGTTGGGAACAGGCGAAGGTACAAATCATACAAGAATGGCAGAATATTGATAACTGAGCTATCATTCTATTGTTGTCTGCATATGTTAAACTATACCTTTTAAAGAAATTAAGAAATAAAAAATAATCTTGTATTTACCCTGAAATTTACCAATTTCGATCATCTTCATTCTTTCCTCTAGATCCAAATTACTGTTTTAATTTCCCTTCAGCCTGAAGAACTTGTCAGCGTTTCTAAAAGTCCCCTGGCTGTGAATTCTCTCAGTTCTTTATCTGAAAATGTCTTTATTTTGATTTCATTTTTAAAGGACAGTTTTGATAGATACAGAATTATGGGTTGATCTTTCTTTTTTCTTTTGTTCAACACCTTAAATATGTCCTTCCATTGTAGTCTGGTTTTTGTTGTTTTTGTTGAGATCTTACCTGTCATTTGTACTTTTGTTCCCGTTTATGTCATATGCCCTTTTTCTCTGCTTTCAAGATAGATTTTCTGTTTATCTTTGGATTTAAGCAGTGTGTCTATGATGTGCCTGTTTGTGATTTTACTTGTACTTATCGATCTATAAGTTAAAGTCATTTATAAAATTTGGGATGTTTTATTCAAATATTTTTCTGTCCCATTCTACCTCTTCTGTCCTTCTGGGTCTTTTTCCCTCTCGGTTCTTCAGATTAGGTGATTTTTATTGATTTATCTTCACCTTCACTTCTTATGTCTCCCATCTTCTGTTTGTTCTTAAGCCCATCCAGTCAGGGTTTAATTGCAGTTATTGAACTTTGCAACTGGAGACTTTCCCTTGTTTTCTTTCAATATTTTCTTTCTGTTCACCTATTGTGTACAGACCCTACTTTGTCTTGGTACATGTTCATAGCAGCTGCTTTAAAGTGCTTGTCTCATAATTGCATTATCTGGGAAATCTTGGGAATCTGTTTTTATTGGCTGCTTTTTTTTTACGGAGTATGGGTCACGTTTTCCTTTGTCTTTGCGTGTCTAGTGTTTTTTGATTGGATACTTGGCATTTTAAACGATGGATTTTAGAGGCTCTGGGATGCTGTTCTGCTTCTCTGAAAAGAATAATTTTTATTCTAGAAGGCAGTTATCTTGGCTGAACTCAAACTCCAGACTCTGTCTCCTCTGTAGTGGTAGCAGCTGAAATCCTTAGTTAGTTACTTCAGTTTCCAGCTGATGATTTTCTGCCAGGACCCCTGGGGTCCCCTCCCTCACCTAATGGTTAGTTTAGTGATCAACATGGGTCTTGGGAGGACTTGGTATACTGATTTTGGGGATCACCTCTTCTTTGGCTCCCTCTCTTACACATTATCCTTCCTAACTTTCTGATAGTTCTCCAACCTGGAAGTCTGTCATTGGATGTCTCAAGCCAGTAAGACTTGGCTTTCTGCTCAACGCACCCCCGCTGACAGGCAGATTCAGCAGCGCCCTCAGTCAGCAAACCACAAATGTGCAAATCCCCCTTCCTGAGATTTACCCGCCAGCCACTGTCCTCCCCTTGCCAGATCATGTGTGCTTTCTGTAGGCTTCTAGAGAGGGAAGGGAGGACCAAGTTTACTGCTCTCACATCCAATCAGATAAGCTACTCTTTCTCTCCCATGAAGGAGGTGGGAGGAGTAGAGGGAGGCCAGGAGTACACTGTCTGAGCTACATCAGCGTGAGAGTCAAAGTGGGGAGGAGATGTTATCTTCTGATACTCCCTAGAATTTTGTTCTCTTAACTGAGCCTGGGCCTGCAGTCAACTTAGTAGAAGAGGTCAGCAGGTTGTCCTACAATTGGATGACCCTCATGTTGATAACAGTCTGAGGGGAAAAAAATCATTGAAGCAGTGAAGAGCAACCAAAGCAGAGAGAAATTGGAGGGGAAACATAAAGTGCCAGTTTTCCCCCCTGACTTTTTATTTGTCAACAGTATAATGCTTATATCAAATCCTGTCCCCCTTTGTCCCAAGATTGAATTCCCTCTCTATTTTCTGTCCCAAATTAAGCCAAGTTATCCAGCATAGCATATGAGAGGTTCTGCAGTTACATGGTGACTGATCTATGCTGCCCGGGAATCGAGGAGGATGTCCAGCAGGGGATGTCCAGAGGATATCTGGAAGAGTGACCGCCCGTGGACTTTACGTGTTATCTTTGTTCTATTTAATGGTTTTGATTTAAACCTACTTTGTCTGAGATTAACAGGCTATCCTTGCTTTCATTTTGTCTATATTTACCTGGTATATCCTAACCCATAATTCCTTCTGTGTCATTTTGTTTTAGGTGGATCCCAACTAACATAGAGTTGGTATGGTTTCTGTGGTTTATGACTTGGGGTGGTTTGCAGCGAGGAGGAAGTTGGCATTTATCACACTCAGTAGCTCGTCATTTTCACTCTGTCCCCTTCGTTCACGCCGTTTGTCATGCTGCCGCACTCCTGCGCTCCTGCCCGCCTGTGGCTTTGCTAGTTCTTCCTGCTCTTGTTTTGCCCCTAGTAATTTAGAAATTAGATGTCCTATTTTTGTTTAATTAGTAATTACTTCAAAATAAAATGAAAGTTTGCACCTGTTTCTTTACAAACATTAAGAATACAGCAGTATCTGCTGATTCCCCTGGAAATGAGGCAGGAGCCACAGACTTCAGTCCCTCCCTTTGTTCCTGCCTCCCACCATTTATTGCAATAATTCGGGCTTTTAAACTATTATTATTTCTTTTTTTTATATCTCCTTAAGGGATACTTTTCACGTTTGCGTTTCCTTATATAGCCATGTTAACTATGTTAAGAACAATTACTTAGACATAAATTTTTAAGTTTACAGGTTACAATTTCCTTCTCTATTTCTTTTATAACATATCTCCCCTATACCTAAGGTCTTTGTTTATTTATTGGATATAAAGTATTTCTTTGAGTGATTTTTAAAGAAGAGTATGTATCCGAATCTTTGCATATCTGAAAATATTTATTAAATATGCTGACATAGCAGTTAGAACTATAGGACGTTTTCCCAAGGAAATGACAGCAGTATGCAAAGATGTGTGCACAAGTTCACTTTGCAGTATTATTACAAAAGCAAAAGTTAGAAACGGATAAATGACTACAAGTAGAGATTTGTTAAACAAAGTAGAGTTATTTCCAGCCATTATTGCAAAATCATAACAGTTTTATCACCTGTGTCACTTTAACTGAAATCAGTATAAGTGCCATGAATCTTTTTGCCTTTTACTTGTGCAAGTTGTAATTATAATATAAATTTAGACCACACAGAGAAATATTAGCATGTTTAACTGTTAACATTAATATTCTATTTAGTATCTTTTTTCAGTTTTTCAATTAGATTAGATATTGGCTAAATAGATACTTACTATTGGAAAGATTTTTTAAAGAAATTTAATTTTAGTCCGTTCCTTGTAGTCCCTCCATGGCTTCCTTTGGGCAACCCAGACCAGAAGATAACCAGTCAGTTGTCAACAGAATGCAAAAGAAATACTGGAAAACGAAACAAGTCTTTATCAAAGCAACAGGAAAAAAGGAGGATGAGCATGTGGTGGCATCTGATGCCGAACTGGATGCCAAACTCGAGGTAAATTTGAGGGTTCTGTGTATTGCACATAACTGGTCATTATCTGGGACTCGGGGGACTACGACCCGCTTCCACACCGAAGAACTTTTCAGGATAAATGCAAATGTGGAAAGAGAATGTTTAATTGTATCTGTCAATCAGATCTTCTGCATAGGAGGTCACAGTTCTCACAAATTGAGCATTGGCAGAACTGTATTTATAAATTAAGGAAATCATGAATTAAGTAATTTCTCTGGCACAAGTATTACAGTTTTTAAGCTAGATGTTAATGAATTAATTATATCCCTAATTGAGACCATATACTCAGTATATATCGTCATCATATTTTGTACTAGTTTTGTGTGAAGTCTTACACCTCACTGAAATAGATTAACTGAAATCAGATAGTGAGTGAGGATTTATAAGTCAGAGTTTTTGTTTCTGTTATTAAGGGGTAGAGCGATTGAAGTATTTCATTGTGCATTTTTGGCTCTGTTTTTCTTTTTAAATAAAAGGAATAATTACCATGAAACAACTTTAAACCTATAAGTTTTTTCCACTTTCAAGTAACTAAGCTAATTAGAGGAAAGATCTTATGTATGTTAGTGAAGAGGTCTGGAATTTTAAATGCAGATTTACTAACTCCACGTACATGTACTAATTTAAGATAGTTTTTACACATATTTCCAGGCAGGGGCTCTGTTGTGCTTGGAATATAATCATTTGTTGGGATTCTTAAAAATGTAGGTATAAGTAGATAGATCCTACTCTACTGAGTATTTTCATTCTACAAAACGTAAACTTACGTCATTGCCATGACAAATATGGAGATAGATAACAAATTAACAAGCTTTTACTATTGTGTTGAAAAGCATTCCTCTTTGGATTCAATGACAAATATGGAAAAAATGAAGGGACTTTATTATAAGTAATATATGTTTCAATGCTAAGAGAACTCTTCATTGTTTCTGCATATATTCCCACAAAAGAGATTTTTTTGTATTGTTTTACATCATTAGGTAATCTATGGGTGACATAGTTTATATTCAGTGTCAAATATTTGGAATTAACCAAGAACTATGTCTCACGTTTGTACTGTTTTTTTTAAGAATGAGGCCAGCCCTAGTGGCCTAGTGGTTAAGTTTAGCACGCTCTTGCTTTGGTGGCCAGGTTCTGTTCCTGGGCACAGACCCTCCGCTCGTCTGTTGGTGGCCATGCTGAGGCAGCAGCTCACACACAAAAAGAGGAAGATTGACAATACATGTTAGCTCTGGGTGAATCTTCCTCAGCAAAAGAGAAAAAAAAAGAAAGAAAAATATTTTTGTTGTATGTATACTTATATCAAATCATCACCTTTTACACTTTAAATATATTACAATTTTATTTGTCAAGTTATACCTCACTTAAAAAGGTATTTTCATTGTAAAATTAAAAAACAATAGTATATAAATCTTTCAAGGACCCATGGGGAAAAAATCAACAGTAATCACTTCATCTTAGTAGAACAATAGTTTTTGCATTCTTTTCTAGTCTTCTTCCATATGGATTTAAAACGGCTTTTAAATTGCCAAGTCCATATACCAAATCCAACTCAAACATACCTAAAATATATAGAAAATTAATGGTTGCCCCTCCATTTAGATTTTAGCACCTGTTATCACTCTTCCTTAGGTCTGATCAAACATGAAAATAATCGCAAAACCGCTTCAGACAGAGTACTCAGGCTTAATGGTGATACTGGAAATTTATTTGGTAATCAGAGGGTTAGGGCCTGATATTACACCACAGGGCCAAGGTCTTTTTGAACTAAAGTCTCAGAACAGTTCTTCAGCGTAGGACTTTGTGAGAAAAAGGCTGCACCCCAAAACCGATGCCGGCTTGTTTCTCTGCGAAAACCTAAATTTGTAGGGAGAAGAGTTACCTCGTGCATATAATGTGTCCTAGTCTCAAATTTTCATGCGCTCACTTTGAAATGGAGTCTACTGCATATTATGTTTTTCTGTTACCTATTAGCAACAGTAGTAATGAAGGGATTGATATTCATGGGAAATTCTAAACAAAAATAATCCCAAAAGTAATTTCTTTTTGATGTTGTAATACATTATTTAACGTTTATGGTAAATTCACTGGCCTGTTTTGCTTAGACCAATGTTGGAGCAAAGCCAGACTCAGAGGCAGCACTTTCTAGGATTATCTGTACTCTTGTCATCTGTGGTTGACAATGTTTGATGCAGTTTATGTTGGGTTTGTCTTTTTGCTGTTTAGATAGTTTGGAGCTGAAGGGAGGACAAACTCCACAGGTATAAGTTTTTATTAGCTCCCATGTATTTACCGCAATTTTTTCCAGCCCTCATAGGGGAAATCAATATGTGCTTTCTACATCAGAAATAAAACCAAAACTGAGGTACATCGCAGTCAAGGAAAAGAGACACAATCGTCATAAGAAAATGTTCTGCTTTTGAAGTGCTTATAACAGATACTTTTATTTGTTTACAGTTCTTTAAATTGTCCTAACAAAATTTATATTTCAAAGGTTTTTCACTCCATTCAAGAGACATGCACTGAACTTCTGAAGATAGTTGAGAAATATCAGCTAAGACTCAATGGTATGAAATCCTAGATGTCTATCTGATGATTTCCATTTAAAATAAATATTCATTTGCGTTTTTGAAAATGAGAGCTTTAATGTAAAAATATTAGTTTTTGAACTTTTTTGTGAATAGTTTCTTATGACAAAATGTGAACATTTAACAGTGACCTAGTCTCAAAGCCCCCAGAGTCCTAAAATCATCAAATCTTGAAGCAGATTCATTTTGCTGAGTTCACTTTTCCTGCCCAGTGTCTTAGGTGGATTTGCCTCCATCACTTAAAAACTCTCTCTCTTGACCTCCTCTTGCCCTTGCAATTATCATCCCCTTCCTCTGCTCCTTTCACAGAAAATTTTGACATGCACTCATCCCTGGGTATCCGCAGGGATTTGTTCCGGGACCTCCCACAGATAAGAAAACCCACGGGTACTCAAATTCCTACAGTCTGCCTTTTGTATCCACAGGTTCCGCATCCATGGGTTCAACCAGCTGTGGATTAAAGTTGACTCGTGGATAGGGCCAACTGTGATTGTCTGTATGCACGGTCTCCATTCCTTTCCTTCTACTTTCTCTTGTACTCCAGTCACGTTTTCTTCCCCACCACTCCACCAAATTTGTTCTTGTCATAGTCACAAAGAGCTAAGTCCAATGATCAATTCTCAGTCCTTGTCTTATTTGACTTATCACATTATTTAGCATAGTTGATTATTGTCTCATCCTTGATACACTCTCTTTACTTGGCTTCCAGGCACCACACTTCCCTGGATTTCCTCCTACTGGTCATTTCTTCTCATTATCCTGCCTTTGCTGGATTCTCCTCTCTTCTTGACCTCTTCAGTTTGGAAGTCAATCTTTGGATCTCTTCTCCTTTAACTACAATGGTTTCCTGGCTGTGGCCACCTCTCTGATCCTGCTTACCTCTCATCTCCTCTGCTAAAACTCTCTCCTCTTCAGCCATATTGATCTCCATCACAGTAGGCATATCTGCATAGTATGTTCCCTGACTGCCTTTAGGTATTTGGTCAAATGTCATCTTTGAGTGAGACCTTCCCTGACCCCTATATCTAAAATGAAACATCCCTCTTTCTCATAACTCTCTATCTACTTAACAGTAGCACATAACAATATTCAACATTCTATATATTTTATCTATTGTTTTTCTTACCACCACTAGAATATGCTCTCCTTAAGGACAGGAATTTTCTGTTTTATTTCTGCATCCTCAAAGCCTAGAAACAATGTCTAGTATATAATCTGTACTTGCTCAATGAATGATTTTCTTGTGTAGCTATGTAAATTAATCTCAAAACTTTATAATCAAAGCTCATATATTGTCCCAATAAAGCAAGAAATCCAGTAGAGCATGATAATTTTTTGAGTGCCTGCCATATTTAACACTATGTGCTTTTCCCAAGGAAATAGCTGGAGAAACAACTTTTTGCAACAAAATAAGAGATACAGAAGAGTATGTATTTAGTTCAGAAGAGTGATACAGGTAGAACTCTGAATTCTCTCGGAGTGAAAAATAACTGTGGATTAGAGTCATTGGTAAAGGCACTCCATAGTTGAGAGTTGAGGTAAAACTTAAAGGGTTTATAGAAGTTGGATATCTGCAGTCAGGAAACAAAGGAAGGTTGAGGTCAGATTTCTAAGGACCTTAAATATTTCACCAGGCAGTAAAAAGCCATCACAGTCATTGGACCAAGGGAGTCCTGTGCTAGAAATGTGAAGAAACACTGGCAGGTTTGTATGTCTTGCATTTTGTCCTGAAAAATCCCTAGCTCTTTTAGCCCACCGGTGGAGCATTTCAGGATAAGGGAGAGATGTGCGTGTAAAGATTTCATTGCGTACTTTATCTTCTGGATTGTTATAAATATGTGACTTCTTGAAGACTATTCTAGCAATGCATCTTCTGTTGAGACTAACATCAGACAGCTACAGGAGACGAGTCCAGCACTGTAAACCCTATGGGAACTCTTGACTGGGTAAGGACACAGAGGAGTGGGAGCGGCTCCAGTTTTTGGCAGTGGGTTCCAACACAGAATCAGCACAAATTCAGCTTCATCTCCTACCCTTTCTGCACTGATAAGGGTGAGGCTCAGTGATGATTCCTGTTCAGTTAAAACTTGGTAATGAAGTAATCCAAGTTCTCAGAGAGTGTCGTATACAAATTAATGTTCTTTCTAGTAGTTTTCTTTGAGGTATATTTTATGAAGTCCTGACTCAAAGGAAATGTGTAATCTGTACGTCTCTCAAGTAATCAGAATATTAAATTAACAACAGTCCCCAAATCCAGTCCTCTCTGGATCAGGTTGATTGTTCATAAAAGAGCACATGGTTTTATTAAAGATAATACTCCGGGATGTGCAGACACCCTCCTCCTTGACACCATCGTGCTCTCCTATGGGACCCCTTGCAGCCTCAACAGGGAGGAGCGGGGGGAGTGGGGAGAGAGCAAGTCAGAGGCCTGAGTTCTGTTGCTGCCCCAGAGGCACCCAGGGCCTCTCTTTCAGTTTGTAACTTCAGTTTTTCCATCAGCAAACTAGGGTGAAATGGCATGGCATTTGTCGTTTTTTTCACTTTAACCTTAGAGTTTGAACACTTTGTGGGTTCCCTCCGTTGGTCTTATTGTGGTGATGGTCATCTTATGCTACAGCCGTGCTTCTAAAACTGTGGTGAAGTTCCACTTTTTTGTTTCGTGTTTTACTTTCAATCTCTTGTAAACTGACACTTTTGTAAAATACAGTAAAAATGAATTTTTAGAAAAGTTAAAGAAGATATGCAAAATATAAGCGCACTTTTTTTTGTAATTAGACTCCACAGATCTAAAATAGTCAACGTGGTGAAAGTTTCTGAACAGTTTCTTAGTTTTGGTACTTGTCACAGGCTGGTAACAAATGGTTCTGGACTGGCGTGTGTCAGTGGGCCACACTTTGAGTAGCATTTACATGACAACTTCTAGGGTTTCAGGAGCAAAATTGTAGCCAACTGTGAGTCTGAGATATTGAGCATAGGAAACTGAAGCCAGGATGGGAGTCGAGAGTAAGTTACATTTAAGTAGGAAACGAATATTTTACAAAAGGCAGTGGTCCTAAAATGCGTCTCTGCACATTTGAAAATGCATCATTTGTGGGTTTGTTTTATTTTGTTGTTTTGGATTTTTTTTTTTCACTGAAGATCAATTTTTCCCAAAGTGAGTTCCATGGATTTGCTGCGTCAAAACCCAAAGCCCAAGAATTTACATTTCTAAAAGAAGTCTTTCTTCTTCTTCCCCCCCCCCCCGCAAGTAATTTTAAGTATAGAGAATATTGCTGTGAGAATTTTACTTGTGTGTATTTTAAACAAATGATGAAACAGTTAACTGTACTGTAATTTTTTTCCTAGTTATATCAGAGGAAGAAAACGAACTAGGGCTCTTTTTAAAGTTTCAAGCAGAACGGGATACAACGCAAGCTGGCAAAATGATGGATGCCACTGGCAAGGCACTCTGTTCTTCAGCCCAGCAAAGGTTTACCATGATTTTGCATCATCCTTAAATCTGTAGTCAATATGACAGTTTTGACGTATGTACCTAAATTTGCATATTTGTAAAGGTTACTGATCATTCCAGTAGAAGGTTAAAAGAGAAATATATTGCAGTATATAATTGATTTGAGGCCTAATTCTTATTTATTTTGTATTTAAAATAATTACTTAAAAATTGACATTCTTAGTTGCTTAATTCCTAGAAATAGACTTTAGGTATTTAAATTTCTTAAGTGGTCTAATGTAACGGAGGCACAGAATGGCTAAAATTTAAATATGTATAGTTTTATTTTTTGCTTTCACTTTTTTTGATACTATACTATCTATGAGTACATTGGAACATTTTTTCTTTTTAAGCAGAGGGAACTTTTTCTTCTTAATTATATACTTTGTATTCATCATTTTATAATTTTTTAGCATAAAGATACCTGTTGCAAAGAATCTCCTGCAGTTACTAAATACAGCCAAAAATCTTTGCATTTTTCAGAAGAAAGATAAAAGCAGGCCCTATCAGCCCCATAAGGACGATGTAAGACTTAAGTGGCTTAATTCTTTTTTTTTTCTTTTGAGGAAGATTAGCCCTGAGCTAACATCTGCTGCCATTCCTCCTCTTTTCGCTGAGGAAGACTGGCCCTGAGCTAACATCTGTGCCCATCTTCCTCTACTTTCTATGTGGGACGCCTACCACAGCATGCCTTGCCAAGCGGTGCCATATCTGCACCCGGGATCCAAACCAGCAAACTCTGGGGCCGCCAAAGAGGAACGTGAGCACTTAATCGCTGTGCCACGGGGCTGGCCCCCAAAATGGCTTTGTTCTTATGCAGCACGTCAGTGCGGAAGTCCTTTTCCAAGGGAGTGACAGAGAGACAATGCAAGGCCCTCCAGTGCCACTAAGTCAAAAGCAGACCAGAGGAGCAGGGTTTGACTTGTGTTTCTTAAGTCCTTGTTTTTTCGTCCTCATCCTCAGCTGCTAAGAACACAATTCTCATTAGTTCTTCTAGTATTTTATCTGCTTTTCTATAGCCAGGTTTCTCCTAAATTTGTTAAATGAAGGGATTTCTATTTATAGGACTCTGCTTTATGAATAGAGAACCTCTTTTACCCATGGAACTCTTTTCCAAATGGCAGATTTACTTGGCAGGTTATTTATGCATGGGTTAACAGCCAAAATGTTGCAAAAATGATATATCTCCCAAAATAAGAAAGGGAGAGATATAGACATATCTTTATTAACAATTCAAAGTTGGCTGTATGATGCTGACTTGCTTTCTAAAGCTCCTTAGGCATCTTAATAATCCTATTTATAGACTCATCTTGATAGAAAATATGGTTTGTCATTGTTTTAAACCTATGTTTTTGTTTCGTTTTGCTTATGGGATGTACCTCCCTCTGATTCTTGCATTAGATTGGCCCTGTGTACTCCCCTGTCTCGTCTTAAGCAAGAAGTAGCAACGTTCAGTCAAAGGGCGGTATCTGATACCTTGATGACAATTCATCGGATGGAACAGGCACGCACAGAATACAGGGGGGCTCTGCTGTGGATGAAAGATGTATCCCAAGAACTGGACCCAGACACCTTAAAACAGCTGGAAAAGTTCAGAAAAGTATGAAAATGTATTCTTTTCCTTTTCTTGATACATAAACCTATTAAACTTCTACAAAACAGTTTAATCAAGATCATAAAATGTCACACTGTTTTTGAAAAACATGTTCTTTTATAAATTCTTGGTTACTTGGAAATCTTTGGTTGAACTACAAAAGGCCCTCACGCTTTTTTTTTGCCAAGGAAGATTTGTCCTGAGCTAACATCTGTTGCCAATCTTCTTCTTTTCATATGTGAGCTGCCACCAGCATGGCCACTGACCAGTGGTGTAGGTCTGCGGCTGGGAACCAAACCTGGGCCACCAAAGCAGAGTGCGCTGAACTTAACCACTGGGCCACTGGGGCTGGCCCATACACACTTTTTTTTTTTTTTTTCTGAGGAAGATTCACCCTGAGCTAATGTGCATTGCCAATCTTCCTCTTTTTGCTTGAGAAAGATTCGCCCTGAGATAACATCTGTGCCAGTCTTCCTCTGTTTTGTATGTGGGTTGCCGCCACAGCATGGCCAGTGACGAGTGGTGTAGGTCCACACCCGGGAACCAACCCTGGGCTGCCGAAGTGGAGCATGCTGAATCAACCATCAGGCCGAGGGGCTGGCCCCCACTTTATTTTTCACTCTTTGAGTGGCATCCTCACCCCACCCCATCAACCTTTTCTATTATTTTTTTTCCCTCTCATAATAGGTTTAACTACTCTTTAAATGTTGCTTCCCTGGACTTTTGTGATTTGTTTACAGGAGGGAAATAGATTCCTAGTGAGGAAAACATATAATTTAAGTAAAAATTCATGTAAAATCATCATTATTTATAAGAAAAAATGAAGGTTATCAAATTTTTCATTCTGCCACAATACATAGTTTGACCACAAACTTTTAAAGCAACTGTCTATGTATGGACATACGTTTTTGCTAAATAAACTTCTTATTATAAATAACATCCCCTAAATTTACCGTATATGAATAATGAAATTCCGTCACTCATTCATTTCATATTTAGAGTACCTGTCATAAATGTCGTATTTAATGTTGATGGAGCCTTTACTCTGTACCAGCTGTTGTAAGTGGCTTGCCTCACTGATTACTCCCGATAGACCTGGGAACGAGGTGGACACATGGCCTCAGGCCACAGCGACCTATTGTTCCGTCCCCTTTAGAGTCCTTGACAATTAGAAGATGATCTAAGGGCGTGGTTGCACAACACTGTGAATGCACTGACATCACTGAATTGTACAGTTTAAAATGGTTTGGTGTATGTTATGTGAATATTACCTCAGCTTTTTAAAAAAAGAATACAATCCAAACCTCTTATCTGACCCAATAGCCCTGCAGGGTCTGACCCTGACCCCTCGGCAGCCGCGTCTCGCACTTACTGTCCATGATCCAGGGAGGAGTGCGCTCTGCCCTGGCCCTGCCTCTTCTGCAAGCATGATGAGCTCTCCGCATACCTCCTACGCCCAGGACTTTTGTCCTTGCTTTTCCCAGGGCCTGGAATGCTCCCCTCAGGGTCTTAGCATGACCCACCCATCATCTTTCTGTCCCAGTTCAAACGTCATGCCTGAGCTCACCCCGGGCGTCCCTGATCATCTTATAAGACAGTCACCCATTTCTGTTCATTTACACGTTCTCGTTGCAACGTGAGATTATCTTATGTATTTGTTTACTTCTTTTTTCCTGCTGCCTCCCCACTCCTGTCCCCCCCACCCCCCACTCAGGGGAGATGGGGAAGAACATCGTTCTGTTCACCACAATATCCCAGTGCCTAGAACAGTGCCTGGCACATAATAGATACGTTATAAGTACTCATTGAATAAATGAATTAGTATATTTAAAAGTTGAGTATTCACATGGCTTGGTGACATATAACTCACCTTATGTATAAGAAATATAACAGACCTGTGTTTATATATATCTCCATGATTCAGAACTATTCTTAGTGCTTCTCAACACTTTAACTATCTCCCCTTTTTGTTTATTCTTCTACTCATAGATAAAATATTATCCATCAGTAGTTTTAGATTTTTTTATTATTTGGAATCTGTGGTTTTTTCTTCGTAACTATGTACTTCCTTCTATCATCACATAACTTTTTTAGCATAAAGATATCTACTAGAAAGAATCGCCTACAATTACTGAAAATAGCCAAAATCTTTACCATTAATCATGAAATAATAATGCAGGGAAAGAGGGTTCATGTCCTTTACTACAATTTCATGTGTCTGAGAATATGTATCATGAACCTGTGTAATATGTTTATATCTGTGTTATCAGTAATAATCATTAACATTTTTATGGTTGCAGGTACAGATCCAAGTGAGAAATAGCAAAACTTCTTTCGAAAAGTTAAAGATGGATGTTTGTCAGAAAGTGGATTTACTTGGAGCGAGTCGCTGCAACATGTTGTCTCATGCGCTCACGACCTACCAGGTACCCACCCCCATGGTCAGCATGTCCTTGCAGTAAAGATGAGTGGTGAGATTCCTTTTTAAAAGTTGTCTAAAAGGTGTAAGAAATTGCATAGTTGATCGGATTCCTTTGACTTTGCTAAAATTGACTTATTGAGGTTATGGAGGCCAGAGAGTCATAGAATTCTAGAGTGAAAAAGACCGTAGGGATTGCCTACTCCTGTAGCTTCATGTTACTCTCCTTGGGGTCCTAGGAGAGAGAGGGGGGCACTTAGGGAGCATCTGGGTGAGGAGGGGGCTGTTGAGGAGGCAGGATTTAAGGCCGGTTGGACCTGGCTCACCCAGAGCTACCCCACTTTGAACTTCTGCCTCCAATTTCATTTGAATCAAACATGCTGTAGCCCAGAAAGTTTAAAAGTTTTGTGTTGTTTTATGAATGAGGAAAGTGAAACCTATGAGAATTAAGGTAAATGGCAATGTTTGGCTTAAAAACCTAAGTTCTAGGTCACATGTTCTTTTCACTCTGCCACGTTGCCATCCTACACCACTGTAACCTCACAAGTCTCACTTGTGCTTAGATGACCCCAAATCACACATGGTAGCATGCAATGAACGCGTTAGAATGAATAACTGGCAGTTACTGATTTTAACAGGTATTTGTATTTGGCAAAATAGGAAAATACACTGTCTTTAGTAAGGAAAGAATAGCAAACTAACAGGAATGGACGTTCCCTGCTGCTTTCAGGGAATCCACCTCATTTAGTGCAGTGCTGTGGAATTCGGGAATCCAGAACGCACGCCCCTGAAAATAGGAGTACGTGACAGTCTCTGTGGCATCCTTCCTGAGCCCCGGGAGCTGTTAGTTCAGTCCCCCTTGTTCTCTGCACTCGTCCCCTTGCTGTGAATAGGAACCTTCCAGCAGCAAGGAAATGTCCCATTACTCGAGTTAGCCTGAGAACACATTTTTTGAGCAAGTCTTTCTTTTTCTTTTTTTTTTTTTAATAGATTTTACTTTTCCTTTTTCTCCCCAAAGCCCCCCAGTACATAGTTGTGTATTTTTAGTTGTGGGTCCTTCCAGTTGTATCATGTGGGACCCTGCCTCAGCGTGGCTTGATGAGCGCTGCCATGTCCGCGCCCAGGATCCAAACCAGCGAAACCCCAGGCTGCCCCAGCGGAGCATATGAACCTGACCACTCAGCCACTTGCCCCCGGGCAAGTCTTTCTTGAACCTTAAATGAAAGACCGAATTTAGTGGTTCATATTATTTTTCTCCAACTACATGAGGTTTGTATATGCTTACCAACATAAAGATTTACAGAAATACCCCTAAAACAAATATGGTATTTTTGTGCTTTTACCATTTCCCTTTTGGAAGGTGTTCTAATCCTGCAGTTTTGTCCTCTTGGCTGCAGTTTCCCTCCAGCTGGCTCCAGTGTGCATCCCAGTGCTGTGTACAGACAGGCGCACAGACATGCAGACGCTCATGCCAATTCTTATGAGAATTCCTATTTACAGTGCTTCCCAGTTCCCCAAACTTGGAAACTGGTTTTAGTTCCTGCTTCTTCTTATTCAGCTACGTTTTATCTACCACACTGGGAAGGAAACATAGCTCCGAAAAACGTCCTGGATTCGAACAAGAACGGTAGTGCCACCTTTTCTTTTTCTGCAGAGGACACTGCTTGGATTCTGGGAGAAAACAGCTCGAACGATGTCCCAAATCCATGGGGCCTGTACTGGCTTTCATCCATATGATTTTGTAGCTCTCAAGGTACATTTTTTCCATTATCTTGTGTTAGATTATTATGCTTTATTTGGATAATAACATTGAAACTATTTTTGCTAAGCCTAATTTAAAATTTGCAAAACATTGGGAAACATTTTTCTACACTCCTTCGGCCAGCTGTTTTTCTGCAATTCACGCATTCCAAGTGCTACCAGCAACACTGAACAAATACATGGGAACCTACCGGCCGGCTCACGATACTAGTAGGGTGGGGGGGATAAAAGAAGGAGAAAGTGAAAAGAAAAGTGAAATGCAAAAGAGATAAGAGAAGGTTTATGGAAAGGAAAACTTAGGAGGAACAAGTGGTGGAAAGTGTCCTGTGTTTATGTAAAAATGACCAGATTACCTACCTGATAATTTTAGAAGTTAAAGAAAAATTTCCTTGCTTTACTTTTACACTCATGTCATCGCTGTGATTCACGATGCAAAAATTCTGCCAGTTGGGTCATTATGTGTGTGTGATTGCAGCTGAAGAGACTACTGTGTTAGACTAGCTCTTTCTGTGACGCCTATGTGGTCCAGGTTCTCTCGGGCTGTGATTATAACGCTGTTAAGATTTGTAAGTCTTCTGTCAACCTTCTTTGCACAAGGCGGGTCCAGCAGAGCTGCAGCGTGGTGCTCATCTCTTCAGTTCCAGCAGGCTGGGGTTCAGCACCTCTGAACTTACCATTCTGCCTTATTTGCAGTAGAGCTTGAAAATGTCGTTGGTGGTTTGCTCAGGGCAGATGTGGTGTCTGTGACAGGTTCACATCTTGCAGTTGCGTATTCCTGGGGCCTGGTATGGATCTTTCAGTCATGTTTTGACATAACGTCTTTTGTTCTAATAGATACTCTTGAATTAGACTTTTGGGTTTTTTGTTGTGTGTGTGTTTTGTTTTGTCTTGTTTTTTACTTTTTCTATATGAGTGCTTCACTGGATAGCATACTGTGTATTTAGGCAAATTTAATATCTAACTTCTGCTCAGAATTTAAGTTGAAAATCTTTAGCTGGATTTAGGGCATTGCAATAGAGGCCAGCAACACAGTGTAAGTCTTCTTTGGCATATGACAAAGTTGTAAAGCTGGTGGCCAGCCTAAGTCACAAGCACACACAGGCGTCAGGGTAAACAAGGACACCGGCTCCGTTCAAACTACGTTAGCAGACATTTCCCATATCTCTCACTCTCTACTTCAGAACTATTCTATTTTATGTTGTTTTTTAGAATTTTTATTCTCGTTTTGTTTCACAAAGAGAGAAACGGATTCTTTCCATCTCCCTAACGTTGAATTTCTTATCCTTAGCAAGTGCAAGACACTTCAAGCAAGCCTACTGAAGACCACAAAGGACAGATAGAAAGCGACTCTCTCCCTGGAACCCTCGATAAGTAAGCAGGCAGAGGTTGTATATCGTGCTATGGAGTCCTGGATGCACTGTGTGATGTATCTGGAAACAGTTGTTTCTTCTCTGGCTTACTGGATACCTATTTCTATGTCATTTTTCCAATTAACATTAAACATTTGTTTTGAACCTTTTTTTCTCCCCATTTTTAACATGGGAGGCAAAGTCGATGATAGGAGTACAGAACAGTTGGGGTGATCAGTCCAAATTCTGTAGTTTGGTGGGCTGAGCCTGTGTTAAGAGTTTCTACCTGGCGATCCTGGAAGGGCGGCTTGAAACAGGAAGGGACAGGTGCAGGTGCAGCAGCTGTGAGAGAGAAACTGCTGAAAGTCTGTCTCCAGAACAGCGCAGGCGGGAGTGGGCCTGGTTCCCCGACAGCGGCCTCCTGCCCTGCACCGCCTCACGCTGCCCGTTTCCCTTTATCACATCTCACCTTTGTTTTCCGTTCTGAGCTGCCACTTCTCGTTTTAACCAGATTGCACCGACTATAATAATGAACCCAGAGATAAGGCCCAAACAGTGACAAACCAGATGCTGTTGAGTGGACGGTGATCCGAAATATAAGCATCTCCCCCTTTCCTCTATTGGGAAATCCAGACATTCTTTCTGGCTAACTTGAATATATAAATGTTTTAGAATGTAGATTAAATAATCAAATGTATAGTTATAAATTAAACTTATTAATTTAGTTACACATTGACATTTAAAATTATATGTTATGTTAAATATGTTAATTTAGTAAATTTTTTCAATTATCATATTTCATGAAAGTTTTATTCAAAATCATCTTCAGCGTTATGAGAGCTACCCTTTGAGTTTGCTAACAGCTTCCAAAGCACCTTCACCTTCCAGCCAAGTTGTTTAAAAAACCATATATGTATATTGTCATTGGAAATTTCATTCCAAGTCATAAGTATCTATTTTCTCTGTAGGTTTATTTTTGTAGTATTTGCAAATAAATACTGTATCACTTTTTGTGTCTTTAACGACTTATTAAAAACAACCTCCAATACTAGAATTGTGAGGTTATACCTCACAGTTGGAATAATGACTAAATCTGTGTTCAATTTCTTTGTCTCATTTTTTTATTATTATACCAGATGGATGATATAAATATCCAAAATTTGTATTGATTGAGAATGTTTTGGGCAAACGTGTCTTCATTTGCAAATATCACTGTTGGTGAAAATAGCGTACTCCGTTTTTCTGCAGTTCTTCATTCCCCCCGTTTCGCTCCCAAGTATTCTGGAGCAAAACCCTGGAATGCTAGAAAACTGACTTCACACTCGACGGCTTTGTTGACAGATGTTCTCTATGATATGGTACTTAGCCCAGTGCCTGCAGTGCTGGACACAGTGCCTGGTGCTTTGTCACTACTCAGTAAAAATAAGGGGTGAAGGATTGTTTTCACGGTCTCTGTAGATCTAGAGAAGAAGTAAGATTCCTCTCAGACAGATTTTAGGAGATCTGCTGGACAACTGTTTTATGTATCTCCTCAGTTAAAAAAAATTGTTTTAACCATATAAAGCTGTTGGTAGAATGAGTCCCAAATGTATTATAACCAAAATCTTTGCCTTTTTTGGTTTTTACTTAAGGTTAGTTTTGTCAGATGAAGAAGTGAGCTTGGGAAGTGAAGCAGGTAAGATGGTAAATTCATTAACTTGTGAAATGGTCACATTTTTTTTTTTAAAGATTTTATTTTTTTCCTTTTTCTCCCCAAAGCCCCCAGGTACATAGTTTCGTATTCTTCGTTGTGGGTCCCTCTAGTTGTGGCATGTGGGATTCCGCCTCAGCGTGGTTTGATGAGCAGTGCCATGTCCGCGCCCAGGATTCGAACCAATGAAACACTGGGCTGCCTGCAGCGGAGCGCGTGAACTTAGCCACTCGACCATGGGGCCAGCCCCGAAATGGTCACATTTTAAATGTCAGAACAGTTTGTCACAGCGTTTTAAAAGAGATTGTGTTAATATCCATTCAATTAAAAAATATGTCATTTTATAAGTCTCTTCTGTGCAAACACTTCTGAGTTAGCTTTCTTTTCTTTCCCAGCTTTACTGAGTTGTAACTGACATATAACACTGTGTAAGTGTAAGGTGTACGATGTGATGATTTGACCCATGTGTATATTGTGAAATGATGGTCACAGTAAGATTAGTGAACACATCCATCACCTCACCATATTTATTTTGGAGGCAAGAGCATTTAAAATTTACTCTCTTAGCGACTGTCAAGCAGACAATACAGTATTGTTAGCTATAGTCATTAGATTCCCCAGAACTTATTCATCTTATAACTGAAAGTTTGTACCCTTTGACAAATATCTCCATTTCCCCCACCCTCCCAGGCCCTTGCAACCAGCAATCTACTCTCTATTTCTATGAGTTCAGCTTCTTTACATCTCACATTTAAGTGAAATCATACAGTATTTGTCTTTCTCTGCCTAACTTATTTCACTTAGCATAATGCCCTCCAGGTTCATCCATGTTGTTGCAAATGGTAGGATTTCCTTCTTTTTTATGGTTGAATAATATTCTACACTTTCTTTAGCCATTCATCTGTGATGGACACTTATGTTGTTTCTATATCTTGGCTATTGCAATAATGCTACAATGAACATAGGGGTGCATATATCTTTTCAAATTAGTGTTTTTGTATTCTTTGGATAAATACCCAGAATTGGAATTGCTGCATCATGTGATAGATCTATTCTTAATTTTTTGAGGAATCTCCATACTGTTTTCCATAGCAACTGCACCAATTTACATTCCCACTAATAGTGTACAAGGGTTCCCTTTTATCCACATCCTCACCAGCACTTGTAAGCTCTTGTCTTTTTGATAATAGCATTCTAACAGATGTAAAGTGATATCTCGTTGTGGTTTTGATTTATATTTCCCTGATGATTAATGCTGTTGAGTCCTTTTCATGTACCTGTTGACCATTTGTACATCGTCTTTGGTTAGAAAAATGTTCAGGTTCTTTGCCCATTTTTTTTTTTTAAAGATTTTATTTTTTTCCTTTTTCTCCCCAAGCCCCTGGGTACATAGTTGTATATTTTTAGTTGTGGGTCCTTCTAGTTGTGGCATGTGGGACGCTGCCTCAGCGTGGTTTGATGAGCAGTGCCATGTCCGCACCCAGGATTCGAACTAACGAAACACTGGGCCGCCTGCAGCGGAGCGCGCGAACCTAACCACTTGGCCATGGGGCCAGCCCCTGCCCATTTTTTAATTCAGATGATTTGGGGTTTTTTTCTAACTATTGAATTGTGAGTTCCTTATATATTTTGGATATGAACCCCTTATCAGATATATTACCCATTGCATACATTGCTTTTTCATTTTGCTGATTTTTTTTCCTACACAGAAGATTTTTAGTTTGATTTAGTCTAACTTGTTTATTTTTGCTTTTGTTTCTTGTGCTTTTGGTGTCATATCAAAAAAATCATTGCCAAGACGAATGTCAAGGAGTTCTTTTCCCTATTTTTCATTCTAAGAGTTTTATGGTTTCAGATATTACATTTAAGTCTTCAACACATTTTGAGTTAATTTTTGTGAGTGGTGTAAGATAGAGGGCTAATTTCATTCTTCTGCATGTGAATATCCAGTAAGTATAGCTACTCCTGCTGTCTTCTGGTTATCATTTGCAAGGAATATCTTTCTTCATCCCTTTACTTTGAGCCGATACGTATCCTTAAAGCTAAGCTGAGTCTATTGTAGGCAGCGTATCATTGGATCTTGTTTTTTCATCCATTCAGCTATTCTGTGTCCTTTGACTGGAGAGTTTAATCCATTTACATTTGATTATTGATAGGTAAGGACTTACTAACTGTTTCGGACTGTTTTATAGTTCCTTCCTTCCTTTATTCCTCTCTTGCTGTCTTCCTTTGGGACTTAATGGCTTTGTGATGGTATGCTTTGACTCCTTTATCTTCACTTTTTGTGTGTCTGTTACAGGTTTTCCCTTGCAGTCACCATGTTGCTTACAGAAAATATTTTATATTCATAACATTCTATTTTATGCTGATAACAACTTCAATAGCATGAAGAAACTCTATACTCTTACTTCTTTCCCCCTCACATTTTAGGTTATTGATGTTACAATTTACATTTTTTTATATTGTATATCCAATAACAAATTATTGTAGTTACAGTTATTTTTAGTATGTTTGTTTTTTAACTTTTAAACTAGAGTTGAAAGTGATTTATGCACCACTATTACAATATTAGAGAGTCTGACTTTGACTATATATTTACCTTTACCAATGAGTTCTATACAATCATGCATTTTTACAAGGTTAATTAGCATCTTTTCATTTCAGCTTGTAGAATGCCCTTTAGCATTTCTTGTAAGGCAGGTCTAGTGGTGATGAACTCTCTCAGCTTTTGTGTGTCTGGGAAAGTTTTTACATCTCCTTCGTTTCTGAAGGACAGCTTTGCTGGGTGTAGTATTCTTCATTGACAGTTTTTTCTTTCAATATTTTCAATATGTCATCCCACTCTCTCCTGGCCTCCAAAGTTTCTCCTGAGAAATATGCTTATAGTCTTGTAGGGGCTCCCTTGTATGTGACAAATTGCTTTTCTCTTGATGCTTTCAAAATTGTCTTTGACTTTTGATAATTTAATTACAATGTGTTGCAGTCTCTGGTTGGGCAAAGCTGCTGCCATGCTCTGAGGTGAGGGGCACCCACTGACTGGGCTCTTTGGTCAAGTGGTGCTGCTGATTGGGTTCTCTGGTCAGGTGAGGCTGTGCTCTGAGGTCAGGTGGGGTCACTAGCTGGGTTCCACAATCACCTCTCATCAGGCCAGGTCGCTGGCTGTGACCCTGGCCAGATGGTGCCACTGCCTAGCCTCTGTGTTCAGGCAGGGCCACGGGCCAAAAGCTTCATGATCTGATGTGACCTCAGCTTGTGCTTTGTAATGAGGTGGGGTCACAGGCCGGGTTTCCCAATTGGACAGGATGGTGGCTGGGCTCTGCTGTTGGTGGACTGTAGACTTCCCGATTGCGTGGGGCCGCATGCTGTACCCCACAGTTGGGTGTGGTTTGAGGCTGCACTCCATGGTCAGGTGGGGTCCCTGACTGGGCTTCTGGCTGAGGTGAGACCACAGGCTCTGCTCAGCAACTGGGCATGGCCATGGGCTGGACTGCACTACCAGACTGAGCTTTAGACTGGGGTGTGCTGCTGGCAAGTACTGTAAGCTGGGCGCTGAGGCTCCCCAGGGTCACTGTTAGGGCTTTCTCATCAGCCAGGCTGCAGGTTTTAAATCAGTTTTAGAACATTTTCTCCCCTCAATGAGATTTCTTTTGCCCATTTGCAGTAATCCCTGTTCCCATGCCTAGCCAATCACTAATCTACCGTCTCTCTATATAAATTTGCCTTTTCTGGACATTTCATATAACTAGAATCATGCAATATGTGGTCTTCTTGTGTCTGACTTCTTTCACTTCTTATAATGCTTTTGAGGTTCATCCATGACATAACTTGTGCTGATAGTTCCTTTTTATTGCTGAATCCATTGTATGGCTATCCATACATTTTGCTATATAGTATTTTCATTATTATTCAGTTTCAATTCTTTTAAACTTTTTATTATATCTTCTATGACCTATGGCCATGAGTGATTTTAAAGTATGTTTCTGAAATTGCCAAATTCTGGAGATATTAAAATTCATCTCTTTGTCATTGATTTTTAATGTAATTGCGTTACAGTCAGAAAATGTGTCCTTGTGGTACTGATTCTTTGAATTACTAAGACATCCTTTATGGACTAATAAGTGGTCATATTTTGTAAATATACCATGTGCTTGAGAAGAATGTATATTCTCTAACTATGAAATGCAGGAGCTTATATATGTCTGTTAAATCAAGCTTACTTGTGCTGCCATAAGTCTTTTTTATCTTTAGTAATTTTTTATTTATTTGATATATCAATAATTGAGAAAGGTATTTTGAAATCTTCTCTATTGAAGTGGATTTTTCAGTTTCTTTCTGTGGTTTTTCACCTTATATATTTTGAGGATTTTGAAGTGAGGAGTGCATATAAGTTTAGAATTTTTATATCTTTTTGGTGAATTAACCTTTTATCATTATATAGTGACTCTTTCTGTCCCTAAAAATACTTCTTGTGTTAAAGTCTCCTCTGTGTGATATTAGCTTAGCTTAACTAGTTTTCTTTTTGCTAAAATTTGCTTGGTATACATTTTTCTACCCTTTACTTTCAACCTTCCCATGTCTTTATATCTTAGGTATGTCTCTTGTAAGTAAGATTGAGGTGGATTTAAAACAAAAAAAAAGTCTGATAGAGCAATTTGTCATTCTTTTATTTGGTAAGTGTAGTCCATTTGCCTTTATTGTCATGATGTATTTTAGACCTTTACTTTCTGTTTTCTGTTTGTTTTATCCTTGTATCCTTATTCTCTTGTCACCTGTTTTGTCTTATTTTGGATTGTTTGAGGCTTTTTCGTTTGTCTTTAAAGATTCCCTAGGCTTTTCTTTTTCCCATGTACTGGTTTGGAAGTTATACATTTTATTTCTGGTTTTGGTGGTTTCTCTTGAATTTTATCAGGCATACTTCATAAAGTCTAAAGTTTATGAATATCTCAGTATCCCCCAAAACATTACAAAGATCTTAGAAAACTAATTCTAATCACTCCCATCCCAACTCTCCAACTATTATTATCCAATATTTTATTTCTGTCTCTTTTTCTAATCTCCCACAAATTAGAACATTATTTTTATTTTGTGAAGAAATGTTATTTATATTTACCAATATTTTCCCTTTGTTACTATTTCTTCTTGTATTTCAGAGCTTCATTGTGACCTCATTTTCCTTTTTCCTTAACTACAGCTCTTTGTTTAGAAGTTGTTAAAGATGCCATGGTGGTGAGCTTGGCTTATGTTTATCAGAAATATTGTTATTTCTCATTTTTAAAGATAGTTTTGCTCAATAAACAATTTTAGATTGGTTGGTGTATTCTTTCAGCACTTTGTAACTATTGTTCTATTGTTTTCTGCTTTCCATGGGCTGTTGAGAAATGTTTTGTTGGTCCAATTATGGTTCCTTTATAGTGAATTTATCTTTTCCATCTGGCTGCTTTTAGGATGTGCTATTTGTTTTTGATGTTCTGCTATTTCAGTACAGTGTATCTAAATGTGCAGGTTTTTTTGTGTTTTTTCATCTTTCATAGTATAAGTTGTGTTTCTTGTATATGTGTTTTTTATCAGTTCAGGAAAATGCTCAACCATTATCTTTCTTTTGATATGATAAAGTATGCATAACTCAACCATTATCTTTTTTTTTTTTCTGGGAAAGATTCACACTCACCTAACATCTGTTGCCAATCTTCTTCTCTCTCTTTTTTTTCCCCTCCCAAAGCTCCAGTACATAGTGGTATATTCTAGTTGTAGGTCCTTCTAGTTCTCTGTGAGCTGCCACCACAGCATGGCTACTGACAGACCAGTGGTGTGGCTCTGCACCTGGGAACCGAAGCTGAGCTGCCAAAGCAGAGTACACCGAACTTTAACCACTAGGCCATCAGGGCTGGCTCCATTATCTTTTAAAATATTGCCTCTCCTCCTTTTTCTCTATTCTCTCCTTCCCTAACACCAGTAAGCTGATGTTAGACCTTTTCATTCTTCCTTCATATTTTTTAACCTCTCTTTCATATTTTCCATCTTCTTTCTCTGCTGCATTCTATGTAAAGTTCTTTCACTAATTTTTTCTTCTGGCATTTAATCTACTGTTTAATATACATGAATTTCCCCCTCCCCCAACAACTATACATTTTATGTCTAAAAGTTCTATGTGTTTGTTTCACAAATATGCCTAGTTGGGGTTTTTTTGTTGTTTTTAAGATTTTATTTTTCCTTTTTCTCTCAAATCCCCCCAGTACATAGTTGTATATTTTAGTTGTGGGTCCTTCTAGTTGTGGCATGTGGGATGCGGCCTCAGCATGGTCTGATGTGTGGTGCCATGTCCGCGCCCAGGATCTGAACCTGTGAAACCCTTGGCCACCAAAGTGGGGTGTGTGGACTTAACCACTCGGCCATGGGGCTGGCCCCCTGCCTAGTTGGTTTTTATAGTCTTTTGTTCTTTCTCACCTTTTGACTCATATCTGTATCTAAAAATATAAGCATTTGAAGTCCTTGATGCTGGTGTCCTTATCTATTATTTGTTGGTTTCTCCCAGTTTTCTTGTGGTGGCTTATCAGTTTGTTTAGTGATTTCTGATTGTGAGCTAATACTTATTTCCTCTTAATCTGTGGGAATCCTAGAAGCTCAGATGATTTTTCCCTAGTAAAAATTCACATTGCTTCTTTCCAGAGCGAGGTAACGCATCCATCTGGTGACCACTCCAACCTCCTTCCAGGGCCTTTATCTTATGTGGGAATCCTGGGCTCAGCTTCGTTCCTTGGTGTTTGCTGAAGGCTTTGTCTCAGGAGAGCAGTGTGCATATGGGCACCTGCCTTTCCCCTCTGCTCACTACTCATCTCTCCCAGCTCTGGTTTCAGCTTACATTGTTTGTTTCTAATAAGTCTAGCAATGCATTAAAAGTATATTTTATGGTTTTTGCAAGAGGTTTTTTTTTGTAAGGGAGGGTACTTCTGAGTATCTAGTCTATTATATTTACAGGTAGCATTTTTCATTGGTCATATTAAAAAGAACGTTTTGAAAATATTCAGTGTCCCTGGGACCAAGATACCACCATCACTACTTGTAGGAGTGGAAACTGGGATAACATTTCTGGAAAACATAAACATCCCAGACTTTAATTGAATAATTTTACTTTTAGAACTATCTCAAGGAAGTAATTTGAAATGCCTTCAAGCATTCATTCTCTGAGATATCTACTCAAGTGGTGTTTCATATAATGGAATAAAACTATGCCTTTTGAGCTAGCCTTTCTCTCACATATACCTGTGTTGATCCCAATCTCACACACATCTGTAGCATTAAAATAAAGCCAAAGCCCACATGAATCCATCCCAAAACATTACAGAGTAAAGCAGATCGTCATTAAAGCTTTCTAGAGAAGCGAGAGGAAGGCCATGACCCTGCATCTTATAAAGCAATACTCCTTGAACGATCCTGGTACTGGGGGCTGGCCTGATGGCGTAGTGGGTAAGTTCACACACTCTGCCTTGGCGGCCCAGGGTTTGCAGGTTCGGATACCAGGAGTGGACCTAGCACCACTTATCAAGCCATGCTGTGGAGGCATCCCACATAGAAAGTAGAGGAAGATGGGCACAGATGTTAGCTCAGGGCCAGTCTTCCTCAAAAAAAAAAAAAAAAAGATCCTGATACCAAACTTCTTAACCTCAAGTTTGTGTGCCCAAGGTGCAGCAAGCCAAACATTGAGACATCAGTGCTTGGAGACTGAGAAAGGTTTATTTGAATTGGCCAAACGAGAAGGTGGGAGCATGGGTTCAGTCAAATCCACCATCCCGAGAGCAGAAAGCAGGAGGGTTTATCGAGCTAAGGGGCTCGGTAGGAGGAGCTTCAGAGAAACAAAGGGTCCCTCCCAATAAGCCCCTGGGCAGTCTGACTTCTGGCCTTCAAGGCTGCTGAGGGCCAGATCACAGCCTCCCCGAAGGCCTTCTCTTTCTTCTGCGAAACAAGCTCACAAATCCTCGAGACGCAAGTCACCCCTCAAGTTAAACAAGAAAACAGCAAATTAGCACGATTCATCTATGCCTGTGTTGGGAACAAGGTCAAAAGGCAATCATGTTCTTATTGAATATCTGCAGTAATCCTCAGGTACCCGGCTTCAATCCTTTAACACATCTGTCCATTCCCCCAACTCTTTTTCTGAGTCTTACCAAAAGTTTCTGTGGTGTGACTGCCTGTCTGTCTGTCACCCATTCCTTCCCTGCCCTCAGACCCTAATTCTCCTCCTTGCTTCCTTCTCTCGCCACCTCTAGAATCCCTTTCCCATTCCCAGAGTTTTCCCTCCACTTTTTTTCCCAACGTTCAACTGAAATCTTTACCAATGAAGTCCATTTTTCTATCTTCTGTATTTTTTCCACCATCTTTATATGCTAACTGTATTTGAACTTAGAACCTAATTCATCCTGCAGTTTCCTTATCTTAAGGCTAAATAACCGTGAGTTCCTTATATCTTTCTTTTGCATTTGTTTTCCTTTTGATTACTTTGATTGATTTAACCTTTTCTACTTTATTTTGTAGCATCAAATTTTGTAGCAACAAACTGAGCATTGCATTTTAATAAGAATGTAGTAAGATGTTACTTCCTTGTCCTTAGATGTATTACACCCTTTAAGCTCTCTATCCAGCAACACTACCCACTTTTGTATACAGGAGACATTTACATTTCATTTATATTTTTAGAAAATGACTCTGATGATAGTTGAAAATATCAAAATCTTGGATTTTTTTGGGTCTTTATGTCTATCCTGGGTTGCAAATGAGGTAGAGATGGATTGTGTGGGAAACTGACTCTAAGAAACTGGCTCCCATTGTAGTAATAGGGCATAATTTGTCTCAATGTAGGCCCAAAACTTGTAGATAATTTTTATTAAAAAACCAGTTTTTGTCTATGGGGGTTTTGGTTTGTATGTTTGATTTTTTGTGTGTGTGTATGTGTGTGTGAGAAAGATTGTCCCTGAGCTAACATCTCTGCCAATCCTCCTCTTTTTGCTTGAAGAAGATAGGCCCTGAGCTAACATCTGTGTCAGTCTGCCTCTATTTTGTATGTGGGTCACTGCCACAGCATGGCTTGATGAGCAGTGTAGGTCCATGCCTGGGATCCAAACCTGCGAACCCCAGGCCACTGAATCAGAGTGCATGAACTTAACCACTATACCACTGGGCTGGGCCCCTGTTTGAATTTTTTAAGTGTTAAAAACATTCAAAAGAGCCTAAGAGAGTATGCTGTCTTTTAGCACATGCGTTTGATCTCTCCCTCCTGATAAAGTCTCTGCAACAGTCACTCTGGTGTAGGTGCTGCTCACAGCCACATGCTGCTCTCAGAAGGATAAAGCAGCCCTTGAATTAAAAGCAGACCATATTCAATCATTTATTCACCCAGTCAACCTAAAAGGAACACGTGGGTGTCAGAGACACGAAGATCAGGCAGAACAGAATATAACATGGCCTTTTAGAGAATATAGGAGGAGAACAGGTCCATCAGGAGAGGAGGCGGCTTAAGAGTGTGAAACTTGTTTTTTTAGCTGAGGGAGGTACAATTGACATATAACGTTATACTAGTTTCAGTTGTACAACATGACGATTTGATATTTGTATTTATTGTGAAATGATCACAATAAATCTAGTTAACGTCCATCACCGTACATAGTGACAAATTTTTTTCCTTGGGATGAGAACTTTTAAGATTTACTCTCTCAGCAAATTTCAAATATGCAGTACAGTATTATTAACTATATCTGCAGTCACCATGCTGGGCATCACATCCCCATGACTTATTTATTTTATAACTGGAAGTTTGCGCTTTTGACTGCTTTCACCCATTTCCTCCCACCCGACCTCTGGCAGCTACCAATCTGTTCTCAATATCTGTGAGCTCGGTTTTTGGTTTCTTTGTTTTTTTAGATTGTACCTATAAATGAGATCATATGGTATTTCTTTCTCTGTTTGACTTATTTCACTCAGCACAATGCCCTCAAGGTCCATCTGTGTAGTCACAAATAGGAAGATTTCATTCTTTTTTATGACTGAATAATATTCCGTTGTATATATCTACCACATCTTCCTCATCCATTCGTCCATCAGTGGACACTTAAGTTGTTTCCATAACTTGGCTGCTGTAAATAATGCTGCAGTGAACACAGGGGTGCATATATCTTTTCGAGTTAGTGTTTTCTTTTTCAGATAAATACCAGGAAGTTGCCTTGCTGGATCATATGGTAGTTCTATTTTTAATTTTTTGAGGAAGCTCCATACTGTTTTCCATAGTGGCTGTATCAATTTATGTGGAATGTGAAAACTTTTAACTTTCAAGGGGATGTATATATATCACAGGACCTGAATTACCTGTGGATATTATAAGGTTATTTGTTTATAGACATATAACAATTATATATATATATTATATTAGGTATCTATATACACAAATACAACTTTTATATATGGTTCTTTAAATTTTTACATCTCCCTTTTATATGTTTTATAATCTGCTTTGGTCAAGTCAACACTTTGGCAGAATCATTATAAAATATTACAGTAGATAAGCATGCTAAGTTTCTTCTTGCTCCACTTATTTTTATGTGCTTTTGTTTTAGCAACTGAAGATCAAAAGGAAAAACATTTTCAAATGAGAGAATTTGAAGCACCTCAGATTTCTAACTCTGAAAATGGTAAGAAATTATAATTTCACTATATATCTGGATAATTTATTACTTAAAATTCTTTAGTTTTTATTTGGTATTTATTTCCTTAACATTAAAATCTGTTTAGGTGTCTACACAGGGATGCAACCCGATGCTTCTACTCTGTAGCCCATCACAACGGAAATTAAATAGTTCCTTGTTTTGTGTGTTTTGACCCTGTCCGAATGTATCTGTGTAACTGAGAGGCCAGACAGGACTGTGTCTGTCTGTCTGCTCCGTGTCTGACCATCCAGCAGTGCAACACTTGGTGAATACTACCTTGAATGTCTTCCTCCAGCAAGTACGTTGCAGGCATTTTCTCCCAGTTGGTCCTTTGTCTTTTGACTTCTCATATAGTTGGTTCTTGCCCTGTAAATATTTTAAAATTTTTATATAGTCAAATTTATTAATCTTTTTTTATTGGATCTGGATTTTTGTCATATACAAAACCCAGATAGAGGAATTCATTTATGCTTTCTTCTAGTATTTATGTAGTTTTTACATTTAGATCTCTAATTCATTTGGAGTTTATTCATATGTACGGTGTTAGAAATGGATTAAGGGTTATCTTTTGCAAATGGCTATCTTTTATATCATTTGTTTAAAATGTCATCTTTGCTGCAGTAACTTGAGATAACTTCCAGTCCTATGCTAGATTTCCATATGTACTTAGGTTTATTTATGGACTTTTTTATGTTTCTTTTTTCTTTCTTTCTTACTTTTATTTTTGAGGAAGATTAGTCCTGAGCTAACATCTGCTGCCAATCCTCTTCTTTTTTTTTTTTTTTTTTTTTGCTGAGGAAGACTGGCCCTGAGCTAACATCTGTGCCCATCTTCCTCCACTTTATATGGGGGACACCTGCCACAGCATGGCTTGCCAAGCAGTGCATGGGCCTGCACCTGGGATCTGATCCAGTGAACCCCGGGCCGCCGAAGCAGAACATGCGAACTTCACTGCTGCACCACTGGGCCGGCTCCTTTGTTATGTTTCATTGGTGTGTGTGTGCACCAGTGCCGCATGGTTTTAACTACAGAAACTTTGTGTGTTTTTGCATCTGGTAGGGTCAGTAACCTCCTCCTCTTTTCATTTTTTTCTTAGCTATTCTTGCATGTTTATTTTTCAATCTGAACTTTATGTCAAATTGTCTAGCTCTGTAAAAAAGCTCACTGATACTTTTATTGTGATCACATTAAATGTGAAAATTGACAGCTTGATGGTGTTGAGACATCCTAACCCAAACACGGGACATCTTTCTATTTGTTAAAGTTTACTTGTATATCTTTCAGATATAGTTTGCTTCATATAGGTTTTGAACATTTCTTAAGTTTATTCTTAAGTATTTTTTCTTTATTGTTGCCATTATAAATGAGGTTTTCTTTGCCAGTGTATCTTTTAACTGGTTATTGTTTTGTTTATATGAATGTTATTGATTTTTGCATGTTAATTTCATATCCTGCTGCCTTGCTGAATTTTTTGTAGTTTTTTTATTTTTTTTTTTTAGGATCGGTACCTGAGCTAACAACCATTGCCAATCTTTTTTTTTTTTTCCTGCTTTATCTCCCCAAATCCCCCCGGTACATAGTTGTATATCTTAGTTGCAGGTCATTCTAGTTGTGGCACGTGGGACGCCGCCTCAGCATGGCCTGATGAGCGGTGCCGTGTCTGCACCCAGGATCCGAACTGGCGAAACCCTAGGCCGCCAAAGCTGAGCACGCAAACTTAACCACTCGGCCACGGGGCCGGCCCCTGAATTTTTTACGGTTTGAGTTGGTGTTATCATTGACTTTCTAGAGTTTTCCAGGTATACTGTAATGTCATCGGGAAGTAGAGAGAGTCTGTTTCTTCTTTACCGATTCTTGTGACTGTAGCTGATTTCTTCTGTTTAATTGCATTGGTTACCACCTCCAGAACAATGTTCAGTAGCAGTGGGCGTTTCTTGATCTTAATGGAAATGCTTATAATGTTTCTGAATTAATTAAGATGCTGGCTTTTGGACTGAGGTATATATTTTATGTTGTTAAGGAAGTATCCATACAGTCCTATCTTCTCAAGAGTTTTTATTAGGAATGGTCGTGGAATTTTGCCAACAGCTTTTTTAGCATCTATGCCAGCAATTATTTGATTTTTATTCTTAAATATATTAACATGATGAGACATATTAATAAGCTTGCTGATATTACACTATCTTTGCATTCCAGTTATGGGTCCAGCTTTGTCGTTGTGCTTCTAGTCTGTTGATATTTTATTTACTATTTTTGCATTACTATTGATTTTCCTGTGAAACCATCTAGGTCTGGTGCTTTTTGTGTTTTCTTCTCTGTGGAAATTGGTCTGCTTAAGCTTTCTATCTGTCCTGGGATCAAATGTAGTGATTTGTATTTTTCTCAGAATTACTCATTTTTTCTAGATTTTCAAATTTATTTGTGTGGAATTGTACAACATCTCTTTTGATTTTTAACAGCTTTCTTGAGTTATAATTTAAGTACTGTAAAATTCACCTGCTTTAAGTGTAAAATTCAGTGATTTTTCTAGTGAATTTATAGAGTTGTACAACCATCAGCACAATTGAGTATTAGAATATCTCCATTACCCCCCACATTCTCTCATGCTTGTTTGCAATTAATTCTTGCTCCCACTCCCAGCCCTACGAAATCACTAATCTGATTTTTGTCTCTACAAATTTCCCTTTCCTGGACATTTCATATAAATGAAATCAGATAAAAGATAATCTTTTGTGTCTGCCTCTTTTTTTTTTTACTGAGGAAGATTCACCTTCAGCTAACATCTGTGCCAGTCTTTCTCTGTTTTGCGTGTGGGTTGCCACCACAGCATGGCGGCCAATGAGTGGTGTAGGTCGGCGCCCAGGAACTGAACCTAGGCTGCTGAAGCGGAGCATGCCGAACTTAACCACTAGGCCACGGGCCAGCCCTGTGTCTGGGTTTTTGTGTCTTCCATTAAGCATATTGTTTTTTAGATCCATCCATGTTGTATATAACAATAGTTATTACTTTTTTCCTTAATTTTTTTGCTTTAACTCTTTTTTTTTAATTGAGTAAAATTGGCATATAACATTGTGTTTCAGGTGTACAGCATTTAATTTGATATCAGTATACACTACAGAGTGATAACCAGCAAAATCCATTTACCATCCTTCACCATAAAAACTGAGCTTCAGCGGTTTTGCCAGATCCCCAACCTCCATCACCTCTTATAACCACCAATCTCTTCTCTGTATCTACAAGTTTGTTTTTGTTTAGTTTGTTCGTTCTGTGTTTTTTAAAGATTTTAGTTTTTCCCTTTTTCTCCCCAAAGCCCCCCAGTACATAGTTGTATATTCTTTGTTGTGGCTCCTTCTAGTTGTGGCATGTGGGACGCTGACTCAGCATGGTTTGATGAGCAGTGCCATATCCACACCCAAGATTCGAACCAATGAAACACTGGGCCGTCTGCAGTGGAGCGTGCGAACTTAACAACTTGGCCACGGGGCCAGCCCCTGTTCTATGTTTTTTAGATTTCATGTGAATGGAATAGGCATCTATGTGTTTGTTTGTTTGTTGTTTTATCTTCCACATATGAGTGAAATCTTACGGTATTTGTCTTTCTCCATCTGGCTTATTTTACTTAGCATAATACTCTCAAGGTCCATCCATGTTGCTACAAATGGTAGGATTTCATTCTTTTTTATGGTTGAGTAGTATTCCAAAAAGACAACCTGCTGAATGGGAGAAGATATTTGCAAATCATGTATCTGACAAGGAGTTAATATCCAAAATATATAAAGAACTCATACAACTAAACAACAACAACAAAAATGAGCCAATTAAAAAATGGGCAGAGGACCTCAATAGACATTTTTCCAAGGAAGACATACGGATGTCCAGCAGGCACATGAAAAGATGTTCAACATCATTAATTATTAGGGAAATGCAAATGAAAACCACAATGAGATATCACCTCACACTTGTTAGAATCACTGTTATCAAAAAGACAAGAAATAATAAGTATAAAAGGGAACACTTGTATATTGGTGGTGAGAATGTAAATTGGTGCAGCCACTATGGAAAACAGTATGAAGATTCCTCAAAAAATTAAGAATAGAAATACCATATGACCCAGCTATTCCATTTCTGAGTATTTATCTGAAGAATACAAAAACACTAATTTGAAAAGATATGTGCATCCCTATGTTCACTGCAGCATCATTTACAATAGCTAAGATATCAAAAGAACCTAAGTGCCCAATAATGGATGAATGGATAAAGGAGATGTGGTATATATACATATACCCAGACACACACACACACACACATACATATATACACACACACACACTGGAATACTACTCATCCTTAATTTTTTTATTGTGGTAAAACACACACAACATACAATTTACCATCTTAGCTATTTTTAAGTGTACACTTCAGTGGTATTAACTACATTCATAATATTGTGCAGCCATCACCATTGTCTATCTCCATAACTCTTTTCATGGTGTAAAACTGAAACTAAACACCTGTTAAACAATAACCCCCCATTGCCCCATCTCCCTAGCTCCTGACCCCCACCGTTCTGCTTTCTGTCTCTGTGATGTTGACTACTCTAAGTACCTCATATAAGTGGAATCATACAGTGTTTGTCTTTTTTGTGTCTGGCTTATTTCACTTAGCATAATGTTTTCAAGGTTCATCCATGTTGTGGCATTTTGCAGAATTTCCTTCCTTTTGTAAGACTGAATAATATTCCTTTATATGTATATACCACAACTTGCTTAATGTATTTCATTACTTTTTATTGATGAATAGCATTCTGTTGTGTGGATATACCAGGTTATGTTTATCCATTTACCAGCTGACAGACATTTGGATTGTTTACAGGATTTTGGCTATTGTGATATTGCTGCTATGCACATTCAGTACTTCTCCTTTAGTGGACATACGTTTTCATTTTTCTTGGTTAGATTCCTAGGAGTGGAATTGCTAGGTTATATGGCAAATTTGAGTTTAACTTTTTAAAGTTTTTTTAAACAGTTTTTTGAAATGGCTGTAACATTTCGTTCCCACCAGCAAAATACGAAGGTTCTAGTTTCCCCACATCTTCATCAACAGTTGGTGTTGTGTGTCTTTCTAATCACACACATTCTAGTGCTTTTAATTTGTGGAGCTTTTGTTTTGTGTTTTGTTTTGCTGAGGAGGATTCACCTTAGCTAACATCTGTGCCAATCTTCCTCTCTTTGCATGTGAGCTGCCAGCACAGCATGGCCACTAACAGACGAGTGGTGTAGGTCCAGCCCAGGAACCAAACCTGGGCCGCCGAAGCAGAGTGCACCTAGCTTAATCACTAGGCCACCGGGGCTGGCCCTTAATTTGTGGCTTTAATTTGCATTTCTCCAGTGACTTATGATGTTGAGCATCTTTTCATGTGCTTATTAGCTGTTAATATATCTTCTTAGTTGAGAAATCTATTAAGATCTATTGCCTATTTTTAATTGGGTTATTTATCTTATTATTAAGTTGCAAGATTTCTTTTTATATTCTTGGTACAAGTCCTTTGTCAGATACATGACTTGTAAATATTGTATCCTAGTCTTCTTCTTTTCTTAATTTTGCCTCCTGAAACACAAATTTTTAAAATTTTATGAAGTCCAATTCATCACTTTTTTTCCTTCTTCTATGGATCATTCTTTTGGTGTCATATGTGAGAACTCCATCTAACCCAAGGTCACAAAGATTTTCTCCTTGAAGTTTTATCATTTTAGCTCTTACTTGGAGGACTATGATCATTTTGAGTTAATTGCTGTGTGTGGTGTGAGATAAGTAAGTTTTTGTTTGTTGCATATTCATATCCAGTTGTTCCAGCACCATTTGTTGAAAAGACTCTTCTCTCTCCATTGAATTTTCTTGGCATTTTTGTTGAAATCAAGTGACCAAAAAAATGTAAGAGTGTATTTCCGGATTCTAAATTCTGTTCCACTGATCTATATACCTGTCCCTGGCCAGTACCAGTCTATCTTGATTATTGTGGCTTTATAAAAATTTTGAAAAAATTTGAAGGGCTGGCCCAACTATGAATTTCTAGTGAGGAACAGCACATTCAACATATCATGGAATATCAGTAAACTACTTATTATGTCTATTTGTGCATGTTTCCAGACCTATGGCCAGCTGAAGAGTTTTAACTCAGAAGACTGAGGAATATTAAACCCTATTAAAATAATCAACATGAAAAGGACCTGTTACACTGTAAAGCATCTCTTGTATACGGTTTTTCCTAATTGATCCCATTTTGTTCTGATCATTAAACTTACCTGCTTAAGTTGAACTATAAAAAAATTTAAAAATGAATTAAATAAAATAAATGAAATGCGCATTGTGCTTATATACGTTTACATTGTGAAAGGATTCCCCCATCTAGTTAATTAACACATCCATCACCTTGCTTTCTTTCCTTTAATCCTGCTTTCCTTTAGTCCTTTGAATATATTTATAAGGGCTACTTTGAAGCTTGGTCTGTTAAATCTGGCATTTGGTCACCCTCACAGGCCGTTTCTGTTGTCTGCCTTTTTGCCACTGTATGGGTCATCTGCTCCTGTTTTTTTGCATGCCTTGTTATTTTTTGTTGGATACGACATTTTAGATAATATCTTTTAGCTACTTTAGACGGGTCCCCCCGTCTGAGGCTTGTTATTTTCATTTGCTTGTGTATTTGGTTAGTGACAGGCTGGCTTATTTCAGTGGAGTCTGTTCACCTTCCCAGCCCTCCCCAACAGTGGGACGCCTTACCGGGTGCAGGCCTAGGCGTATCCCCTGTCCCCCTAGGATGAGGTGGTTTTGGAACGGTCAGACCGTCTCTTCCCCTGACCACACCTGGCTGTTAACTCCACTAATTTCCAGCTGATTGTTCTACTGTTTTCAAAAATGCCCTGGACCATAAATTTGTCTACAGACAAAACCAATCAAATTTGGACTGCCTTGAAAGGATAGTTCCTGACATCAGTGTTTGAGATTTGTTCTTACCCTGGGCAGGCTCTTGCCCGCTGGCTTTTTCCCTGGTTCTTTCAGGCAAACTGGCTGGCCTACAGTTGAGCCTATTTGTCCAATGAATCTCCCAGTCTTCTCCCAATTGCCTTTTCACACAACCTCCGCTGTTTTTGAGAGCATCTTCAGCCTCGAATCTCTGCACACTGTTGCAAATGAAGTCAGTTCCTTTGGGACGAGGTTAGGAGCTCTTTATTTGACGGTCTGCTTCTCCTTCCAGGCAAAATACCTGGCTCAGGGCTTGATCTGGGGGTGGGAACAATGACATGTTTCTCTCTGAGTGACATCCTTGCTCTAGGAGCGGAATGCTAAAGTGACGAGGGTGACAGTAGTCCCAGGTCTTCTTGGCTTGCCCCTTCCTGCCTCAGCGATCAGGGGCCCCTGTTCTCAACCTGCCACATCCAAGGCAGTCTCCATCCCATGACTGGGGGCCTGGGGTCTGGGTGCGAAATGGGAGCGTCCACCTCCTGGCTGTACTCCCTAGGACTCAGCCTTAGCAACAGGTGACCGAGGACGGGATATGAAATGCTGGCTTTCTGCCCCTCCTGGGAAGATAGCTGCTGACCGAGAGCTGGGGGTGGAGGGAGCCCTGCGCTCTTGGCTGCTCTGGGCTAGACTGGAATTTCCATCTTGCTGAATTGGGAGGGAAGGAAGGGAGTGGTTCTTAGTTCAAATACCACAGTCTCTCTTCTTTCTGAATTTTAATAGACTTTCTTGAGTAAATGTTTCTTCATTTGATGTGAGTCTTTGCAACAATTTCCAGAGACTTTAAATGGTTTTTTTTTAAATAGGTTTCACCAGTTATTTAAAAACTAGTGTACAGGACCACAGACCTCCTCACTCTATCAGACTGGAAGCCCCTCTCTCTCATTTTTGTTGATAAAGGTGTTTAGGGTCATGATTTTTTCTTCGATTATTGCTGCTTAAGTATCCCATGGATTATGATATGAAATGTCTTTTTTATCATTATTTTTCAGAAACTCCATTTTCCTTTCAACCAAGAATTGTTTAATAGAAGGTATTAAAATCTACAGGTAGGGGCTGGCCCGGTGGTGTAGTGGTTAAGTTTGGCGCTCTCCACTTCAGCAGCCTGGGCTTGCAGGTTCGGATCCTGGTGCCAACCTACATCACTCATCAAGCTGTACTGTGGTGGTGACCCACATACAAAATAGAGGAAGACTGGCACAGATGTTAGCTCAGGGCTAGTTTTCCTTAAGCAAAAAGAGGAAGATTAGCAACAGATGTTAGCTCAGTTCCAATCTTCCTCAGCAAAAAAAAAATAAAATAAAATAATATTTACAGGTAGAAGTGCCTTTTAATTTCTTGGTTTTGTATTTTTAATTATTTCATTTTATTGCATTGTAATCAGAGCATGTTGTTTGTAATATTTCTACTTTAAGAAACTCACTAATTTTTTTGTCTACCTTTGTATAATTAATTTTTGTGAATTTTCAATGTGTGCTTGAGGAGAAGGTATATTTTCTATTAGGGTTTGTGTATGTGTTTGTTCAAAATAACTACCTTATTGATTATGCTGTTGAACTATTTTGTATCTTCTGTCCTCTTGGCCTGTTTTTACTGACAGTGGTATAGTCAAGTCTCCCAATATTGATTTGTTTCAATTTCTCTTTGTATGTCCTGTGGTTTCTCTTACATAGATGGTTGCCTAGTTATTTCACACATGGCTATTCATAACTGTTGTATCTTGATTGTGAAATGTGGTCATTTTGATCTATTGTCTACCTAATTAGAAATAACTTTCCCATAAACTTCCAGTCAGTTTAATTCTTCATTAAAAATTATTGTTAATAAAGTATAACAATGAAACAAGTTTGATTTGCCCGACACCCTCATTTCCTCAAGAAGAAAAAGCCATTCTGTTTTTGTCTTCGCTCAACAGTTGCAAAAGATTTACCTGTAGAGTCACTGGAAGACGACTTTGAGAAGGAATTCTCCTTTCTGAACAGCCTCCCGGGTGCTGGGTCTTCGAGTGCCTGTGGATCCCCCCAGGAGCGCCCTGCCCTGGGGAGCCCCAGCGCCGGTCTCTGGTCCCGAGAGCCCTCGGTCGGGTCTGAGCCGCGTCTTCTTTGCTCGCGATTCCTGCCCTCACAGCTCTTTGACCTTGGTCTTCGTGCGGCTGGAGCTGCCCACAGTAAGTATCCGTGGGACATCTGGACACCCGTGACTTACTTTATCTTTATGAAACGAAACTGTGCGCATGTGGATGCGAAACTCAACAAGGAGACTGGGGCTAATGTCAGTACCACGAGACAGAGCCTGCAGCACCCCAGTCGACTGGAAAAGTAACATATTATCTCCGCTGGAGTCTGTCAACGAGAGCGAAACAGCTGCTCTCCTGCCACCGTCCCCAAACCCCACAGTGTCTTCATTGACTTTCCCGGGGGTCTTCTCTGCATAGAAAATCAGTGTCTGGACCTGCTGAGTTACCCCACCTAGGGCCGGTCATACTGTTTCTTCCACTTAGCAAAACTTGGCGTCTACTCCTCCTGTGGGTTCAGAGTTGACGAGAGAAAAGGACAGCTCTGCAGGCTGGTTCCCCGTAGCCTTCGGGCAAGGCAGCGGGAGCGGACTGTGGGAGGGGGCTGGGGCGGCGTGTTGCCCTGGGGAGGGGGCCGCCTGCTTTGCTGCTACGGCCGGGACTCCCTCTGCCCGCCTGCTCTTCCACCCTACCGTGTCCAACCCAGCACCCTCCCTGGGGAGTCATTTTGCTCCCCGCTTCTGTTTTGGTTACGAAGTCCTGTCAATTCTAAGACACGCCTCAAATGTCCCCCCTCCCTCCTGGCCTCCACTACCAGAGCCACCGAGAGTCTCCTTTGTTTCCTGGGCTGCTGCAGGAGTCCTGCCCACAGGCCTGCCAAACGCCAGTTCATCCCACGCCTCCTCCAGGTGTTCTCTTCAGGAAGCAGATACTGATGTCAGGACCCCGCTTACATTTAGAAACGTGAAGCACCACGAGCTCCGGGATAAACCTGCCTGTGCCTGCCTTGCCACCCTTATTGCCACCCTTACTCCAAAGCTTTCTGTGACCTCATGGAGTGTGTGCAGATCCCTCTGAGGCATCTCTGCTTGTGTCGCTTCCTTGAATTACTGTGTTCGCAATGGAGCCTGGCCTTGCGCCTGGACCTTAGGTCCCCAGGCCAGTGCTTCCTCCCTGGCGGCCCCTTGGAGACGCCCCAGTGCTGCCACAGGGAGGGACCCCCTCCCCCAGCTTCCCGTTGTGCTCTAGCTGTTTTCGTGGCTGTGATCACAGTTTGTCTTGCCTTATATCCCTGTCTTTCATCTCCTAGTAGATTAAAACCCTTGAGTACAAGCCTCACGGCTCCTGTATCTTAATGCATTCCTTGTTCTTAGTAACTCATGTTCATAATTTATCTGAACACCATCATACTTTATTCACTCTGCAAACACCTCAAGGGCATAGTCTGTGGGGTGATTTATCCTTGTGCTTTCTGTGACAGCAGCATAAGTTAGCTCAATAAATAAAGTATCAGTTAAACAGTCGCTTAGTAAGAATATGTTAAATAGCCTAAAAGTAAGAATGGGCAGTATCATTTGATAAAGAGGCACCCCATCTAGACGTTTTGCTATCGTAAAATTTTAGAAAACAATTACTCTCACGTGGCGTATCAATGGCCCAATAGTTAAAAAGATTTACAAGCACATTCATTCTCCACTGTGAGCTCCTGTTGCTTTAGGGAGCTCTTTCTCCTTCACTTGCCACATCTCTGGCAGCGCTGGATTCTCCTCCCATTTTTCTGGCAATGGCGACGATATTTCTTCACCACTCAGGACATCTGTCTGGTCCCTGCCTGCAGGCTGACAGCATGTTCCCATGCAATAGCGGAGGCAGCGGGTTCTCAGTGTCTGAGTGTCTTGCTCAAGGTCATCAGGCAGTTTAAACAGTTCAGAGGGGACCAAACTCCGGTCTCCTGCCTCCTCGTACCGGCCTCTCTCTACTCCACTAGCCTTCCCTTTAGGTCTACTACTTTTTCTCCTGTGATGGAGACCTGAGAAGTGAGCTGCCCTGAGAGTTAAAAGATGTATGTTCTATGGGGCTGGCCCAGTGGCGCAGCGGTTAAGCGCACAGGTTCTGCTTCGGGGCCCAGGCTTTGCCGGTTCGGATCCCGGGTGCGGACATGGCACTGCTTGGCAAGCCATGCTGTGGTAGGCGTCCTACATATAAAGTAGAGGAAGATGGGCATGGATGTTAGCTCAGAGCCAGTCTTCCTCAGCAAAAAGAACAGGATTGGCAGCAGACATTAGCTCAGGGCTAATCTTCCTTAAAACAAACAACAACAGCAACAAAAAAAACAAGAAAAAAAAAAGCTATGTTCTAGGAACCCAGGTAAGAACTTGAGCCTCAGATGATCTCTTCTGTACAAGGAGGTAGTCAGCAGGATAATCCAAGTTCTTTCTAGCCTTGTGCTTTAACTACAGCATAAATAAGTTTTCATGTCACAGCAAACACTTCCCTGTGACACCAAGTCTTCATATTGAGACTTTCTAATGACTGCATATAGTATTTTGTCACATTTATCCACCATAATCTACTTAATTCCTTCCTTTTTCTTTTTCATTTTCTAGATAATGCTGCAATAAACATAATCATGCATGTTTTTCCTTCAGTTAAATTATTTAAGATAAATTTCTAGGAATGGGACTATGGAGTCCAATGGTATAAACACATTCATAGGTTTTGAGATTCTGATTGTCAGGTCTATTTCCTCTCCCCTAAATCCTTGGAACATCTCTCTTTATACCTTATCCATTTGCAATTGTTAAAAAGAAAAAAAAATTATATATTTATTTTAAAACCATTTGAAAAATGTAAGGAAGTCATTCTGGCTGGGACTAAATTTAGATGATTTGAATAACATACACAATTGCGGACAAATTCTAAGTATGCCTCCTCTACTGTAGAATCTGACCCCGCTTTAACCATTGGAGGGCTTCTTAGATTATTTTGCTTTTCCTTGTTTTTCTGATGCCACTTCCTATCTGATTAACAGTGATAATCCATGACTTCCTCCCCAGGCTGGGCCTCGGCAGGGGCATCAGAACCTCCTCTCTCACAGACTGATAACCAGCCCCGGCCTTCACGGAGTCCAGGGAAAGTAACGAAATGTAAGTTACTTGTTTGTGTTCTTTGCTATCATATTAACAATCAGTTGAATTCAGATAAATTTAGAAAAGTCTTCACCTCAATATTGTCCAGAAAAAATATTTTCTTAATCATGAATTAAAATGAAAGCTATACCTGGCTATCCCTCACCATGGAAAGACTCGAATAGAAATTGTGAGCATGTCATAGTAAACTGAATTCTGTACTTGAATCTTTTATATCTGTGTTAAGGTTTGTTAGTAATGGATGACACCATTAGGGAGAGAAGACACTCTTTGATTACGGATGCCTATCGACGAAGACCGCATCCAGGCACTTAGCACGGGGCCTGGTACATAGTCATTGCTAACATATATTGAGTACTTACCATGTTGTTGTCTGCAGAGCTGGTCCATGTTGTAATTACCATGTAGGGTGTACACAGAAAATAGACACACTCTCTATCTTCCAGGATTTTAGATACATCTTAGTCACTGATGTTGATTTTTTAAAACTTCTTAATTGGAAAGAATTTCAAACATACAGAAATGTTGCACAAACGAAAATAGCACAAAGAACACCTGTGTGCCCTTTACCCAGATTCACCTAGTGTATTTTCCCCATTTGCTTTACACAGGCCTGTGTGTGTGTGTGACATCCGTCATGACCCTTCACCCCTAATGACTTAAGTTTGTGTTTCCTAAGAACAGGCGTGTTCTCTTGCATAACCACGGTATGGGTGTAAACTTCAGGACATTTACTGTCAACACGGTAGTTTCCTGTCATCTACCGTGTATTTGTCCTCCAGTTTCGTGAGTTGACCCCGTCATGTCCTCTGTGGCACTTCCCCGTTTGGCACAGCGTGTCAAGGGTCATGGACTGCATCCAGCTGCCACGTTTCTTCAGCCTGTTTTAATCTGACACATTTCCGCAGCTTTTCTTTGGCTTTTGGCCATTTTAAGAGGATCTAGTGCCTCTGCTCCACTGCTTTTTGTTTTTAATAGGATACTCTGTATTTCTGTTCACCTGAGGTCTCCTCGCGATTAAATTCAGGTTACTCTTTCTCCACGGGGAGACGGCAGGGGTGCTGGTCCTTCCTCAGGCCTCTCCCCCGAGAGCTTGCACTGGCCATCTCTCCCTCATTGGTGAGGTTAATTTTGACCACTCATTCAAGGTGGTGTCCAGTTTTTCTCCTCTATGATCACTATTGTTTTATTTTACTCTTTCTTACAATTACTAAGCAGCCAGTGGGGAGATTCTCCACGACCACGCACACATCCTGCTCTTCATCAGAATTTCCTCTTTGATTTTGCATCCACTGTTGCTTTTTGCCTGATTCAGTCCTTAATATGATGGGCAAAAAATGATGATTTTCCAACCCTACTACTCCCCCACATTTTTTTTTTTATTGTGGTAGAAAACACATAACAAAATTTACCATCTTAACCATTTTTAATTGTACAGTTCAGTCATGTTAAGCATATGCACCTTGTTGTGAAACGGATCTCCAGAGCTGTTTCATCGTGCGCATCAGAAACTTTATATGCATTAAACAGTTCTTCCCCCCTACTGTCAGCCCCCCATAGCCACCAATTTTGCTGTCTGTTTCTATGAATTTAACTACTTTAGATACCTCGTATGAGTGGAATCATACAGTATTTGTCTTTTTGTGACTGTCTTATTTCACTTAGCATAATGTCCTCAAGGCTCATCCGTGTTGTAGCACGTGACAGGACTTCCTTCCCTTTTTAAGGCTGACTAGTACTCCACTGTATGGCCAGACCACATTTTGTTTATCCATTCATCCATTGATCACATTTTTAAACAGCCTATTGACATATAACTCACATGCCATACAATCTGCTCCTTCCGCCAGCCCTCAGTACTCTGTAAACAAAAGACCTCTCCCCATTTATTATCAGCACGGAGTCATGTTTCGCCCTCAGTACTCTGTAAACAAAAGACCTCTCCCCATTTACTATCAGCACGGAGTCATGTTTCTTCCATGGTTTATATCACAAGGGGAACGTCTAAGGAGTGGTCATGTCTGTTTCTTGATGTTAGTTTTATTTATGGTTGCTTTTACTTTATGAAAATTAATAATAATTATTTGGGTTCTTTTTCTCTATATGTATATTATGGTTCAGTATAATTCATTCATTTTCTATTTGTTGTCCTGTAAGAATCTCTGGAGGCAAGAAACGTGTACACAAGGAGACCCCCCACCATGAAAACAGTGTAACTAAGGCCTTCACTTCCCATTGTGTCAGATGAATATTAAACCATCTCACGTCTGTGCAGTGCTGTGCGGTTTCCCCTACACATCAGGGAGGTCAGGCATTGCTGGGATGGCCGCAGGTCCTGGGTGACACTGTTCTTCCAGCATAATTACTAATAGCCCGCCTCTTCACTCTCAGATATCCTGGTTTAATGATAAGTTATATGGTTATTACTTTACAGATGAGGAAACAAGAGCCCCTGCGGTTCAATGATTGCCCATTATTACTCATCAGCAGGGGGTGTGCCCAGGACTCAAAGTCAGAACTTGTGTGGGTTTCACTGACTATCTTGGGGTTCCCAGAAACAGAAGTGGACGCACATTAAAGCCTTTCACTCTGTCCTGATCCTTGAGACTTGGGACCCCACAGCCCGAACTCCGGCTCTCTGGCCTGTGGAAAGTGGTGACCATGATGGCAAGAGAGCGTTGCCTGAGACTCTTCTGCGTGGGCCCGCCTTCCATCCTCTGCCCACTGTGTCGCTGGCCTCATATGTAGGTCTTTAGATTGTCTCCTGGGTCTCAGCCCTGCTTTCTGGACCCCCTGGCCTTCAAGAGCCTAGCCTTCTGAGATGACCACTGTCTGCGCCACTGTGCATTTGTTATCAGTCCCAGCCTTCAGCCCAAACATACATCCTCAAATATCTGCCACAGTGCAACTTGTAGACTATTGAGGTACAAGATTGCCAGTCTCCACAGGAAGACGAGAGGGAGTCGGTTAACAGGAAGTTGTATCTGAGACACAATCTACTCCATAAGATGTATATCAAAAATTTGTAGAGTGCACATGGAAAAGACAAAGCGAACAACTGTAACCCAAAATGATAACCGTTGGGTGTGTTAATGTGGTAGGATTAGGGGGATTTTTTCCCTTTATGTCCTATATTTTAATATTACTTTTACTATAAATATAGATTTTAAGCACTGAGTTTACAAATGTAATGTTCCTACTTTGTAGGAACAAAGGTTACTTTTAATTTTGAACCTCATCTGAGAGCCATCTGTACATAATCTTAGTGTTTCTAAGCAGACTATTTCTGCCTGCCTTTTCCCTTTTAATCGAGTCCTTTCTCAGCACATCGTGCGATTGCCCATGTCTCAGAGCCTCAGCAAAGCACAAGGCATCCGCACTGGCTTCTCAAAATTATCCTCAAGGAGATATAATTGATAGTTCATGCTTGTCAGTTGTCCTAAATTTTGATTCAAAAGAAAAGAAGCATCTACTTTAAAATCCTAAGCGTTACAATAATGTGATTTCAAACTCTGAGACTCTTAAATGTGCTTTTTTCTTTTTTAATAGCTCCCGACAATGGTAACCAAGACATGTCAGCCTGGTTCAATCTATTTGCAGACTTGGATCCACTTTCAAACCCAGATGCTATTGGACACTCAGATGATGAACTTCTTAATGCTTGACTGAAGTTATGTCATTTCAATGGCCTTGAGGCATCAATTTTGCAACATATTGCCTTTGTGGAAAGGAGGTTATTCTATAACCCAGACACAAAAGCATCGTGTTTGCAAATATCACCCTTGTCAGCCACCTTTAGCAGATGGTAAGGACCACGTTTAAATAGATTATCTCTTTAATATCTTGGATTTGCAGCTGCTGATAATAATGTGGAAAATAGAAACTATTGAGTCTGAAATAGATACCAAAATGTATTTCATAAGAACAGCGAGGAATATTTCTGTCAATAAGAAGTTGGGCTTATTTCTTTGGAGAGCCTTTACGTGTGGGCGGCCTCGCTGGCTGTGGGCATTCTCCATGGAGGGGAAGGGCAGCATGGACACTGAGGTGTGATTGGGGTTGGTTTTTAAATAAAACAGTGGCAGGGGAGTTTTCTGTTGTGGAAAACAGCACTTAGAACCAGACCAGATTTGTCTTTAGTTAGGAGGGAGGGCAGGGTTTGAGAACTCAGTCTGCTTTAATGACATCAAGAGAAACTTGGTGCTTGCTTTCTCCACTTGGAGGTTAAGAGGTAATATTACTTAGTTTTTCTCCTTCATCCAAAAATCACAGACGCCCCTCAGTTCCATTACTGAAGTCTCATGGGGGAGTTGCAGGATGATTTATTTGTTAAGTAAGTCCATCCTCCGCAGAAACGGAAAACTCTCTCTTCCCAGCTTATAAACCACAAGAACGTCCAGTGGCATTCAGGACATTGCGCAGGTGTCATCAGGCCTGGTTTTTCACACATTGCTATCATGAAGCGCAGTATCCATATTCTTCCTGGAAAGAAAATGAGGGGCGGCCCCTCCCTGAGCAACTGGCCTTAGTATTCCTGCAATTACCCAGAAACTTCTGCCTGAATGAGGGGAAATTCTGAACACCTTATCCTTATATATATTTGCATACTTGCCCCATGTTTCTTGACATGATCTAACCCAGAATACTTCCTGGCAGTTACAGACAGCCCTACAGGATCGTTAGGGAGTGTCTTATTGTCCCCTGGCCCTTTCTGTGGGGAACACCTGGGGCTCTATTTGATTGCTAAGGAAAAACTGTCACCCTGAGAGGGTTTCGAATCTCAGTGCTGGAGGGGAGGCTGTCGAATGGAAATTAGTGTGCACGAAGGAAAACACCGCCACTGTATACACCATCATCAATCACTCAACTTCCGGTGCTTTTTTCTCGCACCCTTTAGTTTCGAAGCAGTTCGCTACGTGTCTTATTTTTGTCATCCAGTCCTTGGTAGCTCCACAAGAAAACATTTTAACTAAGTTATTCAGAGTAGTTTCCATGTGCTCCTACTTCCAAGCAGGCGTATTTATTACTTACAAGAGAACTGCTTGTAATGTCCAAGACATTGCATATAGAAGACCATTTATTAGGAACGGACCAGAGTAGGTAAAACACAATCCCCTCCCATCCACAGCAGTCTGCCCCAACTGCCATCTGAACTGCCCACGGCCCCCCAGAAACTGCTGCTCTGCCCAGCCCTGCATGGGCCGGAAAGGCCCTCCCTGAGGGTCAGAGACGGGGCTCAGGGAAAGGCTAGGAAGTCTCTCCTCAACGTCTCTCACATGCTTAGCTCCATGGCTTTGATGGTCCCTGGAGAAGCATTTTTAACTCTTCAGTGAACTTCCCCGAATGCAACACTGTCATTGTTCTGCCAAGATCGAATCCCCAAGGGTTTTGATCACGAATCGCTATCTAAATTCTATACCCACGGCAACTCCCTGCTCTCAACTTTGAGTACCGCAAAAAAAGGCTAACTTTGTCTTGAGTTTGTGCCACTTTCCTTTCACTAATTTTCACTAATGCATTAGTTCAGGAACATTTGCGTGTCTCCCTCGCATGCACGCAGAGCAGCCCGTTGTCCTTTACAACAGGCACCTGGATAGAGGAGATCCAGCAGTCTCAGCCAGGAGCCGGAAGCCCGGACCACGAACGTGAAGGGACCCTGCCCTCAGGCTCCCGAGAGCAAAGCTGCTCGGAAAACAGAAACAAAGGATTTTCATTATTCAGTTCTTAGTTTCTCTAACATTTTCTCTTTCAACACAGAGTACGTCGTCGCCCATAACCCAAAAGCAACACTAACTGCCTCATCAAGTCCTGCTAGGACTTCAGGTCTAACAAGCTCGTTGGTGAAGAGCACACTGACAACTTGGCTATTAAAATGACGGCAGCCATTCATGTTTTCTCAGCACTAGTTATTTGAAGCTCAATCACTAATTTAGGGGCCAGAAACAGAATTCGGCCATTCCCACCTACACTGCTAACATAGGAGACCAGCCACACTGAGTCGGGAGTGAAACGAGGGACACGATAAACACAGAGCAGAAGGCGATCCGTGCTGTTTGTCTAAAGCCACATGAACCATCCAATAGGGAGTAAATGAATTAACTAAACCAAAGGTAGGCTGAGGACAATTCTTCCAAAATAAATGGATGCTTTTTATATTAAATGGGGGAATCTTGTTAATACCAAATAATACATTTAAGAAAAGCCCCCAGAACTAAAATTTGCCTCTCTTTCTACAGAGAGGCAGGAACACCAGGGCATATTAAGATCAGATTGGTGTCACTTTGTAATTTTTGAAATCTTTCATTAATTGTAAAACATAGCTCTGATATGGGAAGAAACATAAAAACTGTATTTTAACAAAATAAGTTTCAGCATTTGTACAATGAAAAAAAGTGTATTTCAACTATGGAGATTTATTTCACGTATCTCTCTTTATAGACCATCTGGAAATGTAGAGGTCTTAACAGCATAAGAACAGAAGAAGTCTTACTGTGCTGTATCTATTTTTCTGAGCCTCCTTTAATAAAGATTACAAGATGGCATCCAAAAAAAGTTTATTTCCTAAAGTATTCAATACAAATCCAATTATTGTTTCTCTAGTCAAAAACTTGGCCTTTCCCTCAGGACCACAGTAGTAAGAAGGTAATTTGAATTGAGATAGAGACCACAGAATGAAATAAAACCAGGGCAATTACTATCCCGGTGAGACTGATTCCTTCTGATTTTCTTCATACAGAGGGCTGTAAGACAGGGGAATGTGTGTTCTTGTGTAAATACTCAGTAACAAAATGCAAACTAGCAAATATCAAAATTTTGAGCCCAGAAGTAATAACCAATGAAATATAAACCATAGTATTTAGCCTGATTTGCTGAAGGCAGGAACAGAGAGAAGCCAGAATCGATCCAGTCATTTGTGTCTTCCATCACGTCACAGGACCCTGCATTTCCTTACCTGGAGCAATGAAACAGCCCCGGAGTCTTGCGAGACAGCAATTAAATTGGGAAGGAAATACAAACTTCAAAATAGGAGCTAATTCAGCAGTATTGAAAGTAGTGTGTTTAAAACATACCATGGCGAGGTGTTTAAATATGGCAAAGAAAACCTGTGCAACAGGATGGGAAGGAAAACGCCTGCTGCTCAGGAGGGGTCACTTCCAAAGACCCAACATAAATTTAAAAGAAGACTGAAGAGTTCAATAAAAACTGTCCTTGGCATTTACGTTCAGGACATGGTTCCTCACTCAGTACTGTCAATAAAACGTTTAATCTCCAGAGTAAATACAAAAAGAAGATAAAGGTGTGGGTGGTGCTAACAGGTAAGATTTTGAAATAAATATAGATTTTTAAAAAAAGGTTGTTTTCGGGGCTGGCCCTGTGGCCAAGTGGTTGGGTTCGCGCGCTCCGCTGCAGGCGGCCCAGTGTTTCGTTGGTTCGAATCCTGGGCGTGGACATGGCACTGCTCATCAGGCCACGCTGGGGCAGCATCCCACATGCCACAGCTAGAAGGACCCACAACAAAGAATATACAACTATGTACCGGGGGGCTTTGGGGAGAAAAAGAAAAAAAATAAAATCTTTAAAAAAAAAAAAAAAAAAAGGTTTTCTTTCTCCTGTTTCAAAGTAATACCCTCTCATTTAAAAGTCTGGAAAGGGCCAGCCCCAGTGGCCTACTGGTTAAGTTCGGCATGCTCTGCTTCAGCGGGCTGGGTTGGGTTCCCGGGTGTGGACCTACACCAGTTGTCTGTCTGGCCATGCTGTGACAGCAGCTCACATACGAAAAGAGGAAGATTGGCAGCAGGTGTTAGCTCAAGGTGAATCTTCCTCAGCAGGGAAAAAAAAAAATCAACCTATCAGTCAATACACGTCTGGAAAATACTGAAAAGAAAAAGAAAAAGAAATCCTCCACAGCCCTACCATTGAGGAATAACCACTGTTAACATTATATACACCTTCTGTTATTTTGTGGTACCTTTGGGCTCACATATGAATTAAATTGTGATCCAGCTGATTTCATGTTATTGTCTTCTCTGAAATGGGTATACCAAGTTATTGAGATTAAAAAATTAGTTTTGTACATCTTTTTCTCAAAAAGTCAGATAAAAAAAAATCCACCAAAAATGTGATTGAAGTCACTCTCTGCCTCTCTACAAGATGTGCTCCCCAAATTATAAAAAACTATTTTTCTGGAATTTCTGCAGCTATAGCACCATTAAAACCCAGAGGGCTTGAGGACTCGTGTCACTGACTTCCTTAGCCAGGAACTGGGGTCTAACCAGCTCACTTTCTCTTCACTCTCTGAACCAAGCTGCCAGCAGTTGAAGCGACAAAGAGGACCACAAAGGAGAACAAACAAGGCGACGGCCCAATGGCACATCATCTGCGGTGATATTAACAACTGTATTTCATTAATGTCGCTGTGCCAGGAGAAGGAGTGCTAAGGCTTTGTGGTTAAGTTGGAGTTCTAGCATCAGACTCGACTCAAAGCCAGACATTTCCAAGATGTATAACCATGGATCAGTTACTTAATCTAATTCCAATTTTGTCCTCGATAGGACAGTAAAAATAGCAGTAACTGGCTGGATAAGGTTACTGTAAGAATTAGGGTAAAGAGTGACAAGTAAAGTGCCTGGCGCTTGCTAAGTTAACAGTAAGTGTTACCTATTTTTATTAGGATTTCAGCTCAACATCCTTGACTACATTAGACTTTACAAGCTAAAAAGAATTTTATGGGACCCTTTTCCTTGACCAAAAACTTAGATTTCCTAAGGAATGAAATAACTTACCTAACAGAATATAAAGGAGATGATGACAAGTGTTTGCGTCCATTTTATAGGGTAAGCTGGTTTCATGTTCATTAGCCATTTGACTGACAGCACTATCCCCAGCATTTCCTTCATCACGTAAATAAGAGAACTGAGATTCAAACAGGTGACTTCTTTGCCCAAGATCCCATGACCATGAGGCTGCAGAGCCAGAACTAGTACCCAGATTATGGCCTTAAATCCAGGGCTTTTTCTGCATCTCCTCTGGATCATCCCAATGATCTCAAAAATAATTGCTTGACGCATGGAACTGAGATGAACAGTTAGATTCCTGGTTTTTCACCATCAGAGCTTCCAGGACACTCTTCCACAAAACATAATGATTTAGCAGGACTGGCCCATGCTAGTGGATAAAATCAAACAGAGTATACAGAGAGAAATTCTCAGTTTGAGGAAGATGAAAACTGCTGAAAAGACAAGTATTTTATGTTTTTACAAAACCAGCAATTTGGAGATACTTATTAAAGACAGGTAGCAACAGTGTCTTAAAGCTTCCGGTCTCATTTAAGATACCAGACCAACCCAGAGACACATACACAAAAACTGTAGCTAGAGCAGTATTTTTCAAATAATTTTGATTACAACTCACAGTAAGAAATGCACTTTACAATCTAGTATGTATGGATCTCTGTGTCTAGCAAAAGTTTTACAAATAATACTCTTCATATGTATGAATATTTTCTATTCTGCTTCATTAAAAAAAATGTTGGCTGGACCCATGTAATTCATTTCAAGATAAAAAGTTTGAAAAACACTGAACCAAAGAGATACAAAGGCTATTTGTGTTACCATACCATGTTCTAGTAGAAGTCTACAACAAAGTATTTAACAAACACACCTAGGGGCTGGCCCCGTGGCCGAGTGGTTAAGTTTGTGTGCTCCACTTCGGCAGCCCAGGGTTTCACTGATTGGGATCCTGGACACAGACATGGCACCGCTCATCAGGCCATGCTGAGGTGACATCCCACACAGCACAACCAGAGGCACTCACAGCTAGAATATACAACCATGTACTTGGGGTGGGGGGGTTGGGGTAGAAGAAGAAGAAAAAAAAAGATTGGCAACAGATGTTAGTTAGCTCAGGTGCCAATCTTCAAGAAGGACACCTAAACTTAGCAAGCAGAACCCCCTGATACTGACGTACACTTGGCAGGGATCCACTAGGAAGACACTGTATTTCACACCCAGCTCCTTAAAAGCAATTGAAGGGAAAGGATCATTACAGACCTAAAAACATTTTTGGGGGTATATTTAACACTAAGGAATCAAAGCAAAACCAAAAAAATCAAATAAATGGGAGAAGAGAGGAACACCCAGTTGAGGTCAAAATTTTCTTCTCTCAACTTCTTTAAAAGTAGAGGGAAAATAGAGGAAAAAACCAAAATTTTGTGCCAATTTGAGAATTCTCTCTATATTTGATAATGTGTTAAACTATAATGTAAATATATACATTTGTTCCCCCCAAATTCTGGCTTTTCCCCCTAGAAGTAAATTTTATGATTTTTTAGAAAGTAATTTGGTGACCACTTTCTATGACTGACAGCTGTGTGACTTTTTACTTCACTTCAAAGGCGTCCGTGCTTTCTCAGTGGTTACACCGCATGTGGTCTTCCTCAGGGCATATCTGACTAGTTCTGTTGTGGGCATAGAGACTAAACCCCTCCACATGAACAAGTGTCTTGCATATATAAACTACTGTCACAAAGGAAGAATATGGCTGGTTTTGCAAGAATGAATTACCAAAACAAAAGAAACAAAGCCCTCTAGGTGTGCTTCAGAATGAAACTGCCTCCATTAAATCTCCAACATACTATGAAGTATGGGATTATTTATGAACATGTATATCTTTCAGTGTACTTGCTTATATTTTAATGTTTGCCTAGGGCTTGCCAAAAAGATCAGGAACTTTCTAGACAAGTGAGACAGAAGCAAGAACATCTGACACTATTATATATCCTGCTATTAACACAAACTCCTTTTCCTGTCAATTTGTGAAAAAGAATATATGATTTATGTTATTTAAGGCTTAAATATCTGAAAAGAAATAAAATTTGAATTTGAGGGTGATGTCAGCACCACAGTGGAGTGCATTCTCCCCCTAAACTTTCCCCTCTAAGATACAGTGAAAAGGACATTCCTATTCCAACAGAGGACATCCACACAACACAGAAGACGTCTGAGAGACCCACGCAGCCACACATTGGAAGGTGGAGGTGGTGGAGCATCCCACTCAAGGAAGTCAAACGACACAAGACAAAGCTGCTCTTTCTCCTCGAAGGGCAGTGACCAAGGGATTCTGAGAAGAAAGGGGGGAGGGGGCGGCAGGCCTCTGCGGGAACACCATCGAACTCTGAGGTCCCTCACAGCCTGGGGGAAGGCCCCACACAGAGGTGACTGTGCTATTGTGGGGGTGTCTTCATCAAGCTAACACCCTAGGACAGCACATACCAAGAAGCCCCTGAGATCACGCAGGAGAAAGAAAATGCCCCTTCCCTCCACCCTGCACCCCAGTTCAGCACCTGGGAGCTGTGCCACAGATCACAGCAGGCTCAGAATACACAGCTCTTGACCCCCACGCAGTGGCGACAGGTGGAAGCAGTGATCAAATACTACCACAATGCGGAAGCACAAAGCCACGCTGTCAAACAGTGTTAAAAAATACATTAAATCTCCAGAGCAGAAGGAAAATGACAAGTACCCAGAAATCAACCCTGAAGGCAGAGAAATCTATAATCTAAATGGCAGAGAATTCAAAATAGCTCTCGTAAAAAAAATAAGTTAGAATAAAATGCAGATAGACTAAATGAATTCAGGACCTACTTCACAAAAGAGATTGAAACTATAAAGAATCATTCAGAAATATTGGAGATGAAAAACACAATGGAGGGGATAAAGAAGAAGATAGATTCCCTGAACAATAGAGCAGATATTATGGAGGAACAAGTCAGCAATATTGAGGACAGAAATATAGAAATGCTTCAGATGGAAGGGGAGAAAGAACTAAGACTAAAAAGAAATGAAATTCTCCAAGAAATATCTGACTCAGTTAGGAAATGCAACATAAGGACTATAGGTATTCCAGAGGGAGAAGAGGAGAATGGAGCAGAAAGCTTGTTCAAAGAAATAATAGCTGAGAACTTCCCAAACCTGGGGAAGGAGACGGAAAAGCAAGTGAAAGAGACCAACAGATATCCTAACTACATGATTGTAGAAATACCTACTGCAAGGCATATAGTAGTGAAGCTGGCAAAAGTCAATGACAAATCAAAAATACTAAGGGTAGCAAGGCAGAAGAAAATAACTTAGACAAAGGAACCCCTACTAGGCTTTCAGTGGATTTCTCAGCAGAAGCCTTACAGGCTAGGAGATAGTGGAATGATACATTCAAATCTTTGAAAGACAATAACTTTCAGCCAAGAATACTCTATCCAGTGAAAATATCCTTCAGATATGATGGAGAAGTAAAAACTTTCCCAGGTAAACAAAAGGTGAGGGAGTTCATTGCCACAAGACACCCCTCCCCCCACAAGCAATCCTCAAGAAGGCGCTCATAACTGAAAAAATGAAGGGGTTACAAAGCCCTGAGTAAGGAGATAAACAGGTAGACAAAGTCAGAAAATTGTAGCTATCCATCAGAACATGTTAGCAAACACTCAAGTATAACATATAAAGGGAAGGAAAACACCCAAAACAAATATAATAATGTCATTTTAACTGCAAAATCACAACACAAGATGGAATAAAATGTGACTAAAACAACTTAGGAGGGGAGGACGACATGGACTGAATGGGCTTAGTCTAAGGAAATAAAAGGTTATCAGAAAACGGACTATCTCATCTACAAGATTTTGCATACAAACCTCATGGTAACCACTAAAAAAAATAAGTAGAATGGAGACATAAATAATAAATAAGGAGAAAAACCAAGAAAACTAGCATAGAAAACAGTCTAACGAATTGGTAGACTGAAATACAGGGGACGAGAAACAAAGAAAATGCAGGAGAACTGGAAAACAAGCAATAAAATGGCAGGATTAAGTCCTCATAAAGCAATAATCAGTCTAAATGTAAATGGATCGAATTCTCCAATAAAAAGACAAGAGGGGCAGGATGGACTGAAAAACAAGACCCAACAATATGCTGACTCCAGGAAACACATTTCAGCTCCAACAACAAACACAGGCTCAGAATGAAGGGGAGGAAGACGATACTCCAAGCTAATGGCAAACGAAAGCAGGTGTCACAATAATTAGACAAAGTAGACTTCAAGACAAAACAAGTAATGATAAACAGGGGCAGTATATAACAATGAAAGGGACACTCCAACAAAATGACAAAACACTTATAAATATCTATGCACCCAACACAGGAGCACAAAAGTACATAAAGCAACTATTAACAAACATAAAATGAGATATTAATAACAACACAATAATAGTTGGGGACCCTCAACACTCCACCTACATCAATGGATAGATCATCCAGACAGAAAGTGAACAAAGAAACAGTGGAATTAAATGAAAAACTAGACCAGAGGGACTTAATAGATATATATATAGTACCCCCCATCCAAAAACAGCAGATTACACATTCTTCTCAAGTGCGCATGGAACATTTTCAAGGATAGACCATATGCTGGGAAACAAGACAAGTCTCAATACATTTAAGAAGACTGAAATAATAACAAGCATCTTTTCCAACCATAATGCTATGAAACTAGAAATTAACTACAAGAAAAAAGCTGAGAAAGGGACAAAGATGTGGAAACTAAACAACACGCTACTGAACAACCAATGGATCATTGAAGAAATTAAAGGAGAGATCAAAAAATATCTGGAGACAAATGAAAATGAAAACATACCATACCATATCTATTCATATGGGAGGCAGCAAAAGCAGTCCTAAGAGGGAAATTCATTGCAATACAGGCTCATCTTAGCAAACAAGAAAAATACCAAATAAGCAATCTCAAACTACACGTAAGAGAATTAGAAAAGAACAAACAAAGCCCAATGTCAGCAGGAGGAAGCAAATACAAATCAAGCAGAAATAAATGAAATTGAAACAAAAAAGACAGTAGAAAAGATGAATGAAACAAAGAGCTCTTTAAGGAGACAGACAAAATTGATAAACCCTTAGCCAGACTTACAAAGAAAAAAGAGAAAGGTTAAAAAAAAAATTAGAAATGAAAGATGACAAATAACAACAGATACCACAGAAATACAAAAGGTTATAACAATACTATGAAAAGCTATACACGAAGAAATTGGACAATCTAGAAAAAATGGATAAATTCTTGGATTCTTACACTCTCCCAAAGCTGAATAAAGAAGAAATAGAGCATCTGAATAGACCAATCACAAGTAAAGAGATTGAAACAGTAATCAAAAACATCCCCCAAAAATAAAAGTCCAGGATCAGACAGCTTCCCTGGAGAATTCTACTAACCATTCAAAGAAGATTTTATTCCAAAAAATTAGGGAAGACAAAACACTTCCTAACACATTCTATGAGGCCAACACCACCCTCATACCAAAGCCTGACAAAGACAACACAAAAAAGGCCAGTATCACTGATGAACATAAGATGCAAAAATCCTCAACAAAATTTTGGCAACCAGAATACAGCAATACATCAAAAAGATTATACACCGTGATCAAGAGGGATTTATATCAGGGACACAGGAATCATTCGACACTCGCAAATCAATTGTGATACACCACATTAACAAAATGAGGAATAAAAACCACACGGTCATCTTGATAGATGCAAAGAAGGCATTTGACAAGATACAACATCCATTTATGATAAAAACTCTTAAGAAAATGGGGATAGAAGGAAAGTATCTCAACATAATAAAGGCCATATATGACAAGCCCACAGCCAACATGATACTCAATGGGGAAAAACTGAACACCTCCCCTCCGAGAACAGGAACAAGACAAGGGTGCCCACTCTCACTGCTCTTATTCAACACAGTACTGGAGGTTTTGGCCAGAGCAATTAGGCAAGAATAAGAAATAAAAGGAATCCAGATAGGCAATGAAGAAGTGAAACAAAGAAGTGAAACTCTTGCTGTTTGCAGACAACATGATTTTAAATATAGAAAACCCTAAAGAATCCATTGGGAAACTATCAGAAATAATTAACACCTACAGCAAAGTTGCAAGGTACAAAATCAACTTTCAAAAATCAGTTGCATTTCAATACTCTAATAATGAACTAACAGAAAGAGAACTCAAGAATACAATCCCATTTACAACTGCAACAAAAAGAATAAAATATCTAGGAATGACTTTAACCAAGGAGGTGACAGACCTATACAATGAAAACTGTAAGACCTTACTAAAAGAAATAAATGACATAAAGAAATGGAAAGTGATGCCATGCATATGGATCAGAAAAATAAACATAGTTTAAATGTCCACACTACTCAAAGTAATCTACAGATTCAATGCAATCCCAATAAAAATCTCAATGAAATTCTTCATGGAAATAGAACAAAGAATCTTAAAATTCACATGGGGCAACAAAAGATCCCAAATAGCTAAAGCAATCCTGATTTGAAAAAACAAACCTGGAGGCATCACAATCCCTGACTTCAAAGCTACAGTAATCAAAACAGCATGGTACTGGTACAAAAACAGACACACAGATCAATGGAACAGAATTGAAAGCCCAGAAATAAAACCACACATCCATGGACAGCTAATCTTCAACAAAGGAGCTGAGAACATACAATGGAGAAAAGAAAGTCTCTTCAATAAATGGTTTTGGGAAAACTGGACAGCCACATGCAAAAGAAAGAAAGAAAAGACCATTATCTTATGCCATACACAAAAATAAATTTCAAAATGAATCAAAGACTTAAAGGTAAGATGGGAAACCATAAAATTTCTAGGAAACAATATAGGTAGTACACTCTTTTGGCATCGGTCTTAAAAGAATCTTTTCAAATACCGTGTCTTCTCAGACACGGGAAACAAAAGAAAAAATAAACAAGTGGCACTTCATTAGACTCAAGAGCTTCTGCAAGGCAAATCAAAACGAAAACACAACCCACCAATTGGGAGAAAACATTTGCAAATCGTTTTTCCGACCAGACGTTAATCTCCATAATATATAAAGAATTCACACAACTCAACAACAAAAAAACCACTCAATCAAAAAATGGGCAGAGGATATGGACATTTCTCCAAAGAAAAACAGATGGCCAACAGGCACATGAAAAGATGTGCATCATCACGAATCATCAGGGAAATGCAAATCAAAACTGCACTAAAATATCACCTTCTACCCGTTAAAATGGCTATGATCACTAAGGCAAAATTAGAAATGTTGGAGAGGTTGTGGAGAAAAGGGAACCCTCATTCACTGCTCGTGGGAATGAAAACTGGTGCAGCCACAATGGAAAACAGTAAGCAAATTTTTTTAAAAATTAAATACGGAAATACCATATGACCCAGCTATCCCACTACTGGGTATTTATCCAAAGAACTTGAAATCAACAATTCAAAATGACTTACGCACCTGTCTGTTCACTGCAGCATTATTCACAATAGCCAAGATGTGGAAGCAACCCAAGTGCCCACTGACCAATGACTGGATAAAGATGATGTGGTGTGTATATATATATATATATATATATATATATACACACAATGGAATAGTACACAGCCAGAAAAAAAGACAAAATCGTCCCATTTGCAACAACATGGATGGACCTTGAAGGTATCATATTAAGTGAAATAAGCCAGAGAGAGAAAGACAAAGACTGTATGATTTCACTCATATGTGGGTGGAAGATAAATACATGGACAAAGAGAACACTTCAGTGGCTACTGCGGGAAGAGGGCTTGGGGGTGGGCACAAAGGGTGATGGGGCACACTTATACGGTGATGGACAAACATTAATGTACAACTGAAATTTCACAATGTTGAAACTATTATGACCTCAATTTTAAAAAAGTGAATTTGAGGCAATCTTCATAAAAGTACACAGGAAAAATACCCTCAAGAAGAACAGACTTTATTTTTAACATGAAAGTTCTATTTTCTTGTGAGGCAGCAACAAGTGTTCAGATCCAGGGAATACAGAAGTATACAGTAACAATATTTATCACCATTGGAAATGCTGCTTTTTGGGAGAATTTTGTTAGAAAAACAAAATTAAAAATAATTGCATTTTAAAAAGATTTACACAGCTTCAACAGAGATGAACCACACAGACTTTTTAAAAAACATCAATTGTATTCTTCAACAGGACTGTATAAACAAGTATTGTTCAGGGCTGCTCTGCTTATCTCTGATCTGGGCAGAGTCAAACTTCAACCTTGAAGGGCGGAGTTCAGTCCGCTCAGCTTTCTAACGCATCTTCAGCACTTCCACTGGTCCAGTTTTCAGACACCAAAATTCCAAGCATTAACGAATGATTCTTAAGTTTAGAAATAGTAAATTCTGTAATGTCAATTTTTCTTTTATTTCCTTTAACAAAAGAAAATCTTGACAACCCAGTCCTAATCTTGGACTTAGAAGGCTACAAATTCTGCCATTTTTTATACCTTCCTCCAGTAAAAGTCAACCATTAGAAAGAAAAAAAGCGCTTCTCATTACCAATTATCCCACAGCTGCCAACAGCACCTTCCAGAAGGCTGACTCAGCTTATTACAAGAAATATTTTAAACAAAATGAAGAATCTAGTTAAAAAAATAATTCTGGCATCCATGCTCACCATCTTAATCAAAGAGGCAAAACATTTTTTGAAACATAATTGCTCACAAAAGCCATGACAAGTAATAGACTTAGTCATGAACAGAAACAGTAAATTTATATATTTTTATCACCTCAAAGAAGAAATTGTTTAAGGGTAAAAAGTAACAAGACTGACAAAGTAAATGACCAGAGAATAGCTCCTTTTGCCAAAACAGACATGCCACCTATTTCTCTCTTTTACTGCAATGAAGTACATTTATTTAAAATTTTTAAAATTTTAAATTATATCCCCATCGAAGCTATTCTAATTTATTTACCTTCTGTACAGTTTCCTACAGAACAACAAGATAATTATGGAATGTGATTTTAGAAAACAATATTATGTATTCTATTGAGGGGAGACCCATTTAAAAGAAAAAAAAACACCTGTGAACAACAGGTTAAACGAAAGAGCTGAATGGACCTACGGTTACATCCTTTCAAGACTGCGAAGCTCGGATGCTTACAAATTAGCCCTGGGGCCCTGGCAGAGCTGTCTGCACCTTGTACCTCTTCCTCTTCACTCTCAGGCTCTGTTTCTCCCAAAGCTGTGATACGTTTGGTTGCCATACAATTCATTTACCTGCAAATTCACATTCTCCTGACAACTCAACATTAGAAGTTCCGCGTATAAGACTATGTAAATAATGAATCTTAAACTTGTTCTCCCATTCCAATTTTAAAGTACTTTAGATTAAGGATATATGATGTGAATCAGACAAATGTGCCAACAGAGTCAAAGGAAAAACTGTTTATGAAGCGGCATTCCAGTTGTAAAATACCCTCGTGACTGGTAGGGACAGAGAGAAGCAAGCAAGCATAAGGCAAGGAGAAGAACACAGATTTAACAGAACTCAGGTGACCCCAAAACTGAGGGTTTTTATAAACGTCATTTTTAACTTCCTCCTCCTGCCATTCGCACCAGCTCACCGGGTGTGTGCCTGCCCTTTCCTTCGAGACTTCTGACAGCAGTCCGCAGTGGTGAGGCGGTGAAGCCAAAAGGCGTAACAAAGAAGGCAAAGAACCAAGGTTCTCCAAAAAACCAACCAACCAGAAAACTTAGAGCCTGAAAACTGAGCTTTTTACTGATTTAGAAGCCACAATGCACTAATAATTCCAAGTAAATTCATTTTGGCTGGAAAGGGTGCCAAAATGCATCAGTCCTACAAACAGAAACCTGGCAGGCTTACTCACATGAGTGAATGTGTCCAATTTGCCTACATACGTCTCCATTTCAAACTTAACTGGGCATATTTTTAATTTCTTAGATGTTTTCAGGGTGTCTAAGAAGTCCTTCCAGAAGACGTATTGCTAGCACTGGGCTTTCTCTGATGGGATATGTCTGGACAAATCGACTTAGTAACCTTCTAAACTGTACCCCTTTTACAGGTATTTAAATTTTCCCTCCCTCTAATATGTATAGGAACATTAAATTATTGCATCATAAGGTCATATACGAAGATCTTAGAAGGATGCTTTTTAATAACACTGTTTGCTGAAACTCATTTTTACAAAGAGCTGTTTCTTAATTTCACTACCACATATCCAGACATGAAATACTGCTGTCATGTGATACTGGCAGTGACCTTACTAGGTTGAGCCTAAATCCAAAATTGTATGGGTTTTTCAAAAGTTCCTGTTATTTATGCTCCAAAGTTCTTGCCTGTTTTCCCTACTACGGGAGTAACACTGGAGGGAAAATCAGCAAAATCTTTAAGCAACAGATCTCAGTGCAACCACCATAAAGAAAACGTCAGTCACAAGATTCTGTGACTAGGGGTTGCTAGTCAATGGATTACACTCCTGGCAAACGACTAACCCTGACCAAAACCACAAGACGACAACATCACAAAAGCAAAGGAGGAAATCCATGCACAGTCATTTCAGGATCTCTTGGGACTATGATACAGTGATGCTTAAAGGTAGAAGGACACCTGTGGTAAAGAAGGGAGACTGTGTGAGAAATGTCTCTCAGAAAACCAAAGGGGTCCTCACTACTGGCTAGCAGTCAACACGGGGCAGTCTCCTTTCGGTTTACTGACCTTTAAACCAAGTTCCGAAGATGGGTGAGAGCACAGTAAAGCACTAGTCTCCGGGCTGTGATTGTTCTGACCACACGGTGAGATGTGCACAGGAGAAGTGAGGAAAACAGCAGTTTTACAAATATCTCACCCAAAGCACAAACTTCTGACATCAAAAAACATAAATCACATAATGTACTAATATTGCTTTTTATCTCTTTTTGTATATACTTGTTCAATGCATTTCCCTATCAATTCTTGTCTGGGAGAAGAACCTAGTCGTGACATTAAGATTGCTGGGAAAACGTCAACAATCCCTTTGGTCCCAAAGCTGAAAAGAGCTGAGAAAAACACACATCTAGAAAGGGAAACAAGAAACAGAGGCCACCAAGGAATCCTGTGAACATCCTGTTTGCTACGTTTCAGAAAATGTAACATTGGTTATTATAAAATAGTTGTTTTGATATAAAAGATGGTTCTTGCAGCATCATTCACATCTCCCCTCAGGAATCATGTTTGCAGGGATCAGTTTTTTGTTTTAAAGAAGTTTAATTTGAAAACATAAAACAATGTGACATCGGTCGTCCAAAAGTAAAGAACGAGACCCGTCCTGTTCCAGGCAGCGTTTGCGAAGCAGCAGGCCAAGCACAAGGGCTGGCCTTCACGAGCGAGCAGGGCCATCAGAGGGGCGGCCTTCCTCCAGGAGCCGTCCCACGACGTATCCCTGGAAGCTGGAGCACGTGGCAGCCAACTGGGAGTGCACGATGCCATCAGAGTCGGGCGATCTGAGGTTCTCCATGGCCCAGAACAAGGGCCGGCAGCCCGGGGCCCTACCCTTCAGCTTCCTCAATGGGTTCTGGCGGCGGGAGCAGAGAGGCCGAGGGCAGGACTGTACTCGTTCCTCGAGAGACTCGGTCTTGCTCTGTGTTTGTAGACAGGGAGGCCACAGCGATAGGCTGCAGCAGAGTGGTTGTCATGCCAGTAGTGACTGTCAGACTGTGACCAGAGCCCTTGAGGGTAAGATCTGGCGTGGGGAGGAGCGGCTTGAGGATGCTGACGAGGCAGAAAGCAGAGCCACTTTTAGGAATGAAATTCACCTTGTTTTTGTCAGGACAGTAAAAGGCTGGGATTTCATGGAGCTGTTTTGGCCTAGACATAGAACAGACAACCCAAAACTTTTAAGTCATAGAATACTGGAATTAAGTTCTTTTATTATTTTTTTTAAACAGATAACTTATGGATACATAAAAGGAATACAAAACTCAAGCTATGTCAAAAGTTTCAAGTGCTCTGGACCAAAATGGCATTAGACACATGATTCAAAATACGTATCTTAGAATGCCAGAAGGACACCATTCGTCAATGCCACTTTCAGTTCCCTGGCGAGCCCCATGTACCACACAGGTGGCTCAGGCTGACGTACACTGTATCTCAGTGGAGATCTAAGACAGCCAGTAAGAAGATAAAGAACTCCCTAAAGCAAAAGAAATTCTAGATGTTTAAAGACAAAAACAGCAGCTGGCTCCGGGGCTGAGTGCTTAAGTTCACGTGCTCTGCTTCAGCGGCCCAGGGTTTCACCGGTTCGGATCCTGGGCACGGACATGGCACCGCTCATCAGGCCATGCTGAGGTGGCGTCCCACACAGCACAACCAGAAGGACCACAACTAGAATATACAACTATGTATTGGGAGGCTTGAGGGAGAGGAGGAAAGAAAAAGAAGGAAAAAAAAAGGATTGGCAGCAGAGGTTAGCTCAGGGCCAATCTTTAGAGACAAAAAAGAAAAAAGAGGAGGAGGAAAAAAAAAAAGACAAAAAGGCATTTCACTACCACGGTTTTTCCAACATCTGTGCTACTTTGGAGGGAGGAGGCAAGGAATTTAATGACATACAATGCCCATCTTTTGTGAGGTTCCACCACTGCATGACTAAACTTGGCTTCAAGTGCACTTAAAAATCTCTTTGACTGAAACAATTGTTTGAGTTAACTATGATGGTTTTCGGGGTAACATAATAGAAACGTGAAATCAAAATAAAACTAATGGCAGTCCTTTTCAAAGTTTTAACAGCAGCCAAATCTGTCTCCCGGTGCTCCTGATAATTAACCCAAATCGTTGGAAAAGGATACTAGTGTTAATAGCATTCTATGAAAATAAAAATATAGGAAAATTAAATTGTTATAGTAACATACAAGTGCCACAAAATTAAAAAGAAATTAAGGTGGGAGAACCTAAATAATCAAGATTTGGGTGGAAAAAGATCATACGATCATATGATAAAAAAGTATGTTCTCATCTCGCCTAAGGAAATAAAAAAAAATAAAAATCCAAGTGTGCCAAGCCTGCCCTAGATTCTGGAGACCCAAAGACGAAACAATCTACAAGGAGACAGACTAAATGCGTCAGTCCTTGCGGGGAGGAAGGTACTGGGGACAGAACCGATTTCAATGTAATTCGTCTCCTTCGTAATCTTACGTGTTTTACGCATTTAAAGACATTATGCAGAGAAGTCATGGACTACTTCAAAGCACCCATAAGCTTTAGCAGAGTGCCAAAGGCGTCACAGCAAAAAAGGCGTCCACAGCACAAAAAAGGTGTCCACAGCACAAAAAAGGTTAAGAACTCCTGCAAGAGAGTCTGACAGAGGGGACAAAAATGGCACATGAAAGGTTCAGAGGCAGAAGGGAGGCGATGACCTGTGGACAGAGGAAGAGGGAGAGTTTCGCGGGGGGAGGGGGCAAGAAAGAGAAAGGGGGAGGGGGAGGGGGAGGGGGAGGAGGAGGAGGAGGAGGAGGAGGAGGAGGAGGAGGAGGAGGAGGAGGCGGCGGCGGCGGCGGCGGCGGCGGCGGCTTCCAAGGGAAGTGACATCTGAGCTGAGTTTTAAAGAATGAATCAACAACAGACCTGGGGAGTAGGGGCAAAAAAACCATTGTTTCAAGTAGACAATGCTTTGGGTGGACAGATTTTATTGACCAATACTGAATACTACCCAAATATGACCCATGGACAGCTCTGATGAATATAATTCAAGAACAAAGAAATTACATCATTTAAATTATGTTTTACTGGTGTACCATCTTTTTTTTTTAATACAATGGAAACAATACGTTGAGTACTGTCAGGGTCACAAGTGCATTTGCATACATTGCTGATAAGAAGGGTGCACATCCTTTTATCTTTACTACTCTATTTTCATTATGGTTTTCAATTCCTTAAAGAAGACAGAAAACTGAGGTTGTTTCTATAATTAAATAATGGTTGAATTTCCTTTTGAAGACAGAATTATTAGAGATAACCTTCATTCTTATACTGGAAACAAAGGCTAATCAATTTTTACACCCTCTTCCAAATGAGGCCTAGTTTTTTAATTAATTAATTAAATTGTTTGAGGTTATCTTGTTAAAAATAACTTAAGATATGTGGCTCCTAATGGATCTTGAGGATGAAACCTCACATTTCTGAAATGCAAATAAACTTCCTGACTTTGATATTCTTTCAATGACAGAATCTTAAAAACACTTTAATTTCCCTGCTGCTTTCATGAAAACAGACTTATGACAGATCCTGCACCAAATAATGTAAACAGCAATAACTTATGTAACTAGCCCCCAGATCAAGAAACAGGACGTGAACAGTAAAGAGCACCCAAAACCCTCGCTTCCTGCCCTCTTCCAGTCACTATCCCAACCCACCAAGAGGACTCACTCCTGACCTCTGACACTGAACTTCCAGGAGCCGATTCCAGGAAACACATTACCCACCCCTGGGGTGTACGACCTATACTAATGCTAAGAGAAGCTGCAAGTACTAATATTACTTCCAAGTATTCTCCAACTTAAGAACCATATGTACAGAAAAAAATCTCAGAACTAGTTTTAAAATTTTATTTTTCCCTAAAAAGTTATTCCAAAAGGATTGTGTCTCAAAATAGATATAACCGTTTGCTAGCTGACTCTCTGAAAAATGGACAGACAGGCTGCATTACTACTCTAAGTATTTTCCTACTGAGGCAAGGAATTCTTTGGTATCCTTTTTTAAAGGCTTGCATAATTTTTTCTTTTTTAATTCAGGCATAAATTATCAGCAAAGAAAATGGTGGGTCCAGGTTACTTGTAACGGGAAGGAGGGAAGGAGAGAGGGAGGGTCACGTACATTCTAAAAGGCACCTGTATGCTGTACAGAGCCCGGAGAATCTGGGCAGCAGGTCAGGGAGGTCAGGCGCTCATCAGGCGGGGTTAGGAACGGCACTGACCTCATTCGAAAGGACTTACTCAGTGCGCATGGCACGGTGGTGGGATGCGCTGGAGCAAAAAGAACACGGGGACAAAGCAGCACAAACTCTGGTCACGGCCCTTCTGGGCCCAAGTCCAACCACCTATTTTCTTTCAGGTAAATAAACATACATTTCTAGAAACCAGACCATCAACCCTCACCCCACTCCAACCCCCAGTTCAGGTCAGGGTTACTACCTTTAAACCAAAAGAGAGACTTAGAAAATTATTCTTTAAAGAATGACTAAATAAGGGAAGTTTTTAATTAGGACCAATAATCTACCTTTGCTTTAATGCCAGTGTGTCCAGTGGGTTTTGCTCTAATTCTGACATAGCTAGGGCAAAAAGAGACTAATTATTTTAGACTTTGAGTAATTTTTTTGACAGAAGGTTAAAATTACCTGTAAGAAATCCACTCTCAGGTTACTGCTGTGAATTTGTTTTTTGGAACATAATGAAAATGTGGAAAAATGAATAGGTTTTTGCGTGCTACACATCCTACCTGTAAAATTCATAATAACCTATGTATGTTTTTAAAAGAATAGGTTTACCTTCTAATAACAGATGGATGTGCCATAGCACATTTCATACGTTAGGGTTTACCCTATGTTTCTTTGATCTATCTATGACCCCCACATCTGCCCTGTGCTTTCTTCCCCTCCTTTAGATACAAACAATGTAGTAGATAGAAGCTCAGAAATGGAGTCCTGAGAAATTTTCCAAATGCAGCAGTCTAAAGCAGATACCACAGGACACTGACCTACACAATGAATATTCACTCAAAGTCATTTATAAAACAAATTCAAATTGGTTTTGAGCCAATCAAAGCACTGCTCTGAACTGAGGCAAATCTTAACTACCAATAAGTAAATCAAGGAGCTCGGCTCCAAACAGGTCCATTTGGACCATTTGATTTTTACTTAACAGAATCACTCCATTTCTTTCTTTCTTTCTTTCTTTCTTTTTTTAAAGATTGGCACCTGAGCTAACATCTGTTGCCAATCTTCTTCTTCTCCCCAAAGCCCCTGAGTACATAGTTGTATATTCTATATTCCAGTTGTAGGTCCTTCTGGCTCTGCTATGTGGGACGCCACCTCAGCATGGCTTGATGAGTGGTGCTAGGTCTGTGCCCAGGATCCAAACCAGCAAAACCCTGGGCTGCTGGAGCAGAGCGCGCGAACTTAACCACTCGGCCATGGGGCCGGCCCCAGAATGACTCCATTTCTTAAGAACTGTCATGAAAAGGTCGAAGCCAGCATTTTCAAATTCAGCATAAAAATCATATGAGGTATTTGTTAAAGATGCATAGTTCAGGTCCTACCTCCATATTTACTCATCAGGCCTGTGACAGGGCCTACGCATCTGTAGTTTCGACTAATACCTCAGATGATTACAATGCAGAGAGTCCATGAAACAGATTTGGGGAAATATTGCTTAAACTCTCAGCTGGCGCCAGTCAAGCTTTTCGAGTGACAATGGTGGAAAAAAAACAACATAAGCAGTTGCTAAAACAGTTTTCAATCACGTCACAAAAGCAGATTGGAGACTGACAGCCGGAATTTCCTAGTAGAGAAGTTAAAGGGATTCACAAACAATGTTCTTTGTGTGGCAAAATTATTCAGAATTTAGGTTACAGGAAGCACTGACAGGAGGTGCTCATTGAGGAACAAAAGGATGCCATATTTCAAAATGATTCCAAGATGTTCACAAGGGAGGAAAAAGATAAGCTATGTGAAATCGGGCAAGGCTGGACAATCTCCACATGGTATCTCAGGTTTCACAGTGAGAAAAACCCAGAAGGGCGACTCTAGGACTTGCAGCCATAGTGAGCCTGGAAGGTGAGGGCTAAGAACTCTCTCACATCCCCAAATAACGGTCATCACCTAGTGTGTGCGGCCTCACACACACCTACAGCCCTGCAGCCAGCACCAACAGAGCCAGGAGCCAGAGCTCCTGGAAACACCAGCCTGCAATACTTTCTGGGCAAATTCTGAGTCTAAAATTGGAGTACTTGACTAGAGTACCAGCCAACAGAAGCATACGAGCACAGAAGATCGCATGCAAAGGGTACGAGACACTGTTTAAAATTCTGCTTCTGACATGTCTTCATCACAGTAACACGATTCTGCAACGTAACAGAATTCTGTTTCCTATATTGGCAGACAAAATTTTTAAAAACTGTTTTAAAGAACTGGAGACCACAAGTAGATAAAAACTGAAGGGAATTCAATCCTTGAAGGAAGGAATCACACTGGGTGAGACCCGTGGTCCATCTGGAATAATCTGGAAGAATCTGGAATAAATATACTGCTAAATTCAATGTGTGATGTGGTCTCTATACAGGTTCAGCAGACGCTACGCTGAGGACCTCCAGGAAACAGGCATGACAACTGGGTATTAGCTGATATTACGTGTTACTGTCAGTATTCTTTGGTGTGATAATGGTATTATGGATGGAGGAGTTACTGTGGTTAATTTAGGAAACGAATATTAAATTATATTTAAGGTTAAGTGTCATGATGTCTGCAACTTACTTTCTCAAACAGTTCAGCAAAAACCACCACCACACACACAGACAAAGCAAATACACACAACGTTAACTACAGAGTCTAGGTGGTGGCTACACGGGAGTCACTGTACTATTCATCAACTAACTTAAACATTCGCATAATAAGGGGGGAGATACTTACGAGCATTCCTCAAAGACTTTGACCCTTTCACAGCCCTCAGGAGGTTCCCTTTTGAACATGTAACTGTTGTTAGGTTTTGGTGAGGTTGCATATTTGGGCAGAGGAGAGTTGTTTCCGTTCTCTGCAATAAACAACACACCGGATTACTAAGAAGTACCACTACGTAACCGCACCGTCACACTATTCAATCGTCCTTGGCCTCCCCCACACCACGAGCTACTTGAGGGTAGGAACAGTGCCTCACCCACCCACATTACCCCAGGATCTAACACAATTCCTGGTAAAGAAGAGGTAACGTTTGTTTCTTTCTTTTTAAGATTGGCACCTGAGCTAACAACTGTTGCCAAATTTTTTTTTTTCTTCTTCTCCTGAAATACCCCCAGTACATAGTTGTATATCTTAGTTGTGGGTCCTTCTGGTTGTGGTATGTGGAACGCCACCTCAGCATGGCCTGACGAGCAGTGCCATGTCCACGCCCAGGATCCGAACCAGGAAAACCCTGGGCCACCGAAGCGGAGCACACAAACTTAACCACTCGGCCACGGGGCCGGCCCTGAGATAATGTTTCTTAAATGCAAAATAGATAAGACTTTTTTTTCCACTTACAATCACCACAGCCTAGGCCTGTATCACTCTATCCTCAGTACTGAAGACTGATCTATCTCTCTGCCTGACAGTCACGTGTCACTCAGTGATGGGGACATGTTCTGAGAACTGTGTCGTTGGGCGATTTCGTCGTTGCATGAGCGTCATAGAGCACACTTACACAAACCTAGAAGGTGTGGCCTACTGCACACCTAGATTGCATGGCACAGCCTACTGCTCCCAGGCTACAACCCTGTCCAGCATGTCACTGCACTGAGGACTGCAGGCGACTGCAACACAATGCTAAGTATTTGTGTACCTAAACATATCCAAACATAGAAAAGGTACAGTAAAAGTATGGGGTAAAAGAGAAAAAATGGTACCCTGTACAGGGCACCGACCATGAACGGAGCTGCAGGACGGAAGCTGCTCTGGGTGAGTCAGCGAGGGGGTGGGGAGTGAATGTGAAGGCCCAGGACAGCACTGTGCACTGCTGCAGACTTGATCAACACTGGACACTTAGGCTACACGCAATTTATAAAAAAGCATTTTTTCTTTAATAACAAATTAGCTTACTATAACTTTTTTACTTTATAAACTTTTTAATTTCTTAAAACTTTTTGACTCTTTTACAATATTACACACAGCTTAAGGGGCTGGCCCGGCGGTCAAGTGGTTAAGTTCCCACGCTCCGCCCCACGCTCCGCTTTGGCGGGCCAGGATTTCGCTGGTTTGGATTCTGGGCGCGGACATGGCACCACTCATCAGGCCATGCTGAGGCGGTGTCCCACATGCCACATCTAGAAGGACCGACAACTAAAAATATACAGCTATGTACCAGGGGGCTTTAGAGAGAAAAAGGAAAAAAACCTCAAAAACACAGCTTAAAACACAAAGACACTGCACAGCTGTACAAAAATATTTTCTTTCTTTATATCCTTATTCCATAAGATGTTTTTCTATTTTTAAAACTAAAATTTTTTTTTCACTTTTTAAGCTTTTTTGCTTAAAACTAAGATGCAAATACACACATCAGCCTAGGCCTACACAAGGTCAGGATCATCAATATCAGCCTTCTCCTTCCACATCTTGTCCCACTGGAAGGCCTTCAGGGGCAATAACACGTACGGAGCTGTCATCTCTTATAACAACAGTGCCTTCTTCTGGAACACCTCCTGAAGACTGAGGCTCTTCTTGAGGAGGTGTCACTCTCTTCAGGAATTTGTCCACGGTGGTTTGCTTGGTTTGTTTCTTTCTTCATCACAGATTTGCCTGTGAGCAGATAACGCATCATGAACATTTCTATTAACAAAAACCTTTCAGTGTTGGGATCCACGTTTCCAAACTGTTTAAGGAGCTTGTTGAGGCTGCAAAAGCTTCTGCTCAGCCCTTCACTGTGAATTTTCTTGGGCTTCTTCTTTTTCTTCTCCTGCGGGTTCTTTTTCTCTTGTCTCCTGTTCAGCTGTTTCAGTTTCAACAACTCCTCATTAGCCAGTTCCTCAGGAACCACCTCTAGGAGCTCCTGAGCGTCACCCTCATCCACTCCCAGGTTAAGTCGTCTGCCATCTCAGCCACAGCCTCGTTGATTTTTGCAACCTCCTCGTCCTTGGCAAATCCTTTTAAATCACAAAGCTCCTGAGTGTCTTCTTCCAGATGCCACTAACACACTCCTTGCTGACATCACCCCAGACAAGGCTCTCAATGCAGTCATGGATGTTGTAATCCTTCCAGGATTGCATCAGTGTCTTCTCAGTGTCTTCTTTAGTTGCAGCAATAGCCTGAGCAAAGGTCTTCCTCAGGCAGTAGGCCTTAAAAGCTACCGTAACTCCCTGATCCTCTGGTTGGATCAAAGAGATGTTATCTGGAGGGAGAAACACTGCTCTGATATTGGGAGAAGATCACCAATGAAAGGAGGGTGTCCAGGAGCATTACCAACAGTAAGCGAAATCTTGAAAGGTGTGTCATTCTCCAAACAGTACCTCTCCATTTCACTGACACAGCAGTTCAGGAGGGCATCTTGGAAGAGGGGCTGGGTCATGCGTGACTTCTTATTGCTCCTGCAGTGCACTGGCCGTGTGGGCTTACTGATATACTTGAAGGCGCTGAGGGTCTCACTGTACCAGATCACAAACGGTTTCTATTTGTAGCCTGCAACACTGCCCCCCAAGCAAGACTGTTATCCTGTCCTTAAAAGTCTGGAAACTTGGCATTGACACGGCCTCCTTACGAATGTAAGTCCTTTCAGGCTCCATTTCCAGAATAGGGAGGTTTCATCCATATTGAGTATTTGCTCTGGCAGTAATTTTCCTCCACAATCAGCTTATCTAGAGTTTCCAAAAATTCTTCAGCTGCCTTCACATCCGTACTCACGGACTCACCACTCACTTTCACATTATGTAATGAATAACAATTCTTGAATCATTTAAACCACCCAGAGCTAGCAGTAAATTCAATACCGTAGTTCGGTCCAGCCTCTTCTTTCAACATCACAACATTTTGCTTGGCTGTGATTGTCGTGGTGCTGACAGAGATGCTTCTGTGTCTGGTCTTCAATCCAGGTCAGCAGAAGTCTCCCCACGTCTGATATAGGCCCTTCTCGAATCTTTGTTAGGCAACGAAGGAGATCTTTTAACAGCTTCTGTCACTTTGTTCTTGTTCTTCAAGATCATAGCTATGGTACAACAGGACACCCCTGACTGGTGAGCAATAACCATCAGTGATTTTCCACCTTCGTAGTCCTTAATCACTTTAATTTCATTTCCAGGTCAATCACTTTACGTGGCCTCTTACTGGTAACATTAGCAGTGGATTTTTACACTTAGGGGCCATGATGAACACAACACCACAAGACTAAATCAAGTACAAGAGAAAATGATGCAATCAAGAGACACAGTAAACACAAGACGTATGAGGCTGCTGCCAAAGTAACATGGCATACTGTTGGACAGTAAACTTTTTTTTACACAAGCAGAAAGACTACACTCTAAAATAACAGTAAAAAGTATAGCATAGTAAATACATAAACCAGTAACACAGTCCTTCATTATCATTACCAATTACTACGTACTGTACACAACGGCATGTGCCACACGTTTATATGACTGACAGCACAGGTTTGCTTACACGAGCATCACCATAAACACATGAGTAGCGCATCGCACTACGACCTTATGGCAGCACTAGGCATTTTTCAGCTCTATTATAATCTTCTGGGACCACCATCAAATATGGAGACTGTTGTTAACCGAAACATCATTTGGTGACACATAACTGTATTTCTATTCCATACACAGCAATTAGGCTCAAATGCCACTTCCACTCTTCCCTGTACAAGTAACTTAAATAGTTCCTCATTGGTTGCTTATCATTCATTCTTGGTCTGCCCTTTAGAATTTCTAAATTTGATCTCTCTGTTCCTCCGGTTACAATCTCTGCTCCAGGTAGTCAGAGCCATATGCGTCCTGTATGCGAAAGACCTCCTTTTTGCCTGTGAACTTCTCCATACCTGAGAGGTCCTTCTCTGTGCATTTTCCAAAACGTCCTTCAAAGGCTGGCTCAGGGTTTTTGAAATCTTTCCAAATTAACCCTATCAGAGGGAATACTTCTTTACTCTCGTATTACTGTTCAGTGCTGACGTCCTCAGTTCATACTACGGTAATTTAAAGTTCTTGACATGTTACACAACTGTCCTAGCTTTCAGTCTGACTGTGTCAGCTAAGCTACAGATTCCTTGCTGGCTGCAGCACTATGGCACCGGTTTCTTATAAAAGACATTCAGAGAAGCTAACCAGTCACTAGTCTCCTACAGTCAAATGCACCAGGACACAAAATTTATGGGATTCCTACATGTTATTGAAGTAAAAATAGAAAGTATGGGAAATCAAGGGGCAGATTTTAACAGCTGCGGTTTTTAAAATTCTTGGGGTGCTGTGGAGGTACACTTGACTGAGCGCTAAGCCCGCAGCTTGCTAAACGGTTTGCATTCACTATCCCTTTTAATCCTCACAATAAGTATAAGAAGTAGATAATTATGCAGACTCTTGACAAGAAACACAAGGCCCAAGAACAGGATTGAGTTCAGCGAGTGTCAGAGTTGTGTGCACACTGGAATCACCTGGGAGCATCGACAACTCCTGGCACCTGTGTCCTGGCCCCAGGGGTTCAGATTTATTGGGTCTGAGGTGTTGGCCTGGAATAGCCATGTTTTATTTAACCTAGAAGCTGGCAAAATAGGATCCAAATAATAAATTTTACAACTGCCCATAGTTTGAAGTGACTTCTTCAGAAAATCTTATGTTCTCTGCACTTGCTATAGCCTCAATAATTTAGGTGACTGGCAATAAAGGCCCGTTGTAACAATGGGACATTTTATGACATTCAACACACTGAGTAGGAGGTTCTAAATGAACGACTATTGAACAGAGCTACAGAATTCACAAATAAGTATCTTATTCTTGCTCTCAAGTACAGGAAATAACTGCGACTGAACTAACAAAATATTGCCCTGATATAGATAGATGAAAAGTCATATATTTGTTCTAAAGCTAAGAATATTAGTATTAATATTCAAACTGCTTATGTCTCCAAGTCATTAAAGTTGCATAAGTCGTTTAATACTCTAAGCAGCCCTCCAACCTCCTACTCCAGGCTTGCCTTGAACACTCACTTTTGCATAGATATAAATCAGCTTAATTTTTGTTAGAAATACCACAAACATAGATTCTAAAAGACACTAACTTGTAGGTTTCCCATTCAATTAAAAAACAATAAGTAGTAAAAATATGACAACTAAGACATCAGAGAACAAAGTGCTTTTCAGAACAATGTTCATCTCATTAATACCAAAAAGATGTTTCTTACTAATAAAGAACTCATATTAACAAGTGCAAAAAAAACCTTACAAACAAAACTCACCCAACTTGACCACCCCATGGGCACCACAGTAAAATCTACTGTTTTACACACCAATTTTTTTAAATCTATGTTTCAAATACATCTCCAAGCAATTATCTTAGTAGCCTCACGTGTGTGTCTTCTGCTAGAAAAGGAATAGAATGAACAATGAAATAGGTGGTATTATTCACTTCTCATCACAAGTTCCTCCCGCATCTTACCTTTATCCCTGGGATCCACGAGCAGGTCGTCAGCTGAACAAGGGCTCTCCTCGCTGCCCTCGTTGGAGATGGTGAGGAATGACGTGGGGGACACAGACTGGCAGCGGCTGCTGTTGTTGCTTCCCCTGTCCGCCCCACCGGGGGTCTGCGTGTCGATGCTGCGTGTGCTGCTGCTTCTCTGAGCCAGGGGAGGAGGTGCACGATGGCCATCGGGAATATCTTGTGGCTGTTAAAAAATTTTTAAACCATATGTATGCGTATTATTGATTTTGAAATTCAGCCAGAAACGCACCCAATGTCCACTGCACCCACTGTCAACTTTCCCTTGTTGTTCCAGATGACTCACAAATCAGAAATCCCCTACATATTAGGCCTTACGAAACAGAAGCCTTTGTGATGCTCCATTAGTGACACCCTAGTCTAATCTGACTTGCCCACCAGGCAATGGGCAAAGACTCCGTATTCTCAGGGTCTCGTACACGACAGGCGGCCAACGCTTGCTGCACGATGCTCTGCACTGAGTTAATCATCATGTGCTCGATATTATTTTTAAAGTTATAAAGAAGCACCGTGGTAAAAGAGGAGAAACTGAGAGTAACACTAGGTTCCACATTAGAAAAGGTCATCCACTGTGTGAATTAGTGATACCTGATGACAGGCCCTGTTACCTTCCACCCCTGCCCACTTCCCCCTGAAAGAGATTTTTCAAAGAAACCTTCCTAAATGAGGGAAAAGTTAACCAGAGCAGGGCTAACTATAGGGGGAAATCAAGGGGAACATAGAGGAAAGCTTGTGTGGCTCACTCAGCAGGGAACCAGCTCCCCGTCCGCCTGTGGTTCGTTTATCTTTACTTTATCAGGGAAGGGCTCCCCATCATGCAGTAGGGAGGAGAGGCTGTGGGAAGTGGTGTTTCCTCTAACTAAACCAACCTTTAATCTTAAGGGAGAGGATCTTAAGCACCAATAAAATACTACTTCAAACTCCCCAATTTCTCTTTCACTGAAGAATGAAAGCTTAAATACACCCTGCGATATGGTCTGAAATACAAACAGGAAACTTTCTCACTGTGTCTTACATATGACTCATTCTGATGCGTGTTACAGTTAGTAGAACACACATTCTTTTGCGTATTATAGGCAAGCAGAATTGCACTTCATGATACGGTCAACCAAACAGTAACTGACAAACAATAGAACAGGTACATTCATGCTTACAAAGTATAAGATGTCATATCCTTCCCTCCCCAACAGATTAGTAAGCTAAACTTTTGTTAAATGGAGTTACAGCAAATGAAAAGTGTATCACCTGTCTAATGATTTTTAAATATAGATAAAAACATAGTTTCTGTTCAAAGATCTAAGTTTAAGTTACATCCGTTGTCTCTGTGAGATATAGATATAAAAACTTTTCGTGCACTTGCCAAGGTCAAAGTTTTCCAAAAGAGAGAAATTTTCACTCTCCCTCAAGAAGGAAGAAACCTAACTGAACATGGGAAACAAAAGGACAAAGTTCTTCCTAATTAGAAGAGTAAACGTTTGAGGTGCCTTGCAGACCCCGATTACTCACTACGAGCTGCTCCTCCTTCTCCCCGGTCTCTTTAATTATTATTTCGATCTCCTGATTCAGTCCTTCCACACTATTCCGGAACCGGGAGCCTGTAGATTTGGCGATGGGGATCACTGGAATAAGTGCACTCTTTGGAACAGGAGCCTTAAGAAAGAGCGGTGGAGGAGGGACAAGAGAGGTTAACATTGCCTTGTAATTGTCTAAATTGAAGCACACTCCCACTCAACATGAGTAACTTTAAAATAAATCAAAATAAAGTTGATGGCCTCCCAAAAAGTGTGAGTAACTAAATCTCTCCCTCATACACGTGAAATATAATTTAAAGTCAAAACTCCAGACAATCAAGACAGAATTTCAGAAGTTTATTCACATTCATGAGGGACTGTAAAGAGATTAGGAATAAAGGAAAATAGTAAAAGAATGTCGATCTCAGAAATTCTTTTATGACTGTAACAGAGTTCAGACTTCAGAACATAACTTCAAAGTCTTCTAATGGCACAATTATCTATATTCCAGGAAAGAAACAAAAAAAGAAGCAATTTATCAAAAGAAAAAAAGAAAAGAATATTTTGGTTAGAAAAACAAAGTCACTTCCAATGTCCATATATAGCAGCAAGACTGTAGAAATGAGAATAGCTTTCCTGTGAAATTTCATTATTTAAACTTTCATTGCAATGATTTTAATATGCTTTGTTCAGGAAAGAAAATGATATAATTCATTTTAATCTTTTTCCAAAGCCTACCTCTAATTTTTTTAATAAATTTTTTTCCACTGGCACAGTATTACTTTTGAAAAGAAGTAACTGATAATATAACTACAGTATGTTACTTGGTTTCCTGAAAAGATACTCAAAATATGAAACAAGAATCGCAGAGGTACCTGCCAAAGTCAACAGCAACAGGGTGCCAGAAGATCCTCTCGTAAAGAAATGTGATGAACCTGTCCTTCCCTTAGGGAGGTCTCTTTGAAAAACCTCACTTTCAGGGGAAGGAGGGCAACCAGACAAAGGTACCAGGGCCTCTAATCAATTATCACTAGTTTCCATTCAAGGGACAACCTTGTCATCTGATATACTACTTAGTGTTAAAGCAGAAAGTAAAGTGTTACAAAGTATTTCTCCTCTTCCATTCCTGCTCACCTTTATAATTAAAAATTTAAAGAAATAAGCAAAACACAGCCATTCTTGGAAAATCCAAGAAATTTGCGAGAAAAAAGCCAAAAGGAAGCTTCAATCTGGAGTGGAGGGCAGCACTTCCTCCCTGCCCGGTTATCCTGGGACGAGAGTCTCACTGTCCTCGCATGTGAGAGGGGAGCACGAGGCCCACCTCAGAGCAGTTCTGCAGAGGTATGAGAGGACACGCGGCGTGGTGCCGGCCCACAATGATGGATGCCCAGTAAACAGGGGCTACCATGTTTTCCTTTTAAGCAGTCATTTAATTTATTTAATTAACTTATTTTTTAAAGATTGGCACCTGAGCTAAGATCTTTTGCCAGTCTTCTTTTCTTCTTCTTCTTCTTCTCCCCAAAGCCCCTCAGTACATATTTGTATATTCTAGTTGTAGGTCCTTCTGGCTCTGCTATGTGGGACGCTGCCTCAGCATGGCTTGATGAGCAGTGCCATGTCCACGCCCAGGAACTGAACCAGCGAAACCCTGGGCTGCCAAAGCGGAGCGTGCCAACTTAACCACTTGGCCATAGGGCCAGCCTCTCAATTTTTGTGTGTGTTTTCCCTACTACGTATTTTATTCTTAAAATAATCCTTTCTTGTCTTTTCACAATTTTTTTCAAGTATCATTTTTTTCTACATATACTGCCTTCTAATGTTCCCCCTTTTTAATCCCTCTGTTCCCTAATCTTATCTCCATACCCTCAAACTTCTCATATTATTTATTTCCTTTTTTTTTTTTTTTAAAGATTTTATTTTTTCCTTTTTCTCTCCAAAGCCCCCCCGGTACATAGTTGTATATTCTTCGTTGTGGGTGCTTCTAGTTGTGGCATGTGGGACTCTGCCTCAGCATGGTTTGATGAGCAGTGCCATGTCCGTGCCCAGGATTCGAACCAACGAAACACTGGGCCGCCTGGAGCGGAGCGCACGAACTTAACCACTCGGCTACGGGGCCAGCCCCTATTTATTGCCTTTTCACGTCCATCTTTTCTTTTTGTCCTGTTTTCTAGTCTCAGTATCCACTATCAAAGGAAGGAACACGAAAAATCTTAAGTTTGGATATTACATAGGTGTTTTATAGAGAAAATTTTTCAAATCCAAATCTTTGAGCCAGATCTTTGAGTGTAGATCTTTCAGGCACTAACATATCATTTCCAAAATTGTTTTTTGATGAAAATCTTTGCCACACCAAAGACTCTATCTATTCTCTTGGTCTAGTTCACGGCCTCTGAACACTTCCTGTCAGACCGCTTCAGCTTCAGCCGTGGTAACAACTCTACATCCGCCCTGCTGGGGGCTGAAGCGCCGTCAGCATCATCGATCAGTACTAGATGGAAAACAAAACTTCAGCTCACTGACACTCTGTATTTATCAAAATTTAAATCTGATATAACCTGGTGTCAGCTAAACTAACTCCAGATAGCACACAGTGGCCGTAAGATAAGAATGATGGGATTCTTAGGAGGTGAATGGGAGAATTATTCTGTGAATTTACAAATAGAAAATTATGGGACTACAACCTGACCCACATGTCTTGAAAGGCTTAGTTCTATTTCTTTTGGTTCCCTCTTTCTTCAAATAAAAACTATAATAAATACTATGTTCAGGTAAAACAAACCAATTTCTCAGCATTTTCTGTTCTTCCTGTTGGAACAAAGTCACATCTATCCCAGATACTTCACAAAAGCAAAGTTAAAGAATGCTCTTCCTTTATCTCTTAAAGTTTATCTGACAAAAAGCCAACATGTGCAGACACAACACACACTTATATTCTACACAGAAAGACAGACTATTCCCCCAAAATATCAAGAGTAAGCTATACAATGCTGAACTCAAACAATTCTGAAATGTGTTGGCTATATCTTCTAATGAGAATATTTCTTGAAATACTCCTTAAAAATATGACATTTTAAGCCCGTGAGGGCTTTGTCAATTTTGGAAACCACTGACATGTGAACGAGTCTCTCTTCTAAGAAACTTGGCAGCATTTACTCTTCACAACAAATAGTTCCCCCTGAACTTCCAGGGAAAGAACCACTCAAAAAGTATGTGGGAATTCTTTTCTAACTGTAATAAATCCATTGTAAGCCCAAGACAAAGATCTTTGGTTAACCAGTGGTTGTTGACTACACCAGCAGCACTGTCCCTTGCCTGTTAAGGGACGCTAAAGGAATTTCCCAGTAAAAATAACCCTCTACATATCATGAAATGCACACAAATAACTGCAATCACTTGGAAAGCCTATCAAGACCCCAAATATTCAAACTTCTCAAACAAATAAAGGAAAATCTATGCCTAGAAAAGTATAAATATAGAAAAAGGTTTCAGCGCACAGAAACTGGACCCAAGGAAACAGCTAAAATTAGGGAAATACTCTACAGAATCTGAAACATCAAAAGCGTTCCTGAAGCACTTGTAATAATATAAACATTTTTCCATGTTAAATACAAAAAATTATTATAATAAAGTACAACAGACGGTATGAGCTCAACAAGAAAGAAATGCAAAAGGAAAAAAGAGAAGAAAAAATGTCAGGAATAGCTCTACAGAGGGTGAAACTCTGGATGATGTTTTTCTATTTGACTTAAAAAAAAGTAACACCTTTACTGAGATATAAATTTCCTACTTGATGTTTTTTGGTTTCTAAAATTTCTGTAATAGGCATGTAAATACTTCTATAATAATAAAAGTTTTAAAAAAATAAGGTCAATATGAAATTGGCAGAGAAGCCTAGTGGAAAACACAAACTAGTTTACTTCTCTTAATATTAAGGTGCTACCGCAAACAGCCTAAGATTTACTGAGCAATTATGTGCCCAGAAGTGCGTTCAGTGTTTACAACACTCTGTCCCATTGAACCCTCGGGACAACACAACAAACAGGTAACATTACCACGCACAGAGCAGGGGGACTTCACACAGCCAGCAACCCGCAGGACCCAGAGCTGCAGCTGGGCAGTGCGACCTCAGGGCCCCCGCGCTCGTCCTCTGCACTGTTCATGCCCTCCCAGGTGACTTTTGGGTCCTTTTTTACTGTCTAATCTAGTTCATTATTCACAGACAATTATATTTGTGTTTTACGTATTTGTTTTTTAAGTTGGTAGATATTTTTTATAACAGTTTATTGAAAAATAATTCACATACCACACCATTTGCCCATTTAAAGTGTACAACTTTTGCTTTTTTAATGGTTAATGAACAGAAGTGTACAACCATCACCCCATCTTAGAATCACAAATCTCTCACCCATGAGCAGTCACTCCCCATTTCCCCCAACTTTCCCTGCTCTAGGCAACCACCAGCCTACAATCTGTTGACGGCTGTGCGTACGCTGGACGTTTCATATAAGTGGAATCATAGAGTGCGTCCTTCTGTGCCTGACTCCTTCCGCTTAGCATAACGTTTCAGAGGTTGGCCCACGCTGTAGCATGTATCAGTACTCCATTCCGTTTTATGACTGAATAATATTCCACGTATGGATATACCAATTTTATTTACCCATTCATTGTTTGATCGGTTCATCAGACATTTGGGTTGTTTCCAAATTTTGGCTATTGCGAACCATGCTGTTATGAATATTTGTGTAAGTCTTTATGCAACCAGGTTTTCAATTCTCTTGGGTACAGACCTTAGAGAGGAAGTGCTGGGTCATACGGTAACTCTATGTTTAGCCTTTTGAGGAACTGCCTGACTGCTTTTCAGAGTGGCTGCACCATTTTGCATTCCTATCGGCAATACGCAAGGGTTCCAATCTCTCCACATGCTCAGTGACACTTGTCATGTCTTTTATAATTTTAGCCATCCTAGTGGGTACGAAGCAGTATCTCACTGGAATCTTGCGCTGCATTTCCCTATCAACAAAGGATGCTGAGCATCTTTTTCACGTGCTTATTGGCTATTTGTATATCTTCCTCGGAGAACTATTTAGATCGTTCGCCCATTTTTAAATTAGCCTGTGTGTCTTTTTATTACTGAGCTGCCAGAGTTCTTTACATATTTTAAATGCAAGTGCTTTATCAGATATAGGATTTGTTAATATCTTCTCCCAGTTTGTGGGCTGTCGTTTCACTTTTTTGATGGTGTCCTTTGAAGTACAAAAGTTTAATTTTGATACTGTCCAACTTACCTACTTTTTCTTTTGTTGCTTGTGCTTCTGGCATCACCTCTAACAAACCACTGCCTAATCCGACACCACGCGTACGCCCACGTGCTCGTCCAAGAGCTGTTAGGTTTCGCTCTTACATTTAGGTCTTTGATTCATTTTGAGTTACTTTTGTATGTGGCGGGTGTAAGGTAGGTAGATATATTTTTAGAATCATGTTTTAAAGGCTAGAACTGGTATTATCCTTTACTTCTATTTCTCCATCACTTCCATCTCATCAACCATCAGCTAACATAGAGCTTAACATCTCAGGCTGTGAAGTCATAATGCCTGGACTAGCATCCCAGCTTTGTCTCATATGACTCTGAACAAGATACCTGACCTCTCTGGGCCTTAACTTCCTCTTCTGTAAAATGGGGTAATAACAATCCCGACCTCAAAGATGAGGGCTAAATGCTAATAATATATACAAAAAAATGAGGGGCCAGCCCCGTGGCCAAGTGGTTAAGTTCACGCGCTCTGCTTCGGTGGCCTGGGGTTTCGTCAGTTCGGATCCTGGGCGCAGACATGGTACTGCTCATCAGGCATGGCTGAGAGGGTGTCCCACATGCCACAATTAGAAGGACCCACAACTAAAAATATACAACTATGTACTGGGGGGTTTTGGAGAGAAGAAACAAAAAAAAGAAGATTGGCAACAGATGTTAGCTCAGGTGCCAATCTTTTTTTTTAAAAAAAAACAAGAAAACTGAGTAGCGTGCTTGCCATATAGTAAGTACTACACAGAGTTCAATTATTAATTAGCACTTTTTAAATATCACTCAGATTTGTCCATTCTCTCCAGCTCCACACCTTCTACCTTACTTAGCCCACCATCACTTCTTACTTGGATTATAAATCCTATTCATTTTTGAAATGGTTTTCCTGCCTCTAACCTTGTCCTCTCGCAAATTCATTCTCTATTCTGAACTCATAATGCACATTATAAAATGTGTATCTGATCCCATATCAATCCCCTGTATTTTTTTTTGCGTGGAAGATTGGTCCTGAGCTAACATCTGTTGCCAATCTTCCTCTTTTCACTCGAGGAAGATTGTCACTGAGCTAACATCTGTGCCAGTCTCCCTCTATTTTATGTGGGATGCTGCCCTAGTGTGGCTTGACGAGCGGTGCTAGGTCCGTGCCTGGGATTTGAACCTGCGACCCCAGGCTGCCAAAGTGGAGCATGCAAACTTAACCACTACGCCACGGGGCCAGCCCCTCAATGCCCTGCATTTAAAAAAATAGTTCCCTGGTGCCTCTAGGACAAAGCCCAAGCTTCTTAACAACTGAGACATGAAGACTTTCAGGTCTGGCTGCTATTTACCTCTCCAGCCTAATCTCTTACTACTATCCCTACCTGGAGCCATGATTTCTCCCACCTCTGGAAGGCTGGATGAATCCTACTTAACCTTCAGGATCAACTTAGACACAACTTTCTCTGAGAAGCCTTTCTAGAGGGTTCCATAGCCAGTCCAAGGATAAACAACCCTTCTACAGCACTTCAAACTCTTCCCTATCAACACACTCATTACACTGTAATAATCACTGTTTACTTATATTTATCTGAGACATGGTGGAAGGTAAGCCCAATATTTCATTTAACATTGCATCCCCTAATGAATACTACAGTACCAGCCATATGGCAGACGTTTAATAAATGTGATCTGGTTGGAGGAAAGGCCTCAAAAGTAAATATATCTCAAAATGGTACTTTTCTCCACTAGAGAGAGAACCTACTAAAACAAAGCCATTCCCGCAACTTAATAATATTTTCATGTCCATAGTCTGAAAGTTCCAATTAAACACGAAAACCGCTGTCACAACTATCACAATGCACGTTGCCTTATCTCTGCTTGGCTATGAACACTCAATAAAATGAGCCAAGCAGTCGAGATGCTTGGGGTGTCAAGTGCACAAAACTCCAGCTACCTGAATTTATTCTTTGAGTTACTCTATTTGCTAGTCCTTACCTTCTCTGCCAAGAGATGTTTTAGAATTAAACAAACGTGAACTTCACGCCAACTCCAATAAGCTTCATCAAGCAATTTCAACTTGCAAGGGAAAAAAAGGGAACTTCTGGATAACTTTACTACTTTGCTGATTTTAATGCAACTTTTAAAAAATCACTTCAACTTATAAACTCCTAAAACCCATCACTTAATCTTCAGCCCTATTCTACTTGGAGTAAAACATGGGTTGGGCATAAAAAGTGGCCTCATCTCTTAGAAATACATATGAAATATCTATGGATAAACTGGAGGGAGAGAAGGGGGGTAAATTCACCTGCAGAACCATCTGGTCTGCAGCCTTTTGAGAGTGAGAGGGTTTTGTTTTTAAGCAGTATTCCAACTTTGACAGTTATTAGTCTGTTCAAATTTTTCATTTCTTACTTTGCCAATTTTACACTTTCTGTTTCTCCAGATATAAACCCAGGCTGTTTAGATTTTTAAATGTATTAGTGTATATTCATATTCTATAATTAAAATACCTTATATATGGAAAAAAGCTATTGGAAACTACAACCAAACTACAAATTTGTGAAATCAAATTTGACCCATGTATCAATATTTTAGGACAAATTAGTTTGAAAAAATATATACCTCTACCCATACTTTCTCGTGAAAACAATCCATACACACTTGGCAACCATCAGAATTTCATCCATCAAGAGCAGTTCACAGGGTTCTACGGAGAAACCAAAGCAGCTGAAGGCCTTCCACTGAGGCACCTTCTGAGGCAGGCGTCACTAACACCCTCAGCCTTCAGATGAGGAGAATGAGACACAGACAGGCTACCCATCCGGGCTCGGGCTCCAGAGCCAGTGCTTCTCTCTTTCTATTATTACGCCTCCAACATACAGAATTGATAAAGACAAAAATACAGTAAATCAAATACCTAATTAGCTATGTCTCCCAGAAGCCACACCACAGGTCACCAAAAGAAAATATTTTGTCAACTTAATCTTCTGGTTTTTTATGAAGGCTGAGATTCAGTACTCAATCGCTATTTCAAATATGCTTTTGGACATTTTTGTCCTAAACAGTTACCTATGAAATAACAAATCATCAGAAAAGCAACAAATGCCTGCCTGGACTTTGTGGTGTCTGAGCTCCTACCTGACACTGGTTAATAGCCGCGTGGTTGCCGTGGAATGGAGACTGTCTTTCTTTATCTCGATGATGCCGACTGCTGTGTTTACTTCTCTGCAATTGCTGGCGTAGTTTTGCAATCTGAAAAGGGGAAAAACAAGTGCGTCAGAGTGTTTTCCACACCACACAAAACATATCCTCACTTAACAAGAACAAGTAAAATTTACCCTTAACTCTTTTGGTCTTAAAACCGTATCACAAAATTTGATTTACCATACAAAATTTATATATATACACACACATACAAATGTTTGTGCATACATGTGTATCCTTCTTTTAAAGAAAAACAAAATTATTTTCCAACACTGTTCTGAGCCTTCAAGCTTCCAAAGTACTGAATAAATGAAGTTTTTGGCATTTAGAATAAATTACATTAAAGCTTTTACAAAGAATTAAAAAATAATGATAATTACTCTCTCACTGCCCTTACAAGGAGTCACATTTTAGATTCAGATTTCTTTCTCAAACACCTAATCTTCAATAGCTCCAAAACTTAAACAGTAATTAAAAAATCAATTCAAGCCATGAAATACATTCGCAGATACAATGTTTAAATAACAAATTAAATTTCAATCAATATCCCATATTATCCTTGACTGAATTTTTCTATTTCTACTTTACGTATGAAATGCAAATACCCTAATTACAGGCACAGAAAACGGTAATCAGAGCATAGGGCCATAATCAACCCAGTTATACTAGGTTACTGAATTTCAGAAATACTACCATTATATATAGAAATAATAAAGGTGAATTTGTTCTATCATTACAATTTTATACATCTGATGTTTTATTATATTAACAGGTAGGGACTCTCAATTTTAAAAAAGGACAAAGAAAAACACATAATCAGGTAAGTAATGTGTGCATTTTCCCACTCAAATCTCTACCCAATCAACATCATAACTTTTTCTGCTGTTGTTTCTCAAGTAAACAAGACAACCATCAAAAAAACAAAAAACGGAAATTCACAAATCCTTGAAGCCCACAACTTTAAGGAACTAGCCCATGAAGGGATCCAATTTCCACACCCACTTCCATGGATGCATCCTCCTGACCTCCTTCAGCTGATCTGTACTGCCCCAGGACGCTGACCGCTTGTGAGACCCTTTCTTCTTTTCAGAGTATTCTTCAGCCCACGCACTCTCTGTCTTTAATGGAAAAAGAGGAAGGGGTATTTTAATCATCATTTAACAATAATGCATACCACATTTGTGACAACATGGATGGATCCTGAGGGCATTACGCTAAATGAAATAAGTCAGACAGAGTACAACAAATACTGTACGATCTCACATGGGGAATCTTTAAAAAAAAAACCAAACTCATAGAAAAAGAGATGCGATTTGCGATTACTAGAGCCTTGGGGTTGAGGGAGGGGGAACTGGATGAAGGTGATCAAAAGGTACAAACCTCCAGTTGGAAGATAAATAAGTACTGTGGATATAATGTACAAGATGACAACTGTAGTTAACACTGCTGTAATGTATACAGAAACCTTGCTAAGAGAGTAGATCCTAAAAGTTCTCATTACAAGGAAAAAACACTTTTTTTGTAACTATATGAGGTGATGGATGTTAACTAAACTTACAGTGGTAATCATTTTGCAATGTATGTATGTTAAGTCACTATGCTATACACCTTAAACTTATACAGTGCTATGTCAATTATATTTCAATAGACCTGAAAAAAATTCCTTTCTAAAAAAAGATTATATATACCATATTTTTCTATTATAAAATAGATTCCCATTACAGAAAAATTAGATACTAGAAAATTTTTAATAAATTACCCACAACTCTCCCAGCACCAGTTAATTACTGTAATATTTTAGTCTATTTCCTTCATTTCTATTACTAATAAAAAACTAGTATTATTTTTACATAATTCTAAATATAGCAATTATTAAACAAATGCATACTAATAATAGCTAACACTCCTGTGATCTTATTGCACGCTAGGCACTGTGTTCTAGGAAAGCACAGGGAAGGGCCTTCACTGTATTATCTGATTTACTACATACCAAAAGTTAACAAATTTTGCAGATGAGGAAGCTGTGACGATGAGACGTGAGATAAGTTGCCTAAGGTCTCACAGCTAGAAAGTAGCAAAGTCAAGATATAAACCTAAGACTCCAGAGTTCACAATCTTAACCTCTATACCATGTCTCGTCTTGCTTTAAATATCTGTAAAATACAGCCTCAAAATGTTAAATCCTTAGCAGTTATACAAAATCCAGAATTTAAAAACACTGTATCAGAAAAAAAATACAAATGAGTTCTTGGCACAAGAAAATACGCACAACCTCACGCATAATAAGAGAAATGCAAGTTAAAACTTCACTAAGACCGGGCGATTTAATAACACACACTCCCCTACAGTGCTGGTGGGAGCGCAAATTAGTGCAGCCAACGCTGTCAAAGCTGCAAATGTGCACAGTATTTGACGCAGCAACCCCTCTGTGGGTCATTTATCCTACAGATGTACAAAATGTATACCTTTATGCACAAAAGACATATCATATTATTCCTGTAGCACTGTTTTTACAAGTAAAAGATTAAAATAATGTAAATAGAGGATTGGCTAAATAAATTATGACACATCTTTACAACAGAATACCACACAGCTATAAAATATGAATAAGGAAATTCACAATGTACTGATACAAAATAATCTCCATGAGAAATTGTTAAGGTAAAAACTCAAGACTCAGTACAGTGTGTATAGCAACTACCTGTATACAGGACCGATGGAAAGAAGAGACACATATGTAAAGCATCTCAAGAAGAATACACGTGGTAACAAAAGAAACTGATGTATCAGTGGCTGCCTCATGGGAGGAAGACCCTTCACCATATACCACTCTGCACCTCTTGAATTCTGCACTATATGAATGAACGTAGAGCCTATTCAAAATAATACTTCTCTATATATAAGGGGGGGAAAACCTTTTAAGGTAAGAGACAATCTTTCCATATGGATAGAGTGAAGTCCTCATGTGAACAACAAGGTTGCAGAAGAATAGGCTATCTTACGTTTAAGGAAAAAAAAACCTTTTTTTTTTTTTTTTTTGCAACCTCCAAGGAAGAAACTGATTTAGAGGGAGATGACCAATGGATACTAAAACCATTAGATGAAAAGTTACTAGGGAACAGAATAGTCATGTGGTACAAAAAAGTACTCCATGGATTACTTGCTAATGGCCAAAAAAAAAAGTATGTCCTTTACAAATATGTAGGATAATTCACAAAACAACAATGTTATTAAGACCAAAAAGAAAAGTACGAGAATGAGCCGTTCTAAATTAAAAGGGACTAAAGAGAAATCAAGGACAATGCATGAATCTCAGATTGGATCGTGGTTCAAAAAAAAAAATCTTGCGGAAATTTTACCATGGACTGGATGTTACAAGATATTAAGGAATTATTGATCTTGCCGGGTGAGCTAATGCTACTGTGGTTATACAGGAAACACCCTTATTTGTAGAATATATATGCTGAAGGATTTAGGGATACAGTGTCATGGTATCTGCAACACAGTTTCAGAAAGCGCAGCCAACTCACACACATACCAACAGAAGGACTGATAAAGCAAATACAGCTAACGGTTAAACTGGCAAATCTAAGGGTAGCTGTAGTATGCTTTCAATTTTGTTGCATGTTGAACATTTTCTTAGTAAAATGTTGGGGGGGGGGACCAGAATCTCGAATCCTATCAGTTGACATTTTATGAAATTCATTTAGGACAACTCCATAAAGAAATACTTCTATGAAAAAGTATCAGACCAACAAAAAAATACAGAAGGAATGACAAGAGAGTTAGAAAATCATCATTTGGAACTACTAGAATAATTACTGATTTAAACAAAATAATCAATGAATGCTAAAATCAGTGGGTGAAAGTTTGTTGGGGAACAGGATAGTTCCAGTCTCAAATACCTCCCTCCAGATCACCCATGAGCTACGAAGGGAATCCGGCGGACAGAACTCATCCGTGACGTCACGTACGTCTCGATGCACATGCACAGAGAGGAACACACATCACCCATAATATTCCTGCTAAGAGTGTAGTAACTTGAATCTAATCATGAAAAGAACAGATAAACTCAAGTTGAGAAGACTCAACAAAAATACTGGCTTGCACTCTTCAAAACGTCAGTGCCACGAAAGACAGACAAAAGCTGAGGATCTGTTTCAGATCAAAGGAGGCTAAACACACACGACACCTAAATGCCACGTGTGCTCGCTGACTGGATCCTGGCTTACAGGAGAAACTGCTAGAGAACACTACTGGGGAAACAAAAAATCTGTGCGTGTGCCACATACTAAATAACAGTATTTATCAATGTTAAATCTCCTGAATTTGGTAATTATATTGGCAATATTTTTTAAGTCCTTGTTCTTATATATGCTCAAGTATCTGAGAAGAGTCAGAATGTCTGCAAACAATAACAACAGTCATAATTAGGTGTACACAAAGAAATAAAGCAAAATATGGAAAAATGTTTATTGGTGAATACAGATGAAGAGTATATTGACGTTCCACAATGCTTGTGAGTTTTCTATTAACTTGAGACTTCTTTCAAAATAAAGACTTTTCAAAAATTAGGGAAATTACTAAAGATATTAATTTTAAGTATAAAAAATAATTCAAGGAAAAGCAAAGGAATATAAAAGTTTCCTATAGATTTAAGAACAAATTAAAGATAATGAGAATGAGTATTAGTTAGCAAGACAAATAAAAATAAGCCATAAAGAGCAACAGAGAGCTTTGCTAATTTCAGCAATGAGATGTTCAGGCAGGAAAAAATACTTAGCAAAAGTCATTAATTTTACTTAAACTCCTAATTCAAAAGATAATTGCTTTCTTTGTTCAAGTAAGCTATGCCTTTATTATAAGACACTCTTAGGTACTACTAAAAAGCAAAATTCAATTTTAATTATGTTTCACAATTTTGTTCAGTCTCGCATTGTATATCGGAAAGCTATTAAGCACCTACTAACATGCCAGGCACTGGACCAGGTCAGGTACTGGGTCAGAGAGGAACCACAGTTCTTATTCTCAAAGAGCTTTTTGTAGGAAAGAAGGAATAAAAAGCCAGTTATGATATCATGCGATGACAGAGGTCCCCTAAGAAAGGCACCTACCCCAGAACTAGGAGGACAGGGGAAGTAGGCAGGCAAGATTTGATGGCATTGGGAGAGGCTCCTGTGAGCATTAGAGCATAAACTATCAAGGCAAACAGTGGGAAGGCATTCCAAAGCAAACAGAAAAGCTGGGAAGCACGAGTGAGTGGAATACACAGGGCACTGTGGAGAGTTGGGGAATATTTTCAAAATTACTTTTAACAGAAAAAAAGCAGTTGCACAATCAAGAAACTGTATTTGTTTTAAAGGATTCCATGATGCAACTCTCCATTTGCTACACTGCAGCCCAGCCTGTAAAAAACAATACGTAGGGGCCAGCCCCATGGCTGAGTGGCTAAGTTCGCACACTCCACCTCAGAAGCCCAGGGCTTCACTGGTTCAGATCCTGGGCAGGGACCTAGCACCACTCATCAAGCCATGCTGAGGCAGCGTCCCACATAGCACAACTAGAAGGACCTACAACTAGAATATATATACATACAACTATGTACTGGAGGGATCTGGGGAGAAGAAGGAGGAAAAAAACTACGTATAGAGTCACTGGCATAGAGAAATTTGATTTAATATATGAAAAAAGAAAGGACAGGAACACCAGGCACCTGGTAAAGCATCTGGAAATGGAGATGATTTCAGAATCCCAGGCTTACCCAGGTAAGGCAAAGCTACTGAAAGGCAAGTACAGGGCTATACTGAGGTCATAGATTCAGGTCTGGAAAAAAGAGATTTCAACATCTCTTTTCCTCAATATTATTACTCCAATTTTAACCAGTGGACCATGGTTTTATTCAAAATTGAAACAGTTACTCAAAAAAGTAATTTTTTTAAAAAAGCTAATTCAGCTCTTCAGTACTTTCATTTCATCACACTAAGATATAATTTTCTAGTGTTGCTTTTATCTACCGAACATGTAAAATAGTTATTTTTTTCCTGCTATAAATTCCACATTATTCTTCCAAAAAAAGGAAATAACTTCTAAACAAGTTTGTAGACTTATTAACAGCCACCTTCAGTAATTCATTATTTTAGTCTCTCATTTGCCAATTATTTAATTTTATTAGCTTTTAAAAAATCACAAGCCATCTTACAAAGTTTCTGAACTTTGTAAGCCAAGGTACAATTGGAAAAATAAAACAATTTAATAAGTTATTAATCAAAATCAACCTCTGAAGAGGAAAAAATAGCCTCTGCAATGTCGGACTTCCGAGAGAAAATAACTAAGATTTTTAAAAGCAAAAGACCACTGGTTTATGCAATAAAGAAAATAAACAAAAGAAATAAGAAAGAAAACCAGGCACGCATCACCTGAGTCACAAATTCACACAAACAAGCCACCTGAGAGGTCAGGAAAGCTGGGAAGAGCACACCTTCCAAGTCAAAGAAGCCAAACAATCCAACCACACACACACGCTACATTTTCTCCCCCTAAAGTGGTACAGTCAGAAAACACAAAAGGTACCCCCTGGAAATCAGGGAGATCAAATTAAATTAATGAAACTGCAACCTAGTTAGATAATGCTGGGAATACAAATTAGCGTAACCTTTGTGGAGGGCGAACTGGCAAATGGTTTTTAAAAGAATCCTTAAAAGAATGCTGGGGGAGTGGGAACAGCACGCAGAGGTTGGTGACAACGTAGTAATAATAAGCTCTGTATCAAACTCTAAAGCAGAAACGGCAAATCAGCCTTGCAGAGGATGAGGCTCCTGGACCAACCCTGCTGGAGCACTGTGCCAGAAGGCTCTCAGGCTCTTCAGGCTCCCAGGGAAGGAGTGATGTCTGCCAAAGATGCACAACAACAGAATGATGCCACATTTTTGCTATCTTTGTGTAATTAGAATGATAAACAAACAGGTACAGCAAAATCTGAATCATTCAGTCATTCTCATGACCAAACAAATGATAGGGCTGGGGAGCGGACCAGAGGAGAGATTAGTATCTTTAAAATTTGTTCCCATATTCCTAACTCTTGATACTGCCTTCCTCTATATTTTCCAGAACCTCCCTCTCCCATTCCCGCTCCTCTCCAGATAGTGAGAAGGACCTTAGTGTTACATATGATATTTCTTAAATGAAAAAACCAGGGCTCAGAGTGGTGACACAATATGACTTGTCAAAAGTCAATGGCAACTTTCTGGAAGCACCCAGCTATAATGTAAGAGAATCACTTCCATCATCCTGTCTGCACCAGGGCTGATAAAAGTTCCCCAGGCCCTCAGCAGTGGCAGAAATTGCTAATCAGTCCCAGTAATTTTTAGCCTGAATTTTTTTCAGCAAAATGCTCCAGGAAGCTAACAGCAACTGACATACTGCAGAGGAGATGAAACCTACATGCCATCCTTGTTCTAATCTGACAATAATCAAAGGTCATAATCTTAATAGCAAGCATTTATTGAATGCTTACTATGTGTCAGACACTGTCCTAAGTGTTTTACATATATTTCTTGCTTAGCCTTCATAATAACCTTAAAGGATAAGTACTATTATTTTCCTCATTTTACAAAGGGGAAACAGAGGCACAGAAATGTTAAGAAAGTGCCTGAACCCCAAAGAGGATATACAAAAGGTCAATAAATACATGAAAAGATACTCAACAATACTAGTCATTAGGGAAATACAAATCAAAACCACAAGATATCACTTCATACCTACTAGGATGGCTACAATCAAAAAAAGGGAAAATAAGTGTTGGTGAGGATAGAAGAGACTGGAGCTCTCATCCATTGCTGGTGGGAATGTGAAATGAAGCAGCTGCTGTGGAAGACAGTGTGGTAGTTCCTGTAAAAGTTGAACGCAGGACCCAGGAATTCCACTCCTAGGTATGTACCAAGTGGAGCTGAAAGCAGGGATTCAGACAGACACCTGTAACACCAGCGTTCACTAGAGCCAAAACGTGTGAAGAAACCAAATGTCCATAAACAGATAAATGGATAAACACCATGTGTGGCACAGCCATACAACCAAATATTCAGCCATGAAAAGAAATGCAGTTCTGATACATGCTACAACATGGATGAACCCAGAAAACATTATGCTAAGGGCAAAATGAGCCAGCTACAGAAAAACAAATATTGTATGATTCTACTTACAGAAAAATCTAGAATAGGCAAATTCATAGAAAAAGAAAGTTGAATAGTGGTTACCAGGGGCTGGAAAAAGGAGGAAGATTTACAGAGCTTCTGTTTGGGGTGATGAAAAAGTTTTGAAAACACAGAGTGGCAATGGTTGCAAAACACTGTGAATGTAATTAATGTCACTAAATTGTATACTTAAAAATGGTCAAAAGGGCAAATTTTATGTTATACATATTTTACCAAATTTTAAAAAGTTGATTTAACTAGCCTACGTACCTTAGGGAATCTAACATCTACCAATAAAGTATTTGAGAACTTCTGATTAGTCCTGTTAGTGCTGCAGTCACTTGCCAAAGGTGGGGGCCCACAATGCAGACGAAAGCCTGGGGTGCCCCAAGCTATCACTGCATCAGACCTTAGGAGACTCTACATGTGAGCTTCACAAGCAAGATTAACAGTACAGTAATTAGAAATGTTCTTTACATTTGTACCCTTAACATTCCCAACTCGGGGGACATTCAGAAGAATATGATGCGAGTATGGGATTTACACTTCAATTCAACGTAGTCAGCGTGAGGTCACAGCAATTTGCTAAAAAGACTTAGGAACTGTGGCCACAGATCAAGGAGCTCTCGATGGCTTATAAGATTGTATATTATAAGATTGTATATTCTTACTGATAAGACGAAATATCTGAACCCAGTGAACCTGAAACCGCAGAGGAAATAAAGAGCACTGTAGAAATGTTCAAGGAAATACACCCATTCGAATTTAAATATGACATGAGGATTAAGCAGAAAGCAAGCAGAGACTGTACTCATTTTCCATACTACATGCCCTAATCTCAACAAAGTTACAGATTTTGAATAAATGCAGAGTTCTGCAGAACTCTTTGGTTTAAAAATTCACAATTTCTGAAGATTCATTACTTTTGATGAGAACAGACTCTGCATCTCCATTCCTGTAGTTGCCACTGGATTATAAACCTCACAGTGATCTCAAATTGCAAGCCTCTCCTAAACAATGGGGTTCAGTTTCAAGAGTATCAGAACAGAAACCAAGCGAAGTCCACCAAGGACACCTGTCACTTTGGAAACCAACATGCAAATCCAGAAACCACTCAAACCATGTTTACTTGGTTCTGTGAAAGGACATGCTCTCATAAAGTGCTGGGACCAAGCAACCATCAGTGATGGAAATCTGAAGTCTAAATCCAGCACTGTGGGTGATTTTCAACAATCAGATAAAGCAGCTTTTAACTCTGTAAATGATTTTCATTCTCCACTGGCAATAAAGCTGTAACTGTTCTGCTCATTCATTCCTTTGCAAATATTCTTGAGTGCTTACCCTGTCGGTACAGTACTAAGTCCTGAGGATGAAAACACAGAAATGGACAAGCCAGACACAGTTGCTGACTTTGTGGGCTCACCAGCTGGTGAGCATGAGAAACGTTAAATAAGTGATTAGACAAATATTTAATTAATTATAATCGTAGTAAGTGCTATGAAAGAAACTATACCAAACTAAGACACAGCCATCAACTGGCTTTATGACTCTGGACCTCAGCTTCCTCATTGGTAGAACCAGGCGGTAGATCTAAGGGGTCTTTTAAGACCCTTTTAATCAAAAAATGTAAAAGTATAAAACGTTGCTTCCAGAGTCCCTCTGTCAGGAATTGATGTTTATAGAATCCATCGATAATGTAACATAATCCCCATCTCCCCACACACAAAGATTTTTGGCACAAAAATATAAGGTTAGATAGAAAGTAAAGTTATCCTTACTGTTACAAGTTCTTAGGTCCAAATTTCATTTATTAAATACACTGTGATGTTCTAAACTAACTAGAAGAGGAAGAGGAAGAAAAGTATGCCCATAAATTATCCGTATGTATCGGAATTACTTTGGGAACTGTTTAAAATGCACATTCCCAAGTTTCAACCCAAACCTCCCACAGCATATCTGGAGGCCAGGCCTGGGAACCGCACTTCTGAGAAGCTTCTCAGGGCATTCTCACACACACTAATGTTTTAAGAATTTGAGCACAGAGTAGAATAACAGTATGAGAAACGGTTTCAGAGTAAAACACTTCAGCATAAGAACTGTAATAAACCAACCTGTGTGGCCTTGTCCCTCATACAAGGAGCAGCTTGCCCATGACTGTCACGAGGCCAGTGCCCTGCAAGGTACGGAGCCGCGAGGGTATCGAGAGAGGAGGTGCGGCGGATAATACTGGAGGGGCTTGAGGAAGGCGGCCGCGTCTTGTCACCTGGATTTAAGACAAATAGATTTATTTTAAAATAGATTAGAAAAGAAACAAAGTATAAACTAAGTTTTAAACTATGTAGAAGTTCTCCAACTTAAATATAAAAAATAAGTCATAAAAAGGAATATGCTATTGATTCACACAAACTTGGATGAATGTCCAGGGAATTTCACTGAGTGAAAACAGTCAATCTTAAATGGTTGCATTTATATAATTTTTTAATTTATTTCATATATTCATTTATTTCATTTATATAAAATTTTAGAAATGGAGGAAAGATTAGTGTTTACCAGGAGTTAGAGATGGGGGAGGGTTTCAAAGCCAACTGTTGGGAGGGAAGCAGGCGTCCTAAAAGGGGAACGTGAGGGACCCTGTGACAAGGAACTATGCAGCATCTTGACTGCTGAACGGTGGTGGATATACGAGCGTACAAAGGAGACTAAACAGTACAGAATCCAACACGCAAGTACAAGGAAGACTGAAGAAACCTGGATCAGAGCAGTGGGTGGCACCATGTAACATGCTGGTTGTAATGTACTATAGCTCTACAGAATGCTACCATCGAGGGAAACTGGGCAAGGTGTATTTCTCTCTGTATTATTTCTTACAACTGCAATTATCTCTACAAAAAAATAGAAAGTAAGACAAATGTATATCTACCCATTTAAAAAAATGCTGACCTTGGTTTTAAGATTAAATAGGTATAATGTTTATTTATATATATTAATATATAAATGATAATACTCATTTATCATTATATCATCTATACTCAAAAGGACATAAGGCAGTGAAGATAACCTTACAGGTAAAATTTCATTTTAATCAGCTCTGTAAGACACAGATTTTAGTGAGATTTTGTTACAATAAACACACTGTAAGAAACCATATTAACCAGGCTGTAGGAGCTATAATTGAAGCCACATATGCAAAAACTTTTTACATTTCAAGCTACAGGATACATATTTGGATGTAAGCCAAAAATAAAAACTAAAAAAACTAGGGGTAATGGGAAATTAAAGGCGATGTAAAAGAAACACTCATATATCCCCTTTTTTTTTTTAATGGGGGAAAGGAGCAGGCTTAGCTAATTTATGCTTTAAAAATAAAAAAATTAAGGGGCTTTAAAAATACTAAATATATATGTAAGTAGGATATTATATTATCTAGCCATAACCTAGCTCCATATGATAACAAATACCTTGCTCTAAGGCCATATATGAAAACACTTTAAGACGCCCTCTTCTATTTGTATTACGTTATGTCTTAATAAGGGTCTTGCATAGTTGTAAGTATAAAAATTCAGCTGCTAGTTATGTGACCCAAATAACAAAAGATTCAATTTCACTAAGATAATAGTTACAGCAGCTGTGTTGATGATAATCATAAAAGCCGCTTCACAGACATGCCTCAGATACATAATGTGCTTTCAACATGGCACAGTTATTTCCCTAAAACAATGCCCACTGCTGCAAATGCTAATCATCTCTGGATACAGTCCTCCTGTTACAGTAAACAGAAAATAAATGCAGTGCATATCCATAGGTTCAAGAAAGTACCCACATTATCAATCGTGACAAGTAAAAAGCAATAAATACACGTGTTCACGATTTTTCCTCTAAAAAGTTCATCTCTACTGGGACAGTCACAAAAAGATTGTTCTCAGCTAGGGAAAAAAAGTCGCACACACTATGTAAACTGGTGTATACTCATTAAAATCAAATTGCTAAAAGCTGTCTGGCACATTTCTTCCCCAACTATGACACTGCCTTAGTCACCCACCAGAGTCCTAATCAAACGCCCCTTCCTAAGGGGTCTGACTCCATTTTCAGGATTTTTAATCCTCCAAGAGGTGACTTTTCAACTAGGCCTCCCTACTACATTGTCTAATGAAACGGAGACTAGGAAGGCTACACATGGCCACATGGAAAAATACTCAATATTTTCTCTTTTGAACTCCCCTCCTAGAAGCCATTCATTTAAACACTTACTAAGGGTCTGTGAGCCAGCGCTAAGCCCTAGAAATTAAGACGACTACGTTCCAGCCTTCGGTGAAGAACACAGTCTACACGGAGCTTGTCATTACTCCACTTCCACCCAGGTTTCCCAAACTGACAGGATTTGGTGCCTAATTACGAGGGAGTTTAGAGGAGGAGAGGGAGCCCAGGATTCAAAGACGACTAAAGACTCCCGGCCCAGAGAACAAGGCTGCGTTTACAGGGAAGTCCAGAGGAAGAGACTGGACAGCTGACAAGAGCCTTCCCGAGCTGGCCGCGCAGGCCTCCAGGCCTCTCTCTGCCTGGACTACCTTCCTACCCTTTCTTTGGTTGGGCTGGTTCAGATGTCTGAAATGAAATTCAAAATTCAGTTTAGACGTTTCCTCTGGAAAATCTTCCCTGAACAGCCACCCCAGCCCAAGAAACACATCAACGTCTTGGTCAAAAGCCCTGCTGTGTGCTCCACAGCACGGTTCGCTGCGGCGGCCCCTGACCGCTCCGGGGCTCCACCAGAGACTGCGATTCTGGAGGGCAGGAATTTTACTCCTCCCCACCCCAGGGCTTAAGACAGTACTCGACATAGATGCAGAGAAGAGAACGATGCCTGATGATACTGTCCTCTATCAACAAGGGCAGGAGCGTGCAATAAATTCAGATATTCTTTGGTTAACCCAAAGTAAATCAACACAGACAAATACTACCTGTTATCACTTATATGTGGAAAGTCAAACTCATAGAAACAGAGAATAGAAAAGAGGTTGCCAGGGGGTGGGGGAAATGGGGAGAGGCTGATGAAAGGGTACAAATCTTCAGAAAGATGAATAAATAAGGTCTGAGGATCTAATGCATAACATGTTGACCACAGCTGATAACACTGTATTGTATAACCGAATGTGCTAAGAGACTAGAACTTAACATGTTCTCACCAAAAAAATAAAAAAATATGTGAGGTGATGGATGTGTTAATTAACTAGACGGGAGGAATCCTTTCACAATACATACCTATATCAAATCATCATGATGTACACTTTATCTTACAGTTTTGTCAATTATACCTCAATAAAGCTGAAAAAAAACGAAGTACATCAAAACAACAAAACAAAGGTTCAAACTTGATTTTGTTCTTCAAAAATCAAGTCTTCTGGGGCCAGCCCAATGGTATAGTGGTTAGGTTCACACAATCTGCTTTGACGGCCCAAGGTTCACAGGTTCAGATCCTGGGTGCAGACCTGTACACCACTCATTAAGCCATGCTGTGGCAGTGTCCCACATAAAAACTGAGGGAGACTGGCATGGATGTTGGCTCAACAACAATATTCCTCAAGCAACAAGAGGAAGACTGGCAACAGATGTTCGCTCAGGGCCAATCTTCTTCACCAAAAAAAATAAGTAAAATCTTTACAGAAATTAACTGCAACAGGCATTATAAATTTCAGTCAATGCCTTGGGCTGTGGGGTTCACAGCGCCCCGACTAACGGTACCAGTTCAAGTGATTCCTGGGTAACTTCAATGGCATTAGTAGAGCATCCCAAACCATGGCCCCCGGTATCACATTGCAAAGGTTCTACTGACCTTGTTAGAGTTAAGTATTTGTAGAACTTGATCAGGTATTGGCTTAAAGGCTGTATTTCCTGTTATCCTCAAAATCACTTAACAAGAAGAAGAGATTAAACTAAACACAGCCATTTATTCAGAAAGGGGAAAAAAATCTTTCCTTTTTCAAGTATATATAAAGAACCTAACAGTACAAAAAAACTCCAATAGGCCACCACACAGAGATAACCATTTTAATGACTGTTTATTTCCAAAAATCTGTCTACACTTACACACGTACAATTTTATATAAATGAGGCCCTATTAGGCATGCTACTACTTATTGTTGAGAAATCAAAAAGGCATGTTGAGGACCCCTTTCCTTTGCAATAAATATAAATCTACAATATATCACCATTTTTAACAGCTGTATAGTAGCCTACTGAATGGATATACCATAACTTAATTCCATACTGATGGACTTTTCCAGTGGCAGATATATATCTTTTTATACTTAATTCTCTCTTTGTGAAAAAGTTTCTAGACATCAAATTGTGTATCCAAGGATAAACATAGATTAAAACTTTTTTTTTTTTTAAAGATTGGCACCTGAGCTAACATCTGCTGCCAATCTTTTTTTTTTTTTCCTTCTTCTTCTTCTCCCCAAAGGCCCCCACAAGCTGTATATTCTAGCTGTGAGTGCCTCTGGTTGTGCTGTGTGGGACGCCGCTTCAGCGTGGCCTGATGAGCGGTGCTAGGTCTGCACCCAGGATCAGAACCAGCGAAACCCTGGGCTGCTGAAGCGGAGCATGCGGACTTAACCACTCGGCCACAGGGCCGGCCCCAAATTAAAATTTTAAGTACTGCCAAATTGCCTTCCACCAGAAAGGATTTTCCTCTAATAATACTCATTTGCCCACATTCTGAACTGTATTTTATCAATTTTTATCAATCTAAAAAAGATGAAAAATACTATTTTATTTGCATTTCAATTATTGAGTTCAAATATATTCATATGTTACTGGCAATTTATATTTCTCTAATACGTTACACCAGTATCATAAAAATATTACTCCTATTCTCTCTTTTCTTAATCTTACAGACATCTTTTCTTCTGATGAAGAAACATTTAAATTGAAGGAGGTTCTTTCAGTTTCATTTTAGCTTCCTTCTTTTATTAAATTCAAGTAAAATTAAATGTGGTCGATTTTATCTTAAATAGCATGCACAGCATGATTAAATTCTTATAAAAGTATATGTCTATTCACCCACTGTCTAAACTGCCTCCTAGCACACACACACACACACACACACACACACACACACACACGCACGCCCTTAAAATGTCTCTGGAAAGACAGAAAAAAACTGATGACACTGACTGCCTCCAGGAAGGGGAATGGATGGCTGGTAGAAAGAGAGGTGCAAGGGAGGTATTTCACTGCCTTCCCAATTGTACCTTTTAAATTTGACACGTGAACTTATTACTGATATTTTTAAAATTCATATTCTTTGATTCAATGATTCTACATTTAGGCACATACACAGAATAGTCAAATGTGGAAAAGGGCTTTAAATTCAAAGATATTCATAACATTTGCAATTGTAAAAATCATAAATATGTCCAAAGTCATAGAATAGGAAACTGATGGAAAATACATAATGGAATATTAAAAACACTAAAAATTTTGTTTTGAAATGATAAACTTACATGAGAATTTATACTTAACAGAAAATTTAGGAAAAAAGTATGTTTCCATAATTTATTTCTAATTTCATATCTTCTTCAATTATTTCCATATTTCTTCTTCAGTTAATTTGTCCACTAAGTTCTCAATGAAACATTAACAGGCAATATAACTAATAACTGATACAGGCACAGTAGTACCTAATTAATAGTTAATCCTAATATGAACTAAATGATTAATTTAACCAAACTGCCTAGAGATAGGGTATCAAAAAAAGGATTATTCTAGAAATTTTAAAAATCCAGTTAGTAATTATTTTGTTAAATATGAGACTTAATTTATATAAAATGGACCCTTTTTTTAGTGTACAATTTGAAGAGTTCTGAAAAACAAAGAGACCCATTTAATTACCGTGACAATCAGGACTTAGAACACCGCCATCACCCTAAAATGATTCCTCTCCACCCTTGGACCGAGGCAAACTGACCCTCTCTCTGTCAGAGTCAGTTTTGCTTCTTTAAACACGTCACATAAATGTGATCATCTGGTGCGTGTTCATGTCTCACTTCCTCACTCAGCACAATGTCTGAGAGGCCCATGCTTTTGTGTGTTAGCAGTTCACTCCTTTCTATTGCTGAGCATTCCACTGTGTGGCAAGACATGGTAGTCAATTTTATGTGTCAACCTGACTGGGCCACGGGGCACCCAGACAGTCAGTTACACGTTATCCTGGGAGGCTGTGTCTGGGTGAGATGAACATCTGAATCGGTAGCCTGAGTAAAGCAGACTGCCCTTTCCGACGTGGGTGAGCCTCGTCCAATTCACTGGAGACCTGAATACAACAGGAAAGGCTGAGCAGGACAAAAACGGGAAATATGCTGTCTCTGCCCGGCTGCCTGCACTGCGACATGGGTCCTCCGCTGCCTTCTGACTCAGGTTCAGACTGGAATTTAGAGCATCAGCCCTCCTGGTCCTCAGGCCTTCAGACGGGGACTGGAACCACGCCATCGACTCTTCAGGGTCTCCAGCTTGCTGACTGCAGATGACAGGACTTAGCCTCCAGAACCACATGAGCCAACATGAGCAAATTCCTTATAATAAATCAATCTCCATCTGTCCATCTATCTCATGCGTCAATAGGATGGATAGAGATATACAGATACATATGACACATATATATCCTACTGGTGGTGTTCCTCTGGAGAACCCAGACTAATATAATATACAACAATTTGGTTATCCAACAGCATGTTGGTGGACATTTAGGTTGTTTCCAGCATTTCAGAATAAAGCATATATTAACATTCTTGTACAAGTCTTTTTGTGGACGTTTTCATTTCTCTTGGGTAACCAGTGGAAATCCTGGGTTGAAGGATAAGTTTAGCTCTCACTTTATAATACACTGACAAAATGTTTTCCAAACTGGTTGTACCAGTTTACATTCCCACCAACAGTGCATAAGAGCTCCAGTTGCTCAACATCCTCACCAACACTTAGCATTATCAGATTTTTCATTTTAGTCATCCTAGTAGATGTGTAATGGTATCTTGCTGTGGCTTTAATTTGCATTTCCCCAGTGACCAATGAGCTTGACCACTTTTAAGTGCTTTTTGGCCACTGGTCTATCTTCTTGGTGAGGTGTCTGATCAAATCCATTGCCCATTTTTTGATTGGGTAGTTTGTCTTCTTATTAAATTGGATTTACATATTCTGGATGCAAATCCTTTGTCAAATATATGTATGTGAACATTTTTGCCTAGTCTCAGGTATCTTCATTTTCAATGATGTTTTCTGAAAAGCAATTTGTAATTTCAATAATACAATTTATCAACTACTTCTGTTAACAGTTTGTGTTCTTCTGTGCTTTAAGAAATCTTTGCCAAGCCAGCCCTGACAGCCTAGTGGTTAAGTTCAGCACACTCCGCTTCAGCAGCCTGGGTTCAGTTCCCAGTCATGGAACCACACCACTCATCTGTCAGGAGCCATGCTGTGGCAGCGGCTCACACAGAAAAACCAGAACGACTTACAACTAGAACATACAACTACGCACTGGGGCTTTGGGGAGGGGAAAAAAAAAGAGGAAGATTGACAACAGATGATAGTTCAGGGCAAATCTTTCCCAGCCAAAAAAAAAAAATCCTCCCCCAAAAACTTTCCCTACTCCAAGATCAAGAAAATTTGCTCTTTTCTTTTAGATCTTTTTCAATTTTAGATTTCACATTTAGATCTTCAATCCATTTAGATTTCATTTTTGTGTACAGTTTGAGGAAATGGTCAAAGATCATTCCCCCCACATTTGTTCCAGAACCATTTGTTGAAAATACCATTCTTGCCCCCACCAAACTACCTTAGGAACCTCTATGGAAATACGTGGGCAATTTCTGGATGTTCTATTCTGTTCCATTGATCTATATCTCTGTCCACAGGCAGTATAGTATAAGTTATCCAATTTAATTATTATTTTCCAATATTGTTTTGGCTATCTGTGTTTTCATGTAAATTTTAGGTTTAATAGTAAAACATCAAATTTTATATTTTTTTTCATATAAATTTTAGAACCAGAGTAGGGGTCATGAGAGCTGAGATCCTTGGTTTGTTCCTGATCTTATGAGGAAAGAAATATGTTAGCTGTAAGCTTGTATTATCTATCTATAATAATAAAGCTGCTTTTTATTAGAAAGTTCTCTTCCAGTCCTAGTTTCCTGAGAGCTTTTAACATGAAGAAATGCTGAATTCTATCAAAAATGCTTTCTGCATAAACTGAGACAATCAGCTAGTTTTCCTTCTTTGCTCTTAGATAATAGAGTGAAATACAGTTGATTCTCATTATTCATGGTAGTTATGTTCTAAAGTTACTGTGAACACTGAAATAGGGGATATTGAACCATGCCCCTAGAGGAAATATAGGGTTAGACCCCTGCAAGCATCTAACCACAACATTTTCATCAACCGATCAACACATAACCTTGCTTTACGTGTGCTTCTCTTGAAAGACACCTTATTTAATATATATGATGAACACTGAAATCATGGCCAACAGCACTATAACTCATGCCTGAACAAATTTTATCTAACACACACATTGCCTCCATAAGGCACATCACAGCCTCCTTGTGCTTAGGATCACTAGACAGCACTTCAGCACACACTTGGAGGCCATTTTAAAGGAAAAATATCAACAAAAAGTGAAAAATGAGGTACTAAACAGACTGTGAAAAGTATGCTGGTTTATAGTATGAGAGCTGAAACAAAGCAGAGCCCTTTGTTTGACCTCAGCTGGGAACACGTGCATCGTCAACTCACATTCCTTCCTGTCTGCAAATGATTGCAAAACTCTCACAAGCACTGATTTTGGAATTACAAAAACATTTTAGCTAGTGGGCAAATTTTCAAGTATGGAATCCGCAAATAATACAGATTGACTGTATACTGATTGATTTTTTACTATTAAATCAACGTTGTATCCTTGGGATAAATTCCACTTAGTCATGATACATAATCATCATATTTATATTTATACTGCTTGACTTAATTTGCTAATGTTTTGTTTAAAAGTTTTGTGTTTGTATTCATGAAGAATATTGTCATGTAGGTTTTTTCACAACGTTTCTGTATGGCTTTTGTATTAGAGTAATACTACCTCATAAAAGGAGTTGGGAAATGTTCTCTCTTCTATTTTCTGGAAGCGTTTATGCACAATTAGTATTACTTATCTCTTAAAAGTGTGATAGAGTTCACCATTGAGCCATGTGGTCTGCAGTTTTCTTTATGAGAAGGTTTTTAACTATGAATTCAATTTCTTTAATAGACATAAGGAAGCTAAAAGGATACGCAGATTTTCTGTTTCTTCTTGTGTCAGTTTTGGTAGTTTGTCTCTTAAAGAGTTTGTCTAAATTTATCTAAATTGTTGAATGTACTGGCATAAAGTCCACAAAGATCCTTTATCGCCCTTTTAATGTATGTAGGATCTGTACTAATAGCCCCTTTTCCATTCCTGGCATTGGTAATTTGTATCTTTTTTCCCTTCATCGATCTAATTAAAGGTTTATCATTTCCATTTATCCTTTTGAAGAACCAGCTTTTGATTTCACTGATTTTCTCTATTTTAAGTTTTCTAATTCACTGATTTCTGTTCTTATCGTTATTTCCTTCCTTCTACTTCCTTACTACTTACTTTGGGTTTAATTTGCTCTTCTTTTTCTAGCTTCTTAAAGCAGAGGCTTAGAAAATTAATGATTTTGGAATTTTCTTCCTTTCCAATATTAGTGTTTTTCAAAGCTATACATTTCCCTCTAAGCATGTCTTCGCTGTATCCCCAAAAATTTATGTTGTGTTTTCACTACCATTCAGATTAAAAGATTTTCTACTTTCCCTTGTGATTTCTTCTTTGACCCATGGATTATTTAGAAATGTTTTTTCAATTTCCAAATATTGTGGAGACTTTCCATGTATCATTCTGTTATTGATTTCTAATTTAACTCTGTTGTGCACAAAGAATATATTTTGTATGATTTCACTCCTTTTAAAGTTAATGAGACTTATTTTATGGCTCAGCATATGGTTTACCTTGGTGAACATTCCATGTGCAGTTGAAAAGAATGTGCACTGTGCTATTGTTGAATGCTCTATAAACACACATTAGGTTATGTTTGGTGATAAGATTGCTTAGGTCTTCTGACTGCTTACTGATTTTCCGTCTACTTGTGTTATCAATTACTGGGAAAGGAATGTTGACCTCTGCTTCATGAATTCTGAAGCTTTACTAACAGAAGCATACAGAGTTACAATTAACATATGTTCTTGATGAACTGTCCCCTTTGTTATTATGAAATGTCCCTCTTTTTCCTTATTCTTAAGTCTACTTTAAATAGTAATCAGTACTCCAGCTGTCTTATGCTCAGTTTTGTGCAGTGCATATTTTTCCATATTTTTACTTTTAACCTAGCTGTTTGTTTATATTTAAAGTCTTTAGGTTGCATATAACAGGATCTTGTTCTTTGTTAAATCCAGTCTGATAATCTCCATATTTTGATTAAAGCACTTAGACCATTTAACATTGACATGGTCATAGCAATCTACCATCTTGCTATTTTCTATTTGTCTCATCTGTTCTTTGTTCTTTTCCCCTCTTTTCCTAAATAATTTTGGCTTGAGTATCTTAGTAGTTCAGATACCCTACTGATACATTAGCTACTCCTTTACTTTTTGCGTCGTTGGCTCTAGGGCTCTACAATTTGCATTTTAACTTATCAGCCTACCTTCAAACAAAATTATATATCTTTACTTGTAATGTAAGATCCTTAGGACTGTATGTCTCCATTGCTGCCTCCTGTCCTTTGTGCTATTATTGTCATATATTCTATGTACACATTATAGACCCACACATGCTATTATATTTAGCTTTAAGCAATTACCTTCCAAACAGGTCAAATGATGAGAACAAAGTCTTTTTTTTCTTTTTCCAGGAAGATTAGCCCTGAGCTAACAACTGCTGCCAACCCTCCTCCTTTTGCTGAGGAAGACTGGCCCTGAGCCAACATCTGTGCCCATCTTCCTCTACCCTACATGAGGGATGCCTGCCACAGCATGACCTGCCAAGCAATGCCATGTCCACACCTGGGATCTAAACTGGCGAACCCTGGACCGCCGAAGCAGAATGTGAGAACTTAACTGCTGCACCACCAGGCTGACCCTAACACAGTCTTTCATCTTTCTTACTCACTCACTATTTCTGTTCTCTTTATTCATTTGCATAGATCCAAGTTTTCATCTGGTATCACTTTCCTTCCACCTGAAGAACTGCCTCTAGCATTTCTCCTAGAGCAAGTGTGCAGGCAACAACTCTCTCAGATCTTATACATATGAAAAGTATCTGCCGTTCATTTTGAAGGATTTTTGCTGGGTATAAAATTCTATCTGGGTTTACATTTTTATTTTATGTTTTTAGCATTTTAAGATATCATTCCATTACGTTCTACCACACATTATTTCTAGCAAGAAATTTTTTGTTCCTCTGTACATAAAATGTCGTTTTTCTCTAGCCGCTTTAAAATCTTTTTCTCCATCACTGGCTTCAGCCGTTTGATTATGACATGCCTCAGTATGGTCTTCTTTGTGTTTATTTGGCTTGGGATTATTAAACCTCTTGGATCAGCAGGTTTACAGTGTTCACAAGGTTAAGAAATTTTTCTGTCACTATTTCTTTAAACTTTTTTTTTTTTTTGCTCTGCCCCTGCTTCTGGGACAATTACACCACATTATACCATAAATCACAAAAGTTCTGTTCATTTTTGTTATTTTTAGTCCTTCTTTTCTCTGCGTTTAATTTTTGGGTAGTTTCTATTACTATGTCTTCAAGTTCACTGATCTTTTCTTTACCAGATAAGAAACTGCTGTTATCTACTGTTAATCCCCATCAGTGAATTTTTTCATTTCACTTTTATATTTCTCATCCCTACGAATTCCATTTTCTTTTTTTTCAGGGAAAGATTTGCCCTGAGCTAACATCAGTTGCAAATCTTCCTCTTTTTTCCTTCTCTCTGCAAAGCCCCAGTGCACGGCTGTATATCCTAGTTGTAACTCCTTCTAGCTCTCTGTGAGCTGCCACCTCAGCAGGGCTACTGACAGATGGCTGGTGTGGTTCCACAACCAGGAATTGAACCCGGGCCACCAAAGCGGCGACAGCACCAAACTTTAACCACTACACCATCAGGGCTGGCTCCATTCAGTTCTTTTGAAATATATTTTCTTTTTCTTCTCATTACATTCATGTTTTCCTTTAAGTCTTTGTGCTTCCTGAATATATTTATAACACCTGCTTTAAAGTTTCTGTCTGCTAACTCTATCATCTTTGTTATTCTTAGCCTGTTTCCGCTGCCTTAGTTTTCTCCCAGTGTTCACATTTTCTGGATACTGGTAATTTTTTATTGGATGCTGTACACAGTGTTATACTTTTTAGTGTCTGGATTTTGTTATCTTCCTTTAAAGACTGTTGGGCTTTGTTCTGAAAGTTAGTTAAGAAATCTGTGGGGGCCGGCCCTGTAGCTGAGTGGTTAAGTTCACACGCTCCGCTTCGGTGGCCCAGGGTTTTGCCAGTTCAGATCCTGGGTGGGGACATGGCACCACTCGTCAAGCCATGCTGAGGCAGCGTCCCACATGCCACAACTAGAAGGACCCACAACTAAAAATACACAACTATGTACCGGGGGGCTTTGGGAGAAAGAGGAAAAATAAAATCTTTAAAAAAAGAAAAGAAAAGAAAAGAAATCTGTGGATTAGCTTTATCTTTGAAGTTTAAGTTTTAGGACAGATTGGGGTACTGAACATCCTGGATGATCAGAAAGGTCTCACCACTCCGTCTGGTCAGTGCTTGAGCAGCTCCCCAGCCCTGGGAATTACTCAACTTACAGTTCCCTGGTCAATCTGTGTCCAGTCTCACAGAGTTTCACTCTACATACACACTGCTTTAGCAAAGGCTAAAGGAAACCCCTATCTATATTTCTACAACTCTTTTTCTACATAACTCCCTCTTCTCTGAAACTCTGTCCAGCAATTTTCAGCCACTTCAGCCACTCTGAATTATAATCTCTATCTCACCAATTCAAGAAGACATCACACCCTGACCAAGATCCCCCTACTGCACCACAGTCTGAAATCTGTGTTCCAGCAGAAATCCAGGGCAACTACAGTGCTCATCTTGTACATTCCCACACTGCCTGTTGTCCAATATCAAAATGCAGCTGTTTAACACCTTTTGTCCCATTTTCCCCATGGTTTACATAGGAGATTAAGTCCAGAGATTGTTTCTCACGGCCAGAAGTAGTTGTTTTCTCACGTCCAAGTAACCATACTCTAAACTCAAGTGACTCCTGATGCATCATCCAGAACTAGAAAGAGATCTTTCGCTTAGCGAGTTGTTTTACTCATGGAACAGTTTTTGATGCATATAGAACAATATAAATAACGAGGAAAAATGAAAAATAACAATAAGGAAAAAAATGAAATAGCTAAATACAACTAACATTGATTGAGCAATTAATACATATGAGGCACCATGCTAACGGCTTTCCATGCACTACCTCATTAAACTACACAACACCACTCTGAGGTAGAGATTACTCAACTCACTAACGCAACCAACCTTCATTAAGCACCTATTATGCACCCAGACTGTTCCAGGTACTGGTGACATCGTGGTGAGCACAGAAGTCAAAATGTACAATCTTTAGGAGTCTATCATCATTAAGCCCCTCCAGTTGAGGAAACTGAGCTTTAGAAAAGTTAAGTAACTTGTCACCATTACATAGTTAGTAAGAAGGTAGAGCCAAGGCTTCAGTGCAAATCTCTTTAAAACTAAACTCTGAGCAAGCTCTAAACTACCACATGAAAGGCCTTTCAGAGAATTCACAGTCTAGTGAGAAATACAGATACCTAAGTACATACGACATAGGATGATAAACACCAGAAGAGTGGTATGTCCACAGTGCTAAGAGGCGCACTCACAGGGCACCTATCACATTTTACTACAAGCAGCAAGAAGAAACCTATGGGCGCCCTCGACACTGCCTAGAAACCTGCTTAGCTAGATCACCTGGTTCATTAGGCACACGTCTATTGCAGGCAGGAGTGTTGCTAACTTTTCTGCAGCAGTATAACAAAGATCCCCCTTCCTCCAGTTTTCAACAATACGTTTCTCATCTCCTTTTGAGCCCCCACCTGCAACTTCCTCAAAGCCCAAATTTATAACCTGTTCAAAGAAACTTCTCCATCATGAGTGACAAAATTCTTCCCACCTCCGCCCACTGCCTGGTTCCAAAGTCACTCCCACAATTTTACATATTTGTTATGGCAGCACCCTGCATGCAGGTATCTGAATCTCTATTAGTTAACTATGCTGCATAACAAATCTCTCCAAAACTTAGTACGGTAGCTCCAAAACAACAAACATTTATTATCTCACAGATTCTGCAGGTCAGAAATCCAGGTGTGGAGCTGGCCCCGTGGCCGAGTGGTTAAGTTCGCGCGCTCTGCTTCGGCGGCCCAGGGTTTCACCAGTTCGGATCCTGGGTGTGGACAAGGCACCACTGGTCAGGCCACATTGAGGCAGCATCCCACATGCCACAACTAGAAGGACCCACAACTAAAAAAATATACAATTATGTACTGCAGGGATTTGGGGAGGAAAAGTAGAACAAAAAAAAAAGACTGGCAACAGTTGTTAGCTCAGCTGCCAATCTTTCAAAAATAAAAAGAAGAAAGAAAGAAATTGAGGTATGATTTAACTGTGTCTGTGACTCAGGGTCTCTCACAAGGATGCAATTAAGGCATCAGCTGGGGCTGTAGGTACCAGGGCTCAATGGAGGGATCTGCTTCCAAGCTCATTCACATGGCTAATGGCAGACCTCAGGTCCTTGTTAACTGTTTTTGCCAGGAACATCAGTTTCTTGCCACTTGGCCCTCACTAGAGGACTACTTAAATACAGCAAGTTGTGACCCCAATGGAACAAGGACTCAGCAAGCGAGTGAGGGAGAGCAAGATGCAAGTGACAATCTTTCGGCAACCTCATCTCAGAAGTGAGATCTCATCACTTCTGCTATAGTCCTTTGTTAGAATTGAGCCACTAGGTCCAGCTCGCACTCAAGGGGAGGGTATTACACAAGGGCACGAATACCAGGAGGTGGGACCAACTGGGAGACACCTCAGAGGCTGCCTACCTACAAGAGGTCATACCTGCAAGAGGTCAAACCAAGGGACTAGTCATCACAAATGAGGGATACCCAAGGGGAGGGGAAATGCCTAAAGGGCAGAGGTTATGTGAAAGAGGTGGCAACTCTTTCACATAACCTCTTAAATTCAACTCTTAAAAACAGGGATTTGGCAGTGATGGGGCAGGAAAGAGCATACCAAAAGAACAAAAAAGAAATGACATATTCCTCTAGGAACTATACGTACCTTACAATGGCCAAAACAAAAGGACTCGCAATTTATGACCACGAATTGGCCAGAAAAGGGCTTGAATGCTACCCCAAGGATTTTGGATTTTATCCTGAAGGCAGCAAGGGAAATGACACTATCAGATTTGCATTTTAGAAGGAATTTTTAGCCAGCAGCATGGACAGAGAAGGAACTGAGTCAGGAAGCTCTATTAAGTGACTATTCCAACAATCCAAGTGAGCAAGGCAACTAGAATCAAGAAACATGAACTATTTCAGAGCAATTCGAGAGGTCAGCAGTCCTCTTAGGGGTATCCACGTGTGCTGCGTTCATGTTGAAGGGAGGCGGACAGACGAGCAGCAGAGTGGACAGAATACGGAATTTGAAACTATCCAGATCCCATGCAAACCCAGCTCCATCAGTCATACTGCCACCTGGTCAGTTACTTAACTGTTCTGAACCTCTCTCACTGCCTCTGTGAGATAAACAGGGTTGTTGTGAGGATTAACCGAGAATGTTCATGTACAAAGCCTGGACGTGGTAATATAGCATCTAGGATATAATTCATTCACTTTCAAACACATGGAGTTTGATATAGCTATAAGATATTCAATTGAGACTTACCAGGCAGTTTGACACGTCAGTGTGTGTACAAGAGTGTGTGCAGAGTTCTGAAGGACAAATTCAGAAGTAACGTGTGTCTAAGTAGGCTAAAGTCATCGGTGCACAAACAGCTGACGAGGCATAAGAGAAGTGAGTCCCGAAAGGAACACTAAGAAACAAGAACCTGTCGGGGACATGCAAAGAAAGAGAAGTTTGAGAAAGAGGCTGCCTCTGGATTGCTGTGAGGATTAAATAGAAAAAAAAACACCACATAAAACACCCAGCATGTAGAGGACACTGTACTTTCTTTCAAGAGCCATTTCGATAAAGTCAGGTCAGCAGGCAGAAGTCATACCGGATAGTCTGAGGCACGACTGGGAAGTGAAAAGTCAGACATGACCCTTGAAAGAAGGTTCCGCATGAAGGGAAAGGAATAAAGTCAAAGCTTTAAAAGAAATGTGATAGAAGAAATGACTGGCCTTTACTTCATCACTCTAAAGCAGGCACTAGCAACTTAAACACTAAATTCAAGCCCAAAATAAACAGTAAAAGAAAATGCTTTGTGGTGAAGCAAGGACTTGGCTCTCCAGCATAGACACTGGGCAGTTGAAACCAAAGTTCACGCTACCTTAATTCGTAAGTATGCCATCTCCTTTCTGAGCTCCCATTGTAAGCAATTAAAAAAAAAAACTAAACAGATCCATTTGTAACCAATAAACACTTGTTAACATCAGTCTTCAAAGAGCAACAATGAAGGAACACAATACAAAAAGTAAATAGAACTTAAGTTTCATATTTCAAAAGGGACTTTAGAATCTTATCAATTTTCATATTTCAACAGGTACCTGAGAATCTTACCAATCACTGCACATATCACGTTGTACTTGCTAACATTCACAATATTAGTTTTAACTCTGTCTCTGTCTACCTCGCAGGAAACACGAATTTAGAACTGCCTGCCGTATGTCTAGAGCGCTGAGCTACTGGCAATTCTGAACCTATCATTTCTATCACCTCTCTGATCATCCTCCTGTGTTGCCTACCTTCCAGAGCACTCATCCAATAAACATTTTTTGAGTATCTACTATTCATATAAAAAAGAATGAAAGAAAAAAGTCCTAGCTCCTGGAAAACATTGTAATAGGGAAAAATGACACCATAAAACCAACAAATAACATGTTAGGCATTAATAATAGAGAAAAACAAAGCAGGGCAAAGGAGCTGGGAAGCGTGCTGTATAGGGTTGCCGTTTGATAACGACGTTAGGGCAGGCCTTTCTCATAGGATACCTGCACAGAGACCTTAGAGCAGACACAGGAGAGGGGAAAGAGTGTCTGAGGAGTGATCCAGCCAGACAGCGGAACAAGTGAAAAAGCTCTAAGGGAGAAGCCCTCCTGGCCTCCAAAAATCGCTTAACCTTTGCCCTCCTGGTACCCTCCCAACCAAAACTGTAAGGTTCACCACAACAACACCATTTTGGTCATTTCCTCCTTGCCATACTCAATGCTACTGTCCTAATTTCACGTTTCATCACTTCTTGCTTTGACAATCGCACCAAATTAGTCTGCCTTCAGCTTCTCCCTCCTCCACCCCATCCTACGTTCTGCCACCATCTGTTCATGTTACCCAGTTCTCAATGAGCCCACAACACACACTGAATAAAAGTACAATCTTAATCTGGCAGTTGAAAACTCCCAATGTGCCCCAGCCTATACTTCCTATTTTTCCTAGTGCTTCGAGAAAGAGCCAGCAGAATACAGGGGTTAAAGCATAGACTCTGTCACCTGACTGTCCGGATTAAAAACCTTGATCTGCCATTTACTAGATGCATGATTTTGCATGTTACTTACATCTCTGTGCTTTCAGTTTCCTCACCTCTAAAATGAGGATAATGGTGATACTCCTTTGAAGACTGTTTAAAAAAATCTATGCAGAGCACTTAGGATCATCCCTGGTACATTAAACATACTTTATAATAAAGTAATTTCAAATATTAATCCACATATATACTTCTCCTGCCACCTATCTTATGCATTCAATAAACATTGATTAAAATGATTATGCATCTACACACAGAATACAATTTCAATAAAATTGAGTGAGGTTTACTCTATATGTTATATCTCAAAAGAAAGTTAAAAATATAGTCCTTCCAAAAAAGAGGTATCTCGAGGTATACAAAACCCTCCAAGGTTAACAATAAAATATGTGTAATTCTGCATACAGTATGATACAATTCTACCAAATTTGTCAAAAGTTTAAAAACTAGAGGTATGTGTTTGGAGGGTACATGTATATCACTATATAAAAACTCTGCAAGAATATCCAAAAAACTGTTAACAGGGGCCATGGAGAAGAACATTTATTTTTCATTTTATTTTATTTTTTTAAAGATTGGAACCTGAGCTAACATCTGTTGCCAATCTTTTTCTTTCTTTCTTGTTCTTCTCCCCAAAGCCCCCCAGTACGTAGCTGTGTATTCTAACTGTAGGTCCTCCTGGCTCTGCTATGTGGGACACCGCCTCAGCATGGCTTGGTGAGCCATGCTAGTTCCACGCCCAGGAACTGAACCGGCGAAACCCTGGCTGCCACAGTGGAGTGTGAGAACTTAACCACTGGGCCAGGGGGCAGGCCCCTATTTTTCATTTTAAATCCTTCTGAAAGGCATGAACTTTGTACACTTATTTATTTTTAAAAATTAAAAATATTTGAAACCCACACATGACAGGCCGTGTGCTGACTTACAGTCTGATGAGATGGGCAGGTTCCAAACAGAATTCAGAAGCCTAATGAGTCCTTTAAAAAGGGAGAGGTGTAGACTCCTCTGGAAGCTTATGAAATAGGAAGCATCATCAAGCTGAGACCTGAAGAATGAGCATGAGCATCTAGGGGTAGGAGGAGTTCTTCAAGCCAACGGGGGAAAAATGTGCAAAACACCCGAGGCAAAAAAGGGCACTTGTGCACAAGAAATCAAAACATGGTCAATACGGCCAGGCCACAGAGACAAAGAGTACAGCTAACTTCCTTTCTTCTTATCCTGATGAAGGCCTACCTACTCTTAAGACCCAGTTCAACCATCATCTCCAAGAAACTTTCTCCAACTGTCTGGGCCAAACAGATTTCGTCTGTGTCCCCACAGGACTGAGTATACATTTGAGCACTTGCCACAGTCTACCAAACTCACCTCTTCGTCTTTCACACTAGCCTGCAAGACCCTTGGAGGAAGGGATCTCACATATCCTTTGTCGCAGAGTGCACAGTAGGGGTCAACAAACTAAAACCCATGGACCACCTAGCTAAGAATAGGCATTTCCATTTCTAGGAAGCTGAGGGGGAAAAAAAAGAATATTTTGTAACACATGAAAATTATACGAAATTCCAATTTGAGTGTCTATAAATAAAGTTTTATTAGAACACAGCCATACTCATTTATTTACATACCATCAATGGCTGCTTTCTTACTACATATCATCAAGGACATCAATTTACATATCACCAATGACAGACACGATTTGTTATGACAGAGACTGCATGTGGCTCACAATTCTAAAATATCTACTACCTGGCCCTTTCCAGAAAAGGTTTACCCACCCCTGGCAAGCTTAATGTCTAGCATAACATCCCTGAGCTGTCTTGCCATCTCCCTACCACCTCGCTAATTTGAAAGTTGAATATCAGAATTTCCAGGGTGGTAATGTATACTTAATATTACAACTTCTTATTTAGGATATAAAATATCTATTGTTTTCATAGTATAGTCTCCCATAGAAACCAAAACTCTACTAAAATCTTGACAGTTTATAATTTCTGTAACATAATTATAAACATTTTCTATTTTGAAGAGAACATGATTTAATGCTGAAGTCACCTAAAAAGACAGACAAAAATGAACCCTCAGCTGAGGCTCGCGTTCCACACGCGTCCTCCAAGGGCTGCTTTCCTGGACTCAGGTCTTCCGTGGAAACCAAGGAGAATTATCACGTATCCGGGACAAAGGAGAGGGGCTCACCTCCTCTGCACCGGGTACTTGAAAAGGCTAAGCACGCAGGCCTTGTCTCTAAACCTCCATGATGAAACTAATGCAAACCCTACTGAAGAAAGAAATTTTAGATTGGATTAGAGAACATATTGGAATCCAGGAAAACTGTTAAAGTTTTATATAAACTGTACTTTTACTCACGCAGAATAAATCAGCTACTGGAAAAACCCTTTTGAAAACTTATACACCAACTGGTGCCAAACCTTTAAAGAGGAAATTAAGGAATTCCGCTGCATTTCTCTGCAGGATGCCAAATTAATGACTTAGGTAAGAATCTTCAATTTTGTGAAAAACTAAACACCTGCTCTTTATTTCTACTGTTTGTGATGCACCCAGCAATAAAGGAAACAGTAATTAATTGCATATGCTCAATCAAGGAAGAAGAAATGCGATTTACAGGTCTTGGAGACCACTATTAAAACTCATGAGGGGCCAGCCTGGTGGCACAGCAGTTAAGTGTGCACGTTCAGCTTTGGCGGCCTGGGGTTTGCCAGTTCGGATCCCAGGTGCAGACACGGCACCACTTGTCAAGCCATGCTGTGGTAGGCATCCCACATATAAAGTGGAGGAAGATGGGCACGGATGTTAGCTCAGGGCCAGTCTTCCTCAGCAAAAAGAGGAGAGAGGATTGGCAGCAGATGTTAGCTCAGGGTTAATCTTCCTCAAAAACAAAACAAAAAAACCTACTGAAATCGTGACAGCTGAGTGAAGATCCTTCATTGCCAAATGAGTCAGAGACAGCCAGTGCCTCCCTGCCAGTCAGGCTGGAGGAGGGCGACTGGTTCTGCACATGAGCTGAGAATGAAGTGACATGTCCAAAGCTCACGTAAGAACCGGTGCACCTTCTCCATGCTTTCTCCTGTCTACACGGTGGACAGAATGAGACAGTGGAGTTTTAGCTTGAGTCTGAGTCATCGGTTGGAGGAGAGCTCTGCCAGAGGGCCACCCAACCTACACTGGCCATGATAAACCTTTGTTAAGTCACTGAAATTTCTGGAGTGTGTGTCAGCAGACAGTGTTACTCACCAGAACACAGAGCAAATAAGCTGAAGTGGGATGGGAGGGACATGCTTAGTGCAGGTATTTGTGTTGTTCTAGCAATATATGGGAATTCTGGGGAAAACCAAAGGAAAAACACATCTATTTTGAAGTACACATTATCTTTCACCATTTATAGCTGACTCTATCAACGCCCTCCCATATCCACTCACAACCACTAGGGAGGGCACCTGCTGTTTCTATGGACGGTTCTCTGGACAATTTCTCAAGCATCTGTGCCTTTGTCACAGAGCTTTCTCTAACTGAAGGAGCACACTCAACTTGGCAGCAAGGTAAGCAGGAAGTGCCTGGGAGCTAACACCCCTAAAACCTTCAACCGCTGGGGGACGAGAGGTGGCGGATCAATACCCTAGCTTTCTCATCCCGCGACGGGCTAATTCTGCAGCATGCTCTACAGGATCCATCAGAGGCGCCCAGCAGGCCTGAGCTCTAGCTGCCCACTGCGGCAGACTGCTTACTAACGCATCCTTATGGGCTTCCACCCCTCCCCACCTCTTTCCTACTTCCTCAACATCCCCTCAACCAAACAAGCTCTTGTCTCAGGATCTTCTTGTGGGGGAACCCAAATTAAGCCACCATATAACATTAACTTTCCAAACTCTGTGTTTATAATCTACAACACTCCAACTTTCCTGTCAACGTGGCAAATTACATGGGACACAAAATAGTCAATCATTAAATTATTTGTCTGACTCTTTGGACCTCAAACTGAAAATCACAGTTACTCTAGATTCAGAAACTGGGAGAAAGACCAACACTCTCAAGCTTTCAAAATTAGCAAAGTGTCGGTATATGTGGTAAGTTTATTTGAAGCACTGAATGCAAGGAATCAAAATTCAAAATGCAAACACCAGAGAGGAGCTACTGTCTGTGCCCGCCCGGTGCAAGTCTCTCCCCGTCCCTCCACTTCTTTCGGGAACAGACTCTCATCCCTGAACGGCCTGCGTAAATGACCCAGGCTTAGTTAGTAACCATACCTCCTCCCTCTGGCTGCAGTAACTGATTCTGGAAAGGGCACGCAACCTAACACAGTCCTTCCCTAGAACTGTTCTGGCTGGAGTTGGTGGGGAAGAAGCCCTCCTGCCTCGTTGGTCTTGCAGATGAAAACAGGAGTCTGGAATGGTCTGCGGCCTTTTCCCTGCTACAGAGACAAAAGTCCCTGCCCTGGAAAGTATGCTTCTTGAGGACACAGACTTAGTTTGCCTTATTTCATCACTTGTTTCCCCAGCAACTAAAATCGTGTCTATCACATAATAGGTATTCAATAAATACTTGTTGATTTGAGACAGCAGGACAGAACGAAGCTAACAGACACAGATGAAAGATTCAGGGGTTATGAGAAAGTATTCTGAAAGCCTTTCATCCTTGTTGACAGATCTACCCAAGTTCGTGGTTATTCAGAACTTCATCAATTCTGTTGTCATTCTACTAGTTTAAACTGGGTTGTCCTTTTCAACCAAGAGTCTAGAAAAATACTGCTGCAAGCAAACAAAGGAAAAACCCAAAAAGTCAGATAAAGCAAATTGGTGCTTTAATATTTCTTCATTTTTGACCCAATAAAGCACTAAGGATTAAAAAAAAAAGAAAGAAAGCAATACTCATCTAGTATTTTTTCTGAAGGATGATTTAAGGAAATATTTTCACAATGACATGCCTGAAAATTCCACTTGAAACAATGTGAGGAATATTCTCTTAGTTATGTTCCCTCTTGGCCAAAATTATCTCCAAGGACAGTTTTTATATTTTAAGCTTGATTCAGTTAACAAAGTGACTTTCAAGAAAATAATCTGGAGAATTTTGGGGGAAAACATCTCTGGTTCACCCTCTCCCCCAAAATAAGCAAACTATTTTCTCTTGATTATTTATTTTGCAAAGCTGGTAAGTTTTATTGAACTTCTGGCAATAAAAACAGAGATTTCCACAAATTGAAAAAACTCAGATTTCCACACTATGTGGAATTGACAAGCCTGTTGGGAAGTAAGCAAACCCATCCACACTGATATTACATGATTGATATAGAAAAGCATATGCTTTTTAACAATTAAAATTCTTCTCCTAGAATCACTACTGCTCTGGTTTATTTTTGGAATCGTTTGTTATGAAATTTCTAGGAACACCACAGCATAACATTTGTGGGTTTAAAAGGCTGAAAAATACTTCTACTTAAAATGCCCTATTTTCCAACCTGTTTTACCAGTTTTCCCAGATCACTCAGTCCGCTCATTTATCAATGTATTTATTCCCTATGCTTCCCTTAAGACTAGAGACAGTCCTACACCAGACGCTCTTAGAGGCACTGCTAGACACTCCAACTAGAGCAAGAAGAGAGGAACTTCTGGCATACATTATCGTATTTTTGTGTCCTGTCAAACCATCCAGCTTAGCGATACCTATTCATAATAGGTATTCAATGTTGGCTAAATTTTATTACATAATACTGTGAAAAGATTTTAAAAACACAGACCTAGAAACTAAATAGACATGAGCTGAAATCTCACATTGAGTAGTTCTCTGAAATACTACATGACTTAACTCTCTGGGCCTGAGCATTCTCATTTATGAAATGGGAATAAATACAGCCTAATTTGGAGGCATGCATCCAGTGCATGAGGGATGAATTCAAATACTGCATCCTTCCCTTTCCCAGTCTTTGCTGATACAGAAAATAAAGAAAACTAGACCCAAAATCCACTGCTCTATACTACACTTTAGATGATGTTCTTTTATTTTATTTTTTTTTTTAAGATTTTATTGTTTTTCCTTTTTCTCCCCAAAGCCCCCCGGTGCATAGTTGTACACTCTTCGTTGTGGGTCCTTCTAGTCGTGGCATGTGGGATGCCACCTCAGCGTGGTTTGATGAGCAGTGCCATGTCCTCACCCAGGATTCAAACCAACGAAACACTGGGCCGCCTGCAGCAGAGCGCGCGAACTTAACCACTCGGCCATGGGGCCAGCTCCTAGATGATGTTCTTTTAAATAAATCTGTATGTCAGAAGAGAATTATGATTACTAATCTCTCTTTAAAAAGACAACAGATCTTTTCCTTTTTTTTTTTTTTGGCTGAGGAAGATTAGCCCTGAGCTAACATCTGTGCCAATCTTCCTCCATTTTATATATGGGTCGCTGCCACAGCATGGTTGACGAGGTGTAGGACCACACCCAGGATCTGAAACTGTGAACCTGGGCAGCTGAGGCAGAGTGTTTCAAACTTAACGACTACACCACAGGGCCAGCCCCCAATAGAATAGAATTCTTTAAAAGTTGTACTTCCTGTAGTTTAGAATTTTGCAATGAGATTACTCCTACAGTTCACTGTGGTTTCTCCATTTGCGTTTTTTTTGCTCATTTGTAGTTAAACTAAAAGCACTGTTTGTATTGCCTTTCCTCAGCTTATCTCACACAAATATAAAGAAAATATTTTAATAGAAAAAAAGGTTGTCCTTCCTAAATGTTTAGATTCTAGACAAACTAGAGTTTATGCACGCAGCGTAGTTAGGCCAACAATGTGACAGGTGCTTCTCAATAAAATTTTTAGGACCTAGGTGTTCTGACCAGGCATATGCATGCCAATTTGAGAGTGACTTCACTTCTAACATGACTCTACTGCTCTCTTCCCTATTATTATTCTCAACCTCATCCACTACTCTTTTCTGTGGTCCAGCCATGGTGGATGTCCACTTCACTACACCTCCATTATCTCCTCACCAGCCACTATCTCAAAGGCCTCAAAAGACTGAAACCTAGCAGAAATAAACACAGCTGGCATATCTCTACAACTAGACGACCCAACTCATTTAGCTTAGCTCAGACTCCTGAACTGTCTAAACAGGGCCCAAGGGTTAAGTTCGCCTTGAGATTGGTCTACAACATATCACAAGAAGTTCCAGCCAAGGGCACCGTGACCAGCTGCTCCTCTCCATGTCATTATGTCCTTCACCCTAATGACTGGATTCAAGGGCAGAACGTCACTGCTCCTATGAAAAGAGAGCACACACACGAGAAGCTTCTTCTGAGCCAATTCAAGAAGAAAAATTTACCAAAATAGCCCAAATAGAGGCCTGGAGCAAGCCCCAGTGGTAACAACATTTTTACTCTACTTTTAATCCTTTTGTTTTTTTACATTTAACTCCATTACAAATCACCGCTACAGTACACACAGATTTTTGACTGGCCTTTTTACTACAGAAACGAAACATGGTATCTCAAAATATTCAAAAACAGAACTGAATAAAGTATGAAGTCAAAGTTCTTTGTGCCACGTTCCCTCACCCCACGAGTGGAAATCCAGCTAGTGGGTAATAATGCCTGACACTTGTCAGAATATAAATGAACATATGTACCCACTCAGATAAAATTTTTAAAAAACAGGATGTGGTAGTTTGAGCTTCTCTGACTCTTCAAGCTTTTTGTCCCTCCCATCCTCGTGAGTGCGTGTATGGTACGTTATATATGTCTGTGAGTGTGTAACACTAACTAAATTTTTTACCAACAAAGTATTCTTCCAGGGCAAACTCTGTTGAGTCTTATTTTTTTATTAGTTTACTAAAGACCACAGGTAAACTATTTCTAAGTTTTCTTCAATTTTCATGACTATTTTGCTGAAATAATTTTCTTCTGTTTCAATTGCTTTTAATGTAAAGTTTACAACACTCAATCTGCTTTTGATTATATCAAGTTTTATCAATTAGACCCTTTATCATCAAGTTTTCCTTTGCAACAATTATTACTATCATGCCCAACTTTATAAGGGCAAATTGTGCAGATCGTACATATGACCACATGTATGATCTGTACAGGGTTTTCAAAGTATAAAGATGCAATATATACGAGCACTGTAACATAAAGGAAAGTATGATTTCTACATTTCACCTGAAGTATGTGAAAAGTTAGGTATGTATATTGTATTCCCCACAGCAACCAATAACAACAAAATCTATACAAAGAGATAGCATCAAACAGCCAATATATAAACTAAAATGGATTACTAAAAAATATTCAAGAAATCCAAAAGAAGGTATACAACAGGAAAGGGTGGAATGGAAAACAGAGAACAGATAATAAAATAGCAGACCTGTATCCAAACATCATAATTTCACTAAATGTAAATGGTCTAAACACAGTAATTAAAAGACAGAGATCATCAAACTAGATTTAAAAAAACAAGACCCAACTATATGCTATCTACAAATACAGTAAGAGAGGCTGAAAATACAGAATCATATTAGAAAGGCTGGAAAAACAGATACTAAACAAAGTAGACTTCAGAACAAAGAAAAGTGCCAGAGTAAAGGAAAATGTACAATGATAAAAATCCCAAAAAGACAAGAATTATAAATGTTTCTGCAAATTAAAATGTATATATGCATCTCTCTTCAAAATACATGAAGCAAAAGCTAACAGAAATGAAAGAAAAATCCACTATCAGACTTGGAGAATTCAATGCATCTCTCTCAGTAATTGATAAAACAAGTAGACAGAAAACCGGCAAGTATATATAAGACCTGAAAACCACTATGGATCAATTTTACATAACTGACATTTATAAAACACTCCACCCAACAACAGCAGAATCCCAACGACACAGGAAACGTTTGTCAAGGTGATCATATCCAGGGACAGGAAGCAGACCTTAACAAATTCAGAAGAAATGAAATCACAGAAAGCATGTTCTCTGGCATGGAATGAAACTAAAAATCAACATAAGAAAAGTATCTGGAAAACCCTCAAATATTTAGAAATGGAACAAAATTCTTCAAAATAATCCCTAAGTCAAAGAAGCAGCTTTATAAGGAAACTAGCAAATGTTCTGAACTGAATTAAAATGAAAATACAACACATCAAATTTTGTGGGATGCAGCAGGTCAACAACTGCTTAGAGAAAAATGCATAGCATTAAATGCTTTTACTAGAAAAGAAGGTCTCAATTTAAGCTTCCATCTGAGAAACTAGAAACAGTAAACACGAAAATACTAAAGAGCAGAAATCAATGAAACAGAAAAATAACAATGTAAATTAAACCAAAAGCTAGTTCTTTGACAAGATCTACAAAAATGATAAACCTCTAGCCAGACTGACTAAGGAAAAAAAGGGAAGACACAAATTTCCAATATCAGGAACAAAAACCCCCAAATATCCTTCAACTGAATAAACAAACTAGGGTACATCCATATGATGGTGAATGAATAAACAAACTAGGGTGCATCTATCTAACGAAATACTACTCAGAAATAAAAAGGAATGAAGCACTGATAGCTGCAATAACATGAATGACTCTCACATGCATTATGCTGATTAAACGAAGCCAGACGCAAGAGGCTAAGTATGGCACAACTCGTTTATATGACATTCTGAAAAAAGTAAAACTACAGGAACTAAAACAAATCAGTAGTTGCTATGCCCTAGAAGGAAAGGGAGGGGAATGACTTAAAAAGGCAGTAGGAAACTTTATGGGTGACAGAAATATTCTATATCTTGATTGTAGTTGTGGTTACACAACTGTGTTCTTTGTCAAAATTCATACAACAGTGGATGAAAAAGAATGAATTTTAGCATAGGTAAATTATACTTCAATAAACCTGACACCCCACACACCTGCCCAAATGAGGCAAACCTTTTTTTTAATAAAGATTGATACCTGCACTAACATCTGTTGCCAATCTTCTTTTTTTTTTTCTTTTTCTCTCCAAAGCCCCCCCATCCCCAGTACACAGTTGTACATTCTAGTTTTAGGTCCTTCTGGTTGTGGTATGTGGGACGATGTCTCAGCACAGCCTGACAAGCAGTGCCATGTCCACACCCAGGATCCAAACCCTGGGCTGTGGAATCAGAGCATGTGGACTTAACCACTCGGCCACGGGGCCTGCCCCTAGGCAAATCTTTTAAAAACAGTTACAGCTAAAATAGTTACATCCTCAATAAATAAATGGTCAGTCAACAGACACAAAGTTAACAAACTTCATATAAATAGTGAACAAGCACTGAAAAACAATATTCCACCCCGTTATTAATAAGTTATTATTTCTTATTAAATGATAGCGAGTGGCTGCTATATAAGGTGACTGAATATATCATCTCAAATACTATGACCCCAAGAAATATGTAAGGAAATGCAAATGAAAACTATGATTTACTCTGTCATACACGTTGGTAAAACTAAAGAAAAGGCAAGGGGGCCGGCTCCACGGCCAAGTGGTTAAGTTCGCACGCTCTGCTTGGGCGGCCCAGGGTTTCACCAGTTCGGATCCTGGGCGCGGACATGGCACCGCTCATCAAGCCACGCTGAGGAGGTGTCCCACATGCCACAACTAGAAGGACCCACAACTAAAAATATACAACTATGTACTGGGGGGATTTGGGGAGGAAAAAAAGAAGATTGGCAACAGTTGTTAGCTCAGGTGCCAATCTTTAAAAAAAAAAAAAAAGAGACAAGACAAGAAGTCTAATTCTGACAAGGCTTCACAGCAACAAGGAGAAACTCTCCTTTCTGTTGACAGGGCAAACTGATTCAATCTTTTTTTGGAAAACAGTGCTACAAAGAAGTAAATTATTTAAAATTTAACTAAATAATCTCAATCCTGGGGATTTTTTCTCTAAAGAGGATACACATAAATGTACATTCATACCAGCCCTCAAACACATACATTGACGGGCCAGCCGAGTGGTTGACTTCACGCACTCCCTTTCAGCAGCCTGGGGTTTCATGGGTTCGGATCCCAGGCATGGACATGGCACCACTCATCAGGCCACGCTGAGGCGGCGTCCCACATGGCAAAACCAGAGGCACTCACAACTTAGAATATACAACTCTGTACTTGGGGGCTTTGGGGAGAAGAATTTAAAAAAACATACATTTACAAAGATATTTTAACTAAAGTAATTTATAAGGAGGAAAATAGAAACAAATGTCCACTAAAAAGGAGAATGATTAAGACAAAGTTCATAAATTTGGTGAGCAGTCAACCTTCTATATAACAGCACACTATACTTTCTTAGTTCCTATTTGAGGGTTCAGACTCATTAAAAAATTTATCACTTTTCAAATTTTTTTTAAATGGTTAGAACATGGTGCAAATCTGACCCCTATGTGAACCAAAGAGCTTTCTTTGCACAGGGGAAACTGTTCCACAACCTCTTCGTACACTCAGCCTTAGAATCAGCAGCAGCCCGAAGTACACTGGTAATCACAGTGTCAGACACGAGTGTGCAGATGGATCATAACCTCATCCACCATTACTAAAAACACACAACTTCCCAGTATAAAGGGATCTCCAACAGGACGACTTCCAAGACTACTGAAGACACCAGACTCGACAGTGAACCAGCAGGATAATCTTCATCAACAAAGCTCGATTATAAGACAAGAAAACGGTACTCAAGACAGGCAAACTCCAGCACTACAAAGGCCTCCAAACCAGAACAGAACAAACAGACTTTTAAAAGACAAACAGACGATGGCACATGGGTCTTCATTTTTTTTTTTTTTTTTGAAGAAGTCATCCATTCATTCATTTGAACAGAATTTTTAATGGGTCTCATTTAAATCTTACAAGTTTTCCCCAGCCCAAGAGAGGGGGAGAGAGGGACAGATTAATTGCAACAGAAGTACTCAGGGGGCCGGGTGGTTAAAAAAAAGTTTAATTGGTAGCGAGACTGTTCAAAGGTGTGCGTACTAAATCTCCCTTATACAATTTAGACATAACACCTCTGAAGTAGGACAGGAGCATTCCTGTGACACTAAATCAATTTCCAGGAATAGACTTTCCAAGGATTCTTAGGGACAGAATTAACGGCAACTGCTTTCTAGAGAAGCGAAGAATGTCCATCCTACAAGTCACCTAGTCATTCCTGACTGCACACACAGCACTGACTCAAGACGGAGTCCTGTACGGCCATATCAGGCTTTTGTCATAAAGAACCCCTCTTCTTAGTAACATTATATATTTTCCTGTTTTTACTCTTAACCCTTGAATATTGCAAAAAGCCATATTGTCTCTCTCATTAATTCTAAAGTCCACAAGTTGAGGAATGTCTCCTCAACACCTTATAAGCTGCTCTGCACAGACGGAGCATGGGTTCTAAAATAATATAAACAAACATCACTGGCCCTTATCTTTAAAAACATCAGTATATATGCACAATGGAAAACATAATTAATGTGAAATGTTTCTCCAGAAACTACTAGATAGATCTCAGTAGAACAGCCAGTAAAATAACATGACAAATTTTTTAAGAATGGCAAGTTGCGGGGCTGGCCCCGTGGCCGAGTGGTTAAGTTCGCACGCTCCGCTGCAGGCGGCCCGGTGTTTCGTTAGTTCGAATCCTGGGCGCAGACATGGCACTGCTCATCAGACCACGCTGAGGCAGCATCCCACATGCCACAACTAGAAGAACCTACAACGAAGAATACACAACTATGTACCGGGGGGCTTTGGGGAGAAAAAGGAAAAAATAAAAAATCTAAAAAAAAAAAAAAAAAAAAAAGAATGACAAGTTGGAAGGGTACATACAAAAAATAAGTACGCCTTTCTCTTTATCTTCCAAAATTTCCATATTATTATAATATTACTTTTGAAATGTTAAAAATTTTAGTGCATTATGCTGCAAAAGTCTATGGCCTACTATGTATGCATACAGAATATAAGAGCAATTATGAAACCAGTTCACAACGACAACATTACTAACTCAACCACCCAAGGAGCCTCAACATCTCAGCCATCATCATGCGCTCTCCTCTCCCTCATCTCGCACACCTACTCAGTTAACAAGTCCTATCGGTTCTCTGCTTCTCAAATAAGCCATTTTCATTCACACTACAACCACCTTATTTCACACAAGAAATTAATAGCGTTGAAAATGATAAAAATGACGGTAAGTATAAAAGTTTCCTCATTTTTAATTGCTTTAAAAGGTAACTGACCATCTAAAGTAAAAATAGTAGTAAGGTATTGTGGGATTTACAACAGAGAAGCAAAACATTTGACAACAATAGCACAAAGGATAGGAGACAAGGAAAGGGAATATATTAATGTAAGATCCTAACAGGAAATATTAGACCACACAGATATAGAACATTTCCATCACTGTAGAAAGTTCTTTTGAACAATGCTGCTGTGGTGGAACCAGTAACAGCATAGTAATAACACTAATAACAAATAGTGGAGATAAAATGGAATCATAAAAAATAATTAATTCAAAAGAAGACAGGAAACAAGAAAGGAGGCAACAGCAGAAAAGAGGTTTCAACCAAGTTTTGGAAGCAGATGTCTAAGCGGTAACTTAGCTGCAGTCTGATTATAAGCTCAACCCAAGATTTCCTGATCCACCCAGATACAAGTTCTAGATTTCTATGAAAAGAAAAGCATCTTGCCATTCACAGGAAAGCAATGAATAATTTTCTGTATTTTCAAATTCTCATATGAATAAACAAACTTTTTTTGTTTAACAAGCATCAAGAGCAAGGAAAGAAATGTTTCATTTCATTTGAAAATGAAATGTGGCTGTGCTCATTTCAAGTTCAACCCAGAATTATTTGCACAGCAAAAAAAGCCCCAAGTATGTTTTGCCTTAAAGAGATCAATTTTTCTTAATATCACTTTTTATGTATAGGTCTATAAATGAAGTCAAGTAGTCAACGTGTGTGCACAGTAATTCTGCTACACCTATATCTGAGACAGATCATGTCACTCAGAATTTTTTCAAACTTATACAAAATTGTGTCTCATGTTGAATTCTTTTCATATTATCTCCGCTTATGGTTTTAGCAGCTTTACTATATAACTTGCCAATAAATTTTCATATTATAAAAAATAACTTTACTATTTAAATTAAATATACTGAGCTTACCTTTAGAAAAATTAAATCCCATTTGGCTTAATTAAGCCAATTATTTAATCAAAATGTACTGTGGTTGCCTTATGGGTTTTAGAAATCTGTGAAAAGCAAAGGGATTACTTTCAAGAAAGGTAAGCTAAGCTTAACTAAGTTTTTCTCCAAGAGGAGCTAGAGGGAAAAACAATACAAAACGAATAGGCTTATAACAAGCTAGCCAAATAAAAAGACCCACAGAGAATCAGTCTGGACTCAGAAGAGCGTTAATTATGACTATATCAGTATATCTCAACTTACTGATCACAAATGCAGAGTTCCCTGAGAAATGGAAATTACTTCAAGAGGTTCTCCAGAGCAAAAAGACTGGGAAGAAATGCCCAGAGAGACTGAGTGGACAGGCTGTGGACCTAAGGACCCCAGACTCATCCTCAGGAATGAGATGCAGGGCTCTTCCTGGGCGAAACTGGCCCATGAGAAGAAAAAGTCTGCATCTGAGTCCTTGCATCATCATCCTCCTGTAAGACCCTCCAGCCCAGCAGCCCGACCCAGACAGACAGAACACTCACTAGCACTTCTGTGTCTTATCTCAATATTAATAGAAAACTAAGGCAAGTTTCCAATACGAAAGACAAAGAGCTCTGAGGTCAACACAGAGGGCAAAGGAAAACTCTGAGGGCATTTACACCTTCTATAAATGGTTTCAGAAAACACTAACAAGGAAAAATTCAGAAGACAAGGAAACAATCAGAGAGCAAGGTAAGTTCTCTTGGAAAATGAAAGCATCATGGCCAATATTTAAAAATCAATTGAAAGGATAGAAGGTAAAATCTGCTAGAAAGAAAAACAAAAAGATTCAGAGATAGAAACTAAGACAGAAATGAGAAAATTATAGGTTCAATCCAAGAGGTCCCACACAGCAGGGGTTCCAGAAAGATAAAAAAAGATAACAGAAAGGAGAAATGATAGAAAATTTCCCAGAAATGGAGAGTCTCTAGATGGAAAAGTCCCACAAAGTAACTAGTGCACTGAATGGGGGGTTGGGGAGAAACGATCCCACACCAAGGTAATCATTTCAGAATGACGATAACACTTCTCTAGAGGAAACAATGCACACACACACAGCCCACTACATACAAAGGACAAAGAATCAGAATGGCATCAAACTTCTCAACAGCAATTCTAGAAGCTACAAGATGAAGTTCTTTCATTCGTCAGTAGAAAGATTTATTTCCAACCTAGAATTCTACACCTAGCCAAACCATCCAGTGCAAAGACAACTATCTACAGACATTCAAGGTCTTAAAAATCTCTCTCTCTCTCCCATGTGCCATCTCAAAAAATTATTGGAGGTTATGCTCCAGCAAAACAAGATGCAGAGATTAGCACACCCAAAACAGGAGAGAAGCGAAGACTTCCCAGAGAAGTTCCAAGGCAATGGCTCCACCACAGACCCAGCGCGCAATGAGCCAGCGTGGAAGAGGAGGATCTAAGACTCCAGAAGGGATTTTGTTGCTAGTGCCCTGGAGTGGATTCTGACTACTAGGACCCCTGGGGACAGCAGAGCAGAACCCTACCGGGTCTTTCTGTGCCATCCTCTCCCCTTCCGGCACTCTATCAGACAGTGGCCCCTGCTAGTCACAGGGCTTCCATGGCCAATTTTTTTGGAATTGGATAGCCAGGTCCTTCCTCCTAATCTGTCTGAGTCTGAAGCTCTGCTGAAACCTGTCCTCCATGGGTGACCCTGCTGGTATCTGCAATACCAGTGGCACAGCTTTCAGCATCACAGCAACACGCAGCCACTGCAGTATGACACCCAACCAGCGGGGAGTGTGGTTCCCTGACCAGGAATCCAATCTTTCTCCAAGAGAAAAAGCAAAACTGAAAAAATACCTGATGTTTCTTAAAATATTTAAAAGAAAGTTTCTGTTATCAAAAGTTTGGGGATGGGGACCAGTCCCATGGCCTAGTGGTTAAGTCCGGCATGCTCCACTTCAGCAGCCCAGGTTTGGTTCCCGGGTGCAGACCTACACCACTGGTCGGTGGCCATGCTGTGGTGGCATCCCACATACAAAAGAGAGGAAGACTGACACAGGTCTTAGCTCAGGGACAATCTTCCTTAAGCAAAGAGCAGAAGATTAACAATAGATGTCAGCTCAGGGCAAATACTCCTCAGCAAAAAAAAACAATGTTTGGGAATGAATTTGTGATAGGTACATAGAAAACAAAGCAAACCAAAAACAAAGCAATTTTAACTTTAAGGAGCATAAAAAGTTATAAAGAAAGGAAATGTAACTGTAGCACACCACAAGATTCTGCTGTGAACAGTATTTACATGTCATAATAATTTAAACATTAATAATGATTTAGGGGCCATCCCAGTGGCGTAGTGGTTAAGTTCACACACTCCGCTTCGGCAACTCAGGGTTTGCTGGTTCAGATCCTGGGCGTGGACCTACACACCGCTCATCAAGCCATGCTGAGGCAGCGACCCACACAGAAAAACCAGAAGGATATACAGCTGGGTTGTATATGTACTGGGGCTTTGGGGAGGAGGAGCAAAAAAGATCTAACCAAAAGGGTGCTATGACTACAATGGTAGGACTGGAGAACATGGCGAGAAGAGAGCTAAGTCTACATTTCCCATAGAAGGAAGTCACTATATAATAATAAAATAATAATAATAAAATGAAAAAACATCCCGAAGGAGCAGTCTCAGCATGTTAGTAGAAATACATAGGTAAACACCAGAAGAAACCACTAAGAGCTGTGGGGGGCAGGAAGTGGGAGTGGAGAGAGATGTGGCAGGAAACATTTTACTTGATTATAAGTTTAGCACTGTTTGACATTTTAAATTTCATATATATACTTTGATAAAACCAGCCCTGGGGATCTAGTGGTTAAGATCCAGGGCTCTCATCACCGTGGCCCAGGTTTGTTTCCACTCAGGAAACCACACCAGCCATCTGTCGGTTGCCACACTGTGGTGGCTGTGTGTTGCTGTGATGCTGAAAGTGATGCCATCGGCATTTCAGTTACAGCAGGGTCACATATGGTGGGCAGGTTTCAGCAGACAGACAAGGAAGAAGGACCTGGCCACCCACTTCTGGAAAAACTGACCACGAAAACCCCATGAACAGCAGGGAGCACTGTCTAAGAGAGCGCCGGAAGGGTGGAGGATGGCGCAGAAAGCCCAGGCAGGTTCCACTCTGCTGCGCACAGGGGCGCTACGATCTGAATCCACTCAGGGCACTAACCACCAAAATTTTGATAAAAATAAACTTTAAATTTAAAAATACAGTATTAAGACAAACATGCTATTTCCTCAAGTAATCTGGAGATGGAGTAACTTCCTTCCCTTCTATTGCTAAGTTATCTACCATCTTAACCCACCGTGACCTCCTTCCCGTCCTCAGAGAAAGAAGTGACCTCAGTCGTTTCTGAGATTTCCAGACTCTGCCACGTGCTGGATCCCATTGCCTCTCACATTTTCCATGGCCCTGCTCTATTTCCATCTTCTCTTGATCTTGTATTCTTCATTCGCCTGTGAATCCTTTCCCCAAACCTGTAAAACATGCTTAAGTTTTCCCCATCCTATAAAGAAACAAATGAACCTGTCACTTTCCTTCCTTTCAGTGACATAAGAGTAATCTATACTCCAAAAGAGTAATCTATACTCCATAGGAGTAATCTATAATCATTACCTCTACTTCCTCACCCACCACTTTAATCCAATGTGTGTCCCCAACAGGCTACTTGAACTACTTCTCAGAGAGCATCAAGTGACCACAACGCCAAATTCAAAAGCCTGTTCTCCAGGCTCAGCCTACTTATTCCCTTCACAGAATTGGAAAATCTTTACCATCTCCTTGAAATCCAATCTTTTGTTGGCTTTCTCAACACTCTTCTACCATTTCTCCTCCTACCACATTCTCAGGCTTCTTCACTGGCGTTTCTTTCTACCCTTAAAATGCGTGTTTTCTCCCAGGGTTTATCCTCAGCATTCTCCCCATCATCTTATCCACCCTGGTGATTAGTCATTTCAAGTGCTGCCCACATGCAAATGCCTAGCATGAAGTACATGCTGAATGAATGTTTACTGAATTGAAATGAACGAGTCCCAATTTTTTGCTCCCAGTTCAAACTGCACCCTTGAGTTCTAAAACTCTATTTGCCACAATCTAGAAAATTACCTGCATTTCCTGAGAGCACAAACCAAATACGTCCAGAACTGAGCTCATTTTCTCTTCCCAAACTTGCAGTCCCTAATGTGTTACCCAGTTAGTACCACCATCCAAACCATCCCCCTCCATCCCCCTTTCTCAGCCCCTACATCTAACAGGTGACCGAATCAAAGTCTCCGCAATCTTTCACCCTCGTCATTCCCGATGCTGCGGCACCTAATTCAGGTGCTTGACGCCTCTGTGAGTTAGCATCCTACAGTCTCTCCCATCTCAAACCCATACGCTTCTCATCCAAAATATTTATAAACGTTATGCATTCTAAGAATGTAAATACTACCATAATAACAAATCAATATTTAATGCCTAAATCCTTGGATGATGAGGATGACAAAGATGGTATAAAAATAGCTAATATTAAGACATTCCTGGGCCGGCCCGGTGGCGCAGCAGTTAAGTGCGCCCGTTCCGCTTCGCCAGCCTGGGGTTTGCCGGTTTGGATCCCGGGTACAGACATGGCACTGATTGGCAAGCCATGCTGCGGTAGGCATCCTACCTATAAAGTAGAGGAAGATCGGCACAGATGTTAGCTCAGGGCCAGTCTTCCTCAGAAAAAAGAGGAGGATTGGCAGTAGTTAGCTCAGGGCTAATCTTCGTAAAAAAAATTAAAAAAAAAAAAGACATTCCTACACCCCCACAGAGATTACAAGCGTTTTATCCTTCTAACCCTCTGTTGTAAGAACTATCAGTTAGTATTCCCTTGAAGGGGACTGACAGTCTTAACATTAGCTATTTTCATACCATCTTTGTCATCCTCATCATCCAAGGATTTAGGCATTAAAGTGAATTTGCCCAACTTTAAACAGCTACTAAGTAATTGGTACTGTCAAGATTTGAACCCTGGCAGTCTGGCTCCAGAGCTATTAACCATGGAATACATTCTGTTCAAGGCCATTCTGAAAGCATACCTTTCTACTCTCTTTTTCTACTGCAGCCTTTCTCTTCTCCCCAACACCCTATACATTTCAAGACACAAAGGACTGAATATATGTATGTTTTCACACCTCTATCATCCAACTGCGAAGTTCTGTTTCTCCCCTTCCAACCCGAATCAAAAGCCATCTCCCGACAGAACTTCCACACCCACTGTCGACAGAACTATTCACTTCTCTCTGAGCCCAGAGCCCTCATCACACTATCCACTATGTCCCTGTCTTCCACAGCTGCTTCGTGACTCTCTGGAGTTCCCTGCGTCTTTTACATCTCTGTATTGCACAGGTACTAACACAGAGAGTAGTTCAATCACTTTAAAAAATTGAACTTAATTAAATTTAAATTCTGCTAGCCAAGATATTGATCTAATAATAAGGTTCTACTTTGCCTCATTTTCGACTGTAAAACAGAGACGTTACAAACCAAAAGGAGTCCCTGGAAGGTGTGAAGTTAGCAGCAATCCTCCAAATGTTAGAGAAACCCTGAATTCTTAAAGCTGTGTCCTTCAGACAGTACTGGAAAGCAGGAGTCTAAGACGCCGCAGACATGCAGTCCTGGTATCCTACTTCCTGGGTATCAGTCCAGAGAAGGCCATCTTTGTTGTTGCTCTTGCCATTCCCCACCCCAATAAACAACCAAATTCATGCACAACACGATGCCTCCAGAGGAAGGGAAGAATTAGCAAAAACACAACTTGCCACCTACATACCAGACACGCTGCAAAAGTAACTTTTTACATACCGTCCTAATACCCTTTTCTCTAATGAGGACTTTTCAGACTATTTTCCTTGGTGCTTCTAGTGACTGTCTTTCAAATTCAGAGTACAGCAAAGGCTCAGAGGGGTGGCGGGCTCGCCAGGTCCGAGTAGGGCCTGGGAGCCTGCAGTTTTAACAAGGACCCTAAGTGATTCTGATACAGAAGAACCACAGACCACACTCTGAGAAACAGTTCTGGATGTTCACAGGCAATGTTCCCTCCAATCTGAAATTTCCTACAACCATAAAAACTAAGCCTACACTGGGTTACCTTTGCGAAAATCAGAAGCAAAACTAACATGATACACAATAGCAACTTTTTTTTTTTTTTTAAAGACTGGCACCTGAGCTAACAACCGTTGCCAATCTTTTTTTTTTTTTTAATTCTTCTCCCCAAAGCCCTCCGCCCCCCCCGCCCCCGTACATAGTTGTATATTCCAGCTGTGGGTCCTTCTGGTTGTGCTATGTGGGACGGCACCTCAGCACGGCCTGATGAGCGGTGCCGTGTCTACACCCAGGATCTGAACCAGCAAAACCCTGGGCCGCTGAAACGGAGCACGGGAACTTAACCTCTTGGCCACGGGGCCAGCCCTACAATAGCTAACTTTTATACTGAGGTACTATGCTGAGTATTTTTCACTTCTGTTTCATTTAATCCTCACCGCCATAAGAAGTTGCTATCATCATCACCTACTTTACACATGACAAAGTTCTGGGTTGGAAAGTTATTCACTGCCCCACTGCCCCACATCACATGGCTTCTAAGCAGCAAAACACGGATGCTAGACCCAGAGCGTCTACCCGAAGCCTACGCTCCTCACCCGTGTGATGCCACTTCTCGATCTGTAATACGTCTAGTTGACATTTTATTAAGTAAGACAAAGTCAGCAAAAGGAGGGAAGGCACCAAAACGAACGTAGCTCCTCAGGACAAAGCACTCTGCCATGGAGGTGGCAAGCACTGAAGGCGGGAGTTTCAAACACCTGTCAGGCATGGGGGCTTGGATCACCTCACAGTCGTCAAGAGAAGAAGTTCTGGACCAGCCAAGGATTAGCTCTAACCCGGGAGTAAAGCACCTGAGCAGGGATCCGGCAGAATAAGCACACCCTCTGAAGACCCGAGACCTTCCGCCCAGGGACTTTCAGATACTGGATCCCTAAGTCATCTGACACACGCCTAGAAGCTGGCGCCTGAGCTGGATGGACCCTGGAATGCGAGTCACATGAGGCTTACAGAACTCTGTGAGCAGACCACCAGCAAGCATTCCTACACTTCACTGAGGCAAGCGGGCGGTAACCTCCCTTCAGTCAAAAAGGGAGTCTAGTGACTAAAAAGACTCCTCTTTCTCCCTTTTCTCTCCTTCCAGATTTAGTCTGAGAAGTACAGCAAATGGTCTAGTTTGTACTATGAAGACTTGAAATGTGAAAATGCTGTGTCCCACTCTGCATGGAAGTCCAAAGAGTGACACGTTCCTGGAAGGAAGTTATGGGACACCCCAGTGTCACCTGATAACAAGCAGCATTCCTCTGCACACCTCGCTGAGCGCTGCTCTGGAGGAAAAAAGTCCATTTTTCTGGGGGTTTTTTTCCGGGAGGGGAAGTGATTTTACAGCATGAATACTCTGTGGAATGGCAGGTCTGAGGGAAAAGAGCTCTGGGAAACATGAAGAGTGGGCACATGAGGAGGAGCCCAAGAGCCTGGAAACGGAGCCCTTCTAGAGATGCGAAGAAAAGAGCGCCCTCCTGCACACGGTGCCAATACTGATTAACCCGGCTCGCCTTGCAACGCTGCTCCGCCTTAAGGGTCAAAAAGCGGAGGGGGCAGTCGGACCAGGCTCAGCACCTCCCTCCTCCGTCAACAGTGCCGGCTCCAGCAGCTCTCTTCCCTTCCACCTGCCACAGTGCTGCTCCAGGAGGCGAAGATGCACTGAAGCGATTATGTTCCCCAGATCTAAGAGCTGCTTCACAAACAGCATGTGTAATTTCGGTGTGTTACGTATTTCCCAGGTTCCTGAAGTTACCTCCTTGACACGGTTCCGGAGTACCCCCCAGCAGAGTTCAAACATCAACCCTACCACTTGTCACTTAACCTCTCTAAAACCTATTGCGAGAGTTAAAATGAGATCTTGTAGGTAACTCACCCACCAGACAGCAGGAGCTCAGTAAGTCATGGCTGTTATTTGAGGTGGAGGGGGTTCTGGAACTTTTAACAAAGTTTCAAGACAGCATTTTGCATGTTCAAAAGGTTTAAAACAAGCAGAAAATACTACTGATCATTTTTTAGGGCAATTCTCTCCCCCAAAAATATCCAGTGCCTAAAATCCTTGATAAAATAAACTGTAAGATCCATCCTACTCCCCACAACTACGTCATCTATCTTATATTGGTTAGGAAGTACTGTATTAAGTTTCCTGAAATTCCCAGCCATTCCGCCTGGAAGATTCTAACAGAAATTCCCAGAGAAGGAAAAACAAAAGTATACGCTGGCAATACTAACACACAAGCTAAAAAACACCCATTTCCTTTTTTCACCGGATTCTAACAAGAAGGCAATCAGATGATAAATTTTATCTTTCCACTTCCACAATCTGAATGTCTCTTTTGAGCTACTCTTCACGAATGACCCGGGCGGAACCCAACAGCTCCATTCAGGACCTTTCCCAAGCAAGTTCCCAGCTATGGAGAAAAACTACTTTTACGTCCCTAAACAAGGAGACAAACCTTGGGGTTTTTTTTTTAACACAAACAAACGTTTTACATCCTAAACACAGAATCAGAAAATCAGAAGCACGCCCCGAATCTGACTTCTCCCTTCTCGCTGCCCACGTACCCAGCGTCAGGAAAGGCTAACGCGCGCCCAGCCCCGCGCGGCCGAGGGATCCGGACCCGCTCCGCCAACGCACGCGGCCCCCACCCCCGACGCGGTCTGAGAGAAGCACCAGCACAGACACCCGCCACGCTACCCGCACCCCCGGCACGAACACACAGCGACACGCCACGCCGGCCTCACCCGCAGCGCCAGCGGGCGGCCCGAGCCCCAGCTTCCCGTTCACGCGCAGCGGGAGGAGGCGGAGAAGGAGCAGGAGGCGGCGGGCCGGGCCGCGGGGGGCGCGCGGCAGCCCGGGGAGCACGGAGCGCCCCCAGCCGCCGCCGCCGCCGCCGCCGCCGCGCCCGTCCCCGCGCGCCCTGAGCCCTTCGCGCCGCCGCGGCCCCGCACCTACCCGCCTTGCACGCCGGCGCGCTCGGGCTCCGCCGCTCCGGGGAGCCGCGGCTCTGCTCCGGGGACCTCCTCCGGTGCCGGACGCGGGCCGGGGGCGGCGCGGCGCCCGCCTCGCCGGGCCACAGGTGGGTGGGCGACGAGCAGGGCGACGACACGGGGCCCAGCAGCGGCGGCGGGGGCTGCGGCCGCGGGGGGCTCCCGCGCGCCCCGGGCGCGGCGCCGCGCGTGGGGCTGGTGCCGCGCGTGGCCGTCGCGGACGCGCCCGTCTGCGTGGCCACCGTGGGGCTGGTGCGCGCCGCCGCGGGCCCGCCGCCGCCGCCGCCGCGCGTGGGGCTCGTGCTGCGCGACGCGGTGCGCGGGCCGACCCCGCCGCCGCCCGCGGGGCCCGAGGCGCCGCCGCCGTTGTTGCCGCCGCCGCCGCCGCCGCTGCTGCTCCGCGTGGGGCTGCCATGTTGCTGCTGCTGCTGCTTCAGCTGGAACGGGACCGTCGCCCGCATGGGCTGCAGGCGGCTCCCGGCGCCCCCGGCCGCGGCGACCGCGCCGCTCCCCAGGGAGCCGGCCGGCGTGGGGGACCCATTGCGCCTCACCCGCTGGGACATGGCCCCTCCCCGGGGGCCGCGCGGGACGGGGGCTTGGCGGGAGGCGGGGGGCAGGGGGAGGCTCTGGAGGCCGGCGGGGAGGCGCTGGCGGCGGGGCGCGGAGGCCGGAACCCGGGGCGCGCGGGCCGCGGCGCGGAGCGAGGTGCTGCAGCCGCCGCCGCCGCTCCTTCTCATCAACAATAGTGTCTCCGCCGCCGGCCCCGCCCCCGCGCGCCCATTGGCGCCGCGTCAGCGCGCTCGAGCCGCTCCGCCGCGCCCATTGGCTGCGAGCGGCTCGGTCGGGGCCCCGGGGCCTTAGAGAGCCCGGGTTTGCGCGGAGACCGTCTGCTCTTTAAAGAGAAAGAGGCCCGCCCCCGGGGGCGGGGGAGGAGACGGCCGTGTGTGGAGTGTGCGCGCGCGCCTGTGTGTGTACACGTGCGGGTACACGCGTGCGCGCCCTGGCCGCGCGCGTCCGTCCGTCTCCGCCGGCGGGAGCCCTGGGGACTCGGGCAGCGGAATCTTGCCAAAGGGAACGTCCCGCAGCGGAGCGGTCGCCAGGGATGCGTGAGGTCTTCGCAGCTCGTTTCCCTCCCTCGCTGTTCACTGGCCGAGGCCGCGTCCGTGCGTGTCTTTCTGGCTTTTTTCCCTTGATCTTTTTGTTCTGTCCTATTTCCATCAACGTTTGGGCAGGGCTCAAAGGAGAAGAAATTTAATTAATCTTATTGACATTTTACATCTCGTCTTTTTGTAGGCTCCACAAAGAGCCAAATCTCAGAAAGATTAAAATTTCTGGTTAGACTGTGGTTTTAGATTGTACCTGTGAAGTCCGATCACCAAATGCTCTTGCTACCCTCCTGTAGCTCAAGTAATCAAGAATTTATTTTAATCAGCTGCTTCACAGCTCCCTGGTATCTTGGGAAGATGTCCACTACCTTACAAGTTTGTGAAGCGCCATGGTTTACGAAGGGCTTCACTGGATCCTCACAATCGTTATTTGAGGCAATTGGACCAGCCATTCACGTTTTTGCCTAGTGGAGGGAACAGGTCTTTGTAGCATGGGCCAGAACAGCCGGAAAGAAAGCAGTAACACTAGTTCTAAAAGGCCTCAGGGGCTCCTCCTCCCATACCCCAGAGACTCACCTCTCAGGCCGTAAATTGCCTGTCCATGACCTCTTTCCTCTTTACCACTGTATGAGATGTACATTCTAGACAGATTTCATCTTGCGAAAACGTGGGAGTGGAGGGCGCGGTATGATTCGCTCTGGACCTGAAATTCTACCAGGACCCTGGGCACTGTGGTGGAAAGCCTTTGAAGACCTGGAGAAGAGGTTCAGATCCCAGATACACGCTTCCTCTGTGACAGTGGATAGGTCACTAGCCAGTTTCCTTATCTGTAAAATGTGGTTAAACAATACCATCTCCTTCATACAATTGTAGTTATTAACCAAGGGTTAAATGAGAATGTGTCGTGTAGGACGTGCTCGGCACTTCCAGAGTCCCCGTGTGGTTCAGAGGCCAACAGCTCTCCTTATCGCCCATTCCCCTTTCCCCTCCTCTCTCACCCACCACAGAGAGACCCGGGACCCTTAGCCCAGAAACCTGTCTTAAGTTGGCTGGTGCTCTGGATACACCTGACTCGCTGTCCGTCCCACAACCTGGAGTGAAAAACAGCTTCTCACGAGCTGGGACACATAGGAATCTGCCAACCAGATCCGTGCAGAGAGCTGATGGTCTTGAAACAGGGGTAAGAGGGAGACAGGCCTTTAATAAGGATGTCGTGGAAGCTGTGTCTGGCCCTTTGTCCCGTCAATACGTATTTACTGAATTAAACGAGGGAGCTCAGCAGCCCTGGTATCTTAGGCTTCCTAATCAATTACTTTTGATGTTGCCAAACTAGAGGCCTGTTTATTGGTGGCATGAGACTTTCAGCTTTTCTGAGCTAAAGTATAGATTTCAGCACAGAAGTTCGTGAAATCAGAGAGTTAAAGCGTTCTTATCCCAACCAGGAGCTCACCTTTTGCTTCTAGTCACGTTTCCTATAGAAACTCAAACTCCACAGCTCCAGAAAATGCCTCTTTTTCATCATTTTTGACAGCTAACCTCACTCATCAGTTTGGGGCTCCACTTTAAACAAATGAGAGCACTTCAGCTGAAGCGGCATCAACCACTGCAGCCCCCTTTGTACTAAAGGCTATTTGTGATGACGTGTAAATGAAACTTTGAAGGTATGAAATCATCTAGGAATGCTCAAAAAAACAAAAACAAAAACAGCCATGCTTGGATACCTTAGAACTCTTCAGCCTGTTTTTAAGATCTAATGGCAATGCATGAAAGCATCGTGTACCCTTGCCCTCGACTTCATTATCTGCTGTTGGAGATTCAGTGTGCATCAAGGTGACGTATTAGTGTTCATTTTGCTAGTTTATCTCTGAGGATAGTCCTTGTGTTTCAAAGATCAACAAAATAAACATGTCTCCCTCCAGTTTAACCCTGTTCTTTTTAGGATATAATTCAAATTTTCCGTTTTCTACCCAAAGATAAAATGTGACTTTATGAAGTTGAAGAAGCAACATACTGGGATGGGTTTATCTGTATTTCAGCTCCACAAGACAAAATTAGGTAGGATCATTCACTTCTGCGCTTTTTTAACTCTTTAAAATGATCTTGTAATGGTAAAGGAGAGTAAGTTTTGAGAAAAAGTTTATCTTCCTGTAGTTTTTTTTCTTCCTTTAGTTTTAGTAGAATCAGCTATACCCTTTTATAAATCTCTAAAATGTCATTGAACGGAACATTATGCAGCCACTTAAATGATAATAATGAGGTCATAAATTCCTTTCACTTTAAAATGGAAAAAAGAAAAATTATGCATCCATTTTAGCTGCAATAATACAAAAATGTTCATGCATTATAAGCAAACATTGGAGGGTAAAATACTGGTAAGAAAATAAAATAGTGATTTTTAAGGTGGGATTTTGGGAGGTGGTTTTTTCCCCAAGAAATGTTGATATACGATTTCCTAATAAAAGGAGAGAATTATCAGAACTTAAACTGCTGAGAGATGTTCTTTACTCAAAATCTGACTGCCTCTTCGCTGAGACTTGCCTTAGACCATTTCCTCAAGGCCTGCCGTGGCACCACGCGTTCTGGTGTTATTCTTACTTCTCTGACTGCTCCTAGGTCACTTCTGCTGGCTCCTTGTCCATCTGACCCTTCAATGGTGAGAGGACCTCAGGATGCCATCTCAAGCCTTTCATTCCACTCACTTCCCAGACTGATAGCTTCATTTGTGCCCAGAATTCCACTGATGATCACGCTGCCATCTATTCAACCACCTGCTTAGCATCTCTCCTCATATATCTCACAGGTGCCTCAAACCTTGTCCACAACTGAATTCATCATCTTCCCCCCACTCATACACCAACAGCACCTGCCTCCTCTTCCAGTTTCCCATTATCTCAAAGATCGGTGCCACTGTCTACTCATGGGTCTAAATCAAAACCCTGGAAGTCATCTTGGCTCTCCTGCTCCCTTATGGCAAGTCCAGTGAATCACCATATCTTAACGACTCCAGCTTCTAAATCTCTGGTGACTCTACCACTATTCTCCAGACCCACCCTCTCTCCAGCCACTTCTCTCTTCTCCAGCCTGTGCTCTTATGCTAATCCAGCCAGTCTTCCTGGGTCATCTCTACCCCTGCCTGCTTCTCCAAGCTCTCCATTCCCCATCTTAATCCATTCCCAACACATGTCTGGTAGCCCTTTAAAAACACAGATTTAAGGGGCTGGCCCTGTGGCCGAGCGGTTAAGTTCGTGTGCTCCGCTGCAGGCGGCCCAGTGTTTCGTTGGTTCGAATCCTGGGCACGGACATGACGCTGCTCATCAAACCACGCTGAGGCAGCGTCCCACATGCCGCAACTAGAAGGACCCACAACAAAGAATATACAACTATGTACCGGGGGGCTTTGGGGAGAAAAAGGAAAAAAATAAAATCTTTAAAAAAAAATAAAAAACACACAGATTTAATCACCTTACTCTGCTGCCTAAAGCTTTCCCTTTCTCTTAGGATGAAGCTCCCAATCCTGAGACTCAGCACACGTCCCATGGCCTACCACTTCCTCTCTAGGCTGTACCCATTCTGGTCTTCTTTGATTTCCCGTAAATATCCCATACTCTCATCCTGAGGCCTTCACACTCGTTATTTCCTCTGCCTGGAACACTCCTCACTCTTGTCCACTTGGCCAACTCTTATCAGTTTTTAGATCAGCGAGGCCTGGATTGTCTCCCTCCCCGCTTGACTTAGCTTCCCCAGGTTTACAGTAACACCGTACTTCCCTGTTGTAGTCATCATAACACAACTCTTTGTTCAGTATCTGGATTTCCTTCTCAATGTTAAGCTTTACAAGAGCTTGTTCACTCAACCGATAGTCACTGGCAGCCTCTATGCACAGAGCATTGGCTCTACAGCGATGAAGGAACCTACAGGCTCCTCATTCTCTCGGACGTACATCTGCTGGACAGACAATGAGCAAAATAGGCATGTGTGCACACACACATGAATAAATTACCAACTGCAAAGTTCTGTAAAGGAAACCACAGAGTGCCATGAAAGAAAGCAACAGTGGAGATCTAGCTAAGCTAGATAGAAAGGTCTTTTTGAAAAGGTGACATTTAAGATGAGACCTAAAAGATAAGAATGAGCCATCCATGAACAAAACATTCCAAACAGGGAATAGCTGTGTAGAGACTAATAAAGGAAAAAGCTCTGCGGGTTTAAAGAACCAAAGGAAGACCAGTGTCAGCAAACGGGAGGGTAGTTCAGATATGAGATTAGAGATAGAGGCTAGATGATGTAAAGATTATAACAGATGCCAAAAATTAAAAAAAGCTATCTAAGATTTACTGATATCCATGAAATAAGTGCAAAAGGGAAATTTCTGTGCATAGGGCTCAGTAAACATGTTAAAAAAAATCTTGATCCAACTCTCCAAGTTCTACTCATCGCAGCACAGCAACAGTCTCCACTCTCTCTTCTTCCTAAACATTACCCCCAAAACGTGGCTCCTCTTTCTTTGGCCTCATTCTCTCACCTTCAAGAGTCCATTCTTGCTCCTTGAACAACTCCCTGCCTTTGCTAATGTAAGTCCCTCTATCCTTCCTGACTTCACCATTTCTGCAGCTCCACCAATTGATCCTGCTCGGCACAACAGAAGCCCAGAGCCCAGGGGCGGAGTCTTCCCAGAAAGGGATGGGAATGAAAAAATACTTCCACTTTCAGTTTTGTTTGTGTTTGTTATCACTACTCTAGCTGTTCCTTTCATGCTGAGAATCCATTCTGGCCACCGTGTGGAGAACGGCTTGCTGGGAGCAAGAAGCAGCAAGAAGTAGTGAGAAGCCTATTGCAAAAAAATCTGAGCAAGGGGGATTGCAGAGAGGAAAACATGGATGGAGTCAAGATCCACCTTCCAGGTCGAACTAATTGTCTTGCAGGTGATAGATGAGGGAGAGGAGCCCTCAGGAAGCCCCCCAGGTCTCTAGCTTGACCACCGTAGTAGTTGGTGGTCTGTTTGTAGAAATGAGGAGGAGGGGAGGGAGGAGTAGCCTCGGGATGGAAATCAGTCTAGGTCTGGACATATTACATTTGAGTTTCCTATGAATTACTTAAAAGGAGTCATTGAAAAGGCAGCCACGTAGATACGACTCAAGTTCAGAGAGGTCAGGCCAGGAGGTATAAATCTGGGAGTTTTCAGCATATATTTGCAGCTGTGTGAGCAAATGAACCCACCCAAGGACTTACCACTACTTCTCCGTCTTAGCACAGAGCCTGGCACACACTAAGTGCTCAGAAACATCGTAATTTAAGCTCCTGTCTGTGTTTGTCACCCTCGTATCCTCGTGCCTAGGACAGTGTCTGGCATATGGCAGGGACTCCATCATTTCCTGTGAATGGAATGAATGATTTAGCAGCTGTGGCATTCACGGCAGTAAAACAGTGTCCCTCAACTCCGAAGACGACTTGCTTTCACCGTAGGCTGGTGCTCCGGTTCAGCAGGTAGTCTCAACAACCTGGTGAGAAAGACAGGGGCGTGCTCTCCTCATGAGAGAAATGAGGACACTAAAGAGGTTATGTGGCTTGCCTGAAACTAGAGCCTGCGTCTTTTGACTCATATTCCAGCAATCTTTCCCCATAGTAGGGATGAGTCTCGACAGACTAGCAGCTGCTCCAGATGTTTTCTACCTACCAATTAACATATGCTGTGAAGAAATTAAAAAAGAAAAACTGAATAAATTAGGTTTGGAATTGGCGAGTACTCCCACTTACAACAATCTTCTACTATTCTGCCATGGAAGCTTTTCCATTAAGATTCAGCTCAATGACCGTATGGCCTTCTCCAGTTCCCAAAGAAGGGCATTGGCTCCCTCCTCCTCTTGTTTGCTGAGGTTGTGCTGTCCGAGATTTGGTTCCCACTATACCAGCAGTTTTGTTTCTTTTCAGAAACTCTTCAATCTAGGTGCTGCAAGACACATTAATGAACAAAGGCATGGTGTAGAACCGTGCACACTGCCAACAGAGCTGCTCTTCTCTCTTTGAGGATTATAGTTATGTAGTGCTTGTATGTGCATGCATAGGGTGTTCTGGAAATTCTCCCAAGAAACTGGCCTCTGAAAAGAGGAACTGGGCGGGGTAGGGGCAGGAAGAAGATGTTCTTATTTGTGCATACTCTTTGTACTATTTTTAAGGTTTCTTGTTGTTGTTGTTTTGGGTTTTTTTGTGAAGAAGATTCACCCTGAGCTAATCCTCCATTATGGATCCTCCATAATGGATGAAGATTCATCCATTGCCAATCCTCCTCTTTTTTTTTTTTGGCTTGGGGAAGATTAGCCCTGAGTTAACATCTGTGCCAATCTTCCCCTACTTTGTACGTGGGATGCCTCCACAGCATGGCTGATGAGTGGAGTAGGTCTGCAATGGGGATCCAAACCCATGAAGCCTGGGCTGTTAAAGCAGAGTGCACAGAACTTTAACCACTCGGCCACAGGGCTGGCCCCTATTTTTTAAGTTTTTAAAGCATGTTAAGCTATTAGTTTTCAGCAAAAACAAAAATTTAATGTAAAAACATTAATCTCAGAAACTGAGGTTATTTTGGTGAACACTAAAGTTTGAAATTAGGACTTATAAATGATAATTGCAATCTTATGTAAGCTTCAGTATCCAAAATATTTCTTTATTTTGTTTAGATTGAATAATATTGAGAAAATTCTGATCAACGAAGATAAGTAATTGCAAATGGTAACTGTTCTTTTAATTGCTTTTCAACTAGGTAGATTCAGAAATTTGAAACAAGAATAATGGGAAATGTTTGTTGGAAAAAATAATCAAGTGGGGAACAGATGGAGGTTCGGAGGACACGAGAATGCCAGAATATCGATAATTGTTGAAGCTGGATGATGAGTATACAGTTGCTCATTATTCTGTTGTTTACTTTGTATCTGTTTCAAAGTGTCCATAATAGAATGTTTTAAAAATTGTGTTCATAAAAATAGCCAACAACTGCTCACATGCTTTATTATAAAAGTCAGACAAACACTGCACACTTATAAAGCTCTAAATTCAAGGATCTGCAAAACCCTCTCTACCCTACCTGCACGTCACACATTTTATTGCACGTAAGAATGCACATCGAGGGCCAGCCCACTGGCACAGCGGTTAAGTTCGAACGTTCCACTTTGGTGGCCCAGGGTTCACCGGTTCCCATCCTGGGTGCTGACCTACGCACTGCTTGTCAAGCCGTGCTTTCAGGCGTCCCACATATAAAATAGAGGAAGATGGGCACAGATGTTAGCTCAGAGCCAGTCTTCCTCAGTAAAAAGAGGAGGATTGGGGGCTGGCTCCGTGGCCGAGTGGTTAAGTTCGTGCGCTCTGCTGCAGGCGGCCCAGTGTTTCCTTGGTTCGAGTCCTGGGCGCGGACACAGCACTGCTCATCAGACCACGCTGAGGCAGCATCCCACATGCCACAACTAGAAGAACCCACAACGAAGAATACACAGCTGTGTACCGGGGGGCTTTGGGGAGAAAAAGGAAAAAATAAAATCTTAAAAAAAAAAAAAAAAAAAAAAGAGGAGGATTGGCGGCAGATGTTAGCTCAGGGCTAATCGTCCTCAAAAAAAAAAAAAAGAATGTACATCGAGCAGATGAACTTCAACTTTGTTGTATATTTAATTGTGCTCAGCACATATATGCTGTGATCACATAGTCACCTGTAGATTTTTCTGTAAGCAGACATGTGCAGACTGAGTTTTTTAAAAAGACTAATGCAAAGCTACACCTTTCGAAGTAATGATATATTTACAATAAATTCAAATATATGCTCAGAAGTGACAGGAAAAGTTTAATGCTAACAGCAACATAAAAAAAATAGTTTACCTGATCATAAACATTAACGAGTGGTGGTCCCAATGTATTAAAAGGTATTATATTAAATTAATTGATTTTATTACTAGGTTTTTATTATTAGTTTTTTTAGTATTTAAAATATATTTTTAAAATGAAATTCAGAGTAAACATCTACTCCACTCCTGAAGCACAGGGTAGCCTAAAAACCATTCCGCTAGACTGTGATAAAATTGAAGGCAGGAAATGTATTTTATTAATCTCTGTCTCTCCAATACCAAACACAATAGTTTGATGAGTGAATATTGTTAACTGAAGGTATGGAAAAATCGATTTCTAAGCCCAAAAGTAATCTTATTAAAAATTCGTCTGTGCTGATTTTTCTGAGTACACAAAGTCGATCCTCATTATAAACAATTCAATACAGAAATTTTTAGTTAGACAATAAGAATCTGCAGTTCCCCAATCTTTCATTTTTCTATGTATAAAGTATATATTTATAAGAATTTTTTTACTTTAAAAAATAGGATCACATTATGGATACAAGTTTTCAAAGCTGTTTTTTGTCCTTTATCTAGGACATCTTTTCATTCAGTATACATCTAGATTCTACCTCATTCCTTTTAAAGGACACATAGTATTCTATCATGTGGCAGTACCATGATTGAACCAATCTCCTACTGATGGACATGTAGGGTATTTTCAGCTTTTTGATGTGACATACAATGGTGTAATGACATCTTTACACTTATACTTTGCATTCTTGTGAGAGTATTTTAAATTTAGTGTTGTATAAAGCAATTTGTATACACAGATTAAGAAATCAAATAGCTTTGGAAGGCTGATTTTCTTAAGTAGTCATTTGCTTCATTTTCATTGCTCTTCCCAAACCCCCCAAAGAATTGTTAAACCTCTCTGAGGATGATTAGTGGTTTGTTTTTCCCTGAAAGACGTGCTAATGGAGCTTCTTTTCCCTGTTCTGTTTATACCAGCTAGGTCCTAGGGCTTCTGCATAGCTCTCAGCCTGCGACTTCCCTTCTCTTCTTGGCTGTGTGTGTATCATGTCACTCAACCCAGAGTCTTCTCTTTTTTTTTATTTGCTTGTTTACTCCTTGGTTTTGTAAGGGCTTCCTAAGAAAGGCTGTGTAGAAGGTAAATTTTTTGAGACATTGCGTGTTTGCAAATGTCTTTATTCCATCCTTCTATTTGATTGGCGACCTGGCTTGGACAGAATGTTCCCTCAGAAATTTGGAGATCTTGCTCCATTGTCCTCTAGCGTTCGGTCTTGCTGTCGACCACTCCAATGCCATTGTGATTTCTGATCCTTTATATATGATCTGTTTTTTCCTCTTTTAATTCCCTAGGACGGACACCAGATGTTTTTCAGATGGAAAAATGTTATTGTATTATTCTTTGATAATTCTTTTCCCTTCACACACTAGCCCTGCCCTGACCTGAGAGAATGACCCCTGTGGACTGTAGACTCTGTCAGCTGGTTTCTGATTAGGCTTGGCCACTGCGAGCTCAGATCACAGGAAGAGAATGAAGTCAGAGTGTTTCTGCCCCGCCGCATCCCTGATGCAGCGCCACGTCTCAGGCAGTGGCTCTGTCTCCGCTGGAAGGCCCTTCCTCCTGGGCTCCAGTTCTCACTGGGCTGTGCTTCCACCACCTCCTCCAGCCTTGCCCCTTCATCTGTGGGAGTGTGACAGCTCCCCACTGCTGCTGGTCTCTGGGCACCATCCCACCTTGTCGCTTGCCTTAATCCTTCCTGCTCACACTTCCATAAGTAGTCTCTTCGCAAAAGTCTCTGTACCTGAACCATGTGGGGTGAACTGGATTTGCTGTTGGCACTCTGACTGATACAGCGTGTTCTTTCTCTCAGTCACTCTCTCTCTGCATCTCTGTCTCTCCGTTTTGAAGAAAGATTGTGCTTCCTGGACTGACCCTCTCACGCTCTCTTCCATTTTCCATTTCTAAGTCATCTCTTGGATCTACGTCCTGGGAAGTTTCCGTGTCTTCATCTTCCAACCTTCTACGAATTCTTATTTCAGCAATCGTACTTTTCATTTCCAAGAGCTCCCTTTATTCTCTGATCATTCCTTTTAATTATAGCTTTTCATTGCTGTTTATTCATGTTTCATGGATATAATTTATTTGTCTTCCTGCATTGTCTCTGTTTTCCAAAATTCCTTTGTTTTGGTGTCCGCCTTTCAGGATGGAGACATTCCTCAAGTGTCAAATGGCTTTCACATAGCAGCTCATTGTTCGCTCTGTGTCCTCAAAGGGGGCTTGTCCCTTGGTGGGCTTTATTTTGGGGTCATCAAGCAGGAATTCACCTGCTGCACTGTAGGGCCCTCAAATGTCATTTCTCTCCTGCTGGTCAATTTTTCCAGAGGAGAACCCAACAGTTTCTTGCCTGGGATTCTTGGAGCCAAGTGCAGGGAGAGGCTGAGCAGCTTCCAGTTCAGAATAGACTTTCATTTAATGGGAAGATTTTTCTGGAAGAATTTCCTTGAAGTGAAATTGTGGTATCCAAGGGTATGCGTTTTAAAATTTGATAGATTCCAATGCAATTTTTGGAATCCTCCAAAGAAAAAAGTTTAATATGGTTTAAAAGAACCAAGAAAATGCATTTTATAAGCTTAAATGTCAGCAGGGTTTAATAAAGTACTTTCCTTATGGAATTAACGTTCCAAGAGGTGAAATAGACGAAAATAAATTCTTCTTTTCCATGGGTCCTACTCGGCTTCAGAATTAGTGCCAACACAGGCTATTTGAAATATTAAATTTCTTTTTTTTTTTTTTTAAGATTTTATTTTATTCTCTTTCTCCCCAAAGCCCACTGGTACATAGTTGTGTATTTTTAGTTGTGGGTCCTTCTAGTTGTGGCATGTGGGACGCCGCCTCAGCATGGCCTGATGAGCCATGCCATGCCCACGCTCAGGATCCGAACCGGGGAAACCCTGGACCATCAAAGTGGAGCGGTGAACTTAACCACCAGGCCACAGGGCCGGCCCCTGAAAGATTAAATTTCTCATCTTTCTAGAAAACAAAATGAGATTCTCCAAAAAAGCCATGTGATTGGTATTGCAGTAGAGGAAAAAGGAAACCTATGAAGAGGTGCTTTGCCTTCTTTATCTATAAGGACCTAAGGAAGCAGCAGCTAAAAAAAAAAATGCTTCAACCAGATGATCTTAGGTAACTGATGTTTGAGTTTATGACTTAACTGTTTGTGGGAGATCTGATGTCAGGGTGGTGATTACTCTCTAGGTTATGAGAATAGCTAGGGCAAGAAACTATTCCAACACACGCCAGAGAGAGGCAGGCCACAAGACACGAAGATACGTTACTTCTAGGGTCCCTAAATTATATACAGATCACAACTGACCTGTAGGAGCTAGCTCTATGCTAATCAAAGTAGGTTTTCCTTTTTTAAAATTGCTGACCATCCTACCCCATTAGGTTGCCCCATATTTTGTCCTAAATCCTCCAGTACACAGCAGACAGTAAGAAACTCTTCATGAACTCTACTCCAGAGAGGCCGACACTCAGCCAGAAATAGACATTTCCCTTCCAAAATGATTGCAAGGAGGTCTTCAAGTTTTCTGTCTCTATGGCGACAGCTTGATGGAGATCGTTGAGGACCAGTACATGAAATATGCCTTGCCCTTTCAAATTCTGTAACAACCACTCTACATCAGCTTCAGACATTAATCACTGCTGTGTGATAGCAATCACTTTACCGTTGCTGAACTGGAGCTGGATTTCTTAACAGAGGGAAACACAAGAGAGAAAATACATCCACTCTACATTGCACCAAACCAATTCCTTCTTACCTATCCTTTTACTCTGTAGATATAGTTAAATTTTGCTTAAAGAAATGCAGTTAAATGCTGGATATTGGCAAATGTACAGTCTGAGCACTGGTTCATAGTCAACAAAATCTGAGCTTCTGCTATGTACCAGATACTGTGTTCTATTCAGATACTCATCACTATCAATAAATATTTGTGAATGAGTAATTTTAAGAGCACTCATATCACCAAGGATTACCACTATCTTTTCTCGGTTTCATTTAGCCTGCCAGAATACAGACAGAATTCAAAGGGCGGAGTGCCAAATCACTACTTCCTGTTACACACAGTGGGAAGTAGCTAAGCTTCCTATTTATGTGTCAGTGGTCAGTTGGGAGAGTTAACCGAGCCATGTACCCTGTGAGATGACTTAGACAGCTACCATGTAAATAAACTTAACCACTTGCCCCTCCCATGTGGTGAAAGCACAGGCCTGCCCAGACTTGATATTTAGAAAACTAAAATAAGACTCCTTGTTTGACTCAGCTCCTAAGTAGTTATTACACATGGAGTACAAAGACCTTTTCCTGGAGCTCTCTCGAGGGAGAAAAGGACTTCAGAGGACTAGCAGCTCTTTGACCTATGAACAAGGACAATCACCTATCACGTTATTGTTTTATGGGGTTTTTTTAAGCAATGTCCTTTAAAATCTTCTCTACTAACTCCGTTTTAAGTACAGACCGTTCGGAGGGAGACTTCAGCGTAGACTGCTTCTCAGTATGTGCACCGTCTATTAATAGTAAGGATGAGAAAGAGGAAACCAAAAGGGAAGTCAAATTCAAGCTCAATGTATGAGTTAATAAAATGTCAATTCCATTCCTCCTTGCCCGCAACCCAAGAGGCTCTCCACTAACGAAAGTCTGAGCTTCCCTCCCTTTCCCTCACTTCTAGCATGATTTCTCTTTAATGCTCTGTAAGGCTGGCGTTTCCAGTTGACTCTTCTCTTAGGAACTCCCCCCAGTTTCTCATCACTTCCCACAGTGTGATTCTACTGATCCCTTAATCTTCTGTAACGCAAGAGCAAAGGACTAGTGAGTGATAAATAACCTTAAACCAAATTTCCCCTTTTTCTTATTCTGGCAATTACAGCACTATTCTGCCAGGACTCCAGATTCTAAGACATAGGATGATAATTTTATTGATAGTTGACATCTGTTGAACGCTCACTGTAGGTCAGGCACTGGGCCAAGTACTGTACATACTATAACACATTTATACTTTACAACAACTTTATACACAGGCAGTATTGTCCCCATTTTTATGGATAAGAGAAGGAGGGGTAGCATTTTAAATGGATTGTCCAGGTGTGCATACCTAGTAAACGCCACAGGCAGAATGAAATCCCAGGAAGTCTGAATCTAGAGGTCACACTTTCAACCTCTGCACGAGGGTAATTTTCTTCCTTACTCTTTGACTTCAGAGATGCAGTCTAATAGTCTAACAGAGTAGTTAAGTGGCTTTGGAGCCAAAGTCCCTGAGTTCAAATTCCAGTTCCTCACTTACAGTTGCATGATCTGGCTTAAGTTATTTAATTTCTTCTCACACAGTTCTGTTGGAGTTTGAACTCATCAATTCACGTAACAAGCTCATAGAAGGCGCTCAGTGACTGTTGGCTTTTGTTATTGCCCACGCCTTGGTCAAGCCCTGCTGCCTGGTTTCTCCTCATCCCGCCTCTTCATCTCCACAGCTGCAGCGCCGACCTGGGCCCTGCCACTAACTTTTCTATATTAGTTCGTCTACAGCAGGCAGATTGATCTTCCTGAGACGATTTCACGTGCTGTTTCCAGGCTCGAGAACCTCCAGTGCCTCCCTATCACAGATGTTATCAGATCCGAATTCCTCGCCTTGGCCTTCGGGTGTATTTCTACAAATTCTCTCGCTGACCTTCCTCATTCCCTCTCTGCTCAAGCCCTATTCACGTAGCTGGCCATGTGATTTTTTAGTTTGCGTCTTTTGTATTTTCTGGAATATGACAGTGGGGCTTTCTTTAATCATTTAAATCTTTCATAAAAATGTTCTTGGTTCCTCTAGGTAAGTATGTTAATATATTCAATTAAACTTGCAGTGACTATTCTTCTAAGAAACCTTTTCTGGCTAACTCCACCCCAGCTCGATCATGCCAATTAGCTTCTACACCTGTCTGAAAACACTCTGCATTATGTTAATCTGTACTTGTTTGTGTAGCACTTTGTGTTTGTACGCATCCTCAAGTCTTTCCTGGGCAATTTTTTCAGTTCTCCAGGCCAGAGATCCTGACTTTTCTTCTTTTCCAACCTTGCCTTCATGCCTAAGGCAAGTGCTTCATAAATGCTGTTGAGTGATTGACAGTGTGAAATAGTTGATGCAAGAGAGGAAGGTCTGTTAAAGCCAAACAAAGGAATGCGACCCTCGGCCTTCTGTTGCTTTGAGTGCAGGTAACAAGTAACTGCGTTCTGCAGCTTTGCACATCAGGGCACTTTTCAGAATAAGGCAGGCCACTTGCCTCTGACAAACAGGGCATCCTTTCAACCGCAGCCAGAAAGCTGATCTCTTGATTCTCCATTCCTGGGCGTGTAGGCTTGCAAGCAGAAGACGGCAAGGAATAGGCTGCCATGACATGTCCAGGGGACTTTGCCGAGACAACACAAAGCCAGTAACCCCGCAGTGGGGAGAGGAGACAGGTTGCAACTAACTCCTCGTCCCCTGCTTTAGCAGAGTCAGCAAACTGGCAGCTTTCCCTCCCTCTACTTAGAGAAGATGATCCCCCTTCCAGGCACCTCCCTGGATCCCTGATCCTGAGGAGACCCTATGCCCTCTCTCCCCTTTCCACAAGAAGCAAAACAAGAAAGCATCCACGGATACTGTCCACCTCTGGATGAGTGATGGATAGAGGCGAGAAGGTCAAGAGATTTTCAAAGTAACACTTGAAAGGGGACCCAAAGGAACTGAGTCATAGATCACCTAAAACCATTGTGCCAACTACTTCTTTGGTAGAATGACAAATGGAAGATAATAACTGAAACCATTGAAATGAAAATTAATCATTCCAGTTATACCAAACAGAGCAGAGAAGGCCTGTCAACATTCACACAAAAATGTAAGGGTGACCAAATTCCATGGGGCTGAGGTGTGGCTTTTACTTTAAAGGTGGAAAAAAATTTTAATTCTTCATAATTCAGAAGTGGAAACAGGGAGAACCAAAGGTAGTCCAAGTTCCATGTTTTATAAATGAGGAACTGAGGCCCAGAGAGGAAAATTAACTTTCCCAAGGCCACAGGAGCAGTGACAGAGCCAAGATGCGAGCCTGGGTCTCCTGATGGTCCAGTGCAAGGTACATCCACCGAGCGGCAAAGAAGCCTGCGATCGGGCAAGGCTCTCACCCTCAGCTAAGGCCCGGAGAACGTGAGTAAACATGATCCATTCCCAGAAAGACAAAGGTCCACCCCCACCGTGTCGGGCCACAATACAAGCCCAGGTTTTTCTAAAAGGACCAAGTTCTCTGATTTGCGTATTGATCTCATGTCCAAGTGAGAGAAAAAAAAAAGTGTGTGACGAGAAAGAGAGAAAGAAAGAAAAGAGAAAAACAAAACCAAACAGTATAACCTAGAGCAGACGCAGTCTTCTTAGTGGCTTAGGGGTGTTTGGTGGCAAACTAGGAGCCGGGAGGATCTGGATTCTCCTGCCTCTGTCTCGGACACTCACCAGCTCTGAAGAGTCATTTAACCTCTGTGGGCCTCAGTTTCCACCTGCAAAATGAAAGTACTCTAAGTAAATCATTTCTAAGTCCTCTTTATCTCTAATATTTTAGAATAATGTTAGAACAGTATTCAAGCCTTGTGACACTAAGAGAATTTTATCATATCCCAGATTAGTAACAGAAAAACATATATAAAATGAGGGTGGTGAGCAAATAGGTGGCTGATTGTGAATTCAATCACTCAGATATTTATTCTGAGCATGCTCTATGCCGGGCCTAGGACTCTGAAGACAAAGAAGACACGGCCCCTGCTCTCAGGGAGCTGTCGGCTTGGAGGAAAGACCTATGAGACTCTATTCCCAATAATCTCTTATCTAAGTGCTATCTAGGTCTGACCAAAGATCAAACAAAATACAATCTGTTCGGGAGGGTTTCGCCAGAGGCACCTTGGTAGGCAACTTCCTGGTTTCTTTTCCCTTCTTACGTCTCCACCAACTCCCATTACTGTATCATAAGCAGAAAGAGCTGCCTGGCCCCTGCAGGAACTCGCCTGCAGAGCATCCCTCATTCACGCTTACCAGCCAGATGCGTGGTAGGTCAGACACTGTACTATCAAAGCTGTTCACCAAGAGTATTGTAAATAATAGATGTAAATAGTCATTAACTCGAATTGTATCCTGGGTCAAAGCAAAATGCTACAGTTCATCGTTACTGGAGTTCATGCCCATTACTCTGCTCTGAAAATGGACAAACCCGAGTAGGCATCTGTTTGTTGGATACACTTAGGGCAAGAAGTGGTCTATGAAATATGTGCCTCTGCAGAGGATGCTCAATTCCAGAGGTATTCTCAAGACTTGTCAGACGTGCCAGCAAGGTGCTTCATACAAGATACCCTCTCTAGTTTAAGTTCAAGTTCTGCTATTGTTGCATACTACCTACTCAACAGGTGTAGTGACGCGAAATCTATCACTGCTGCATGTGACGCCCAGGAGAGAAGCTGCATCTCTGTTCAGCAGACAACCATTTCAGTGGGCATGCAGGTCTATCATGGAAAGCAGAAGCTTCACAAGTGGAGTCATGCACACAGGCAACCTTGAATTACTTTATGTCTTAACTTAGGTGTTGTCCTTCTACTCAAACAATACCTATTTTGTGTGTAAATTACCCACATTACAGAAGTGGGGGAAAGGGGAAGAGAGGCAGGCCCAGAAGAAAATACCTGGAGTGGCAGGCCCAGCCTCTGAAAAAATAACAGACTTTAGAAGAAAAATGTTGACAGTCAATTCTCCCATGAATGAGACATGAATAGGCACCTTCTGCCTCTCCAGCTAGAAATCACAGCGATCGATCGGGACTTTGAACACAGTCACCCTCCTCTCCTTTTTGGGAACCCACCCCATTTAAAAAAACATTCTCTACAAGTTTGAAAATAGAGTTCTGAGCCTGTCTGATCATAAGCCCCAAACCGGGATGAATCACTCAGTCATAATGTCGCTGGCTTCAGCAATGTCCTATGATTAAGCAAAAACCTTTCCAAAAAGCCTCCAAAAAAGAATAAAAGTACACTGAGCAGTTCACTGCGCATTAAATGAGCAGGCCATTACTATGTAGGGGCAAATAGAAACAGTAAAGAACGTTGCATAAGCTTTCACATCCCACTGAAAGTCACCCTAGCAGCAGGAAAGCAAAAATGGCTGCAGGAAAACTACGTGACCAGAGCACTGTTCTCTAAAACGTGCTGCAGGCACGGGGCGGGTGGGGGGGGGGTTCCTCTTCTTTCTTTCTTTCTTTCTTTCTTTCTTTCTTTCTTTCTGTTTTTTTGAGGAAGATTAGCCCTGAGCTAAGGTCTGCTGCCAATCCTCCTCTTATTGCTGAGGAAGACCGGCCCTGAGCTAACATCCAAGCCCCATCTTCCTCTACTTTATATGTGGGACGCCTACCACAGCATGGCTGACAAGTGGTGGGTAGATCTGCACCCGGGATCTGAACCGGTGAACCCCAGGCCACCGAAGCAGAACGTGCAAACTTAACCGCTGTGCCACCTGGCCAGCCCCCACTCTTCTTTCTTTTTGTAGGGTGTTTGTGTCACAGGGGGTTCTTTTAAAATATTGTACAAACATTGCGAAAAAATTAAAATGTACAGTTAAGCAATAAATAAGTAAATAGAAATAAAACAAAGGAATATCATCCCCCCAATATTATTACCATTAACTGTTCCAGCCATTTTTCTGTGCATTTGTGTATACATATTTCACACATACAAAGAACAAGAATCATACCACATATGTTATTTTGTAGCCTGTTCTTTTTGCTGAGCAACATACATCATGAAATTCTTTCCATGTAATGTATATTTCTAGGGCTATTTTTAATAACAGTATTAAAAATTTGCGTGTGAACTAGAAAATATGGATGTACATTGTGTGAATGCATCCTGATTTCTTTAGCTAATTCCCACTTCTTGGATGATGTTGTGTCATGGGCTGAATCACGTCCCCCTAAAGTGTATATGTTGAAGTCCTGACCCCCAGCATCTCAGAATGGGACTGTACTTAGAAACGGGTTTTTAAAGAGGTGATTAAGTTAAAGTGAGGTCGTTAGGGTGGGCCTTAACCCAGTGAGTGCTACCCTCGCGAGAAGAGGAAACCCGGACACAGACACATGCAGAGGGGAGACTACGTGAAGATGCAGGAGAAGACGGTCATCTAGAAGCCGAGAAGAGACTCCTCAGAAGACACGAATCCTGCCAACGCCTTGACCTTGGATTTGCAGCCTCCAGACTCGTGAGGAATAAATTTCTGCTGTTGAGCTGCCCATCTGTGGTGCTTTGTTATGGCACCTCGAGCAGACCAATACGGGTTATTTCCAATTTTTTCCCATTAGGAACATCCTTGTGCTTAACTCTCTGGGCACACATCCAGTTATTTTCTTGGAATACGTTTCTAAACAAAGATTGTTGGGTCAAAGGGTGAGTATCTTTTTTGGGCTTCTGACATGTATTGTCAAATTGCCCAGGCCAACGGTGTGGTTTCCAGATACTCCCAAGGTCTCTAGTCTTCCAGATGCCAGAGTGTTCGAAGGTTTTTCCTCTTTTTCCTAATTATGCATTTTTCAAATTTTCCATTAAGAATACATATTACTTTCGTTATAATAAAATATATTCATTTTTACAAAGGGAAAAGAACCTAATACAATATAAAAGATTTCCACATTTGACTGAATTAAAATGAAGCTTTTGGGGCTGTCCCCGTGGCCGAGTGGTTAAATTCTGGTGCTCTGCTTCGGCGGCCCAGGGTTTTGCCTGTTCGGATCCTGGGCGAGGACATGGCACCGCTCATCAGGCCATGCTGAGGTGGCATCCCACATGCCACAACTGGAAGGACCCACAACTAACAATACACAACTATGTACCAGGGTGCTTTGGGGAGAAAAAGGAAAAATAAAATCTTTAAATAAATAAATAAATAAATAAAATGAAGCTTACATGAAACAGTGGTTTGAAGAGACAAAACTGAAAGTTAATCAAGAGAATGAGAAGACAAGACAGAAACTGGGAAGAAATATTTGCAAAAGACATACCTGATAAAGAAGCGTTTTCTAAAATATACAAAGACCTCTTAAAACTCAACAATAAGAAATTGAACAACCTGATTAAAAAAATGGGCAAAAGACCTGGACATCTTACCAGAGTAGATGTACAGATGGAAAATAAACATACGAAAAGATTTCAACATCGTATGTCATTAGGGAGGTGCAAATTAAAACAACAATAAGGTACTACTATCCACCTATTAGAATGGCCAAAATCCAAAACATTGACAACACCAAATGCTGGCAAGGATGTGGATCAACATTCATTGCTGGGCCGGCCCAGTGGCATAGTAGTTAAGTTCACACGCTCTGCTTTGGTGGCCCAGGGTTTGCAGGTTTGGATCTGGGCGCCAACCTACACACTACTTATCAAGCCATGCTGCGGCAGGCATCCCACATATAAAATAGAGGAAGATGAGCATGGATGTTAACTCAGGGTCAATCTTCCTTAGCAAAAAGAGGAAGATTGGCAGTGGATGCTAGCTCAGGGTTAGTCTTCCTCACCAAAAAACCCCAAAACGCATTCATCGCTGATGGGAATGCAAAGTGGTACAGCCACTTTGGGAGACAATTTGGCAGTTTCTTACAAACTAAACAAACTCTTTCCATATAGCCCAGCAATTGTGCTCCATATTTACTGAAATGAATTGAAAACTTATGTCCACCCAAAAACCTGCACACACATTTTCATGGCAGCTTTGTTCATAATTGCCAAGACTTGGAAGCAACCAAGAAGTCCACCAAGGATAAGTAAACTGTGATACATCCAGACAGTGGAATATTATTCAGTGCTAGAAAGAAATGAGCTGTCAAGCTGCGAAAAGACATGGAGGAAACTTAAATGAATACTACTAAGTGAAAGAAACAAATCTGAAAAGGCTTCATATTGTATAATTCTAACTATATGGCATTCTGGAAAAAGCAAAACTATGAAGATAAAAACATCAGCAGTTACCAAGAGTTAAGAAGAGGAAGAAATGAATAGGCAGAACCCAAAGGATGTTTAGAGTAGTGAAACTATTCTGTTTGATACTATAACGGTGGACACATGTCATTATATGTTAGTCAAAACCCACAGAATGTACCACAAAAAGAGTGAACCCTAATGGAAACTATGGATTTGGGGCGATGACGTATGAATGTAGATTCATCAATTTTAACAGATGTACCACTCTGTTGCTGGACGTTGATAGTGGGAGAGGCTGTGTGCATGTTACATCAGGGGAGCAGAAGGTATAGGGAAATAATTTGTATTTTCCACTCAATTTTGCTGTGAGCCTAAAACTGCTATAAAAATTCAAGTCTATTAAAAAGCAAACAACTAAAAGCTCATGGAGAAATGCATGTTGGATCAAGTCATTATTGGGAACCTGTCCCCAACCAAACTTCCCATTTAAGTGATTCCTAAAAACACCATTCTCCTAGTTATACAGGCCAGACACTGGGGCGTCATTCTTGATGACTTCCCTTTCTTCACTCCCCACTTCTTCCATTCACTCCTACTGAAAACATAGCTTAACATTCTTTCCATCACTGTTGTCACTGTTGAGGCCAAGCCACGATTATTTCTTCAAGACTAGAAATAGTCTAACAGATCTTCTAGCTGCTATTCCTGCCAGATTTCAATCTGTTCTCCACACAGCAACCAGAGTAATCTTCTGGAAGCATAAATTTATGTCATTCCACTGCTTAAAACTTGAAAAGAGGAGCTGGCCGGGTGGCATAGCAGTTAAGTGTGCACATTCCACTTTGGTGGCCCGGGGTTCACAGGTTTGGGTGTGGACATGGCACCACTTGGCAAGCCATGCTGTGGTAGGCGTCCCACATATAAAGTGGAGGGAGATGGGCACGGATGTTAGCTCAGTGCCAGTCTTCCTCAGCAAAAAGAGGAGGATTGGTAGCAGATGTTAGCTCAGGGCTAATCTTCCTCAAAAAAAAAAAAAAAAAAACATGGATTTTTCCCTGCACTTTGAATAAAAGCCAGACTCTTCAAAGCTGGTCAGGTGTCTGTCTATCTTCCAACCTCAACTCACACCACTCTCCCCTTGCCCACCAAGCACCAGGGACAAGAGCCTCCCTTCAGCACATTGCCTAGTAGACTTCTTGTTACTATCTCTGGATCTGGTTTATTTTCCTCATAGCCCTTTGAATTTTGTAAATTCTTATTTGTTTACTTATTCTCTGCTGATCTCCCCCACTAACCCAGAAGCTCCACGAGAACAGAAGTTCATTTGTTCTGCCTAACCTGGCATGCCAACACCTGACACTATGCTCGGCGCACAGTAGGCAGCAGTGCACCCAGGTGGGGCAGCAGGGGCAGTACCGGCTCCCTCCCCTCCAGTTCAGGTGATAGGGATGCATTCAAAAACAATAATAAAAACCAACTTGGAGTTGGTTTGCTTTTTTTATCACCATGAATCTTTAATTCTAAACAATGTCAGTGATAGGATACTCCCCCCCATACAAATTCTTTTGTTGATATAAATTCTGTAACAATTGTTGCTATTAGAGTGTCACTAATGAAAGCTTCAATGAGCACATTTGTATTACTTATGCTTCAGTAAACATTTTATTTTACATAAAAGTTAATTCAGAGAATTCTCAATTACATAGCAGGATCTCAAGACATGCAGACTCAGGACACACAGCCATTTCAAGAGTAAGTTCACTGAAGTTTAGAATCATTCTAGCTCATTCTGGGAGCAGATCATATCTCAGACCCCTGCAGCACTACATATTCTTGAATTTTTTGTTTTTCCTGAGGAAGATTAGTCCTAAGCTAACATCTGTGCCAATCTTCCTCTACTTTATACATGGGTTGCCACCACAGCACGGCTGACTGGTGGTGTAGGTCCACGCCCAGGATCCTAACCAGTGAACCCAAGCCACCAAAGCAGAGCGTGCCAAACTCAACCGCTACGCCACAGGCCCGTCCCATGTTCTTGAATTTAAACAATAGATTCAAAATAAATGATAGCGTGTGATTGTAGAGATTAAGATACAGGATGATTTCTATTCTCTCATTCTATGTGATCATTTAAAGTTTCCTTTGTGTTTAAAATTTAAAACAGTAAAACAGAATGAACACTACAAGATGTAACATTTTTATCTGGTTAGTGCATATTTTAGTTCATATGTGAAATATTTCACTGAATTTGAATATTATCTTTAAAATTGAAATTTATTTTAAAACTTTTGTTCTTATTTAATAAGCCAACGTATCATTATTCATCAACAGACCAATATATAGGCTTGCTTTTTTCAAAAAAATACATTAATGTAAATTAAAAATATCAATTACTGCTTTCCTTTTTTGTGATATTTATTTTATTACTTGTTAATTTCATGGTTACATACATACAAAGTTCAATAAAACAAAATTTTCACCCTCATATTCTTTTCTGGCCATTATTATTGTGAATTTCATTTGACGATTCTTATTAAAAATAAATTGGTTGTATAGAGGAGGGGAGCTAAAAAATGATCTGCTCCAGGTTTCAAATATGTTAGATATGACAATGATGGTAGGTGATCAAAAAATATTTGTTGAATGTATGAATTAGTCAATTTAAAAGGTCACTAATATGTAAGGATTTAATCTCTTTCCCAAAACACTTACACTAGCCTACTTACTAACTAAAGACACTGACAATTTTATTTACCCCTGGTCAAATCTATTTACTTACAGAAGACACAAGACCAGACAAATCAATTTTTTTGAAGAGGCAAAACGTACTTACCCAGAATCTGACAATAAAGTCAAGGTTTGACCTCAACCAGTCACAAAGCAACAATTATAAAATGACCCACATGTTCTGTGAAATAAGCCACCCGTTTTGGAAACGCAGACTCCTGAGTGTACCAGACAAAGGCAGAATTGGTGAGAACAGAGAGCAGCACTGAATCTCCTGCAGGTAGTTCCCTGGGAAAAGGTGGGAAGAGGGTTTTTTTCCAGTCTACTCAAGCCACCACTTCCTTCACCCTGTGACTGTGCACTGCCGTGTTTCTAGGACAGTAAGTTCCCCGTGTTTTGCCACTTCCAACTTCTGAGTAACAATGTAAGTAATATGGACTCTCCACTGCTCTGGGGATCAAAGGCGTTCTGGGCTTTGAGCTTTATAAATGCCAGTCACAATTTCTGTTTTCTCAGTTTTAATTTGTCTGACTGTCTGTCTGTCTCTGTCTGTGTCTCTGTCTCCCACACACACAAGCAAGGAAACATTCTTCCCTAATCCCACCTACAAAGGGGCTTTGGGTATTGGCTCACACCTTTGAGATGTCAGTGCTGCCGAGGGTGGAGCGTATCTGAAGCATTCAAGGAACTGTTTGAATTATAAGTGAAGTTCTTGCTTTGTCTGTTTCAGTTAAAATGTAATCTTGAAAAATAAAGAGTCAGAGTCCAACTCAATTTAGTTATTTTGAAGCTTAAAAAAGGAGAGAGATTAATATGTTTACTTTTTTTTAATTGAAGAGTTAATTTCCTTTCTACTTACCCACTGTCTGTTTGGGGAGGGGTTTATTTACTTAGGCTAGAGGATAGTAGAAACGAAGCCATTTAAGTTTTGCTTTTGGGTGGAGACTTAGTAAGAAGGGTGTAGACATGATGCAAAGACATATGGTTACTTTCTATAAAATTGGCCGCTCTTCTATGGCTTCAATTTGCACATAGGTTACATCCAACCTCTCCAGTTATTACAGGTGCATGGTAATTTGCATGACAAATGTGTTACTGAAAACGCTATTCGTACCAGAGGAGAGCCTGTTTTGTTTAAAAAAAAAAAAAAGTACTGGTGAATCCTTTTAACGGAAGAACCACTTTCTGTTCTATAAAGCCAGGTTTTCAGGTAGTGAATTTGCTTAAAGAGAGGCACACCTGTATAGCATACAATAAAACATACATACACCTTTTGAATTCTAGCCTGAATTTCACTCAAGTTTTGGTCTAAAAAAGCCAGTTTAGCAGGATTAGTAGCATCAATAATCTTCCCCAAAATGAAGAAGTCAGTTATCCATTGCATATTAAAATTGAAGGCACTAAAGGTCTGATTTGGGCTCCCGCAATTTAGGTGAAACCAAATCACACACAGGTTAGGAATAAAAGAGGAGAGCATTTCAAAATGAGACAGACGAGAAACAGACTAACAGGAAGGTCGAAGCAGATTTTATAGTTTGGAGGAAAAAAAACTACGGGGGAGATTTTATGTTAAGTTTGAAATTTATCTATTTAAAAAGCATATCACCAACTGTTTTCTTTGACATGAGCAACTAAAAGGATAACTATGCCAGAGTTACAACCAGAAAAATTCTAGGTGAGAAACAGTGCAGATAAGCCTTGACTGGGAAGGCAAGGGACGCTGAGGCAGGTGTCTGAGCGTCAGCAGCAGCCCACTCCACACTGCTCTGCCTCGCTGTGCAGGAAGCAGGGCGCTCGACCCAGAGCAAATGACTTCTGGGTGCCTCTTCTCTCTGTTCCTGCAAAGGCTGAACTGAAAGTCCTTCTGTCTTACCTTTTTTTTCTCAAGGGTGGCCTTCCTTTTCTACTTTTCCTGACCATCTCTCCTACCAAGTTTTTTTTAAAAAGTATTAAGAAAGAGAAGCCTCTATAAAAACAACCAAGCAGGGTTCAAGCGTGGGGCGATTTCTGATTACCCCATTTTGCTTGGTGATGCTTATAAAATGAAAGTTTGTTTTTGGTGTACAGGAAGTCATATTGGGACACACAAGATTAACACAGCCTAAACAGATTTTTGCTAAGTAGTCATTTATCCCTTGAATGAGTTATTCACATGCACGTGTCAATGGGAGATGGACGGGGGAAGAATGGAGACACAAGGCAACAGTGGACTTCCTGTGGGAGAAGAAAAGTGCTCACCAGCAGAGCGAGCAGACACGCTGCCTTACTTCACAGTTGTGATCAGGGCTGCCTCTCAAGTTCATTCCAACATGCCAGGCATTTCCTCTAGGCCCTCATGTCCATGTGATGCCTGGGATAGAAATTCCTGGACCAGGGGGCACAAACCAAAAGCTTACAAAGTTCAGGAAGGTAATATAAATGGGTACCTCTTGTCAGGTAGGAGACAACTAGGAATTGCTGGGTTTCTGGAGAGTGCAGGTCCCACCTAAAAGGCACTCTAATAAAAGCAAATCTTAAATATTATGCAGGCCAAACAAAATACAGCTGGTTGGGTGAGTTGAGCTCTAGGCTCATCATGCTTACTCCTTTCCTAAGGAATAGGGATTAAAGTATTCTGCTCTTGCATCTCAGATAGGTAAATGACACAGAAAACCAAAACCAATTAAGAGGAAGATGTAGATAGAGCACGATTTACCGAGACTCTACATACCTTAGGAGAGGCTATTTCCAGAATTTTAGTCAAACCGTGAATTAAAGCAATCCTGGTTCTGATTTCTTACTTCGGTTCTTCAAATCAGCTTTGGGCTGGGAAATATAAAATACTCTTATGTAAATCTCTTTGAAAGGACAGAGCTTTTTTCCGCCATAGGTCAAAAGTCAATTACTGCCCTTTTTGGCTCTTGCCTACACAGTCTGTGTGAGAATATCATTCCTGATGTTACTGAGAATTTTCATGTTGAAAGAGGTCCCGTTTGAAAACACGTGGAAGTCTTGAATTAGTGTGTGACAGTAGAAACAGCCTTCAAATCCAAAAGGATTGCTGTTTGGAAAATGCAGAAAAATAATTTCTCTTTGGAGAATATGAGAAAATAGTGGCTCAGATTTAGGTAATAAACAAAATAATATTGAAAATTATCCAACATTCCTGAAATAGGTAACCCGAAGTCACATTTGAGTCAGATGTGCTCTTTGACGGCTCAACACTCCCCTGGTCGTCTGGGGTATTTTGGGTTTTCGGCACAGATGTAGTGATGTCTCTTTCTTCCCTTACTATTTCATTTTTATCCTTAGAAAGGAGATATCAGTAGCTGCATTTACCACCTGAAATTTCCAAATAAGTTCTTTTAATTGAGGAGTTTTCTGTCAGTTTATACATCTCAAAGTATTTTAACGGAAATCGAAAGACACAAAAGCTTTGTAGTAATAGAAAAAGTGGCATATTTGTTTCCTTCTTATGACAATATACAGAGTAATACTGAAGGCTGTTCAACAATTCTAAATATTGATATGAATGCAATTTTAAGGTAGGAAATAATCAGAAGAGAGAAAATAATCAGAAATTGTTTCCTCAAAAAATTAGATATCAAGAAAGCCAAAGTCAATAACGGTTTAAAAAAATCTAAAACCTGACTTTGCTTATGAAATGCCTTTACAGAACTCTGCTAAATTTTGGTAGAATCCTGGCAAACGGTGGTGTTCCAGGAAATTGTGCGAACAACTCTGGATTTGACACGTCTTCCAACGTCTCAGGAGTTGTAAATTATGTTTCATTGCCGGACTAAAGTGAAGTCATAACAGGGTCGTGTTGATAAAGTCCTGGCTTTGGCATTGGTGTTGTTCTGGAGAGAAGGAGCCATCTGTACACTTTCTGCCCAGTAGCCCACACCTTCTCAGCCTGTGCAACACTGGGTTCTTCGATGTAAATGTGTTCACAGAGCCTGTCCTGTTTATTATTCATAATCAATAAGAGAACATTATGAACCAAATTTGACAAGAGACATCTAGACATTGAAAAGCGTGGAGAGGCCTCCAGTTCTTAGAACATGAAATACGAGAGCCGCCTGGTGGTGAAAGTGGTGCACAGCCTTGCTGCCGGGCACCTGAGGAACAGTGATTTTAGTGTTTTATTAACATGACTGAAAAAGAAAGGAGTAAAAACACTACAGTAAAAAACAAAAAGATAAAAGCATTTAACCAAAGGACCTATTTTCCAAGTCTACTTACCCTAACTCACTTTTTCTAAAGCCACGCCTGCTGCATGTAGTTTATGGGTGATGCTGGTACTCATTTATTTAAAATTCTTTGTATTTATAGATATACATAGCACAGCCACACATTCTCTCAGTGCTTACCATTTTGGTCAGTTTTAATCCTAAAAATATGCCACAAATCTCACAGATTAACTTACCAGATGACCTACAGTTAAATTACTTTCAAGCACTTAGAGAACTCGGGTGAACTAAGAAGCCTGATGAATAGAAGTTAAGTGAGAATCTACTTTAAAAACTTTAAAAAGACTATTTTGGTATCAGTATGTCAACCAAATAAAATTGGCACTTCAGGGACAGAGAAAACTAGTAAGACTCCATCCGTGATGCAGAAGACTGACAATGTGGTGGTGACCCACAGGTAAAGTGGAGGAAGGGGCCGGCCCAGTGGCAAAGCGGTTAAATGCACACCTTCCGCTATGGCAGCCCAGGGTTCACAGGTTCGGATCCCAGCTGCGGACATGGCACCGCTTACCAAGCCATGCTGTGGTAGGCGTCCCACATATAGAGGAAGATGGGCACCGATGTTAGCTCAGGGCCAGTCTTCCCCAGCAAAAAGAGGAGGATTGGAGGCAGATATTAGCTCAGAGCTAATCTTCCTCAAGCCAAAAAAGATTGGCAACGGATGTTAGCTCAGGGCTAATGGTCCTTGGCAAAAAAAAGTAAATAAAAAAATAGAAAGGAGATAAAGTAAACAAGCTCTATAAACTATAGAGTAGGGGGTGGAAGATAAGGCTGGAAAGATAAGTGGCAGCTGCATAGTAGACAACTTGGAATTTCAGGTTGAGGAGCTTGAACCATCAGTAACCTGGTAAGAGTACTGACAAGGTGACTGGCAATAGAGTATAAGATTGCTTGGAGGAGGGAGAAACGAAAAAGGAAGACTAAATGCCTATCGCCACAGCTCACAGTGGGGTTTTGAAACGCAGTTAAGAGAAGGAGATAGATGTAAGAGTATTTACTTTAAAATTGTACTGGAATTTCTTTTTACTTTTCTAAATGTGAGGAGATGTGACTCCTGGAGGGCATCACCAGCGTCATGGATAAGTGAGTCTAACAAACTTATTTACTTACTTTAAAAACAATACATTTTTTACTTTAAAAAACCCAGGTAGTTCTGAAGTTCTGCATGACATCTAAAGAGAATAATTCATTTTCTTAAGTCTGTTTTCCTTAGTAATTTCAGCATATTTTCCATGACATCTTACATCAAGTGTTGATAAGTACAATCTACGGAAAGTTTGCTAAGCAAAGGAACCTTTAATCTATTCCACTTATCACAATTACAAAAAAATCAAACGCACGTTTGAGATGCTTGTTTCCTTGAATAGGAAATAGTTTCTGGACTTTTCTACCTTGCTTTCTAATTAAGTAGAGAGAGAAGGAAGAGCTCCAGGGTGGAGAAGTTAAGCTGGTTGAGGGAAGAACTGGGCAAGAGAAGGCAGCTCTTTTCAGAGGATCACTATCTACAGTCAACACAACCTCCTCGCTGTCCTTCCTCCACATATCATTTTAGGATATCTTTTTGTTGCTGCTGTTCCTTTTAAGGCTGCTCTTGATACTCATTTTTACAGGGCAGGGACAGGGCCACCCCAAAACGTCCTAGTACAATACTATGTGCAACAACTTGGCCTAATAAGGCACTCATTAAAAAAGATCAAATTGATCTTCTGTGTGACTTACCTGGGGAAGGCTCTGTTCTAGAAGCTTTTCTACAGATAACAAGTGAAAGGTATGTGCATATATTTTTGGAACCAAAACTTTGAACACATAACGTCAAAACTGCTCTATATCAAAAACCTATAAAGGCAGTCCCCTCAGTTAGCTGCACATTCCCTGAGATTTTTAATTTCTCTGAGGGTTGATCAGCCTTAGCCAAATTAGAACCTGGAAGTTATGGTCTTCATCTGTCTAACGCTCATCTTAGTGGCTCACTAGTCCCACTCGTTTTCTTTCACCCTGACCCCGTCGGCTTCCCCTTCCCCACCATCACACCATCAGTGACTCAACTTTGGTTCAGGCTCTCATTATCTCTCGCCAGTGCCATACTAGTCTCCATGTTTCTATATTCAACTTCCTTCCTCTCAAACCATTCTTACCACCACCAGCTGGGTCACCTAATTTGAAATGCCCTTGCTTAAATTCTTCCACTGACTTCTAAGATAAGTCGGAACTCTTAGCACAGCATGCCAGCCCTTCTGTGATATAGGCCCCTCAGGGCCCTCTGGGTTCCTCTGGGTCTTGTCTCTTTATACTTTAACTGAGCATCCCAAACGCTACTTCTATCTAACATCCTCCCATTCCCCTGAAAAATCCCCAACCTCTCAGGCCTCTGAGTATGGGTGCTGCAGCTTCTGCTTAGAGGGCCATCGCTCATCTCTTAACTCCTACTCATACTTTAAGACAGTTAGGAAAGTTATCTCAAAGAGAGAAATTGCATCTGACTCATTAAGAGTGGATTAGGTATCCTTGCCATGTACTTTCATAACACCCTGGGCTTTCATTCTGTCACAATACTTATAATCTGTACTATAATTTTCTCTAAATCTACTGTGAACAACTTGAGGGTGGGGCTGTGTCTTTTATCTTCTACTGCAGAGCTTGCTACACATTAGGTGCTCAAAAAAGTTTTTGGATGCCCTCTGAAAAAGGAACTTACTGGTTGCAACGAAAATTGCATTTTATTTGCAGTTTCTCTCATGCCCCCAGTCCAAACACTCTCCTTTCTAATCTATCCTGCACACTCGTCAGTCCAAATTTCTTCACATTACTTCTATCAAGGCCCTTCCTCTCTAAGAAACTTTGGTCTCCTTACTGTCTATGACAGCAAGTTCAGACACCTACATCTGGCTTTCAAGTCTTACTATTCTGTTTGGATCTACTTGTTCTGCTTTATTTCCAGTCCCTATTCTCCCTTATCTCCAGTCACTTCAAATATTCTGCCTTTACTTTTCCTATTGAAATCCCACCTGTACTTTCAAGACCCTGCTCAATCATCACTTCCTCACTGAAGTCTTCCTTAGCTCTTCAAACACACATGGAGCACATAGTTTACCACTTATCTGGGCACTTACACGTCATCTTGTTTGGATGTAACCATTTCCTGGGTAGGCCTTCTCTCCTCCACAAGACAGTTTAAGTTCCTGGGGGACAGGAATCATATCATACTTTTTGGTGTCTCTCAGTACAGCAATAATGACTCAATTTCAAAAAAGTGAGTAATAATGCGTTATACCAATAAAATGAAAGCTGCCCAAATATAGAATTGGGTCTATAATCTGAAAAACACTAGAGAATAAAGAGGAAGATAATCACCAGCTTAAGCTAGTCCTTTGCAGAGAGGGATGTAAACTGGAAATATGGATCAGATAGGTGTAGGTGTAAATGAGAAAAATTTTACTTGTGGTAAGTTTTTATTAAAAGGCTAATCAAGTCATTATTACACAATTTTTTCAGGTCATCATATTTTCTCTAAGGGTAGTTATTATCTTGAATATTTCATGGTGGATTCTGTAGAGAATTGCAATGGTACCCTGTAACATCATATTACATTTTAAGCTTGGGAACTTGAGTCAAAAGGAAAAGGGGACCCCACATCTATTAACCCTAAAATAATATTTAAGGTGACAACAGAGTCTATGGGAGTAGGCTATGCTTTTCCTCAAGCAAAAATTCCCTTGGCATCTAGGTAAGAGTGGTCCAGTACTCTTTTAAAACATAGCTGTCCCGTGGATTGACACGGGATCCTGCTCCAGGATGCTTAGCTAATACATTGACTTAATCTAGAGCCAAAAACAATGGGTCGCCTTCACAAATTCATCTTCCATTTTAACAAGGCCTTCTAAAAATACAAAGCTCTAACTGAAAAGAGTATTTGATGATGTGAACCGCAAACACAATGTTAGGCCAATGTCTATTGTTTTGGTACCTAGGAGCTTTTCAGTAACCTCAAATTGCTTCATGTATGTTCCTGGCTACTCTATTTAACCACTGGGCCATTTTCATTTTGAGTTTCTCTCACTATAACTAGAGTATGAAAACTGTAGTTCAAAGCAAAATGGAAAATACATTAGAATCTCATCTTTACCAGTTCTGTGGCTTTGGACAAGATATTTAACTTCTCTGAGCCGCAGTTTTTTAATTTACAAAATGGGGACAATAATATGCATTTTGTAGGACTGCTGTGAGAATTATCAACATATGTAAAATAACTAATACAGTACCTGGCACATAGTAGGTGTGCAACTATTCCTCCAACGTTAAATTTTTTTGTGAGGAAGATTGGCCCTCAGCTAACATCTGTTGCCCATCTTCCTTTTTTCCCCTCGCCAAAGCCCCAGGACATAGTTGTATATCCTAGTTGTAAGTCATTCTAGTCCTTCTATGTGGATGCCACCACAGTATGGCTTGATGAGCAGTGTGTAGGTCCACGCCCAGGATTGGAACCAGCGAACCCCAGGCAGCTGAAGCAGAGCACGTGAACTTAACCACCTGGCCACAGGGCTGGCCTCCTAGTTAATTTTTTCTTTTATGTATAATGCTGAGTAAAGAAAGTCATATTAGATAGAACATTTATTATTCTGGTGCAAAATATCTAAAATATCACACTAACAATGATAATTTCTGGTGACCTCATAAAATCAAAAGATACAATTACTGTTGTCATTAATATGATCTTTAATAAAGGGAATAATGCACCATTTTACAGCAAGCCTTTTTTAAACCTATAGAACTGTCTTAAAATCTCCTTCTCCAAGGTCTCTGTATCAATACAATCTTTTTATTTAGGTTTATATATATATCAAAGCATTTACTTACAATTATTCATAGAAAACTCTTTAGTGGCTTAATGTCAGCTTTCATAGTGGCATCCATAGATAATACAAAAGAAAAGTGATTTGCTTTATTTCATACTCACACTGACTCATCAAACACAACTTATACAGCATAGCAAGGTCTCAGACGGCTTATACAAAAGCAAAATAACTGAAAGCAATTATTCATAAATTCATATATGATATTCTATCTGTAATGTAAGAGCAAAACACACCAACAAAAGATACCCGTTAACACGAAAGAGGGTTCTGAGGAATTGCCACAATTTTTCAGCCTTTCTTATTCCAGAAACGCATCCTCAGAATAGAATACACTCTGTAGCTTATGTTTCTCCTGTCCATTTAGAAAAAGCACGGCAGCTACACATCTCCATGTTTTAGCTACTACAAAACTCTAAGAGTTAGTGTATTTTACAATTGTCCACTTATCTTCATTTGAAAAATTATCAACAGAAAATTAAGGATGATTCCAGCTTATACAAATACTTACACAATATAATCTCCATGGAAACATGATGACAAGGCATACAAAAACTGTTTAAATAAATAAATGGACCAGAAAAAGAAAAGCCACAGAAGCCAAGCAACTCAATGTTAAACCAGGACCAATCTTTGAATTGCATCTTTTAGTAATTTAGTTTTTTTACTGTTAAGCTTCTTTAAAAATAAGCTTCCCAATCATACTTGAGAGGATTGGTAATAAGGTGGAGAGCCTGAGACAAGAGACTGGTTACAAATAACTTCCCTGCTAGGACTTTAAGTATACAGCATACCAATGTGAAGCTTGAACTTGTCTGCTTGAAAGAAAAATTCTATTTGGATCTGACAAGGTGATAAATAGGTTACCCGGGTTACCGTCTCAAAACCATCCAAGCTATTACTAAAGCTATCAACATTAGTTCACTTTCAGAAGACAGTTTTATAATGTCAAATTACCTCTTGAGAAAATTTTATCCTTGAGGAACTACTCTACTAAGTTCTCTATTAAAAAAGAAAAAGAAAAAAGAAACGATTTGTCCCATTATGTATAACCATTTAACCAAAGGAGAGAAATAGTTTGAAGACGGTGCTTCAACTCTAAGGCCTAAATATGCTGCAGCATGTAGCCAATTAGTTGAGTATTTCCCTCTACTCAGTAATTATAGAACTGGGCAAGTTTTTATGATTAATGAAGTCTGATATTGTCTATGTAAGTTAAATCAAATTATAAGATGAAACATTAAATGAACTGTGTGTGCAAACACTTTAAATATTCCACTGGATCTAATTGCTTGTTTGCTACTAATTGAAGTTTTTCAATGTGCAAAGGGACGAAAGGGGCCCTGAGTTTTTAAGTAATATTATGTCTATAGAGTGAGTCTAAAACATGAAGATCTTTCTGGAATCTAAAAGTAAAAATAAAATGGAAAAAACCCACATGTTGCCTCTTAAAACACTTAAAAAACCCCCACCAAGTTGTAGCTTAAAATACAGTTGTTTGCTTAAAAATGGAATCATAAACTGGACACCCTAATGATGTGATTTATTTCTAAAGATTCCTTCTCTCTTAGCCAGATTTTAAAATCTGGGTTTAAATTAAGTTTAAAAAATGAATGTCACAACATTTAACAGTAACACTACAAACATCACAGTAATAATGGAATTGGAATTTTCAAGATATGATAGATTTATTTTGGGCATCATTTTAATATACAGCATAAATTCTTCTGAAGTATTTACTTTCAAATGTATTATCCATGAGATAAAATCCTACATTATTTTTTATATGCACAAACACTAAACTTTAACCAGTCACTTAAAAGTTAAATGAAAGTTGTTGTAGTCCAGTCTATGTTGCAAAACAATAAGTATTTCAAAAGTGGTCTGCAAAAATATTCATAGATAATACCTGATTATTGTAGGGTTTGCTTTGGAAAGTTAATCTTGCATTTTAATATTTGATACAAAGAAATATGTAAAACGCTGTGGCTCAATCATAATGCTAAGCTTGCTGCAATATAGGTTAAAAAATTTTACTGGCAAAATAATATGCAATTCTGAATGCACGGCTTTTTAGTTATAACTAGTGAGAATATAAAATTGTAAAACTCCACGATTTAATAGAAAATGTTAGCTAATACAAAACTTAACTTCAGTGCTGATTTGCTGACAATCTGATGGTTGGATCCATTGTCAAGAGGTAACATCCTAATTCTCAATTCTGTCCCATCGAACTGGTACTTAACCGGAGCAATAAATTTGAATATAACATAAAATTTAATTTTAGGTGTTCTTAAATACTACAAATAGTTATTAAAATCAGATTGAGGAAAAAATGCTAAAGGAACCAAGCAGTTTAGTCTGAAGAACTGAGACTTAGGTGTTAATTGAGAAGCCTGAAGCACACTGAAGAATAACAATGTTGAAGAGGATGACCAATGGCTCTCTTTTTTCACTAGTGGATAAGAGAAATGGGTATAAAGTGAAACAGGAGGGAAGCAGAATAAATATGAAGAAAACTTTCCTGACACAAAAGATTATAGTCAGTTAACCAAGGGATAGAGTAGGCCAGCCACAAACTAAGAGGCGATTGAAGGAAAGCAACGGGTTGGTGCACCAGAGCACCCTGGGATCTCCTCTTTTCTTATATATCAGTTTAATCCGGGAACCTGTAGAAAAACGTCCTTTTGATAATATCATTTGTATAACTAGCTCAAATAGTGATTTGCCAGATTTACTCAAAGAGTATATTTAGAAGCAGATCATGTAACATAGTCTTGGCTAAAGTTTGCATAGTTCAGAATATAAAGTTAAAATGAAATTTTATCTGCTGAAAAGCAAACTGATGGTAAAAGGTACGAATATTTAGAAACATTCCATCCGAAAAAGATTCCTAGGGCATATGAGGGAGTGTTTCACAATTTCTAGAATAACTGGTCTAGATAATCAACTAAGTGTGTACAAATTTTAACTTTAAGGAGTTAGATTGGAAGATAAAGTAATATATAAAGCAATCTGTGAATAGTTATGTAACAACCTGCATATAACTGGTAGTAAGTTCAACATAAACTTATAAAAGCTTGTATAGAAATATAATCTCAAGTTCTAGGAGCTAACTACCTCCAATGAAATATTCATTTCCATAAATATAAAAAAAAAGGTTACTGAAAAATGTTTTCTATTTTAAGTGACTTTGAGGAGAGAGGTTTACAGAGAATGGAAAGTTCACCAAACAGCTGCAGCCTAACAGGTATTCTATTTGGCTTTACAAGCCAAGTTTGAAAATATTTTAAATAAAAATACTTGCCAAATTTTGCGATAATTCCCACTGAAACACATACTTACTTGAGTGGTCCTACCTTTCTTTAACTATTTCACATTCAGAACCAACATACATTTTCCGGAACAAGTGGATACATGTAAGGAAGCTACACAAACTGCTTTATGAAAAGGACATTATTCTTGTGTCCTTCCTACATCCTCCTCATTTAGTTCTCTGGATTAGTAATTTTCTAAAGTCATTAAAAGCAGAAATTTTCAAGATGGAGTTAAAGGATTGATGAGACAAAGTCCATGTTAAATTAATTCCTCCAAATCAAGTATGGAATCAATTTAGGAAAAAGTCTCTGTTCCCACAAACCACCTTCACTTTTCCTTTAAAATTTACTTTACCTTTAGTTTCGCAATATAAGAATGTTAGGAGTGAAGAGAAGTGAAATGATTTTAAGATTCATGATGGCAGATGTGGGATTGAACTTTGTCTTGAATTAGTAATTATTTCTCAAGCAACACTAACGATAGATATGTCTACATGTCTTCTTATGTTTGCTTAACTTCTAAAGTCATTAAGGTATCTGGTTTGGCTTATATACAAGCCACAGTTGTGCTGGAGTATAATGACTGAATTTCTTACAAAATGTCAGTGTATTACTCATCCTGTCATACAGTGTGCAGGCAGTGTGGTATGGATAAAAGAGATGTGGAGACAGGCAAACCTAGGTTAAAAGACTTTGTCTACTCCAAGATGTGGACTTTGGGCAAATTACTTAGCTTCCCTTAGCTTTAGTTCCCTCATCTGCAGTTGCTGTGAGGATTAAGAAGACAGCGAGTGTGCATCCCAGCGTTCAGTAGGTAACAAATGGTCAGTTAGCATTATTTCACTCTTGTGCCTTCCCATAACTCTTTACACTGACTACCAGTTTTTTTTTTTTTTCCCAATTACGCATTTAAAAAAAGGGAACATTTTTAGGAATTATAATTAAATCATTTTTGTCTAAACACAATTCAAATCAAGTTCTTTCAATGACTAATTTCTAGTATAAAATAAGGATAGTTAAGGGAATTAATATTAGACTTTGACTACCTATTATGATGCTTTTAAGGTTGTAATACTACTTAGAAAAATGAATTTTAATATTTTTTCATTAAATGGCCTTTTATTCAAAAGGACTCAAATGCTTTTCTACACGCAAAATTTTGTGCTAGCAGTTAAATATTAGCTTTAAAAAACATTATTATTAGATGAATAAAGTTAGCAAATAAGTATTTTACGTAATTTTGCTTGCTTGTATATTAGATTTGAAAAGTAAATCAGTATGATATACAATTTAATTTAAAATTTATTAAAATGATCTACACTTCCTATTTCTCCTACTTTTTAAAGAGTCTACTAAAAAAACTGGGGAAAAGAAATTACTTGTTTTAAATATGCTTACATGAAATGGGAAACTATAAAAGAGTTCTTTTAATTTGGTATATTAATTTTTGAAAGCATTTTATCATTAAAGATCAAAAAAAAGGTTCAAAAGCTTACAATCAACTGGCCCAAACACAAAGTATAGTAGGAGGTAAGGTAACTCTTCTGTCAAGAAAATATGAGTTAGGCCTCAAATGGTCATTTATCCTCAATGCTTCCGACTGGAGAAGGAAGACAATTTATTTTGATTCAAAGATCTCCTACAAATATTTGAAAATAATATTGTGAAATGTAGTTCAAAGACTTTCAAAGGCAAGAGAACTAAGTGAAAATTTACCAGGAAAGATATAAATAATTTGTTACATAGATGAAAAAATAACTAAATGAAAAAAAATTTATGCCAGGAGACTGAAAAATATGTTAGGAGTCTGAATCAACAGAAGGACCAATAAAACATAAAAGGTGGAAATCCTGAGCACTAGTAAAGTAATGTTAATTCTAAGAATTCAAAACTGTATTCAGCATTCCAGCTATCCAGCTTACCATTTATTCAAATAGTAAGTGTTGTAACATCTAATTCATAAGACCATAGCAGACTACAACCAAGAGAAGGCTTCTACACAAGTAAGTCATAAGGATTTTGGACAGCAAACTAGAAAATCTGGGCTATTTTTAGCTAAATAGTGAAGATAGAAGAATATGAGTGAGAAAATCTTGTTCAGGAGATAAAGCCTAAATTGGGAATCTGTGTTTCCCTCGGGGCTTTTTATCTCCCAGAGAAATCTCAGAACTTAATTAGCTAACGTCTATTAAGTACTCTGAGAATCTGAAAAAACTAAGTGAGATCATCACTGTTTGCAAATTGATAGAAAATAATTTGTGCTTATAAAAAAAAGTCCCTTATTTGACATAAAGTGCTTTATTTAAAAAAACTTGCAGAGGTTGTTTAAGAGACGATTATCAGTAATGAAAAAAGCAAAGGAAGCTTTAAAAAAAATATATCATTGAAGGATACATAACATGTTATCACTAGAAGGTATATTCTAATATAATGTAAATAATAAGCGTTACTCACATATCAACGATCATGTGAAAAACTGGCAAAAGAAGAAATTATGCAAATAGGATTAGCGAAGAAACACAAAGTTTTGAAAAGAGAGAGAGGTAAGTCTCAGTCTGCTCAAAAGCGATAGGTTTGGCAGCAATCCTTCCTTCCACAGGGATCTGGCATGCCAGACAAATGATTTTTCCACACAGTGTTTTAGGTCATGGGAAGATTAATCATTTTCAGATAAAGTCAACAGGCTTTGCTTGGGAAGAGAATAAAAGATACTACAGGGTGAAAACTATGAATTACTTTTGAAGTTATTTTAAACAGGAAATGTAATTTTACTTGAGTCAAAGATGGCCTATTCAGAGAATGAAGGCTATAACACTATATTGTCTTAACCATCTACCTACTTAAAGATTCCATATAAGTATAGCTCTATAAGTTTTCTGATAAAAATGTGCTTCTTAAATAAATGAATACGGAACATGAACATACATATAAAAATAAAACAAAATGGAAAAAGGCTAATATTTGACTTCTTCTACTTTGTTCTATGCTCTCTTATGAACTTCCAAAACCAGAAGCAAATATGTTTATTAAAATGTCTGGAAGCAGACATTTAGGATTTGGAAGGTTAAAAGAAATGGCATTTCAAATAAGGTTTTGGTAGTTCCTTCTTTACAGCCCTTTGAGACAATGCTTCTGCATTCTCCATAAGGAGAAAGAAAGTAAGAAACCAGGTAGCTGCTTTCTCCTGTGCAAAAATTCACTGTCACAGAACTGACCTGCCAAAAGTATGGGAAATGTGGGAGAAAAATGTTCATATTATGGAAGAATGTGTGCTCTGTTAGGAAGAGAGCTTACAAGAAAGCTTATTTGTGGCCTATAGACTATTGCACATTCAAACAAAATACAAGAGAAAAGAATGTCCAAAAGATAATATGTTCAGGAACATATCAACACACAAACTAGCTTGTGCCCAGAAATAAAACATGGATACCAGACACCACTGCAGTCAAACCTGTCTTAATTTGCTTCTGTTTTAATGACCTTTAGAAACTGGTCCAAACTGATTATCAGCAATACATGGTTTTTGCTTTTTTTCTTAAAAAAATATTTTGAGACCACTTTTGATACACACACATATAATTCTGTGGTCATAACAGACAAAAACATAACTTTAGCGAGACTAAACAAAAGTGCAAAACTTAAAAAAACAAAATTAAAAAATATGGAAGCATAAGCTAAATTTTTCTGCATAGCTGAAATCTATTTAAAGCAAGTCCTTGCTGCAGGGGTAGGAGGCAGTACTGACAGGAGGATAAAGCAGTTGTTTTTTTTTTAAATGTCTTCTGCATGTTTAAATGATGCAAAAAATAATTTCACTCCATAGGCTTGAAAACATCTCACAGACAGTTCATTCCTACATCTTTAGACACCATGGTTGTGGCAGTGCCTCCTTCCGCAAGGTAAACAGCTGTGCTGGATTTGGAGTGAACTGCCCTCTCACTGCCATTGTTGTTGACCTCACAGTCCAGCGGTTCAGTGGAGATGACCCAGGTGGAGGGGCGCCACCGCTTAAGAGAATAGGGAGTTTTCACACGTTTCTTGATCTTTTCACCAGATCCTGATTTGCCATCTTGTGTTGACTCACCTACTGAAAATAAAAGTACAGTAAAATGAACTATATATAGACAAACTACTAAAAAGTTAGAGTTGTAACTTCAGAACAGATCAAACTAATATCTGCAGGAGGTACTAATGGACATTTCTTAAAATTCATGATGCCAGGCAATATTTCTCTAGGTAAAACTTAGTGAACCTATTTTTGAGACTCTTTAAGCCCAATGTTTTTATAACTGGTTGAATTATTCTATAGGGCAAGGAAGAGAATCCAGAAAAAACAAAAAAGCAAAACCAGGAGAAAATTCAAAGTTCTCAGCGGTCTTCTCAAATCCTTTGGTTATTGGTAGTGATCCTAACTTGGCAACATGCATTTAATCATTCTACTTAAAGCTCCAAGTGGATCAAACTTTAAAAGCATTCAGCATATAATATTTTCCAGAATGACAGAAACACTAGAGGCACAAATTTTCTGGTCATTCCCCTTCCCATATCTGACAAGACATCTTACTGATATGGAGCCCTGCCAAAGGGTTTGTCAACCACTCTACAATACAAGCCACTCAAGCAAGGGGCTAGATTCTACTGATTGATTGACTGAGTGATTGACTGATTGACTTTTGGTGAGGATGACTGGCCCTGAGCTAACACCTGTTGCCAATCTTCCTCTTTTTGCTTGAGGAGGAGAAGTCATTTTGCATAATAATGACTGCTAAAGATTTTGGTGAGCTATCCTGTCTTGTGTTATATAACCCCTTTAGGGCCAGAAACCAAGTGCCAAGTTATTTGTTTAAGTTAGAGGGGTCCCATAGCACAGGAATGTGGGAGACTCAACGTGTAACTCTTGAAAAAGATGACACTAAAAAAACAGGAAAAACTTTATAGTTTCATTATAGTGACTTCTCTAAAATTTTCTCTGGATTTTTAAGCTTTATTAAAATTAGTCTGATAAAATCTAAATGTGTATATAATAGATATTAATATGCTCAAAAAACTATTTCAAAAGTTATACTAGCATCATTTTACTTGGAGCTTTTAAACTGGTGAGTATTTACTTAATCTCAACCATTCACAGCAAGGATGTGAGTTGCATTATAAACCAACAGGTACATAAAGCACATATTAAATTGGTAATTACTCTGACTATTGTGACACTGACTTTTTAATTATCAACAACAAAAACAAAAAAATTTCTTTTTTTCTTTACAATAGTCTAATTACTTTTCAGGTCCAACCAAATAGTTCACTTTATTTCCAAAAGTGGTAAAAGTAAATAATTGCTAGTTGAAACAAAATCTGATTTTACAAATGGCCCCAAAAGACAAGCAGGAGCGATTACATGATCCCTCCACTTACACTGCAAACTGCTGCCATCAAGGACATTTGTGGCTGAAAGATCCAGAGAATTAGGCCTCTGTGCTCTTCTGGGTTTTGATGGTCCAGGATCTGATACTGTGCTTGGAACACACTGTGTAAGAGCATCTTGGTCTGAACATGGATTACTGTTGTTGTTATTCGAATTAGTTCGGCCACCTTCCAGTGGCCGTTCCCTCCTGTCCACAAGACGATCCAAAACACCTTCATCGTGGCCAGCCTGTTGCTCTCGTCTCAGTAAAGGTTCATGCTCATCAGGACTGGAATTAATATTCAGTCGAGTGTCCTCACCAATGAATTGATTCTGCAGCAGTTCTTGGGCCCTATGTGCCACTGTGTTGGCTGTCTGGCCAGGTACTGCCCCGTTGGCATACTGGGTAGTGGCAGCATGGGAATTAACGCTGTGATTTCTACCTGCCACACCATTCATGGTGACTGTCACCACATGAGGTTCTGCAGCATTGATTGTATTCATCTTGGCAACTCCAGTTTCTACTTGTTTCAAGTTTGATTTGTGCTTGCTGCCAAATTTCAGCCGGGGCTCCTTTGTTGAATTTTTGGTGTTTAAAGGCAAACTAGTAGGTCTCTTAGGAAGGTTCTGTTGCTTAGGGAGAGGATATATCTGAGCAGGTGGGACATCAGGAATTAAACATGCTTGGCCATTTGTAGCCTGTGTGAAGTCTTGCTGTCCAGTCACTTCTACTGCAAGCTTTATGAGTGGGTAAAGCAAGCTAGAACTGGTACTGCTCAGTGGGTCTGGCCCACTGAACTGTTTAAGAGAATGCTCCATGAGATTCTCATCAGAACTTTCCTTGAGGTTCTTATCAACTTCTTTTGGGTCTAGCTTGTTGGTCTCCAAGTCTTCTTCTGTCAGTTGTAAGCAGACAGGGGTTGGCCCAATTGGCTGTGAAACATTTGTGGCATGCAGATTTGTTTCATCTGGGTATGGCACCTCAGATATAGTGGTCATGCCAGTGCTTGGAGTGAGGCCAGTGGTGTTTGTGGCTGTTGTATTGGTGGACAGGCTGGTGACACTTGTTTCGGGGCTGGGGATTCGAGCTTGTGCTTGCTGCCGTTCATAGTTAATTGAGTTTCGGTTCTTTTCGCCTATTGTCAAAGGTGTGCTGGACATCGAATGCTCAGAGGAAATATTCTTCACAATGCTGTCAGTGTGATGGATAGAGTCTTCAATGTATGAGGAAGAAGAATAATCTGGATAAGGGCCAATCTTTGGCACACGCCTATTGTGTGAGAGGTTGCTTAAAGAAAGAAAAAAAGTGCCACATTGAGAATGTACATTTATGACAAACTGATTCTCCAAATTTAACACCTCTGATTTTAAAGAATGAACTATCTTTTATTTTATTCCTAACCCACATTATTTGAGAGGTTATTTAAAAATTATAATCAAATAATCAAGTGTCAATCAACAACTTGCTAAATGATGGTTTTATATAATTTAAGCCTACTGAAAAACCTATGTGGATATAGATATGATTTCTATAGATGTTCATTATTTTGATCTACATGAGTTAATTTAAAAATCTCTCCTACAGTTTTGTAACATTACCAAATACATCTTTATGAATTGTATACTTGTACAACCAGACATGAGTTTCGTGAGAGGAGGAACCATGGTATATGTTTCTCTCATAATTCTAGACACATAGTGGCTACTTAAATATGTCACCAATTAAGTTGCAATGGCCAAATGGTAAAAAGAACATGAGCTTTTAGCTTGTCCCAAAATGCTTCCATTAAAAGGCGTGGTCTAGCAATGGAACATATCTTCCTGGGATAGACTGAGCCATATCAATGAAAGTTCTAGAGCCTAGAGTATAAGGCAGAATGTGACACTCAAGATAAAGGATCAAAGATGCAGAACTGCTCTCCAGTCATCAAGGGTTCTTCACAGTCACTGTCACAGCTAGAGAATGACAGCTCCTGAGCATTACACTGTAATATATTCATGTTATTTAAAATAAAATCCAGAGGTAGCTTTAACTAAATCAATCACGGTATAAACATTGGAAACATTAGTAGATACAAGTGGTATAGGAGAAAAGCAGCAGCTAAAGGAGAAGTGCTTTGAAGAAAGACTGATGAAGTTATGAGGGGAATGACAGGAAAGGGAAAAAATAAAAAGGCTGTTGCACTGTACAAGAAAAGGAAGTTAAGGAGGTATGGAGGGTAAGACTCAATACAATGAAAACTAGAGTGGAATGACTATGGGATGAACTATGATTTAGGGGAACCTATTTAAAAGGGACTGGACATGAGATGAAGCACGTAAGAGGTAGAGCTGAATGACACAGGAGGCAAAAAATGGCAAAGCAAGGGGCATCAAGGGTTCTTCTTACCATTCAAGAACAGTTCAAAAGCACTTAATGTAAAAGTAGCTAACTCTTGAGAGAGGGACAAATAGCATAATAGAGCACATAGAAAATATGAAATAAGGGGAGACAGAAGCAGAAGACTATCCTCAGGTATGTATAAAGCGAGAAAATTTATATTTAGAATTGCTAGTCTCTAACTTCCTTGACTTTTTCATGTATAAGGGATAAGGGTTTATAAAGCTGAAGCTAATTCAACCTAAACATAAGTAGTGTAAACCCAATCTTGGGCCTATAGTTCATAATACAAATTGCTCTAAGAGACTAGAACAATAGAAAATAGCAAAGAAAATGATTCAAGAATCAAATGTGTTTTTATCTCAATTTTCTCTTGTAACTCTTTCCTGGATGCTTCTCTGAAAATTTTTAACATGTATTAGATAAAATGACAAATTTGTGGGAAGACTTTTCCCCTCAAATACTGAACATAGAAACACAGATGACAGTCTGAAAGTTCCAAGTTTTAGGAACATTTTTTAAAAGCTCTTTTATTTAGAACCAGAAATCACAATTCTAACAAAGAAATGTTTCATAAAGCAATGTTCATGATGGGATGGAAAGACCTTATGAATTGCTTTCATGTAAAAGTAGTAGTAGTATGGTCTACAAGGAAGAGCACTGAGTAGGAAGCCTGGAAACCTTAGTGTCCAGCGAAACAGTGGTTAGATACATAGGCAAGTTCAGAGTTCCATTTCCTATAAAAACAAACAAACAAAAAAAAGCAGAGGGAGGAGGAATAATAACAACAGGAAGATAAATGAGACAATATATGTAGGAATGCTTATAAACTTTTGGAACTATGAGAATGCTTTTTTAGTTTACCTTTATTAATGTAGGGAAGCTAGAACATTAAAAGAGAAAGACTAAATCTTTTACTGTATCTTTAGATATAAAAAAACACAGATTCCATCTTGTACTTATAAGAAACAAAAATATTCAGTAAAAGAATGGGAATATTGAAGGAAAAATTACATTAGATTGTACGAATTAATCATTGCACTATTAGACTGGTTTAGTAGTATTTATTTCCTATTCTTTGTTTGGTCTCAATATTCAACACTAACTGATAGATGCCAAACCCTTACCGCTCATTCTGCATAGCAGTAGACATTGGATTGACTGTTGGGCTCACAGATTTGTTTCTTTCCCATATCATCATTAGTTCAGCCATCCTCTCCTCAGCACACTGCGCAGTAAGCCGAGCCTCTGCATCCTGGTCCCAACAGTCCTCGATTGTCTCCTTGAGTGACCTCACTGCCTGTAATAAAGTACATGTCAAACAACAAATCTTTCAAAAAAAGAATTGAGGTTTTTAGTGCTATGAGGTAAAAAAAAAAATCAGGTTTTTAAACCAATATTTTACATAGCTATAATAAAATATTTTAGACTTCAGAGATTTGTAAAGGGTCATATTTCTCAAAAGGTGAGGAGCAAGTAAGCAAGCAAGCTTTAACTTAACTCCTTGAAGAATTATCCATATGAGTGAACAATTGTAATAAGTCACACATGTTTCTTCAAAGCCACAGGTTTATGTTGTTGATTCACAGCATTGTTATTTCAATCGATAGCCACTAATTCCACTTCAAAAATAAGTTTTGAATTTTCATCAAGGAGTGACATCAGCATCATGGCAGAGTGAGCTCTCCTCAAACTCTCCCCACAAAGACACAACAAAAAGGACATTCATATTCCAACAGAGGACACCCATACAAAACAAAAGACGTATAAGAGACCCATGCAGCCACATGTCGGAAGGTGGAGGAGCTGGAGCCCTCCCACCCTGCAAGGAAGTGGATCAAGGTAATAGAACTCTTCTCTTCCATACAGAAGGACAGCAATCCAGGGATAACATGCGGTCACAGGGAGGGAACAGTGGCCTTCTGAGGGAACACTATAGATCCCTGAAGTCCCTCACAGCCCAGGGAAAAGCCCCTTGTGGAGGGGACTAGCTATTGTGGGGGTGTCTGCATTAAGCCAATACCCCAGGAAAGCAGATAACAAGGGAAGAGCAAGAGGCCCCTGAGATCATACAGGAGAGGAAAATGCCCCTCCTCTCCACCTGCCGCCCTGGTGCCACAGCCCAGCAACTTGGAGCTGTCCCCTTGGTTTGCAGCAGGCTCTGAATATGAAGTTCTTAATGCCAGCCTAGTGGCAAAAGGTGGAAGAGGCAATCAAATACCACCACAACATGGAAGCATAAATCTAAGCCATCTAGCAGTATGAAAAATTATATTAAATCTCCAGACCAGAAGGAAAATGACAAGTACCCAGAAATCAATCCTGAAGAAAGAGAAGTCTATAACCAAAATGACAAAGAATTCAAAATATCTATCATTAAAAAACTCGAGTTAAAACAGAATACAGATAAACAATTCAACAAGTTCAGGAGCTACTTCACAAAAGAGATTGAAACTATAAAGAAGAACCAAGTAGAAATATTGGAGATGAAAAACACAATGGATGAGATAAAGCAGAATACTGACTGCCAGAACAGTAGAGCAGATATCATCAAGGAACAATAAGCGTGATCAAGGCTGGAAATTTAGAAATGCTTCAGATGGAGCAGAAGAAAGAACCAAGACTAAAAAGAAATGAAGAAAGTCTCCGAGAACTATCTGGCTTAATTAGGAAAGGCAATATAGGATTATAGGTATTCCAGAGGGAAAAAAGGAGGAGAATGAAGCTTTCTGCAGAAAGCTTGTTCAAAGGAATAATAGCAGAGAACTTTCCCAATCCTGGGAAAGGAGATGGAAACGTACATGAAGGAGACCACCAGATCCCCTAGCTTTGTCCATGCACAAAGACCTACTGCAAGACATAGAGTAGTGAAGCTGGCAAAAGTCAATGACAAAGAAAAAATACTAAGGGTAGCAAGGCAGAAGAAAATAACTGACAAAGGAACCCCTATTAGGTTTTCAGTGGATTTCTCAGCAGAAACCTCACAAGCTAGGAGACAGTGAAATGATATATTCAAATCTTTGAAAGATAAAAACTTTCAGCCAAGAATGCTCTATCCAGCAAAAATATCCTTCAGATATGATGGAGAAATGAAAACTTTCCCAGATAAACAAAAGCTAAGGGAGTTCATCACTACAAGACCCACCCTACAAGAAATCCTCAAGAAGGCCCTCATACCTGAAAAATAGAAGAAAGGGGTTAAAAAGCCCCCTGAATAAGGAGATAAATAGGAAGACAAAATCAGAAGATTGGAGCTAACCAGGTAAACAGGTTACCAAATACTCATGGAAAACATTAGAGACAAAAAGGAAGGAAAACACTAAAAACTAAGATAATCTTGTCATTTTAACCACAAACTCATGACATAAGATGGAATAAGATGTGACAAAGACAACTCAGGAGGGGAAGCAGAAAGGGACTGAATCAGCTTAGTCTAAGGAAATAAGACATCATCAGAAAATGGACTATCTCATCTATGAGATTTTGCATATAAACCTCAGGGTAACCACTAAACAAAAAAGTAGATCAGAGTCACAAATCATGAATAAGGAGAAAACGAAGAAATCAAGCATAAAAAACTACCTAGCCAAATTGGTAGTCCGAAATACATGGGACAAGAAACAAAGGAGGGGCTGGCCCCATGGCTGAGTGGTTAAGTTCGCGCGCTCTGCTGTGGCGGCCCAGGGTTTCACCAGTTCGGATCCTGGGTGGGGACATGGCACCGCTTGTCAGGCCACGTTGAGGCAGTGTCCCACATGCCACAACTAGCAGGACCCACAACTAAGATATATAACTATGTACAAGAGGGGATTTGGAGAGATAAAGCAGAAAAAAAAAAGAAGATTGGCAACAGTTGTTAGCTCAGGTGCCAATCTTTAAAAAAAAAAAAAAGAAAGAAACAAAGGAAATGCAGAAAAGCCAGAAAACAAATGATAAAATGGCAGCATTAAGCCCTCATATGTCAATAATCACTCTAAATATAAATGGATTGAACTCTCCAATAAAAAGACACAGAGTGGCAAGATGGATTAATGAACAAGATCCAACAATATGTTGCCTCCAGGAAACACACCTCACCTTCAATGGTAAACATAGCCTCAGACTGAAAGGATGGAAGACTATACTCCAAGTGAATGGCGTAAAAAAGAAAGCAGGTGTTGCAATACTTCTATCAGACAAAGTAGACTTCAAGGTGAGACAGGTAAAGAAAGACAAAGAGGGGCAGTATATAATGATCAAAGGGACACTCCACCAAGAAGGCATAACACATAAATATCTATGCACCCAACACAGGAGCACCAAAGTACATAAAGCAACTATTAACAAACATAAAAGGGGATATTAACAACATAATAATAATAGGTGACCTGAACATTCCACTCACATCAAGGGGATCACCCAGATAAAAAGTCAACAAGGACGGGGCTGGCCCCGTGGCCGAGTGGTTAAGTTCGCGCGCTCTGCTGCAGGCGGCCCAGTGTTTCGTTGGTTCGAATCCTGGGTGTGGACATGGCACTGCTCACCAAACCACGCTGAGGCAGCGTCCCACATGCCACAACTAGAAGGACCCACAACGAAGAATATATACAACTATGTACCAGGGGGCTTTGGGGAGAAAAAGGAAAAAAATAAAATCTTAAAAGAAAAAAAAAAGGCAACAAGGAAACAGTGGAACTAAATGAAAAGCTAGACCAGATGCACTTAGCAGATACATATAGAACACTCCATCCAAAAACAGCAGAATACACATTCTTCTCAAGTGCACATGGAACATTCTCAAGAATAGACTATGTGTTGGGAAAGAAGGCAAGCCTCAATAAATTTAAGAAGACTGAAATAATAACAAGCATCTTTTCCAAGCACAATGCTATGAAACTAGAAATTACAAGAAAAAAGCTGAGAAAGGGATAAAGATGTGGAGACTAAGCAACATGCTACTGAACAACCAATGGATTAGTGAAGAAATGAAAGGAGAGATCAAAAAGTATCTGGAGACAAGTGAAAATGAAAACACACCATACCAACTCATATAGGATGCAGCAAAAGTGGTCCTAAGAGGGAAATTCATCACAATACAGGCCCAGTGTAACAAAGAACAAAAATCTCAAATAGGCAATCACAAACTACACCTAACTGAATTAGAAAAAGAAGAACAAATAAAGCCTAAAGTCAGCAGAAGAAGGGGAATAATAAAAATCAGAGCAGAAATAAATGCAACGGAAACAGAAAAGACAGAAAGGATTAATGAAACAAAGAGCTGATTCTTTGAGAAGATAAACAAAATTGACAAACTCCTAGCCAGACTTACAAAGAAAAAGAGACAGAAAGCTCAGATAAATAAAATCATAAATGAAAGAGGAGAAATTACAATGGATACCACAGAAATACAAATGATTGTAAGAGAATACTATGAAAAGATATATGCCAACAAATTGGACAATCTAGAAGAAATGGATAAATTCTTAGACTCTTACAACCTCCCAAAGCTGAATCAAGAAGAAATAGAGAATCTGAATAGACCAATCACAAGACATTGAAACAGTAATCAAAAGCATCCCAGAAAACAAAAGCCTAGGACCAAATGGCTTCCCTGGTGAATTCTACCAAACTTCAAAGAGGACTTAATATCTATCCTTCTCAAACTCCTCCAAAAAATTAGAGAAGATGGAACATCTCTAACACATTCTACAAGGTCAATATCACCCTGATACCAAAGCCTGACAAGGACAACACAAAAAAGGAAAACTACAGGCTAATATTACCGATGAACATAGATGAAAAATACTCAACAAAATACTGGCAACCCGAATACAGCAATACATCAAAAAGATCATACACCATGATCAAGCTGCATTTCTACCAGGGACACAGGGATGGTTCAACATCCACAAATCAATCAATGTGATACATCACATTAACAAAATAAGGAATAAAAACCACATGATCTGATCATCTCAATAGACACAGAGAAAGCATTTGACAAGATCCAACATCCATTTATGATAAAAACTCTTTTAACAAAATGGTGACAGAAGGAAAGCACCTCGACACAATAAAGGTCATATATGACAAACCCACAGTCAACATCATACTCAATGGGGAAAAACTGAAAGCCATCCCTTTGAGAACAGGAACAAGACAAGTTTGCCCACTCTCACCACTCTTATCCAACATTGTACTGGAGGTTTTGGCCAGAGCAATAGGCAAGAAAAAGGAACAAAAAGGAATCCAAATAGGAAATGAAGAAATGAAACTCTCGCTGTTTGAAGATGACATGATCTTATATAGAGAGAACCCTAAAGAATTCATTGGAAATCTATTAGAAATAATCAACAACTACAGTAAAGTTGCAGGGTACAAAATCATCTTACAAAAATCAGCTGCATTCCTATACTCCAATAACAAACTAATAGAAAGAGAACTCAAGAATACAATTCCATTTATAGCTGCAACAAAAAGAATAAAATATCTAGGAATAAGTTTAATGAAGTAGGTGAAAGACCTATACAATGACAACTATAAGACATTGAAAGAAATCGATGATGACATGAGGAAATGGAAAGATATTCCATGTACATGGATCAGAAGAATAAACATAGTTAAAATGTCCATACTACTCAAAGCAATCTATAGATTCAATGCAATCCCAATCAGAATACCAATGACTTTCTTCACGGAAATAGAACAAAGAATCCTAAAATTCATATGGGGCAACAAAAGAGCCTGAATAGCTAAAGCAATCTTGAGAAAAAAGAACAAAGCTGGAGGCATCACAATCCCTGACTTTAAAATGTACTACAAAGCTATAGTAATCAAAACAGCACAGTACCAGTACAGAAACAGGCACACAGATCAATGGAACAGAATTGAAAGCCCCAAAATAAAACCAAACATCTACAGACAACTAATCTTCGACAAAGGGGCTAAGAACATACAATGGAGAAAAGACAGTCTCTTCAATAAATGGCGCTGGGAAAACTGAGCGCCCACATGCAAAGAATGAAAGTAGGCCATTATCTTACACCATGCACAAAAATTAACTCAAAATGGATCAAAGACTTGAAGGTAAGACTTGAAATCATAAAACTTCTGGAAGAAAATACAGGTACTACATTCTTTGACATTGATCTGAAAAGGATCTTACTGAATATCCTGTCTTCCCCAACAAGGGAAATAAAAGAAAAAATAAACAGGTGGGATTTCATCAGACTAAGCTTCTGCAAGGCAAAGGAAACAAGGATCCAAACAAGACAACCCACCAACTGGGAGAAAATCTTTGCAAATCATATATTCGACAAAGGGTTAATCTCCATTATATATAAAGAACTCACACAACAAAAAAACAAACAACCTGATCAAAAAATGGGCAGAGGATATGAAAAGACATTTCTCCAAAGAAGATATACAGAAGGCCAATAGGCACATCAAAAGGTGCTCAACATCACTAGTCATCAGAGAAATGCAAATTAAAACACATGAATTTAACCACTATGCCACTGGGCTGGCCCCATGGCAAGCCTATTTTAAGCTAAAATTCTTATAAGGAATCTTGGCAACATTTTTAACATTTCCTAATAATTTGTGTTCTGTAACAAACAAATCTGAACCTTGGACCTGCAGAAAATTTGATAATACTCTTTCCGGCCATAAGCTCACTGCATATGTGCACCATGGCCCAACCCTGACACCATCTTCCTTGCTCCCTTGGCTCTTCCGAGCTGCCTGCCTCAGTGCAGCATTGCTGGTTCCCCAGTTCTGGCCAGAGCACAGATCAGAGTTTATCTTTCAAGGCTGAACTTTACACTGAATTTTGAAATCTATTTTAATATACGTTCCAGGCTCTGACTGGTAAAAATCAAAATTCAAATAATAGATAAGCATCAGTCAATTAATAAATTCATTAAATAATAATGATCTACCTATTTCTAAAAATTTGGAAGATCCTGAAGAACAGATACTGAGCGTCTGGAATTTGAGGGCAAGTGTGTACCTCCCTGAGGTGGAAGTTGGTGTTTATGTTAGAAGTATCGTTGAGTTTGTTACTTATGCTAGTCATGTTCTATAAAGTTGCTGTGAACTCTGAATTAGGGAACACTGAACCACTGCTCCTAGGGGAAATATAGGGTTAGTTTCCTGTGAGCCTCTGGCCACAACATTTTTGTCAACTGATCAACACATAATTTTGTTTTACTTGTGTTTCTGTTTAAAGACAACTTTTAAAATATACATTACCAATAACACTGCACTCATGGCCAATACCACTAGACCTCATGCCCCGATGAAGCTAATCCAGCACCTATTTTTCTTCTAAGGCACATCGCAGCCTTCATGTGCTTAGGAACACAACACAGTGCTTCACCACTACATGTGGGGGCCATTTTAAATTGTGAAATCACCAAAAAAAAGCACGAAATGTGAAAAATGAGGTACTAAGTAAATTGCAAAAAGGACACTTGTTTACAGTATAAGAGATGAAACAAGAAGGCAGAGCATCTAAATCTCAGTTAGAAACACGTACATCTGGTGACTCAAGTTTTTCACTGCTCTGCGTATATCCACGAGTGACCATAATAGTGTTTTGAGTACAGTCATGTGCCACATAACAACATTTTGGTCAACAATGAACCGCATATATGATGGTGGTCCCATAAGATTAGTATCATATAGCCTAGGAGTGTAGATTTGCGTAAGTACACTCTTACGATGCTCGTGCAATGATGAAATTGCCTAACAACGCATTTCTCAGAATGTACCATCATCAAGTGACACATGACAGTATTGATTTTGGGATTACAAGTAAGTTTTTTAGCAAGTAGTTGAATTCCAAATATGAAATATATGAATAATGAGAAGATCGTACAGGCATACCTTGAAGACATTGTGGGTTTGGTTCCAGACCACCTAAATAAAGCTAATATCACAATACAGTAAGTCACACGAATTTTTGGTTTCCTAGTGCATACACGTTTATACTACACTGTAGTCTATTAAGCGTGCAATAGCATTACATCCGAAAAAACAATCTACATACCTTAATTTGAAAATACAGTATTGCTAAAAAATGCTAATCATCTGAGCCTTCAGCAAGTTGTAATCTTTTTGCTGGTGGAGAATCTCATAAAAAAACATATCTGCAAAATGCAATATCTGTGAAGTGCAGTAAAGTAAAGCACAATAAAACGAAGTACGCCTGTATATAATGGATTTAAAACTGACTTGGATTTGAAGATAATAAATTCAGGAATCAATTATAACTAACATTTTGTGATACCTTTACCTCCAAAAACTAGTTACACATTTACCTTAGCAGATTTTGATAGTGGTTTGAAAAAATAAATTGGACCCAGGTTATAAAACATATTTTTTCTTTTTATTTTGAAATAATTTTACACTCACTTTTCTTGTCTTTCATGACCTTGACATTTTTGAAGATTATTGGCCAGATATCTTTTAGAATGTTCCTCAATTTTTCTAATGTTTCCTCATGACTAGATTCAGAGTTTGCATCTTTGGCAGAAAAATCACAGAACAGAGCTTGTGTTCTTCTCATTGTATCTTATTACATGGTACACAATTTTGATTTGTCCCATTACTAGTGAAGTTAAGCTTGATCACATGACTGAGTTGGTGTCAGCTGGGTTTCTCCACTGTAAAGTTCCATTTTTCCCCTCTATATTCAATCAGTGTTTTTTTCTATTTCAATCAGTGTTCTTGGGGGTAAGTACTTAAAACCTCTGTAAATATCCTGTTCTGCATTCACCTTTTCACCCACTACTTTTAGCATCTCTTGATGTTTCTTGGCTGAATTATTTCTATGATGCTTGCTAGTAACAAGACATTTAAAAAATGACAGTAAATCCATAATAGAAATATGGGAAAAGGGCACATAAACAAGAAATGCAAATACCTTATAAAATATGCAAAGATCTTATTTACTATGTTGAGGCAGCACAGTGTAGTAGTTAAAAATATTAGTTCCGGCTTTGTAGCAAGAGCACCAGGTCAGTTAAGAGCATGGCTTCAAATCTAGGCTCTACTATTTACTAGCTGCAAATTCAGACAAGATCCATTTTACCTATCACACTAACAAAGATAAATAAAATTTTTTTTTAGGTTTTTTTTTTATTGAGTTAATGATAGGTTACAATCTTGTGTAATTTCAGTTGTACATTAATGTTTGTCATTCATGTTGTAGGTGCACCACTTCACACTTTGTGCCCACCCCCCACCCCACCTTTCCCCTGGTAGCCACTAATCTATTCTCTTTGTCCACATTTTTAAATTCCTCATATGAGTGGAGTCATACAGAGATTATCCTTCTCTAACTGGCTTATTTCACTTAACATAATTCCCTCAAGGTCCATCCATGTTATTGCAAATGGAATGATTTTGTTCTGTTTTGCAGCTGAGTAGTATTCCATTGTATATATATATACCGCATCTTCTTTATCCATTCGTCTGTTGATGGACACTTAGGTTGCTTCCATGTCTTGGCTATTGTAAATAATGCTGCAGTCAACATTGGGGTGCACAGGACTTTTGGAATTGCTGACTTCAAGCTCTTTGGATAGATACCCAGTAGTGGAATGGCTGGATCGTATGGTAGTTCTATTTTTAATTTTTTGAGGAACCTCCATACTGTTTTCCATAGTGGCTGCACCAGTTTGCATTCCCACCAGCAGTGTATGAGGGTTCCACTGTCTCCACAACCTCTCCAACATTTGTTACTATTAGATTTAGATATTTTTGTCATTCTAATGGGTGTAAGGTGATATCTTAGTGTAGTTTTGATTTGCATTTCCCTGATGATCAGCGATGATGAGCGAAAGATAAATAAAATTTTTTAACACAGAGTGTTGGTGATAGGAAAACAGGCACTTCTATATTGTTGTTGGGAGTGCCATTGATTTGGAGGGTAATCTGGCAATAACAAATTTTAAATGTATTTACTCTTTGATCCAGCAATACTACTTCCAGGAATTTATTCCTCAACTACACTTATACATTTGCAGAAAATGCAGGTATAAGATGTTCACCACAGTGTCATTTATAACAGCAAAAGCTGGAAACTATCTACATGTCCTCTACTAGAGATCTGGCTAAAAACTTATGGTATAATGGATACTATGCTGCATTAAAAGAATTAGGAAGATGTATATGTTCCCAACTGCTAAGTAAAAATAGTAAGGTTAAGTGGGTATAGTAATTCCCATTTGTATGTTAAAAAAGGATATAAAAACGTATAGTCTTGTAATGCATAGAAATTTCTGGAAGTTTACTGAAGGAACTTAACAGTGGGTGTTTCTTCAGAGAAGCTTTTGGATGTCCGAGGTAAGTGGAAGAGTTTTCACTGCATATTTTTTGTATTGCTAAATATAACTATTTGTTTGAATTTTTACCACATGCATGAAAAACATTTAATTTAATTAAATGGCTTTTTTGAGTAGGTAATATATGTGTATGTCACTAAATTCAAAAGGCCAAAAAGAGAATACAATCTCTCCCCCATCCCTATCCACCAAGCACTCATTTTCCCTCTACAGGCAACCAATGTTACCAGTTTCTTGAGTGTTCTTCCAGAGAAACTCTACTACTTTTTAATTCAAACACATACACACCACATACCACACACACATTTATAGTTTGATTCATGTTCTTAATTACTAAACATGAAATGCAACACAGTAAAGTGCACACATTGAAATCTTTCTAAAGCAAAGATTTGGACACTTTTCCAAACAAAACTGAAAGGGACTTTTTCCCTTTCAAAAACAAAGCATTATCTATTGTACAGAGTCCCATTCACCAACTGCTGGCCCAGAAGAGCCCAGAAGCACCAAAATCTAAGTAGCTAAAAATTGAATATAGGCTGTTTTGTATATCTTGAAGAAATAGAGATATTGAATGAGGATAAATTTGTTACTTTTCATTATATAGTTGGGAAATAATTAGTTAAAATTCTTTATCAAAAATGAGACAGAAAAAAAAAATAAGACATTCATCAAGGCATTGTACTGGATGATGAATAAAACCTAATGAACAGAAACTCTGGTCCCTACCTCTAAGAAGTTTCCATTTTTCAGACAAAATCATTGTTGATGAATAATAATAATAGTTAACAATTGCTGAGTTCTTACTACGTACTAGACTCTGTTCTAACTCATTTAATTCTTATACAAAGTAAGCACTATCATCATCCCCATTTTTCCTATGCAGGAAAAGAGGCCTAGATGAGAAGTTAGGATACATGGCCAACTAGTGGCAAAGCTAAGATCAAGGCCCAGACAGCACAGCTTCACAGCGTGTAGATTATCCTTTGCCAACTGCCTCTAAACTATGCTGACAGAACACAGGCAGTTCTAGCAGACAAATGGATTCTGTTCTAAAAGTTGCAAGTTGATCGTTTTTTGAGGAAAATCTATTATAAGTTCCAAACAGTGTTAAAATAATGGTTGGTGAGTCATTTAGACAAGTACAGATTTAGAAGTAAATTATTAAAATGAAATTGGGAAAAGGAAAAATTAGAATAATATTTGAGAATTCAAAGGGGATGACTATAAATAGGACTCTGAAGGTCCTAGGAACAATGATTTGGTCAGAGAAAGTTGTTCCAGAAATAGATAATGCAAAGCTGAATACCCTAAAATAAAGAAAAAAGTAGGTAAGAGAAGATTAAGGAAATAAAACAGTACTAAAACAGGAAGATTAAGTCATCAATGGGGAATTAAAGGTCTTCAAACAATTACTGAGAAGGAATTTACAATTTAGATGAAACGGACAAATTTCTTTAAACATACAAATTGCCAAAGCTCACTCAAGAAGAAATAGGTGACTTGAATAGTTCCTATATCTATTAAGGAAATTAAATTTTTAGTTTAAAATTTTCCCACAAATAAAACCCCCCTGGATGGCTTCAGCAATGAATTCTACCAAACATTTAAGAAAGAAACAATGCCAATTCTATACAAGTCTTCCAGAAAATCTAAGAGGGGGGAAGATTTTCCAACTCATTTTATGAGGACATCAGTGAAAATGGCAGAGGAAGGACCTCTTACTCTTACTGAATCTTACTGAATCTTACTGAATCACTCTTACTGAATCTTACTGAAACCCTGGAAGTTAGTCAAATGTCTACAGCAACCAAGTAAACACATATCCAGGAGAAGAAAGCCCACTGAAACAGGGTAGAAGAACTTTGTGGTGTTTTAATTTAGCCTTGCCCCACTCTCACCTTGGAGTAGTGGCAGATATGAAGATGGCAGCCTGTGTTCCCAGTGTGGGTACCTGGTCCCAGAGGGAGCAGAGTGATCGCATTCCTAAGGAATTATATTGTCTGTTTTGACATGACTACGAGTTCCCTGAAGGACCAATGCATGGGGCCTGTTTTTGTTTTGTCTAACTCAGGACAAAGAAGAGGCTATGACTAAGTGGAGAACATTTCTCAAAAACATGGAAAGTCAAATGAACAAGTGCTACAGCCTGGGACAAAATACAACAGCTGAGGCACACAACAGAAGAGCCAAAAGTCAGGGAGGAAAAGCTGGGGCATGAGCAACTTTGGGGAATAAGGGCTTTGAAAAGCTCCTGCATACACTGGGAACCTAGAAAGCCCTACACAGGTCCAGGGCAGGTCGCATGCCCACAGAAGACCATAAGTTTTCATAGCTGGCTGGTCTTTAGGCTCAGCGCTAGCAGGAGGTGAAGGCAAGGCAGAATTACAAAAGGCCTGGATAAGTGTTAAAGGAGGGCCCCCAAACAGAGCCAATCTGCAAAGACCTGGAGACTATCGTCTTCTCTCTTTTTTTTTTGTTTCTTTCCTTTTTGCCCATCATGATATTCAAAACGTCCAATTTTAAACAAAAAAATTACAAAGCATAAGAAGAAATAAGAAAGTATGCCCTATTCACAGGAAAAAAGAAATTAAGAGAAACTACCCCTGATGAAATACAGTCACTGGAGTTATTAGACAAAGACTTTAAATATGCTCAAAGAATTAAGGCCACCATGGACATAGAATTAAAGGAAAACAACATCTCAACAGAGAACAGTAATAAAGAGATAGAAATTATAAAAATGGACCATAAAGACAATTTGGAGCTCAAGAGTACAAAACCTGAAATGAAAATATACTAGATTACTTCAATAGCAGATTTGAGCAGAAAAGAAAGAGTTAGTGAACTTGAAGATAGAAAAATAAAAATATTTCTTTCCAGACTATGTTTGTGTCATTCTCTTATCAGTGTCTTTACAAGGGCAGAGGGTTTTAATTTTGTTAAAGTTCAACTTATCAATTTTTCTTTCATGGATCATATTTTTAGTATCACATTTAAGAAATCTTTGCCTAACACATTTTTACAAAGATTATCTCCTGTGTTTTCTTCTAGAAATTGTATGGGTCTATGATCTATGTTTGGGTCCCTGGCAGTTTTTAAAACTAGTTTTTACATTCATTAACATTTGGAAGATTTTGAGTTTTGTTACTAAAAAAATGTTTTTAATTTCAATGCAACTATGAAGCAAAAAATGCCTTGTTTTAGCCATAGGAATATTTCTCTCTTTTTATAAACTATTTGCCATCTAACTCCAGCATTAGATTATTATTGCAGAGAAGCAGTTCTTTTTATTGTAGCACATTAGATTTAAATGGATTCGTTGGAAGCAAACCAAGTATTACTTATCCCTTACTTAGCAACCTAGAGTAAAAAGTTTTCAAGTAAATATGTATATGATGCATATCCTGTAATAGTAGTGTTGCCAAGAGATACTTGAAAATAATGAGTCCAGTTTCTCTGGTGAAATAAAACAATTTAAGGAAGATGAAGTTGTATCTTACTAGATAAAATTTCACACAGAGATTTTCCTTCGAGAGATGCTCTACTGTGGGCTGGCACACCTAATGAATCCTGGTAAAGGATTCAGCCTCTCACCTGCTATCAGGGACCTCTTAAAGATCTATCCCAGTTCCCAGAGCAGGGACTGCAGTATGAGGCAATCTTGGGCGTATGTGCTTAGCCATAGGTCTTCAACTGCCTCATATTTGAAGAAGAACTCAATCTCATTTGAAGCAGAAGCATTCCTGGAAGGTAATCTACTGACAGAGACGATCAACGGAGAAAACATTCAGTCTAACTCTCTAGTCACTCTCTGACATGCCACCACTCAATATATGTCAGGATCCAGAATGAAAATATTCTAATCCTACCAAAACAACCTAAAATTAAAATGTGAAAATATGTATTAAAAGATTTAAATGCCTTAATGAAATTTTTCCTTTTTGTTCTTTAACGATAATCAAGAAAATTGTTTGCATAAAGTCTCAAAAATTCTAATTTACAGCTTCAGAGATAATCAAGTTCCTATTACATTCCTAAAACAAGAACAGATTGCTATGGGAAAAGCAAACACCAAGAATTTCTAGAAAGTATAAATATGACTGTGGAAAGTAAAATTTTAATGAAGAGAAAACTAATAGAGTGGTAAAGGTGAAAAATAAATGAGTGATTTGAAAGGTAAAGCTGAGTAAATCTGGAACAATATACAACAACAAAAGATGGAAAATACAAGAAAAAAAAATTGAGACCTGGAATGTCAGGTGGTTCAATATTTGTCTAATGGGAATTCCAGAAGGAAGAAATGCAAGAAAGAAGATAAATTTTTATTTTTTTAATTTATTTTATTTTTTTCCAAGGAAAATTAGCCCTGAGCTAACATCTGCCACTCCTTCTCTTTTTTTTTTCTGAGGAAGACTGGCCCTGAGCTAACATCTGTGCCCATCTTCCTCTATATGTCAGACGCCTACCACAGCATGGCATGCCACGCAGTGCCATGTCTGCACCTGGGATCTGAACCAGCAAACCCTGGGCCACTGAAGAGGAACATGTGCACTTAACCACTGCACCACGGGGCCAGCCCCTAATTTTTAAATAATATAAGAGAATTCTTCTGAATTGAAGAAAGTTCTGAATTTTCAAACTGAAAATCTGTCCAGTACAAAGCGAAATGTGTGAAAAGATCCATGCCTACATACATCCAGGTGAAATTTCATAATTCCAATGATAAAGTAAAAGGTTTAAAAACTTAGAGTGAAATAAAACATGAGGATAAAACAAAAAGACCAGAAAACAATGGAATGAGACTGGCTGGCAATGGAATTCTCATTAGCACATAGGGATGCTAGAGGACAATGGAGCACTGGTTTCAAAGTTGTGAGGAAAATGATTTTGATCTTGAAACCATTACCCAGCCAAATTATTACTCAGGTGTGAGGGTAAGACAGAAAACTTTTTTTTTCCCCCAAGAAAAAAAACTCGCCCTGAGCTAACATCTGTTGACAATTTTCCTCTTTTTTTTTCCCTCCCCAAAGCCGCAGTACATGGTTATACATCCTAGCTATAAGTTGTTCCAGTTCTTGTGTGTGAGCCACCGCCACAGCATGGTAACTGACAGACTGGTAGTGTGGTTCCACTACCAGAAAGTGAACCCAGGCCGCCGAAGCAGTGATTGTCGTACTTTAACCACTAGGTCATTAGGGCTGGCTCAAGATAGAAACCCTTCTTTTTTTTGCTGGGAAAGATTTGCTCTGAGCTGAACATCTGTTGCCAATCTTACTCTCTTTTTTTTCCCCTCCCCAGAGACCCAATATATAGTTGTATATTCTAGTTGTAAGTCCTTCTAGTCCTTTTATGTGAGCTGCTGCCACAGCATGGCTACTGATAGACGAGTGGTGTGGTTTCACACCTAGGAACGCTATCTGGGCTGCGGAGTGGCACGTGTTGAACTTTAACCACTAGGCCATCAGGGCTGGCTGTAGAAACATTTTTCAATGTGCAAGGATTCATAATATTTACCACCCATGCACCTACTAATACACATTACTTAAAGAGGAACTTCATCAAAGAAAAAATGATTGACAAGAAAGAGAATAAGGGGCCAGCCCCATGGCCAACTGGTTAAGTTTGCATGCTCCACTTCGGTGGCCCGGGGGTTTGCTGGGTCAGATCCTGGGCATGGACATGGTACTGCTCATCAGGCTCTGCTGAGGTGGCATCCCACACAGCACAACCAGAATATACAATTATGTACTGGGGGGCTTTAGGGATAAGGTAGGGGGGTGAAGTTGGCAACAGTTGAGAGCTCAGGTGCCGATCTTTAAGAAAAAAAAAAAGAAAGAGAATGAGAATTAAAAAAAAAAATGTTGCTTCACAGTAGAAACTAAAAAGAAGAAAGAATGAAAAAAGAAAGATGACAAAAAAATCGGAAAGAATAGAGTGGATGGTAACTTTTGAAACATTCTTCCTTAAGCAGCAGGGGCTTAGAGTAACTAACCCAGGATTTTTACTTCCTTCTCTCTTTTTTTTAAAGATTTTATTTTTTTTCCTTTTTCTCCCAAAACTCCCGGGTACATAGTTGTATATTCTTCATTGTGGGTCCTTCTAGTTGTGGCATGTGGGACGCCGCCTCAGCGTGGCCCAATGAGCAGTGCCACGTCTGCACCCAGGATTCAAACCAACGAAACACTGGGCCACCTGCAGCAGAGCACGTGAACTTAACCACTAGGCCACGGGGCCAGCCCCCTTTACTTCTTTCTCTATGAGTCCAAGTCAATTCTGTGTTGTGCAGAGGATGTTTACAAAATCATAATTCTGCAAAATTCTGATGTTTTAATTTATTTAAATTTTTAGATCTGTAGAGAAAACAAATTATTTAATAATAGATACAATATTACAAAACTAGGAAAGAATGAATGAGAAATAACAAAAACTAAGAATAGATATAGTACTTAAAGTTATAATGGGTAACCTCGAGAAGAGAAAACTAGAAACAGAAATCTCAGAACATTGTAACAGGAGCTACTTTTGAAGAGAGGTGGTAGGGGCAGGCAGTCTTTTCCTTTTCCATTTACTTGTTTTATGCTTTTCTATTTAATTTGACTTTGTTTATCATGTATAGGCATAACTTTAATTCTTTTAAAAAATTATTTTAAAAATAAGAACTACAAAATACTGTAATCAATAAGGGGTAATTCAATAATTATGATGCATACATCATACAATAGAAGATGGACCAAATGAAGACAAAGAGATATATCTATAGGTATTTACTTTACATGAAAAACTGTCCATAAGTTAAAAAGAAAAAAAAGGCTTCAGAAATGATAGTGGAAATAGTGGACAATGAGATGATCCTACTTATGTAAAAAAAAAATTATATGAGAGAGAGAGAGTGGGTATGTGTGTGTGTATATAAATGCTTGTATGACGTTTTTAGTGCTGTAGCAATAGTTTACTGAAACAGCAGGAACCTTTGAAAATATTTCAGTGTTGTGAACTGCATTTTTAATAAGCAGAACTTTTAGGCTGTACCTTTGTTTCTTTTTAGTGTAGCTTAAATTTCTATTAATCATTAAATATGTAATTCTGCACTAATGAACATTTTTGGTACCACTCTCAAGAGAATAAGATGGAATTTCAATAATGTTTAATGTATTAATTGTTCCAGCTGTTACCCAATTTGGCAAAACTCAGACACAACAGTCTCTCTAACTAGTATTTTAGACTTGGAAAAAACTGAAACTGAACCAACAAAGGGGACTTTTATTATACTGAAAAATTTGAAAATGTATAACATCATAAAAATCAAGTAAACTGGATTTCTGGCATTAGACAACTCTAAAAACTATTAACATTATTAACAGTCTGTTTTTACTTCAAACAACATTAAAACATATTCAGTTATAAGTCCTCTTTTTAATAATTTGTTTTTTTCTTACCAGGCTATTTTCTTTCCAAGCTTCTGGGAACTTGGGTCTCTGTTTTTCCCTAGACACCAGAACCTGCATATCTTCAAAAGTGGGATGGTTTCCAACTTCTGTCTGAAAAGCCATCTGGTATTCTGGTACAGACTCACCTATGTATTTTTTCAAAAGAAGGAAAGAGCAAAATTTCCAATTATCATAAAATGATAGAATAACAGGAATATTTCTGCTACTAAGTAAGCAAAGAAACTGTCACAATCTTTCTTTATTTTTAACCCTTTCAGGTATATTTGGAAATCCTAAAGAGACCCTGTTGTGGGTTTAACGCATTATTAATACATGCTTTACTTAGAATAGTCTCAGCTTGATAAATTAAGTGGTAGTTTCTTTTCTTTTTTTTTTTAAAGCTAATTTTTTTAAGATTTTATTTTTCCTTTTTCTCCCCAAAGCCCCCCGGTACACAGTTGTGTATTTTTAGTTGTGGGTCCTTCCAGTTGTGGCATGTGGGATGCTGCCTCAGCATGGCTTGACAAGCGGTGCCACGTCCACGCCCAGGATCCTAACCGGCAAAACCCCGGGTTGCCGAAGCGAACGAAGCATGCAAACTTACCCTCTCGGCCACGGGGCCGGCCCCTAAGTGGTAGTTTCAATGATGGATAGTTTTTTGTTTTTTTTTTTTAAAGATTTTATTTTTTCCTTTTTCTCCCCAAAGCCCCCCCGATACATAGTTGTATATTCTTCATTGTGGGTTCTTCTAGTTGTGGCATGTGGGACGCTGCCTCAGCGTGATCTGATGAGCAGTGCCATGTCCGCGCCCAGGATTCGAACTAACGAAACACTGGGCCGCCTGCAGCGGAGCGCGCGAACTTAACCACTCGGCCACGGGGCCAGCCCCGATGGACAGCTATTTTTAAATGGTTTCTAGTATTATTAAATTTGGGCGGGGGGGGGGGTTATTACATACATAAGGTGTACTTAATACTTGAAAATATGTCTGAATTCTTATTCCACACAGGGATCAAGAGTGGTAAGGAGGAGAAAGTCCAGGATCTAGTACAACAAACATGTCTGTAAAACCAAATATACGTGGGTGGGTTGTACAGTCATCATGTCTCATTATGTCATTGGTTCTATTAGAGTCCAGTCAGATTGTATCACATGTCACAAAAATTTTTATGATAATGGCTATTTGACATAAGAACCAATATATCAATTTTTCAAAAAATTCCTCTTAAAAAGCAGTATCTAAGATCAAAGATTTTAAAGTACCGTTAACTATTTTACCACTGTTTAATAACCTTATTCATCGCCAATAAGCACAATCAGTTGCCTGTGATGAGAGGCTTATGATTTTTTCAAAATGTGATCAAATTAAACTTAATAAACATATTGAGCACCCAGAAGACCTCTGGGACCAACACTTAGAAAACCAATGGTCTAATCAAAATCTTGGCAAAGAACATAGGAGAAATAGAAACTCTTCCTGTCTCCTTGCCCCTCTCTCTACCCATTAAGAGGGCCGGATAAATTAGAAGGAAGAACACCAGGATGGAGGATAAGGCACTTAGCCTCTAATCTTGGCTTCATCTCTACCTTGGAAGTCATTTAACTATTTTGTGTTTCAGTTTTCCTGTCAGCACAATGGCAATGTCTGCCTTCCTTATCTCACTCACATGGAGACAATAAAAAAGTTATAAAGACCCAGATAGAAAGTACATTACAAAACATGCAATTTAAGTTTTATATTTCAATTTGAATATTCAGAACAACCTATAAACACTTGCCCTCCATCATTAAAAAAGATTTACAAAGATTAGTTCTATAATCTATGCAGCATAACCCAAATGTTTTAGAATATTGCACTATCTAAAAATACAAGTGATATTTTCACATACTCTAAACATTTAAGCAGATACTTATTTTTGATCAATTACTATCAACATTGAACTTGAAAGACAAAACTAAAGGATTTAATCCTGCCAGTTAATATATCACTTTCTTTCATGAAACCTTATGATAAAACCTCAACCCATACCATCTGTAAATTCTAAGATATTTACTAGTATATCTTAGCTGTCTCTCTGAGACATATATACAATACACATACATACATTCCAAGTGTTATTAGTTATTTTTTCTTCAAATGCTGGTTCAGTAGAATAATTAAAAATTCACACTTTTACTTATTTGTTTTATTTAGGTCTAAATTATAATTAGAAAATTTGCTAACTGAAATCAATGCACAATCTGGTTTTGTGAATGGAATGACATTAAGAATTATCAAATTTCTACTAAACTTCCATGGTTCTAAGTCTAATTGTTCAATAGATTCTTCTTCAGAGATAACTTAGTATTAGGCACTGGGGATACAAAGATGAACATTAATGACATCATCATCAAGGAAGATATCCATCTTACCGGATTTTCTTAAAACTTCACAATCATTAGATTGCTCAAGGGAAATTTTATGATCTCATTTTTTTTCAAACTGTCCAAAATAGATCAAATATCTAAGAATATCAGACACCATTCCTTGCTTCTCACCTCATGTGCTACTTGTTAATTATGTCTCTAAACTGTTAGGAACTTTTTTAGTCGCCTTCTTACGTTACACTTGTTCTCTTTCTTTCTTTCCTTTTTTTTTTTAGGAAGATTAGCCCTGAGCTAACATATGCTGCCAATCCTCCTCTTTTTGCTGAGGAAGACTGGCCCTGAGCTAACATCCATGCCCATCTTCCTCTACTTTTTATGTGGGACGCCTACCACAGCATGGCTTGCCAAGCAGTACCATGTCCGTGCCCGGGTTTGGAACCGGTGAACCCTGGGCCACCAAAGCAGAACATGCACACTTTGCTGCGCCACCAGGCCGTCCGAAACTTGTTCTCTTTCTTCCTTTTTCTTTCTCTTGACTTTTTTCTTCCTTCCTTCCTTCCTTCCTTCCTTCTTCCTCCTTTATATAACCTTTGCAGCATTTCACTTTTCCTTTGTAATACAGACACCTAATTAATTAATTTTTCTAACGTCTTACAGAGAGAGGGAGCCTTCATTACATAATGTTTCCATTTAATAATAAAGCATGTATTCCATCTGGAGGTATACCATAGAGGTTTTAAAAAAAGTTTTGTAAGTTTTATCATTATTATATGCTATTCTCTAGGCTTATGAATATGTTTATGGCACCCTTTTTTTTCAACTTCTATCCTATTTCATTCTTAAAAATTTTAAGAGTGCCCTGTTGTATCCTCTGCCTGTGCTTTCTTAATATTTTGCCCTCCTACACTCTACTATTTGTCTTCTTTATTCCACAGAAACTCCTCTAAGAATACCAATGACCTCCTCCTATTCAAATTCAAAGATCATTCCTCAGTTCTATTTCCTTTTGACATTTCAATTACATCTATTGCTATCAATCTTGGTTCTTAACACTTTCTAACACTGACTTCCAAGATACTGTGATTTCTCAGTTTTCTCACTCTTTTTCTCATTTGTTTTCTTAACTAACTACTTAGGGGGGAGGTGCCCCAATAGTCAATCTTTATTCACCAACTATTCTCTCTCTTCATTTGTTCTCTTAGGGGAGTACATCCACTCTCAAGTTCTCAATTACCATCTCTATGTAGACAATTCCTAAATAATCATTTTAATCTTAGTTCTCTGAACATCTCTTTATGTTTTAAAAAATCTCTTCAATTGTCTATCAATATTCCATCCAAAAGTCTCCATAATTATCTCATCTTTCCAACATAAACCAATATTTTTTCCTAGCTTCCTGGCTGCCACCTTCACTGTTTCTCAGATCTCTGCATATTTCTCAATTCCATAAACTTTCTTCCAATAGCTAACCAGAAGCACAGATTCCTTTTCTACATTTTCTCTCACATGTGCCTCTTTTCCCCTATTTTCATATTCAAGATTATAGGTATCTTAATGCAATTCTCTACTTTCTTTTTAAGATTTTTCACTGTGGTTAAACATACACAACATAAAATTTACCATTTTAACCATTTTTAAGTGTACACTTGGTGTGGTACTAAGCGCATTCACAATGTTGTGTAACCATCACCACCCAACTCCAAAACTTTTTCTATCTTCCCAAACTGAAACTCTTTATCCATTAAATAACAACACCCTATTTCTTTTTTCAAACTCCTTTTAGTTCTTTCTATTTCAATTCATCCAATTTATCTGCTAAAATAATCTGCAAATAAGATTTAATTGCCTTTCCCTTTTCACAAACATCTGATACGGCTCTTTATTACTTATCAGGCTGAAAGCAACAGTTAATCTTTGGATGCAGCAGTTGTTCAAAGAATGTTGCTGACGGCAGTGTACCAATGCTGATGTAAGAATCATTTTAGTCAGACATGCTTCTAAAAAACAAAAATTTTGGATTAGGATATTTCAAAAAATCTGTAGCCAAAGGTCCAATAACCAAAATAAAAAGTTCCAAAGGTCCAAAGTTCCAATAATAGTGTGATACTACGGCAATTGCTGCTATTTCCAGAAAAACACCTCAACTGAGTACCCTGTACTTCCAATTAACTGTAAAATATACTTGTAAAGTAATAACTGATTGACCTATAGCTAATCTAAATGATTATTGATTTATTACATTTTAGAATTATAAACTGCTGTTAAATGATTACTGCTTTTATTTATTTATTTATTTATTTATTTATTTATTTATTTATTTTGAGGAAGATTAGCCCTGAGCTAACTACTGCCAATCTTCCTCTTTTTGCTGAGGAAGACTGGCCCTGAGCTTACATCCATGCCCATCTTCCTCTATTTCACACGTGGGACGCCTACCACAGCATGGCTTTTGCCAAGTGGTGCCATGTCTGCACCCGGGATCCAAAGCAGTGAACCCTGGGCCACTAAGAAGTGGAACATGGGAACTTAACTGCTGCACGACCAGGCCGGCCCCCTGATTACTGCTTTTAAAGCAAAAAAATTCAATCCCTATTTTTTAAAATAGTTTCATTTCATAAATTTGTCCAACGCTAGTTTCTTTGACCATTTTTCCTTTTTCTAGGCTTTTATTCCTATACAATGAGACCATGTATGTCAAATAATTTTGTACACCATCCAGAAGAATGCAACACACATACTGTTAAAATTTTTATATGACAATAATGACAGTGATGTAACCCTAACAAAAGGAGAAAAACTATAAACTCATTTGGCTATTTCAAGTAAGGCTCAAACAAGCATTCACATTAAATGAATGTTCTCTCACTGAAAGGAAGGAAGGGATGAAGACAGGAGACAGGAAGGCAGGAAAGCAAGAAGGGAGAATAAAGAAAAGAAAGGAAGAAAGGGAAAATGAAAAAAAGAAAGAAAAGTGTTCCAATGGATAATTCATTGCTTCTAATTCCGTATTGGGTCAATTCAGGAAACACTGTTAGTGTAGCTTATCAAATGCTCAGAGGGTGCATAAGGAAAACAGTATCTGCTAACGTAGAGACCAAACCAATCATAGATAGGCAAGCTATTAGCAATTAATTAAATTGCACTCAGACACAAACTTGGAATCCTTTTTAAAAAGATTTCCTGATTCACACCCTTCTGGTAATAAGATTTCTGAACACTAGATGGCAATGAACTAAAAGTTTAAGTGAAAGTAAAAACATACATAAAAGCTAACTTATTTAATATTGGAAGAAAAAGACGACATAACTGCTTCAGTTCAAAGCATATATCAATTTTGATAGCAGTTCTCTTACCTGGGAAGAGGTCTGTACATCTCATAAATATCTCCCAATAGATTAGTCCAAGTGCATACATGTCTACTTGTTTCAAAGCTGATTCACAGTCCCTCAGGTTCACAGCTCCTTCTAGAACTTCTGGTGCCATATATCTGATTGTGCCAACCTGATAAATTAGAGTGATATTTTTCCAAAACAAAATGTAGCATATTCTGAAGGGCATACATTAGACCAGAAGTTATACATAAATTTCACGTCAACGATATGTCAATGGTATGTTATTTGAGCCTAAGCATGTCGCCGAACCTCTTTATACCTGATTTTTTATCTATAAAATGCCCTTCCTGAATAATTAAACTGTGGTAAATCTATCCTATTGAATAATATTCGTTAATGAAAAAGAATGAGCCAGACCTTCCTATGTATAGAAATTTAAAAAAATCTGGAAGACATAGTGAGAAAACTGCAAAACAATATGTACATTATTTAATATTTTTAAAAATTCACAAAAATATATATATGTATGTTTAGATGTGTATGTGAATGAAGACAAAAAGGTCAGAAAGGATATGGTCCACAGCGTAATAGTCCTGTCAGAAGGTGAATGTCCTATCTCAAACTTGGTAATTTTACACTTACTTCAAAAATCAGCTCCTACAAACGTCCTCCTAATGCTTGCCAAAAATGGGTTGGAAGGGCAGTGATTTCCATAACGAATTGATTAACTCTATGCAATGTTTTCTGTATTTCTTAATATTGTAATTCCTAATATGCTATAATTGATAGCATTTAAGGATAACTGTCCTGAGTAGTGGGTTTTTTAATCTAACTCATTATGTTTTCGAAGTACGTGAGTGTGATACTTTTTGTGTTCACTCACCTCACTTATGGCTGCATTGTCCTCTTCCCCTGGGCGCACCAGTCTATTTCCAGTCAGCCTCATGGACAACCCAAAGTCACTAATAACGCAGGTTCCATCATTTTTCACCAAGACATTTCTGCTGTTTAAATCTCGATGAGAAATTGCAGGTTTATAATGATCTGTTTGGATAATTTCAAATATTTATTAATGCTTAAATATCACTATTGGACATGAAATGAGCATGCTGGTAATAGGGACTACATAAATAAAAAAGATAGTGTTATGTTTCTGCTCATTAATTTTTTAATAAGAAAAAAGAACATAAGAAATCAAAATTTCAACTCACAATCATCACTATTCTCACTATTTTATATTTTACAACATAACTCCTATTGCATATGTAATTAATTAAGCTTTAAACATTCAGCTGCACCTAACAGCCAACATGCTGTTGCTTCTAATTTTAAGATACTTTTTTTCCCTCTTCATTTCTAGGTATAGCAAAAGGAGGTAATGGAGAAAGGAATATTTGGTATAAACAACAACAAAAAAGTCAACTTATCTAAAACAAATGTCAATGAAAAACTGACATGACTCCAAAATTCGTTATGTATGTTATGCTATTCTCCTACAGCTTTTCAGATCAAACCTGTAACAGAACATCTCAGTTCTACCCTGAGGTACAGTTATGTCTCTCAACCCACTCAGTTCTTCACATGAAAATAGAAATAGTTTTACAATGGACTGGGAGAACAAGTGGAGGAGCTGGCATCTCTCAGCAAGATATGAAAAGCTGTTTTCTGATTTTACAGAGGAGCAAAGCACTGTTACACGCATTCTATTACTTGTTTATCACTAGACTAGATGTTCTACAAAGGTATAAAGAGAACATGTTTAACCTGAATTTGAAAGGCTTGGCATGCCTTCACTGAAAGAATCCTCACTGAAAGAATTTACCTAACCTAAGCACCTCATCAAAAACATAATTTTTTCCTCTCTATAAGGAAACCTTATATAAATCTTATATTAAACAAAATCACAACTCTTGAAATGAAAAAAAAAAATACTATGGCACAATTTCTGAAATTTAAAAGAACTTCCTAGGTATACAAAGAAATAGAGCAATCGGGACAAAGTCAATGATAAGTTTATTGAGTGTTTCTATATTTAAGCACAGGAAGACTCACTATTTACATTTATTACTCTCGTTAATGAGTATTAGACTGCAATTTCGCCAACAATGAAACTAAAGAGGATAATGATTCCTGTGATATAAAAAAAATAACAGCACAACTCGAAGAAAAAATAATAATTACAGAGTTTCTTTATCTAGGAGTTGATTTGTTTCTCACTTCCTCCCCTTCTGACTTTCTGGCCCAGCCTTCCACAGCTTGTACTAGCATGGCTCACTCAACCCCTAAAAGAGCTGCTTTTCTTACTCTGGATAAAACCATAACATAAGTATACGTGGTATAATGTCGAACTGACATTTATATAAGAAAATTACAGAGACATTGGAAAATGTTTGTATGCTAATACCAAATCAACACTTAAACTAAAAGATTATCTCACACTTTAGAGAAAGCAGGCTAACAGTGGGGACAACGTGCAGTGAGTCAATGAGACAGCCAGAGGGGAAAACAGGGTAATACTTTCCCGCTACTACTAAAGAAAAGAGGAGAGATAGGGAGCAAAGGAGGAGGGGAGCAAGGGTGGAAAAAGGGAAAAGAGAAAAGATAGGATTCCTCACCAATACAAAGGGTAGAACCACAGACTGCCCTTTTGAGACTTCTTTTCCCCTTTAAGTTCCCCTCAGTATTCATTTTAATCCTTTTTTATTTGGGGGCGGGGGGCGATGAGGAGAAAGAAGTAGAACATACAATTACTTTGCCCTGGACAGTAGCACTGTACTAGGCAAATATCTCAAAGGAAAATGGGACACAATATTATTTTAATTATGTTAATAAATAAAACCTGAGCAAAAACATAGTCTCTGTGGATATTTACATAAACACATACACACATACACAAAGCAAAGGATCTGGAAGGATGTACATAAACTAGTTAGTAATTTTCTGGCTATGTTTGAATGACGTATATATGTTCTTTCTTAGATTTCTGTGTGTGTGGTAATAAATTACATTGATATTATCACTAGGAAAAAAATTCACAGGGAGAACCAATTACAAATAAATAAACAGGTTCAACACTTCCTTATTCTGAAGCAAAAAAACAGCTGAATAAATAATAGTAGTAGTATTCCTTCCTACAAAATTTCTATGTTAAACAGCAAAGTTACATCTGAAGATACTGGGAAGAACAGTTCTCTGAAAGAAAGTGAAATGATACTTTAAATGTTTTGAAATAGTATAGTATACGTGGAATATTTTTTTTAATAATTAGGTAAAACCATAAATTCAAATAGCTACTATACATATGTTTTTTGAAACGGCATATATATACTCAGTTTTTAAAAAGGTTGCCTGTTTAGTGATAATATTAGGTAATGTTTGAGAGTAACATTTAAATAAAAGTCATATTTGAGGGCAATCATTCTTTTCAGCCAAGGTTTGACTTGAAAACTTGCTGAATCACACAGGCCTTGAAAAGGGAGATTAGGATGGTATGTTAAGTTCTGTGCTAAGTCAGCTTTTCAAAGGAGTTATAATAATATTTAAGAGTCAGGAAACACACAGTCCAAATGGTTAATGTGCTAAAGACTAAAGTAAGTGTATCAAGATGCTAACATAGGCAATAACATGGGTCAATTCTGTATTCAGGAAAAGCAAGATGTCAAGATAAATGAACTGATAAATTATTCAGAAGAAATTATTTATACATGAAGCAGCAGCTAGAAAAGATGATCCATTCTATTATACAAAGGAAAAAAGATCTAAGAAATCGACACAAAGATTCTCTTCACTACAGAGGTCAGAGAAACTGAAAAAACCGTGTTCTGGGCTATAGTACAACAAGAAAATGCTGTAAGAATGAACGCCTGGGAAAGCACAAAAACAGATTTTATACAGCAAAGCTAATTTAGAGGTGCCTGTGATGTGGAGTGTATTTTGAAATAAATTGAGAAAGCAAATGTACTGAAGAGATGCTTTGAACAACCGGCAAAAACGTGCATAAAAGTCAAAGGAAACTGTAGTTATGGCAAGGAACACAACCACACAGTTCTGAAACACTGGCAAAGACTGAATGCCCACCATGCATTCTCCTCTTCCGACTTAGTAACAGAACCCAATATTATCTGAGGCAGCAATGCACCAGGTAAAAAAAAACCCAACTATATTCTCAGCATCCCTTGCAGCTAAGTGTGGTAGCTAAGCAAAGACTAAGTTCTGGGAAACAAAACATAAGCATAAGAGTGGGACTTCTGGAGGCAGAAGGGGGCAACTCCTTCTACCTTTCCTCCCTTTACCCTGCTGATTAGAATATAGCATGATGAACAATGAGGTAACTTTGGAAATGTAAGCCATATACAAAGCATAATGGAGGAGAAAAATAGGAGCCTGGGGCCCTAATAATACCATGGTGTTGCCAAACCAATTTCAGACTGTCTCTCTAGATTCTTACATGGGAAAAAAAATTTGTTGTTATTGAAGCTTGTTATTCCGCTCCCCCCCGCCACCCCCCGCACAGATCTGACAAACCTAACTCTAGCTTATAAAAAGATATATTTAGGTTTCCCACTAAAGACCAACCAACCTATGGAATAAAGATTCACGTGATGTTAAAACTAAAAGAGTGATAATGGCTTGCAGTTTATTTAAATAAGCAAAATAAATACAAGGAAAATATAATAGCCTAGCTAAGAGGTTCTTAAGCCAGGTCCATAGGCGGACTTCAAAGGGTCTGAGAACCCCTAGAATCAAAAGAACCTTCTTTTAAAGTATGCCCATATGTGTATCTTTGCAGGGAGAGTGTTCAGAGCTTTAATCAAATTCTCAATGGGATCCATGACCCCTCTAGAGTCTTGATGTTCTTTTTCTCATTCTTCCTGTTACATTTCAAATCAATTTCCTCATGTCAGATCATTTAAACAACTAGCTAACAATAAATCTGCTATAATATAAAACATACGTTTACTTTGAAGATGAGAATACAATTTCCCTTTGTGAATTTTGACCCTAAATGAGTGTCATTCATCTTCTATTCATTGTCTTACCTCCTCGTGGCAATTCTGTATGAAGATAAGCCAGTCCTCTAGTCACAGAATGAGCCAAACGGCAAGAGCTTACCCAGTCACTTGTATGGAGACTCAAATACTTGCATAGAGATCCCTATATAGAGGAAAAAATACAAAAAGAAAAAAACAAAAAAGAGTGGAATTAAGTTACTTGAACATGAGGAGGTAAGTTCACAGTCTTATAAAGGATTTGCATAGGTTAGGATTCCATAGCGATAGATCTAATGAATGATGATATTTCAGAATCTCAAAAGAGCTAGTAAGACATTTCTGTGGATAGAGAGAGGAGGAGGGGATGGACAGGAGAATTTAAACAATATCAATTTTTACTTCTCCAATATTAAAAATTATGGATGGTTATTTCATTTTAAACGCTTCTTTGATTTATCAAATTAAGATACAAAAAAAAAGACTTTCAGGCACTCTTTACATTGTATCTCTTATGAGTACAAACACAAATTATACTGTTATATTTTACAAGAAGAAAACAGAAGGCTTTTGTAAATACATATGTGTCAGTGCTATTTAAGGTGCTCATCCACAAACTATTTATTACCAGTCTGGGATAAGGAGAATGTACCAGAATGAATTAAATGCCAGTCAAAGCACAGCTTGCTTCATCAAGAAATTCTTGTTAAAGTGAGAGAGACAGAGGAGAGAGAGAGAGAGAGAGATGAACTAAACAGTTAACTAGTGACTTAGTTGATTCACATTCTGGTGTGAGATCCTTATCTCATTGCAGACTATTAATAATCAGTGCGCAAACCAGCAATGCTCTACATAGCAGTGGTCCTCCTGAAAATCTGATTGATAGCTAATATAAATGTCAGTTTATCTTTTTATGAAGAACTTACATTGGGATAATACTCCATCACAAGCAAATACTCCATGCGTCCATCTGCAGTGACTCTCTCATCTCCAACTACAAAGTGAGCAATGTTATCATGTTCCATCAAAGGCACTCTGTAAATATTCTTCTCATTGATAAAATTCTGACGGTTTGCAAAGGAAAATACTTTTACAGCAACTGGACGCTCATCTAAGGAACCTTTATATACTGCTCCATATCGACCCCGGCCAATCAGCTGTAAATTTGTGTTGAAGAAAGCAAAATATTAATTCATATCACAACTTAACAATCAAATTTACTAAATAATAAAATATAAATCCATATGTATGCCACAGGTCTCTATTGCTTATAGTTTAAATTATTCCTTTATCAAGAAAGCCATGGGGCTGGCCCCCCGGATTGCTTCTTTCATATTGATTTAAACCAGCTATTTCTCAAGAAACTAACAAAATCCACATCTTAGACAGCTCAGGAAGCTCCTACCTCACCCAGCCCTCCCACAAGTAACAATTATAAATTCTGAACAAAATTTGAAAAAGAAATCTGAAAGTGCTAGAGAATGAACAAACGGAGGTAGATTCTGAGGAGAGTCAACACTTAAAAGAAAGGAAAGACATAGGGTGAGATACCCATTTTCATAGCTTTTAGCCTGAGAGCAGGCAGAAATCAGCATTGCACAGAGGAGCTAAAACTGCGATAGAAAATCCATAATCTTTCTGGCCTTAGGAACCAGAAGAGAGAATTTGGGGCAAGCACAGCTGTTGGAAAGTTAGGGAAGAATCCCAGAAAGAAGAATCAGAGAGGGGGAAACCCAACAAATGCCTGGGACAGACTCCAGCTAAAGATAAAATAACTGAACTGAGATTTGAGCTTCCGTCCAAGAGATGAGTTTGCAGTATGTCCAGCCAAGTTAATTGCCTACTAAAACAAACAAAGAAAATGAACACACTTTAGAAGAACCTAACAGAAGACAAGGTCTTCATAATATACTCAATACACAAAGAACCAACAAAATGCAACCCATTCCCTTCATTTTTGGCTTCTGGACATTTCTCTCACTTTTTACTGCAACAGGTTAGGGATTTACCATTATTTATTAAGGATATTTGTTAGATTTCATTCACTATTTCTAGGTTAAAATTTAACAAACAGATAGGCTGTCCTTTAGAAAGGCTCTTATCACTATATAGTTAAATCAACAAGGTTTCGGAGTCCAAGATAAAATCCAATGGTTTTAATTAGTATTTTTTGGAATTTAGTTAATTGGACACATTATACATTTATTAGTCACACTTACTTCTTTTGTGAATTGGCAGTTCATCTCTTTAGTCCATTTTTTTATGGATTGCTTCTTTCCCTTTTTTTATGCTTTTTGGTGAGGAAGATTGGCCCTGAGACAATGTCTGTTGCCAATCTTCCTCTTTTTTTCTCTCTCTCCCCAAAGACTCAGTACAAAGTTGTATATCTTAGTTGTAAGTCATTATAATTCTTCTATGTGGAATGCCACCACAGCATGGCTTGATGAACGGTGCACAGGCCCACGCCCAGGATCTGAACTGGCAAACCCCAAGCCACTGAAGCAGAGCACGCAAACTTAACCACTCAGCCAAGGGGCTGGCCCCTGGATTGATTCTTTCATACTAATTTATACCAGATCTTTATCAATTCTTTGTTATGGGTCAAAATACTTTTTCTGAATTTGGCTTTTAACTTTATTATATTTTTCTCCCAAATGGAAGGTTCTTAAAATGTTTTATATAATAAAATCAAGGCTGGCCCTAAATAAACTTTCTTTAAAAACCTCTTTTACATAACTTATCTCCTTATCTGCTTTATGTTTTTCCAGAGCATTTACTACTACTTGAAATAATATACATTAATTTTTTTACCTGTTTGTAGACTCTCTTCCACTAGAATACAGGCCTCAAGAGGGATATCTGTATTCTTTACCTATATTCTCAGCGACTAGAATAGGCGTTGGCACAAAACTGATGCTCAATAGAAGCTCAATGAATAAATGAATGAATGATTTAGTAAGTGAATGAAGTCATTGGCTCAGATATACTATGAAAGCAGAAAGAACAGTCCATAATGTAAGAGCAATCTCACCTCCAATAGTTTCAGATTATCTAGGTCAAGAGAAGGCTCTGATGCTGCTGCCTCCATCATGTTCATACTGTGAAGACCTTGTTTACGGTCTCCTATAGAAATAGGAAAAAGAAGTTACTAACGTGTAGTTTTCTTATAATGAAGATCTTTATTACCCTTTTGACTATATAACAGTTAAAAAGAAGAGATACAGAGGGTAGGCAGCAAGACTTACAGCTAATGTTAATGGGAGTAAAATTATTTACTAAACTTGGGATTATCTATAAACGAAGATGGATGATGAATAACATGAAAGCTGAATTCTGGGAGATGGTTCGAACAACAGACCTAGTTTAAAATCCTAAAAAGTTTGCAGAAACATTAAAGAAAGTTTTATTAAAGTCATTCAAATGAATGACTAGGTGCTGATTTCCCAAAAACCTAATCAAACCTAAAGTTTACTAGAACTGATTAGATAGTGGACAATACTGAGGAATTTCTGATTTTTTTTAACGTGAAAGTGTTACTGTAATTATATATATTTTCAGTCCTTACATTTCAGAGATAGTACTAAAGTATTTACAGATAAATGATATCTATGATTCACTTCAAAATAATCCAGTGGCATGGAAGGATGTAGGGAGTGGGGCTACAGAAGATATGTAGATGTGACAATTGTTGAAGCTAGGAAATAGGCATTTTGTGGATGTTTGAAATTTTTCATAAAAGCTTGGAAAAAAAAGTTTGTTAAGAGAGAAGGATGTGAGCTCGGAGATGTTTTTTACTATGGAGATTTTAAAAAGGAGAAAATAAATTCTCATTAAATGGTATGTTTAATAAACAATAGAATAAAAAGTATTATTTTTACCTGTCAGCATCCTGTATCCGAAGCATAAGGCAACTACCAAAACAGCTAATACAGAGACTGATGCCAAAGCAATGATTATTGTCTCATCTCGGTTAAATGAATGAGGTGGACCTAAAAGAAAACAAATATAAAAATACAGTCATCTTTTTTCTCAGTATTTGATAAATATTGACAGAAAAGCTGTATCAATATATAGTCAAATCAGCAGTTTTTGCATCAAAGAAAATGAAAGAAAAATAAAATATTTATCAATAAAATTTGTGATAATTGCAAATTATATACTTTTTTAATCATATAGATTATCTTATATAGATTTAGAACACTGAAACACCTGTTAGTTGTACTCCTAATTATTGAAATATCAACTACATCATGGAACAGCATAGATAGAATAGTAAAATATTTAAGACAACAGTCTTCGGAATCACATCTGGTTTTAAATCTTGACTACACCACTCTCTCAGTGGCCTTTAGCAAATTATTTTTTTCTGATCTTCAGTACATTCATTTGTAAACATAGTTCTCTCTGTGAGGCTTAAATATAAGTCTAAGTACAGTGTTGAGTATATATCATCTATGCAATAAATGATAGTTATTATGTTTACCAATATTAATATTATGATTATTAATGAAAACAGCATGGCCTTGCAGGCAGTTAAATCTGAATTGGACTTGAAACTTAGTTTTTCCGCTTATTGTATGACTTTGGGAAAATTTCTTCACCTGTCTGAGTCTAAGTTTCTTCACTTGCAAAAAGGGAACACACATATCTAAATCACAGATCTATTATGAGTGTGTTAACCATTTTATGTATTAGTTCCATTCTGTGGATAATATCTAGAGAAGCAGTCTTTAGGATGGATGTCCAAAAACTGGAGCACGTCCAGAAGAGAGCAAGTGGAATAGTGAAGGTTTGAGAACTCTGAAATGTGATGGGTAAAAAGAACTGGAAGTGTCTGATGTGGGCAAAAAGAAACTTCAAAGTATAAGATAGCTGTCTTTACGTGGAAAAATGGACTTGTAGCTACAGAAAATAAGATTCAGTTAGTGCACGTTCAAAGACAGCGGTTTCTAGCTCAGTATACAGAAGCATTTAGGGCTTATAAATAGAGCTGTCTAAAATGGAATCAGTTACCCTATGGAATAACTGGTCATATTCTTTTAACTGGAGGTATTTATGCAGTGTTTGGTAATAATGAGCAGAGGCTGGGCTTGATGACTGCTAATATCCTTATTTAACCATTCTTTACATTCAATCAAAACCAAGCATACTGTATTTTAAATCTTTCTCATTTTGGACATTATAAGTATGTATTGTATCAAACTAGAACCTCTATGGCAAAGAGTTCCTCTGACAGGCACTCCAGTTCTAGATGAATGCATTTGTCTCAGTCAACTTAAGCACAACTGAATATTGAAATGGCAAAACAATGTTTCTATAGAAGGATCTATTGAAGCACTGTAATACTCTTTTAATCTACAAGACATTTATTGGAATTAATAGACTTTAACACATTAATAATTATACCTACTTTCAACGTAAAGAATAAGTTATAGGAAGACAGCCACATATAAAAACTCATTTTACCATGAGATATCACTTCATACACACTAGGATGGCTATAATTAAAAAAATATCCAGAAAATAAAAAGTGTTGGCAAGGACATAGAAAATTAGAACTCTTATACATTGCTGGTGGAAATGAAAATGGTGCAGCTGCACTAAAAACATTTGGGAAATTTCTCAAAAAGTTAAACATAGAATAAGACTCAGTAATTCCACTCCTAGGCATACATGCAAAAGAACTGAAAACAAGTGTTCAAACAAAAACTTCTACAGGAATGTTCATGGCATCACTAACCACAACAGCCAAAAGTGGAAACAACACAAATGTTCATAAAATGAAAAATGCATTTTTAAAAATGTGGTTTATCCTTACAATGGACACAAAAAAGGTAACACACATATTCTATGATTCCATTTATATGAAATATCCAGAATAGGCAAATCCACAGAGACAGAAAGCAGATTAGCAGTTTCCAGGGTCTAGGGTGCGGGAGAAATCTACAGTGACTGTGTACCAGCTACAGAGTTTCCTTTTGAGTTGATGAAAACGTTTTGGAACTAGATAGAGGTAATGGTTGCACAACACTGTGAATATATTGAATGGCAAGCTTTGACATGTTTGATTGTATGTTATGTGAATTTTTCCTCAGTTAAACAAAAAAAATACTTGATTTTAGAATTTGGCCCACCCAAAAGAGAAATTCTATTTTCAACACACAAAATCATAGATACACACACACACTATAATTAATCTTTACTATAATAAGATATACACAAACGTTTGGTGTGCTTATTGACTTATTCCCTTACTGAGTATGAGATCACTACTGTCAGATACTTTGTTTTTTTCTAGGTAACTGCAGCTTTCAACTAGGACAATCAGTACCATTCCAGATTCATTATTATGGAAGCTGTCGTTCAACTAGATTGAATGAAATGTGATATTATCAAAAGTTCCACAACAGAATGGTAAATTACAAGAGCATTGCTTTTCGTTGTTTGTTTACACACATAAGTGAAGAAAGTCTTTTTTTTTATTTTTTAAGGAAAAAATAAATGTTTAACTTGGTAATTCTCAAAGCAGCACAGTATTTTGTTTTAAAAAAATCAGCAAATAATGCTCACATTTTATTTTATGGTGCGTTAAGGTCAAAAGAGAAAAGGTGGGAGAAGAAAAGAAGAGGACAAAAGAACAAACAAGGAGATAGTGGAAAACAGTGACATTTAAAGTAAAGTAGAGAGGTTCAAAGAAGGCAGAAGAAAGGAAAAGAAAGACCCAAAGGGGCTCCCTGGTGAATGCTGAATTGACATGGCTTGTTCCTGTCACATTTAGCATTCTATTGGGCGGTGAATATCAAAGAAAATTTCATCTACTTTTAAATCTCTCTGAAATTTAAATTCACAATCTTTAGTCTTGCTTTTATTATTTTTAATAGACTTTATTCTTTAGAGTTGTTTTAGGTTTACAGAAAAACTACACAGAAAGTTCTGAGAGTTCTCATATACCTCTTCCCCCTCAACACACAGTTTCTCCTATTATTAATATCTTCCCTCAGTGTGCGCTATGGACTGAACAGTGTTTCCTTAAAACTCTTACATTGAAGCCTTAACCCCAGATGTAATGGTTTTTTGGAGATGGGTCTTTTGGGAGATAATTAGGTTTAGATGAGGCCATGAGAGTGGGGCCCTCATGAAGGAATTAGTGTCCTTGTAAGAAAAGACAAGAGATGGCTTACTTTCTCTCTCTCTACCCCGTGAAGAAACAGCGAGAAGGTGGCCATCTGCAAGCCAGGAAGTTAGTCTTCGAGAGAATACAACCATGCTGGCACCCTAATCTTAGACTTCCAGGCTACAGGACTGTGAGAAAATAAATTTCTGTTGTTTAACCCAGTCAGTCTACAGTATTTTGTTATGACTGTGAAAGTGACCAGAATGTGACATCCCAAAATATGCCTCTCTTGCATAAGGATGATCTTGAGCTGGTTATAGTTTGTTTTTTTTAAATTATTTTATTAAGGTCACGTTGGTTTATAACATTGTGCAAATTTCAGGTATACATTATATTTCTGTTTCTGTATAGACTGCATTGTGTTCACCACCAATAGTCTAGTTTTTATTCATCATCATACGTATATGTCCCTTTACCCCTTTCATCCTCTCCCTACTCCCTTCCCCTCTGGTAACCACTAATCTGTTCTCCTTAACTGTGTGTTTATCTTCCACATATGAGTGAAATCATATGGCTTCTGTCTTTCTCTGACTTATTTCGATTAGCATAATATCCTCAAGGTCTATGTTCCATTGTTTATATATACTATATCATCTTTATCCATTCATCTGTTGACGGGCACTTGGATTGCATCCACGCCTTGGCTACTGTGAATACTACTGCAATGAACATAGGGGTGCATAAATCTTTTTGAATTATTGATTTCATGTTCTTTGGATAAATACCCAGTAGTGGAATAGCTGGATCATACGGGATTTCTATTTTTAATTTTTTGAGAAATCTCCATACTGTCTTCCATAGCGGCTCCACCAGATTGCATTCCTGTTGACCTGGTTATTTTTAAGAAATAGCAGACATAGGAGAAGCTCTGAAAACCAAGTAGAAGTTACCCTTTTGTAAGAGACATTTACATTTATAAGGGAAATCTCCATTTGTAAGGGTGTCTCCCTTTCTGTACCAGGACGAGGAAGATGACTAGAACTCTAGAAACTCTTATCAATGAAGAAGGCAAGGATTTAAATCTGCATAACAACCTTAACCCTGTTTATTATGCTTTCCCTAGTATAACCCCCACCCCCATCTTCTTTTGTCTTTAGCTGGAGATGGTATTTAAGGTGGCAGCTTGGGTCATTTCAGAGTTACTCAGTTTTCTTGGGTATCTCCTATGTACACAGGAGGTATACACTTATTAAACCTCTCTGTTTTTCTCCTGTTATTCTTTTATTACAGGGTAGGTCTCAGCCAAGAATCCAGAAGGGTAGAGGGGAAATTACTATTTCTTCCCTTACAGCTGCCTGAGAAGACTACATTGTGGTACATTTGTTATAACTGATAAACCAATACCAGATCTTTTGCCCACATTTTAATTGAGCTACTTCTTTTCTTAAGTTTGAATAGTTATTTGCATATTTTGGACATAAATCCTTTATTAGTTATATGTTTTGTACATATTTTTCCAAGTGTGGCTTGTTTTTTCATTGTCTTGGTATGAGCGTAATGCTGGCCTCATAGAAGAAGTCAGGAAGGGTTCATTCTGCTTCTATTTTCTTGAAAAGATGGTAGTGAATTGGTATCATTTCTTCTTTAAATGTTTGCTAGAATTCAACAGTGAAAGGATCTGAGACTGGTGCTTTCTATTTCTGAAGGTTATTAATCATTGATTAAATTTCTCTAATAGATATACACCTATTCGGATTATGTATTTCTCCCTGTGTAGTTTTAGCAGATTGTGTCTTTCAAGTGATTGGCCCATTATACATAAGTTATCAAATATGTGGGCACAGAGTTGTTCATAATACTCCTTTATTATGCTTTTAATGTCTCTGGAATCAGGAGTGATGATCTTTCTTTCATTTCTGATAATTAGTAATTTATTTCTTTTCTCTTTTTGTCTTGGTAGGCTGGCAAGGGATTTATCAATTTAACTGATCTTTCTAAAGAAGCAGCTTTTGGTTTTGCAGATTTTTCTCTATTAATTTCTCATTTTCAATTTAGTTGATTTCTGATGTAACGTTTATTATTTCTTTTCTTCTGCTTATTCTGGACTTAACTTGCTCCTCTTTTTCTAGTTTCCTAAGGTGGAATCTTAGTAAATCACTAGGATTTATGATATACATAAAAAAAGGGATAAACAATTAAATTCAATCTCATTTAGTTAACATTTAAAAAAATCTACCCAAATTTTACCACCAATGCGACAGACAAAATAGATTAAGATTTTTCATATAACAAGACTACTTGTTAACCGGATCAATAAAAATTCACAAATCTAATATAAAACAAAGATTTGCTATTTCCAAACTAGAAAGCTGCCTATTTAAATGGGTTTTTATTTTTTTGGGTAAATAAAACACATACATGAGTTAATAAAAAAGATTTTTTAAGTCAACTGTAAAGAAAATAAAAATTAAACATTGAAAATTGTAATACCAATGTGACATTATGGAAAAAACTCTCTCTGCAAATGAGTAAAGACAACCAATGTTGTAATTCCCAAAAGAAATAAAACCACACTACTTATTCCAAAAGTGTGTTTTAAATTCAGCAAGGAATTGTAAGTCATAAGAAAACTAGTTTTACTGAAAAACATGTATTTTTAAATTCTGAACTATGTGGACATTATTATTCTATTTTATTGAGGTCATAATAGTTTATAACATTGTGAAATTGCAGTTGTACATTATTTTTTGTCAGTGACCATATAAATGTGCCCCTTCACCCCTTGTGCCCACTCCCCAAACTCCTTCCCTTCAGATAACCACTAAACTGTTCTCTTCATCTGTGTGTTACTTTATCTTCCACTTATGAGTGAAATCATACGGTCTTTATCTTTCTCTGTCTGGCTTATTTAACTTAACATAATCTTCTTTATCCAATCATCAGTCGAGGGGACCCGGGTTGGTTCCACTTCTTGGCTATAGGGAATAATGCTGAAATGAAAATAGGGGTGCATAAGTCTCATTCAATTGTTGATTTCAAGTTCTTTGGATAAATACCCAGTAGTGGGAAAGCGGCGTCATATGCTATTTCTATTTTTAATTTTTTGAGAAATCTCCATACTGTTTTCCATAGTGGCTGCCATCAGTTTGCATTCCCAGCAGTAGTGTATGAGGGTTGCTGTTTCTCCACATCCTCTCCAACATTTATTTTTTGTCTTGGTGATTATAGCCGTTCTCACAGGTGTAAGGTGATATTTCTGGGTACTTTTGATTTGCATTTCCATGATGATTAGTGATGTTAAGCATCTTTTGATGTGCCTATTGGTCATCTGTATATCTTCTTTGGAAAAATGTCTGCTCATATCCTCTGTCTATTTTTTGAGTGGGCTGTTTGTATTTTTGTTGTTGAGCTGTGTAAGTTCTTTAAATATTTTGGAAATTAATCCATTGTCGGAAATATGATTTGCAAATACTTTCTCCCAGTTGGTGGATGGTGTTTTTGTTTTGATCCTGGTTTTCTTTTGCCTGGCAGAAGCTCTTTAGTCTGATGAAATCCTACTTGTTTATTTTTTCTTTGGTTTCCCTTGTCCGAGTACACATAGTATACAAAAAGACCCTTCTAAGACTGATGTCAAAGAGTGTACTGCCTATATTTTCTTCTAGGAGTTATGGTTTCAGGTCTTACCTTCAAGTCTTTGATCCATTTTGAGTTAATTTTTGTGTGTGGTGAAAGCTAATAGTCTACTTTCATTCTTTAGCATGTGGCTGTCCAGTTTTCCCAGCACCATTTACTGAAGAGACTTTCCTTTTTCCATTGTATGTTCTTAGCACCTTTATCGAAGATTAGCTGTCCGTAGATGTGTGGTTTTATTTATGGGCTTTCAATTCTGTTCCATTGATATGTGTGTGTTTTTGTAACAGTACCATGCTGTTTCGCTTACTATAGCTTTACGATATTTGAAGTCAGGGCTTGTGATGCCTCCATCTTTGTTCTTTTTTCTCAGGATTGCTTTAGCTGTTTGGGATCTTTTGTTGCCCCATACGAATTTTAGGATTCTTTGTTTATTTCCGTGAAGAAAGTCATTGGGATTCTGATTGGGATTGCACTGAATCTGTACATTGCTTTAGGTAGTATGGACATTTTAACTATATTTACTCTTCCAATCCATGTGTATGGAATATCTTTCCATTTCTTTATGTCATGATCAATTTCTTTCAATGTCTTATAGTTTTCATTGTATAGGTCTTTCACCTACTTCATTAAATTTATTCTGAGACATTTTATTCTTTTTGCTGTGATTGTAAATGGAATTGTATTCCTGAGTTCTCTTTCTGTTAGTTTATTACTAGAGTAGAAAAATGCAACTCTTGTGGTAAGTTGATTTTGTACCATGCAATTTTGCTGTAGTTACTGATTATTCCTAATAGTTTTCTGACAGATTCTTTAGGGTTTTCTCTATATAAAATCATGTCATCTGTAAACAGCAATAGTTTCACTTCTTCATTGCCTATTTGGATTCCTTTTATTTCTTTTTCTTGCCTAACTGCTCTAGCCAAAACCTCCAGTACAATGTTGAATAAGAGTGGTGAGAGTGGGCACACTTGTCTTGTTCCTGTTCCCAGAGGGATGGCTTTCAGTTTTTCCCATTGACAATGATGTTGACTGTGAGTTTGTGATATATGGCCGTTATTACAATGAGATACCTTTGCTCTGCACCCATTCTATTGAGATTTTTATCATAAATGGCTGTTGGATCCTGTCAAATGCTTTCTCTGCATCTATTGAGATGATCACATGATTCTTATTCCTCATTTTGTTAATGTGGTGTATCACACTGATTGATTTGCAGATGTTGAACCATCCCTGTGTTCTTGGTAGAAATCCGACTTGATCATGGTGTATGATCTTTTTAATGTTTTGCTGTATTCAGTTGCCAATATTTTGTTGAAGATTTTTCCATATGTTCATCAGGAATATTGGCCTGTAATATTCTTCATTTGTGTTGTCCTCATCAGGCTTTGGTATCAGGGTGATGTTGGCCTTACAGAATGTGTTAGCAAGTGTTCCACCTTTCTCAATTTTTTGGAATAGTCTGAGAATGATAGGTGTTAAATCTTCTTTGAATGTTTGGTAGAATTCTCCAGAGAAGACATCTGGTTGTGGACTTTTATCTTTTTTTTTTTGGATAAGTTTTTTTTCTTTTAAGATTTTATTTTTTTCCTTTTTCTCCCCAAACCGCCCCCCCCCCCCCCACCACGGGTACATAGTTGTATATTCCTAGTTGTGGGTCCTTCTAGTTGTGGCATGTGGGATGCCGCCTCAGCCTGGCTCAATGAGTGGTGCCATGTCGACGCCCAGGATTCGAACCTACGAAACACTGGGCTGCCTGCAGCGGAGCGCGCAAAGTTAACCACTCGGCCACGGGGCCGGCCCCTGGACTTTTATCTTTTGGGAGGTTTTTGATTACTGTTTCAACCTCGCGATTGCTCTATTCAGACTCTATTCCTTCTTGGTTCAGTTTTGGGAGGCTGAATGAGTCTAAGAATTTATCCATTTCTCCTACATTGTCCAATTTGTTGGCATATAGTTTTTCATAGTATTCTTTCATAATCCTTTGTATCTCTGTGGTATCCATTGTAATTTTTCCTGTTTCATTTCTAATTTTATTTATTTGAGGCTTCTCTCTTTTTTTCTTAGTGAGTCTGGCTAAGGGTTTGTCAACTTTGAACTAGCTCTTTGTTTCATTGATCCTTTCAACTTTTTTTTCTTTCAATTTCATTTATTTCTGCTCTAATTTTTACTATTTCCCTTCTTCTGCTGAGTTGCAGGGTTTTGTTTGTTCTTCTTTTCTGTTAGGTGTAATTTAAGATTGCTTATTTGAGATTTTTCTTGTTTGTTAAGGTGAGCCTGTATTGCTATGAATTTCCCTCTTAGGACCACTCTTGCTGCATCACATATGAGTTGGTATGGTATATTTTCATTCTCATTTGTCCCTAGATATTCTTTTATTTCTCCTTTAATTTCTTCAATGATCCATTGGTTTTTCAGTAAATTTTAATAATATAAAATTTAAATTAATATTCTTTAGTTTAAATGACAAAACAAATCGAAACTTAAAATGTAACAAAAGGCACAATCTCTATCCTGAATAGCCACTATATATATAAAAAAGTATAGAATATTTAACACAAATGAAAATTATTAAAGATTTCACATTAAGATTTAGCTAACTAGGGGTCAGCCCTGTGGCCAAGTGTTTTAACTTTGCGTGCTCTGCTTTGGCAGCCCAGGGTTTCACTGGTTCAAATCCTGGGTGCAGACCTACCACCACTCATCAAGCCATGCTGAGGCAGCAACCCACGAGCCACCACAACTAAAATATACAATTATGTACTGGGGGGCTTTGGGGAGAAGAAGGAAAAATATATACATTTTTAAAAATCTTAAAAAAAAAGACTTAGCTTTCTAGCTCAGATATTCTTGTTTTTACTACATTATGAAAACAAGGTATATAGCTTAAGTGATGTATATTTTAATTTTATCAAACTTTTATTACAAAATAGGAAGGATAATCCTACTTGTCTATTTTTTTACCTGATAGTAATTTTAGCATTACCCAAATTTCTGAAAAAGGGAGAAAATTATGTGATAATAATATAAATAGTAAGGTTTCCCATTTGAAGAATTGTTTTTGTTACTGATACACGGCAAAACTTTTTACAGTCTATGAAGAATTAATGTCTTGAAAACACTACAAATGTGATCTATATCATACTTACATTTTTTTTATTCAGATGAAAGAAGAAATACTAAAAACTATGCTGCTTAAACTATGACTCTAACTATGACTTATCACCTAGAATGTTTATTTTTTACCTACTGAAAACATTCATTTAGACTTATTTAGACATAGATTTTCAAAATCACTTTACATGAATTTTAAAAACAGAAGAAAAATAAATTGGCCTAAGTTTCTATCCCTAAAACTCTCACATGAGAGACTGATTTTTCTGAATATCTTTTTGAATCGGACATCTATGTTCCGTTTTTCCATACATTTCTTTTTTTTTTTACTTTAGATATAACTGACATATAACATTAGTTTCAGGTTTACAATGTAATGATTTGTCATACATTTCTTTTATATGTGCCACTAAAACATTGTTAAGAAGAGTAACACAGCATTTCTTAAAAGAGTGCTCTTCACCTACATCTCTGGAATTTTCTTCCCAACCACTGACACCCTTCTGATGATTTTAATGCAGGTGCTTTCTTGATCATACCAGAAAGTGCCAATGAAAGACTGTTTGGTTGCTTTATTTTTAATCCTTTTATTATAAAAACTTCCTACTATACACAAAAGTAGAGTGTTCACAAAACCTCCAAATACCCAACACTACACTTTAGCAACCATCAACATTTTGCCATCCAATGGAGAGTTTCAAACAAGAGAACACATATGACTTCCTCCAAAGGTTTGTTGACAGAAACACTGAGGGGTTGTTGTTGAGTGGACATTCTACCAGAGTAAAACGTGTGCAGGAGACAGGCACTATATTTAATCAATTTTAATACGCATATTAATCACAATTAAAAATCTCTTAAAGTGGGATGCATCCTACAATTGACGGCACTTCACAATTATTTGATAGTATTTTTTTCTTAGCAGTAGAAAAATAATGGTCTTTCAGTTGAGGCTTTTTAGATAAGATAAAATGATACATCACATCAGATATGTTAAAATGTGAAGAAAATGACTTCCAATTCTGCTTAGGGTGTAAAAAGATGCAAGAGAATTTTGCTTCCAACCTAATAACAAGCCAAGATATACTAGCAACAAGCCAGAAAGCCTACAAAATCACAGCCTTTTCTTTAAAGCTTATTAAGAGCTAGGACACAGAGACCCAATGGATTAAACACTAGAATGTGACAAACTTTTTCTAAGAGAAGAAACCTAAGACTGCCTTTATCATTGGTGAGGCAATGAACAGAGGAAGAACACCACCATAGGTGTGAGTATGAAGAAACAGCTGAACATTTAACATATTCCTTCTTTTGGGGTGAGGAAGATTGGCCCTGTGCCAACATCTGGGCCAATCCTCCTCCACCTTGCGTGTGGGACACTGCCACAGCACAGCCCACCAAGCAGTGTGCAGGTCTGCACCCAGGATCCAAACTGGCAAACCACAGGCCACAGAAGCAAAGAGCACGATCTTAACCACTACGTCAAGGGGTGGGCCCTAATAAATTCTTAAAGGCCGAGTACCAAATAGCGTGACAGCTGAGAATACCCGGGGGTCACAGACACAAAGTCTGCAATCACCTCTCAACTCTTCTTCAGGCCTTCACCAAGTACTCACAAGTATGAATACAGGCAGGACAAGAGAACTGAGAGAATCTTCTGAGGCTTAGGTACACATGGTCTGCTAAAATCTGAGGATAGGACAAGAGAGCTGAGAGAAGCCTTCTGGGCACTCCAGGCCCTTACTGCTTACAAGACAGTGTCCACCTGTGACTGGGCAAGGGGCAGAAAAGTGGACAGAGCTCAACACTCCTAAAGAGAGAGAGCTCAGCACTCCTGAAGTGCTGGAGTACAGTGCGTACCAAAGGTCTAAGGCAAAGGAGAACTAAGAGAAATCCTACAAGCACTGAGATCCTAAAAACCCTACAAAAATGAAGGTTCTGGGGCTGGCCCCGTGGCTGAGTGGTTAAGTTCACGCGTTCCGTTGCAGGCGGCCCAGTGCTTCGCTGGTTCGAATCCTGGGCACGGACATGGCACTGCTCATCAAACCACGCTGAGGCAGCGTCCCACATGCCACAACTAGAAGGACCCACAACAAAGAATATGCAACTATGCATGGGGGGAGAGGTTTGGGGAGAAAAAGGAAAAGAAAAATCTTAAAAAAAAAATAAAATGAAGCTTCATCCTGCCCTCAAAAATCATCTGAAACCCATATTGAAATGAATCAAACTAAGACAACAGCAAAGCCCAGATACAGCTCAGCTAAAAACATTTACTTAACCCTTCATTCTAGTGGCTTGATAAAACAGAGTCTATCCTTTTCTGAACATAAATATTATTTACTTTAGACTCTTTTACCTGCAATGTTCATTATTCAACCAAAAATCAAGATATGTAAAGAAAGAAAATATGGTTCAATGTCAAAACAGGAAGTAGTCAACAGAAACACTGCAGATGATGAAAATACCACACAGAGACTTTAAAATAACTATGATAAAGTTAAAGAATATAGTGGAAAATGTAGACACATGAGTGAACAGATGGAAAATGTCAGATGAGATACAGAAATTATTAGAAAAGAGCCAAATGGAAATGCTGGAAATTAAATGTTATAGTAGTGGACCTAAAGAACTCTTCTGATGTGATTATCAGCAGAAAGGACACACTGACAAAAGAATCAGTAAGGTTGAATACATATCAACAGAAATTATCCAAACTACTCCACAAAGAGAAAAAGAGAGGGAAAAAAGAACAGAGAATCCAATATCTATGAGACAATATCAAATGGCCTAATATACATCACAGTAGAATGAGAGAGACAGGGGAAATGGTGCAGAAGAAATACTGAAAGAGATAATGCAATTTCCCAAAACTGATGAAAGACATCAACCCATAGATTTAAGAAGACCCAGATAACTACAAAAGAAATTCTTACTGATGTACATCTAAGTCAAACTGTGGAAAACCAAAGATAAAACATTTTTCCAATCCTATATAGCACTTTAAATGAAATTGGAATTACTATATCCAACTTTGTAGTCTGCTTCTTTTCAATGAGTGCTATTCTATATCATTAAGAACCCTTTAAAACCCCAATTTAGGTTGTTTATACTCTTCATTGACTTTAAAAGAAGCTTGTGAGCATCTTTCTGCCTATTCAATGAGTAGTTCAAATCTTCTACCTGTTTATTAAATTTCTGACTGCTGATCAATTACCAGAAAGTTGTGTTAAAATCTTCTTTTATAATTAAGAATTTGTCTATGCTTTTAGTTGTGTCTATTTTTGGTTCATATATTTTAAGGCTGTATTACTCGCTCTATACAAATTTTAAATTGTTTTATCTTCCTGTTAAATTGAATTCTTGTCATTATGAAGTCACCTTCATTGTCTGTGGTAATGTTTGATGCCTTAAAGTCCATTTGATTTGATATTATTTAGCTAGTATTTGTGTATTTTGCCATCAATTTATTGTTTATCTTTCTGTATCCTTATATTTTAGATGATTCTCTTGTAAATGACCTAAACTGTAATAGGATTATTAGTCTTTCTATTGAGATATAATTCATATACCATACAATTTACCCATTTAAAGTGTATAAATCAATGGTTTTTGATATATTACAATATTAGTTTTTAAAAATTTTGGTGGAATATATATAACAAAGTTTGCCTTTTTAACCATTCATAATTGTACAATTAAGTGGCATTAATTACATTCACAATGTTGTGCAACCATTATCACTATTTTTAAAACTTTATCACCCCAAAGACAAAGTCTGTAACCATTATGCATTTTTCCCTATTCTCCTCTTCTACCGGCCACTGGTAACCTCCAATCTACTTTCTGTCTCTATGAATCTGCCTACTCTTGATATTTCATATAAGTGGAATCATGTAATATTTATTCTTTTATGTCTGGCTTATCTCATTTAGCATAATGTTTTCAAGGTTCATCCATGCTGTAGCATATAGCTTATATTTTCATTTTCTTGATATGTCCTTTGAAGCACAAAAGTTTTTAATTTCGATGAAATCCAACTTATCTATTTTTTTCTTTTGTTGCTTGTGCTTTTGGTGTCACATATACGAATTTCTTGCTAAATCAAAGGTCATAAAGATGTATTCCCATGTTTTCTTCTAAAAGTTCTATGGTTTTAGCTTTTATGTTTAGGTTGATGATCAACTTTGAGCTAATTTTGGTATACAGTGTGAGGTAGGGAGTCAACTTCATTCTCCTGCATGTGAATGCTGGTGTTTTTAATTCAATCCAAATGATCTTTGTCTTTTAAATGGAATGTTTAATCTATCTACATTTAAGATATTAGTGACATCTATGTGTTTATATCTACAATCCTATTTTAAACTATTTACCCTTGCTCACCTGTTTTCTGGGCAGTAGAAAGACCTTAGAATACTTTAACATCATTACTTACCACCTCTCAATTATTTGTAACTGATGTCTTACATTTTAATCCCTTTTTTAGAACCTCATCAACAATTTTTTTTGACATTTATTTATTTTTTTTATTGAGTTAATGATAGGTTACAATCTTGTGAAATTTCAGTTGTACATTAATGTTTGTCATTCATGTGGTAGGTGCACCACTTTACCATTTGTGTCCACCCCCCACGCCACCTTTCCCCTGGTATCCACTAAACTGTTCTTAGTCCATAATTTTAAATTCCTCATATGAGTGGAGTCATACACAGATTATGCTTCTCTCGCTGGCTTATTTCACTTAACATAATACCCTCAAGGTCCATCCATGTTATTGCAAATGGAATGATTTTGTTCTGTTTTGCAGCTGAGTAGTTTTCCATTGTATATATGTACCACATCTTCTTTATCCATTAGTCTGTTGATGGGCACTTAGGTTGCTTCCATGTCTTGGCTATTGTAAATAATGCGGCAATGAACATTGGGGTACATAGCACTTTTGGGATTGCTGACTTCAAGCTCTTTGGATAGATACCCAGTAGTGGAATGGCTGGATCGTATGGTAGTTCTATTTTTAATTTTTTGAGGAACCTCCATACTGTTTTCCATAGTGGCTGCACCAGTTTGCATTCCCACCAGCAATGTATGAGGGGTCCTTTTCCTCCACAACCTCTCCAACATTTGTTACTATTAGATTTAGATATTTTTGTCATTCTAATGGGTGTAAGGTGATATCTTAGTGTAGTTTTGATTTGCATTTCCCTGATGATCAGCGATGATGAGCATCTTTTCATGTGCCTATTGGCCATCCGTATATCTTCTTTGGAGAAACGTCTGTTCATGTCTCCAGCTCATTTTTTGATTGGGTTGTTTGATTTTTTGTTGTTGAGTTGTGAGAGTTCTTTATATATTACGGATATTAAGCCTTTGTCAGATATATGACTTGCAAATATTTTTTCCCCGTTAGTGGGTTGTTTTTTTGTTTCAATCCTGTTTTCATTTGCCTTGAACCCATCAACAATTATTATGAGCAAAAATGCAGGCAAAGAGAACTTTCATATACTTCTGCTTGTAGTTCAAATTGGTACAATTTCTTTGGAAACAGTTTAGCTTTATCTACTAACCTTGAAGATATATGTACCCTATGACTAAGCAATTCTACTCCTAGGCATATACTTTGGAGAAACTCATGCACGTGTGTACCTGAACATACATTCAAGAATGTTCATTGCTGAATTATTCATAGCATACAAAAATTAGAAACAACCCAAATGTCTATCAACAGGAGAATGGACAAGTAAATTGTGGTATACCCATACAATGGAATAGTACATAGCAACGGAAGTGACTTACATTCCTTATATTTAAAAAAAAAAAAAATGCCAGAAGAACTACAGCTTCACTCAACAACACAAACAAATCTTAAAAGCATCATGTTGTGTGAAAGAAGGAAGATACAAAAGAAGATGCTATGATTTCATTAATCTACAGTTCAAAAACTGGAAAAATTAAACTATACTGAACTCTTGGGCATATATCAGAAGACAGACATAAAGAAAAGCAAGGAAATGATTATCACAAGGGTCAGAATAACATCTATCCATAAGAGGGAAATATGACTTGTGATAGGAAGAGAGACAACACAGGAGTCACCTGGGATGTTCTCTTTCTTGACTTGGGTTTGATGATACTTTATATTGAACTATCTATGTTCTATATAGTATGTTTTACTATAAAATATTTATGCATAGAAAAAAGAGTAGAAGGAAATGTACTGAAATGTTAATTCCTTTGATTAACAGATTATAAGCAATTTATATATATATATTTTCTAAATTTTATACAATAAATATGCATTAGTTTTATTTTAAGCAGAAGAAAACCCAACAACCATCATTTTAAAAGAACTCACTTCTTGCTCTCTAGGCGTTCACAGCATAGTACCAGTTTCTCTTTATTGTCTGGGTACAGAATGCTCCTGCTTTGCTATCAATGAGAAATTGTCCTCATCACCTTACTTTTGTTGTCCCAGCTACTCTGAGTTTAGAAATGCTAGTATCTGATACATAAGATTTACTATAAGAATAAAAATTCTTGTTAAACTCTATGCCAAACAAACTTAATAATAAAATGATAGTTTTCAACCTATTTTCCTTTCTTTATAAAATATAAACACACCACAGCCATCTTATCAATTTCATTTTGTCACTTTTGAATCCTAGTTTATATTAAATGGCCAAGAGCTTTACCCAAATGATAAGCTATCATCTTCTGCTCTCTCGTTATTCCTAGATATTAAAAGATAAGATTATTAATATAGGCACATAAAAAATCAAATACACTGAGCTATCTACATCTTAAAAGAAACATCAACACAGGATAATAAAATGACTTCTTTAGAACAAACTACAGAAGTAAATAAGGCAAGGAAGACAAAACCATTTAAAAGATGTTCTTAAGTACAGTTAAACTGTTCTGCATAGTTGTGGGCTGTTGCAAAACCACTGAAGCAGACAGATCAGCCTGACATGACACTAAGAGGTCTGGGATACTGTTTATGAGCAGAAGTTTAGGGCTGATCATGAAGCTAACAAGACACTGCAAACAGCAGATTCTGTAAGGAATAAAAGCAGCTGTAAGTCAAAGAATGTTCCTCACATGTGTATGTCTATTCAAACAGCAGCAGCCTATATAGCATTAACCATACATGGATGGCTTTGTTAATGACATCTCCAGATTACAAAGCAATGACCAGCATCAGAAATATACAATCAGGTACGTCTTCTTCTGAAAAAGATCCATATTTTATTCAGCAAAATTAACAAATATGGCACTATTTTTAAGACAAATAATGGAATCAAACTCCTTATGGATGGAAACCATAAAAAAAAAAAAAAGAGGTCAGAAATCTAAATAAACAGCCATCTTATTCTACAGTGGAATTCAATAGATTTTGCAGTTATCATATGCTCTTCTACCACCAAGAAGAAACTTGAAATAGCTGAGAAAGTGAGTAGAGCTATATCCAATCTTAAAAATGGTAGTTGAGCCATAAACAAAAGGTGTAGAGGGTGTGATTTAAGCATGCTTCATAAGAACATAAGTGCTAGTTTTACCTGTAATAAAAGGCAAGATAGCCTTGAGCGATATCTTCTCCTGTGCATGTCAGATATAGACAAACTACGAGAAAAACTATTGGGATAGAAATGTGAGGTACCACATTGTACATTTGGCCTAACTGAAGACATTCTTAATTAGGAAACTGATGGCAGAGTCATATATTGATTATCTAAACCAATGGTGAGGAGCTGGAACTTAAAAGCTTTCAATAATCTTTAAAACAGAACATAGGGAAAGAAGTCTCTCCCCTCAACCTGACTCAACTGTTCAGCGGTGTAGGAAGAAACATGTGTACCAGGAAAATCTCTTTGATTTAGAGATACAGCAGCTGGACTGATTTTTGAAACACGTGGGTTAAATAACTGCATTAATCAATTCATGTACATATAGAGTTTCTTTAACAAACATACTTTATATTTCTCATTGAATATTTTGGAGATATCTAAACCATACTCAAAACGAAGCTCCTTATCTCTACCCATTCTAAAAAAAGTGTGATTTCCCTTGCCTATTGGCACCACTGAAAAATGATTAGTACAGGAGAGCCAAAAATGTTGAAAAAGACGCCAATGAGTATCTACAACTAAACAGGTTTTTTAACATGAACAATTTTGTATTAAAATGCTCTTAAAAATATAATCTACATTTTTCCTGCCTTCTTTTTTTTTTCTCTTCAAAGATTTTATTTTTCCTTTTTCTCCCCAAAGCCCCCCGGTACATAGCTGTATATTTTTAGTTGTGGGTCCTTCTAGTTGTGGCATGTGGATGCCGCCTCAGCATGGCTGGATGAGCATTGCCATGTCTGCACCCAGGATCCAAACTGGCAAAACCCTGGGCCACCAAAGCAGAGTGTGAGAACTTAACCACTGAGCCACAGGGCCGGCCTTCTTACACTAAATACATGGGAGCAAATTTCTTTTTTCCATGACTAGGGTCATAATTTTGAGTATCAGTTAGTCCACAGCGATTGGGGCCTTACTAGGGATTCTCAAACCATTGAGTTTTTCTAAATTATTGCATCTAATTTCCAATTTTCCCATCTCATTCTTTGCTATCTATTTTTGATATTGTCACTGTGGTTGCCTTAATGTTTTTATTAATCTAGTTTTGGCATTAAAAAGAGATGGCCTGACATTATAAATGAATGTAAAGTGTAAGAAAACAGACTAAAAAGATTAAGGGATTTTTTAAAAATCCTAAGAGTTTTAGTACAAAAATTTTGTAGTATCAATCGTGGCTGCTTATAGTGAATAAACTTCATCATTACAGGCCTGGGACTGTGGCAATCCATAAAATCAGACATTATCAGGAGTCCACTGAAATTCTGACACCCAAACTTCCATTCCAGCCTTTGGTATGAGAAATTGCTCAAGATGTCAAAACAGATCTGCACTGCCAGAGCACAACTATTGGTGCTTTGCAAGAAGCAAAGTAAGGCCTGTCTGCCTGACCTTTTTTGAAGACATCAACCTGTGTGCTATCCGTGCCAAATTTGTAACACTCATGCCAAAAGACATTTAACTAGCAAGCTGCACATGTGGAGACTGTGCATAAAAATCCACTATGACAGGAAACATTCTATTCTCAAAAAAACCATTTTTTTCCTCTTCTTCCTGTTATTGGTAGTTCTGAATGATAGACATTTTTTCCCCATAGGGTCAAAAGGTAGCTACCTAAGTATATAACGGTGAATGGAAAATTAGGGGATAGAAATCGGGTATTGGCAGGTTTTCCATTTTCATTTGTAAGTGAATTTTTAATATAAACGAGGGAACAGAAAGCATTAATGTAAGTTAAAATGTTTCCGTGAACAAGTTTTAGCAGTTCAACTTTACCACAATTATAAATAAACCTATTAAATGTTTCTGGACAATGCCAGCACTTGGATTTTTAAAAACAAGTAAATTTCTTACCTACAGCAACTAAGTGGTGTTTGTAGTATTTTTATCACATAGTAGATTCCATCCATTCACTATACTTTTCTGAGATGTCCTACATGCAAGTACATCTTTTTAATGTCTGTCTTCTGTGCTGTTCTTACAAGTTTGCTATTAAAATACATTAAACTATCTTTTAAAAAGTGGTTATATGAAGTGACTTTTATAAAGTCTTTCTAATTCCAAAATTCTAATTCCCAAATGAATCTTCTAATGTTTTTTGAAGAATCAGCATTTTCTTTGCTTTTATTCTCAAATTCACAATAAAAATGCAACATAACTTTTACATAAAAAATTCCTTAACCCAAAATCTGAAATATAAATTATTAATTCATATAATAGGGAGGATGAAAAAAGTATTAAAATAGATTTTTAAACATGTTAAAAACCATGTTAATAGTTACATAGCTCAAATGAAAAACTTTCCAGGATATGTCATATGGTCTAAAAATATGAGATCCTGAAAAACTGCCAGGAAAAATATTTCAATATGTGTTTTCACATATGTGTGCAATAAAAGAGGCCTTTAACTAGAAAACTCGTAACTTCTGTTCTTTTTTTCTTTAGGGAAAAAAAAGGATTTTTTAAAACATATATGCTATATAATGCTATACTTGAAACTGTCCTGTTCCCCTAGCTCTAATAAATCCCTTCTTCCTCCTTATTAGCTTTCTCAGTTAAATACTCAGCCAAGTGTAAACACTGTTATGTATGCCTCTGTGCAATGGCTGGGCTTGTACAAGCAAGCACTTCCTGAATGCAGAACAGACAGGGAACCGCTGTCTGCCTCATTGGAGCCTGGGATGTTTCTGTTTACAAATCCTGGAGCCAGGCAGGGGCCACTACTGGAGGCGTGCTGTCTGCTTCCTTGCTACACTCAGCCTTTGTCTGGGTCTGTGTCAAAGAAAGAACAACATTGTTGCATGTGCAGCAAGCAACAAAGGAAATCTTAAATATAACACACCAGTGGTTACATTGGCTGCTTAATCTTTTACAACTCTGTGTGGAAAGGCAAACCAGGGACTAGGTTTTAAAAATTTTTTTTAAAGCAATGTACTTTCATAAAAGCTGAGAAATACATTTAAAATAATTAATGTGATCAGAGTTAAATGAATTCCTTAGCAAAATAATTCAGATTCCTAATATCGTTTCTGTAATAATGATATATTGTACAGCTCAATGTTTTGAACAAATATTTTTACAATAAACAATGCTGATTTATTTTAATTAATATGTTTGGAATGGCAACTATACAGTAATCATAATCAGATTAATGTTTTTGTTTGATGTCCTAAAAGCAAACTGAGAGAAGGCAGATTTCTTGTTTGTTTTCATTTGAAGTTGGTATTTTAAACTTGACTTGCCTTATTAATCACTGTGAATAGATCTAGCTTGTAAGAAACAAACACAACAAATAACAACAATAAACAAACATAGTTCATACTCTGCTGAGTCCAGGCATTTTGTGGCTGAATTATAAAAGGAATAGTGGAAAACTAAGAGAGAAAAAGAGAAACAATCTGAGTTAAACCAAAAAAAAAAAAAAGGCTTGAAAAGAAAACACAGGAAAGACCTTCAACGCCTATATTTCTTAACTTCTAGCATTGTAATTATTTATAATTTTAACCTTTAAAGTAGCTGTTTTCTGGTTAGAAGAGACAGAATTTCAGCATTTTGTTTATTTTATTAAAGAATAAATTAAAACTAACAAAGTTAATTATATTTCATTGGAATAAAGCCATTAAATAAGAAATATAAAAATAGCATTTAAATAGATAAAGAATTTTTGGTGAATATAATCAAATAGAAGATAAAAACTAATCTGAAAACTGTGCTACATTTTCAAAAAAACCCACTAAAGTATAAAGAAAACATTAAATATACCTTCAAAACATTTTTAGTATAATTCTACAAGGCCTTAATTGTCTCTATTCTCTTCAGATTTTATTTTTGCTTGATATATAGATATGATAAAACAAAAACTGTTATTCCATGCAACTGCTTTTGAAAATAATTATTTAATACTTCTTAGAAAGCATCAATAACCTAATTGAGTAAGAAAGTCAATCTATGCCTAAATTAACACTAGAAAAATGGATATGTAATCACTGCAATATGTTACTTAAAACAAAAACAAATAAAAATTCTCACAATACAGAATTCAAACAAAGAGTCAAATCACTCAGAGATCTCTCATTAATTTTCCTAAACGGTCTACAAATGACACTTCTAAATCCAGAATTCATACTATAGTCCCTTGTTCTCAGAAAATGACCAGGAAATAGTCTGACTATAAAAGAAGTTATATATTTCAGTCATTTGCTGACTAAACAACAAAATACGAATTGCATTGTACAGATAACTCCCCCTGATTTGATGTTCTTTTATGACAGTAACTTGCGCTCACTCTTACAAGGCAAGAAAGATGTGTAGAGAAAAAGAATTAGCTTTTTTATATTAAATTTCTACTCATATGTTTTCCAGTTTTTCCCATAATTGTTTTCTTTTAAACCATTTTTATTACAAAATATAACCCACATACACAAAGTGTTTTGTGTTTATAACACAAACATACAGTTAAGTGAATCATCACAAAGTAAACATTCATGTAGCTACCACCTGTGCAAAGAAACAGAACATCCAGGATCCCAGAACCTCCTACCTGCTCCTTCTTGGTCCTAACAGCCTTTCTCCTCCCCAGTAAGAGCCACTATTTCTGACTTTTGCGGTAATCATTTCCTTGCTTTTCTTTTTCTTACACCATTACATTCTCTGTATACTTAGTTTTGCCTATTTCCTAATTTTATATAAATGGAATTTTTGTGCCTTGCTTCTTTTGTTCAATGATATGTTTTGAACATTTAACCATGCTGTTGTGTGCAGATGAAATTCATTGGGGGTTGCTTTTCTATATAACAAATGCAGTTATTTTTCCTTGTAATGAGTCTGGGACGTATAATGATAATTAAAAGATCACTATAGGTAATCCCTATTAAGCATCATAGAAACATTTCGCAAATGTATACATTTGGATTTTCAGTTATATTTAGTACTTTTAAAGTATCTAAATTTGTTGGCAAGAGAAAAATATTAAACAAAGCAGACAAATGAAAACGCTGCACATCCTCTTGCTGTTGCTAGTGTTTTGACAGCAGAGGCTGTAGCTAGCAACCAAGAAGGCTAGAGTTTTAATAAAAGATGCACTAGGGTAGGAGTAGATAAAAGAAAAAAAGCTTGGAGATTGAGAGACAGGATAGAGAGAAAGACGCATTACTGGAAGGCCTTTCTGAAATTACAACTATTTAGAAAACCATCCTTAATACATATATAAAGCCACTGAAATCTTTAATGCATCTTTTCCAAGTTCCCAGATTGTTCTTTTATTCCATACCCTCAAAGCGCCTACTGTACCATATTTGACAATTAAAAGGCACCTTCTGGGGGGCCGGCCCCATGGCTGAGTGGTTAAGTTCGCGTGCTCCGCTTCGGTGGCCAAGGGTTTCACCAGTTCGGATCCTGGGTGTGGACATGGCACTGCTCGTCAAGCCATGCCTGAGGTGGCATCCCACATGCCACAACTAGAAGGACCCACAACTAAAAATACACAACTATGCACTGGGGGGCTTTGGGGAGAAAAAGGAAAAATAAAATCTTTAAACAAAAAAAAAAAGACACATTCTAAACATGCACATTTGGTCTTCCATGAAAGGATATTAAAAGGAACAGTCTCTACATCAAATCACCATTGATGATTCTCACCCAAATTGCCCACCAATGTTTGTTCAGTTCCTACAGACCCCACTCCTTAGACAGTGAGTAGGGAGGTAAAGTGACAGCATACCCAGGGCACTGACGAGGCCAAGGGGAGTTCTGAGTAACCGCTACTGTACTAGAGCATTCTCCAACACAGACACCTCTTTTTCATCTCCTCAGTTCTTTTTTCCCAATCCCTCTCTTTTTACCTTTCCTTCCGTTTTATGCCCCTTTCTTTCTCCCTGTACATATTCCTGTCTGCAAAACTGTCTTAGAGGCACCCACAAGTCCTGCTTAGAAGCACTAGTGACATTCTGGGCAATGCAGGAAGTTCTATTTTTAGTCCAACTCTTGGTTTTCAAACAGAAACAATAAACAGACAAACAAAAAAACCTCTTAGTTAATCTTATGATCTCAGTGAGATAAAAGCAATTTAAGTTTTTAAGAAATCTTACTATTGTATCAAATTGCAGAACAAGCCACATTAATCTTTTTTTTGTTTGTTTTTGAGGAAGATTAGCCCTGAGCTAACATCTGCTGCCAATCCTCCTCTTTTTGCTGAGGAAGATTGGCCCTGAGCTAATATCTGTGCCCACCTTCCTCTATTTTATATGTGGGACACCTGCCACAGCATGGCTTGATAAGCAGTGTATGCAAACCCAACCTCTGCCCCACCAGGCTGGCCCCCAAATTAATCTTTTTAAATGAGTGATTATCCCAATCCTTTAGATCCAACACTTCAAAAAATCATCAAAAACATACCTAACAAAAAAGAAAAATTATTGATCCTTACAATAACTGACAGACTATATAAAACAATGTAGAAAATCACATAACTAAAACATTTGTATTAAAAGCTAGTACAGTGAGAAATAATTTTGATTTATACCATTTATGGGTACATTTTGGATGTCCATTCTTATATGCAACTGTTTTTATTTCGAAAGTAGTGAGGCATTTATAACATACCAAAAAAGAATTGGTATTAAACATATAGAGGCTAAATGAAACCTGCCTTTGAAGTTCAGAAAGTAACTCTTTTTGCTTCCTAAAATTCTCATTTTCCTATGATAGAAATATATCCACATTCTTGCCATGGCCTCATGGTAGATGGAATGTACCTTCCTATCCCTTGACTTTAACTTGGGCCATGTGACTTGCTCAGGCCAGTGGGAAGCTGGCAAATATAAAACTAACAGAGATCTAAAATACGCTTGGGTAGTTGTGTTTATACTCCTTGTGATCAAGTAATCTACTATGAGAAGAATTTATTTCTGAGTAGATGCTGCCTCTTGATCCTGAGGCCCAGACACAGAGGACCTGAACTGACTGTGGAGCTTAGAGTTGAGTCCAGTCTGCACCTGGCAAACTGCAGCTGATTTACAGACCTGTGATCGTGATAATACATGCTTGTTTGTAAAGCCACTGAGCTCAGAGGTGACTTATTGATGAAGAACTACCAGCAGTAGCTGACAAACATGTGAGTACACCTACTACTGCCCATGTAACATCTTACAGAAATGTGTACAGATATATACAACTTTCCGTTATCTAAAAATGAGACATTTAGGAATAGTTTAGAATAAACTATTTTTCTAGTACTGCCTATGTTTTTCCTACAATTGCAACATATTAACATCCAAACAAAAGGGTCTACAAGTAACGCCTATAACCCCACTATAAGCTATAGAATAAATTTTTAACATTAAAAAAATTAATTATATTTGTTTATTTAAGATATAGCACTTCAGTTGTTTTGTGGGATAAGACATGTAATACTCCACAAAGATCAACATTTATTTACTTTTTGTGAGCTTCAGTTTTGCAAGATGAAAAGACTTCTGAGGACTGGTTGTACAACAACGTGAATGTACTTAACAGTACAGAACTGTACACTTAAAAATGGTTAAGATGGTAAATTTTATGTATATCTTACCATAATTTAAAAAATAAAGTCTAAGAGAATGGTTCTCACCTTTTTCATGGGGATGACTTTTTATATTTAAAATATCAAGGATATACACTATGTACATAAAGACCAGAACTTGGTAACATAATTTCTAGTATTTATAAAATCCTTTATAGATACTGTTAGCACTTATTTCAGTGTATTTTTAATCTATGATAAAGGAAATATAAATGTCAATTTCCTTTTCCTTCACTTCAAAACACTGACCTCTGGTCGGCAGCTTTGGCAGCTGGAAATACCACGTGACTTGCTCAGTGGTTTAGCAATGAGATGTGTCTGATTAATTTTTTTAAAAGGGAAAAGAAGTCGTCTTTTACTAAATAACATACACTATGGTAGACAAAATCTTCCAAAACATGGAATGGAGGGACACAGGACAGGTACCAAAAAGAAGTCCTTGGCAGTGAAATACTTAAAAACTACTGTTTTAAACAAATGTGCAAATTTCTATTGAAAAAAATCTATAAAAAACCTCTTTTAACATCTCATATAAAAACAAGTAGCGAAAATTCTACGTCATGGTAGCAGAAAAATCACAGACAGGAAAAAAAATACTCCATAAACTCTGAAACAGAAAGCCTGAACTCTGAATTAAACATCAGACTTTTAATCTCTGTGCCAATATTAATAAAAAGTGAAATTAAAGAATATCATTTCTTTTGTTGGGGGGAGATGAAGAAGATTGGCCATGAGCCATCATCTGTTGCCAATCTTCCTCTTTTTGCTTGAGGAAGATTGTCCCTGAAGTAACGTCTGTGCCAATCTTCCTCCACCTTGTATGTGGGAGGCCACCAGAGCATGGCTTGATGAGCAGTGTGTAGGTCTGCACCCAGGATCAGAACCCGTGAGCTCCCAGTCGCAGAAGCAGAGAGCACAAACTTAACCACTACACCACTGGAAAAGCCCAAGAATGTCACTTCTATTCTCTGTCTTAAAATAGTTCAACATAAGTTTCTCTTCTTACAATATAACCATTCAAATAATGCTTTCTCATAACACTAAAGCGACAGATCTTGTTGGAAAAGCCACTTTCACCAAGCCCGACCTAGCTATGTCAGCCTTTCTATCAATCAATCATTAATTCATTAATTAACAAATTATTCAATATCTTGCAATGCAAATAAATGAGTAGAAAACATAAGGATAGTAATGAAATAGTTTGAGGACCTGTGGATGTATCCTAGGATTGAAAGGTAATCAAAATAATCGGCAAAAGTAGGAGAAAATTTAAATAATTTAAAAAATTACTTAAGACTCTATAGTACTTAGTAAATGACGGATAGAATAAGTGGAAAGTGAAGTTGATAGCCAAAACACAGTCCAATGATATACATACTAGGGTGACTGCATCCCTGATAATGCAACTTCTCCTTGCTACTTTAATAAATGCCATAGATTTGAGAATATGGATGGAATTGGGAGTAGAATTGAAAAGCTGGCAAAGAATATCTGGAAAATACTTCTCTCCTCCACTTTTTAACCCCAATTCTTAAGTGCATATATTAACTCCAAAGCCCCCAATTTTCTCTTCCCACCAACATTCCCCATTACCAATCAAATTTGCAAAGAAATAAATCATTCAAGAAAAACAAAATAACTTGAGCCTTTGTGTACCATTTTGAATTCTGGAAAAATGCTGGATATCAAGTCATAAATAAAGATGATGAAACTAATCAAGAGGTCACAGTAGTTAAAAGAAATATGGGATCACACTTTTCTTTCAAGCACAAGAAAATATCTTTCAAATTCTTAGCTCTACTATGTGCAACTGAAACTTCCTAGTATAAATGTCACTGTCTGGTGTAGAATACTACCTAGAAAGTTGGGTTTTGATCTGTTCTGCACTCATGTTATTTCTGAAGTTTAAATATTGTTCTTATCTTTTAATTTTTTGAACAGGTAATACATTGACATATCTATCTCAAGATATTCATTGAAAAGTGTTCTTCACACTCCTAGCCACCATCAACATACACACTCCCCCATACACACACATTCATATACAAGTAACTACTATTTGTACTTTCCAGTGTTTCTTTTCAGAATCTATGTGTGTAGAGGCAAATTTGAATATATGACCACATCCACCCCTCCCTTCACAGTTTGCAATACTTTAACAATATACTGTGGAGATCTTTCTAAAGTGGTCCAGAAAATGCTTTTAATTCTTTTCTTAAGAGCTTCATACTATTCCATTATATTGTTGCATCAAAATCTTTCAAGCTGTCCTCATTGATGTACATTTATTTTTACTATTTTGCTATAACAAACAAGCCTGCAATGAATGACTTTGATTACAATCATTTCAAAAATATATGTATACATCTGTCAGATAAATTCTCACAAGTGGAACTACTAGGTTTGGAATTTAGATATCTTAACTCCAAAAGAGAATAATGATTAACAACTTAAAAGTTTGATACAGTTCCAACATATTCTGAATGTATTCTCTGGGTTTTTCTTTCCATTAAATGGATTAAGGAATGGAAAGTATAACATGCAATCCATTTCAACACTTTAAAAGAGTTGTTACTCACAAAACACATAAATGAACAAGAATGATCACATGTGCATTGTCAACCACAGTCCTGGGAGATCTCTGTGATTATCTTAATATCTCTTTTCCACTCAGTGTGCAATCACATGGATTGTGATTTAGTGGCATTACCAAATAATCTGAACACTCTGGAAACCACATCGTCACCATACACTATGTCTTAGCAAATAATTTCTTATTTATTATCATGGCATAATTTTAAAAAAGGATAATCACTTAAAAAATTATTTAGAACAACACAACCATTTGAATACCTTGGGTGCTTAGACTCTCAAATACTTGGGTAACTGAGGTTAACTCACGTCATCATATCATATTATATGCCATGTAGAGCAGACTAAGAGAGTTGGTTTATTTCCCAGAAGACGTTCTATAAACAAAAGTTCTTAAGAAATGTTACTCAGAGATTGTGAAGCTGCCAAAGAATTTTTTTTAAAGATCTCATGCTGCTGCCCCTAGGAGTAGATGCTCAACACTGAGACACAGGCATAGGGATGGGCAAGTGAAGTAGTGGGAAAAAGAGAAGTCCATGACAATATCCTGAGGATGTTTGTATATGTGCTTAAGAAAGTATATCACTATAGTCCAGGGACTAGAGGCATTAAAATATTACTGAAAGAAGGCACCAGGTAGCAGGTGGCAAAGAAAGATCAGGGAGCTCAAGGGCTGTGCAAGCTGGTTCTTGGGAAAACAAATAAAGAGACACAAAAGACTTCAGAATAGAGTAGAAATACCCTCTACCATCCATTTCTTTCCCTGGTCCACTTAATGCCTGTCTATGAACCCCATTCTCCCCAGAAAGTTACACTGTGTAGCTAAGAAAAAATAATGTGATAGATATCGTGATATCTACTGTGATATGTAATAATTATAATAATGTGGCAGATAGATAAGACTGCCCCTTAACACCCATTCTGACTTCATTCTAGTGTGCCTTCCTGAAATGTAGAGGCTAGAAAGCAAAAAGCCTACATTTCCTTGACTTCCGCAGCTAAGATTTCAGATTTGATGTAGCTTCAGCCAACTGAATGCACTTATAAAAGACTTGGAAGGCAGAAGTGAGATAGATCCATTCTTCTGCTGTTTCTAAAAGCAAACATAGCTGATGGAAACTTACTTTTTCTGCAGTTGTATATTAGTTCACTGTGACTGCCATAAGGAATTTAGCACAACTTTGGTGACGTAAAACAACAAAAACTTATTCTCATGGTTCTGGAAGCCAGAAGTCTGAAATCAGTTTTACTGGGCTGAATCAAGGTGTAGGCAAGGTTGTGCTCCCTCAGCCTCTTCCCGCTTCTGGTGGCTGCTGACATTCCTTGGCTTGTGGTTGCATCACTCCAATCTCTGTCTCCAAGGTCACACTGCCTTCTCCTATTCTGTGTGTGGCAAATTTCCCTCTGTCTTTCTAAGGATACTTCTGATGGCATTTAGGGACCACCCAGATAATCCAGGATAATCTCCTCATCACAAGATACTTAATCATTCACAACTGCAAAGATCTTTTTTCCAAATGGGGTAACATTTATAAGTTTCATGGATTAGAAGCTGCTATCTTTGGGGAGCCATATATCAGCCATATGCTGTATCAGCAGAGACATGTGTCCAGTCACCCAATTCATGGGTAGAGAAAAGAACTCATGGAATATTCTGCTGGTGCAAGGTGTAGCAGATGTTGTAACATTCTGGAGACAGCAGCAGTACTGGTGGTTTCCAGAATATGATGGCTTCTTGATCATGAGAGTGGCAATAGGGTTCTAGAGCAGTCAGCTTTCTGAGAAGAGACACTAACTCCCTTGGCCTGGTTCTATGGTGTGGTTTTGGAAGTCATTCACGAAAGCTCAAGCTCAAGATTCTCTGCCTAGTGGTCCTCGAAGTGTGGTCCCTGAAATCAACAGCCATCACCTGGGAACTTGTTAGACATGTAAATTATTTAGTCCTACCACAGACCTACTAAGTCAAAAACTCTGAGGGTGGGGACAGCAATGTGTTTTAAGAGCCCTCCAAGTGATTCTGATTTTTGCTAACGTTTGACAACCATTGCTCAAGCCTAGCAACATTTCCAAAAGCAATTTAATACACTTTGTTGTTCTTTCCTACATAAACTAGCTAGGCTGGATTCTTTTAGGCAACTGAACTTTACCAGTTCAGGAAAGTACAGGAAGTATAACTTGATGATAGGCAAATGTAGGCCAATAAGTCAACTCTTCAGAAACAGGGCACATGACTTTATATTGTGTCCTTTGTACCGATTTCTGATGGAGGGGCAGCTGCAGATATCACCCTTTACATTTATCTTACTTCATTTATTTCTGAACTATAATTCACGTGTCAGGGAAACCTAACATTATTTATTATTGATACAAAAATTAAGTACTGACTATCACAGGCAAATTATTACGCTCAAATTCTTGTTGGTATTAACTCTGAAATATGAACCTGAGATTACAGAGAATTCTCAGTTTTCAGTCTACAAATTCACTAGAAGCTCCTGACCCAGGGTCTTCTTTAACTGTTACGTTCCTAGAAAACTATTATTAAATAGGGTTAAGTTATTTCCAACGAAGAGGAAAAAACTCTTGAACATCATATTTATGCTTAATAAGGCTTTATAGACTTACAATGTCAGGATTTCTTTGTTTGAATAAAATTTTACTTACAGAACATAATTAAAAACAGTCTGATCTCTGGGCCAGCCCAGTGGCCTAGTGGTTATGTCCACACACTCTGCTTTGGCAGCCCAGGGTTCACAGGTTCAGATCCCGGGTGCAGACCTAGCACTGCTCATCAAGCCACACTGGCAGCATCCCACATAAAATGGAGGAAGATTGGCACAGATGCTAGCTCAGCAACAACCTTCCTCAAGCAAAAAGAGGAAGACTGGCAACAGATGTTAGGTCAGGGCCAAGCTTCCTCATTAAAAGAAAAAGTCTGACCTCAAGCTGATAAAAAGCTCTAATTAGATAGGTACATTTCTTATTAGTAAAAATAAGGAAATCAATTACAATAAGTATAATTTGTAGAGTGCACAGACTCTTCCAAAATCTAAGAACCATGGCAGTCAATAATACTACTTTAAAAAAAATAATTTTAATGATAGCTAACTTTTAGGTATTTATTTATTTAATTCTTCTTTTTCTCACCAAAGACCCCCAGTACATAGTTGTATATTTTTAGTTGTGAGTCCTTCTAGTTGTGGCATGTGGGACGCCAGCTCAGCATGGCCTGATGAGCAGTGCCATGTCCACGCCCAGGATCTGAACCGGCAAAACCCTGGGCCACCGAAGCGGAGCACTCAGACTTAACCACTCAGCCACAGGGCCTGGCCCCCTAATGATACTTTTAAAACTTCTTGATTCTAAGTAGAACACTCCATTTCCAAGATGAGTAGAAAACAGAATACATGGAGAATGTGGGCAGTAAGCTTTCCATGTATGTTTCATTATTTAGTATTTCAAAATAATCCAGATATTTCAGAACTCATATTGGTAAATAACATAATTTCAAAAGAGAGATACAAGTTCTCTGTCGGTTTTCTACTTCTTTTGTATGACAATACATTTTCCATTAGCATGGAGAATTAAGGGAATATATGTACTATAATATCCTTTCTTTCTCAAGACAAGGACCATTTCTCCTACTGGGAGAGGCCTTTGAAAATGCATAGCAGCATTTTTAAAGATTGTATTGAGTGTAGACCAGGGCTTTTAAAATCGTTCAGCATCTGAGATAGTCTTGGACAACTAAAGTATTACCCCAAATGTCAATGGCAGCCCAACTGAGAACTGTTCTTGCCTTTGCCCTAAGCACCAAAGCCCTCACATAGAAAAATAAATCTGGGAGAAGAGGGTATACTACAGAACTCCTCATTACCATAGGGCACTTTTTACATCTGGTGTATTAAAAATCTCTGCAGAAATTTGGGTCCATCTTTAGAACAGAAACAACTTACATCTTGAGCAGAAACAATGAACCCTTTTGGAGTCGGAACACAGCCCCAAGTCCATACAAGAGGCTTGGAGCTTCCTGAAGTTTTGGAGGGAGTCTGGCCTTGACCAATAGCCAGAATCATAAAAAAATAAGAAAAATGCTGCAACATACATTGCAATGCACCCCCCAAAAATGTCATGCAAGTTATTCAGAGTATGCTATTTTATTGAACTTCAAAAAAAGCCATATTTAATATGGAAGGAAATATTTTCACACAAGTGTTAAAAAATAGAGCAGTTACCATGTGCTTTAAAAAGAAAAAAAAAAAAAACTCTTTCAAGCATATAAGACCTAAAGAAAAGAATGTCCACGCCCAGGATCCCAACCGGCGAAACCCTGGGCCGCCGAAGCGGAGCACGCGAACTTAACCACTCCGCCATACTGCTGGCTCCTAGGGTATTTTTAGAATGTAATGAAATTGAACGTTTTGTTCAACTAGCTATATCTACCTACGGAAATTTCCTCTTCAAACAAGACATTATCAGGGGAGTTAGAAAATATATTTGAAGGTATATAATCACCTTGCACCTAAGTTATTAATTATTAAATAAATCAAACAACTAAAACACAAAGAGCCTTATCTGGATTCCAAATAATGGGCTTCCTCATGGATGTTTATTTTTCTTAATAAACAAAGGAAATCTATTCATTTTCCCTGATTATGTGCATTTCTAAGCTCTTCTATGGATAAACAATGTCCTAGACATAGTAGAACTTGAACTTTACTAACTTGAACTGAGTAACATTTATTGAATATTACTATGTAATTACCCCATACTAATAGAAGAAAACGTGGTCATGCAAAGAGTATGAGAAATAAATTTATGCAAAGAACAATGTTTTTCTGTGTTTGTCTACTATAATGATTAGATGTAGATATGAAAAACAGCAGTCATGGGAAATAATAAAGTCAGGAATAGCAAAGAGGGGCAGTTGGTGAATGCTGAGCTGTCTAAATCTAAGTTCTAGATTTATATTTAAGTATAATGGAAGTAGAAGAAACAGAATCACAGCATTTTGTGTTAGAATTTATTATATCTACTATAATTTCAGATAAACATCTATCAGATATCTCCTGAGAATACTTGGATTATTTATATCACAAATTTTTATTATTACAATTTCTTATTAACTTCCTGTAGTGGGTTGAATTATGCCCCTCTGCCCCAGCCAAAGGTATTTCCACTTTCTATTCCCCAGAATCTGTGAGCGTGACCTTATTTGGAAAAACGGTCTTCACAGATCTAGTTAAGGATCTTCAGATGAAATCATCCTAAATAGGATACACTTCCCTAGAATATTATCATAGAAAAAACTTTCAGATGAAAACCAGTTACTTAAGATCATTAAATACATCTTAGGGCTATATAATTAAAAAAAACATGGAGGCATTTTATTCCAGGAATGCAAGGAGGGGTCAAATCTGCAAATCAATCAATACAATACACCATATTAACAAAATGAAGGATAAAAATCACATGATCAACTCATTAGATGCAGAAAAAGCATCTGACAACATTCAATATCCATTTATGATATATAGAAGGAACATACCTCAACATAATAAAGGCCATACATGAGAAGCCCACTGCTAACATCATACTCAATGGTGAAAAGCTGAAAGCTTTTCTTCTAAGATCAGGAACAAGACAAGGATGCTCACTCTCCTATGGGAAAAACCGAGTTAGGTTCCCGCGAGCCTCTAGTCAAAATATTTTCAGCAACCCATCAATACATAATCTTCTTTTATATGTGTTCCTGTTTAAAGATATCTTATTTAACGTGTATACTGTATACTGTTGATTCATTACCACTGAACTCATGGATGATAGCACTATAACTCCCACCTGAAAGAAGATTACCTAACACACATATTTTCTCTCTAAGGCACATCACAGCCTTCTTGCACTTAAGAACACTACACAGCACTTCAGCACTACACTTGGGGGCAATTTTAAACTGAAAAATCACCCCAAAAATGCAAAGAATGTGGCACTAAGTAGACTGTGAAAAGGACACTTCTTTACAGTATGACAGCTGAAATAAGAAGGCAGAGCACAGCCCTGATCAACTTTAGCTGGGAACAAGCATGCTGGGCAACTCAGATTTTTCGTTATTCTGTGCATGTCTGTGAATGACAGAGAAAGTACCGCAAGTATCGATTTTGAGGTTACAAATAAATTTCAGCAAGTACAAGAAGTCACAAATATGGAATCTGGGAATAATGAAGATCAACTGTGTTTTATTCATTGCTAAACCTTGAGAAGTATACACTTGGGAAAAATAAAGCAGAATATACATTGTTTCAGGAATAGTTTTTATAGCTCTTTTCGGGGGAGGGAGGTATGAAAGATAGAGGAAATATTATCTTTGCTCTGTTTCTCAACTAAACAGACATAGGAACCTGAATACACTTCATGAGAATAACAATAACAATTCTTCCTTCAAATAAAAAAAGATCACTGAATATAGGTTCTTATATGAAAAATAAAATTTAGAAAGAAAACCTCTTTCAAGGTAAAAGGAGAATTAAATGAGGGAGGATGTTTGTAATAGTTGGTTTCTAAAAAGACTTAAGGATTGTTCTCTCCTAATCTTAACAATCATTTATTGAATGTTTACTACATGCTAGGTATTTTACATGCATTATCTTGTTCAATCTATACAAAACTATATAAATTAGATACTCTTACTTTGCATATGAGGCCAGTGATACACAGAGACGCTAAGTAATCTGCTCAAGTTTATGTTTAGCAAGTAGAACAGCAAGGTTTTTAACCCAGGCACTGAGATTGAGAGCAAATGCACTTGATCATTATGCTATATAACCTCCCAAAGAATTAAATGAATATTTTTGAAACCCTGGACATCCCTCCCTCAGATGATCAATAGGTTAATTTCATATTATGGTTAGAATAAAACGTACTTTTTTTAAAAAGAAACACTTTGAGAAGCGCTTATAATAGTATTTTGAAGCTGTCACTGCATTCCCAGCCAAAGTTGTGTCTATTCAACTACTATTAAACATCATTTATCAAAAAGAAATAATAAGTGTTGGCTAGGATATGGAGTAAGGGGAACCCTTGTGCACTGTTGCACTGTAGTGAGAATGCCAATTAGTGCAGCCACTATGGAAAACAGCATAGAGGTTCCTCAAAAAATTAAAAATAGAACTACCATATGATCCCAAATTCCACTTCTGGGTATTTATCCAAAGAAAACGAAAACCCTAACTTGAAAAGACACATGCACCCCCATGTTTACTGCAGCATTATTGGCAATAGCTAAGATATGGAAATAACCTGAGTGTCCATCAATGGATGAATGGATCAAGAAAATGTGGTATCTATCTATCTACACACAAAATGGAATATTATTCAGCCGTAAAAAAGAGAAAATCTTGCCATTTGCCACAAATGGATGGACCCTGGGGGCATTATGCTAAGTGAAATAAGTCAGAGAAAGATACCATATGATCTCATTTATACATAGAATGTAAAAAAAAAAAAAGTGGGACATGAACAGACATTTCTCCAAAGAAGATATATGGATGGCCAATAGATACATGAAAAGATGCTCATCATCACTAATCATCAGGGAAATGCAAATCAAAACTACACTAAGATATCACCTTACACCTGTTAGAATGGCAAAAATATCCAAAACCAAGAGTGATAAATGTTGGAGAGGCTGTGGAGAAAAAGGAACCCTCATACACTGTTGGTGGGAATGCAAACTGGTGCAGCCACTATGGAAAACACTTAACATGTGTAAACAGAATCTTGTTACTCCTCCACTAAAGAATTAATATTCTGTAAAGGATACATACTTTGCTCTATTTGTCTTGTGCTGCTCCTTCACCAGTAATATTTTTAATAAGTGTAAAAAGGAACAACATATTTTGTTTTGCCTCTTGCTAAAAAAGCTTCATGAAGTACTAAGCAGAGACATTTAGCCATCCCTACTTTCCATTTTCTGTCTATTCAATCACTTTAATGTTGTCACAGAAGCAATAAAAACGGAAAAATCACTACAAATTCACAACAGCTAAGAACCTACCTGTGGCCCTATGCCAGTATCAGCTTCTTTGAATGTAAGCTTTCTTTTCTAGGTTGGTGTGAGATAAAGACATTTGCTGCCAGACACTGAAATTTGAATTTCTAATCTTAACAGCACAGCATAAATTAGAACGCGATTTCTTAATCCTAGCTTTAGATGCAATTCAATCTTTGTTTCTCATCAGCTTGATGCAATCATCAACCTAATGAATAAAGTAAATAAAAGAAAATAAAAGTATTCTTCACTTTTATACTAATTTTCATGCAAGAACCTCCAACATAAATACACTGAATTACATTTAATTTTTTTAGAAAAGGACAAATTTTTGCCTGTTTTTCTACTAATTTAATTATCTTGTTTACTTTATAGTTAGGGAGGTTAATTATAGCAATCCAGAAATCTTATCAAGAAATTGTTCTAAAATAAGTGTCCAAACCTTGCAATAGTTATATACTTCTTTCAAGCTCTGGGAATTTAAACACATCAGGATGAATTAAGGGTATAAGAAAGTAAAAGAATACTGTAGATATAAATTCATTTACTTAAAGACTGACTATCTTTTTAAACAGAGTAGGTACTGCAAAGTCTTGTGGTTGGAAGAGACTCAGAAGAATATAATTCACTTTCCTAAAGTGCCAGACTTCTGGTTTGAGGGAGAACGTGGACCAGTATTAGTGAAAGTTAGTTTTCATTCTTTTGTCTGATCACTGAAGAAGAAAATCTCAACTTGGTGACAATGTATCTCTATCAACTCTCAAACATTTGTTATTCTCCTCTTTTAAACACAGAGAAAGCAAGATTCAAGTTTCAAACAATCTGGCAAGCAACAAAATCTAGCTAGATAATAATACAGTTTTGTTTTCATCTTATTTATTTTTTTGTTTTGTTTTGTTTTGTTTTGTTTTGGAGGAAGATTAGCCCTCAGCTAACTACTGCCAGTCCTCCTCTTTTTGCTGAGGAAGCCTGGCTCTGAGCTAACATCCGTGCCCATCTTCCTCTAGTTTATACGTGGGACGCCTACCACAGCATGGCTGCCAAGCAGTGCCATGTCCGCACCCGGGATCCGAACCAGCGAACCCCGGGCCGCCGAGAAGCGGAACATGCGAACTTAACCGCTGCGCCACCGGGCCGACCCCTCATCTTATTTATTTTTAAATAATTTATGAAGTTACCCTCTACTTATGATACTGGCTTTCCATTACAGTAGTGATGGGAAGTTTTCCTTTAAAATGCATATAAATTTTTTAATGAGATAATCTGAAGAAAAATATTAAATAATGTGTCATGTAAATATAGATTTTGTAATACTTAGTGGTATACAGAATATGGTAAAAAAAAATCATAAAGGGGTCCTCGAATTTTAGGAAATATGATCAAGTATTCTCAAAAAATCTTTTATCTCCCCTTCCCAAATGAAGGAACAAACAACCAAATACAAATACGTCCCTTGTTTGATTGTACAGTAATAGTTAATAACAACTGAGTATAGAGAATAATAGTTAAAACCAATAGAAACTAACGGTTAATAATACACACTCTGGAACCGAAACACCCAGGTTTGAATCTTGGCTCTACCATCGACTAGCTGTGTGACACGGTAAAATTATATAACTGTGCCTCAGTGTTCTCAACTTAAAATAAGAATATAACAGTAATCATTTCATGTTTCTGTAAGGGTTAAATGTAAAGGCTTAATGCACATAGAGCACTTAGTGTCTGGCACATAGTGAGAACTCAAAAATGTTATATAGCTAATTTCTGTTTCACTATTTATTAAATGCCTGAATTCCTTTACATGTTTACTAAAAAGAGACTGCTCAGTCTAATAACTATAATCTTGATAAAGGGAATTAAAATTTCACTACTAGATTTATCCCATCTGAAATAACATTCTCTAAGAATCTTAAGTTTACTGTAAATATTTTATGAAGCAAGACATTAATGTCTTAAGGCCAGAAGGAAAGAGAACTAAGCATATGTTGATATGTAAGGGCAGCGCCTGACAAAGTTAACATATCATGTGGGTACAACAGAGGGAGAGTTTTCTAAGAAAAAATAAAGGGCCTCAGAAAATAAGATCTCAAGAGAAGAAAAGTACCCAATCTTCTTTAATTCCATAATTGTGTCTAGATCCAGGCCTTCTTATAATTATGTACTGAACAGGTACAGAACTACTGGCTAGTATTTTTTTAAGGTTCTTGCATATGGAAACAGTCAAATATGGTACGTATCCCCTTAAAAAGAGAGAAATAACTGAAACACAGACATACCAGTAGAAGAGAAAATCTTTAAAAAAATAATAATTGAGGTACAAAAACCCAGAATATGAGTTACCAATCCATAAATCTCCTCATCTCTAGCCAGTTTTGTCTTGGATGAGTATCTGATAATGTGTTTCTGGTTGAACACATGTTATAGGCCTCTGATGGCAACCTCAGATCTGAACCTCAGATCAGGGGTTACAGCAAAGGAATTGACATGGATTTCTAAATATCAGAAGTTCTTTTTTCCTTTCTTTCCTTTTTTTTTAAAAAAAGGTAGGGGCCAGCCTGGTGGTACAGCAGTTAAGTTCGCATGTTCCAATTCTCGGTGGCCCAGGGTTCGCTGGTTCGGATGCTGGGTGCGGACATGGCACCACGTGCCAAAACCTATGCTGTGGTAGGCGACCCACATATAAAATAGAGGAAGATGGGCACAGATGTTAGCTCAGGGCCAGTCTTCCTCAGCAAAAAGAGGATTGGCAGTAGTTACCTCAGGGATAATCTTCCTCGGAAAAAAAAAAAGGTAATAAATCTTAATGAAGGAAAACAAGATGTAAACTTATTTCAGATGCTAGGTTTGGAGGAAAGAAGTTTTTTCTGAGAACAGAGAGCTAGTGTTCTCACTGGCCAGAAATCAGTGGTGATCCATAGTCCAAATAAAACCTTAATTTTTATAGTACATAACAATGCTCACATACCTTTTTCCAACATTAATAATTAATTGCTGGTATTTAATAATTTTAAAACAGACATTGCATTTATGTCTCAAAAAAGCATCAGTGGACTTCCCATCCTGCTAAATTTTTTAGGAAACAGCTAGAATGAATAGTCTGCAGGGATTTCATTTATTTGTGTCCCTAGTTTGTTGCCTCCAAAAAACTATCTAAGGCAGTTTTATAAGACTACACAAAACCTGTAATTTAAAAAAAATTTAAGTACTAGAGGTAAGCGGAGCAATCTTCCTCCAATCCTGTGCCTCTAATCAAAGGGATCCTTGAATGACTATAGTGTGAGACTCTATGGAGCAATCTTCCTCCAATCCAGTGCCTCTAATCAAAGGGATCCTTGAATGACTATAGTGTGAGACTCTGTGGCTCAGCAAAATCACAGACACTCACTGACGGTCATGTGGTTAGTCTGTCAGATTTTCCCTGAAAACTCCCCGACATTATTCTTAAAGATCCAATGTTATCATATGCTTTAGTTTCTTTCACTAAGTACCTCATGGTCTTTAGCTTCAACTGAGGTTGGGGGAAAAAACCAAGCTTTTTCTGAGGAAAGAGAGCTATACCTTGTTATTCTCAGTCATCCATATATTCCTTCACTGCTGCTGGATCTAACCCTACTAAGGTATAGGTATAGCGGTAAGAAAGTGGTAAGAAAGCAAGTAAATGTGGCTGTGGATATTGTGTAAATGCATACTTGATGAGAAAGATATAATTCCAGCAACAGCAATGAGTGGTTTCATGTCAGGAAGTAAACTGCTCAGCTGAAAACAATCCAGAGAGAAGTGAGCAGGATAGAGAACATTAAGTATCCTCTTTGTTCCCTAGAGCATAACCTTACTGTGTGGCCTTTAAAAAAGCCATAACCAACTTGTGCATGATTTTCTTTACCAGTATTAAAATATGCTACAATTGTACTTTTCGAGTAAGCATCTTTGAAAATGGATCATGTAACAGCATCTATTTAGGAAAAGTTTTCTTTATTCCTGCATTACTTTAAAAATTAAAATATGATGCTTCATTTGTGGGGAAGAGAAAGGAAAAGGGAAACAATTAGGGCTTTTTTATATTTTTGCCATGATGAATCTAAAATAAGGGAGCTAATTTTTTTGTTTTTGTCCGCACTTGCTATCCCATGAACTATTTTGCTGAATTTGTCCCTTTCACTGAAAGTATCAACCAGCTTTCAATAAACACCTGTCAACTAGTGAGCAAACCATTAAATTCACTTCTTTAAAAAAAAATTTTTTTAATCCTACTGCTTTCAAGTATTTGGCAATATTTAAGAATTTACATATTAGCACATACTCTTTTGTTTATTAAATTATTCATTCAGCAAACATTTACTGCACTCCCACTATGTGCCTAATATGCACTATTCACTGTGGAGACAAAGAGGCATTAAAAAAGTCCCTATTACTAAGACTTCAAAGTCTAGTAGGAAAGACATAGAGATAATTACAAACGTGAAAATTTAGCCTGCAACTTATTTGCAATAGGTTCAGGAAAAAACAGAGATCTGTACATGAATATAGAGGAAAGGAGAATAATAAGGCAAACATAGCAAAATGTCAACAATTGGTGAATCTGGGTCAGGGGTATATGGGAGTTTTTATAAGTCAGAACTAATTTCAAATTTAAAGTTTAAAAAAATTTTTTGTTGGGGGCCCAAAATATTAACACAACATTTACTGTCTACCCATAAGCTGTAAGTCAAATCTGCTAGAGAAGACAGCTGCTTCGATGACCATTCCTCCTGATTGGCATGGCTGCTCATTAGACCAGAACGGTTTATTTTCGACTGAAACACCTAAATATTAAGGTGATATCTTCAAAGAGTTTATAGATGTGATAGCACTTTTTTAAAGGTATAAAATACTATGCAAATACAAGGTTTTAACAGCCATCAGAAAAACATGTGAGTTTCAGTGAACACTGAATGAGTAATGAACATTTTATTTCAACATCTTTATTAAGGTATAATTTATACACTATAAAATGAGCATGAACTTTTATTGAAAGATATTAAGGATGTTCCCTTAGGAAGAGCCAAAGTTCAAAGATTTAAAAAAAAATCTTACAACACATATTAAATTACTATTTAAAATGTAGCTCCTGTCATCCCTACAGTATCAACAGAAACTGACAAGGAAGGGATGAAATGGCTAGATTTCAGACTATTTTAAATCTTTTTTCTCAAAACTAGTTAGCTTCATTATTGAGAAATAATATTACAGATGGACAATGAATATAAGAAAAATCAAAAGAGAGAACAAAAAACATGTGAAGCTCAGTAACAAAAACAATGTAAAACCATTTTTCAAAATGATCTCAGCGAAGTTTTATTTTAATAATACTAGCGCTGATAAACATATGAAGAAATATGCACTGTAGTATATCATTGATGGGATGTGAACTGTTTCAAACTGGAGAAGCAATTTGACAATGTATGAGGAACTTTTAATACTGTTACTATGGGATATAGAAACTACAATTCTAAGAATTATAATTTAATATAATGCTATATATACAAAGATGTTCATTTAATAAAAATCTAGAAACAGCCTAAATGTCCAAAACCAGTGGAATGGATAAAGAAAATATATGGTTGATGAAATATTATACAACTATTAAACCTGATGACTATAAAACATATGCAATAACCTGGAAAATACTTACTCTATTATGTTAAACAAAAAAGCAGGATCTAAAATGCATTTGTATCGCTAATACAACTATACAAAAATAAAGAGAAAAGACTGGAAAGAAATATTCAAAATACTAACAATGGTTGTATATGGGTGAAGAGATTATTAAAGATTATTTTTCTCCTTTCCACTTATCTAGTTTTTCTAAATTAACAAGCAGGTATACCTATAATGTTTTCTTATACAAGTAATACACAAATATTTTCGCATGTGAAAGATTCAAACAATACAAAAGCATAAGAAGAATATGTAACCTTCCGCATCAACAGTCACCCCACACTATTCGCCTTCTCTATCTTTGATGTTTGCATCATGTTTCTCGTAACTTTTAAACATAAGTAAAAGTTTTTATTTGACAAATATTTACGTTAAATATTCAATAAATGGTATCTTTATAATGAAAAATTTTAAAGGAGAAAAAAAATCACTATTACCAAACTTTCTATTGATGTATTATTATATGACCATAAACAAAAAGTTCTACTTGGAAGTAATTTCTTTCAACTTCAAGACATAAAGTTACTTTTATTTTGGTCAAGCACATAGCATTTACAGACTAAATGTCTGACATTCTATGTAATAGTGGCTATTCTGTCGAGATTAATGCAAAAGCCAATATTCATCTTGTTTGCTAACTTTGAATTTACCTCATTGTTTTGTTTGAAGAACAAAATTAATAAATTGGGTTAATGTTCCTAAATTAGAGCACCTTACTTAAAACACTTCCCTTTTTATTGGGATAATATTACTGATTTCTAGTTGGGAATACTCCTGCATTTAGTTCCAAAGATTACAGCAGACCAAGATCTAGGTAATCTGAAATATAGCTGTAAAGATCTTTGAGGAGAACTTATGAACAAATTCACTTCTCTTTCACGTAGCTAGATGTACAGGCGAAATTCAGAGACCTTGTTTTGTTTGTTTGTTTGTGGAAAATAAATGTAGCCAACTCGGTATGATTTCCTAATAGAAGTTAACAGGCTTGAGCAGATAGGATCTACATGAAAAAACTTCCTATTGCTTTCAGTTTAGTGTTTCATGAACAAATCAAAAGAAATAACTCAGAACTGAAGATCTCAGAGTATGGACTGATAAAATCTGTTGACAGAGAGAGAATTCTTGAGAAGTGTTCCAATTCAACAAAAAATATATTTTTAATTTTTTAAACTTTTTAGTTGGAAATAATCATAAATTTACAGAATAGTTGCAAAAATAGGAACAGTACAAAGAATATCCATATATCTTTACCCAGATTCAAGTATTATTACCATTTTACCCCATTTACTTTATCATTCTCTCTCAGCCTTCACACACACACATGCACATACGTGCACACACACACACACACAGGCACGCATACACTCATGTACATAATCTTCTTTTGAACCATTTCAGGGGAGGTTATATACATAGATCATGGCCCTTCTAAACACTTCTTAGACTACTTCCTAAGAATATGGATATTCTTTTATATAACCACAGTACTGTTATCAGCTTCAGGAAATTTAACATTGAAACAATTTTCTAATCATCCATTTTGTTAATTGGCCTAACAATGTCCTTTATCACATTTTTCATATCCAGTATAGGAGAGTTAGGTACTGCTTAGTTGTCAAGTTTTTTTAGCCTCCTTTAATCTAAATCTTCCCTGCAGTCTTTTTCTTATATGACATTGACATTTTTGAAGAATACAAATCTCCTTTTTGTAATAAAACTTCCTAACTGATGGTTTGTCTGATGTTCACTCATGATTAGATTCAGTTTATGCATTCTTGGCCAGACACTATGTCCATCTCAGGGTATCATGGATTTCCATGTGCCCTTCATTAATGATGTCAATTAATCACCTGGTCAAGGTGTTGTTCACCTTCCTCACTTTATAATTACTAATTTTTCCCTTGTAATATGGGGGAGACACTTTAAAACAATGCAAATATCCTGGCTCCTTATTGAAACTGCCCCTAGATTTAGGATCTTTTGATGATTCTTGCCTGATCCAATCCGTACCATGATGGCTGAGGAATGATAATTTTCCAACTCCAGCACTCCTACATTTATCAGTTGGCACTTGGCATTCTAGTATAAACAAGTGCCCTCTCTTTTCCCTTCTCTGCTACTGGCATAGACTCATGTATTCATCTTCTTTCCAATGGTTTACAATTTATTACTGTACTTTTTTAGCCCTCAAATCGTCCCAAATTTAGCCAGTGGGAGTTCTTTCAAGCTGGCTCCTGTGTCCTTGTGACAAGTCTCCATCCTATTTTTGGGCGCTTCTTTCCTAACTTTCTAGTGTTAAGAGATGTTTCAGGCTTATCTTGTCCGTATCCTGCTCTAGTCCTAGAATAAGTTGTTTTTCCAAGAAGCCTAAGTTCCTTTGAGTGGGGAACGGTATTAGAGACTAAATCTGGACACTAGTGTACTGACTGCTATTGTGGTGCTTGTGCTTCATCAGTGAGAGCTAAGAAATATATGTAGGCATATATGTACTTATTTATATACACATACACATATAAATATATACACAAACATGTATTCATGGTCACGTACACATGCAACGCATACATATGTATATTTTTAAAGTCCTAAGTCCATACTGATACCTTGAATTACAATTCTATTCGTATAGGATTCTCTTGTCATCCCCCATCTAGAACCTTGTGTCCCTATTCCTTCAGTAAGAACACTGGCTCCCAAGAACATCAATGCATTTTTTATTTTCTTAATCCTATAATATATCTACAAAATGTTTCAGAATTGCTTTGTCCACACTACTAAAAAACAACTCTTCTAAAAAGAGTTCAGTGTTTGCAGTTCTCCCATCTCTTACGTCCCATCTCACCCATAGAGTACATACGCTCAAATAGTGTGTTTTGCAAAATCCTTATATCAGTTCTTTCATTTTCCCTTAAGTGTGATTATGATATTTAAGTGAAATACAATTGGGGTCATTTGTTTCAGTTGGCTTTCAATTTGGGGTTTTTCCCCTTCCCATCCTTCCTGATTTAATTTCACTTTTTGCATATGTAGAATAGTAACATGATTCCAGAAGTCAAAACTATCATACAAAAAGCTGTACTCAGACAACTATTCCTCCTTCCTGTATTCTTTCTACTCCATTGCCTCCATCCCTAGTAAGCAACTGACTTCCATTATTTTCTGGTTTATCCTATCTTTGTTTCTTTTTGTAAAGATAAACTTTCTGTCTTAACACAAAAGATAGCATATTATAAATGCTTTTTATTTTCCTAACGTCATCTCTAGAAATCACTCCATGTCAGTTCATAGAGATCTTACTCATTTTTTCCTTGTAGCTGTATAGTTAGTACTCCATTACATGTATGTACCATAGTGTATTTCAATTAATCTTCTATTCTTGGACATTCAGGTACTTTCCAATATTATGCAGTTACAATTAACACTATAACAGATAACTCTATGTAGATGTATTTTTTAATTTTAATTTCTTACTTATTTTTATTTTATTTTTTTGGTGAGGAAGATTGGCCCTGAGCTAACATCCGTTATCAATCTTCCTCATTTTTTTTTTCTTTCTTTTGTAAGACTGGCACCTGAGCTAATATCTTTTGCCAATCATTTTTTTTCCCTTCTCCTCAAAGGTCCCCAGTAAATAGCTGTATATTCTAGTTGTAAGTCCTTCTGGCTCTGCTATGTAGGATGCCGCCTCATCATGACTTGATGAACAGTGCTAGGTCCGTGCCAAGGAGCCGAGCTGGTGAAACCCTGGGCTGCCGAAGTGGAGTGCGCAAACTTGACCACTCAGTCATGGGGCGGGCCCCCCACTTTTTGTTTTGAGGAAGACTGTCCCTGACCTAACATCTATGCCAATCTTCCACCACTTTGTATGTGGGATGCCACCACAGCATCGCTTGATGAATGGTGTATAGGCCCGTGCCTGGGATCTGAACCCATGAATCCCAGGCCACCAAAGCAGAGCACATGAATTTAACTCCTACATCACTGGACCGGCCCCCAATTCTATACATATATATTTTTGTATTGTTGGAGGTATATCTTCAAGATAAATCCTTACAAATGGGAATGCTGGGTCTTAAAGAGTAAGCACACATGTAGTTTTCTTAATATTGCCAAATTCCCCTCCCTAGGGGTTGGAAAGTACTATATTTTGATCCAAACTCATTTGGTAATATACCAATACCTTAGAAATCCTGGTGCATCTCTTTTAGATTTCAGATATTAGCTATATGCAGTCTCATGATGTTGGAATGCTCTTTCACTCCTGCCAAACCTGAATGTTTTTATATATTTTTAAATTTTGCAAATCTTTGATGAAGGGAATTAAAAGGAAAAGTAAGTTACTTTAACTACTTACTGAGTGGTGTTGTGTCTGGAGGTGGAAAATTCTCAGTAAAATTAACATTACACAAGTCTGTGCTACAGCAGCAGAAACGGTATGTTCCATTCTGAATTGAGGGAGGAGTGGTAGTTACTACACATTCTTCATAGTGACACTCCTGGGGGTCTCCAATGTGAGACCAACATCCTACAAATCAATATTAATGTAAGCAAGTTAGGAGTCAATACAATAGACAAAACTAAAAGGAAAATAACAAACTAAGAAATAACTGCAATCAATGTGACAGAGTCAGTACACATAAGTTATAAAACACTCTTGCAAATCAATAGGAAACACACATTTTTAAATAAGAGAAAAATGGCAAAGTATAAATAGGCATTTCACAGGGGAAAAAGCCACCAACAAAATGTTTAACTTCATCATTAATCTAAGAATTATTATTAAAGCAACAGTAAGATTTCATTTTTGTTTATATCTATTAAATTGTTCCAAGTTTAAAAAATAATAACACACCATCATAATAAGGATTCAGTAACAGTCTCATACACTGCTGGAGGGAAAGTAAATGTGCATAGCATTTCTAGAAAGCCACGTGGTAATTTTTATGAAGAGTCTTTAAAAGATTCATGTTTTACAATCTAATAATTCTACTTCGAGGAATCTATTCCAAGGAAATAACCAGATAAAATCAAAGACTTATGTTCAAAGATGTTCACTGAAGCATGATGTATTACAGTAAAAACCAGAAAACAGCATAATGCCCAACCACAGAGTAATGTATAAGTAAACTGTGGTACACGTATGCAATGATTCTTTGTTAAATGTTAAATATTGAGTGGTTAAAAATGTTTTCAAATAATATTTAAAGACATGGGAAAATGGTCATGATATAATTTAAGACAGGAAAACGTGAGTATGAAATTGTTTATACACTATTATACTAATTTTGAAAAAAGAAGTATACACACGTATAAACATACAGGTATGTAGAAAACACACCTGAAGGGAATAAACTAATATAGTAAAAAGTTTTTAAGAGTATGGAATTGTACACGTTTGTTTTTCTTCTAATTTTCTATATTTTTTAAACTTAATACAATGAAGATATATTATTAACATTATAATAAGAATTAAAATAAGCTAAAAATCAATTACCTTTCACAAATTTGGGGCTTGTGGGTGAATATATACATGGATATATACTTTTAAATTTACTGCTTTCCTAGAGAGGGTTTTAATCTACCTCCATGTGCTTTTTAAATAAACTTTAATTGTACGAAATACAAAATTATTTCAGGTAAGAAAGTATTACTTGCCTTGTTTTACGAGATTTATGTCCCCTTTTGATTTCTCCCAAAGGCCGTAGCAGGTACTACCTTTTGAGCATAATATGGTTCCATTTTCATGAGAGATTCGACTCTCACCTATCCCAAGGTCTTGCTGATATGGATCTTTAAAAGCACATAGACGTTCTTGATTCTGAGAAGCTAAAATAAAGGAAATAAAAGAAAAACAAATTAATTTTATGATAATCTTTGCAAAAAAAAATTACTATATAAAATCTTAAAGAGTCTTTTTGAATGGCATCGTAAATTCCCCTACTAAATCTCTAAGAAGGCTTGAATAAGTTTGTAATTTTATATTTATTCAGTAACTTCTTTTTGTTCATTAATTAAGTTGCAACCTCCAAACAAGAAGCAAACTTGAAAACTCATTTCCTAAAAGCAATCCCCTCTTACACAAATTATTCTCACCACTCTTTCTCCTATTAAATAATTTTGGTGTCCACTATAACTCCTCAGTTGAGGGAAACAATAGACAGAATAAACAAATGGGACTTCATCAGACTAAACAGCTTCTTCAAGGCAAGGGAAAACAGGATTGAAACAAAAAAACAGCCCATTAATTGGGAAAAAATATTTACAAGCCACTTATCCGACAAAGGGTTAATCTCCATAATATACAAAGAACTCACACAGCTTAACAACAACAAAACAAACAACCTGCTCAAAAAATGGGCAGAGGATATGAACAGACATTTCTCCAAAGAAGATATAAGTATGGCCAATAGACACATGAAAAGATCTTCATCATCGCTAATCATCAGGGAAATGCAAATCAAAACTACACTAAGATATCACCTTACACCCGTTAGATTGGCAAAAATATCCAAAACCAAGAGTGATAAATGTTGGAGAGGCTGTGGAGAAAAAGGAACCCTCATATACTGTTGGTGGGAATGCAAACTGGTGCAGCCACTATGGAAAACAGTATGGAGATTTCTCAAAAAGTTAAAAATAGAAATACCTCATGACCCAGCCATCCCACTACTGGGTATCTATCCTAAGAACCTGAAATCAGCAATCCCTAGAGTCCCTTGCACCCCTATGTTCATCACAGCATTATTTACAATAGCCAAGACGTGGAACCAACCTAAATGCGGAGCAACTGATGATTGGATAAAGAACATATGGTATATATACACAATGGAATACTACTCAGCCATAAAAAAGGACAAAATTGTTCCTTTCGCATCAACATGGATGGACCTCGAGGGTATTATGTTAAGTGAAATAAACCAGACAGAGAAAGACGAACTCTATATGACTCCACTCATAAGTGGAAGTTAACATATAGACAAGGAGAACTGATCGGTGCTTACCAGGGAAAAGGGGGGAATGCGGGGAGGGCACAAAGGGTGAAGTGGTATACCCACAACACGACTAACAATAACGTACAACTGAAATCTCACAAGGTTGTAATCTATCATAATCTTAATAAAAAAAATGATACTCTTTTTAATGTTAGTAAACTACTGTGTTGTAACTGATCCTTTAGCATAGTGCTTATTACTGTAGAAATGTGTGACCATTTAATCATTTTCAGTTCTGCAAGTTATTTGCAATAAAATTAGAAACTCAAAAAAATAATAATATTTTGGTGTCCGAATAAAGAAATATCATCAAAAAACATCCATGATCTAATTACCAAGCCTTTAAAACAAACAAATTAACAAACCTAGGGGGCTGGATAATTTTGGGAAATTCTACAGTACTCACTTTTATAATATTTTGCAGTCAGTTGTAGAAAACTAAACACACATCATTAGTCATGGTAACTAAGGATTAGGAGAGGGACTACAAATGGGTACATGGTTTCTTTTGGTGGAGATGGAAATGCTCCAAAATTAGATTGTGGTAATGGTTCCACAAGTCTGTAAATTTACAAAAAAATAACTGTTCACTTAAAATGAATGAATTTCATGGTATATAAATTATACCTTAATAAATCTGTTTTTAAAAACCTACGGTGGGGCCGCCCCGTGGCAGAGTGGTTCAAGCTCAGCCTGCTTCACTTTGGTGGTCCAGGTTAGCGGATTCGGATCCCAGGTGCAGACCTACTCCACTCTCAGCCATGCTGTGGAGGCATCCCACATGCAAAATAGAGGAAAGTTGCCACAGATGTTAGCTCAGGGCTCATCCTCCTCAAGCAAAAAAAAAGGGGAGGCCTGGCAACAGATGTTAGCTTAAGGTAAATCTTTCTCACCAAAAAAAAAAAACAAACACAAAACTAAGACTATTAAGTGGGCAAAAAAGAAAATGACTTTCTGTTATTAAAATTAAAATAACGATATAATAGCCAGAAGAAGAAATGCTCGATAATCCCTTATATAATAAAGGGACAACCCAATGTACTTTCAATGCCAGTCAGTCTTTCTCCATATACATAATCTGATTTAACTAATTTCAATAGAACTTTTGCCACATACTTTATCAGCTAACATTTACCTACATTGCTGAGAATACCAAAGAAGTAAAAGGTTATTGAAAGCAACAGGTAATCTTTATTTGGTTTCTTAAAGTAGACTTTCCTAATGTGTTTGGTGAAAATAACAACAGTCTAATACACTTGGTCAATGTATTCCTCACGGGTTTCTGATTTCTTTCTTTATTTTGGGTGTGTATCTTACTTAGTATGGCTTAATTCACTAGCACTGGAGCTGATTTATTAAAATAATGTTTCAGAACCTACAAAACTAAGGACCGAAATCTGGAGAAGAAATGAAAGAGACAATTGTGTGCCTGAGCTCATTTAGACACACGACCTGCCATATTTACTACAACAGAAAGCAACTTAAAAGTACTGAGCTAGGCAAACAGGGTATTCACAAGTAGGAAATCTAGAGTTCTACTCCTCAAGCATCTTACATAGTCTGTTTGGAGATAGATAATAATTTCCATATTCAGTAATCAGAGACAGTAATTATTAAAAAATAAGTGTGACTTGATTTCCACAATTTAAAACCACTCAGGCAGTCTTCTAGAAGATATTTACTAATATCAATTAGATGACCAGAAAACATAGTACAGCCTATTTATAAAAACTAATTCTAGGACATTAGCCTAATTATAATTCTACTGTTTTTTGTTTTTTGTTTTTGAGGAAGATTAGCCCTGAGCTAACACCTGCTGCCAATCCTCCTCTTTTGCTGAGGAAGACTGGCCGTGACCTGAGGTCACATTCATGCCCATCTTCCTCTACTTTATACGTGGGCCACCTACCACAGGACAGCTTGCCAAGTGGTGCCATGTCCACACCTGGGATCTGAACTGGTGAACCTCAGGCTGCTGAAGCAGAACGTGCACACTTAAATGCTGTGTCACCACGCCAGCCCCAATTCTACCTATTTTTACCACATGTAGTCACATATTCAAATTCTTTCAATAACAAGCTTAATTATATTACTAGATTATCTTGCACATTTAATACCAGTATTTCCTTAGATTATCCCCTAACTTGAAAACTTTATCAAATTATTGTAAAAATTAAAATCAAATATATTTCTACATATAAAGTACATACAACACAAAGATTCATACTTAAAAGATTCAAACTACAAACAAAAACTCTGTAATGAGATTTGAAAAAGCATATCTATCAATGAGGCATAACTTCTTTTCTCTGTTCCACCCCATTCCTTTCTCTTTTTTGCTGGGGAAGATTTGCCCTGAGCTAACATCCTCTGCCAAGTGCCTGCTTTTTGTATGCGAGCCGCCACCAGAGTATGGCCACTGCAAGATGAGTGGTGTAGATCCATGCCCAGGAACTAGGCCCGGGTCGTCAACACAGAGCGTGCTGAATTGAACCACTAGGCCACCAGGGCCAGCCCTCCACCCTATTTCTTGATGCAGGTAAAGTGCTCCTTACCTACTACCAGACGTTGAAGTTACATAACTCACTCTGTTTCCCTTTCTGTCTTGATTGATAGAAAGCTCAGAATGAATTTATGAACTCAATATCTCTAATTTTCCACAACCAAGATACTGTAATTTTTCCCCTCCTCTTCTCCTGTTACACATTTTGACTAGAATTTTGTATTGAATACTGAGTTGATGAATAGGAATCTAACTGTACCTTGAAGTAGATAGATCACAAATAAATGAGTGCTTTATTTAATTTAAAAAGAAAAAGAAACGGTATATCCTTATGAAAGAATAGATGTAAATGAGTATTTTTGCTCTTCCTGAATTTCCTTCACAAGTGAAAAGTAGCTAAAGGCCTGAACATGTATAAATTTTTTAGTGCCATTAAATAATCTGATGATTGAAATCTAAAATTCTCCTTACAGAAGAAAACAAAACACATGAACAAATCCAACCTCCCGTGTCTCCTTCTCCCTTTCTCCCCGCCCCCAACTAAGCTGAAGTGAGTATCAAAGCAAGAAAGGTACAACTCGAGGCGACTGAATCGTATCTTTAATATCCCTCGGTTTTCACTAATTTTTTTCTTAAAATAACTTGAGCTTACGTTTTAGGAATCATTTTATACCAGTGGCATTAGTATAGGCCAACTGTAATTTGCTATTTTAAGAGTAACTTTCAAATTATGATTCAGCAAATTCTAATATAATATAAAGGTGTTCTAGCAAGAATTCCCTGGTCAAAACAAAGAAAAATCCATTTTGTAAAATTGGATCCATTTATAGAATAGATTTTACATCCATTGTTTATAGCTTTTTAAATGTTATTTATTAAAATTGGTCTCAGCAATATCTGTACGAAGTTTTGAATTCTTCATAAACAATGCAGGAAAAGTAGGGATGAAATAAAGAATACAATGAGAAACAGTATAGCCTGGCATTATATCGTCACAGATTACATACACAGACTCGCTCATTTACATGTAGGTGTTCTAAATTTCTCAACAGCTAGACAAATTTTGATCAGTCAAGTATGGCCAATTACTTAGTTCTTTTAGAGGACATCCTTAACTAGGTACAGTGATTAGATATAGGTCTTAAAAAAATTGCTCTCCTCATTTTAAATAGGTGATATTTGGTTATAAGCACTAAAACGATATTGATTAACGTAACTACATTAAACTGGAAATAGTTTCATCCAAACTACTGACAGAGGCATCTTCATAAAACATAGAGCTGATCATGTTTAAAATCTGTTAGCTCCCTGATGTTTCTAGAATTAAATAAAAACTCTTCAGTGAACATATAATGCCCTTCATGATCAAGACCCAACAAGGCTGCATGATCACCTTTGTGGGCCCCAGGAATTTTCATTTTCATGGGCCCCTTCCTCCACTAAAAAATTATTAAAAATTATATTTTTAAAGACAATATATTAAAATTAGATATTAAAACATTTTATTCAATCTAAAAGTTCTCTTCCTTCTGATATTTCTTTTTTTTTTTTTTGGCTGAGGAAGATTTGCCCTGAGCTAACATCCATGCCAATCTTCCTTTTAGTATGTGGGCCGCCAGCACAGCATGGCTGCTAACAGAGTGGTGTAGGTCCATACCTGGGAATCAAATGCAAGCCACTGAAGTGGAGTGCACTGAACTTAACCACTAGGCCATCGGGGCTGGCCCTCCTTCTGATTTTTGAAAGAAATTAAAACATTTTCATGGGCCTCCAGAAATACTGTGGGCCCTAAGCCCTGTGCCTAATATGCCTAATAGGTAAGTCAGCCCTGTGACCCAATCTACCTCTTGCCATACCTCCTACTCCTCCATTCTGAGCTCCTACCACACTAATATGCCAAGGCCTCTCCTGGCCTTTACATATAACGTTCTCCAAATCCAGAAGGCTATTTTTCCCGCTCTGCCAGTGAAGTCTGCAGACTGTTAAAAGATGTGCTCTGCACTCCCTAAGCTCTTAACTCATAACTGATTTCGCATTATATAGCATTATATTTTACCTGTTTGCATGCATATCTCCTCCACCAATCTGGAGGTTGACTTCATTTGTTCCTAGAGCAAGATCAGTATTTAACTCATTTTATTTTATTTTTTTTCAGATTGGCACCTGAGCTAACATCTGTTGCCAATCCTTTTTTTTCTCCTTCTTCTCCCCAAAGCCCCGTAGTACATAGTTGTATATTCTAGTTGTACGTCCTTCTGGTTGTGCTATGTGGGACGCTGCCTCAGCATGGCTTGATAAGCAGTACTAGGTCCATGCCTAGGATCCAAACCGGTGAAACCCTGGGCCGCCAAAGCAGAGCGTGAGAACTTAACCACTCGGCCACAGGGCTGGCGCCTAACTCATTTCATATAGCACTAATCCCCAACAGGGCAGACAGTTTTCATATCTACATGTATTGTCCTCAATATCATATTCCCATTCAAAGGTTAAAAAATCTAGGCAATAATCATCTAGTCCTTCTACCACTTTATGACAAACGAAGCTGAAAATTAGTATGGGTGTAGAGGCAATATCATTATTTTCCCCCACATATATAGCCAAATTACTGAGAATAAAATAATCATTTTCTGTTTACATATGCTTCCTGGGTCAGTATTTGCTAATCATATACAACATTTAATTCCTAGGAACAGATGTTTGGAATAGTCAGCTGTCTTGCATTTCCCACACCATAATAAAAGACTACCAAGAAAGTAGAGTGTAAAGGTATGGCAGAGGGGCCAGCCCGGTGGTGCAGCAGTTAAGTGTGCACCTTCTGCTTTGGTGGCCCGGGGTTTGCCGGTTCAGATCCCAGGTGCAGACACGGCACCGCTTGACAAGCCATGCTGTGGCAGGCGTTCCACATAGAAAGTAGAGGAAGATGGGCACGGATGTTAGCTCAGGGTCAGTCAGAGGAGGATTGGCAGCAGAAGTTAGCTTAGGACTCATCTTCCTCAAAAAAAAAAAAAAATAAGGGAGAGTTTTATCATGTAAGCATCAGTTAACTGTCATTATAGATAGATGCAAATCAGAAACATCACTATGTACACACTGGAAAATACTACTTACTTGCGTTTATGAGAGAAGGAGAGAGAGGGAAAAAATAGCTACTCTGAAAATATTAACTATTTGCCCTTTTCCCTTTTTACCAAATATTCTTAAATTATTTAAATTTTCATGAATATATTCATGTATTACTTATATATTTCAAAAACAGAAGTGTTTCTACTTTAATTTTTTACATTTAAAAAATTTTATTTTGAAATAATTATAGATTCACAGAAAGAAATATAGAAGGAAGTCCAATGCTTCTCTCCTCAATGCGAACATGCCACACAATCACTGTACAGTATCAAAACCAAGAAACTGACGTTAGCACAATCCCATAGAGCTTATTCAAATTTCAGCAGTTATACATGCACTCATCTGTATATGTGAGTCTAAATCTATGCAACTGTCACACACTATCACAATCAAAATACTCAACTGCACCATCATAAGATTCCTTCATGTTAACCCATTATGGTCACCATCCCTTCACTCCCATTCCTAACCAATAACAAACACTAATCTGTTCTCCAACTCAACAATTATGTTATTTTATGATTGCTATATAATGAAATCATCATTATGTATCCTCTTGAGATTTGCCTTTTTTCACTCAGCAAAATTTCCTTGAGGTTCACCTAAGTTACTGCATGTTATCAATAGTTCATCACTTTTTATGGAGTAGTATTCTATGGTATGCATTTACCACAATCTGTTTAACTTTTCACCCTTTTTTCTTTTTCCTTTTTTCTCCTCACAGCCCCCTGGTACATAGTTGTATATTTTTCGTTGTGGGTCCTTCTAATTGCGGCATATGGGACGCTGCCTCAAGGTGGTTCAATGAGCAGTGCCATGTCCGCGCCCAGGATTCGAACCAACGAAACACTGGGCCGCCTGCAGCGGAGCATGCGAACTTAACTACTCGGCCAAGGGACAAGCCCCAACTTTTCACCCTTTTAAGGTCATCTGGGTAGTTTCCATTAGAAATTAGAAATAAAACTATTAGAAATAAAATTGCTATAAACATTTGTGTACATGTTCAATTTTAATAGAAATTTTGTTTATTTAAAATAAAACAAGAATATTATCCTAGAGAAAGAAAGTATGATGTCTGGAAAAAGCAACTTGACATTAAGACCACGTGCTCTACTAAGAGAATATATTGTGTCCCATCATATACATTAGTCCATGAAAAGCTTACAAAGTACTCAAACTCCCTAACTTTCTCTGACCAACTAGTTCCAGTACTGGGAGAAACTGGCTTGTGCTATGGAAATTTGGTTTCAAGAAATAAACAAAGCAAAACGTGGCAAAATAAACATATGAGAGGAGAGATTCCAGTTTGGGGATGTTTTTGTTGTTGTTTAAACAAAGACTAGTCCTTTGTAACAGGGTCAAACAGGCAAAGTGTACCCTCTTTCCCTTCTGCTGCCCGGACATGGAGAGCTTTAATGTGGAAACTTCTGCTGGCCAGCTTTTCCTAGAAGCATGCCAAGGACAAGATTCATCCATCTATCTTTATCTCTTATTTCCTTTTCCCTACATTAAAAATAAACAGGCATATGGCAAATAAGTTTTCACATGAAAAATGTGAATTTCATATTAAAAAATGCAAATTAAAACTACAATGAGATACTTCTACACACCTAGTAGAATGACTAAAGTTTAAAAACAAAACAAAAACCCTTGACAATACCAAGTGCTCACAAGGATGCTGAGACAGATGGGACTACCACTGCTGATGAAAATGCAAAATGGTACAGGTACTGTGGAAAACAGTTTGGTATCTTCTTATAAGTTAAACATACACTTACCATTTAACCGAGTAATCCCACTCCTAAGTATTGACCTAAACGTAATGAAAATCTAAGTTCACACAAAAAACTTTATGTGAACGCTTATAGTGGCTTTATTCACAGTTGCCCAAAACTATAACCCAAATGTCCCTCAACTGAAGAATGAATAAACAAATACTACTCAGCAATAGAAAGGAAAGAACTATTGACATAAGAAACACCATGAATTTCAAATACATTATGCTAAATGAAAGAATCCAGACTGAAAAAGCTATATACAATATGATTCATTATATGATATTCTGGAAAGGTAAAACTACAGAGATGGAGAACAGACCAGCAATTGCTAGATATTTGGTGGGGTGTGAGGGAGAAGTTGATTATAAAGTGGTACCACAGGGAATTTCTGAGGGGTGGAACTGTTCTTTATCTTAATTGAGGTGGTTGTTACATGACTATGCATTTGACAAAACTCATAGAACGGTACACCAAAAAGAGTAAATTTTATTTAAATAAATTTGAAATTAATTAGGTGCAGACAAGTATTAAATATGTATTAATGGATTAATATATCAATTTCTTCTATATACACATGAATTTTAGAAAGGGACTTCTCCAGCTTAGGAAACTAGAAAAAGAACGGTAAATTAAACCCAAAGCAAGCAGAAGAAAAGAAATAATAAAAATTACAGCAGGAATCAATGAAATTGAAAACAGGAAATTGAAAAATAGAAAAAGAAAAATCAATAAAACCAAAAGCTGGTTCTTTGAAAAGATCAGTAACATTGATAAGCCTGTAGCCAGGCTAAAATAAGAAACAAAGAGAAAACACAAATTATTAATATTAGAAACGAAAGAGGGGATATTAGTACAGGCCCCATGAACATAAAAAGATAAACTAATATTATGAAAAACTCTTATGTTCACAAATTTGATAACCTAAATGAAGTGGACCAATTCCTTGAAAGACAAAATTCACACAAGAAAAACATCATACTGGAAGTTCTAATTAATGAAATAAGACACAAAAAAGGAAACAAAAAGTAATGGATCGGGAAGGAAGACATAAAACTGTCTTTGTCTGGAATATTAGTACTAAAACGAAATGAGCTATCAAGACATGAAGAGTCAGGGAGGAAACTTGAATGCACATTACTAAGTGAAAGAAGCCAATCTGAAAAGGCTACATACTGTATGAGTCTAACTATATGACATTCTGGAAAACGCAAAACTAGAAAGACAGTAAAAAGATTAGTGCTTGCCAGGAACTGTGGGGAGGGACGGATGAACGGGCAGAGCACAGAAGATTTTTAGGGCAGTGGACCTTTTCTGTCTGATACAGTAATGGATACATGTTATTATACATTTGTCCATAGAATGTACGATTCCAAGAGTGAACCTAAGACTGCTCTACAAAACAAAGTTTATTAATTTAAAAAAAAAACCTTCCAAGAAATGTAATGCTTTATCTCAAACAGAAATCTCTGATGAAGGAAATTCAAGTACAAAGTAACTTGGTAGGAATGATTTTCAGGGATGTGAAAGGAGGGTGTGGGTTCTTGTGACCACACCATTCAAATCACATCTAAAAGGTGAACACATAGTCTAACGTACCGATGGTAGAATATTTAGTATTTCTTAGCACATCAAAGAATTTAATTATCAATAGTTCATAAGAGAAAAATTCAAACTTTATACTTTGCATGATTTTTATTAGTTTTCCTATAATTTATGAATAGAGAAAAGAACAGACACCACCAGTACCGAGTCTTTGTTCCATTCACTAACTACAGAATTATACACATTTTAAAACACCTTTAATTTTGTAATGATCACTGACAGATAACAGACCAAACATCCAACCATATACTTTATCTTTGTCACACTCCATTTACCTCCTTTATCGTCCTCACATCAACCTCTCTCCTATAACCACAAATATTCAGCATGCCAATTTCCTCAAAGAGATGCAGTCATACAAAGATTTAAATCCAGTATACAAGCCCTAGGTATCACAAAAGTAAAATCTGGAGCATGTATGGAAAAATCTCCTATAAAACATTCTTTTTCCCTACATAAATGAGGCTCACTCTTTCTAAAATCACATCCACAAAGTAAATCTAATGTATGGAACACCTGACTCTGCTTAGAGTGTGTTTATATCTACCTATTTCTGTTAAATTAAAGAGGATTTATGTGCATGTTTCTTTCAACTCAAATGAAATAAGTCCATGAAATCTAGTTGGCTTATATTCAATACTTCCAGATAGTGATACCAAGTATATTTCTGAGATAGTGGCTATACAGGAAGTATGGTATTCATCCCAAACTTAAAAACCTCTGTAGATATGTCAGAAGTTAAGAACCAGACCATAAATATCAGTCTCTAGCTTATGTTAAACCATTTCTGCACTCATCAGCGATTAAAATGTACCACAGCTGCTCCATTTCCAATGTCAAAAGAACTACCATTTTCCCTCATCTGCCTCTTTGAGCCAGGATCTATAGGAATGGTTAAAATAAAACACTGAAGATATGTCTACCAGCTTCAATCAATTCCTGCCTGAAGGGTGGAGAGACAAGGTTTAAAAAATATCCAGCCAATGATACTCCTAGAATGTCAAAATCAATTCTAAGTTGAGAATACTTCTATATTGCATTTCAAAATATGTAACTTGGTGAGTAGAAATCTTATTGTAGCTTTGGTCAAAAATTTTATTCTTCTCAAAAACAAACTAACTTCCTTAAATTATAGCAAACATTTGTTATCTTGAGACAGAAAAACATACGGTTAACTGTTAAATGGAAATTACAGTTGGTACCTTGGTGATCCTCCTAATAATCCTATGAGATGGGTGTTATCATTTCAATTTTACAAAGAAGGATACTAAATCATACAAAGGGATAAGGAAGTTATCCCAAGTCACTCAGCTATTAAGTATCAGGGTAAAGATTCAAGCCCATGTTTGTCTGATTCCAGAATGCCTGCCAATTAGGCATTTGGTCAACATATCAGAAAAATATAGGTTTAAAAAAATTCTTTTTCTTTTGAATTTCTAATTATTTTCAATCAATTTTTTATATTTTTAACTGCTTACAATAGCAAAAAGCCAAAAGTATAAAAAGCAATCATCTCTGGGTGAACAGGATTGAACATTCTTTTTATTTCTTTTTTTGAGGAAGATTAGCCCTGAGCTAACATCTGCTGCCAATCCTCCTCTTTTTGCTGAGGAATATTGGCCCTGAGCTAACATCTGTGCCCATCTTCCTCTACTTTATATGTGGGACGCCTACCACAGTATGGCTTGCCAACTGGTGCCATGTTCGCACCTGGGATCCAAAACAGGGAACCCCGGGCTGCCAAAGCGGAATGTGCACAATTAACCGCTGCGCCACCAGGCTGGCCCTTCTCTGCCCTTTTGAATTATTTTTCTGTAATGAAGAACATGCATTATTTCTATAATAAGAATTTTAAAACCAATTTAACAACAACAAAAACATTTAAAAGATCTGAAATTTTAAAAGGATACTTTTCACTTGAATTTTAATGATCACATTCTACTTAATGTTTGATGGATATTTGGTTAAAAAATATTTTTAAAAAATACATATTTTTTCAAGTATCAATATACATTTCTAGCAAAGTACGTAAACATAAAAAAGGTAAAATGCCCAAAGAAACACATAAGTTTGCAAAACAGCCTTGTCGTTTCACTATAAAACAGTAACTGGAAAAATTACCCTTTAATTATTTTACCTTAATAAAATTATGATCACAAACAATTCATTTTTCAGTAAATTTCTTCTGATCAAGTCACGTGAGGTCACCTTTAATGAAGGACATGAATCTTTAAGTAAGCTTGACCCAGAAGGGCCTATTACTGCAGTCCCAACCTGCTAGACTTCAGCCACGTGGGTACCCCAGAACTGTTGCAAGAGGTCTGCAGGTGCACCTGTTCATCAAGCACCATCTGTAAACTTACTCAATATGTTGTCCACAGATACAGCCACAACTGTTTTGGAAATGTAAGTAGATGCCATTGTAATAAATGCCACTTTAAAGTATTGGTAAACAGCAATTCGTTTTTTTTTCTCTTAAAAATTTTTTTTGACTAGATAATGCTTCACATGGTTTAAAAAACAGAAATATAAAGATTCACAGTGAAAACTTTCACTCATACCCTATTCCTATTTGCCTATTCTAATGTTCCCCTCCTCCCACTCCAAGAAACCACTATTCTTAACTAAGTTACTTAGTTTCTTTATTATTACATATTTTCTAAATCAACAGATTCTGAAAGGCAGATGTTACAAAATTTCTTAGGTTAAAATGGGGACTACTATTCTTGAATTGCTTTGAAGAATGCCCCAAATTAAGGCATATATGGGTTTTCCCCACTATTCGAAAGTTCTCTTTATACAACTTCACTTTTATGAAAGATCTACATTAGTACCCATTTTCGCGAACCAAAAGAAATCTGAAGATGATTTTCACGTTTGCAACAAAAGGTGAATAGCAAAAATGGCATTCAGCATTTGTTTTGCAGAAAGCCGTTATAGAGACTAAGCAGTCAAGCGTACTGTCATATTTCAAGCCTTCCACATCAGCCACAGCACACCACAAACCTCAACCTTTGACATCAAGGCAGGCAGGCATAGAAGGAGGTATAGACGTTAGTGACCTGTCCACCCTGATGGATCCAGAGGATGCCTATGAGATGTTAACAGATCACCCTCTTCCTCTCTGTCCCACACTCCTGGCTCCTGTACCTCTCACCACCCCAACCTCCAATGACTCAGCCTAATACATTAACATCACCACCTTTCAGCCTTCCAGTGTGCTTGCTGTCTTCCCAGTTCTGGTAAGGAAAACTACACTGCACATAGATTATTATTCCTACTTTATATAGGCTGTGTATTTATCATGTAATTCCTGCTTTTACTATGTTAGTATGATTTTAGGTTCTATGTATTTTTTGGTATGATTTGATAGGTTATTTTTTGAGTCTAGGAATGCTCAAAAAATTTTCCCATATAATTTAATGGCAATTGCTTCTTCACTTCACACTCTTTCAGCTTACAAAAGGCTTCAAAGGAATGCTCTGCTTTCAGGTAGAGGAGGAAATCTGTACATAACTGAGAGGGTGTAAGCAGTCATTCAATCCCGGCATTGTCAAAGAAAAGAAATGGAAGCAGCCTGGTATGGAGAAGTCATGGGTTTCAGAGTTGAGTGAACCAGGATTCGAATCTCAATTTCCCCACTTTCTCCAGTTTCTTAACTTTTACAAGAAAAAATTAAAATTCCTAATTTGATGGATGGTTGGAAGGATTAAATGAGGTGAAATTTATGTGATTCAATTAGAACAAAATATGGGAATAATTATTAATATTACTCTTCATGTAATTCTTTTTAAAAATGATTTTCAAAAATATTATACAGTATTGTATCATTTACATAAACTTAAAAAACCCAAGATAGGGCCAACCACAGTGGCCTAGTGGTTAACTTCACTGCGCTCTACTTTGGCAGCCCAGTTAGGTTCCCCAGCACCAGCCTACATTGCTCTGTTAGTGGCCATGCTGTGCTGGCAGCTCACATACTAAAATATAGAGGAAGATTGGCACAGATACTAGCTCAGGGTGAATCTTCCTCAGCAAAAGAAAAAGACAAAAATCCAAAATAATACTCTAGGTTGTTTATGGAAATACACATCATGTGTTAAAGCTACAGATATACGAAAAAGAAGGATTCATACTAACTTCAGGAGAGTGATTAGTTTTGGAAAGTAGGAAAGGGAATGAAATTAGGCAATGGGGCTTTAATTTAATAAACGTACACACATCTTTTAAACAAATCTAGGGCCAATATGACAAAACATAACATCTGTTAAATCTTGGTCTTCCATATCCATCTCTGAGTGTTTGCACATTTGAAATACTTCACGACAATAAAATTTAAAAAACACTTTTAAAAGCTGGGCTTTTTCACATGACAGCTTAAGTATGCGAGACATGATTCATAGAACTACAGCACTGAGAAGAACTTTCGTGTTAATATTTAACCTCTTCATTTTACAAATCAAGAAACTGGAGAGGATGGTAGAACAATGCATAAAAAGAGAATCCCCTTGACAGAGTTTTGAACACAGAATTGCTAAGACTAAAAAATCACAAAGCCTGTCTATAGTTGAGCATTTGAAAAATAAATGTATGAGGGGATGTATTCCAGGTGTGCAAAGCTGGTTCAACCTTTGAAAATCAATTAACATAATCTATCATATCACAGTGTAAAGAAAAAAATCACATGGTCATATCAACGCATGCAGAAAAAGCACTTGACAAAATTCAACACCCATTCATGACAAAAGCTCTCAGCCAACTTGGACTAGAGGGGACTTTCCTCATCTTCATTTTGGTAATGGAGGAGTCTGGGCAGGGACTATGTGGGAGCTCTGTACTTTCCAATCAATTTTGCTGCAAACCTAAAACTACTCTGAAAAATAAAGTCTCCTTAAAAAAAAATTGTAGGGGCTGGCCCCGTGGCCAGGTGGTTAAGTTCGCATGCTCCGCTGCAGGCGACCCAGTGTTTCGTTGGTTCGAGTCCTGGGCGCGGACATGGCACTGCTCATCAAGCCACGCTGAGGCGGCGTCCCACATGCCACAACTAGAAGGACCCACAACGAAGAATATACAACTATGTACTGGGGGGCTTTGGGGAGAAAAAGGAAAAAATAAAATCTTTAAAAAAAAATTGCATAGGCAGGGGGAGGAATGGAGTATCACCACGAAAAATTCAAAGATGGAATTACTGTAATAATTACATTTTTAAAAAGATTTAGACAGCCACAATTTGTATTTTGATTGGTATGTGTTGGTTAACACTGAGTGCAAATTAATAGATGAAGAGCAGTTCCTAATTTAGGCAGGACCGCCTGTGGAGGAGGGTAGCAATTTGGAAATGTGCAGAACTGGTATTGTTTTGTTTTGTTTTGGTTGTCAAAATGACTGAGGGGTTTTCACCAGCTTGAATCTAGCAGCAGGGATGCTAAATATTCCTCAATATGCAAAACAGCTTTGTAGGTGGAAGAACTATACTCTTCAAAATGCTACCCCATCCCTATACTAGGGCAGTAAAAAAGAAATTTATGGTATGATTTCTGACCTTTAAGAAGATAGAAAAAATTTAATAGAATTAATCCAAATTATGTGAATATATTTTCCACATAACTAAGAGGATGTAAAAGGAATGTGATTTTTTTTCTTTTCTTTACCATTAGGCAGGTCAATTGAATCCAGTCTATTCTTATTCTCAAATGAACTGCTGCTTCTGGATTTAAAATTCTCATATTTTCTTGCTTCCCCTTTATCCTGGAATCATCATTACTGTGCCAAAACTGTTAGCATAGCTTATAATGAGCATTAGATTTTCAGAGGTAAAGCTTGATTTTAGTTCCTTTGCACCAACATGGAAAGGGTGGACTAATTAAAAATGCTTATAGATTTTTCTTCTTTTTTTAATTCAACAAATTTATTAGCCTGTGTCTAAATATTGTTCTCTTTTTTCCTCTGCTTCTGTGAGTGCTTCTCCAGGTATTCTTCCCCAGTCCTCTTATTCAATTTTGTAGTACCAAGTCTGTTCTTTACTCCTTTAATACTAACTTTATTTTTCCTAATGAATTTATTATAAAAAATTTCAAACTACAGAAAAGCAAAACATAAACCATAGTACCCGCCACCTAGATTTGACAAATGTTGATACTTTGCCATATTACCTTTGAATCTATTCTAAATGTTACATCTACCTCTGGAAACTTATCTGGACCCTTCCCTGATCCTGTTTCCTGAGAAGTAATCATGCTCATAAAATTTGTATTTACCCTTTAAATCTATCTTTTTATATTTTTACTAAATATATATATGTCCCTAAACTATATTTGGCATTGTTTGAGGGTGTTTTTAAAATCTGCATAAAAAGGAAGGACACAGGATCCTGAAACTTGGTGGTGGTTTTTTTTTAAAAGATTGGCCCTGAGCTAACATCTGTTGCCGATCTTTTTTTTTCCCCCTTCTTCTTCCCCCCCAAGCCGCCTAGTACACAGTTGTATATTCTAGTAGTGGTAGTTCTGGTTGTGCTATGTGGGATGCCACCTCAGCAGGCCCTGGTGAGCAGTGCCATGTCCGTGCCCAGGATCCAAACCAGGGAAACCCTGGGCCACCAAAGCAGAGCGTGCACTCGACCACTCGGCCACGGGGCCGGCCCCTGAAACTTTTTAAAATTTAAACATTACGTTTTTGAGATTCATCAAAACTTATTGAATTTTTAGTTATATCTTTCAAGATATAAATACAAGGATGTTCTTCCTCCCTACTTAGAAGCATTCTGATGATTTTCTTCTTCTTAATAACATAGTTTTTCTAATGCCAAATGCCAAATGCCAAAAAAGTTTAAACACTGTGAGGTTTTCTTGTTTGTTTAATTTCATATAATTTTCAGATGTAGAATAAACTTTTAAGAATTCTAAATAATTTTCTATTTTTTTCATGATAAGGAGTGTTTATGATTTTTATTCAACAGAAGTAAGTAGAGTTCTGTTGGTAAATCATGTTTTCCAAATAACTAAAAGTGGGTAAAAGATGGAGTGTGAGGATTCTGGCAGTGAGTAGCCAGATGGTAGGTGACAAAAAGTTTGATAAGCCAAGTATCCAAAAAACTAGAATTTTAGGAAAGCAAAGGAAGAGAGTTCACTTAATCAAAGGGGAATGCTTAAAGAAAAAGAAAAGCAAAGATTCTAGCAGAGACAGTATGAAAAAAACTTTATTTCTGGCAGCAGGACATCTTACTTTCTCAGTCCCACATTTTGAGAACAGCCTACACTTTTTCTATCTTCAAGATACAGCATGCAAGCTAGGTCTATAAATGTAAAACTCTAGAAATTGTACACAATTATAGAGAACAGCTTTTTCAAATTAACTCTAAAAAGCTTTTTAGAACTTAGTGATAACCAATTTATATACTGGGGAATTTGGCAGACATAAAAATTGTAGTTATAAATAACAGTTCACTTACAGACAGATACATATTGGAGAACAAAATAAATAAGAAAAACGGTTTAAAAAATGCAAAAATTCATGTCAAATAAAAATGAAGGCAACTTTTTAAGATAAAATAAAGAAAAATGTGGAGATGAAAGAAATGATTACTATTTGGTTGGCATTTACTTTGAATATATATTATACTCAGAGATATAGAAAGAAAACAGAGGAAGTTTGAAACAACAGAGCAGAAGCCAAACTGTAACAAGAGTGGGCATTAGCAAAGACAGAAAACAAGAGCATTAAGCATTCAAATTTTTAAAAAATCTGTTTTACAGATGTGGCAAATGAATGCTTTCAGCAGAAAGTATCATTACACAGAATTGGCCATGCATTATTATACCATTTAAGCTGAAGGTATCCAACCACTTACTTTAAAAAAAAAAAAAAATGAAACTTTGTAACCTATCTTTTGCCCTTTGAGTGCAAGTGTCTCATTCTATTGTTTGATACTAGGAAAAAAAATGAAAGTTTGACATTAAAGAATTAGCATGTTTCCAAAGATCTCAATGGCTTATCTGTAGTACTTAAAAATTCATAAAACCATAGCTTGTTAAAAATATTGAGCTTCCTCTGGAAAAAATATATATACTGACTTATCTTTTCATTTGTATTATTTTTCTATTTCCTCTTTTATTCTAAAAATATCATTATAGATATACATTGCTGAAGAAATCACCAGAAATATACGATTGTCATGAAAAACTGCTATCTCATATCCATGTAAATGAGTTATACTAATACAGATTCACTGTAATAGAGCCAACATCAGGATCTATTGCATGGGACTTTATTATAGAATTTTATTATGGTTGACAGTTTTATATAAGAAATGGTTAATTTTCTTCAAACATACTGTTATTATTCTAAAATCAGATCTCCATTTATGATACATCCTGAAATGGATATTTCAGTACAGTACACAGAGGAACCACACATTAATAAACAAGCACTGACTCAGTGGCCAATACATAAATAGTATTGTGTAGATGCTAGAGGAGATTCTAAAGTTTTTATAAGACAATTACTATGGGCTCAAAGTTTGTTCAATACATTATAGAGCACCTTCTTTGTGACAAAAATTGTGTCAGATACTGGGGATGAAGCAATGAACAAAACCCTTCATCATATGAAGCAACAAATAACCAGAACAGAATGTGACCACCACAATATACAAAACCCAAATGTATATAAGGCTATTGTTCTAACTCAAAATCTTACAACACGAAGTTTAATCTGATTCATCATTTTGGATCAGATGCTAATAATACTAGTGTCAATAGAGAGAAAGACAAATGATAAATCTATTTTGAAAATAGGGGCAATTTGGCAGACACTAGTAGATAAGGTACTACAAACGTATATCCCTCTCTAAAAATTCACAAATTGATATTTGGCACTTCAAAAAAAAAAGAAAGAAGGAAGGGAGGGAGGAAGGGAAGAATACAAGTCAACTTATACATTTATTGTTGTTAGAAAGAATTCATACTACTATGCACTAAGAGATACCCACACGTGAAGCTATGTTTACTGTACGGTTTACATGGAATCTCCAAACCCAGGCTCACTGTGGCTTGCAGATATGAAAGGGCTTTGAAAAGTGCTATACATATAGAAACAAACTTTCTGATGAGATCTGAAACAAGCAATACTACTTTAATTTTAAAGTAAAAATTATATAAAAGAACTCACCATAATAATAATATAGCAATTGGTAGAGTTTAAAAAAAAACTTTAAAATGAAACTAATCACAAACAAAAACTCTACTTTTTCAAAGGGTTCATTATAGTGAATTTCTACTGAGGAAAGCAGACCCTCAGTTAGAAGCAATCACAGCCTTGCCTCTTACCCAAAACAGGATTAACCTCTTTCACATACTCCATAATGATCCTGAAAGGCCTCCAAACATGGAGACAATGAGATAAATTAACATGACATGAGACAAATTAACAGGAGACAAACAGACAAAAGTTTCATAACATGTATGCATAGGAGAAACCTGGGAAAACTGACTTGCCAAAATCATGAGGCCCTCACCGTAAATACCATTCTCAACTAAAGACAAAAGATGTTGGGGGTGGGGAGAGTCAAGGACTTCAAAGGGAAGGAACGTAATTCACAGGTAGGTGAAAAGGAGCAAATGTCTGGAGAGCAAATGTTGGCCACAAGAAACAGAAGAACACAGAGGGGAGCCCAACAAATAGGCTTTTCTAAGCTCTTCCCTGTCTACCACCTCATTCATGTTATGCTAAGCGGATAGCTTGCTTCCTGAGACAGATTTTTTCATCTGCATTCTTTTAGGCAGTTAAGGAGGAGGTAACAAGAAAAACTGAGTCTTGTTTCTTAAAAATAATCAGCCTAAAACAATCCTCATGTTAAAGAGAGACATTCTGGAGCGGCAAATTTTGTTTCCCTTTAGTACACCCTATGATGTTTGCACAATGATCAAATCACCTAATGACACATTTCTCAGACTGTATCCCCATCGTTAAGTAGTGCATAACTGTATACAGCTATTAAGCAATTTAAATATGGGTAATGCAACGGAAGAACTCAATTTTTTATTTTGTTTAATTAATTTAAACGTAAATTTAAATAGCCACTGCCATGGACTGAACTGTGTCCCCCCCTCCAAAATTCAAATGCTGAAGCCCTAACCTCCACTTTGATAGTATTTAGAGATGTGGCCTTTGGGAGGTAATTAGGTTTAGTTGAGGTCATGAGGATGAGGCCTTCATGGTGGGATCAGTGCCCTTATGAAAAGAGAAACCAGATAGCTTGCTTCCTCTCTCTTCCACCTCCCTCTGCCACGTGAGGACATAGCCAGAAGGTTTGCTGTCTACAAACCAGGAATAGAGCCCTTACTGGGGAACTGAATGACCCGGCACCTTGAACTTGAACTTTCCTGCCTCCAGAACTGTGAGAAATAAATTCACATTGTTTAAGCCACTGGGTCTATGGTATTTTGTTATGGTAGCTCAAGGTGACTAATATAGGCCATATGTGGCTAGTGACATATTAGATAGTGCAGCTCCAGCAGGTTACAGAAATATACCAAGCACTATATATAAACAAAAATAGTTTGAGATTATACTCACTTTTTGCTTTTATTCTTTAAAGCACAATTGTAGACTGTTATGACAACCCTACTCGCATAAAAAGACTTCCTTTTCCTAGCCTAAGAGTAAGTACTATAAAAGAGTGCTTGGTACCTTACAAGTTACTAGGTTACCAAAGATTATCAGACTGTAACCAAGCATTATATAACCAGGCCTCTCGCCAAATTTATTTCCTGCAAATAGCCTTTTCTTATACAAACAGAACTTTAAAACATTAGTATTCCAGTAGTATCTTGATATTTACATACTACTTAATCAGAAATAAATAGGAAAATAAAATGGGTAGTGGTTTCAGTCTTATTCTAACACTCTGCTCATCATCCTAACAGCATTCCTTAGCAAAACTTATGAGTAAAACTAATCAACATAATTAAAGATGTCAGGTATAATTTCCGGAACTGAAAAGACTATAAAGTACTTACTTACACAATTTGGCCACGACACTTCCTTGTTTGACTTTCATTTCCAAAATCCTTAAGAGGGTATATAAGGACCTACATGATCTAGCAACTGCAAACCTTTCCAGCTTCATCCAGGTAGCAGCCATAGAGTAGTTTTCTCTTTCTCACCTAAAAGCCTTCATGCATTCTATTCCCTTTACCCAGAAGGTCGCATTTATTCAACTCATATTCATCTTAATATTTGTTCTTCAAAAAATCTTTCCCTACTCACCATAGACCAGTGAGGGGGGAACCCCTATCATACACTCCATAGCATTCTATAATTCACAGTCTCCATCCTTGTTATTACTAGTAATGTGCCTGGCTTATGAGAGCAGGGACTGAGTTTTTGTTCATCACTGTGTCTTCAGCATGTGGTACTATACCAGCATTCAATATATGTTTATGGAATAAGTGAATGATATGTTTCCTTCCCCTATTTTTTGCCAAAGATAAGAAGTATTACTAGAACCAATTTGTTTTAAACAACAAAAGGTAGGGCACATCAGCAAAATGAAACCCTATGTCCATGCAAAAACCAGTACAAAGGCAGCTTTCTTTACAATAACCCCAAAATGGTAACAATCCAAGTGTTCGTAAATTGGTGAATGGGTCAACAAAATGTAATCTATTCATATACTACTACTGAGCAATAAAATGAGTAAACTACTGATATATGCAACAATATGGATGAATCTCATCTCCATTGTGCTGAGTGAAAGATACTACACATGAGAACATACCATATGATTCCACATATATGAAATTGTAGGGAAAAAAAGTAATCTAAAGCAGATAAGTGGTTGCCTGGTGCTAGGGGAAGAGGGAAAAACAGACTACAAATGGGTACAAGTAATCTTAATAGGATTATGAAAATGTTTGGTATGCTGATTGTGATGGTGGGTTTTCAGGAATATATACAATTACAAAAATTCATCAAATTGTACGGTTTAAACACATGCAGTTTGTTTGGTTTTGTTTGAGGAAGGTTATCCCTGAGTTAACATCTGCTGCCAATCCTCCTCTTTTTGCTGAGGAAGACTGGCCCTGAGCTAACATCCATGCCCATCTTCCTCCAGTTTATACGTGGGAGGCCTACCACAGCATGGCTTGCCAAGTGGTGCCATGTTCGCACCCGGGATCCAAACCGGCAAACCCCAGGCCATTGAAGCGGAACATGCAAACTTAACCGCTGTGCCACCAGGCCAACCCCACACATGCAGTTTATACTGCAACTAAGTCCATTTTTAAAAAGGCAGGAACACAATATAAAGCTGTACCAGAACAGGACAACATAGTTCAGAGGCATTTTTCATCCATGTTGTGAACAAATGATATATAGAGATGTTTTACTGAGTCAAAGACTCTTATGCCTAATCTATAATGCTCTTAAAAGCAGGTTGTATGGAGGAATATAAATTTTCCCTAAGTTTTTTTGGCAGGAATTTTTTTTAAGACTTTCACTGTCTATCTAAATCCAAGAATCACATAACATCCATTTTTCAGTAGCTGTAATATATTTATCTGTACTGGAGAAGTCTAAATGCCTTATCTTTACCCTGGAACAAAGTTCAGGGACTAATTCTGGGTATGCTTGTGTGTTTGGCTTCTGCTTATCTAAGTGTCAAAATGAACTATTTAAAATAAACAACACAGGAACCTTGCAGTAATGGGGCAAATAACTGAATAACTGAAGCAACAGTATCCCTTTCCTAGAACACAAACTTCTCAGGACAAACACAATTGGGATTTCAGAATATCACTACAATTCTATTATGAAATATATGAAGAACAGACTGCCTTAAGCTAACAGAAATCTCTAAAATTTTGCGTAAACTCAAATTTCTAAATTCAATCATAATAAATAATATATCAATATATTATAAATATTAAATATAAATAATAAATCAAGGAAGTTTCTTATTTTTCCAATCCTTTCAAAAATGAAATAATTATCCCTTAATTTATCTATTTCAACATCCAGATTGCAACAGAGTAAACAGTCATTCTGCTGAGCATTCCCCTAATGTCAAAGAGAGAGCAGAGAGGGAAGAAGATTATAGTCTTCATAAGGTGCCTCCTTAGGATGTTCCTGAATTTGATGCTACATTGGAGTCCCTGAAACCACCCGAGGGTTTGGTGATTCACTAGGAGGATTCCCAGGACTCAGTGCATCCTCATACTCACAGCTATAGTTTATTACAGCAAAATAGTAGAAACCAAAATCAGCGAAAGGAAAAGCGATATGAGATGATGTCCAGAAGAAACGAGGTACAAGCTTCCAAGAGATTTCTTCTCCCCATGGAGTCATATAGGATGCACTTAATTCCTCCAGCAATGAATTGTGACAACACATGTGAAATGTTGTCTAACCAAGGAAGCTCATTAGAGACTCGGTGTCTAAAGTTTTTATTGGAGGGCTGGTCACGTCGGCATCCTCTGCATGGCATATACCAAAACTCCAGACTTCCAAAAGAAAAGGAGGTGCTCAACATAAACCATATTGTTTGTACAAACAGTTTAGGAATAGTAATCCACTCTTATCAGTTATGAAATGGTAGGAACACTCCCTAAATCCAGTTTCAAACATGCCAGCCAAAGGACAATCTTGTAAGCCGATCTAAGGATAGCAAACTTGCTATGTTAACTCTTTTTCTGCATAGATGCCTTAAGAGAAAGGCAACCAAAAGCTAATTAAAACACAAACAAACATACACACTCAACAACAACTCTGAGCTGAGAAAATGTGTCAGGTAATCCAAACTTCCCCTAAACAGCAATGAGATACATTGTTCTCTCCTAATTCACAACAACAGTAAATGGTAGGAAACCTGCTAAGCCAGGCTCAAGCCTCTAAGAGGTTTATATATCCTGGGGCCTGTATAACAATCATTCATTAAAGAGTTAGTCAAATATTTATTAAGTGCCTGTTATATGCCAGGCACTGTTCTAAATCTGGAGATGTGGTGGGAACAATATATAGCATATATATGTTACATAATAGTGCCTCTACTCTCAAGTTGCTTATATTCTAAGTGATGGAAATAGACATCATAAAATCATAAACAAACGAATATATAAGAACTTCACAGTAAGGCTTTGGACGACTCAGTTTTTCCTCCCATATTGTATTCAGTGGTCATTCTCAGTAGCTACTCTCACAAAGAGAGTAAATTTCAGAATATCTTAAAAATATTCTTTACATAATTTGCCACAGCTTTCCTGGAGAGCAACTTGGTGCTTTATATAAAAATTTTAAATGTGGATGCTCTTAAGCCCCCAAATTCTCTTTCAAATTTCTAAGGAAATAAAGAACAAATATATAAATATGTATAAGCATGCTTATTGAAATATTATTTATAATAGTAAAAATTGGGAATAATCAGTTCTCTACCAATAAACATTTAGGTTATCAAAATCACCGTATATTCAAAAATAAAATACTATGCACCCATGAAAAACTGTTTAGATTTGATTTGCTGAGATGGGAAAAAAAATAAGTACAATATATTTTTAAATGGAAAAGACCATATTAAACATTGGAACGACATAATCCCATTTTTAAAATTAACGTGTAAGTGTGTGTGTGCATGTTTGCGTAAAAAAGGTCTAGAAGGATATATTCCAAAATGTGGTGGGATTATGAGTTGGTATTGTTAATACACTCTTTATTATATTAAAATAAAATGATATCAAAACTGAAAGCCTAATAGGCCCATCATTATGGTTTATCTATTTGCTAGACTATTGACTAGCAAAAACAGAAGCTAATGCAAAATTCTAGAAATTAAAAATTATTGTGCATAGTGAATCATATAGAATTCTCTCACTAGTGTATTATTTTTCTCAAATTTAAAATTCTTTATATAAAATTGTTTGTGTATCTTGAAGGATACCTATAATAAAAGGATTGAGACACAATCTTGAAGTATCTGGTGATGGAATGTAGCAAGGATGTCATATATTTACTACTGTTTTAAAAATGTCTAATTCACAGGGGCCAGCCCAGTGGCACAGCAGTTGGGTTTGCACATTCTGCTTCAGCAGCCCAGAGTTCGCTGATTTTGATCCCGGGCGCGGACTTGCACACCACTTGTCAGGCCATGCTGTGGCAGGTGTCCCACAAAGGGTACATGAGGATGGGCACGGATGTTGGCTCAGGGCCAGTCTTCCTCAGCAAAGAGAGGAGGATTGGTGACAGATGTTAGCTCAGGGTTAATCTTCCTCAAAAAAAAAAAAAAGAAAGAAAAAAAACGTTTAACTCGCTAAGAAAGTTATTTGGTTTTGGTTTCTAAAGTTTAAAACTCATAAGCTCTTATTCCAAGTAGAAAGTTAACTCTAGGGGTAAACAGGTAATTCTAGGGGTAAAGAGGGTTAAATAAAAGAGTGGATTATTTGATCCAAAGTTATATTGAACACATTTCTAGTGCTCTAAAAGAAACACTGGCAACCTCTATAAAAACATTTCTACCCAAAAGAGTTTCACATACAGCCTTCTAAAGCCTTCAAAAATCATGATATAATTACATATATAAAACATAAACACAGGGGCTGGCCTCGTGGCCGAGTGGTTAAGTTCGTGCGCTCCGCTGCAGGCGGCCCAGTGTTTCGTTGGTTCGAATCCTGGCCGCAGACATGGCACTGCTCGTCAAACCACGCTGAGGTAGCGTCCCACATGCCACAACTAGAAGGACCCACAACGAAGAACATACAACTACGTACCAGGAGGCTTTGGGGAGAAAAAGGAAAAAAAATAAAAATAAAAAATCTTTAAAAAAAAAAAACTTTAAATAAAAAAAAAATTAAAAAAATAAACATAAACACAAAAAACAACCTAGGCAAGCATGTGAGGCGTTTGGAACTCTCATAAATTGCTGGTGAAAATGCAAAACAATATGGCCACTTTGGGAAAGTTTGGGGCAGTTTTTTTATAAACGTAAATAAAAGCTTACCATGCCACTCAGGAATTTCCCTCATAAGTATTCTAGGAAATGAAAACATATGCTCACACAAAGACCAGTATATATGATATTCATTCACAGCAGCATTACTCACATTAGCCTAAAGACTACTACTCAGCAACAAAAATGAATGAACTACAAATACATGCAACATAGGTAAATCTAAAAAACATATGCTAATGAAATAAGTCAGACACCAAAGAATGCACACTGTATGATTTCTGTATGAAATACTAGAGACAAATACAAAAATGTCTAATTCACTATGAAAGTCATTTAGTTTAAAGAGGAAGAAGCATAAGATATATTTCTAAACGAACAGTTAATTCTACATTAGTTAATTTATTATAATAATAAATTAATTTCACATACACGAAATACTAAAGATAAAATCATAGACAGAAAACACGTCAATGGTAGTCTGGAGCAAGGCATGAGAGTAGGAAGCAAAGGTAAACAGGCAAGACAGAAAATTTTGAGGATGATGAAAATGTTCTTATTGATCGTGGTGGTAGTTACACAATGGTATTCACTTGCCAAAATTTAACAAGTTGAATACTTAAAAGGGTGAGTTTTATTTTTAAGTAAATTAAACTTTAATAATCTACATGGGGAAAAAAAAAAGACAACGCAGCCATAACCTACCATCTATTACCCAGCTAAAACAAACCCCACTAAACATCTCCCAAAGTCCTAAGTAAAATATACATGCTATTTGCTCAAAGGTCATTTTAATAAGTATATCCACATCAATATACAGTATATATATCTCCACACTCCTAGATATCTAGGAATATAAATTCTTACAAGCAACCCCTAGGCTTTTATTGAACTCAGCTGTTCATTCATATATAAATTCCTACCAAACTACTTAATTATATAGACAACTATATATTTCACAATATGATCTGTTCCTGAAAGAACACAACAAATTAAATTGGGTAGGAAGAGCTTATTGCTTGAATAAAACATGGTGTAATGGAGAAAGCACTGAACTAGGAATCAAAAGAACAAGTCTTCCTAATGATGTAATGGAACACAGAAGTTTTATTTTGTTAAAAAGCAAAGGCTTGAGGCCAGCCCAGTAGTGCAGTGGTTAAGTGCACACGTTCCGCTTTGGCGACCCGGGATTCACCGGTTCGGATCCAAGGTGCAGACATGGCACCACTTGGCAAACCATGCTGTGGTAGGCATCCCATATATAAAGTGGAGGAAGATGGGCACAGATGTGAGCTCAGGGCCAGTCTTCCTCAGCAAAAAGAGGAGGATTGGCAGCAGATGTTAGCTCAGGAATAATCTTCCAAAAAAACAAAAAAAAAAAGCAAAGGCTGAACTTTTACATTGTCAATCTATCAACATTTTCTTTTTAATTCTCCCATCACACTAAATACAGAAAGGCCTTTTCCTTCCAGAGATTTGATGTGTGCACCTCTATTTTTTTAAAAAAAGTTTGATTAATTCCTCCTGGGTTTTTTTTAAGATTTTATTTTTTAGAACAGTTTTAGTTGACAGTAAAATTGAGAGGAAGGTACGGAGATTTCCCATATACCCTCTGAGCCCACCCATGCACAGCCTCCCTCATGACCAACATCCCCCAGCAAAGTGGTACATTTATTACAACTGATGAACCTACATTGACACATCACAATCACCCAAAGTCTGCAGTTACCTTAGGTTTACTCTTGGTGTTGTACATTCTACAGGTTTGGACAGATATATAATGACATGTATCCAGCATTATAGGATCATACAGAGTATTTTCACTCCCCTAAAATAATGACTTTTCTTTTCTCATTGTCCAACTGTTTTTTTCTACTATTTTTTTACTGTATATCACTTTAATCCATCATTTATTTGTATATATAATATGAAGTGAGACTATAAATCAACTTTTACCCAAAAGTAAAGTAATCTTTCCATTTCCATATATTAAATAAACTTAATTTTATCACTAAAAGACAAACAAACAGGGGCCAGCCCCATGGCCTAGTGGTTAAGTTCAGCACGCTCTGCTTTGGTGGCCCGAGTTGGGTTCCCAGGTGCAGATCTATACCACTCAATGGCAGCCATGTTGTGGTGGTGACCCACACACAAAATAGAGGAAGATCGGCATAGATGTTAGGTCAGGGCAAATATTCCTCAGCAAAAGAAAGAAAGAAACAAAACTCCTCCCCCAAGAAACAACACATCATAGGTCTTGTGGTACTATCTCTGTCACCAATTAGGTTACAAAATCACCTGAAACAAATTACATAATTTCTCCAGGTTTCATTCTAAACAATCAAAAAATGTTACATTAAACTTTCTTTAAGGTCCTATCTAACTCAACTTCTAGGGTTATATAATTCTAAAAATTTCTTCACAGGCACATATGCCCAAAAATCTTTATTTCAAAAATAAAGTTTCTAAAGAAAAAATATAAAATGAAGATACTTTATTTCTATTCTCTGAATCTAAGTTCAAACTCATTAAGGAAAAACTGCCCTGAGAATTTTTAAGCAAGATTATAAAGCAAAAACCCATTTGTCCTTTTTGAAAAATTTAAATTTTGTAAAATTTTGCTGAGCAAAGTTAAATATTATTGTGAATCACAAAACAGCAAAATCTAGACTGATAAAAAGGATATGAACAAAGAAAAATACTATCTTTTTCTAAGGCAGTGAAGTTCTCAACCAGGAGCAATTTTACCCGCCAGAGGATATCTGGCAATGTTTGGAGACAATTTGGTCACAACTGCGGGTACTGGTGCCACTGGCATCTGTGAGTAGAAGCTAGTGATGCAGCTAAAAATTTTACAATTCCCCACACAAAAAAATTATCTGGCACAAGATGTCAATAATGCCAAGGTAGAAAAACCCTGCTCTAAGGGTATTACAATGCAGTATATCTTCTGAGATAGTAGGCACAGATGTATCAACAGTAGAAATATCCCCTATTTGGAAATATAAGTAAACAGAAAGGCACATTCTTTCTTGCAACAATCTTGAAAAATCTTTTTATGTGATACATTCAGGAAATTACAATGGCACCCACTAGGATGGCTATAATGAAAATGACAATAAAAAGTGTTGGCAAGGACGTAGAGAAACTGGAATCATCATATATTGCTAGTGGGAATATAAAATGGTGCAATCGCTTTGAGAAACAGTCTGGCAGATCTTCAAAAGGTTAAACATAGAGTTACCATGCGACCCAGCAATTATTCTCCGAGATTTGTACCCAAGAGAATTGAAAACACACATCCACAAAAAACTCGTACACAAATGTTCATAGCAGCATTAGTCATAAGAGAAAAAACTTGAAAACAACCCAAGTCTTTATCAACCGATGAATGGATAAATAAAATGTGATATAGCCATACAATGGATTTTTGGATAATAAAAAAAAAGTGAAGTACTCATATGGAATCTCAAAGGACCCCAAACAACCAAAACACTTCTGAGAAAGAAGAACAAAGCCTCACACTTTCTGATTACAAAACATTACAAAGCCACAATAATCCAATCAGTATGGTACCAGCATAAAGACAAATACATAGACCAATAAGACAGAATAGAAAGCCCAGATATAAACCCTCACACGTATGGTCAAATGATCTTCAACAAGCATGCCAAGACTACACAATGGGGAAAGAACAGTCTTTTCGATAAATGGTGCTGGGAAAACTGGATATCCAAATGCAAAAGAAAGAAGTGGGACCCTTCCTTATATTACACCACATACAAACATTAATTCAAAATGGATTGAAAACCTAAATGTAAGACCTGAAACTATAAAACTCCTAGAAGAAAACATAGGAGAATAGCTTCATGATATCGGATTTGTCAATGATTTCATGGATACAACACAAAAAAGAATAGGCAACAAAAGTATATATAGACAAATGGGACTACATCAAACTTCAAAACTTCTGCCAAGCAAAGGAAATCATCAACAATGAAAAGGTAACCTACAAAATGGGAGAAAATATTTGCAAATCATATATCTGATAAGAGGTTAATATCGAGAATATGATAAGAACTCCTACAACTGAATAACTAAAACGAAATAACCCAATTTAAAAATGGGAAAAAGATTTGAATAGACATTTCTCTAAAGAAGATACACAAGTAGCCAAAAAGCATAGGAAAAGATGCTCAGTATCACTAATCATCAGGAAACGCAAATCAAAACCACAAGATATCACCTCATACCTATTAGGATGGCCACTATAAAAAAACAAAACAAACAAACAAAACAGAAAACAATGTGTTGCCAAGAATTTGGAGAAACTGGAATTCTTGGGCACTGTTGGTGGGAATGTAAAATGGTACAGCTGCTATGGAAAACAGTATGAAGGTTCCTCAAAAAATTTAAAATAGAACTACTGTATGACCCACCAATCCCACTTCTGGGTATATAAGAATTGAAAGCAGAATCTCAAAGTGATATCTGCACACCCAGTATATTAGTCAGCTCGGGCTGCTGTAACAAAATACCAGTGACTGGATGACTCAAACAACAGAAACTTATTCCTCACAGTTCTGGAGGCTGGAAGTCCAAGCTCAAAGAGCCAGCAGATTCGGTTCTCTAGTGAGGGCTCTCTTCCTGGCTTGAGACAGCCATCTTCTCATTGTGTCCACACATGGCAGAGAGCGAGCGAGCTCTTGTATCTATTCTTTTTCTAAGGACACCACCCTATCAGAGTAGAGTCCCACACTAACCGTTATGACTTCCTCACCAGCCCTGTCTCCAAATGCAGTCACACTGGGGGTTAGGGCTCCAACATATACATTTTGAGGGGACACAATTCAGTCCATAGCATTCACGTTCCTTGCAGCATTATTCATAATTGCCAAGCGGTAGAGGCAATCTAAATGTTCATCAATAGATGAGTGGATAAAGAAAATGTGGTATATACATACAATGGAATATTATGCAGTCTTAAAACAGGAAGGAGATCCAGTCATATACTATCACATGGATGAGCCTTGAGGACATTATGCTAAAAGTAATAAAGCAGTTACAAAAACACAAATATTGTATGATTCGACTTATATGAAGAGTCTAAAGCAGCCAAACTCATAGAAATGGAAAGTAGAATGGTGATTGCCAGGGCCTAGAGGGAGGTGGGAAGGTGTTGTTTTGTGGGTTTAGAGTTTCAGTCATGCAGGATAGGGGAGCTCTGGGGACCTGTTGCACTACAATGTGCATGTCGTTGCACACTTGCAAATTGTTGGGAGGGAGAATTTTATGCTATGTGTTTTTTCCCACAATAAAAAAAAAGTAAGTATTGATATATGCTATAACATGGATGAACCATGAGGTCAGTCATAAAAGACCACAAATTAATATGGTTCCCTTTATAAAAAACCTTCAGAGGGGACTGGCCCCGTGGCCGAGTGGTTAAGTTCGCGCGCTCCGCTGCAGGCGGCCCAGTGTTTCGTCAGTTCGAATCCTGGGCGCGGACATGGCACTGCTCATCAGACCACGCTGAGGCAGCGTCCCACATGCCACAACTAGAAGAACCCACAACGAAGAATACACAACTATGTACTGGGGGGCTTTGGAGAGAAAAAGGAAAAAATAAAATCTTTAAAAAAAAAAAAAAAAAACCTTCAGAATGGGTGAAGATATAGAGACAGAAAGTAAACTGGTAGATGCCGATGGCTGGGATAAGGGAACAGAGATTAACTTCTAATGGATACAGGGTTTCATGTTGAGGGAGCTATATAATACATCTGAGCTGTAAAATCACAGAATCATTGAAATTTGAAGAAAATAATAATTTTGAAGTTCACTTATAGTAATCCCCTTTCTTAACGAGAGGTTGACCCAGATAAGTTGTGTGTGACTCTCTCAAGAAAACATTTCCATTATCCCACTTTCAATATATTTTGTAATTTTCAAATGAAGTAAATTAATGACTATTCCACAGTAATCAATAGTTTTTAATTTCAAAAAGATACTTATTGCAAATAACTCTCCTGTTGTCATCTCTGCTTTTCTTTCAAAGAAAGAAAGAAAACAGAGAAAAGTTTAAATGACTAATATTATGATTATTTTATATGCGGGAAAATACATAAATACTAACTCAATGTGTTTTTTGTTTGTTGGTTTGCTTGTTTTGAGGAAGATTAGCCCTGAGCTAACATTCACTGCCAATCCTCCTCTTTTTGCTGAGGAAGATTGGTCCTGAACTAACATCCATGCCCATCTCGCTCTGCTTTATATGTGGGATGCCTGCCACAGCAAAGCTTGAGCAGCAGCGCCAAGGTCCATGCCTGGGATCCAAACCGGCTAACCCCAGGCCACTGAAGTAGAGTACGTGAACTTAACCACTGCGCCACCAGGTCAGCCCTCAATGTTTATTTAACATCTTAAGAAATATACATCTCTTCACGATTAAAACACTCAACAAACTAGAAATAGAAGGGGACTCCCTTAACCTGATAAAGGGCATCTATGAAAAACCCACAACTAACAGCATACTTAACGGTGAAAAACTGAAAAAGTTCCCTCCGAGGTTAGGAACAAAACAAAGATGTCGGCTCCTCTACTTCCACTGAACATTGTACTGGAGATTCTAGCCCAAAAAAAGAAAAGAAGGAAAGAAAGAAAGAAAAGGCACCCAGATTAGAAAGGAAGAAGTAAAACTGTATCTATTTGCAAGTGACATGGTCTTGTAGATAGAAAATACAAAGGAATCACAAAAAAACTGTTAGAGCTAATAAATGAGTTCAGCAAGCTTGCAGAATATAAGATCAATATACAAAAATCAACCGAATTTCTATACACTAGAATGAACAATCCAAAAGTGAAATTAAGAAAATAATTCCATTTACGACAGCATCAAAAAGAATACGTTAGGAATATAGCAAAAGAGACACTAAAAAGGCCAAAATATCACTGAAAGACACTGAAGGAGAACTACATAAATAGAAAGACATCCATGTTAATGGATTGGAAGGCTTAATATTGCTAAAATGGCAATATTCCTCAAACTGATGCACATATTCAATGCAATCCCTATCAAATATCAGCTGCTTTCTTGCAGAATTGACATGGAAATGCAGGGGACTCCGAATAGCCAAAATAATCTTGAAAAAGAACAAAATTGGAGGACTCACATTCCTTGATTTCAAAACTTACTACAAAGCAACAGTAATCAAGCCAGTGTGGTACTGGCATAAAGACAGGCATATATATCAATGAAATGAATTAACAGTTCAAAAGTAAACTCTTACATGTATATAGTCAATTGATTTTTGAAAAAGGTGCCAGGACAACTCAAAGGAGAAAAAAGTCAGCCTTTCCAACAAGTGGCTGAACTAGATATCCATGCAGAACTGGATATCCACATTCAAATGAATGAAGTTGGATCTCCCAATTCACACCATATAAAAAAATTAACTCAGCGGCTGGCCCCGTGGCCGAGTGGTTAAGTTCGCACGCTCTGCTGCAGGCAGCCCAGTGTTTCATTGGTTCGAATCCTGGGTGCGGACATGACACTGCTCATCAAACCACGCTGAGGCAGTGTCCCACATGCCACAACTAGAAAGACCCACAACGAAGAATACACAACTGTGTTCTGAGGGGCTTTGGGGAGAAAAAGGAAAAAAATAAAATCTTAAAAAAAATTAACTCAAAATGGATCATAGACTCTAAACGTAAAAGCTAAAGATACAAAACTCTCAGAAGAAAACATATGCAGATCTCTTTATGACCTTAGATTTCTTAGATATAACACCAAAAAAGCACAATAACAAAACGAAAAATACATTGTTTGGATTTCATGAAAATTAAAAACTTTTATGCTTCAAAATATGACAGGCAGAAAGTAAAAAAGACAATTCACAGAATGAGAAAAAGATTTGCAAATTATATAGCTCAAAAAAGACTAGTATCCAGAATATAAAAAGTTTTACAGCTCAACCAATATGATCCAGCAATTCCAATCCTAGGTATATATCCAAGAGATATAAAAACGTATGTTCATACAAAAACTTGTATATGAATATTCATAACCACATTACTCATAATAGTTAAAAAGTGTAAACAACCTAAACGTCCATCAATTGATGAATGGATAAACAAAATGTGGTCTATTCATAATGGAATATTAGGCAATAAAAACAAATTAATTACTGATACATGCTACAACATGGATGAACCTTGAAAACATTATGCTAACTGAAAGAAACCAGACACAAAAGGTCACATATTCTATGATTCCATTTATATGAAATGCCCAGAATAGGCAAATTCTTAGAGACAGAAAGTAGATTACTGGGTGCCAGGGGCTGGAGGAAGGAGTGAATGAAGAATTACTGCTAATGGGTATGGGATTTCTTTTGGGGGTGATAAAAACGTTCTAAAATCGACTGTGGTGACACTTGAACAACTCTGTAGATATGCTAAAAACCACTGAATTCTGCATTTTAGATGGGTGAATTATATGGTAGGTAAATTTTTTCTCATAAAGCTGTTGTAGAAAAGAATATCACACATGAATAAAAACCACTTTTACAAAACAATACCTAACAGGTTAAAATTTGCAACAACTAAAAATAGAAGAGGAAAAGATACAAACAATCAGTTGAAATTACTAAGAGGTAAATTTAAGGCTTTTGAAGGAAGCCCCAAAAGAGATGCTAACTTACTAAAAAGAAGAATTTTCCCTTTGGAAAATAAGGGAAAGCATGGAAATTAAGAAAAAGCAAGCTGAGTGAAGCACAATTCCTACTGCAAGACAAAATATTTTGCAATGACCCAATAAAGAATTCTATAGTCATGGTTCTTGCAAAACTGCCAAGTTCGACAAAACCAATTCAAGCTGAGGTTATTTTCAGTATAACTGGAGAAACTGTACAAAAAGAATACATCATTTTCTAGGAATAGGACCATAAATAAGTTAGAATTACAAAATACTACTTGGAAAGAACCAGAGAAGTCAAATTTTCCATAAAAAAGCAGGAATTCATCTCACATGTAGCATCTCTGATAGATGATCTGTGTTTTCAGGAACTCACAAATTCAAAAGATAGACCATGCAGTGTTGCAAATCACAAGGCCAAGAACTCAATGAGATCTCTTTTTCAAGATAAAATATATTTTTCATGAAAAAGGCCAATTTATTATCACTATTACCAAAGATGTGCTACCAATAATGTGCCATTTTATAGTTAATTTACAAAAAGTGTAAGAAATGCTTTTTTGTCATGACACAGTACACACATTTGTTAGTTCCAAAGAGTCAGTTCTGACTCCAAGCGACTCTGTGTATGGCAGAGAGGAACCCTGCCCTTTTTTTCCCCCACTATCCTCTTACTTTCTGGCACTATATCAGACATACTCCACAATGCTCCACTGCCATTCATAGGATTTTCATGGACAATTTTTTCGGAAGTGGGTGGCCAGGTCCTTCTTCCTAGTCTTTCTGAGTCTGGAAGCTTTGCTGAAACGCGTCCACCATGTGTGATCCCGCTGGTGGGATAGCTTTTGAGCATCACAGCAACACACAATCGCCACAGTATGACAACTGACAGACTGGAAAACAAACCTGGGCCACAGCAGTGAGACTGCCAAATCTTAACCACTAGACCACTAGGGCAGGCTAATACACACATACATATACCTGTAAGTGAAATAAAAACTTCATGAAACAATATTTTTTCCTACTATGTGCAATATACTAATATACCAATATTTCTTCTTTTTTTTAATGTTAGTCACAGCCCATAGATCAACTCAGAAGATCAGGTGACAAAACTCTCCCAAACCATAATGGGTGAATGCTCAGTACAAATTATATCTTTTTGAATGAAAACACAGTAGTTAACATGGAGTCTTACTGCTTATAACCCATTGGCTAGGTTAATTGCAACTGAGTTTGCACTTACTCTCTTTTGCCAGGTGGCTGTATTTTTAATCAAATTAGAGTTGACTCCCATCCCCACGCTCATTATTAAATTAAAGAACTTGGTGGGACAAGTGAGGATGTGGAGGGTGATCTTCCATTCCCTACACACATACAGTACTGACACATATGCTCATCACAGAGAATAGATGGGTGGACACTTCCTAGAATTGATACTTCTTTTGATTAATTTGTACATATCTGATGTCTATGATCATAGCCATAAACTCCATGTAACCACATCTACAAATGTTCCTGAGAATGAATACAACCAGTTATCAGTTTGGAAAACACAAGTTCACTTGTAAACAATTTCCCTTAAGTTATATTCTTTCTCCTTATTTGTAATACATTATCTCTATCTCTATAATACTTTTCCTCAGAAAATAACAAATTTCAGCCTTTGCTAAAAATTCAATGATCTAACAGGAAAAAAAATATTAATTAAAATCAACAATTGAAAAATGCCCAGACATCAATTTAGGGTAGGCCCAGGCCCTAGAGTAGAAAACTTTAGGACCTAGGCCATGGTCCTAGTCAGGAGAATGTTACCACAAAGAGCATCTTTGCTCTTCCCTCCAAGAGTTGCTCACTATCCTCTGCTCGACCACAACCACTATAGACACTGCCTCTTATGAACTGAACTTTAGTCTTAATCTCTGTTCCAGGGGTTCTAAATCTAGAGGCTGTGAAATTTAGTACAGGTGGATATGTGCATTTTTTATGGGAAATACCCATAGTTTTCATCTTACAGGAGAAAATCTGGAGGCATAGCAGACATTGTAAGCAAGGAAACCTAACAAATATCCCTCCGTTGTCTAGCAGAGCTATCTGCTGTCCCGCAACTACATCACTTCTTCAAGGAAAAGAACTATTGCTTTAATCCAATTAAAACCACTGCAAGTTTCCCAAAGAACATTTATTAGGTAGATGATATAATATCAACAAAATTCATTATGAAACAAAGAAAACAGAAGCATCAATTCAGGCTATAGACAATTAGAGGCATAACTTGGACATACTGCTGGTTCAGTTCTAGACCATTGCAATAAAGTGAATCACAAAAATTTTTTGGTTTCCCAATACATATAAAAGTTATATTTACACTATCTGTAGTCTATTAAGTATGCAACAGCATTATGTCTTAAAAAACAATGTACATACCTTAATTAAAAAATGCTTTATTGCTAAAAAATGCTAACCATCAATCTGAGCCTTCAGCAAGTCGTACTATTTTTGCTGGTGGGAGTCTTGTTAAAAATGCACCATTGTGGGCCGGACTGGTGGCACGTCGTTGAGTTCATGCATTCCGGTTCGGCCGGCCGGGGGTTCGCCAGTTCGGATCCCAGGCGCAGACCTGGCACCGCTTATTATAAAGCAGAGGAGAATGGGCGCAGATGTTGGCTCAGGGCCAGTCATCCTCAGCAGAAAGAGGAGAATTGGCGGCAGATGTTAGCTCAGGGCTAATCTTCGTTAAAAAAAAAAAAAAAAGCACTATCTGCGAAGCACAATAAAACGGGGTATGCCTATAATCTAAAATACAAAAATATTGTTCATGTTCCAGATCACTACTGGATGCACCAGCTAACAGGCAACTCGTCTGACTTACAATACCATTGCTATTGGAAAGACCAGTCTCTCTCTTGTCAGGAATTCAGGTGAGCCCAGAGACATTAATGGATTTCAGCAACACCTTTAGGCTTTATTCAAACGATTAATTTTTTTAAAAACTCAGAGTTACCTTCAATCCCATTGAATTTCTTTACTGTCATTCAAGATAATGATGGATGACTGTATTACTTTCCTAGGGCTCAAGTAACAAAGTACTACAAAGTGAGTGGCTTAAAAACAGAAATTTATTGTCTCACAGTCCTGGAGGCTAGAAGTTCAAAATCAAGGTGTCAGCAAGGCCGTGCTCCCTCTGAAACCTATAGAGGAGAATCATGCCTACGCTCTTCTAAGTTTCCTGGACCTCCAGGCTCTTTAGGGCTATTAGTAATATAATTTTTCTTTGGAAATTGGCAGTTAGATGATGAAGGTGGTTCCTGGTGGAAGTGAAGTAATCTTTGGGTGTTCCTTGGCTTGTAGATGGCATCACTCCAATCTCCGCTGTCACAGTGGACTCCCCCGTGTGTCTCTGTCTTTACCTCTTCTTATAAGGACATCAGTCATGTTGGGTTAGGGCCCATCCTAATTCAGTATGACTTCATCTTAACTTGATGACATCAGGAAAGACCCTATTTCCAAATAAGGTCGTATTCACAGGCATTAGAGGTTAAGACTTCAACGTGCCTTTTTGGGGAAGACAACTCAACCCACAACAATGACTTTATCTACTAAAATGGTCATCCACAAGTTTATTTCTATATGTAGTTAGATGTTTACATGCCTGTTTTCCTACCAGAATTACCACATAAGATTGTACACTGCTGTATGAAGAGATCACTGTCCCTAATCCTAGCTCATTAATGATTCCTTTATAAGATGGTTATCAGAATGAAACAGGAAAGATTACCCTATTTTCTAAAAGGTTCCTGAATTAATGAATATTTTACGAGCGACTAATCTATTTCTAAGTGGAAGCTCATGTATACATCTTTATGTAAACAAACCGTATTCCAACAAAACTTCTTAAAAGAGTGACTTTCTAATCCAATTCAATGGACACTTTTTTAGCCCTAACTTCCATTAATGGCCCCTAAGACATTTGACATTAATCACCATACATTTCTCCTTGGCTTTTAATCTGAATTTTGCTTTTTTTAAGATTTTATTTTTTCCTTTTTCTCCCCAAAGCTCCCCAGTACATAGTTGTATATTCTTAGTTGTGGGTCCTTCTAGTTGTGCCATGTGGGACGCTGCCTCAGCGTGGTTTGATGAGCAGTGCCATGTCCGCGCCCAGGCTTTGAACTGATGAAACACTGGGCTGCCTGCAGCGGAGTGCAAACTTAACTACTCGGCCACGGGGCCAGCCCCTAATCTGAATTTTTAATCTTGATTTTCTTATCTCTCTGGTCACTTCTTAGTCTATTTTGCAAGCCCCTCCACCTCTATGGGCTCCCTAAATGTTGGTAATCTCCAGGGTTCTATTCCCTTTCCTCTTCACTCTACACTTCATCCCTTGAACAACTCACTAGCTTTAAATATCAGCTGTTGACTAATGATTTACAAATCTCAAACTTAAATCTTTTTCCTGAGCTCCAGATTAGTACATCAAATAATCTTCCAGACATTTTAACTTGGTAATTCACAACCATCTCACACTCAGAATTTCCCAAAATGAATGCATCATTTCCCCTCTCTCTCCGTTTTCTAACCTGTTCCTCCTCTTGTAGATGGAGGGTGAGGAGGGCTGTGGGAAGGGAAAGGGAGGATGGCAGTTGAGAGGCAGTACAATGTGAAGGTTAAGAGCATAGACTGGAGCCAGATTGGATGGAGTCAAATCTTGATCTCCCAGCTACTAGTTGTGTTACCCTGTAGTTTTAGCAGTGTGGGTTTCTAAAATGAAAAGTTAAGCCAAATATTATAATACGATATCACTAGACTCTACCTCTGTCTATTCTCTTGTCTTCCCCCTAAAATTCTCATCTTCTTGAAACTTAATCACTCAATACAGAGATGTTCATGTCACCTACTTTTCATGACTTCACTTCCACCAGGAACCACCTTCATCATCTAACTGCCAATTTCCAAAGAAAAATTCTATTACTAATAGCCCTAAAGAGCCTGGAGGTCCAGTAAAGATGAAATTTAGACATAGGTCTTGCTTGCCTCCAATCTGGCAAAGTAACTCTTGAACATCCTAAACAGCTGCTACTTTACCAGCTGGCAGATGGCTATATAATTTCAGCCTCAGCGGGCTATGGAATAGGGTCAAGTTAAACTTCAAAGCAGCAAAGTATACTGAACAGTTAAGAATCACTTTATCATTTTAGTTTAAGAAAAACAGACCTGCTGCTGCCTTTGGTATGTTTTTAATTAAGGTGAAAACTTGCAAAGCAAGTGCCAACACTATATGATAAAATGACTTTAAATATCTTAAGATTAGAATCTGAGAAACAGAAAAGATGTACACATCTGTTGCACATTAGGTAACATCTAATCTAGGATTACTTTAGATTTAAAATTATAAAATCAGAAAATGAAGAATCAACATAGACTATAATTACAGAAAGAATGAGAGAGGCCATGATTTATGCTCAATTCATTATTTATGCTAATGCAAGGTTTTTCAATCTCAGCACTACCGGCATTTTGGGCCAGAGAATTCTTTGATGTGGGGGCTGTCCTGTGCATTGTAGGATGTTTAGGAGTATCCATGGCTTCTATCTAGTAAATGTTAGTAGCATTCTCTAGCTGTTAAAACAAAAATGTCTCCAGACATTGCCAAATGTCCTGGGGTGCAAAATCACCCCTGGTTTAGCACCACTGTGCTAATGGAATGAAACATCATGATATACAATAACCTCAAATAACTGGTAAGAAATAATTCATTACATGATGTTAGATATTACTTTTCTACTTATAGGTGAATATGGGGAACCTTTGTGATCTGAAAATTAACAATATTTTAAACTATAAAGTGAAAACAAATTATATAGGAATTTTCTGACTGCATGAGCCCTTAGGAAGCCACTTCTTCCTGAAAGGAAGGGGAAGGAAACTACTATCTGTGATTTAAAATCTACTATCCTGGGGCTGGCCCGGTGGCCGAATGGTTAAGTTTGCGAGCTCTGCTGCAGGGGGCCCAGTGTTTCATCAGTTCAAAGCCTGGGCACAGAAATGGCAGTGCTCATCAAACCACACTGAGGCAGCGTTCCACATGCCACAATTAGAAGGACCCACAACGAAGAATATACAACTATGTACTGGGGGGCTTTGGGAAGAAACAGGAAAAAAAAATAAAATCTTAAAAAAAAAAATCTACTATCTTGTATTATATCATGCTAGATATTTTATATAATTTATTATCTTTAATGACAAAAACCCAATAATAATAATAAATATATATAGTACTTATATATAAGCAGACTACTTCTGAAAGGGTATCAGATGCTGGTAAGAATGTTTGCCTTGAAATACAAAGACAAAGAATAAGAGATCTGCAGTGGAAAAAAGTCAGTCAAAATTAGGAGTCCAGAAGCCCTCCTTGGGCACTCAGGAGTGATGACTTAAATAACTCGTCATCCATCTCATGTTATAGTGCAAATTACCTTAGCTCATTCAACAACTATTGAAAATCCACATATTCACAGTCTGAGGAATACAAAACTAGGAACAGTCCTTACTCTCAAGAAATATATAACCTAATGGCAAAGACAATCACGTAAACAGCGAATCATAAATAAAAAGAATTTAACAATTCTTTCAACAACCATTGAATATTGCTATGGACTCGGGTGTGTTCCCCATAAATTCACTGTATTCCCCAAAATTCACTGCAACCCCCAATATGACTGTACTTGGAGACGAGGCTTTTAGGAGGTAATTAATGTTAAATGAGGTCCTAAGGGTGGGTCCTAACCCAGTAGCACTGATGGCCTTATAAGAAGAGGAAGAGAGATTTTTCTCTCTCCATATCCACATACCAAGGAAAGGCCATGGGTGCATACAGTGAGAAGGCGGCTATCTACAAATCAGGAAGAGAACCTTCGCCAGAACCCAATCATGCTGGCACCCTGTCTCAGACTTGTAACCCCCCAGAACTATGAGAAAATGAATTTCTGTTGTTTAAGCCACTCCGTCCATGATATTCTGTTATGGCAGCCCAAGCAGATTAATACAAGTACCTACTATGCCAGACACTAAACTGGAGACTAGAGTTCAAAAGATACTCATCTTGAGTTCAAGAAAAAAATTCTGCCCTCAAGGACCCCACTCACTGTCTAATAGATGAGAGAAACAAAGTACAATGTGGTAAATGCTCTAACGGAAGCAAAAAAAAAAAGAGGACTTAGACAAGCCTAACATTGCCTCATCCCGCTATAGAATGTCAAAGAATATCTTTCAATGTCCACATCACAGAAATGTAGCTTGAGCTGAATTGTGATAGATAAGTAAGAAATCACAAGGCAGACCAGGAGAGAAGGAAATTCCAAGCAAGGGGAAAATTCCAAAAGCAAAAGTTTGGAGAGAACGTGTTAAGTTCCAGTAACCATAAATAGTTCAGAGTTGCTGGAATGCAGAGTGGGGCAGGGAGAGTAGTAGGAAATGATGCTGAAAATGTAAGCAGGAACCAGATGGTGGATGCGCCATGATAAGGAATTTAAACTTCATTTTGTGGGCCACAGGGAACCACTGAAGAATTTTAAGCAGGGGAATAAAATGAACAGATTTGTATTTTAGAAAAGTACTCTGGCAGAGTATGAAAAAGAGATTGGGGCAGGGAGAGAAGAGAGGCATTGTACCAGTTAGAAAGCTACTGCAATAATCCAGAGAGAAATAAGGAGAAGGGAATGAATTAGAGAAATATTTATGGAATATTAGAAATAGAACTAGCAAAGGCCTTGAAGTCACACAAAATTTTAACATGTAACCTTGTACAAGTTACTTAGCCTCGTTCAACTTTAGTTCCCTCATCTGTATAATGGGAATAAGAAAAATTCCTCAAGGTTATTATAAGAGTTGAGAAAATAATTTCTGGGGGCCGGCCCCATGGCCGAGTGGTTGAGTTCACACGCTCCACTACAGTGGCCCAGGGTTTCTCTGGTTTGAATCCTGGGTGCGGATGTGGCACCGCTCATCAGACCACATTGAGGCGGCGTCCCACATACTACAACTAGAAGGACCTACAACTAAAATATACAACTATATACTGGGGGGATTTGTGGAGAAAAAGCAGAAAGGAGGGGAAAAAAAAAGAATGGCAACAGTTGTTAGCTCAAGTGGCAATCTTTAAGAAAAAAAAAGAAAATAATTTCTGTATCCCATATATGCTATAGTTGTTTCCAGATAATGTTAGATAATTTCCTTAGAAATGATAGGATTACCTTGATGTCTAGTTGGATGCTCTTGTGGAAAAAAGCATGGAAGTTAAAAAGAATAATCAAGAACGAAAGATCACCCCTTTACTTGTGCCCTAGGCAACAGGGTAAATAGTAATGTCAGTAACTTAGCCAGAAAACAAAAGAACAGTTTTGGAAGGAAAAGTGCCATGAGAGAAGTAAATAAAATGCTATGGGCACATGCAAAAGCTTGTAGCTAGAGGCATGAGGAAAGATAGAAGATTTGTAATGGACCAAAAAAATCCAATTAAGATATAAAGAGGTACAAAGACATTCAAGTACAATATGAACAGAACCATAGGAACAGACAGGAACCATAAATTCTGAAGAACTACAGAGGATGAGCATTCGCATACGTATGTATGTATGTATGTATATGTGTGTGTTAGGGAAGGAGTAACAGGAAAAGGTAAGATTAGTAAGGTAGAATGTTATACGCTGTCCTATAAACTTTGGTCTGCAGACAGGAGACTGCTACAATTCTTCCTAGAGCATGTAAAAATGACACTGCAATTATACCTGGGGAAGATTAGACTGCTCAAAATATGGAAGAACTGTATTAGGAATAGACAGGAGGTGGGTGAAACAATAAAAGGTATTTCTTATAATGATGCAGTGGAAGCATAATAAAATTCTTAACTAGAGAAGTGCTATGAGAATGGAAATAAAGGCGCAAGTGAAGAGAAGAAATCAAACTACTTCAGAGAAATGATAATATAGGAATGAAAAGGTTTTAAGACTCAGAGGATAATGAAACCTTGTTACAGTCCTACTTCTTTATTTTTTACTTACTTTATTTTGGGCCTACAAAAGTATTGCATGCTCATTATAAAAATTTCATTGCAGAAATACATAATATCCAATTAATCACCAAATGCAGTAAATTTTACCTCCAAAATATCTCTATATTCCAACTATACATATTAATCTCTATCCAATGCACCATCCCAGTTCTACCATCCTCTCTTGCCTAAACAACTTTGATAGCCTCCTTACTGGTTTCTCCACATCCTCTCACTATCCAGTCTGTATACAGTAAGGAGAGTCATTTTACTTTTTAAAATAAGTGGTACATGCATATATTATTTTAAAGGTGTATCAGGACATATACTTAAAATTCTCCCCTTCATCCTAATCCTGAAGCCACTTACTTCCTTGCTGTCAAAATTTAACTAGATTAGGTGCAGTAACAATCACAAAATCTCAGTGGTTTCCAACAACAAAGGTTTATTTCTTCTCTTGCTCCATGTGCTACCGGTCAACAGGCAAGCTCTGCTCATCCAGATAACTCAGAGCATAAGTGATGTGTTGCTTCCAGCCACAGCATTTAATTGCTAACGTCAGACCCTCGAGAGTTTTTTTATCCTCTTTCTGGCATTTCCTCCACTAATGATGCATCATTTCAGATGTTATTAACCATCCAGGTTTCCTATTACGTGACTTGCCTATTCAAATCCTTTCCCATTTTCTATTTGAATTAAGTTTTTATAAACGTGTTTTTCATATTTTGGATAACAATCCTTACTTGATTATATATGTTACAAATGTCTTTCTCAATCTGTAGCTCTTTTTTTCATTTTGAGGTGTCTCCTGTTGAAAAGAATTTTTTAATTTAATGTAATTAAGTTTACTGATTTTATTATTTCAGGGTTTTTCTACCTTTTTAAAGAAATCCTTTTCTATACCAAGGTCACAAAGACAATACATTTTCTTCAAATTTTTCACCTATAGGTGTTTTTCCCCACATATAAGGGTCTTAAGTATAATGATCCATTTTTGGATCATTTCTAATGACCTTCCTCAGTATTAGATTTTTTTTTCCATATGTTTTGAAACTTGAGTTTGCAGGCTCAGATTTTTTTGTGTGTTCTCTCTCTCCCCAATTCAAACTCACCACCTCTTCTCCAGCATATTTTCAGGTATTTTCCCCTTGATATCTATCTCTCGCTCTTAGTCCAGAACTAGGTTTTATGATAGTATTTTGAAACTCTAACTCTGCAAAGATATTGGGGATGTTGCAGATCTCGTCATAGAGCAAATGACCTTAGCTAAGTCCTGGTCATAAGGGTGTCTTCATTCTCATATTCCTTAGGTCTACAGTTTATGAAAAAATTCTTAGCCCCAAGAAGCAAGACGGTCTTTTTGTGGTCTCCTTTCAAGGAAAGAGAACCCCTGGCTTCAAGCAGGGGAGCCTGGTTCTGATCTCACGAGATACTTTCGGACCCTCTTAACCCCACAGGAACCTAGTTTGTGCTCATCATTGCCAACTTCTGGCCCTAGAGTTACGTTATGCACAATACACTTTGCTTTTCTATTCCAAAGAGATGTTAAACTTGTTTTTGAGCTTAGGTATGTTATCTTTTAATATTACACCTGTCAATGCTGTTTTTGGAACAGAGGTCACATATCAAAGCATGAAGTTAGAGACATCTTTGCTAAAAATCCCTGAGTCATCATCTGGTCCTCATATCTTTGTTGCTACCTTGCTGCTAATATCTAGCTCCTTATCTTTATTATTTTATAACAATATACACATTTCATTGATGATCAGATACTGGAAATGGCAACTTGAAGAACTCTGTAATAAGTACTTCAAATTAGCTACAGGATAAGATAAATAGCAACTGTTACTCACAAGTTTCTTTGGAAGCGTTTTCTGCTTTTTGAAGTGAGCTTAAGAAAAATATTTAATGAACTTTAAAATGAGAATACATGTGTCTTATGGTGCACTTACCTTTCAAATTCTTGAGTTCTCGTCTATTCCACATGCAAAAAAATCAACAGTTACCCCTACTCCTGCTTTCCCAACATCTATGGATCTTAGTGGAACTGTCTTTTGGGCGGTAGGCCGCCCAGGAGAGAGGGGCCAAGGACAGAGAAGTTTCTTATCTGTACCTGAACTCTGATGCTACTCACCTCACTACCTCCAAATTCCTAAAATTCCTCTCCTCTAAGCACCTCTCAATCTTAAACCACAAAAAACTTGTTATAAAGGGGTAGCTTTACTAGCAAATACTGTTGAAAATGCTAAAAGAGTACTAGATACATAGACTTAAGATTCTAGGGGGAAAACCTTCAGTGATAGGTAACTGTCTGTAAATATATCATTGCCTGGTTTTGAAAGAAAAACACAACTTCTCTTTTTTTAAATGAAGCTTGGTATAATCTTTTTCTCCTAAACTGGACCTCACATGTAAAAACACAATTATCGAACATTGCCTTAAAAACTCATCACCCTTCTACAGATGTTTTCATACTTCAGGCAGGATATATAGAGTTACAAATGCATATTCAGAAATGCCAGCAGGCCTCATCCTCCAATTTAAACCCAGAAGCCTTAGTGGGAAGCCATGTTTGAAAAGAGTCTGGATATGTAAGACAAAGCAATAAAATTCACTCAGTTTCTGTGTATAAATTAATTTATTTAATTGTGCAATCCCATTTAAAAGATATTCCCTTCAAGCTTAATTTTGCAACTGCTCAACATTTCTTTGGATATACGTATTTTGAATAGACGTTAGACTTTTTGATTATTGTCAAGGGTTAGTCTTTTTTATTTTTTTCTCAGTCTCCTATTTTCATTTTTTGTTAGATACAGCCTAATTCTTCTGTTTACTATAAGCAATAAGCAGCATTAGGCAATTATGCAATTCTACCTCTAGGAGAAAAATGGAGAGGATAAGTAAGCGCTGTTAAGGAAATCTCATGATTCCTTTTGAAGCAAATGTGTATCATTCTATTCTTTTATTTTTTAAATAAAGTTTTTTTCTAATTTCTCCATGTACTTTTCTGGGAAAAAAAGGAGTGAAAAGCTTAAGAATCAACAGACACTGTTTTCTTCTAGAGACATCAGACACTCTAAACATGTAAGATCTTACTTAAGGAAACTGAAACTGCCATTTCACATTTCCCAGTCAAGACTACTTAAACGTAAAACCCAAAAGAGAAATAAAAAAAACTATCTAGAAAAAGTTATCCTAACTATTATATGTCATTTTAAATAAATCGTTCACTGAAGAAAAAAGTATTTAAACTGTTAAAACAAGAAAGTACATAATGTTGAATTTTACTTTAAAATGAAGACAATTTAATTTTCAAATAGAAAGATGTGAGGGAAAAACTTACTATTCCTGCAATTTAATTGAATGTCAAAATACATTTACATGTGCTTTTATATAATATTTCTTAGGCAAAGCAGATAGTGTAATCTAAAAAAAGTACAGACTTTGGAGCCAGACCCTGAATTTTGGCTACTATATTGGACAAATCAATTAACAGCCTCTGGTCACATTTTCATCAACCAATCAATACATAACATTGTTCTATGTGTATCTCTGTTTAAAGACACCTTATTTAACATACACTCTTGAATCATTAACACTGAAGTCACAGCCAACAGCACTATAACTCATACATGAATGAAGCTTATCTAACACGGTTATTTTTTCCATAAGCAGAAAAAGCCTTCTCGCACTTAGGAACACGAGACAACACTTAAGCACTACGTCTGTGGGCTATTTTAAATAGTGAAATCACCAACAAAAAGCACAAAAATGAGAAAAACGTGGCAATAAATAGACTACGAAAAGGACACTTGTTTATAGTATGAGAACTGAAACAAGAGGGCAGAGCATCGCCTTGTTTGACCTCAACTGGGAACATGCATATTACATTGACTCAAATTTTTCACAGCTCTCCATATGTCCACAAATGACCACAAAAGTGCCACAGGTATCAATTCTGGGGTTACAACAAATTTTAGTTAGTAGGAAAGTTAGCAAATACAGAATCCACAAATAATGAGGATCAACTCTATGTATGTATATATACACATATATGCAACTATGGCATATAGTACACACACACAAAAATTTTTCCTCCTCCTATTTTAATTACATAGTCTTAGAACTACCTATGAAATAATAATTACTGAAAACACTGGACCTACCATAGGTAAAAACATAGGAAAATAAGTTTGCATGCACAAAAAGATTTTAAATAGCGTGGTTAATAATTACATATACTCTAGTTTTCCTTCAAGATTTATTATCTCCTGATTATAAAGTTTACAAAACAACTCTTGCCTGTATTTTTAGTGATAATTATATGTGCCAAATATAAGTTATATCTTAAAAGTATGACAGAGCATAACTTGATAAATGATGATAGACTGGGCTACTATTCCTACCATAGGAAAAATATTGATATAACCTCTAACAAATGAGAAAATACATGTGAGAACACTTTGAATACTATAAAATACTACTAAATTTCAAAGTGATAATCTTTAATTGTGGCAAAGTTCCCTAGAATATAATAGATATTTTCTTTATATGACTTCAACTAAAATAGTAAAAACTCAAGACATAAATCCTAGGCTAAATAGAAGAAAACTCATTCCATTTGGCACAAAGTCAGTAAGACAGTAGCATTATTATAAATAAGACATTTCAGTGAGGTTAGTGGGTAATGGGGGAGCCTGAAATATGCTGTAGTACATTTCCACAGACACTTAAATAACATTTTAGCAACAAAATATGTTGGCCCACTATGGAGAATATTCAGAAAACTATCATTTGCATAGCTAGGCAGGCTCCAACAAAATTCAACTTCTTAAAGCAGGAGCCAAAGGTATCAGACAGTAAGGTGCCAACACAGCAATTTTAGTGCATATAATACTAAATTAGTGATACTAAATTGTGGGATAATAGTTACACTCTAATGACTTTTGGATCAATACTCTAAGGTGAAGAATAGACTTCTAAGTTACTGGACCATAAACAGAAATTGTCATCTGTGATACTGATGGGGTTCAGGACACACCACTCCAAATATGGCATCTTGGCAGACTGAATATTTTAAGCTGAAAGAATCTGAGAAATAGCAGGTGCAGCAAGGATTCTCTGACCTCCCCTGTCTCTCCCAAAGTAAGTCTTAAGACCCATGTGAGAGATGCGTTCCTTCCACCTGGAGAAAAGGTGCATCCTTATCTCCAAAGACAGAGGGACAGCAAGAGGAATACAAATGAACAGGCCTTGCTACGTTTCCCCCAGTTTATTACCTTTAGCTCATATCCTTTTGTCCTATCACATTTTCCCACAACTTTCCACTCTTCATCAAGCCTAGTAAAAAAATAAAAACGCTCAGGCTTATCTGCTTCTTTGAGTCTTCATTTCCTTATTAAGGCTTCTGAGTCATGTAAAACTTACATTAAACCAATTTCTATGCTTTTCTCGTTAATCTATCTTTTGTTATAGAGTCCCAGCTGAAAACTTAGAAGGGTAAAAGGAAAAGATTTTTCCCTCCCTACAATATTATTCTATGTTTGCAACATGTGACAGTCTGAACCTCAATCTAAGATTTCAAGTCAAACTGGAAATAAGCCTATGTAAATGATGACAAATCAGAAAATGAAGTAAACTGAGAATTCAATATCCATAATGATTCTTGTACCAAACAACGTTAGAAACCGTTAAATCAGTAATATTTGGGGACACTAAGATTTGTGAGAATTAGCAACAAAAGGGAGTCTTTTAAAATCCTAACTATACAGGGAAGATCACTCCTGCTGTGCACAGATACCATATCAAACCACAAAGTTCTTTAGAAGCTTTTATTTTAGTCATCCTAAAATGACAGAGGCAGCACAAAAACACCTGTAAGTGTGTTCAAGTACAAAGGAAGCCATGTAAAAACTCAGAAGAGTTTTATTATGTCTATAAACTTGAGGGCTGAAAAAGGATTTTAGGATTCACAGAGAACAAAGTCTACTCAAGCTCAAAAATCAAAACCTCCATTTCAAAAACTTCTGATGCAGACAATTCCCCTAGAAATTTCTTGACTAGCCTGTATTATATTCAGAGAATACAGATGTGTATACTCAGCTTCTCTAAGCTAACCTTTCCATCTTGATCAACACATGCCACAGAAGTTCCCTCAAGCTTGCTCTCTTCACTCCCTGCCTTATTTTAAAACTTTCTGAGGCCAGCCCTAGAGCGGAGTGGTTAAGTTCACAGGCTTCCGCTTCAACAGCCAGGGTTTCGCTGGTTCAGATCCTGGGTGCAGACCTAGCACCGCTCATCAAGCCACGCTGAAGCGGCGTCCCACACAGCACAACCAGAAGGACCTACAACTAGAATATACAACTATGTACTGGGGGCTTTGAGGAGAAGGAAAAAAAGCCTTCCTAACAGTGAACTGACTCTCCTTTTTATCATCCTGCAACATCTACACCACCAAGTTAAATGCCCCCAATTTTTCCCCACAACCTCACACCATTCTACCTATAGATCCTAGTCACTAATTTCATCTCTTTCATTTACAGGGCTCAAACATCCAGATCTTCTTTCTTCACAACTATCTGCTTTCTGTACTCAAATATATCACCTTTCCTTTCTAGGATGAAAATACCCTCACTCCACAATGATTTTGGACAGAGGGTTTTGTTTTGGTTTTTGACTCAAATGTAAAGGCTCAATCTAAAGCTGATTTATCTTTCTTTTCTTATGTCTAAGGTTTTTCTCAGGTTAGGGAGTTCTTTGTTTTAGATTTAAAGATTTTATTTCCTAATTCTTACGGGGCAGAAATGTTAAAAATCATGATTACATGAACAAAATACTTAGAGAAAAGGACACCTTTCATGACAATTTTAAAGTAAAATTTGTCAAGGATGAATGAATCTGCCTAAAGGATTAATTCAACTTTAGTCATAAGTTTTGGTGACTTCATCGTTTTATCTCAAGAACTCCTCCTACCACCTTAAATATTTTTAGAACCATAAGGGACACATATCTGTCTTTTCAATGTCATATTTTGAAAATACCTCAAACTTCCAGAAAATTTACAAAATTAGTACAGTTTATAAGTATATAACCTTAATCCAGCTTCCTCTAATATTAACATCTTATATAACTACAGTACAATTATGGAAACCAGGAAATTAACGCTGATACCAATACAATTAACTAATCTACCAACTTTACTCAAATTTCATCAATTTTCCCACTAATGTCTTTTTTCTGGTTCAGGATTCAATACAGAATTCCACAAACTGTGATGTTTCCTTAGTCTCCTCCAATTATGTGATAGTTCCTCAGTTTTGTTTTTCATGACCTTGAGACTTTTTTAAAGAAATGGTACATTAATTTTTAGAATGATCCTCAATTTGGATTTGTCACTGTTTTCTCATGATTAGATTCAGATTAAGCTTTTCTGGCAAGAATACTATAGAGGTGATGCTGTGTCCTTCTCAGTGAATTATATCAGGAAGCACATGAGATGTTAATATGTTACTTACTTAGGGAGGTGTCTGCAGGTTTCTCTACTGTAATTAAGGTTTCTCTTTGTAATTAAAAAATTTCTTCTAGGGAAGATACTTCGAGACCATGTAAATATCATGTTTCTCATCATACTTTTACCCACTAATTTAGTATCCATTGATTGGTTCTTGCCTGCAACAAGAACCTGTACAGTGTTTGCGTAATGATGACTTTTTATTTCCATCATTCATTCTTCACTTATTAACAGGAATTCTAACATAAAAAAGAACTGTCCCTCAACATTGCTGTGAACCTGAAACTGCTCTAAAATATAAAGTATATTAATTAAAAAGTAAAATAAAAAGTGCTGTCCCTTCTCCCTCATTTGTTTATGATAGCATGGGCTCATATTTATTTTATTCTATGGATTCTGACCCAACACTCTCATTATTTATTTTATCCCAGCTTTGGCCAGTAAAAGTGCCTTCCAGGTGGCTGTATCCTTCCAACATACCCTCATCATTTTTTGAGCACTCCTTACCCTCTGATACCACTAAATGTTCCAAGTTCGTCTTGCTTTCCCTGCCCCAGCCCTGGAATCAGTAACTTCTCCAGGGTTCCTTTTATTGGAGAATGCTGTTTAGAAACCAAGATCTGGGCAGCACTATATCCACTGGTACTGTGGTGTCATTACTTCTAGGTCCTCTCAGAGGAGAGTTAAGAATCTAGCTCTCATTATCCACAATATTTTTACTTATATGTTCAATACAAGCATACATTTAAAGTAGAATTGCTAAAAGCAATTCAGAAATGCTAACCTATGCATCTGTGAGAAAGAAACTTACTAACTAGAGTATACTATGTGTGAATAATGTTTTTTGTCTTTAGCTTTATGGTTTTTCAAAGTAATAGGCTAATTCTTTTCTTCTCTACCCCCTTCAGTGTGATTATATTATTCATTTATAATACATTAGGTTCATTTGCTATTATTTATACACCTTTTTTGAGTTCTTTCTACATCCTGTTTAATCCTAATGATTTATTTATTTTTGGAATTACATACCTATTTTAATGAACATTTAAGGAGACTACTTTGTTTCTTTGACTAATAAATGGGAATGGAAAGAAAATTCATCATCTCCTTTACAAAGAAACAGTCACAATGTTCCTGACATTAATGAATCAATTCAAGACATTCCAGACATGTCCAGACATAGGACACTCCATCCCCAGTATCCTAAAATAAAAATATAACACAAAGTAGATAAGAGATAGAGAAAAAGAAACAACCACCAAAAAAGTACTTATACAACCATTGTTTGATGCTTTACCCTGTGTTTCCAAGATAGTACAAGTGGAATGTGAAATAAAAACATGGGTAGACTTCCTGTTTCCTTGTAGGTCCTACGCCCTATTTCCTGCTTCTTTCAAATCTCAAAGATAGAAGTCTGATTACAGTGGCTGAAAATCCTTAATATGATTAATACTAATGCTCACAAGAATCTAAATTTTTATTTATTTTAAAAACAACTTGTTGCATGCATCCTCTGTGCCAGGCACAGTGCTAGGTGCTTTACATACATTTATCTAACTAAATGAGAGCTTTCGGGAAGATCCATTAACTCTGCTATGCTTCACACTGATCTGTTTCTTCCCTAGATTTTATACACTATTGTGCCGTACAATCAACATCTGGTGATAATTAAAAGCTAACAGTAAAAACTGGTCAAGACCAATCTTTTATGAGAAGCAATTTAACCTACTGATGCAGATGAGTGGATATTTGATAGAGCTAAGATGAAACAATAGATACATGGTTTCTGTAAGGAAATGAGCATATGGAATTATTTTGCCACCTAAAACTGTAAAGCTTTTAAAACGTACTTCATAGAAGGAATTTTATATAAGATAATCCACAAACTTTTGGTATCGAGACCTAGCCATTAGGGGCTGGCCCCGTGGCCGAGTGGTTAGGTTCGTGTGCTCTGCTTCAGCGGCCCAGGGTTTTGCTGGTTCGGATCCTGGGGGCAGACATGGCACCGCTCATCAAGCCACACTGAGGCGGCGTCCCACATGCCACAATTAAATATACAACTATGTACCGGGGGGCTTTGGGAGAAAAAGGAAAAATAAAATCTTTTAAAAAAAAAAGACCTAGCCTTTAGATCTTTTAGCAGTTTATTCATCATCCCAGATATAACTATAGTCAAGAATTGTACATTATTTTTATACAACAAATAGATTTAATTTTTCTCAATCAATCCTCTCTTTTCTTTATGAAATCCTGAGTTAAAAGAACCTCTTCAGGGGCCAGCCCTGTGGCCTAGTGTTAAGTTTGGTGCTCCACTTCGGCAGCCCAGGTTTGGTTCCCCGGCGCGGACCTATAGCACTCATTGGTGGCCATGCTGTGGCAGCAACCCACATACAAAACAGAGGAAGACTGGCACAGATGTTAGCTCAGGGCAAAACTTCCTCAAGCAAAAAGAGGAAGAGTGGCAAGAGATGTTAGCCCAGAGCAAATCTTCCTCAGCAAAGAAAAAAAAGAACCTTTTCAAAAAAACCATTTGTGCAACTCCTGAGTATAATGTTTATGCAGAATACAATGTGAATACAGTATTATTAAGGAGAAGTACCTGAACTAGATGGATCTCACCAATATTTACAATAACCAACAAGGTGCCCCAAATGGACAGAACAAATATAAACATGGAGAATGATGCCTAAACAGGACTGTTCAGGTACACCAACCCAGACCTCGGCCACTACTATTCTCAACATAGCATCACCACAACTTTAAGTTTATCAGACCATTCTTGCTGTCCCTGCATAGGAGCTAGGCACAGGAGTAATATAGTGAAACACCTGAATTACCAAGTCACAACTTCTAACATGTGCCTAACTCTAGGTTGGAATGATACCACAACCCAAAAAGTCTGCCTATTTCTAGCACAGAGGTTTATTTATTCATTTATCCTCAACTTTGTATGGTTTCCCCTTAAAATGGGGGTCAAACCATAATGGATTAGTTAGCTGTACCTAGAAAGCAATTTTAGTTTGCTAAAAATATTCCACATTTATGAACTATGTTCATGTAGAAGAAAACAGAACAGTAAGACTCGTGTTCTGGCCTGGTTCTTAAATTCCTATTAAACTTAACTTTAATTCTGTGCAAATGGTTAATAGCACACAATCGATTTCCTTAACTCATTGGTTACAACCTGGAGTCCTTCTACCGACAATCTACAAAAGGACTAGCAAGGATCCTCAGAAAAATAACAATCTCCTCCCCAGCCACAGAGTACAAAGAAAATTATATTAATTCTTATCTGGGGAGGAGAGTGCTGGTAGACCCAAGAGGCCACAACCTGCTTGAAACACATAAAGCAATGGTGTTCTATGAAACATAAACTAAAGAATCCTATCATATCCTTTCTTACTCCTACTACTTGCCTTTTAGTTTTAGGCAACAACTTACGCTGAATTTTATGACACAGAAGGAAAGGTAAAGATCCGGCAACCTATAATTCCTTTTCCTTTCAGTCCTTCCTTATTCATCAGTAAGCCAAAGGTAGAAAGCTGGCAGAATATGCATGTATCAAGAAGTAAAATAAAAACAGCTTAGTTTTGTACAATGTTTCTACTGTTCTGGTAAAAACAAACTACACATGCAAGTACAAGCTACAAAATATAACTGCATAATTTCAGTGATTCCACAAATGAGTTAAAGATTCCTATATTTGCATTTTAAATTGGCACAATATAAAAATGAATGGTAAAATTCATGTTAAGGATTTAAATTTTTAATTTTTCTTTACTTAGAATGACATTAAACGATAAATAAAAAAACTCTATCACAAGTCAAAGGAGAGACTGCAGAAGATAGGAAAAATCTGTACATTTTAGTAACTTTAACAGCACTTTTTTCCTGCTTTTTGAACAAAGGGGCCCACATTTTCATTTTGCCCTAGGTCCCACAAATTATGTAGCATCCTGTCAACACTCAAGCTTTCCATGTCTGGACTTCTAATGAATGAATAAAAACATGATAGCGGAGGAAATGACAGAACAGTTACAAATGACAGAACAGTTACACAGTTCTAACTACTGTATCTGATTTTCTCTTCAGGCTTCAGGAACACAAAACTTCATTAGTGTCCAATTTATGGTATAACAAGAAAAAGCTGGGAACAATGCTCTAAATGGAGTTCAGTAAGTATCCAGACATAGTCTGACATAATAAAGGTAGCCAGGGAAGGAAGGTGACAGCCTTTGACACAGCTTGAATCATAATAGTCTTATTCTACTTTATTAATACTATTACAGTAAAAATTTTGACTAAAAGTCAGGTTCTATGAAATGTATTCCTACAAGCAGTTCTATGAAATATATGCCTAACCATGCAATAACAGAAACGTTAAAACATATCAAGTCAATTCCTAAATTAAAACACTAGCCAAATAATTTATCAAGTCAGTTAGAAGTCAGTATCTTTTCGAGTTAGAAAAGACCTTCAAGTTCAACTTCTCATTTTAAAAGAAGAAAATTGAGGTCTAAAAAAGTTAAATGCTTTACCAAGTCCACACAGTAAGAATGCAAGTCCTGACCTTTTGGCTCCAATGTCCTCATTTGCCCAATACACCATAATGAATTAATTGAAAACAGTTTGCAGGTTTGTTAAAACAAATTAAATCACTATTTTATATTCCACTTTTAATCTTCCAAAAGCAGAAAGTTGTTTTGAATTTTCTGATATTGAAAAAGTATCAAGAAAGTACACTATAAGATATCCTAGAGCTAGGGCATAGTTCCCTACGGAAACTACCCTGGCCAGTGTTCAAAAGGCAGTGTCAAACTACAAAACAGGTCAGGAGGTCTGTACTAGTTTGCTAGGGTTGCTGAAACAAAAGTACCACCAACTGAGGGGCTGGCCCCATGGCCGAGTGGTTACGTTCGCGTGCTCCGCTGCAGGCGGCCCAGTGTTTTGTTAGTTCGAATCCTGGGCGCGGACATGGCACTGCTCATCAGACCACGCTGAGGCAGCATCCCACATGCCACAACTAGAAGAACCCACAACGAAGAATACGCAACTATGTACCGGGGGGCTTTGGGGAGAAAAAGGAAAAAAATAAAAAAATAAAAAAATAAAAAATAATAATAATAAATTTAAAAAAAAGTACCACCAATTGAGTGGCTTAAACAACAGAAATTTATTGTCTCCCAGTTCTGGAGGCTGGAAATCTGAGATCAAGGTGTCAGCAGGATTGGTTCCTTCTGAGGACTATGAGGGGAAATCTGTTCCATGTCTTAGCTTCTGGTGACTTCTTAGCAGTCTTTCGCATTCCTTGACTTACAAGTCTCAACTTTCATCTTCACATGGTATTCTCCCTGAGTGCCTGTCTGTGTCCAAATTTCCCCTTTTTTTATAAGAACACCAGTCATATTGGATTAGGAGCTCACCTTACCGTAGTATGACCTCATCTTAACTAATTACTCCTGCATCTACCCTATTTCCAAATAAGGTCACATTCTGAGGTAAAGGGGGTTAGGAATTCAACATATAAATTTGTGGGGGGCAAAATTTAACCCATAACAGAGTTTTAACCAGAAATCCATGAATACACTCTAGGAGAGCAATCATGAACTCTTAAATTATTTACAACTTTGAGTGAGTGTGTGCTTATGTGACTATGTGAGTGAGTACACATATGTGGGTCATGCTGAGAGAGCGTATGTAGATTTTATCAGATTCTTGCAAGAAGACAGCAGTCCCCCCTAACCTACAGGGGATATGTTCCAAGAACCCCACTGGATGCCTGAAACCACGAATAGTACCGAGTCCTATATATATGTTATGTTTTTTTCCTTACATACATACCAATGATAACGTTTAATTTATAAATTAGGCAGAGTAAGAGATTAATAACAATAAATAATAATAAAATAGGGCCGGCTCCGTGGCTGAGTGGTTAAGTTTGCGCGCTCCGCTGCAGTGGCCCACGGTTCGGATCCTGGGTGCAGACACGGCACCGCTCTTCAGGCCACGTTGAGGAGGCGTCCCACATCCCACAACTAGAAGGATCTGCAACTAAGATATACAACTGTGTACAGGGGGCGTTTGGGGAGATAAAGCAGAAAAAAAAAAAAGACTGGCATCAGTTGTTAGCCCAGGTGCCAATCTCTAAAAAAAAAAGTGCATTCGCTATACATTATTAAAAATAATAATAATAATAAAATAGAACAATTATAACAAAATGCTGTAATAAAAGTTATCACAGATCTTAGCAACCTCAGCATATGATTTTTTTTGATACTACACCAAAACCTGACAAGTAGCTATTTCTTTTCTTTTTTTTTTTTTTGAGGAAGTTAGTTGAGTAGTGAGCCCTGAGCTAACTACTACCAATCCTCCTCTTTGCTGAGGAAGACGAGCCCGGAGGTAATATCCATGCCCATCTTCCTCTACTTTATATGTGGGATGCCTACCACAGCATGGCGTTTGTCAAGCGGTGGGTGCCATATCCGCATCTGGGATCTGAACTGTCCAACCCCAAGCCGCCGCGAAGGGGAACGTGCAAACTTAACCACTGGGCCACCGGGCCAGCCCCAACCAGTAGCTATTTCTTAATAGTTGCAAAGTGGAATCAGAAAACATATCGATGAACTTTTTATACTCTTGTCAAATCCATTGATCTATCTTGCCCTTTGAAAGGACCTTTTACTCATGCAGAATTTTATAACATCACTCATTGGCCATTTGGAAAGTAATGGTTCACTGATTTATACAGCTCTCCCAAAGCTGACATGTCATTAAACATTACAAAAAATTTTTTAAAAATCACATGTGTTGGGGCTGGCCCGTGGCCGGGTGGTTAAGTTCGCATGTTCCGCTTTGGCGGCCCAGGGTTTCGTCAGTTTGGATCCCGGGTGCGGACATGGCACCGCTCATCATGCCATGCTGAGGCGGCATCCCACATAGCACAACCAGAAGGACCTAAAACTAAAATACACAACTACGTACTTGGGGGCTTTGGGGAGAAGAAGAAGGAAGGGGGAAAAAAAAAGGAAGAAGAAGAAGAAGAAGAAGATTGGCAAGAGAGCTCAGGTGCCAATCTTTAAAAAAAAAAATCGCACTTGTTAATATCACCACTGGTCTAATTAGGAAAGTCTTTAAATATCAACCTCCTGATGAGGGATACAAGTTTCCCAAAATTCTAATGTTTCACTTTGAAAGCACAAATTTTATCACTGATAATAAATTCTGTCAGTTGATTTGCCTGAAACGACAAGATCACTTCATTCATTTTCAAGAAAATGTATGCCAAAATCTGAATAACCATAGTTTGTCTTTCAATTGTTCTTTAAAGTTAAAATGATGTTCCATGAAAAAGCAGCTGGTTCTGCTCTCAATTCAATCACACAAGTACTTTTGTTCAAGACAACCATCATATTTTGGTATGCTGAAATACCTTTTTTTGCCATTTTGCCACAGAAACTATTAAAAAGACAATTACTCAAAGGACCAGATTTAACAAAATTAATAGTTTTTATTGCTTCAACTAAGGGTATTCTTAAGTGAAATTGGCTTTATTTATTTTTGACTGCAAGTTCTTAGTGAAGATCACAATGAAACTAGTACAGTTTGGTGCCACCACCTTGACTTGTGCTAAGGAGGCAGCAGTTTTACCCACCACTGCAAATATCAACACAGTGAAAACAGCAAATAACATCTTAGAACTATTATGAAAATATGTTTAACCTCACAGATTCTCTGAAAGGGTCTTAGGACTTCCCAGGGGCCCACAAAACACACTTTGAAAGCCACTGAACTGAGGTATTACTCAGTACTATAGTGCAGATACTACTATCTATATGAAGTCTCTCTCCCTTGTTCAAGCACTCATCTACATACTTAGACACACACACACACAGTTTTTTAATGAAAAAACATTAGTGAAGTAAATGTATAGTATATACGAAAACACCTGAGAGAATGTCTTCTTCTTTGCAACTTTACTCAAACTATTCATATCTACTTCTGAAGATGTAAAAATCAAAAAGTTCAAGCGTTTTCTAACACATGCATTTAAGTGAAACAGTCTTACATGCACAAATATTTTTTTTTAAAAAACAATTAAAATCCCTGATCCTCTGAACTATAAACCTAAAAAGGAATATATTTATTTACTTACCACTATATCATCAATATCTGGTATTCATTAACTATTCATATGTTAAATAAACAATGGTCATCTCTACTGGATACTCACTTATAAATCCACATATCTGGTAAAAGACAAAATTTTAGCTCTGAAATGATTTTGAATGAGTCATTTTACTAGGTTTTAAAATTGTATTTCTTTTTTTTTTTTTTAAGGCTTGGCACCTGAGCTAACAACTGTTGCCAATCTTTTTTTTTTCCTCCTGCTTTTTTTCTCCCCAAATCCCCCCAGTACCTAGTTGTATATTTTAGTTGTGGGTCCTTCTAGTTGTGGCATGCGGGGCGCTGCCCCAGCATGGCCCGATGAGCAGTGCCACGTCTGCACCCAGGATGTGAACCGGAGAAACCCTGGGCCACCGAAGCAGAGTGCACAAACTTAACCACTCAGTCACAGGGTCAGCCCCTAAAATTGTATTTCTAATCACAATAATTATAAGACTTACAAATTTGGCAAAAGAAATTCAAGTACCAAAAAATGTAAAAATCAGAAAGTAAAGGCCCCTAATATCTCACTCTTAAGTGAGTATACAGCCAGACAAATGTAGAACGAGTTAAATGAGCAGTAGGCTGAAAAGTTTTTTAAAAACAAAAATATAAAATCTAAAGAATCTGAACAAATAAGATGACCCTGTTATATAATCTTGCCTTCTTAAAATGTCAACCATTAACTTTCTAGAGGTATCATTTCTAGTCAGATTTCTAATTTAACTTAAAAAAATAAGTATTACCTTGTTCAAAACTATACAAGAAAAAAAATGTAAGTCTTGCTATCAATACTGTTTCTCATTAACTGAAAAACTGGAAGGGCCAATAGTAGGAATGCTACTGTAGAAAAAATTTGGAGGGCTTTAAAGACTTAAATTAATTCTAAAAGTCTACTAAATCCATTTGACACAATAAATACATAAGTTACTGTGTAAAAGTCTACTCTATTCCCACCTCACTCCCTTTTGCACGTGCTCCTCTTGGGTCTCAGAGAGGGCTGGGATCTAGACCAGCTGAATGTCTGGCTATAATCCAATATTAGTTTAATGAAGTCCTGGCAACTTTTAGGCATTACAGCCTTCCCCTAAAAGAGAGGAACCTCAGGCAAAATTGTGCTACCAATAGAGCTCTTTACAAAAAGCACTCTTGAATCCTTTTTGCTGTGTGTTCATTGTAAGCAACCACTGTGATTTCCAATATTTTACTGCATCATAATTATAGAACAATCCTAAAAGGAAAATGCAGATAATCTTGAGATCATTCAGCAACAAACATTAAATTACTTCATTTTTTAAGAAGTTGGGTTAATATGTTGAGACTCCTTGGTTGCTGCTACGTGACCCCTTAACAAATTTGTGTACACTATATATGTTAAAGATTAACATTTTGGCTCACCTTTTTGCTTTAAAAATAAAACTCTAAAAACACTGCTCATTTATATCAACTTAAAATGTTACATACTGAAGATTTATCATCTTATTGACTTACACCAAAGAAAACACTGATTAAATACATATAATATATATATTAAGGATTAGCAACCTATATAGAAGATGAAGCCATTTTAGTAGCATGCAAAACTTGGTCTTACTGAAAGATGTCTCCAAAATTCATTAGTTTTGCTAAATGACTTGTATCTATTCTCACTTCAAAATACCTTTCCCTTGAAATGCTACAGCAAAGTTCTTAATACATTCTAACTGTATCAGCTACCAGAAAAATTTGCACCCACTACAGTAGAAAACATCTACAACTGATTAAAAAAAACTTCAATTAACTTTTAGAGCCATGGTCCTTTGAGATATTGCAGCGACATGCCATCCAACTTTATGATTACATAAGGGGGTAGCTGTGATCTGAGGTACTTAGTGTCCGCAAGCTTACCAGTTAGTTCCCCCTCACTCACCACTGCTCAGTTGGGTGGCAAGCAAACAAACGATATTTGCATGCTCCATAGGCTGAGTGACATCTAACTGAAAGAAAGCTGCCAATCTTTGCCTGACTTAGATAATAAGAATGTTACAAAATGTTCATTTCATTGTATGCCCTTGCATACCATTTGAATTTTTTTGGTTATGTACATGTATTATTTTAAATTAGTTGTATTTTATTTTAAGATTTTTTTTATAAGATGTCATGTTTCCTTTTCCTCCCCAAAGCCCCCCAGTACAGAGTTGCATATTTTCAGTTGTGGGTCCTTCTAGTTGTGGCATGTGGGACGCCACCTCAGCATGGCTTGATAAGCGGTGCCACGTCCGCACCCAGGATCCGAACTGGAGAAACCCTGGGCCGCCGAAGTGGAGTGCACAAACTTAACGGCTTGGGCACAGGGCCAGGCCCTAAACTAGTTGTGTTTTTTTAAGTGACTAGTTTAAAACTATTTTATCTAAATCAAGCATAATTTAGGGGAGAGTTCAAAATTCGGTAATAGAATTACAGATTGTAGAAGTAGAATTAATGTAAATAAGAGAAAGTTTCAATTGATTTACATAAAACAAAAAGCTAATCAAAAATGTTTCACAATTAGTAGCTAAATTAAAAATTAAGAGAATTTCTAGTGATAAAGTTACAGGTTTTAAAACTATGCACTATTTAGCTAATTTATTTTGAGACCTGAGCATAAGTATCGTTTGTTATGAAAATCACCATGTAAGAATAAAAACATAAATTTAAAAACTCTCATTAGATAAAGTGTAACCATTATGTTCACTAACCCTGCAAAAGACAACAATATTTGCTATTATTGTATTCTACTAAAATGTAAGACCACTTCCTCTGTTAGTACTCTAAATTAAAGAACTTACTTCTCAGTGAAGGCATAGTTAAAAATCTGTCTTTGTATCATTCAATTTGAATCCAATTCTGCAGTCAAAGAATACTAGATTAAACATTAGCTAAAGCCACTGGGCAGTTGAGGAAAGGCTGCATTAAAGTATTCTTGCAACCTGCCTAAGTGGGCAGAGAGTAGAAAGACGCTATACATTACGAAGAGCAGCAGGCTCAGCAGTAACAGGGGGGGAAAAATCACAAGGGAATCTGATCTCCCTAATTGTATTTAAAATAGCACCAGAAAGTACCTGATAGCAAAGAAAGTGCTGGGGTTTCTCCTTCTTTGCTCTTTATACAAATGCTGACGGAACTATTCTTAAATGTGTGGTAGTCGTGGTTAAAAGCATCATAACTATTAGCATCAATTTTACCAACTAATGATAGTTGGTAATTTCAAAATATACTTATAAATAAACAGGACGTGTATATAGTACTATGGGTCCTCAAGCCTTTATATGAAACCCTTATAACCAAAGGTGTTTTAAATTCTGATTTTACTTTAGGAAAGTATCATGTGCATATGCCATGTATTACACAACATTCCCAGCAGAGTCTGGGGAAGTTTCCAGTAATGAAACCTACTAATATCTCTTCAGCAAAAAGTATGAATATTCACAAACAGATAAAAACTGTAAATAACTTGTCTAGGGTTCAAATTGGTTTTGCCACCAAATGAGTATGTTGCAAGCTAAGAAAACACTTTTGATACTCAATGTTAAATTTCATGAGATGGTAAACCTATAATAACTAACATTCAACTGGCATTTTCACATCTCTAATTACATTTAATCATTATTTAACACCTTAGAAACTGGGGGTTTAACAGAGTTAAGGGAACATCACACACATTTAATAAGAACCTAAAAAAGTAGGTCTCCTCTTGCACTTAAGAAATGCATAACTAGATCCACTGAATAAAAGAAAAACCCACTAGTGCACACTGGCATAAATAAATGATTAAAGTAAAAGGAGAAAAAGAAAAGTTCTTCCTTATGATATAATGACAACTAACAAATGTAGAAGAAATAGGTTTAGAGAAAAACCACAGTTTGGCAAGAATCAATGAATGCTGAAACCAGTCTGATGAGAAACAGGATATTCACATGGTCTCAAGAATTTCTTCGTAAGTTGCTTTTTAATTACAAAGGGAAAAACAGTAACTTTATCTGGCAGATATGACCTTACCCAAGAGATAAAAGTTAACATCAACAAGAATGAGGCAAACTGACATCATGTACCCCCTGATATGATGCACTGAGAAGAACGCAACATTTACTTCTGTGGTATTTCTACTAAAAACACATTACCTGACTCTAATCATGAGGACAGATCAGAAAAATTCAAACTGAAGGACATTCTACAAAATAACTTATATGTACTCTTCAAAAATGTCAAGGTCTCATGAAAGACAAAGACTGAGGAACGGTCACAGATTAAAGAGCATAAATAGACGTAACAACCAAATGTAATACATGATCCTGGATTGGCCTCTTGGACCCGAAATTTTTTTCCCTTTGGCTATAAAGGACATTATTAGAACAGTAAGAGATATTTGAAGGCCTCTTGATTAGAAAAATGTATTGTTATCAATGTTAATTTCCTGATTTTGATAATTGCATTGTGGTTATAGAAGGAAAATGTCTTTGTTTTTTAGGAAATACACTGATATATTCAGGGGTAAATGGACATCATGTCTTCAATTTACTGCCAAATGTTTCAGAAAAAGACAACACAAACATACAGAGAAAATGATAAAGCCAATGTAGTAAAATGCTAACATTTGGGGAAGCCAAGAATTCTTCCCCATACATACAGTACAGAAATTCTTTGTATTGTTATTACAACTTTTTATAAGTCTGAGATAATTTCAAAATAATAATAAAAAAAGTATTGGCAACAACATCACTAATAGCTAGACCTAGAAGTACCATCCCCTCTACCAGTGCAGTGAGGCTCATTAGTCCAGAAAGACTCCACGAGTAGAGAGCATCCAAGGAACTAGTTCACGGTAAGCTAAAGAAGAAGAGCACATGGAACTACCTCAACATAATAAAGGCCATATGTGACAAACCCACAGCCAACATCACACTCAATGGGCAAAAACTGAGCACCATCCCCCTGAAAACAGGAACGAGACAAGGATGCCCTCTATCACCACTCTTATTTAACATAGTACTGGAGGTTTTGGCCAGAGCAATAGGCAAGAAAAAGGAACAAAAGGAATCCAAATAGAGAGGGAAGAAACGAAACTCTCGCTGTTTGCAGACGACATGATCTTATATATAGAAAATCCCAAAGAATCCATTGGAAAACTTTTAGAACTAATCAACAACTACAGCAAAGTTGCAGGGTATAAAATCAATTTACATAAATCAGTAGCACTTCTATAGTCTAATAACGAACTAACAGAAAAAGAATTCAAGAACACAATACCATTCACAATTGCTACAAAAAGAATAAAATACCTCGGTGTGAATTTAACTAAGGAAGTGAAAGACTTATACAACGAAAATTACAAGGCTTTTCTGAAAGAAATGGATGACGACATAAAGAGATGGAAAGACATTCCACATACATGGATTGGAAGAATAAACATAGTTAAAATGTCCATTCTACCTAAAGCAATCTACAGATTCAACGCTATCCCAATCAGAATCCCAATGACATTCTTTACAGAAATTGAACAAAGAATCCTAAAATTCATACAGGGCAACAAAAGAGCCCGAATTGCTAAAGCAACCCTGAGAAAAAAGAACACAGCTGGAGGCATCACAATCCCTGACTTCAAAACATACTACAAAGCCACAGTAATCAAAACAGCATGGTACTGGTACAAAAACAGGTGCACAGATCAATGGAACAGAATTGAAAACCCAGAAATAAAGCCACACATCTATGGACAACTAATCTTCGATAAAGGAGCAGAGGGCCTACAATGGAGAAAAGAAAGTCTCTTCAACAAATGGTGCTGGGAAAACTGGACAGCTACATGTAAAAGAATGAAAATCGACCATTCTTTTTCACCATTCACTAAAATAAACTCAAAATGGACCAAAGACCTAAAGATTAGGCCTGAAACAATAAGTCTTCTAAAAGAGAATATAGGCAGTACACTCTTTGACATCAGTTTCAAAAGAATCTTTTCGGACACCATAACCCCTCAGATGAGGGAAACAATAGAAAGAATAAACAAATGGGACTTCATCAGACTAAACAGCTTCTTCAAGGCAAGGGAAAACAGGATTGAAACAAAAAAACAGCCCATTAATTGGGAAAAAATATTCACAAGTTATTTATCTGACAAACGGTTAATCTCCATAATGTATAAAGAACTCACACAGCTCAAGAACAAAAAATCTAACAACCCAATCACAAAATGGGCAGGGGACATGAACAGACATTTCTCCAAAGAAGATATACAGATGGCCAATAGACACATGAAAAGATGTTCATCATCACTAATCATCAGGGAAATGCAAATCAAAACTACACTAAGATATCACCTTACACCTGTTAGAATGGCAAAAATATCCAAAACCAACAATGACAAATGTTGGAGAGGCTGTGGAGAAAAAGGAACCCTCATAGACTGTTGGTGGGAATGCAAACTGGTGCAGCCGCTATGGAAAACAGTGTGGAGATTTCTCAAAAAGTTAAAAATAGAAATACCTTATGACCCAGCCATCCCACTATTGGGTATCTATCCTAAGAACCTGAAATCAGCAATTCCAAAAGTCCCATGCACCCCTATGTTCATCGCAGCATTATTCACAATAGCCAAGTCATGGAACCAACCTAAGTGCCCAGCAACTGATGATTGGATAAAGAAGATACGATATGTATATACAATGGAATACTACTCAGCCATAAAAAAGGACAAAGTCGTCCCATTCACAACAACATGGATAGACCTTGAGGGTATTATGTTGAGTGAAATAAGCCACACAAAGAAAGACGAACTCTGTATGACTCCACTCATAGGTGGTAGTTAACATATAGACAAAGAGAACTGATTGGTGGTTACCAGGGGAAAGGGGGGGTGGGGGGAGGGCACTAGGGGTGAAGTGGTGTACCTACAACATGACTAATAATGATGTACAACTGTAATTTCACAAGGTTGTTAACTATCATAATCTTAATAAAAAAACTACACTAAGATATCACCTTACACCCATTAGAATGACAAAAATAACTAAAACAAATAGTAACAAATGTTGGAGAGGTTGTGGAGAAAAAGGAACCCTCATACACTGCTGGTGGGAATACAAACTGATGCAGCCACTATGGAGATTCCTCAAAAAATTAAAAACAGAACTACCACATGATCCAGCTATCCTACTACTGGGTATCTATCCAAAGAACCTGAAATCAGCAATTGCAAAAGTCCCATGCACCTCTATGTTCATTGCAGCATTATTTACAATAGCCAAGACGTGGAAGCAACCTAAATGCCCATCAACTGATCACTGGATAAAGAAGATATGGTGTGTGTGTATACACACACACACACACACACACACACACACACACACACAATGGAATACTACTCAGCCATAAAAAAAGAACAAAATCGTCCCATTTGCAGCAACATGGATGGACCTTGAGGGAATTATGTTACGTGAAATAAGCCAGATAGAGAAGGACAATCTCTGTATGACTCCACTCATATAAGGAATTTAAACACATGGACAAAGAGAACAGATTAGTGGCTACCAGGGGAAAGGTGGGGTGGGGGGTGGGCACAAAGGGTGAAGGGGTGCACCTACAACATGACTGACAGACAATAATGTTCAACTGAAATTTCACAAGATTGTAACCTGTCATTAACTCAATAAAAAAATAATAAATAAATAAAATTTAAAAAAAGAAGAAGAGTACATGGGAGAGTATGACTGATGAGGGTGCAGGATATTTATGGACACTTTCAAGTAACATTTCAAATTCTGCAGTGGTTATGGACTATGGGAACTATGAGCAAAATAAAAAGGACTGGCTTGGTGGCAACTGGAAATGCAATAGCTTTTACTGAACACAGAAGTTTAGCTGGACAAATAGTAAGTTGCAAAAGAGAGTTCCAAACAGCAAGGATATGGCAAACAATTATAGTTGAAAGCCTTTCTGTTCAGAATTCAGAAAGAGTCTGGCATCTTGTACTGGACTCTGCAGCTCTCTCCATCTAGATGCTGAGCGTACAGTGACCATGGTGTATGATATCATCTTCAAACTTTAAGTCAAGTCAAAACACAAACTTATCAAACTGTCTGGGAGCATCTCACCACTAGTAGTTACCGAACCAAATGGACAAGCATTTAATGTCATCAGGCCAAAAGTTCCTAAATGGAGGTTCTGTGCCCTCCTAAAGGAAGACACAGATAAACTATTACTCTTCTGGAATATATGAGGAGGGCACATGGCAAATAAGACTAAGAACTCTGAGTTTTGTGTATTATTTTCAGGATCAAAAAAACTACTTAAACCTTAGAAGAGAAGGAAATTCTCACATATGCTACAACATAGACAAACCTTGAGGAAATTATGCTAAATGAAATAAGCCAGCCACAAAGGGGCAAATACTGTATGATTGCACTTATACGAGGTACTTAGAGTAGTCAAAACCATAGAGACAGAAAGTAGAACGGTGGTTGCCAGGGGCTGAGGAGAGGGGTGAAGGGGATTTACTGTTTAATGAGTATAGAGTGCAGTTTCAGCTGGTTTCAGCTTTATACGACGAAAAGAGTTATGGAGATAAATGGTGGTGATGGTTGTACAACATTGTGAATATATTTAATAGACCTGATCTGTACACTTAAAAATGGTTAAGCTGGTAAATTTTACATGTATTTTACCACAGGGAAAACAACATTATATGTTAATTATACCTCAATAAAAAATAAATGAATGAATTGGGGAAAAAACTACTTAACTACTTTCTAAGGATTATTTAAAAACCATAATTAACCACTTTATGGAAATTCATTGAGCTATAAGTTAGGATTTGTGCACTTTTTTTTTTTTTTAAAGATTTTATTATTTCCTTTTTCTCTCCAAAGCCCCCCGGTACATAGTTGTATATTATTCGCTGTGGATTCTTCTAGTTGTGGTATGTGGGACGCCGCCTCAGCGTGGCTTGATGAGCAGTGCCATGTCCGCGCCCAGGACTCGAACCAATGAAACACTGGGCCGCCTGCAGCGGAGCGCGCGAACTTAACCACTCGGCCACAGGGCCAGCCCCAGGATTTGTGCACTTTTTCATATTTATGTTATACTTCAATAAAGGATACTTAATAAAAAGTTAATTACAAAAGAAATGCAACAATTACTAAATGGGTCCCAATATAGTTGCTACTGTAACTGAATTCTCCCCCTTTAACCTCAGCCAGTGCTTGTCCTTCCACGGTAACTCCTGGGTGTGGCCACCATGGACATCTGAGAGCAGTGGTTGTGGGGGAAGGTTGTTTTAATTGAAAATCAATAAATGAGAGATAACTTAATTTGATAATTTAAGGATATACTTGAAATGTCAAGGCTTCTTATTTGTGCTTTTACTGTTAAATGCTAAGAAGTCAAGAGATAGCTATTATGACTTTCTAAGACAGGCAGACAAAGCACTGTAGTCATACAACACGGGTTCTAATGCCATCTGTGATACTAATCAGCTGTGTGACTTTGCTTGAGTAAGACACTTAACCTTTCTGGACCTATCTCTTCATCTTTAAAATGAAGAAATTTAACCTAAATGTTGTTAAAGTATCTTTGTTAGGATTCGTAGAAAAGAAATTTGACAGTTGAAGGAGCTTAACATGTAGACTTGTTTAACCCTAGGCTTGTGAGTCTACCATTCTTTGACGTTAGGCCAAGAGATGAGAGAGTTTCCCCTGTGTCTCTCTCCGCCCTACAAAATAAACAATTCATTTTGATCTTGACTTTAAATTTCATTTTGGGACCAGCTCAATGGCACAGCGGTTAAGTTCGCAAGTTCCACTTTGGCGCCCGAGGTTCACCGGTTTGGATACAGGGTATGGACCTACCCACCGCTTGTCAAGTCATGCTGTGGCAGGTATCACACATATAAAGTAGAGGAAGATGGGCACAGATGTGAGCTCAGGGCCAATCTTCCTCAGAAAAAAGAGGAGGATTGGCAGCGGATGTTAGCTCGGGACTAATCTTCCTCAAAAAAAAATTTTTTGATTTTTGACTTTAAACTCACCAGTTTAAATGAGTGTGTGGGTGTGAGTGTGCATGTGGGGTGTGGCCTGCTTTCTTGAGAGACCATTTCAAATCTAAACGGGAGAAATGAACTCAGAGAACAACTAGCTTATACTTAATCAAACTGTCCTAACAATACTTCATGCTAATTGTAGAAATTGTCTATTCAGGTATGCATGCCTGTCAGGAATAATCAAATCGAGAAATTTGAAGAAAAACCAAGTACTCTTTTCTGACACATTTTTCTGAAAACTACTGTAATGCTAATAGCCTAACTCCAGAAAAGAGTACTGTTTCATTTAGAAAGTTAAAGTATCAAAAGAAAGGAAGAAAGCAAGTTAATGCTAACTGTAAAGAAAAGAAGATCCGACATAGTACTAAATTTTGCGGGCAATAATTAACCAACTAACATAAAGAAAATGAAGGAGAATAAACAAACCATTCTTTTCCTTTCTACTTTCCATTTATTTATTATCATTCAAACAGTTAACTCTTACACAACATTTGCTTTGTAGCAAATAAGAAATAAAATAATACTTGAACTAAAATGCCCTTAAGTTTCAGATTCACTACTATGGAAACAAATGAATTAGATACACAAATTATCTGACATTCCACAAAACTCACAGAATCCCAAAGACACTTCTTTTGTATTACAATTGTGTGCGTGATTTTCTTTCAAATATCAACATTTCCTAACATATCAATACTTAATATCAAGGAATCCTAAAATGAGTACATCGGATCCAGTAACGACTTTTAATTTCTGTTATTATAGACGCCAATAATTAAGACAAATAGCCAAAATTTGAATGTCACTACTTACTCAGCAACTAAAATATTCTGGACTAACAAAAACATGGCCTATGGCCTGGAAAATCTGAAAATTTTACGAGCTAAAAAAATGCCTTTTTATTCAATTATTCCATTTTTTTCTACAATTAGCAATATCACTATAGACCTTCAAAGATACTGTGGAAAAACCTAAGCATTCTAAACCACTTATTTCCTTTTTAGCCAAAGGACAACTGGGAAACTCCATCAACAGAGAGAATAACATTAAGAGAAAAAAGAATTAAGCATTTCCCAAAGAGCATCCTCAGTGACTTTTAAATTACTAAATTTTTAACTACATAATTTGCAAACATACAGAAAAAGAAGTCACTTTAGAGAAAACATCTTGAAGTATTTCTTATAAGTCCACATTTAAGCAATTTTAATATCTGAAAATTAAACACAATCTTTACTGTCTCCATTTTAAAAACAACAAAAATAAGCTTAAGAAATTAAAACTACTACAATCCAATTCTAAGTCTCATTTGTGAAGTGAATTTTTCATTAAAAAATTAATATTTCCTTTCATAAAAACTACAGCAGAGATGTGTTTCACTGAATTACTTGATTTTTTTTTCCTGCTTTTTCTCCCCAAATCCCTCCAGGACATAGTTGTATACTTTTAGTTGTGGGTCCTTCTAGTTGTGGCATGTGGGATCCCACCTCAATGTGGCCTAACCAGCGGTGCCACGTCTGTGCCCAGGATCTGAACCAGCAAAACCCTGCCTGGGCCACCGAAGCAGAGCACACAAACTTAAACACTGGGCCACTGGGCTGGCCCTCTATTTGATATATTTTATTAATGCTACATTCTTGGGCAGTCTGGATACTATCTTTTTTTTTTAGGAAGATTAGCCCTGAGCTAACATCCACCATCAATCCTCCTCTTTTTGCTAAGGAACATTGTTGCTGAGCTAACATCTGTGCCCATCTTCCTCTACTTTATATGCGGGATGCCTGCCATAGCATGGCTTGATAAGCAGTGCATAGGTCTGGGCCGGGATGCGACCACCAAACCCCAGGCCGCCAAAGCGAGTGTGTGAATTTAATTGCTACACCACCGGCCAGCCCCATGGATACTACCTTTTAATTTTTAAATTATCCTGGGCATCATAAATATATTTTAAAAGACATTTTTTTTTTTAAAGATTGGCACCTGGGCTAACAACTGATGCCAATCTTTTGTTGTTGTTGTTGTTGTTCTGCTTTTATCTCCCCAAACCCCCCCTTTACACAGTTGTATATCTTAGTTGCATGTCCTTCTAGTTGTGGGATGTGGGTTGCCGCCTCAACATGGCCTGACGAGCGGTGCCATGTCCACGCCCAGGATGTGAACCCTGAGCCGCTGCAGTGGAGCACACGAACTTAACCACTCGGCCATAGAGCCGGCCCCTTAAAAGACTTTTTTTTAAATAGCTGGTCATTTTATTTTTATTTATTTCTATTTTGGTGAGGAAGATTGGCCCTGAGCTAACATCTGTGCCAATCTTCCTCTATTTTATGTGGGATGCCACCATAGCGTGGCTTGATGAGTGGTGCTAAATCCACACCTGGGATCCGAACCTGTGAACCCCAGGCCACTGAAGCAGAGCAAGCAAACTTAACCACTATGCCAATGGGCTGGCCCTTTAAAAGATTTTTTATATGACTCTGCTGTTCTCTAGAAAACAGATCCAACTCATTTACATCTTTTCTGCCAAAGATAATCTACTGGAAGAAAGAGGAAATTGTTATTGCCAGTTCTTGACCATAAGACAGTACTATTGAGCCACCAAAGCCAAGTACTGGGTCCTTCCAACTTAGACCCTTAGACTCTTGATAAGCACAAAGAAGAAAACTTACATACTGTCAATGACAGGATGAACTCAAGAATCACAGACTACCTGAATTCAAATCCCAGCACCATCACCAGCTAAATTACATGGAGATTCTAAGCATGTAGTTTCTTAACAAATTCTGTACTTCATAGAGGTTGAAAAGATTAAAGAAGGTAACAAAATTAGCACAATGCCTCACACATAATTAGTCAAAAAATTATAATCAGTATGTTATTTTTCATATCTAACATTTAACATTTATAATGTATGTAGGAAAAAAGAGCTTTTCCCCTTTCATATAGGTAATTTTAATTAAAATAACTAGAAAAGTCTAAAAAAGAAAAGGAAAACAAAAATTAAACTGATGGCATGGCCCAAGATTTCAAACTTCTTATGCTAATCTGGCTAAGGTGGTTTAAGAGTGGTCACTGAATTTTAAATCCACATCTACTACAAAAATAACTTAAAACTGAAAGATACAGAGGTTTTATTTTTATTATTTACTTACTTACTTACTTACTTATTGCAGAGGAAGATTAGCCCTGAGCTAACATCTGTTGCCAATCTTCCTCTTTTTCTTTTTTTTTGCTTGAGGAAGGTTAGCCCTGAGGTGATACCTGTGCTGATCTTCCTCCAATTTATATGTGGGTTGCCACCACAGCATGGTTTGACAAATGGTGTAGGTCCACACCTGGGATCCAAACCCGCGAACCCAGGCCACCAAAGTAGAGTGCACTGAACTTCACCACTATGCCATGGCGCCAGTACCAAGGTTTGTTTTATTTTAAAGGATACATAGCTACTATTCATCAAAAATCTTCTTTTAAATTTAAGTATTTGTTTTAAGCGATGTCTATTTCCTCTAATATTACCCTGGTAAAAATAAATTTAAAATATCCAAGATTAACCCTGATAAAGATTTACTTTCTATCACTTTAACTGTCCTCTCCATCTTAGTTGTAAATATTTTATACCAAGGTTATGTACATGAATACACTTTTGTGGAAGATTTAAATTAAATCCACCTTTCAACATAAATACTATTATTGTAATACAAATTGGTTCAAAAAGAGAAAGGTTCAAAAAAGACTGCGCAGTGGCCAGCTCCAGGGCCCTGTGGTTAAGCTCAGTGTGCTCTGCTTCAGCAATCAGGGGTTTGGTTCCCAGGCATGGACCTACACCACTCAGCAGTGGCTACGCTGTGGCAGTGACCCACATATAAAACAGAGGAAGACTGGCACAAATGTGGGCTTGGGGCAAATCTTCCTCAAGCAAAAAGAGGAAGATTGGCAACAGACGTTAACTCAGGGCGAATCTTCCTCAGCAAAAAAAAACGAGAGAGACTAGGCAAAGACTATTGAATTTTTAATTTCTAGAAATTCTGTCTTAACAAAATTATAGGGGTAAATGCAAAGGGTTAAGAAATCTACCAGTGAAAATGAAGATAAAACAAGGGGCAACAAGGTTAGTGAGAGTGTGCGTGTGTGTGTATGTGTGGTCTATTTCATTTCCTTGCTTTTTTGTCTTTAAGGATAGGGAGATCTGGTTGTGATTCTGTTGGTAAGCAAGATAACAGGGGGAGGAGGACAGAAGTATATACTAATTCAAGATGACCAATGGGGCTGGCTCCATGGCCGAGTGGTTAAGTTCATGTGCTCCATTTCGGCGGCCCAGGGTTTCGCCAGTTTGGATCCTGGGCGCGGACATCGCACCACTCATCAGGCCATGCTGAGGTGGCGTCCCACATACCACAACCAGAAGGACCCACAACTAAAAATATACAACTTTGTACTGGGGGCTTTGGGGAGGAGAAGCAGCAGCAGCAAAAAAACCCAGAAGACTGGCAACAGTTGTTAGCTCAGGTGCCAATCTTTAAACATAAAAAAAAAGTCCTGGCTAGTTCCTTCATCTTCAAAAGGTCTGACTGGATATATAAATTTTAAAAAATTACAAAAAAAAAAATGACCAATAGAAGAATAAGCAGTTGAAAAGAGTATACATCAGAGTGAAGGTGGTTATGAAAAAATAAGATGAGTTTGATGCACCAATTAACTTTTCAAAGACTTTATGCACATTATGCAGATGTCTTGGTCTGATACAGGCATGGTAATAATTCCATATCTCTTGCTGACAGATAAAAATGGTAATTTATAGCAAATCCTCTCAACTTGACAAGCATTTCAGTCCTTTATAAAATATATCAAGCTTTTGGTAACTTATTATAAACCAACTTGCATATAAAATATACCAAATATGTTTCTCCAGAGGACTGTCAATAATAGTGTGTGGCTTTTTCAGCAATTACACTTTAGTGAACCCTGCTGACTGAAATCCAAAGGTCGTTTGGCAAGCAGTATAAGTAGGCAGTGACTTAATAAGCTACATAAACCATGATGAAATATCATTTTGAGACTGGAAATAATTACTGCACCATGGAGTTCTGAGGTTGTTTTAAAACTGAGAATTAGGGAAAAGTTGTCTGACTAAAGTAAAAAATTTTAAACAGAAAATATAAGCTGAAGGAAAATATAAGCTTCAATCACTGGCAAAATTGACAGATTTTATACCTGCTGGAATATGTGAAAATGCTGCTATTGTGGAAGTAACAACTGCATACTTGGGTGCCTTCTTCACTCTTACTCCTTCATTTCCCTCTGATGAAGTCTCCCAAGCATGGATCTCTCGGAACAGTGAAGCTATGGGAAATTTAAGAAATAGGCTTTTTCCTTCTATCTACTTGGTTCTATCTGATATTACCTACTAACCTTCAGGTTTTGCTTCATACCTTCAAAAACATCAAATAGTTGATTCTGCCCATTTAGTTTTCTTTCAGTAAAACTTCTGCACAATCGTAATTTATGTCCCTCATCCCCAGGAGGATGGCTAAATGATATGTTCAACCTTTAAGCAGGCACAGTAATAACTACAGTAATTGCTGGACTAATGGAAAAATAAGGAAAAAAATGTTGGATATCCAGTCAATACTACCCTAAAAGTATGGGGAAAAAGTTAAGTAATTGTTTTTCTCTATTAAGAAAAATCCACATAGGATTTTAATTACTAGACTAAATTAGTAGAAAACCTACACAGTAATACTTCAGTAAGTACAGCCCATATGATGAATATCATATTTAATAATTAACATTCAGCCTATATTCAATACCTATCTATGGTATTGCAAGTCAGGTGGTGACACACAAAAAAGGCACAATAGGGGGTAATGGAATTCTGTTAATGTACAGGATGTTGGTTATAGGCGTGTTTTTACTCTGTGAAAACTACTTTGTGAAAACTCACCACACTGTGTACTTAGAGTTCACGCATTTACTATATACCTTAAAAAGTCAAATACGGATAGAATTGGCTCTTAAAAGCTAATCTCCAATTTGTTTGGACTTAACTGTTTTTCTTTATGAGTCTATAATCTTTAATATGTAAAATAACCTTTATTTTTCAAAATTAAAGGTCTGAGAAATGAATAATAATGCCACTTCCCCCAAAAAAGTATTAATTTATAAATAATTTTCTTAAATCAGGATAATTTTTAAAAGGATATGAAAATTTCCTGTAGAGAAAACAATGAAGAAAAGAATTTTAATATATTGAGATTTATAGGCTAGAAAAGCTTCTGAGAGCCTAAAAAGGAAAACTGATGGAAAACCTTTCTTTAAATGTATATTCTCTATACATCTACCAGTTTTTAAATAACAGAAAAAAGCAAAGCCACTAAAGCGACATCTTCTGTGAATGTTTAGATATCGACAAATTAAAACAGGAAACCGTGTAAACTTCTGCGGCTGAGGTATGAGATTAGGAAGACAGATTCTCTGTAAGCTATGTCGGGTCTTCTGGCAGTTAGCCATAAAATCTTTATTTCATTTAAGTTCCACCCTAATTCTGCCCCTAATTATTCCATTGCCTTATGGAGCTTTCTCTCTACTTTAAGAGAACTTCATTGGTCAAACTCTGTTATCGCTCATAATTTAAGGTCTAGTTAGAAGAATTTTTTTGAGGAGACATTAGGACTGCAGTCATGCCAACTTTTTTCCAGAGTGCAAGTATGAAAACTAGCAGCCTCCAATATTACCTGAAAGTAGCTAAGGATGAGGAAAAACCTGCACTAATGAAAAACTACTAGCAATATATGAATGAGCACTTCTTTGTGATATGGGGGGTAAAAGAATACTATCAACAAAAAACAACAAAAATCTCAAAGTGATACACTGAATATGTGCCTACGTGGGAAAAAAACGATTACACATGCTTTAAAAGAGAATATAAATGAGACATGACCCAAGTCTTCAAAAAGAGAATACAAATGAGACATGACCCAAGTCTGCAAATATTGCAATAATAAGCCTTTTAAGAACAGGAAAAACAGGAAAGTCCTCATCTACAAAAAGCCATATGACTAGGAATTATTCTGGTAGTCTGTATTCTCTGCATCATAAAGGGAATCCAGGGAGATGGACTCTACCCCTATTCTTTGAATTATGACTTGAGGCAAAATACTTCCCATGTTTACATTTTTCCAATAAATAAAAAAGTACAGATAACACTAATAAATATTTATAGTACTTACTGGCAATTTTAAATAACATAGATCTCTAAAATAAACATTTGAGGGAAACAGGTTTTTTAAATTAATTCAACTATACATTCTAAATCCAAGAAATAGTCTGCTACTTAAAAAACAGTATATGACAGGAGTGTAAGATATCAAAATGTTACTTGACAGTACTAGCGGGGAAAATTCAACCTGCCACCACCCTTGTCCATCTTGACTACTGCAAGTGTCTAGCCAGTCTTCCTGTGTCTCTTACAGCTCCTCTCTAATTCTTCTCCACCTACAAGCCAAACTGATCTTTGAAAAACGAAAATTAGATCATGAAATTACCCTGCTTAAAATCTTTCAGCAGCATTTCCCATTTTCTGAGAATAAAATTCAAACTCTTCATCTTTCTACCATGGCCTAAAAGGCCCCACAAGATCTGGCTCCTGCCTGCCTATCTAACCGTCTGTCAGGTAACTCTCTCCTGAGCTCACTACACTCTAGCCACACCAGTCTCCTTTCTGATCCTGTAAAATACCAACAAGCTCTTTCCCACCACCCAGCCTTTGTACTTTCTGTTCCTCCACCTGGAATGCTCTTTTTGCAATTATTCACATATCTGGCTCATTTTAATCCTTCAGACATCACCTCATAAGAATGGCTTCACTGACCACCTTAACTAAAGTGGTCTTCCCCAATTACCCTCTACTATAGCCCTGTGGCATTTATCATGATCTCTACTTACAGTGTGCATTTATGTATTTACTACTTACTTATGATCTGTCTTCTCAACATGTATCTAAGTGCCACGGGAGGGAGAGATCCAGATGCCTGTTCATGGCTACAAAATACTACAACAATATTCTTTTAATCTAACCTAATCTTCATAAATAAAACATGTAAAAGCTAGATTATAGAACGTAACAGCTCATACCTATTTTGCTCAATATCTGCTTACAACACTATTAAACACAGTGTTCAAATGCCAGAAAGCATAAGAAAACCACAAAATATTCAAAAATCAGCAAGTGAGTATTTTAGTCCATTTCAGGAGTGTTACAAACTTGTCTTCTTAAATTTATCATTTCTTCAAACTTATTTTAACTGCTTCCCTATAGAACAGCACTAGGCTCCCTGGATGGCTAAACGGTCTCCCTGCCTCCTTTGTTAAGTGTACTTGGCAACATTAAATGCATTAGAGCATATAATTTGCTTCACATACAGCTTTTTTTTTTTTTTTAAGATTTTACTTTTTCCTTTTTCTCCCCAAAGCCCCCCGGGGCATAGTTGTATACTCTTCGTTGTGGGTCCTTCTAGTTGTGGCATGTGGGACGCTGCCTCAGCGTGGTTTGATGAGCAGTGCCATGTCTATGCCCAGGATTTGAACCAACGAAACACTGGGCCACCTGCAGCAGAGCGCGCGAACTTAACCACTCGGCCATGGGGCCAGCCCCCACATACAGCTTTTTTTTTTTTTTTTAAAGATTTTATTTTTTTCCTTTTTCTCCCCAAAGCCCCCCGGTACACAGTTGTGCATTCTTCGTTGTGGGTTCTTCTAGTTGTGGCATGTGGGACGCTGCCTCAGCATGGTCTGACGAGCAGTGCCATGTCCGCACCCAGGATTCGAACCAACGAAACACTGGGCCGCCTGCAGCGGAGCGCGCGAACTCAACCACTCGGCCACGGGGCCAGCCCCCACATACAGCTTTTTTTAATAGCCAGTTTTTTTTACATGTAATTAGAAAAGAGCTGAATGAGAAATTTCCCCAAAAACACTGCAAAAGAAAATCTCTAAAGATAACAATATAAGGGCCAGCCCAGTGGGATAGTGGTTAAGTTCACGCGCTCCGCCTTGGCAGCCTGGGGTTAATGGGTTTGGATCCCAGGCACAGACCTACACATCACTCATTAAGCCATGCTGCAGTGGCATCCCACATACAAAATAAAGGAAGATTGGCACGGGTGTTAGCTCAGGGCCAACCTTCCTCACTAAAAAAAAAAAAAAGACAACAATATGAAGAAGTATTTTTAATTCAAATTATCTACACTTTTCTCTACAGAAATGTAGTCATAAAACACTGAAATCAGAGAATCATTTTCTCTTATTACTGTGATCTGCTTAATGTAAGTTATAGATCAAAAGATCTTAGGTTTAATGAAATATGGTATTTTCTTAGGGGAAAAGTTCCTTATTGACCCTGCTCCCAACCTTAGTATACTAAAGATTTAAGATATCAATAAAGTTACCTGCTCAAGAAAACTATAAGACACTCAAATGAAGGAAATATATTGTTGCTGGATCTGTAAAACTCCAAGAATTCAAGCATACGTTATCTCTGACGAACCATTTAACACATAACATATCATATAATACACTACCTAATAATTAAAATAGGGCTTCTTTTCCTACATCTCTTTATGATATCCTTTGCCTTCTTTTATTGTTTTCTTTTCAGGTGTTTTCTCTTTCCTGATTTAAATTTTGCAGTCAAACAAAGCAGATATGGCTAGATATCCTGAAAACTCCAACTATCAAGAATAAAAGCAGGGGCTGGCCCGGAGGCGTGGTGGTTAATTTCATGCACTCCGCTTCAGCAGCCTAGGGTTCGGATCCTGGATGTGGACCTACACACAGCTCATCAAGGCATGCTGAGGCGGTGTCCCACATACACAAATAGAGGAAGACTGGCACACATATTAACTCAGTAACAATCTTCCTCAAGCAGAAAAAGGGAGATTGGCAACAGATATTAGCTCAAGGACAGTCTTCCTTGCAAAAGAAAAAAAAGAATAAAAGTAGTGAGATGGATGTGGCTGGTGAATGCAACTGTAAACACTATCAGTGAGTTCTTACATGCCTATCTCTTTTCTGGACTGCTACTTTTATTGCTACCTCCTTAACCATCTATACTCCCCTCACAACCCTTTCTCCACAAAGGATGATATGCCACTAGCCAGATCTCAAGTCTTTGGAGCTGAGTATAGCAGTTGAGCCACCCTTCTTAAATCACAACATATACACTCAAAATAACCTCAGCCTTCATCATCACCCCCAGCTCATCTATGCGCTCAGTAGGATGACTGTCAATCAGACCTAAAACTCAGGGGACATAGGAACGACAGAGGATTACTCAGGTTGCTGAATGTTTTACCTCTTCTTTCTTCGTACAGACAGTCTAGCGCACTTGTCTAGCCCTCTCAGCCTCTGTCCCTGCTCCTTAGGGTCAGCTCACACCTAGGTTTATCACACATTTGGTCACTGTACCTTGGCCACCTGGCTTCTCTTCTAAAAAATACCTCTATAAGCAGGCCATTTCCCTTAGCCTAACCTCAAAGGAACTGTGAACTCTACTCCATGCTTGTCCAGCCACAATGACTTATCCATTGCCAAAATTAATTACTATCTTTTTTTCTTAATGCCTATACGCATTCTGTATATCTTATTCCAAATTTGAATTTCCTAACCCAGCCATCAGTTGAGCATAAATTATTGTATTTATGCTCCCGTCCCATTATAGGATAAGTTTGTCAAATATTGGGACCATGATTCATACTTCTTCCATACTCTAACACAGTTAGGGTATTTACCTTCAGTGCTAACTTAGAAACAGAATTGATCATGCAGTAGTAGTCTTTCTGCTAATGAATCAAATACTCTTATTACACGACTGGTGTGAACATATTAATTTACCCTATTACTTTACAGAAAACAATTCACAAAATTTCAAGGTTGAAAGGCACCTCAATATGATCATTTCTCCCTTAGAACATGGAAAAGTCTTGAGAGGTAATATGGTTAAGAGTAGAGACTTTCAGGAGCCGGCCCCATGGCCGAGTGGTTGAGTTCACACACTCGGCTTCAGTAGCCCAGGCTTTCGCCAGTTCGGATCCTGGATGCGGACCTAGTACTGCTCAACAAGCCATGCTGGGGCGGCGTTCCATATAGCAGAGCCAGAAGGACCTACAACTAGAATATACAACTATGCACTGGGTGACTTTGGGGAAAAGAAGAAAAGAAAAGAGTAGAGACTGTCAGAAATCAAGACGACCTTGGTTTGAATTCCAGTTCTGCCACTTTCTAGGAGTATGGATTTGGGTGATATAGTCAACCTCTGTGCACCTCAGTTTCCTCATCTATGAAAAAAATAATATCCATTTCAGCAAAACTGCTATTAGGATCATATGAAATAAAGCAAAAAATTTAGCATAATGCCTTCGCAAGGCGGTATTCAATAACAATTCAACAAGCAGTGATTACTAGAGGTGGATACCTGGGCCAGCATGGTGGCATACTGGTTAAGATCTCATCCTTCACTTTGGTGGCCCAGGGTTCACCGGCTCGGATCCCAGGCACAGGCCTACATATTGCTCATCAAGCCATGCTGTGGCAGCATCCCACATACAACATAGAGGATGACTGGCACAGATGTTAGCTCAGGGACAACCTTCCTCAAGCAAAAACAGAAAGACTGGCAACTGATGTTAGATCAGGGCCGATTTTCCTCACACACACAAAAAAGAAGTGGCTACCATTAGATGAAGTACTTAATCTCCATTAGTCTGCTTCCCTAATTCTAAAATATGAAAAATACCTATCTTTTAGCTATTCTGGTTAGAGGAAAATGTATGTAAAAACACTCTGCATTGAGCTTGACACAGAGTAGGCCTTCATAAAGAGGAATGTTACTGTTATTAAACAGGGGCTATTTCACTATGTTACTCTCAGTAGCATCTAATATAGTTCTCTATAATCAAGTGTTACTTTATTAATGTCACATGTTTTTTGGCAATCTTTTATACAACAGCTTCCTTTAAACAACAATGAAATATTCATTAGCTGAAGAAATCCACTGCTTCTTCAACACAATTCTCAAGATAATTACTGAGGACATGACTCAGTTGAATCTCACAGGAATCTCTCTACAAACACCTTAACTAGACGCCATTTTCTAAACAACAAATTCTATAATTAGTGACCTAAATAAGTAAAATGGGCTGAAAAGATTTCAAGAATCAGCTCAGCTAAGTGACAGGATGATAAATGCAACCCACAGTAATTTTAGTACTCCTGACTGTATTAACTTCCTTGTGACATTGTCATTTATTTAGTTGTTCAGAGTTCTCTTTTCAAATATAATTCTTTGCTTTAAGTAATAGCCCCAAAACTTTCCAATGTCAAAGGTACTGTTTAAAAATGTCTGAATTCACAAACCTACAGGAGCTTACACAAAGAATGGTATGCTTCTTTGGAGGCTCCAGCAGTACAGAGATCAAACTCAAGGGCAACAAGCTGGGACCATTTGGCTGGAAAGTGATAGACAATAAAGATGAAATTAAATGAATTATTTTTTCCCTCTTCCCTCAGACTTTCCCCAACTCTGTCCCTTTACGTTTTGCTACTATTATTCATTGCTACATCTGTACCACAAACTGTGAAATATGACCACTAGAATGGACAACTATGATGACAAAAGTACTCCAGTTAATGCTATGTATCTTCATACACCAACCGCAGAGAATAGGTTCTAACTCAAACTTGTTCTGAACACATTAAATGAATGTACGTGCTCAGTCATTTTATGCCATTGATATTAATCATATATTTACTTATTTGATCCTGCCTCAACTTTTATAAGCTAGAAACCCGAACAAGGTTCTTAGAAATTTTTAAGTTAAGATAATGGGTAGGGCTCTAAATGAGAGCTAAAAATGTCTATGTTCCAATGCTCAGGCCTTTTAAGCAAGTGATATTAGTTACCTATTTACCATGACAAGCAAAAAAATCTATTATGATACATGAGCAAAACTACATTTTATGTATTTGAAATTAACTGCCAAAAATGATGCTTTTCACTATCCAAATAGGACACTTTCTCTACTTGGAATTCTGTAATTAAAAGACAACTTGCAGCAGTACAGTGCAGCAGTTAAGAGCATGGGCTGCCTGTGTCTATATTCTAGCTCTGTCAATTACTATTTTGTTGCCTACAGCAAGTTTCTTCATTTCTCTGTGCCTAAAATTCCTCACCTATAAATGTGAATAACAACAGGATCTCCCTCATACTATTATTATGAGTTAACATATGGATAACACTAAGAATAATTCCAGGTGGATTAAATTATCTAAAGATCCAAAAGACTATAGACATGGGGCTGGCCCACTGGCGTAGTGGTTAAGTTCGCATGCTCCATTTTTGGGGAACAGGGTTCACAGGTTCGGATACCAGGAGTGGACCTAGCAACACTTGTCAAGCTACACTGTGGAGGCATCCCAAATAAAACAGAGGAAGATTGGCACAGACGTTAGCTCAGCAAAATTATTCCTCAAGAAAAAGAGGAGGACTGGCAGAGTGACATCAGCATCGTGGCAGAGTAAGCTCTTCCTACAAACTCTCCCCTCTAAGATACAACAATAAGGACATTCACATTCCAACCGAGGACATCCACATAACACAAAAGACATCTGAGAGAACCAAACAGCCAAACACTGGAAGGTGGAGGTGTGGGAGCATCTCCCTGAGGAAGTGGAACGAGGTAAAAGAAATGTTTTCCTCCTGAACTGCAGTGACCCAGGGACTGTGCGTGGATCCAAGAGGAAAGGAGGATGGGGGCAGCCCTCGCAGGAACACTATCGGTCTCCATGGAGCCTCACAGGCACCACATAGAGGCAACTAGCTGTCACAGGAGAGTATTCATCAAGCTAACACCCCAGGAGAGCAGATAGAGCGGGCAGAGGGGGAAGCTCCCAAGATCGTGCAGGAGAAAGAAAGCACCCCTCTACCCTGCCCCTCACACCAGGTTCAGCAACATGAAGCTGAGCCACGGATCACATGGGCTCAGAATAGGAAGCTCTTGACTACCCATGCAGTGGTGGCAGGTAGAAGTAGGAATCAAATAACACCACAACGAGGAAGAACAAATCCACGCTGTCTAGCAGTGTGAAAAAATATATTAAATCTGCAGACCAGAAGGAAAATGACAAGTACCCAGAAATCAACCCTGAAGGCACAGAAATCTATACTCCAAATGAGAGAAAGTTCAAAATAGCTCTCATAAAACAACTCAATGAGTTACAAGGAAATGCAGATAGACTAAATAAATTCAGGATCTACTTGACAACAGAGATTGAAACTATAAAGAAGAACCAATCAAAACTCCTGGAGATGAAAACGCAATGGATGAGATAAAGAAGAACACAGATTCCCTGAACAATAGAGCTCATAATATGGAGGAACAAATCGGCAATATTTGAGGACAGAAATACAGAAATGCTTCAGATGGAGGAGGAGAGAGAACTGAAACTAAAAAGAAATGAAGAAATTCTCCAAGAAATATCCAACTCAATTAGGAAATGCAACATGAGGAAAATGGGTATTCCAGAGGGAGAAGAGGAGGAGAATGGCGCAGAAAGCTTGTTCAAACAAATAACAGCAGAGAACTTCCCAAACCTGGGGAAGGAGCTGGAAATGTAGGTGAAAGAAGTCAAGAGATTGCCTAATGATATCAATGTAAAAATACTTACTGCAAGGGATATAGTAGTGAAGCTGGCAAAAAACAATGACAAAGAAAGAATACTAAGGATAGCAAAGCAGAAGAAAATAACTTACAAAGGAACCCCTATCGAGCTTTTAGCAGATTTCTCAGCAGAAACTTTACAGGCTAGGAGAAAGTGGAACGATAGATTCAAATCTCTGAAAGACAAAAATTTTCAGCCAAGAATATTCTTACCAAGCAAAAATAACCTTGAGATATGATGCAGAAATAAAACCTCTCCCAGACAAACAAAAGCTAAGGGAGTTCATGATCACAATATCACCCTATGAGAAATCCTCAAGAAGGCCCTCATACCTGAAAAAAAGAAAGAAAGAAAGGGGTCACAAAGTACTGGGAAAGTAGGCAAACAGGTAGACAAAATCAGAAAATTGTAGCTATCAATCAGAACAGGTTAGCAAACACTCAAGTATAATATTAAAGATATAGGGAAGGAAAACATCAAAAATAAATATAATCTTGTCATCTGAACCACAAACTCACAACACAACATGGGTTAAGATATGACAAACACAACTTGGGATAGGAAGAGGAAAGGGATGGAACTGGCTTAGTCTAAGGAATTAAGAGGTTATCAGAAAATGGACTATCTCATCTACAAGGAGAAAACTCAGAAGACCAGCACTGAAAACTACTCAACCAAATTGGAAGTCCAAAATACACATGACGAGAAACAAGGGAAATGCAGAACTGGAAAACAAGCAATACAAAGGCAGGATTAAGCCCTCATATACCAACAATCACTCTACATGTAAATGCTGAATTCTCCAATAAAAAGACACAGAGGGGCGGGATGGATTAAAAAACAAGACCCAACAATATGCTGCCTCCAGAAAACAAATCTCAGCTCCAATGACAAACACAGGCTCAGAGTGAAGGGATGGAAGGTGATACTCCAAGCTAACGGCAAACAAAATAAAGCAGGTGTTGCCATACTTACATCAAAGTAGACTTCAAGATAAGACGGGCAAATAAAGACAAAGAAGGGCAGTATATAATGATAAAAGGGACACTCCACTAAGACATAACACTTCTAAATATCCTTGCAATCAACACAGGAGCTCAAAAGAACATAAAGCAACTATTAACAAACCTCAAAGGAGATATTACCAACAACACAACAATAGTAGGGAGACCCTCAACACTCTACTCACATCAGTGGATAGATGATTCAGACAGAAACTCAACAAGGAAACAGTGGAATTAAATGAAAAACTAGACCAGAAGGACTTAACAGATATATATAGAACACTCCATCCAAAAACAGCAGATTACACATTCTTCTCAAGTGCGCATGGAACATTCTCAAGGATAGACCATATGTTGGGAAAGAAGGCAAACCTCAATAAATTTAAGAAGACAGAAATAACAGCAAGCACCTTTTCCAACGAAATGCTATGAAACTAGAAATTAACCACAAGAAAAAAGCTGAGAAAGGGACAACGATATGGAGACTAAACAACATACTACTGAACAACCAATGGATCACTGAAGAAATTAAGAGAGAAATCAAAAAATATCTGGAGACAAATGAAAATGAAAACAAACCATACTAACTCATATTGTAGGCAGCAAAAGCAGTCGTAAAAGGGAATTCATCACAATACAGGCTCACCTTAACAAACAAGAAAAATCACAAATAAGCAATCTCAAACTATACCTAACAGAATTAGAAAAAAGAAGAACAAAGCCCAAAGTCAGCAGGAGCAGCAAAGTAATAAAAATTAGAGAGAAATAAATGCAATTGAAACAAAAAAGACAGTAGAAAGGATCAATGAAACACAGAGCTGAATCTTTGAGAAGACAAACAAAATTGACAAACCCTTAGCCAGACTTACAAGGAAAAAAAGAGAGAGAGCTGAAATACATAGAATTAGAAATGAGAGAGAGGAGAAATTACAATGGATACCACAAAAATACAAATGATTATAAGAGAATACCATGAAAAACTAAATGCCAACGAACTGGACAATCTAGAAGAAAAGGATAAATTCTTGGACTCTTACAACCTCCCAACGTTGAATCAATAAGAAATAGATAATCTGAATAGACCAATCACAAGGAACGAGATTGAAACAGTACTCAAAAACCTCCCAAAAAATAAAAGTCCGGGGCTAGACAGCTTCCCTGGTGAATTCTACTAAACATTCAAAGAAGATTTAATACCTATCCTTCTCAAACTATTCCAAAAAATTAGAGAAGACAGTATACTTCCTAACACATTCTATGAGGCCAACACCACCCTCATACCAAAGCCTGACAAGGACAACAGAAAAACGGAAAACTACAGGCCAATATCACTGATGAACACAGATGCAAAAATCCTCAACAAAATACTGGCAACCCAAATACAGCAATACATCAAAAAGATCATACATCATAATCAAGTCAAATTTACACCAGGGACAGGAATGGTTCAACACCAGCAAATCAATCAATGTGATACATCACATTAACAAAACAAGGAATAAAAACCACATGATAATCTCAACAGACTCAGAGAAAGCATCTGACAGGATCCAACATCCATTTATGATAAAAACTCGTAACAAAATGGGGATGGGGCCAGCCCGGTGGTGCAGCAGTTAAGTTTGTACATTCCACTTCGACGGCTGGGGTTCACCAGTTTGGATCCTGGGTGCAGACATGGCACCACTTGGCAAGCCATGCTGTGGCAGGTGTCCCACACAGAAAGTAGAGGAAGATGGGCACAGATGTTAGGTCAGGGCCAGTCCTCCTCAGCAAAAAGAGGAGGATTCGCGGCAGATGTTAGCTCAGCGCTAATCTTCCTAAAAATAAAAAAGAAAGAAAAGAAAAAAAATGGGGATAGAAGGAAAATAGTTCAACATAATAAAAACCATATATGACAAACCCACAGCCAACATGATACTCAATGGGGAAAAAGTGGAAGTCATCCCTCTGAGAACAAGAACAAAACAAGGGTGGCCACTCTCACCACTCTTATTCAACATAGTACTGGAGGTTTTGGCCAGAGCAATTAGGCAAGAAAAGGGAATAAAAGGAATCCAAATAGGAAATGAAGAAGTGAAACTCTTGTTATTTGCAGGCATCATGATTTTATATATAGAAAACCCTAAAGAATCCATTGGAAAACTATTAGAAATAATCAACAACTACAGTAAAGTTGCAGGATACAAAATCAACTTCCAAAAATCAGTTGCATTTCTACACTCCAATAACAAACTAACAGAAAGTATTCAAGAATACAATCCCATTTACAATTGCAACAAAAAGAATAAAGTATCTAGGAATAAATTTAACCAAGGAGGTGAAAGATCTATACAATAAAAACTATAAGACATTACTGAAAAAAATCGACGATGACATAAAGAAATGGAAAGATATTCCATGCACATGGATTGGAAGAATAAACACAGTTAAAATGTCCACACTACCCAAAGCAATCTACAGATTCAATGCAATCCCCTTCAGAATCCCAATGACATTCTTCACAGAAATACAACAAAGCATTCTAAAACTCATACGGGGCAATCAAAGACCCTGAATAACTAAAGAAATCCTGAGAAAAAAAAATGAAGCTGGAAGCATCACAACCCCTGACTTCAAAATATACTACAACACTATAGTAATCGAAACAGCATGGCTACAAAGCTATAGTAATCAAAATAGCATGGTACTGGTACAAAAACAGGCACACAGATCAATGGAATAGAATTTGAAAGCCCAGAAATAAAACCACACATCTATGGACAGCTAATCTTCAATAAAGGTGCTAAGAACAAACAATGGACAAAGGAAAGTCTCTTTAATAAATGGTACTGGGAAAACCGGACAGCTACATGCCAAAGAATGAAAGTAGACCAGTATCTTTCACTATACGCAAAAATAAACTCAAAATGGATCATCAAAGACTTGAAGTTAAGCCCTGAAACCATAAAACTTCTGGAAGAAAATATAGGTAGTACACTCTTTGACATCAGTCTTAAAAGGATCTTTTTGTATACTATGTCTACTCGGACAAGGGAAAGAAAAGAAAAAAATTAACAAGTGGCACTTCATCAGACTAAAGAGCTTCTGCAAGACAAAGGAAACCAGGATCAAAACAAAAAGACAACCCACTAATTAGGAGAAAATATTTCCAAATCATATATCTGACAAGGGGTTAATCTCCATAACGTATAAAGAACTCACACAACAGAACAACAAAAAAACCACCCGATCAAAAAATGGGCAGAGGAATATTAACAGACATTTCTCCAAAGAAGATATACAGATGGCCAACAGGCACATGAAAAGTTGCTCTACATCACTAATCATCAGGGAAATGCAAATCAAAATTACACTGAGATATCACCTAACATCCATTAAAATGGCTATAATCACCAAGACAAAAAATAATAAATGCTGGAGAGGCTATGAATAAAACAGAACCCTCATAGACTGCTGATGGGAATGGAAACTGGTGCAGCCAGTATGGAAAACAGTATGGAGATTTCTCAAAAAATCAAAAATAGAAATACCATATGACCCAGCTATCCCACTACTGGGTATTTATCTAAAGACCCTGAAATCAACAACTGAAGGAGACTTATGCACCCCTATGTTCACTGCAGCAGTATTCACAATATCCAAGACCTGGAAGCAACCTAAGTGCCCATCAACTGATGACTAGATAAAGATGATGTATATATATACAATGGAATACTATTCAGCCATAAAAAAGACAAAATCGTCCCGTTCGCAACATGGATGGAACTTGAGGGTACTATGTTAAGTGAAATAAGCCAGACAAAGAAAGACAACCATCAGATGATTTCACTCATATGTGGAAGATAAACACACAGACAAAGAGAACAGTTCAGTGCTTACCAGGGAGAAGGGGTGGGAGGTGCACAAAAAGTGAAGGGGAGCACTTACAGAGTGATGGACAAAGAATAATGTACAACTGAAATTTCACAATTTTGTAAACCATTATGACCACAATAAAAAAAAAAAAGAAAAGAAAAGAAAAAAAGGAGGATTGGCAACAGATGTTAGCTCAGGGTTGATCTTCCTGACACACAAAAAACAACTATAGACATACCTATTATGAGATAGAATTTTTGGTAATTGTGGACATGGTGAAGGCTTTTCTAAGATAGCAGAAAACCCAGATGTCATACAGGAAAAGATAAGCAATTCCACTTGCATAAGATCATTTATATTATATAAATATCACCTTCAAATCAATAAGAAAAAAGAAACCATTAGAAAAATTAATCTGATATAACAGCTAATTCAGAGAAATACAACTGGCCAATAAACATACAAAAAAAAGCTCAGCATCACTAATAATTAAAGCACTGCAAATGAAGCAAAATAACACAATTTTGCTTGGCAAAAATTGAAATGGTTGAGATTATACTGTATTTGTATAAGAAAATGGAAATTCTGATCTACTATTGGTGAAAACGGAAACTGATACAATCTTTCAGGGGGCAAATTTGGAAGTTCCGATCAAAACTTTAAATGTGCAAACTCTGATCAAATGATTTTACTTCTAGAACTATCGTGCATGAAAAAAATCACAAAATTTGTCTATGATAGACATGATTGCATCTCTGTTTAAAAAACAAACTCTACTCATCACAGATGTTTATTTATGAAAGATTATGCACCAAACTGTTAACAGTGGTTACATCTAGGGAATGGGATTAGAGAAAAAGTAGAGGGAATGGGTCTTTTTATTTTCTATACTTCATTATCATTTTAAAATCTTTTTTACAATGATCTTGTATTACAACCCTAGGATTCTAAAAAGTAGATTTTTTAAAGAAATAAAATCAAAGTCTAAAGCAAAAACTTTAAATCTTTTTAAATACAAAGCAAAGTCAATACAAGTTTATCTTAATACTTCCCACAGTCATCATTGGTCCTGTTTCCCAAATTCCTTTTCTAGATACTTAGAAAGATCAAATTCCCTAGAGGTTGGGGAAACCATGAGACTAAACAGAGAGTTGTAAGTGGAAGCGATGTGGAATCTCTCCCAGGCAGAGCATATAACTGCCATGAAATATCTTCTTATACTTTCTTTTGCCTCTAGCACAGCAACCAGCAACTTTCAATATGGTGGCACTCCATCAACCAGATTCCTGAATGATGAGCAGAGTACCGCTGCCAGTCTACAATGGACATACAGTATGAGCAAGAAATAACCACTGCTATTTTAGAATAACCTAGCCTATCCGTAAATCATATATATGACACACTTCCATAAATCATGCCTTAACACACTGGCTTTTAATTGAAAACAATTAGAATTTAACCTATTTTCAGTTAATGAATTTAATCTATTTTCATTAACAAGGTGTTGTGAAAATAAAGCCTATTAGCTGTTTAGCAAATAAATCTAAGCTGACTTAGGACAAATCTAAGACTACTGTCTTGCTCTTAAAAGACAAATTAGTAGCAAGGATCAAACCGAATTTCTCATAAATCTAAGAAAAGGAACAAAACAATGATTCCTAGAGAAGAGCTGGATAAATGGAAAACGTTGGTGCTAAAGGCTAAACTACATTCACAGATTAACATTCTTGATAACATTTCATCAAGCTAACACGCTGGTTAAGCCAAAGGAAAAACATAATTAAATATTCCAGAAAAGCTATCTCCCACAAAAAATTTTGTTTCAATAACTAACATGATAAATTCATCTCTTGATATCATTTGACTACTTTTAATCTTGCCCTCCTCATAACCACAATATGGCCCTTTGTGTAGTATCTAAATATAAAAAGTTACTCTTCACACTACACTGGCCTCAAGGGGTTCTAATCACTAACAACAGATGAAAACATTAAAAACTTATCCCCAATGAAATACATCATCATCACTCTTCTGATCTAACAGTGGCTCATTTACAAAACTGAAGCTTTGACTCTTCAATGAAAATTTTTATTATCCATTGACATTTGAATGTTATACATAAAACCAAAACCTAAAACATCTGTTGTCATTTACAGCAAAGTAAGAGACTATAACTAAGATATAGTTCAGTCTGGGCAATTATTCCTGAATGATTAGAATGCTAGTAAGATTTTCAGATGCCTAAAATATTCCAAGTACTTTATACCTTCAGGCTAACATTGTATATATTATACTAATGCTTTGCTTTGGACTTACAGAGGCCTGAACTTGAATCCCAGGTCTCCCACTTACTCATTTACACATCTGTAATATAAGGAAAAATAATAGTACTGATCAGTCTGTTCAGAGGATATTTAGAGAACACAGTAAACATGTAAGGCACTTAGATATATTCCAGGCTCAAGAAATTTTCCTGTGTCTCCTCCTTTATCACCCCAATACATAGATTTACTAATTATAGCCATTGTCAAATTATATTAAGTATCTTAAATCTAACCTCTTCTAAAACTTGTGATTTTCTGAATTTTTACCTTTGTTAAGTTAAAAGCACAATGAGGGCCGGCCCCGTGGCCAAATGGTTAAGTTCCTGTGCTCCACTTCAGCGGCCCAGGGTTTTGCTGGTTCGGATCCTGGGCGTGGATATCAGGCCACGCTGAGGCAGCATGCCACATGCCACAACTAGAAGGACCCACAACTAAAATATACAACTATGTACTGGGGGGATTCAGGGAGAAAAAGCAGAAAAAAAAAAAAAGAAGATTGGCAACAGGTGTTAGCTCAGGTGCCAATCTTTAAAAAAAAAAAAGGCGCCAGCCCCATGGCTGAGTGGTGAAGTTCACACACTCTGCTTCAGTGGCCCAGGGTTTTGCCAGTTCGAATCCTGGGCACGGACATGGCACCTCTCATCAAGCCATGCTGAGATGGCATCGACATGTGACAACTAGAAGGACCCACAACCAAAAATATACAACTATGTACTAGGGGGCTTTGGAGAGCAAAAGGAAAAATAAAATCTTTAAAAAAATAATAAATAAATATAACCACTATGTGCACCCCACTTCTTCGGTGCCCTTTCTTCCTTCGGGAAGAAAGGCCCCAGGCCATGGTTCCTCATAAAGCTTTGTTTAATTTTCTCTTGCTATTCTGTCTCATGTGAATTTAATTCTTTCTCCGGCCAGACGAACCCACATTTGGGAAGAGGAAATCTCTTCCTCCCCTACAGTTTTGGCATAGTCGGCAGGATGAAATTTCACTGGCTGGACACTGCTTGCTCCTGGACTGCTGCAGCGGAGAGATCCTGGACCCCTGACAAGAGCCGGCAAGAGGTAAGAGTTATTACCACGTCAGTCTCCTGGATCTCTGCCTGCAGGCTCCAATGGAAGCAAGAGTGGCTGGATTGGGATCCCTTCCTCTGGCACCTGACCACTCTCTGAACTGCGGGAAAGTCCCAATCGGGACTCCAGTTCAAGAGAGATTCATAAAAAGGACTCTGACGCTTACTCTGGAATACAGTTTTCTGATAAACTTTCAGATCGTAGAACTGAACTCTGGGTAAGAAATTACAGAAATCTAATGGAGAAACTGATGACCTCATAAAACTGCTAACAGAAGATTAAGATCAAGAACTGATTATACAGGACTGAATGAACTGAGGATGATTATAATTTTTATGACTTTTATTTGAAATATTGCTGATTTTTGATGTTTTCTTTTCTCAGATTCAAGGAAATCTTTTTCTCTTGTTCTTGTGCTAACTATGACTTAGCAATTTGGTGAAATTATACCTTTGTGAACAAACTGAAACATTTATCTTTTTCTCCCTACCTGATCCCTCCAGAATTTGGAAACTCTTTGTGAGTATGGTTATTTCATAGCAATATAGTGACAAATAAAAATGGCAAGCAATAGGATATATTGGAGAATATGAGGAAGCCATTTGGTATAAACCTAATTCAGCCTGACCTTGTCTTTCCAAAAGGGCCTGACTGTGGCTGTTGAGCACGCATTGTATATCTGCTTTAGATTTTCCCTATGGCAAGAACAAAGGCCCTTGAGGTAAAGGGGCAACTTCCCTGCCCCTCCCAACGTTGGCATCTCCTTAAGGATTAAGCATCTTTCCTTAGGCTAGGAACTGATTGCTGCACTCACCTGTGACCGACCAGCTCGAGACAATAGACTTGCCTCCTGCTACGCCCATCAAGATAGCAGACCCCACTACCTGCTGTGTCCATCAAGTGCTGTGGCGACAGGGCAATCTTGTGACTATTGGGGGAGGGACTTTTCAATCATATGTGAAACACCCTGTTTGGGGGTATATAACCACTATGTGCACCCCAATTCTTCGGTGCCCTTTCTTCCTTTGGGAAGAAAGGCCCCGGGCCATGGTCCTCAGAATTCAGCTCAGAATAAACTCACCCAAATTTAAAAAATAATAATAATAATAATAATAATAATAAATAAAAATAAATAAATAAAAGCACAATGAAAGTTGAGCAAGACAGAGATCAGCAGATGCAGTCATAAGCAGTAGGGGACAGATTGTGTAGGATATTTTAAATGATTATGACTTTTATTCTGATTGAGATGGAGAGGCACAGAAGAGTTTTAAGCCGAGAAATGTCATTATCTGACTTACGTGTGAAAAGGGTGACGCAGGATACTATATTGACAAGTGACTGTAATAGGGCAAAGGTGTTAGAGAAAACAGAGGCTACTGAAAAATTACAAGTGAGAGAAGATGGTAGCTTTTAGATTAATGTGGCAGCGCAGAGGTGATAAGAAGTAGTCAAACTCTAAATACATGTATTTTGAAGGTACAGCCAAGAGTTTTTGCTATCAGACTGGATGCAAGTGTGAAAAAAAGAAAGAAAAGAGACAAAGCTATCTTCAATTTTTGGCCTGAACAACTGGAATAATAGAATTGCCATTTTTGCTGTGTTGGGTAAGACTATGGGAGGAGCAGGACTACAGAAGTTCAGGAGTTTAGTTTTGGGCACATTAAGTTTGAGATGACTATCAGACATCTAAGTAGAGACGCTGAATACACAGCTACACACAACGGAATTTCAAGGAAAGACGTTTGGGATGGAAATAAATTTGAAACTTGTCAGCACCTAGTTGCTATTTTTAAAGCCATGAGATTGGATGAGATCACCAAAGGAGGGAGAGTAGACAGAGAAAAGAAAAGGTCCAAGAACTGAGTCCTGGGACAGCATACCATTTAGAGGTGAGGGACATAACGAAGAACTATCAAAGGAGATAAGGAGGTAGGAGGAAAACCAAGAGTGTGGCATCTGAGAAGATAAATGAAGAATGTGTTTCAAGGAGGAAAAAATGATCAAATTTGGTCATGCTACTAATAGTCAAGATGAGAACTCAGAAATAAACCCAAACACAAGGACATATGCACACAAGTATTCAATATGGCACTGTTTTTATTAAGAGAAGAAAACTGAAACAAGCTAAACAACTCCCAACAAAAATTAATAACAAACAACACTCAATGGAATATTACACAGCTACTGCTTAGGACATATTATTCCATGTTAAAAAGTTTGAAACAGGGGCCAGCCCCATGGCATAGTGGTTAACTTCGGTGTGTTCCACTTCAGGGGCCCAGGTTTGCTGGTTCAGATCCCAGGCGCAAACCTACACCACTTGTCAGCCATGCTGTGGCAATGACCCATATACAAAACAGAAGACTGGCAGAGATGTTAGCTCAGGGCTAATCTTCCTCAAGCAATAAAAGAGGAAGATAAGATTGGCAATAGATGTTAGCTCACGGCAAACCTTCCTCAGCAAAAAGAAAAAGGTGGGGTGCCCACCTGCTCTGCTTTGGCAGCCCAGGTTCACAGGTTCAGATCCCAGGTACGGACATACTCCACTCACCAGCCATGCTGTAGAGGCATACCACATAGAAAGTAGAGGAAGACTGGCACAGATGTTAGCAGAGGGCTAATCTTCCTCAAGAAAAAAAAAAAAAGAGGAAGACTGGCAATGGATGTTAGCTCAGGGCAAATTTTCCTAACCAAAAGAAAAAAAAACTTGAGATAGAATAGATATTGTATAATCACATCCATACAAAAATATATAAACCTTTTTTTAAAAATTACAAAATAACACCAAAACAAACTATAGTGTTGGAGTCATGGGATTATTAATATTTTTTCTCTAATGTAAAAAAAATGCAAGTATTTCTTCATTTAAATGAAAGAAAAGAACTAGAGAGTTTACATTATTGGTCAGAAATATATTATTAGTATGGGGATATGCATATCCCTTCACACTCATGTCATTTATTAGGTCACATTTTGCTCTAAATCACCCTATTTTGCACTTAAATTGCTGAGAACAAATGAAGGAATATTATCACGCACACTTTTGACACTGAGATAAGGGAAAACTACTTTCTTGAAAGATAAACAGGAAGACCTTCTGGCTTTAACAAACAGAAATTTCTCACCCTCCATCTGCATCTAACCTTCCAAATACAGACGTGGAACTGAGAAAATAGATATGTGTGTACAGGATCTTTCTACTCCCCTAAACACCCAACTCCATCTAAAACTATTATGGCCAATACCTCTGGCACAATACGTTCTCATGTTCCATAATTCTTCTGTCAAGTCCACAGTGAACACATTGAAGGTGAGAATGATTATACAAATTTTGTATTATATCTTGATAACCTGAGTAAAGAATTTTAGCTTTACTTAATGTGCTCAAGGCAAGGTCAATGGATAGTGTTGCAAACTGGGACTCTAGGCACATATATAAACTTTTACATTAGTTCTTTTGGAAATAATTCTCCTTACATCTTATTGCAATGTAATGTGTCATACAATATAGACTCTTAAAGGCACTAGCCATAGTAGACAAACTGTACCTTAAATCTACTGGTTCCTTATATACAATAAGGGAAAAAAAGAATTTCTTTATTAGATGCCATAGTTCAAAGAAACAAGATAACAGACCCACAATTTGAAGGAGATGAAGGACTTCCTTTTGCATAAATACAATGCATATAAAAATATACTTTGAATATATCCTGAGAAAAATATATACGAAGAGTCAATGAGAATATATTCAAGTTTTAAAACATATTCAAACCTTTTTTCCTCCCTATAAAAATATATACCTTTTTTCTTTTGAGGAAGATTAGCCCTGAGCTAACATCCGCTGCCAGTCCTCCTCTTTTTGCTGAGGAAGACTGGCCCTGAGCTAACATCTGTGCCCATTTTCCTCTACTTTATATGTGGGACGCGTGCCACAGCATGGCTTGCCAAGCAGTGCCATGTCTGCACCCGGGATCCGAACCAGAGAACCTGGGGTCACCAAAGCAGAATGTGCGCACTTAACTGCTGTGCTACCAGGCCAGCCCAAAAAACATATACACTTTAAAATGTAGTTCTGGTTACAATATATCAGCATTAAAAAAAGCAGGTTACAGAGTTACACACATGTACATGTATATATATGTACATATATGTGTATATATATATATAGAATCACTTTAAAATGTGTGCATGGGGCCGGTCCAGTAGCATAGTGGTTAAGTTTGCAGGCTCTGCTTCAGTGGCCTGGGATTTGCAGATTCAGATCCCAGGCATGGACCGACACATCACTCATCAAGCCATGCTGTGGCGGCATCCCACAGACAAAAAATAGAGGAAGACTGGCACAGATACTAGCTCAGGGCCAATCTTCCTCACAAAAAAATTAAAAAGTGTGCATGAAAAGGTGTTTAAAAGAAAATCAAGGTATTAAAAGGTCCCTATAATCAGATAAGCATGATGATTTTTTTATTATCCTTCTTGTTTATACTTTTAGGAAATAAGCATGTGCATTTTTTCATAAACTTTTACTTTAAAACAGTTTTTGTTTTACAGAAAAACTGCAAAGCTAGTACAGATGGTTTCCTGTATAACCCTCACCAGTTTTCCCTATTATTAACATCTTACATTACTATGGTACATTTGTTACAACTAAGGAACCAACATTGGAACATTGCTATTAACCAAACTCCACGCTTTATTCAGATTTCACTAGTTTTCCCCTAATGTCATTTTTCTGTTCCAGGATCCCATCTAGAATATATTTAGTCACCATGTCCCTTTAGGCTTCTTTGGGATATGACAGTTTCTCAGACTTTCCTTGTCTCTGATAACCTTGACAGTTTTGAGGAATACTGGTCAGGTATTTTGTAGAATGTTTCTCATTTTGAGACTGTCTGATGTTCTTCTCCTGATTAGTCAGACTAGGGTTGTGTGTTTTGCAGAGGAAAACCACAGAGGTGAAGTGTCATTCCCTCATATCATATCAATAATATTATCGGGGCCAGCCTGGTGGCGCAGTGGTTAAGTGTGCATGTTCCGCTTCGGCGGACCAGGGTTTGCCAGTTCGGATCCCGGGTGTGGACATGGCACCTCCTGACAAGCCATGCTTTGGTAGGCATCCCACATGTAACGCAGAGGAAGATGGGCACAGATGTTAGCTCAGGGTCAGTCTTCCTCAGCAAAAAGAGGAGGACTGGCAGCGGATGTTAGCTCAGGGCTGGTCCCCCTCAGGAAAAACAAAGAGACAATACCTAGAGGACTTGTTAAAACACTCGTTGCTGGGTCCCACTCCCAGAGGTTTTGTTTCAAAGGCCTGGAGTGGGGCCCAATAATTTGCATTTCTAACAATTTCCAAGGTGATACTGCCGCTAATCCAGGGACCACCCTTTGCACATTACTGGCCAATACCAAATAAACCAGTACTTTTCAAAAACTTTCATAAAATCCCCAGAGTTATGAAAGCTGTTTCCAAGAATAGCTTCCATGACCAATATGTTGGTTCAACCAATATCATTCAACAGACATTTATTATGGCTGTGGTCTCAAAAGTGTAGAATTCAAACCAGCATTATCAGCAACTCCTGGAAATTTAAATGCAAATTTTCAAGCTCCGCCCTAGACCTACTCAGAAATTCAATGGGTGGGGCCAGCAATTTGTGTTTCAACAAGCCCTCCAGGTGATTCTGATGCATCATAAAAGTTTGAGAACCACTGGAATATAGCACACTCCCTTGACCTCTGCTAAGAAGAGGGTCTATATAAACTGCCTTCTTTCAAATGTTTATAAATATGACTGGGGAAATAAAACAGATTAAAAAAACAACTCTTCCAGGGATACACCAAGTACTAAATGAGTAGTATGGCGTTAAATTCCTCCAAAATTTAATGAAAGAACAGTATTAGGGACTTAGGGAAAACTCAACGAAGAATGTAAAAACAGAGTTGTGACTTGGTTGATGTTCCTATGTGAGAAAATATTCTAAAACAGTTTTACATACATGAAAGAGCTAATTAAAATAGCTCACACAAGAAAGCTGACATATTTAAATAAGTATTAATAAAACTTCTTTTGCTATCATTTACCTCTTTGTAACAAACATTTCTTAAATGTTTGTTTGCTACGATAGGACTTTTACTTGCTTGGGCATCAATAATATTTATATTATTACACATACAGTTCACTATATCTTTCGTTTGCTATATTTTTCTATATCCACTACATCTCTGTACATATCTATGCCTTTTATTTGCTTTATCTTCACATATAATCACAAGCTGATTGAAAGGAAAAGAAACATTCTACTCATTTTTCATACATACTTCCATTCTAATCTGCCAAATAATGAAAACTCCAAATAAACTTACATACGACTAAAATGTATAATGGCAAAAAACTAATATAGAAGACTATGTCAAAGACAGGCCTTATCAGTATCATGACTAATTAAAGAAAATGCTTACTCATGTAAAACCAAGAAAATAAATCAGAAAAGACTCATTGCGGTACTTCACCTTATCTAATACAGATTACTTGATAGGAAGGAGGGAAGGGAGAGAGGCATTCAAACGTAGCACTACATGCTTTTAGAGTATCTTCAAACTTAAGCAAACAGACTGATATATATATGTAGGTTGATATACTAGAACCTCATGGTAACCACAAACCAAAAACCTACAACAGATACACAAAAAGTAAAGAGAAAGAAACCCAAACATAACACTAAAGAAAACCATCAAACCACAAGGAAAGAGACCAAGAGAAGAAAGGAACAGAGAAGAACTAGAAAAACAATCAGAAAACAACTAACAAAATGGCAACAAGTACATAACTATCAATAATTTCTTTAAATGTAAATGGACTAAATGCTCCAATTAATGGACATAGGTTGGCTGAATGGATAAAAAACAAAAAACAAGACATCTATATGTAGGAAAACAAGAGACTCACTTCAGATCTAAAGACACACATAGACTGAAAGTGAAGGGATGGAAAAAGATATTCCATGCAAATGGAAACAAAAGAAAAAAAACTGGGGTAGCAATACTCATATCAGTTTAAAACAAAGACTATCACAAAAGACAAAAAAGGGCATTACATAATGATAAAATGGTCAACCCAAAAGATATGACATTCATAAATATTTATGCACCCCACATAGGAGCACTTAAATACATAAAGCAAATATTAGGAGGCACAATGGGAAAAGTTGATGGTAATACAATAATAACAGGGAACTTTAATACCCCACTTATACCAATGGAGAGATCATCCAGACAAAAAATCAATATGGAAACATTTGCCTTAAAATAACACATTAGACAAGATGGACTTAATATATATAGAACATCCCATCCAAAAACTGCAGAATACACTCTCTTTTCAAGTGCACATGCAACATTCTCCAGGACAGATCACATATTAAGGTACAAAACAAGTCTCAATAAATTTAAGAAGACTGAAATCATATCACACATCTTTTCCAACAACAACAGCATAAAACTAAACATCAATTATAAGAAGAAAACTGGAAGAAATACAAACACGTGTAGACTAAACAACATATCTCTAAACAACCAATGGGTCAATGAAGAAAATCAAAAAATGCCTTGAGACAAATGAAAATGGAAACACAACTTTCCAAAATCTGTGGGATGCAGCAAAAGCAGTTCTAAGAGGGAAGTTCATAGCAGTATACACCTACCTCAACAAACAAGAAAAATCTCAAACAACCTAATTCTATACCTAAAAGAACTAGAAAAAGAACAAAGCCCAAAGTTAGTAGAAGAAAAGAAATAATAAAGATCAGAGCAGAAATAAATGAAATAGAGACAAAAAAAAATAGAGATCGTGAAACTAAAAGCTGGTTCTTTGAAAAGATTAAAAAAAAGAATTGATAAACCGTTAGGTAGACTAATAAAAAAAGGGGGCACAAATAAATAGTCAGAAATGCAAGGAAGTAGTTACAACTGACATCATAGAAATACAAAGGATCGTGAGACTACTACAAACAATTACACACCAACAAAGTGGAAAACCTAGAAGAAATGGATAAATTCCTAGAAACACAGTCTTCCAAGACTGAACCATGTTGAAACAGAGACTCTGAATCAACAATTACAAGCAATGAAACTGAATCAGTAATTTAAAAACTCCCAAAAAACAAAAGTCCAGGACCAGATGGCTTCACAGGTGAATTCTACTAATATTTAAAGAAGAGTTAGGGGCCAACCCAGCGGTGCAGTGGTTAAGTTCACACACTCCGCCTTGGTGGCTTGGGGTTCACCAGTTCAGATCCTGGGCACAGACTTACACACCACTTATCAAGCCATGCTGTGGCAGTCGTCCCACATATAAAGGAAAGGAAGATAGGCATAGATGTCAGCTCAGGGCCAATCTTCCTCAGCAAAAAGAGAGGAGGATTGGCAGTGGATGTTAGCTCAGGGCTAACGTTCCTCAAAAAAACAAAGAAAATATCTATCCTTCTGAATTTATTTCAAAAAGTTGAAGAGGAAGGAAAGCTTCAAACTCATTTTACACGGCCAGCACTATACTGATACTAAACAAGACAAAGACACCACAAAAGAAGAAAATTACAGGCCAATATCCCTGATGTACAGAGGCAAAAATCCTCAACAAAATATTAACAAACTAAATTCAACAATACATTAAAAGGATCATATACCATAATCAAGTGGGATTTATTCCAAGGATGCAAGGACGGTTCAATATCTGCAAATCAATCAATGTGATATACCACATTAACAAAATGAAGGATAAAAATCATACAGCCATCTCAATAGATGCAGAAAAAGCATGTGATAAAATTCAACACCCATTTATGATAAAAACTCTCAGCAAAGTGGGTACAGAAGGAACATACCTCAATATGATAAAGGCCATATATGACAAACCCACAGCTAACATCATACTCAATGGTAAAAAGTTGAAAGCTTTGGGGCTGGCCCCGTGGCCGAGTGGTTAGGTTCATGTGCTCTGGGGCAGGTGGCCCAGTGTTTCATTGGTTCGAATCCTGGGCGCGGACATGGCACTGCTCATCAAGCCACGCTGGGGTGGCGTCCCACATGCCACAACTACAAGGACCCACAATGAAGAATATACAACTATGTATCAGGGGACCTTGGGGAGATAAAGGAAAAAATAAAATCTTTAAAAAAAAAAAAGTTGAAAGCTTCTCCTCTGAGATGAGAAACAGGACAAGAACGCCCACTCTTGCCACTTATATGCAACATAGTATTGGAAGTCCTGGCCATAGTAATCAGGCAAGAAAAAGAAAGAAAAAGCACCCAAATCAGAAAAGAAGTAAAACTGTCACTATTTGCAGATGACATGATACCATATATACAAAACCCTAAAGACTCCACCAAAAAACTATTAGAGCTAATAAATGAATCCAGTAAAGTTGCAAGATACAAAATTAATGTACAGAAATCAGTTGTTTCTATACACAAATAATGAGCTACCAGAAGGAGAAATTATGAAAACAGTCCCAGTAACAATTGCATCAGAAAGAATAAAATACCTAGGAATAAATTTAACCAAGATGGTGAAAAATCTATATTCTAAAAACTATAAGACACTGATGAAAGAAAGTGAAGACAACACAAATAAATGGAAAGACATACTGTGCTCATGGACTGGAAAATTAACATTGTTAAAATGTCTATACTACCCAAAGCAATGTACAGATTCAATGCAATCCCTGTCAAAATACCACTGGCATTTTTCACAGAACTAGAACAAATAATCCTAAAATCTGTATGGAACCACAAAACACCTCAATCAGCCAAAGCAATCTTGAGAAAGAAGAATGAAGCTGGAGGTATCATACTCCCTGTTTTCAAACTATACTACGAAGCTACAGTAATCAAAACTGTATGGTACTAGCAGAAAAACAGATGCACTGATCAACGGAATAAAACAGAGAGTCCAGAAATAAACCAACATATATATGGTCAATTAATCTATGATAAAGGAGGTAAGAACATACAATGGGTAAAAGAAAGTCTCTTCAATAAATGGTGTTGAGAAAACTGGACAGCTACATGAAAAGAATGAAACTGGACCACTATCTTACACCATATACAAAATAAATTCAAAATGGATTAAAGACTTGAATGTAAGACCTGAAACAAATACTCCTAGGAGAAAACATAGGCAATCAGCTCTTGGACATCAGTCTTAGCAATATTTTTTTGGACCAGTCTCCTCAGACAAAGACAACAAAAGCAAAAATAAACAAATGGGATTACATCAAATTAGAAAGCTTCACTGTCCGGTGAAGGAAACTATCAACAAAATGAAAAGGTAACCTAATGAATAAGAAAAGATATCTGCAAATCATACATCTGATAAGGAGTTAATATCCAAAATATATAAAGAGCTTATACAACTTAACATGAAAAAAAGACAACCCAACTAAAAAATGTGCAGAAGACTTGAACAGACGTTTTTTCAAAGAAGATATATAGATGGCCAAAGGGCACATAAAAGATGCTCAACATCACTAATTGTAAGGGAAATGCAAATCAAAACAAAAATGAGATAGCACCTCACACCTGTCAGAATGGCTATTATCAAAAAGACAGCAAATAACAAGTGTTGGCAAAGTTGTGAAGTTGGGCTGGCCCTCATGGGCAAGTGGTGAAGTTCACACACTCCGCTTCAGCGGCCCAGGGTTTCGCTGGTTCAGACCGTGGGCACAGACCTAGCACCACTCATCAGGCCATGCTGAGGCGGCATCCCACACAGCACAACTAGAAGCACCTACAACTAGAATATACAACTGTGTACCAGGGGACTTTGGGGAGAAAGAAGAAAAAAGAAGATTGGCAATACATGTTAGCTCAGGTGCCAATCTTTAAGAAAAAAAAAGACGTGAAGTAAAGGAAACCCTCACGCACTGCCGGTGGGAATGTAAATTGGTGTAACCACTATGGTAAACAGTATGGAGGTTCCTCAAAAAATTAAAAGTAGAACTACCATATGATCTAGTAATTCCACTTCTGGGTATTTATTTACAACAACACTAACTGGAAGAGATATAGGCACCCCTATGTTCACTGCAGCATTATTTACAATAGCCAAGATAGGGAAGCAACTTAAGTGTCCATCGATAGATGAATGGACAAAGAAGATGTGAGGTGAATGCGTGCATACATGTGTGTGTGACTATAATGGAAAATTACTCAGCTATAAAAAACAATGAAATCTTGCCATCTGCAACAATGTGAATGGACCTAGAAGGTATTACGCAAAGTGAAATAAGTCAACAGAGAAAGACAACTTATGATTTCACTTTATGTAGAACCTAAAAAACAAAATAAAAGAACAAACGAAACAGATTCATAGATATAGGAAACAAACTATAAAGGGAGGAAGGGTTAGGGGCGCAGGCTAAATAGGTAAAGGGGATTAAGAGGTACAAACTTCCACCTATAAAATAAATAAGTCAAAGTGATGTAATGTACAGCATAGGGAATATAGTCAATAATATTATAATAACTTTATATGGTGACAGATGGTAACTAGACTTATCATGGTGATCACAATGTATATAAATAAGGAACCACTATGATGTACACCTGAAACTAACAGGATATTGTATGTTAATTATATTTCAATTTAAAAAAAAGTAGCACTACAGAACTTAGATGGTCATCACAAAGACCCCAGAGACACTGACAACTGCCTCGAGACAGAAAATTACTTCAGAAAACTCTATAGATGACCCTTCACCTCCTTTATATATGCTTCACGTTTTAACATATTGGAACAAAGAAAATTTACTTTTTTCTACTTCTACTTAGGTTACATTTGTCACCCTCAGAAGCATAATCACTGTGCTGATATAGTGCTAAATATGAAAAGATGTTAAATTATCACGTCTTTCAAAAACAATGCAGAATAACCACATCTTTACCTCATATCTTTCAAGATGATATTATTCTTCACTGATAACGACTGCGAAATCCCTTGGCAACACCCTCTAAGTCTTTAGTTAATGAAATTCCTTTTGGGTCCATTAGCTACATCGCTCAAAAAACATCCTGCATGTTTTAAAGTGAATGTGTATTTATGGTAACTACTTCTAAAAGAATAGAGAAGTAAAAGAAAAATGAAACCACCAAAAACAAATCTAAAAACACAAGAGGAAAAAGCAACACCCATAACAAAATGTCAGTAAACTAATTCAAAAATGACACATGAAAAGATGCTCATCATCACAAAGCATCTGGGAAATGCAAATCAAAACTACACTAAGATATCACCTTACACCTGTTAGAATGGCAAAAATATCCAAAACCAACAGTGACAAATGTTGGAAAGGCTGTGGAGAAAACGGAACCCTCATACACTGTTGGTGGGAATGCAAACTGGTGCAGCCGCTATGGAAAACAGTGTGGAGATTTCTCAAAAAGTTAAAAATAGAAATACCTTATGACCATGACCCAGCCATCCCACTACTGAGTGTCTATCCTAAGAACCTGAAATCAGCAATTCCAAAAGTCCCATGCACCCCTATGTTCATCGCAGCATTATTCACAATAGCCAAGTCATGGAACCAACCTAAGTGCCCAGCAACTGATGATTGGATAAAGAAGATATGGGGTGGGGGGGGGGGTGGGGGGGTGGGGGGGGGGGGGTGTGTGTGTGTACAATGGAATACTACTCAGCCATAAAAAAGAACAAAGTCGTCCCACTCACAACAACATGGATAGACCTTGAGGGTATTATGTTGAGTGAAATACGCCAGACAGAGAAAGACAAACTCTGTATGACTCCACTCATAGGTGGTAGTCAACATATAGACAAAGAGAACTGATTGGTGGTTACCAGGGGAAAGGGGGGGTGGGGGAGGGCACTAGGGGTGAAGTGGTGTGCCTACAACGTGACTAATAATGATGTACAACTGTAATTTCACAAGGTTGTTAACTATCAAAATCTTAATAAAAAAATTTTTTTTCTAAAAGTGATAGTGAAAAAAAAAACAATGAATTCACAGGGGCCAGCCCCGTGGCCAAGTGGTTAAGTTTGCATGCTCCACCTCAGTGGCCTGGGGTTTCGCTGGTTCGGATCCCAGGCGTGGACATGGCACCACTCGTCAAGCCATGCTGAGGTGGCATCCCACATAGCACAACCAGAGGCACTAGAACATACAATTATGTACTGGGGGGCTTTGGGGAGAAGAATAAAAAAGAGATAGAAGATTCGCAACAGTTGTTAGCTCAGGTGCCAATCTTTTTAAAAACAAAAAGCATTTAAAAAATGAATTCACAAAAGCAAGTTCCTTTCCAACATAAGGAAAATTAATGTAATTATCAAAATTTAAAGGACAGTAAATTTCTCTTCATTTTTAGAAACTGATCTCTAACCAAAAATGCTCTACAAAACAGTGTTATGATAAGAATTCATAACAGAATTATTTCTTGTATGTTTTAAATCTTTTTTAATTAGAGGGGGGAAAATCACAATTGCTAAATTCGGTCAACTAGTACAACTGTGAAACAAGAAATAAAACATAGAAAATAAATTCATGATTTACCAAACAGGGATTACTACATGCCAAGATCTATCTAAACACCATATCTATAAGAGCACAACAGAAATCCCCAAAATATTTCCAATGGTTTATTTAGGGCTGGTTTATTGATAAAAATTATTTTATTTCCTGTGTGTCAAAACAAGTTATTTTCAGTTTATCTCACTGAGGAAGAAATAAAACGCCTACTAACAAAAATCTTTATGTTATTCTTGTAGGTTAAGTTAACCTGTAGTGTTAGTAAGTTGTAACACAAGTTTTTTTTTACTTAAACACTTGAAGTTTTTGTAGGAAGTTTTAAAACTTACTACAAAGCTATAATAATCAAAACAGTAAGATCCTGGCATAAGATAGATATATAGACCAAAAGAATAGGATTAAGAGTCCAGAAATAAATCTACACATCTGTGGCCAACTCCAAGAGTGCCAATTCCATTCAATGGGGAAAGAACAGTCTCTTCAACAAATGGTGCTGGCACAACTGGATTTCCACATGCAGAAGAATAACATTGAATCCCTACCTCACATCATATACAAAAATTAACTCAAAATGAATCAATGACCTAAGTATAAGAGCAAAATAATAATTTTTTAATTATTGGAAACAACTCAAGCGTCCATCAACAGATGAATGGATAAAGTGTGATATATACGTACAATGGAATATTACTCAGCTTTAAAAAGCAATGAAATTCTGATACATGCTACAACATGGATAAACCTTGAAAACATTATGCTAAGCAAAATAAGTCAATAACCAAAGGACAAATATGGTAGGATTCCACTTAGATGAGATAGAGACAGAAAGTAGATTAGAGGCTATCAGCGGCTGGGAGAAAAGGGGAATTGGTTGTTGCTTAATCGTTACAGAGTTTCTGTTTGGGGTGATGAAAATGTTTTGGTGATGGTTGCACCACATTGTGATGTAATTAATGCCACTGAATTGTACACTTGCAAGTGGTTAAAATGGCAAATTTTCTTATATATGTTTTACCATAATTTTTTAAAGTTAATAATGTAATATACCAAAAACCAGTTACTTGGACACTTCAAATGGATGAATTGTATGGTATGAGAATTATATCTAAATAAAGTTGATTTTAAAAATTTACTAATTGGGGCCGGCCTGATGGTTAAGTTCATGCACTCTGCTTCAGTGGCTCGGGATTTCTCTGGTTCGGATCCTGGGTGCAGACACTCATCAGGCCATGCTGAGGCAGCATCCCACATACCACAACCAGAAGAGGCACTCACAGCTAGATTATACAACTATGTACTGGGGGGCTTTGGGGAGAAGAAGAAGGAAAAAAAGAAGATTGGCAATAGATGTTAGCTCAGACGCCAATCTTTGAGGGAAAAAAATTTACTAATCTAAAGTTAAAATGGCATTAATTAGATCGCACTGATTTAGAATGTACGATAACTGGGTCAAAGGTTGAGCTGAAACTGACTCTCGCGTTATTTATTTTTAAATTGAAATGAAAGACAAGATTTAGAGAGGTTTGACAAGATTTAGAGAGGTTTAACCTTCTTAACTAAACTTCTAACTATTTGAAGTCTACTCTAAGGTCCTTTCCCACTTTAAAATTCTAGGATTCCAGCTATTTTTAAAGCATCCTTTATATTTAGTTATAGATTCTTCTTCTACTTTCATTAAAGCATATACCTAAAAAGCCTTTCCTTACAACACTTTTGTAGTCCTAATTCAACATAGAAAATCAAGATATAAAATGTACTTGCAAAAAATTAAGTTACATTTCTTTCAAAGTAGTGCTTTTACAAAATTTCAGAATATCCCATAGTTTCCCCCAACCTAAGCTAAACTCAAAATACTACATACTCAGTAATAACCAAACGTATCATTCAAAGTGCTACACACTTACTAGCAACTAGGTCTACCACTGGCTATTCTCATGCCATAAGAAAAGTGCTATAAGTACTATAAGCATCATGCAGACGAAACTCCTTACTTTACAAATGAGGATAGTGAACCAAAAGAGTAAATGCCCAAAGTAAATGGCTAATGGTACCACTAGGAAGGAATCCAAATCTTTCTAGCTTCCAATTCTAGTTTGCCTGTTTGACTTAGAAATCACCTACTTTCAGGGGTAATTAAAGCCTGGGAGAGCAGTAGCAGCAAGAGAAAAGTACACTTAAGACAATCTAAGGGAGATTAAAAAAAAATTTAAGAAGACAGGATGGAAAAGATATAGAACCAGAAAAATGCAAAATCACTAAAGTCAGAAGAGGCGAGTTTCAAGGAAGGGGTGACCAAAACAAACTAAGTAGAAAAGTCAACTGGAACAAGATTGAAAAGTGACTGGATTTAGCAATTAGGAAGTCACTGCTGACCTAACATACATCACGGGGTGAGGTGGGCAAGTAAAGAGCTGAGGGTTGAGGATACACAAGTCAAGAAGCGTTCACTGCTCTTTCAAGAAGGATGGGAGAGAATAAAGACATAAAAGGAGGGTAGAGATCATTTAGAAGACATACGGGAACATAGTCCCTTTTCTTGTGTTGCAGAATACCTACAGGAATTTCTTATCCTGAAAGATAGGCAGAGAGAAGAAATAATACAATGCTAAGGGTTTGCAAAATGCCTACCCTTGCTTCAAATAGCTTGAGATCTAATGCTCTTTCAGAAAGTGATACAGGCTATGGTATGAGACATGGGGGAGGACGGGCAGCCCTTCTTGTTTTTCTTTGTATCCACCAACACTTAAAAAAGAAATTGCACAAAGGAAACATTAATAAATGTTTGTTGACTGGACATTTTAGTTCTCCTTCCATATGTTATCTATTCTATTAATGCCCCCCTACTCTTCTAGCTGCTCCCATGGGTGCATAACGGAATAAAAACTGGATCTATAATACTTCTGGTCAAACACTTACAGTATTGAGTGTAACTAAGAGCAAGCAATAAATGTTGTATTCTAATAGTTCTGATAAGGCAATGTATTCTAAAAGGTTCATATCACTTAGTTACAGGCTTATTTCTAACCTCACATAGACAATACATAAATTATATGCATTCTTGTAATCCAGTAGTCTTAGCTGTCATGTCCATCTCACAGACAAAGAAGAAAGTGGTTTAAAAAAACAAAGCCAAAAAAAACAAATCTAGTCTATTGCACTCAAAATTCCACCAAAGTTATCATCATTGCTTCTGGAAAAGATTCAAAGACTAGACCACTTAACTAGAAGAGGGAAACAGCTTGGTAATAAGAGAGTCTCTCCAACGTGTGTAAGTCGGTCATTTAGTATTTCTTTTTTTGTTGTTTTGTTTTGTTTTGAGGAAGATTAGCCTTGAGCTAACATCTGTTGCCAATCCTCCTCTTTTTGCTGAGGAAGACTGGCCCTCACCTAACATGCGTGCCCATCTTCCTCTACTTTATATGTGGGACGCCTGCCACAGCATGGTTTGCCAAGTGGTGCCTAGGTCAGTATCCAGCACCCGAACTGGAGAACCCCAGGCTTCCGAAGCGGAACCTGTGTACTTAACCGCTGTGCCACCGGGCCGGCCCCCATTTAGTATATCTTAAACATCTTCTATGTGCATAGCAATATAGTAGATTACAAAATAATTTAAGATATGAACCCTGTCCTCTAGAAGCAATTATCAGTTGGAAGGACAAGGCAAATACATAAAACTGGTATTCAACAGCAAGGATAATATAATATATTAGTAAGTGCCAAAATAAGTGGTATGGTCAGTGACAAAATTAACTGATTTATACTGACTTCACTCTGTACCTTTTACAGTTAGAATTTACCCAACAGAGATCAATATTCAATTTCTTCTCTTTCACTGTTAAGAAAGCTGGCCTTTAATGAAGGAAAGCTGTTGTCCTTGTGTGGAATAAATAAATCTCTCTCTGCACATTTCATACACACACCAACACCAATACTACTAACACCACATCACCCCACATGCCAGGATAGCTTTTGTAGAGAATAAAAGTGGTGTAATTTTTATGCAAAGGCCAAATTAACAGTTTGGCCCTGTTCAAATGCTAAGAGAAGGGCCCTTTCCTGGACTATCTCCCTGATGGTATGTGGTAGACTGAAGGTGCCAATTCTTCACCCCCCAGCAACAGTATTATACATCCATATGTTACCACGGCCTCATTATAGGCAAAGTTGTACTGCTGTCCCTTGTCTTCGGGCTTGTCCCACGGGATGTTAGAGTAGCAGAGTCTGAAGGGGCTGGCGGGATTGGGCGTGTCTTCTTGCACTTCTGCCACTGCCATGGGACAAGCTTCCCCCAGAGCGATGTTACCTTCCCTCCAGCCTGGGCACCAGAATGTAACAAGTGGAACAGAATAAATGCTTATTGCTGTTTGCCACTATGATTTGTGGTTGCCAATTATTATGCAGCAAAAGCTGAATCACAATATACAGAAAATCCAAACAATCAAGATTGATTATATAAAGCAGTGGTTCTCAAACTTCCCTGAGTAATAATCTTTTGGGTTTTAAGTTCTAAAAAAACATGTAAGTCCCAGAGAGATCCATTCAGTACATCTAAACTGTAGGGCCAGAAATATCCATTTTATCAAGAACCACAGGTGATCCTGTTGCAGTGCCCTCATCTTGAGAAACATTAAAATAAACAGTACTAAATTTCCTGTTCCTCAACAATGTTTATTAACTGCTCAGAAACACTATAACTAAATAGGTGAATCTTGCTTTTGACAAAGTATGTACTCCTAAAGAGATGTATGTAAAATTGAAATCTAGTCAAGTGAATTATTTCAAATGTAAGAAGCGGCAGCTGACATTGACCAGGCAGAAGCAGCTGACATTGATGCCAGTTCAGCCGTGAACACATCTGAGCCAGCCAAAGAGGAGGCGGATTATAATGAGATACAGGACCCCAAGTTCCTTCAGTGTCCCAGAGAACCTTCCAGGCGTGAATCCCAACAATGAGGCCATCTGAAATGCCATGGGCTACGTGGCCTCCGAGGCCACCAAGGATGGCAAGGACAAAAAGGAGGAGGACAAGAAGTAAGACTGGAGGAAAAGGGTGGCCAAGCCTGCTGAGGGGGCTACATAGGGTCAGATAATATAACCTGTAACCATCACAACCTCAATAAAGCTTGGTAACTGTTTTTTTCAAAAAAAAATTCTTTTTTACAGAAGCGGACCCTTAAGTAAGTACTGCACTGGATTGTATCCTTTGATTAAAATTAAGAATTCATTTATAAACCAAACACACACATTTTTTATAAATTCTATTTTTTTGTATATCAACTGTTCTTAGAATCAAGGAATCCAAGAACTAGCTAGAGTAAGCAGGAAAGAGGGATTCAAAAGAAATGAGGATCTATCCATGACCCCAAAGAGGGATGTGATATCAGTCAGTGTTCCAGTATTTTTTTCCTGTTCAGCTGCACTATTTGCACCTGTCTGGTTACATCACTGCATCTGTGTATCCCAGAGCCACACAGGCCTTCTCTAGTCACTCTGCACTTAATGAAACTGCACTAGTCACTCCAATATTAGGCAAAGTTTTACACACTTAGAACCTTGAGATCTGCATAACCAGCGCTGTACCAAGATCCAGTGTCTCTGCTTCTTTTCAAAGGCTGATCTGATGAAGGCACTACTCTATCTCATGTTCCCAATTAGAGTGAGAAGTTGTTGTTATCATTACAAGTAACGGTGCAGGCTATAATCCTGGTTCCACAACTGACTGACTGTGTGGTAAGTTATTTAAATTCTGTGTACTTCACTCGCCTTTTCTGTGCAAGAAGCCTAATTAAACCTGGAGTATAGAATTGTCATGAGGATCAAATGAGAAAATACATGCAAAGCTATTAGAATAGTCGCTGGCACACAGCAAGGACTCAGTGAACACCAGCTATTATTATTGTTATAGTTCTGAAATCCAGCTTCACAAATTTTGGCATCTGGTGCTACGTAACAGTAACAAAAAAAGACTAAAAGCACTTTTAACCAGTGCTTCTTTTAATCCACCCCTTCTACGGGATGTTATTCTAACATTTTACTTATCAAATAGAAAATTTAAGCTTATTTTTAAATCAATGTTCTGTTACTTTTATCAGTTCTGACCACAAAACGATAAGCCTGTCAACTGTAAATGAGAATCTACACTCTAAAAAGGGTTAAGAATAACAAAGAACATTGAAAAGTCTATGCTCTGAGATTTCTGCTCTTAGAATGACTGCTTAACCTTAAGGCCTTTTTTCTCTCTCCATATTTTCCAGTAGCCACATGGCTTATGGCTATGGAATTTAAATAGCTAACACAGTATAAACAAATCTAGGGAAAAAATGTTTATTTTTACCCTAAAAGGAATTGTGATGATTAAGAATACTAAAATATCAGTTTCAAAATACATGCAATTCGAAGTTCCAATTATTTTAACACAATCATATACATTTATCACAAACATAACAGACATCAGTCAACAATATCAAAAGCACAAAAGGAAACTTCAAATCTCCTTTCAGTATTTTCCCAATGCAGACTTTAAAGATGGAAATAAGCAAGCAACCTGTGTCTAACACAGCACTGAGAAACTTACTGAATGCGAAAAGTACACACTAATCAAAATAAAAAAGTAACTGGAAAACTGTTATGTCGTTCTTTACTCATTTTCAAATGCATAATCTATCTGACCACTCTAAACGAAATTTAAGAATTATATGCACAACTCACTCCCCAAAATTTCTAAAACCCTATCACCAGAAGACTGCTTGAGAAATAACTGCAAAGGGAACACGAGGCTCTTCCTAAGGGGTCTGAGAATTAAAACAAAATATCCTAGGGAAAGAATGACTACCACTTCCCTTTAAGCCTCAGCAAAACGTCAAAGAACTTTCAGGACTCGGATCTCCTCGAAGTGTGAGGTCAAAGCTGTCGCAATGACACGAGAGCCACCGGATGCCCGAGGACTAAAGGCAAAGTTATCGAAGACACTCCTGAACCAACAGTAATTCCAAACGCATACAAAGCACGCGCGTCCAGACTGAGAAGAGGGTAACATAATTCCTGAAAGGCTCCGGAGCAGAACCACCCTCACAATGAACAGTGAGAAACTCCCAGGCTGGCTTCCTCCACGTTGACTCAGCTCCTTCGGCACCACCTCTGAATAATGAAAGTAACATGGATTCCCCAAGAGTGATTTAAATCTAAAAACACGCTCCCAGCGCGTGTTCTCCAGTTGACGCTCTCTTTAAGCCAAATCCGCTTTATATTCAGCAAAATAATTCACCGCTCTGCTTCCAAAGACCTCGTAACAGACACTGTCACCGGCGATTAAAATATTATTTTCATCCCCGCATTACCTCACGGCTAAAAACGGCGAGACACCACGCCCAGCACGGCCCGCTCCCGCGGGGTCGGGGTCCCCGGGGCCGGCGGCGCGCAGCACGCGGCCCCCGCCCGCCCGCCGCCCGCCCGCCGCCCGCCCCGCGCTCGCAGGCCTCGGCCTCGCCGCCCCGCCCGCGCCCCGCTACTCACCGGCCGCCGCGCTGACCAGCAGGACGCCGCAGAGCAGCGCGGGCCCCCGCCAGGGCCGCCGCGGCGGGGGCGGCATCCCGGGCCGGCCGGGGGGCGGGCGCGCCGAGCCGAGAAACGCGGAGGGCCCCGCGGGCGGAGCGGGCGGCCGGGCCGGTGTCCTCCCTCGTCCGACGGCCGCGGCCCGAGTCGCGAGGCGGGGTGGGAGGGCAGGCGGCAGGCGCGCGGGCGAGCGGCCGAGCCCTCAGTGCTCTCCGCCGCGGCGGCGGGGCGTCGCGCGCCGGGGCCGGGCTGCCTCGGCCCCCCAGGCTGGGGGCATGTCCGGGGGGAGGCGCGGGAGCGCGGGGAAGGCCCGCAGTTATTCCCCGCGGAGTTTCACCAGAGCGGAGAGCGAGCCGGGTCGGGGCGAGAGCATAGCCGGGC